>NW_026126578.1:12587500-14060642 GCF_943737965.1 Phodopus roborovskii
TCAGGCTCAGCGATACAAAACAGCTGAGCAGATAAACAAGCCACCACCTGCTCCCTCCTCCCCAGCGACACCGCCCTTGTCCCCAAGTCCCACCCCTTCTTCCTCTCACTCTCTCCCTCCATTTCCCCCTGAAGCCACACTCCCTGGTGGCTTGGTGGCAGCAGCAGCTGCTGCCGTCTGCCCTTTCTCCTGCTGGCGCTGCTCCCCAGCCCTTGTGCCCCACCAATGGCAAATGAGGAACACGTGCCTGGAGCCCTGCGCTCTCTCCTCCCGAGGCCATTTCAAACAAAACGTTTGCGCTTCTGAAAGCCAGGCATGGATCTCAGGAGTCCCCGAGGAAAACAGGTTTATGGCATCCGCCAGCCCTGGAGCCAGTGTCTGGCCACTTGGCCCAGAGTCCTTTGCCAGGCACAGGAAGAATGGAAGGAAGGGGTTAATCTGTACAGAGGCGCCCTGAGGGGCCCAGCTCCAGTCCAGACTGCTGGGAAGAGGGCAGGCTCTGGGCTGCAGGGCAGGAGATCTGGAAACTTCTTGAGGCCAGGAGGCCAAGGCCCACTTGAAACCCTGAAGAAAGGTCACCTCAGTGTGGTATTTCACAATGCAGGGCAGAGAGCATATATATGGTGTGCTCTTATTATTACATATTATATATCTTGTTATATACAATGTGCTCTTATTCTTAATGTATATTACATATGTTGTATGCATTATATCTCTTGTCTTATATGGTGTGCTCTTATATATTATATATGTTATATATTATATATCTTGTTATGTGTGATGCGCTCTTATTATCAAGAGGAAGCTTGTGACAACACACCTTGAGTTTGGTAGTCAGAAACCGAGTTAGTGTGTTTAATAGGTCCCCAGCGCCAGTGGCAGGCATTAACAGACGGTCCCATTGGTTGAGGACACAGGAGAGGAGCTCCTTTGGAGGGCCCCTTTCCAGGGAGTGGGTGTGTGCCCTGAGCTGGCTGGGAGGCCCCCTTGAGGTTTTAGGGGCAACTCAAAGCTTGAACCTGCACTGCTGGCCACCTGAAGGGTGAGAAGGTTAAGTTGGTAGAACTTGGTGACTACTTTCTGCCTTGACACCCCACCCCCAAATCCCCAATCCCCCATCAACCCTTACCTTGTGTCCCCTATACCTCAGCATTTTGTCTTTGCAGTACGCTTTATGCAAAAGGGGTGTATAGTTTGCAACTGAACAAAATAAGCATGGCTTTCATTTGTCAAAACCCTCACACGCCCTAGTGTTGGAGGTCCAAGCCAGGGACTTGCACACAGAGCAAAAGCCTCTCCCACCCTCAGCTCCACCTCCAACCTTCAAGTCTTTGGGATCTGAATGCACGGCCCAATGCTGTTTGGTGGGGGAAACAACAAAAAGAACATCTACATAGCACAAGTTAGACTGGACAAGAGTTACATCTTCGTGACCTTGAAGGAGTGGCTTCAGCCCTCTCAGCCTCAGTTTTCTCATTGGTAAGTTGCAAAAGGGGGCCCATGGTAAAGGTGCTGAGCATGTGTACACCGTCATGGGAGCAATTAATTGACTATTTAACTGATTAATAAAAACATTTTTAACTGCAAAAAGGATCTGTCTCACAATTTAGACAGAACTTTTGTAGCCTTGGCTGTCCTAGAACTGGCTCTGTAGACCAGGCTGGCATGTAACTCAGAGATCTGCCTGCCTCTGCCTCCCTAGTGCTGGGACTAAAGGCGTGGGCCACCACTGCCTAGCTCTTTTTTGGGGGGCGGAGCAGACAGGGTTTTTCACTAGGCTAGCCTGTAATTCTCCCTATAGACAAGGCTAGCCTCAAACTAAACACACAGAAATCCTCCTAGTTTTGCCCCCCAAAGTGCTGGGATTAAAGATGTGAGCCAGCATGCCTTCCTATTTTTTTTTTAATATGTAATGAGTGTTTTGCCTACATTTATATCTTCACTACATACTTGCCTGGTGCCCACTGAGGTCAGAACTGGTGTTAAAATGGATGGTTGTAAGCCACCATGATGTGTCGGGAACCAAACCCAGGTAAGTTCTCTGCAAGGACAGTATTCTTAACTGCTGAGCCATCTCTCTGGCTCCCTAGCTTATCTTCATTTTTCAGGTAAAATTAAGAAGGCAAAGTAAATATGCATAAACTACAATTCTTGGGCTAAAATACAGTTTACTGGTAGAATGCATGCCTAGTGTTCATGACATTGTGAATTCCATCCCCACCACCACAGAAAACAGTCACAAATATGCATACAAGCCCCAGGCATCATTTTACTGAAGTTCCTCTACTTCCTACCTTCTCCTTTTTCTCCCCCTCCTTCTCCTCCTCCTTCTATTTAAGTCTGTGAACTATAGGGGCTGGAGTAGTTGTTCAGTGGTTTAGACCACTGTTTGCCCCTCCGCCTGCTGCCACTGGAGTCCATGTTGATGTCTAACCCATGTGGAGGTCTGTGATCCCTACTGCTCTGGACAAGGAAGCGTCTTTGCAGTGGTACTGATGACTGCATACTCAGAACTGAGAATGAGAGACCCTGAAGGCTTCTGTGACAACCTCCCCTACCCCCTCCTCCAGGAAAAAAAAAAGAAAAAAGAAGCAGTCCAGACAGGAAGCTATTGAAAAGGGTCCCTAAAAACTGATAAAGATGTTGAAGTTAGCTCTTCACAATTGATGACTTCTTGTGTGTGTGTGTGTGGGGGGGGCACTCAGTTTTCTTTCTTTTCTTGTTTGTTTTGGTTTTTTGTGGGTTTTGTTTTTTATTTTCAAGACAGGGTTTCTATGTAGCTTTGGAGCCTGTCCTGGAACTCTGTAGACCAGGCTGGTCTGAACTCATAGAGATCTGTCCTCTGTCCCCCAAGTGCTCAGATTAAAGGTACGTATCACCACTGCCCAGGGTCACACTAAGTTGCCCAGGCTGGCCTTGAACTCACCTTGTAAAATCAGGCTAGTCTTTCTACACTTCCTTAGTAGCTGGAATTACATACCTGCCTTATCAGGCCCTGTTAAAGCTACCCTCCTCTGAGGAGTTGAAACCAAGGCTATGCTCAAAGCAGGATGTCACTGCACCGCAGAAAGGTTGGCATGCTCCAATACTTTTCTTCTAAACAAGAGAGATTCTCAAACTGAGCATATATTTAGCATGAAGAGGCCTTGGAATCCATTCCCAATGTATGTGCATAGATAATAAACATGTAAATAAATGAACACACAATAAATGCATAAATAATAAACATGTAAATAAACTAACATATACATAAATGCACAGATAGTGAAGATGTAAATAAACAAATACATATATACATATATAAAATGAATGGAGGCCAGGAGAGATAGAGATCAAGTGTCTCAGGTTTCTACATCTGTGAGGATACAGCATGACCAAAAGCAACTTGGGGGGGAGAGAGGGCTTATCTCAGCTTTTAGTGTATAGTGTGCAGTATATCATGAAAGGAAGTCAGGGCAGGGACCTGGAGGCAGGGGCTGATGCAGAGGCCAGAGAGGAGAGCTGCTCACTGGCTTGCTCCTCATGGCTTGCTCAGACTGCTTTTCTATACCATCCAGGACCACCTGCCCAGGGCTCTCACTGCCCATATGGGCTTGATCCTCCTACATGTGTCATAGATCAAGAAAAAGAAACATGCCAGCATGGCTATAGGGCAGTCTTATGGAGGGATTTTCTCAACTGAGAGTCTCTCCCCAAACTACTCTAGTCTGTGTCAAGTTGATTTAAAAAAGAAGAAAAGAAAATCAACCAGGACACCAGGCCTGTTGTTGGGCAGGCTGGCTGGACAGCAGAGGCTGATAGCAACCACATCTCCTAGACACTAGGGGGTGCTGTCTTGGTAGAATGGCTTCAGTTCCAGACTTTCTGTCTGATTTTGTTTAGATGGATTTGAAAATGATACCGAGTAGCTAGTGAAGGATCTGTTCTTAGCCTTGTTTAATTGCAATGAGAGCTATGATCTTGAACCTGAGATCAGTGGCTTAACCTCACTGCAATTGTCTCTCCCGCTATGGAACATGAGGTTGGCGCCGATGAGTTCTAAGGTCCAGGTGCAAGTTCAAACCCTCTCTCTTCTCATCTTGTCTCCCCTTCCTCTCTCCCTCCCTTCTCTCTCCTCTCTCCCCTTGGTAAAAAATGTACTAGCACTAAGCTGTACCCACTCACCCATTTTTATTGGATAAAGCGCTTGCCATGTGTGAAGACCAAGAGTTTGGATATCCAGACCCTTTTAAAATCTAGGTGGTTGTGGTGGCCTGCCCGTGATCCCAGTGCTGGGGGGGCAGACACAGGGGACCCCAGGAGCCAGCTAGCTAGGTAAACTAACCAGATCAGTATTCTCCAAGTTCAGCAAGAGACCCAGCCTTGGCAAATGAAGTAGAAGGCCTCCACATACATGCACCCACATGTGCACATGCACTTACACACAAGTGAGAGCATATACATGCACACTACACACATACACATAAAAGGAAGACCTTTCTTCTTTCCCTTCCAGGACTCACAATCTAGTAAAATGGAAAAGAAAAATGTCTGATTGTCATGGAAAAATAAGGATCGGGGCAAACAGATAGGCTGAATAGATGTTATTCAGGGAGAAATAACTTACAACACAGACAGATGACTGCCAGCAGGTTACTGTCCCAAGGAACCTCCAGATGCTCTCTGTCTCCGACCAGGAAGCAAGAGAGAGCACTGGGATCCCCGACCTCAGACCTAGTTCTCCCTGTCAGTCCGCACCTGTCCCCACCCCCAATGGGAGTGGTCAGTGCAACAGGTGAGAGCAGGTGAACATCTCACTACATCTGATCATCACCAATAGCTTCAAAGGCTGGCAGAGCAGGTGCTGAATGCTGGCTTCTCCTCAAGGAGCCCTTGGGTGTTACCAGGTCAGTTCATCTCAGTCCCTCCATCTGCAAAGTAAACACAATGACAGCAACTAAGAAGCCACTTACTGTAAGAATGAAGTAAGATGATGCAGGTGCAGCATTTATTCAGTGCAACATAAGCACATTGGTAGCAAACATTTATTGGACCTTCCTAAATGAGTCCAAAGAGCACACAAGAGAGGGTAGGTTCAGCACTAGACCAGTCCACTAGGTCAGAACTGGTTTGAACCAGATTGAACCAGTCAGGACCGGATTTTGACCTGTCAGAACCAGCCAGAACCAGACTGAACAGGTTCAAAGCAATTAGAACCAGATTGACACGTTAAGAACCGGTTTCAATCAGTCAGAACCGGATTGTACTGGTCAGAACCGGTTTGAACCAGTCAGAACAGATAGGAACCCGATTGAGCTGGTCAGCACCAGATTGAACCAGGTTGAACCAGTCGGAACCGGACGGATTGAACCGGTTTGAACTGGTCAGATCCAGCCAGTTTCCGTCAGAACCGGCTAGAACCGGATTGAATCTGTTTGAGCCAGTCAGAACCGGATTGAACTGGTTTGAACCAGTTCGAACCGGATCTACCGGTCAGAACCAGATTGAACCTGTCAGAACTGGTTTCAACCAGTTTGAACCGGCCAGAACCGAAAGGAACCTGTTTGAGCTGGTCAGAATCGGATTGAACCGGTCAGAACCAGATGGAACCGGTTTGAACGGGATTGAACTGATCAGATCCAGATTGAACCAGTTTCTGCCAGAACCAGCCAGAACCTGTTTGAGCCGGCCAGAACTGGATTGAACCTGTCAGAACTAGCTTGAACCGGTCATAACCGGATTGAACCTGTTTGAGCCAGTCAGAACTGGTCAGAACCAGATTGAACCAGTCAGGAATGCAATTGTGTTGGTAGCATGCTTACCCGCCATGCACTAAGGCCAGGGATCAGTCTCCAATGAGACATGGGAAATCTGGGTCTCCTCTTGGGGTTCTTAGTCTTATTAATAAAAGAATTTAAGAATGAACACAAACAGCATTTCAAAGACAAAGAATAGACTCAAACAGGAACTCAAGCACAATTTTATTAGTGTTTGAAACTCCAGAGCAGGCAACCTATAAATCTCAGCAGCTTCCCAAAGGAGAATGGAGGAGAGAATGAAAAAGCAAATAAATAAATAAATAAATAAATAAATAAATAAAATAAAATAAAATAAAAAAATAAAATAAAATAAAAATAAAAAACTTTTTGCCATTTAAGTTGGCATGGCAGACAAACAGCCACACGGTGCAGGAATGATTCAGAAAAGAAGGGCAAAAAAGTCCAAATATCAGAAGTGTTGAGTAAAACATGCTTAGGACCTGGTGCTGACTCTTTAAAGAGGATCAATGGTGTACGGTCCCATAAGGAGGCAGAACCAAACAGGCCTGAGCAAAGCTGAGTGTGACAGAGACCATGGTGAGAAGCAAGCCTGAATGTTAGTTCTAGGAGAAGAAATGCTTCCTTTTTATCAAACACATTATTTCCCATTTTGAGGGAGTCTCCAAGCAACCCAGAGCCACCTTTTAGTTTTCAGTATTGCAATGCAGTCCTCGAATCCTGGCTCTCTGCCCCTGCTTCTCTTACAACTTAAACTCAACCTCTAATGTGGCTCCCAGTACCTCCTGTCAATTATGTTTTTATTACAAACTTTGTGCAAATAAATACACTGTGAGCATGGAGATTGACCCTTGAGGATGAAAAGAGCCTCTTCTCCCTCTTGTTCTGTGCCTGGCACACAATGGCAGCTCAATAAACTGACTTGAAAAATGTTGGGAAATATTTGACAGGAAAGAAGCCTTCTCCACAAATTAAACCAGCACCGCCTGTTTGGCTAACCCTGCCACAGAGCAGTCATATCATCAGTTTATACACTGGGCACCTGTAGGCTCATTCATTAGGGAACATGGCACAGTGGTAGATGGTTTCAGAGCCTGGCTGGAGCCCTGGGTTCCATCCACAGCAGAGATAACTGATACACAGGGTGGTGGCTTGGATAGAGTGTCCCTCCCCATGGGCACAGGTGTTTGAATACTTGATCTCCATTGGAGGTTTGGGAGGTGTACATCAGTGAAATGTCACTGGAGGTGGGCTTTGAGGTTTCAGAAGCCATGTGCTGTTCCTAATTTTTTTTTTTTTTTTTAAGAGACAAGGTTTCTCTGTGTAGCTTTGATTTTAGGGTATGAGCTCTCTGCTGCTCCAATCCTTATGCCTGCCACAATTCTAGGTTTTGATGAACTTGTAATCAAACTCAAGGCAAGGACTCTTTTCATACAGACTCTCACCAGATAGCTCTGGCTGTCCTGGAATTGTCAATGTAGACTAGGCTGTCGAATTCAGAGATCTGCCTCCACCTCCCAAGCCCTGAGATTAAAGGTATCACCATTTCCAACAGGTCATGGACCCAACCCTCTAGAAACTTAAGCCCAAATAAATTCTTCCTATTATAAATTGCCTTGGCCATGGTGTTTTCTCACAGTGATAGAAGAATAATTAAGATAGATAGATAGATAGATAGATAGATAGATAGATAGATAGATTGACTACATAGCCAATGAAGTATACCACACATTTGAATTCTTGTCTGTATTTTTATTAGCATTGTTTTGTTTGGGGTATATTTATTTATGTGGGGGTACACCACTTATATATATATATTGGGGGGCATATGCTTCACTAGAGTGGAGGTGAGGGGACAACTTGTAAGAGTTGTTTCTGCCAGGTGTAGTGACACATTCTTAAGCCCAGCAGTGGATGGCAGAAGCAGATGAATCTCTGTGAGTTCAAGGCCAGCCTGGTCTACAGATTGAGTTCCAGGATAGCCAAGGCTTCATGGAAAGACCCTGTCTCAAAAACAAAACAAAATTTAATGAGAGAGAGAGAGAGAGTTGGTTCTGTACTTTCCCTGTGCGGATCCATTGGCTCAGACTCAGGCTCTCCGGCTTGGCACTTGGCAGGCAGGTGTCTATATCCATTGAGTCATCTTGACTGGCTTTCTTTTCTTTTGTGAGATAGAATCTCATCCTGTAGCCCTGGGCTAGCCTCAAACTTGCAGTAACCCTCCTTCCTCAGGCTCTCGAGAGTTGGGATAACAGGCATAAGCCAATCGACTCTATAAAAGGGTTCGTGTTTGAGGTGAAATTTCTAGGTATCCCAGGCTGGCCTTAAACTGAAGATCCCCCTGCCTTTGACTCCCAAAAGCTGAACTGGCACTTGAGTCACTTACTGGAAGTTTTTGGACCTTGTTCACGCATTATTTTGGCTCACAGCCTTGTCTCCACAGCAGATGGCAAACCGTACCTCAAGGACAGACTATCTGCTATCTTTGGCTCTTTGGCAGAGCTGGTCACCAAGCAGCCTTTTGGAACTGCTGTGACTTTAGCCTTGGTCTGTTCCTTTTAGCTGAGCAACGCTGAATGGTCCTGGTATGTCTAAACTGGGAACGATTCTCCTATAGGATCTTTTTCCTTCTGACCATTCTTGTAGCACTGAACCATGCCGTTGCTGTCAGTCATTCCATGGATACCTGCTGGCAGATAAGCAGAAAGAACTGTTTTTCATCTGAGTGTGTTGAATAGAATTGTGCCCTCCTCCTCCCTTCTCTGGTTCTTTGAGACAAGGTTTCTCTGCGTAGCCCTAGCTGTCCTAGAACTCACTCTTATAGACCAGGCTGACCTTGAACTCAGTTCCTCCTGCCTCTGCCTCCCAAGTGCTAGGATTAAAGTCTTGTGCCATCACCTTTTGTATGGAGGTCAAAGGACACCATTCTGGGGCCTGTTCTCTTTCCCAGAGTTTAGTGGGGAGCAGTGGGTGGGGACTGATGGACAATAGGAAAGGGACTGAGGCTGGTCTACTGAGTCATCTCTCTGACCTGAACACTCCTTTTTTTCACAGTACTTTACTCAGAGGGCTGAGAGAGAAGGAACACTGCTCCTCCAGGGAAAAGTCAGAGGCTCCTTGTGAGCAGAGACGGCTGGCTGAGGCCTCTGTTTCTGTTGTTTCAATTTAAGATTTTTTTTATTAGACTTAGGGGAGAGAGGGATGCCACGGGGCGTCAGTGGAGGTCAGAGGACAGCTTCCTCTTCCACCACAAGGGTCCCAGGGCTCAAACTCAGGGTGCCAGGCTTACTTTGTTTCAGTGTGTGACCCACGCCATCCTCCTGAGAACAGATGTGCAGCAGCACTTGGTGTAAGCAAATCAGAAACAAGACTTGTCAAGAACCACCAGGGCTGTTTCTGGGAACCAAACTGGGGCTTATACTAGAGCAGCACAGTGAGTGCTCTTAACCACTGAGCCATCTACCTCTCCCCCTCTGCCTTCCCCCCTCTGCCTCCTCCCTTTCCTTCCTCCTTCCTATATTCAGTTTCAGTGGTCCCAGTCCATGCCTGGGAAACTCCAAGATCCCATTCGGTTCTCCTTTTAGCAGGATTACATTCAGAAAGCCTTGGCTTCCTGGGTGCTCAGCTGCAGCAGAGCTAAAGGGGATGTCAGGGCCCTGAGCTGGGCTTCGCAACTGGAAGGTCACCAGGGTTGGAATTGAAGCTTTTAGGCTGGCTCTTGGTTTTTCTCTAGGCTGGTCACCAGGGACCCTGTCTCTGCAAGGACTCTGAGAGCAGAGGGGGCCCTGGCTATTCTTGCCAAGCTGGGCTGTCCAAGTGAACCCTCTCTGGTCAGACATCTGGACACCAAGACTACTCCTGCTGTGCAGATACTACAGCCTGAGGGAGAATTCAGAAATACTGCTATTACTAAGAGCAGAGGGGAAGAGTTAGGGAGGCAAAGGAGAGGTTGCTGGAAAGAGACAAAGGCCCTCATCAATGCCCTGTTGTTCCAGCCATCAAGCGTTCAGTGGTGTTGCCAGGCCCGATGACATGGCAGAAGCAAGAGGGTTTCTGTGAGTTCGAAGCCAGCCTGACCTACATAGTGAGATCCAGGCCAGCCAGGGCTACTCAGGGAGGCCCTTGCCCCAAAAGAAGGAAGGAAGGGAAGAAAAGAAGGAAGGAGAAAAGAAAATTAATTCAGTTGAGGAGAGCTAAAATCTTAAATAAAAAATAGCAACAAAATAATTCAATGGAAGAATGGGGGCCCAGAAGACAAGGCTTAAAATAGGTCTTATTTAGATTATAAAAAGACAGTTGGGTGGTAGCACACACCTTTAGTCCCAGCACTCAGGAGGCAGAGGTAGACAGATCTCTGAATTTGAGGTCAGCCTGGTCTACAGAATGAGTTCCCAGATAGCCAGGGCTATACAGAGAAACCCTGTCTCAGAAAACAAAAATGGAAAAAACAAGCAAATAAAACACACACACACACACACACACACACACACAGTCAAATATTTGGTCACAGGATCTTGAGAAACAGCTCTTCCACCAGCTGCAGTAAGAGTTTCAACTCTACACTACAGGGTAACTAGAAAAAATGCTGTTCAGGTAGGGCCAGGACATACCCAATGAAGACCTTAATTTGAAAGGCCTGAGAAATATCTGTCCTAATTTTGCCTCAATGGAGGCAGTGAATTCAAAACGTGACAACTATACATCCCAATGCCCTCCTTTGCAAACGGGAAGATATTGACTAGGGTCATCTGATATTCAACTTCAGTCAGGGGCTGAGTGGTAGACTAGGCCCAACCTCTACTCCACCCATTTCAGCCAATAATGACATGAGTATGAAGCAAAGTAATTTCTTTTTACCTTATTGTTATTTGGCTTAATACTTATTATCATTTTTGTTGTAATTTGTTTTATGTATATGAGTTGTTTGCCTGCATGTAACGTAAGTCCATGAACCATGTGTATGACTGGTGCCTACAGAGGTCAAAAGAAGGCATTGGATTCCCTAGGACTGGAGTTTCAAATCATTATGAACCACCATATAGGTGCTAAGGATCAAACCTGGGTCCTCTGGAAGAGCAGCTAGTCCTGTGGTCTGGGTTTCTGTTTGTTTCAGATATGGTTTTATATAGGTCAGTGTGGCCTTAAATTTGTTATGTAAACAAGGTGGACCTTGAACTCCAAAATCCTGGGATTACTGGCATGTGCCACCACACCTGGCACAAAGTAATTTCTTAAAAAAGAAGAGTAAGTCAGGAGGTGGTGGCCACACCTTTAATCCCAGCACTTGGGAGGCAGAGACGGGAGGATCTCTGAGGCCAGCCTGGTGTACTGAGCGAATTCCAGGACAGATTCCAAAGCTACAGAGAAACCCTGTCTCAAAAAGCAAACAGCAAACAAAAACAAAACAAAAGAAGGACAATCAGCAGGAAAGATATGAGTACAATAGGAAAATCTGGGGGTAGAGTGTGTGGCTGTGTGGGGGCCGAGTGTGTGGCTGTGTGGGGGCCATCAGACAGCCTCAGGCTTCTGGAGTTCTTGAGAAGCCAGCACTGGGTTCCAGAGCTTCCCCAGCTGGGCCTCCATCTCCTGGGTGGGGCTGTCCACTCCAGCTCCCTCTCCCCTGACTCCTGGCTGCTGGGACCCCTGATATTTTCTGGGACACAACTTTTAGCACCTTTAAAGGAGGCCAGAGGGGAGGAGGGCCAGAGGGGAGCAGGGCCAGAGGGGAGCAGGGCCAGAGGGGAGCGGGCCAGAGGGGAGGAGGGACAGAGGGGAGCGGGCCAGAGGGGAGGAGGGACAGAGCTCAGATTTCCTCACTCTCAGCTGGAAGAGGCCTTAGGAAATGGCCTCTGAGCACAGTCCCATCATTCACATGAAAACCAACACCCCGGGGAGGCACCCGTGGTCACCGAGGACAGCCCAGCCTTGGGCTAAACTGAGGTCATTAGCCCCAGGTGACTCGTCCGGCTCCAGAGCTTGGCTTGGCTCCTCCCCAGCCCCAGAGCTTGGGTCAGACCCTAATCCTAACCCTCCAAGCGGGTCCCCATAGGACAGAATAATCCCTCTGCTTCACTCTGGGGCTCGCTGTGCTGAGGAAATAGCATGCAACTTCCCAGGCTTAGGAGAAATAACTTCTCTAAGACTGTCACCAGCTGCAGACACCCCTGTCATAAACTGTCCCAGCTCTAAGCCGCCTAGGGCTTTCATCCCCTTTTCTTAGCTACTCATTACCCAGCTTAATTAGGCCAGGAAATGTTCCCTCACAGAGGGCACTCACGGCAGGAGGGGAGGCAGGGGGTACTCCCGGTGGCCCCACTTCCTGAGGCTGGAGCTGGGGGTGGGGAAGCCGTTGAGCCCGCCCGCCCGCTGGAGGTGGCGGGGTTGTGAGAGCAGCTGCTGGGAGGGAGGGAGAGAGGCACCCATTTGCTCCCCAGGCCCTCCAGGGAGCTGAGGTTGCACTTGTTTACCGGAACATCACCACCGGATCTAAAAGCTTGGGAGTCCCTGGCCACCCTCCCATCTCAATTAAGCTGCCACCCCCACCCTTTCCTGGGAAAGAGGTTACCACCCTCAGTAACCACTTAGAACACTTGAACCCCATCCCTCATAAAACCAAAGCTGCACACTTGGATGCTTGCGCGTTGCGATCTAGATGGTGGGTCTCCCATTCCCAGTCAGCACCCAACTCTCACCCTAAATTGGCCTCATCTCCTACAGGGCAAGGGGCCTCCTCCAAGATGGCACGGGGAGTGACTTCCTGGGGAAGAATTCAGCAAGTGTGGGTTGGCTTCCTAC
Organism: Phodopus roborovskii; assembly: GCF_943737965.1. Taxonomy (NCBI): domain Eukaryota; kingdom Metazoa; phylum Chordata; class Mammalia; order Rodentia; family Cricetidae; genus Phodopus; species Phodopus roborovskii. Next base: position 12,600,052 of record NW_026126578.1, read on the forward strand.
AACGCTGCCTGTGCCTGACCCATTTGGGAGGGTTCTGCTTCAGCTGTGGTACAGGAGAAATCCCAGTGTCTAGGTGTTAATGAAATGGGATTTGTATAAAGACTTGGGAGTCTAAAGCCCAGAAATGCCACGGGCCAGTTCCATGACCTTGGCTAACCTACTTTTGTTTTGAGATAAAGCCCCACGATGGCCTTGAACTTGCTATGTAACAAAGACTGGAACTCATTACCCTCCTGATATTATGGGTACATATTACCATGATTGCCTCTACTCTTATTTTCTGAGTCTCAGTTTTCTTAGCTGCAAATATAGGGACGGTAATACTGATCTCTTGGTAGGCTGAGATTACTTACATTTTTTAAAAAAAGATTTATTTATTTAATATATATGAGTACTCTATCTACCCATATTTCTATACCAGAAGAGGATATCAGATCCCACTATAGATGCCTGTGAGCCACCATGTGGTTGCCGGGAATTGAACTCAGGACCTCTGAAAAAAGTGCCAGTGTTCCTAACCACTGAGCCATCTCTCCAGCCTCATTTATCTATTACTTAATCTATTTCTTTGCATTACTGTGGGTGGATCCAGATTTTCTCTCGTGACAGGCAAGTTCTCCACCACCAAGCTGCATCCCAGCCCACATGATGGGAGAGGTCATTCTGTAAATATGTTTGTCTTATTGGCTAATGAATAAAGCACTGTTGGCAAATTGGAAGACAAGATAGGCCGGACTAGAAGACAAGGAGGATTCTGGGAGATGTAGTAGAAGAAATTCAAGATGTAGAGACTTGAGAGAAGAGGTCCGGACCCTTTCTCCAGTAAGATAAGACCACATGGAAATACACACACACACACACACACACACACACACACACCCTGCCATCTTGGATAGACAGCAGCTAAAACAGTTGTGGCTTTCATTTTAGCAATGTTGTTGTTTAGTAGATAAAAGACTCGTGGCCAGAAAAAGATAAAGATTTACAGCAAAACAGATTCAGATAAAGAAAAATGTGTAAAGGTTTATAGTGTGCTTTAAAATATACTTAGGCTTGGGAGAGAAAAAGAAACAGGATAAAGTGGTTTAAAAAAAAAAAAAGAGAGAAAGAAAGCAAGTAGCTGAGTGTGATAGCACAGGCCTTATAATTCCAGCACTTGGGAGGCAGAGGCAAGTAAATCTCTGTAATTTCGAAGTGAACCTGGTGTGCAGAGTAAATTCCAGGGCAGCCAAAGTTACACAGAGAAACCCTGTCTCAATAAATGAAAAAAATAGAAGTAAAAGAAATATAATAATAAAAAAGCTATGTAAAAATGGAAAATACACAGAGTCAGGATACTGTATGCTATTGTGTTGTCTTTGCATTGCTCAATTGCTAAGGAAGGAACAATTGCTACAATACAATGCTGCTGAATTAATCCAGTTTATATATTTTTAAAATGCTTTGACTTCAAAATTTAAGTCTAAGGTCAGGTTACTGGGGAAAATAATTTCTATTTTTGTTTCCACAGAAAATGAAAAACTATGGCTTGATCAAATAAGACCCCATGAAATAGTGTCCCAGGTGATCCAACTGGGACAAAACAGCCTTGCAGACCACTACAGCCAGGATTTCTGTGTCTTCTTACAATCCCCAAGACAGCACCCTCTACCAGCAGGAAGCAGTTTGGAAAGAATGATACCCAAATTCCCAAATTGTTTATAAATGTTTGTTTTCATTTAAATGGGCTTGGTTACAAATGGTTAATGACCACAACCAATCTCTTTTTAAAGGTAAAAATAGGATTATGGTATAAAAATGAATACTTTGTTTTGGAATGGATTTTCATTTATTGATACAAGTTAAGGTCAATTTTGTGATAAGTATATTTCTCCTCTTCTTTAGGTATTGTGTTTATATCACTCATTTTAAAATGTAATGTATAATTTAGTACAGATTATAGATAGTTACCTATAATAGTCCAAACTTACGGCTATGTTAGTTAGGATTTCTAGATATACAGAGATATATTTGAGATGGATAAATATTCTTCGAACCTTTCAAAGACCTACAGAATATTGCATTTAAAATGGTTTAGGGATTTTCTTGACAGTGAGACATAACTGTTCCTGGCAACACCACCTGCGTCAGAAAAGAAAATGGACATTGAAGAAACTTGTTATAGAGTTAACTTTCAAAATGGCAAAACTAGCCATTTGGGCAAGATACTGCTCTTGTCTGGACTGTTTGACTTTATACTGTATAAACTGGACATGCAGGACCCACAGGAAAGTGACTGCCGATTCAAGATGGACATTGCTACAGGATTCCTGCTTCATGGAAGAGTCTGCCAGACATTCTGCAGGACACAGAGAAAAGTGACTGACAAACTGCCAACACAGGTGGACACTTTAAAGTTTCCTGCTTTGCTGAGGAGTCTGCCAAACACTCTATGGTCTATAGACTGAAGATGGAACATTACAGAAGAACTTCAGGTGACTGACCAGGGAAGTTGTCTGTCATTTCTAGAGTTTATATATTATTCTTCTGTGATCTTTGATGGAGTTGAAGACAGATAGTTATGATTATAGTTGTCCTCAGTTAGGATTAAAGATAAGTTACATACAAGACTTTAGATTCACAAAGACAGGATAAATGATGGAATAATTTTTTTTAAATCTTGCTAAATGTTAATGGACTAAATTTGTTAACTATAGTTCTTATTTGATAACTATTTTGTTATATATTTTACTGTTAAAGTTAAAACCCTTCTTTTTATTTAGACAGAAAAGAGGAGATGATGGGAGATGTCATTCTGTAAGTATATTTGTCTTATTTGTTAATGAATAAAGCACTGTTGGCAAATAAGAAGGCAAGATAGGCGGGACTAGAAGACAAGGAGGATTCTGGGAGATGTAGTAGAAATTCAATATGTAGGGACTTGAGAGAAGAGGTCCAGGCCCTACATAGAAACACTTAGATTAATAGAAATGGGTTAATATTTAAGACAAAGCTAGCCAATAACAAACGCTAGTAACAGGCCAACAGCTTTATATCTAATACAGGGTCTTTGTGCATTATTTGGGGCTGACATGGCTATGGGACCAGGCTGGCAAGAAACTGCTTGTAACACCCAAGCACTCCAGTTATATACTAGAAAAAGGAAAAAAGGTTAAAAACCGCCTTTACTACATGGAAACACCAAATGCTAGTCTATCCCACAAGCTAGGGAAATGGCTCTGCCTGTAAAGGGACCAGACCCTTACTCAGCTTCCTGCTTTAACAGCCATGACAGGCTGTACAAAAGGCCCAGCAAGAGGTAGAACTCTGACTCAGCACATAATGCTGAGTTTCTGGCCTTCTAATCTTGCTGGACCTGTCCCAGTCACTAGGAAGTCAGATACCTTCCCTGTGGCAAAAAACCAATCAGAAGTTAGGTGATGGGCTCTGGACATATTTTATGGTAACAGAGATGTTCAGTATGCAGAACATAGCAATCACCCTGGGTGGCCTATAGGCCATTGCAACCAGTTGACCAATCAACTCAGGACAGGTTGTCCAAACCCGGAAGTGCACCAATCCTGAGACTGTTGTAGACCCCTAGACACTCCCCTTGCTCACCCCAATAAATTCTCCCCCTCACGGTCTCTCTGCGGGTCCTTCTTGCTGCTGCCATATGGGCAGAGGAACCAAGTTAATACAGTTAACTTATTAAATAATAAAAGACTCTTGCTTTTGCATCTGAATGGGTCTCTTGGTGATTTGGGGGTTCAGAATTTGGGCACAACACCTGTAAAGGGCTTGCCACACAGCATGAGGACCTCCGTTCAGATCTCCAGCACCCATGTGTAGATGGATTTTTCTTTGGACCACCAGATCACAAAAAAAATGACATTGAGACTTATTATTAATTATAAAAGTTCAGTCTATAGCTTAGGCTTGTCCCCACTAGCTCTGAAAACTTAAATCAACCCATTTATATTAACTTATGTTTTGTCTCATGGCTTTTTACCTCTCCCATCTTGTACCTCCTGTTTCCTCTCAGTGCCCTCCAGCATCTCTCCTACCTAGATTCATCTCTTCTTCTCTCTCTGCCAGGAAGTCCTGCCTAACCTCTCCCTCCTAGCCATTGGCCATTCAGCTCTTTGTTAAACCAATCAGAAGTTACCTTGGCAAAAATACATTTTCACAGTACTAAAAGATTACTCCATAACACCCATGTAAAAACTAACACCAACAAATTATGCACTACTAGTCCTTAGACTAGTAGACTTCTGGAATTTACTAGCAGGCCTGTCCAGACAAATCAGTGAGCTCCAGGTTCAGAGAGAAACATGAGAAACCTTGTTTTAAAAACTAAAGCATACAGGAACTAAGGAGGATATGCCACATCAACCTTTGAACTCCAGATACATTCATGTGTACCTACCCATGTGCTCAAAAATATGTTCTAACAGGACTGTGCACATGCACACATGCAAAAGATATAGCCAATGTTATTTTTATTATTTAAAAAAATGTGCAGTTGGTGGTCCATGCCTTTAGTTCCAGCACCCAGGAGCAGAGGCAGGAGGATCTCTGTGAGTTTGAGGCCAGCCTGGTCTACAGAGTGAGTTCCAGAACAGTCAGGGATACACAGAGAAACCCTATCTCAAGAAAAAAAACAAAAACTTTTTTTTCTTCTTCTTTAAGCAGTTTATTCAGGAACCTTGAACAATCTTCTTCTTGAAAACAAAAACTTTTTATTTTTTAAATTAAATTACCTGTTATAGTATCAGTATACAAAGGAATAAACTGAGGTTCAAAAGGGTGCAGAATGGCCAATGGCCAAGCAGACCATGCCACCAGGCTGTAGCACATGCCCTGGCTGGTTAGTTTGTTAATGTCAGGACACCACAGCCTTGCCAACCCAGAGCAATGAGGGTACTCCGGATGTCAGCAGTACACCAGCAGAGGGAAGGGCACCAGCCCGGGGGCATTGTGGGCTTAGTGTCAGAAAGCCATCCAAGAATGCCAGGGAGTGGCTGACTCCTCCCTGGTGAGGCCATGTCCTCTGAACTCCATGACCTCTGTCCTAAAGTCTCCATGTGCTTTTACTTCTCTACTTTTCCAGTTTGTCAGGGTTTTCGAAGAAGAAGGAGGAGGAGGAGGAGAAGGAGGAGGAGGAGGAGGAGGAGGAGGAGGAGGAGGAGGAGGAGGAGGAGGAGGAAGAAGAAGAAGAAGAAGAAGAAGAAGAAGAAGAAGAAGAAGAAGAAGAAGAAGAAAGAATTCTTTAAAAGTAGCTTTGTTTCCTTTTCATGGACCTCATTTGTCTAACAGTGCTGGGATTCATGCTTTGTGTATTTGTTGATTTATTTATTTAGTATTGGGGATAAAACCCAGAGCCTGAGCATGTTAAGCACTTGCCTGTCGTTGAGCTGCACCTCTGAGCCCCAAAAGATGTGATTTGAAGTTTCTAGATTGTATTTATTTATTTTTGAGACATGGTTTCATATATCCCCGGCTGGCCTCCCAAATAGCTGAGTATTGTGGCTAGTTGCAATGTTGACTTGTCACAAACTAGACACTAGACCCTCACCTGCAGAACTGTGCTGACTGCCTTGGCTGGCTCACCTGGCAGTGGGTTGTACCTTCAGGGGGCTAAGAAGGCTATGGCAGAGGGAGGATCACCTCTCCTGCTGGCTTGGCCTCCCCTCTTGCTGACTGGTTGATCTGCCCTGTTGTTGTAGCTGCTGCTGCTGCTGATTGTACACTGTGAAGGTGTATCATTGCCAAGGCACCTTCTGATAAGTTTAGTAAAAAGCTAAAGAGCCAATAGCTGGGCAGGACGAGGTTAGGTGGGACTTATGGACACAGACAGAAGACAAGGAGATGAATCTAGGCCTGGGAAAGATGCCAGAGTATATGGAGAGGAAATAGGAGGTTCAACATGGAAGAAAGGTAAGAAGCCACAAGGAGATATGAAGATTAATATAAATGGGTCAATTTAAGTTATAAGAGCTAGCGTTAGGTAGTGATGGCACACTCCTTTAATCCCAGCTCTCAAAGGCAGAGGCAGGCAAATCTCTGTGAGTTCCAGGACAGCCAAGGCTACACAGAGAAACCCTGTCTCAAAAAAATAAAATTAAATTAAAAAAAAAAAAAAGAGAGAGAGATTAAAAGAGATTTAAGAGCTAGTGGACAAGCCCAAGCTATAGGCTGAGCTTTCATAATTAGTAATAAGTTTCTGAGTCATTTTTTTTTTTTTTTTTTGTAAACTGATAGCCCAAAGAAAAACCCATCTTTAGCTGTTCCCTTCATTGATATCAGAACCAGTGTCTCCAAGCTTTCTTCGTGGCCTAGGGGCCAGCAACTCTCTGGGAATCTTCCAGGCTTTTTATGCCAGTGGGATGACTGAGGCACCCAGCCTTATAACTGACCAAGTGGATGCTCCTACAACACTCCCATTCTCCTTACACCTACCCTGTGAGATAGTCATTGTGAGACTGTCTGACCACTGAGGAACCAGCCTCAAGGACTAACTATTGCGTTCTCAGCTCTCAAGTATGGTTCTGCTGACTTAGTAATTCATAAATATGTATGTGTGTGTGTGTGTACATGTATGTGTGTATATGTATGTATATGTGTATGTGTTTATGTATGTGTACGTGTGGGTACATGTGTATGTAGGTATGTGTGTGTATGTGCGTGTGTATGTAGGTATGTATGTACCCCATTAGTTCTGTTCCTCTAGACAACACTGACTAATAAAGTGAGGGTTCCTTTGAACCCCTGATCTTCCTGCCTCCACCTTCAGAGTTCTGGGACTGCAGGTGTGCAGTGTTACCCTATTTATGCTGGGCTAGTGATCAGACCCAGGGCTGTGTGCACGCTAGTCAGTGCTCTGGAAATAAGCTACACCCCAGCCCTAGCCTGAAGTTCTATAAGTGCAAAGTACTCTCCCATTTTACCAAGGAAAAACAGCAAATGCCCCCCCCCAGGCAGGGTAGGGGAATGAAGAATACAGGGGTACCTCCAACTCCTTCCAGAGGAGGGCAGCACCCCATTTACCAGGAACCAGTGTTCAAGTCGTTAGGAATTTAATCTCAGCACCTTCTGAGGCTGTCTTTCAAACTCTGTTCCCCTTCCTCCCTGATGGGGCACCCATCCCTTCTTCCCATGCACCCTGTGTGACATTGTATCCTCAGACTAACTCCCACACAGGCCATGGTGGAAGATGCCACCTGTATCCAGCACCTTGAGGCAGATATCTGCTGCCTGCATTGTTCCCTTGATCTAGGGCCAGGAGACCTGAGGAATTCTGACACTGGGCGCTAGCCAATCACACACTTTAAAAGTTTGGTGAGGCTTTTTCTAGGTAGCCTTCAGCAGGACCAGGCATTTCAGGTGTGTCTCCATGATAGTGGGAGGAGGCTGAGGGGCACAGTCACTTTCCCTGGAGTATCTCTTATTGGATCCCTGGCCTGACAATCACCTGCCCCCTCCTTCCCCTCAGGATCAGCAAAGGCCCTAAGGTCTGAGACAGTGGTTGTGGCTTGTACCACCCATCCACTGAGAGCAAAGCAGAATCACAGGGAACCACAGCAGCATTCACCTGGCAGGCTTTGTTCCGGAGCATTCCTGACCACCCCAGGAACACCAAGTACTGAACAGCCAGGGTTGGGACAGAGGGGATCCTAGTGCAGAATGGACTAGCTGAGCTGAGGTGTCATGAGGCTGATCGGTATAAACACATCCACCCTACTCAGAGTGTGTTTATGGTCTGGTGGGGGTGGGCAGTGCCAACCATACAGACACCAGGACAAAGGAAAGGTTAGAATTCGAGAAAATGGGCACAGAAAATAGAGTCAGGAAAGCTTTTCAGAAAACAATGGAAGCCAGCATGGAGGTTCATGCCTGTAATCCCAGGATTTGGGAGACTGAGGCAGAAGGATTGCTGTGAGTTCTGGATCAGCCTGGATTAAGATTACAGCTAGTTTCAACCTCCAGTCCCTGCCAGATCACATCTAACACCATATCAACCATCAAGATGTCACCAGATCTCCCTGGTGGCTGACTTCATGGACTGGCACACAGCCTTCATTTCCCTACCTGAAAGGAAAGCACCTCAAGGCTCTTAAAAACCTTGCGGTTGCACACATCTGTGGTCTCAATGCAGAGGCTATTGTAGGAGGAAGCCAAGTTGGAAAGCCAGACTGGGCTACATAATGACATCCGATTCTATCTCAAAGCACCACAGAACAAAAAACAAAGTGAGACCCCAGAGAAGCCTTGTATTGTCCCTGTCAGCAGCATGTTGCTTGAAGTTTCTCCCCAAAAGGGACATATGCCTGGCCCCTTGCCCACTCAGCCCAAATCTGGTCTCATCTCCTGAAGCTGGCCTTTTCCTGCCTTCCCTTTGCCCCAGGCCAGCCCATCTCCCAGCAAGCAGCCTAGTGTGCATTTCTCAATCATGCCTGTACTCTGCAAAGGACATGTCCATCACAGCTTCAGTTCTAGGGTGGAGAGATGACCGCTCCTGTAGAGAGGATGGGGTTAGGTTTCCAATACCATTGTGGTAGTTCACAACCAGGGGGTATGACAGGCTTTTCTAGCCTCCCTGGACACAGGAACACATGTGCTGCATATCATGCATGCAGGCAAAGCACTGATACCCAATTCTACCACTGTTCTTCTTGATTCTGACTTTTTTTGTGGTCCTAGAGATTGAAATTTAGGGCCCTTGCATTCTAGATAAGCACTGTGCTTCTCAACTGTGTCCCCAGCCCACTCTTCAGTTTTCGTTTTGAGGCAGGGCTCACTGGCTTCTCTGTAACCCAGAGTAACCTGAAACTCAAGGTTCTCCTGTCTGCCTACTAATGCTGGGATTATAAATGTGTGTCAATATTTTAGGAATATGATTTCTCTTATTTGTATGTATGTATTTTCTGCTTTCTTTCTTTTTTTTCTTGAGATAGAATCTTGTATACCTTAGACTGAGCTTAAACTCACTATGTAGCTGAGGCTAGCCTTGCCCTTCTGATCCCTTTATCTGGGATTATAGGCATTCACCACCATGCCCAGCTATATATAGTATCTTTTAATATAGTCAGTGTGTGAGCTTATCTATTTCTTTTAATTGCTTCATAGTATCACAGTCCTGTTTCGTCTAGGTGTTGATTTCACTTGCTTCCTTATTGATGGATATTTGGAGTCCCTCCACCATTTTTGATTCTTTATTACATACATTTATTTATTGTTTTAGGGAGGGGCACATACCACAGAGCAGGTGTGGAAGTCAGATAACAACTTGGGGCAGTCAATTCTCTCTTCCCACCATGTGGGTCCTGGAATCAAACTCAGGCAGCAAGAGGCTCTCCCTACTCGGAACTCTCTCTGGATTTTTCGATTTTTTTAAATCTTGTTTTTAGTGTGTTGGATGAGTTTTGTTTGTCAGGTTTCTTTTCTTATTGTTGTTGGGATTTTAGTTTTGTTTCATTTTGTTCTGAGGCAAGTTTTCAATAGCCCAGACTGTCGTATGCAGGCAGGATTGAATTCCTGATTCTCCTTGTCTCACCTTTCATGAGCTAGAAGTATAGGCATCACCACTCTGCCAGGCATACATCACTGTGCCAACTTGTCTGCTTTTTAAGGTTTTCTTTTTGTAGGGCCAGGATGGAACCCAGAACCTTGTCCATGTTAGGAAATGGTGACCTCTTTAACAGGTCTTATTTACCCCAGGTTGGCTTAAAAATCTGCTATGTAGCTAAGGGGTAACCTCATACTTTTCAGACTTCTACCTCTACCTCCTGAATGCTAGGGTTACAGGCCTCTGCCACCATGCTCAGTTTTATGCAGTGCTAAGGATCAAATCCAGGATTTTGTGCACCTTACATGCAGTGGTTTGAGTAAGAATGGTCCTCGTGTATGCGAATGCTTATTCATCAGGGAGTGGTACTCCTTGAGAAGGATTAAGGAGGCGTGACCTTGTTGAAGGAAATGTGTCACTGGGGGAGAGTTTTGATGTTTTTAAAGCCAATGCCAGGCACAGTTGCTGCTTATGCTGTCTGTCTGTCTGTCTGTCTGTCTGTCTGTCTCTGCCTGTGGCCAGGATGTAAAGGTCTCAGATACTTAGTTGGGTATAGTTTCAAATGCCTTCAATCCCAGCTCTGGGGAAGTAGAGACAGGCAGGAGGATCTCTGTGAGTTCGAAGCTAGCATGTTCTACATAGTGAGACAGCCAGGGCTACACAGTGAGACCATGTCTCAGGAAACAAAAAGAGACAGGAAAAAAAAAATCTCAGCTATTGCTCCATGCCTGTGTGCATGCTGCTATGCTCCCCACCATGATGACAGTGGTCTAAACCTCTGAAACTGTAAGCAAGGCCCCAGTTAAACGATTCCTTTCATAAGAGTTGCCTTGGTCATGGTTATTGCTTCACAGCAATAGAATCCTGACTAAGACACTAAGCAAGCATCCTACTAACTGAGCCTCATTCCCAGGCTGAGTGACCTTTTGTTTTGTTTTATTCTGAGACAGGGTTTCTCTGTGTAGCCCTGGCTGTCATGGAACTCTCTCTGTAGATCAGGTTGGCCTTGAACTCAGAGATGTGCCTGTATCTGCTAATAGGTTTTCTGTACCCGGATAATAGGTTTCTCCTCTGATGCAGACTAGACCCTACCCAGCCCCCTGCTTTGGCAGCCATGACAGGCTACAGAAAAGACCCAGCAAGATGTAGGCTGAGCTTCTGACCTAGCCTGACTTTGTCCCAGTCACTAGGAAGCCAGATATCTTTCATGTGACAAAGAACCCGTCAGAAGTTAGCTGGTCGCCTCTGGATTACTTTAAGGTAACAGTGGAGTACAGAGCATAGCAACCGCCATGGGAGGGCCTACAAGCCATAGCAACCATTCCTGCAGGTGCAGCTGGCCAATCAACACAGGACAGGTTGTCCAAGTTTGGAAGTGCACCAATCCTGAGACAGTTGTGGACCCCAGACACTCCCCTTGCTCTGCCCCAATAAATTCCCTGCCCCACAGTCCCTCTGGGTCCTTCTCCCTCCACCTGATGTGTGGAATGGACCAAAGATCCGCGTTAATACAGTTAACTCATTAATTAAAGACTCTTTGCTTTTGCATCAGATAGGGTCTCATGATGATTTGGGGGTTCAGAATTGCGGCACAACAGCAGTAAGCCAGATCAAGCTGAACTGAAAACACAGAACAAAAGGTATATTTAAGCAAAGCAACAGCTGTGTGAGTTCTCCAGCCCCAGAGATCCGGGTTGGAAAAGTGACATGACTGAACTTAGCGCATTATATAGCCTGTCGGCAAGGGGTGATGATGTGTCTGCCACAAACTGGGTTTGTGCCCAAGTACTGTCAAAAGCTGGAATTCTCGGGCAGGGACTTGGGCTGCTAGCAGCCTCAGGGGAGGAGCTACTGTAGCAGCCAAGGATGTGGAACTGGGTTCTCTGGTGCCTTCCCTTTGTTCAGAGATTCTGAGAGGCTGGGTTTCAAGAGACAGGAATGGGGCTTTCTGGATCAAACACGAGTGAGCTGCAGGTTCCAGCAGAACATCTGCCTGCTAAGTGCTGGGATTAAAGATGTGCACCATCCCAACGAAATGCAATGCGCGTTCTCTCTCTCTCTCTCTCTCTCTCTCTCTCTCTCTCTCTCTCTCTCTCTCTTTCTCTCCCTCGCTCCCTCCCTCCCTCCCTCCCTCTCTCTCTCTCTCTCTCTCTCCATTTACTCTGTGTATGTGTGCATGCATGCCCCTTCATGTGTGTGGAGGTCAGAAGACTGCTTGTGGAAGCTGGTTCTCCCCTTCAACCATGTGGGCTCGGAGCTCAAACCCAGGTTTGGCAGCAAACATCTTCATCCGCTGATCAGGCTTGCCAGCCCCAGAAATGATCTCTTTTAAATAAAACCTTATTCAGGGCTGAAGAGATGGCTTGGGGATTAAGATTTCCACAGGACCTGAGTTCTATTCCTAGTACCCATATGACAGTTCACAACCATCTGTAAATCCAGTTCCAGGGGATCTGATTACCTCTTCTGGCCTCTGTAGACGCCAGGCAGATGTACATGTTTCACAGACATATGTGCAGGGAAAATACCCATACACAGAAGATTTAATTAAATTTAAATAAAATGAAATTTCAAAACCTTATTCAATGGACAAATATTAGGAAGTCAGTCACCATAAATATTCTTTGCTTTGTTTTATTATTTTATTTTATGTGTATGGGTGTTTTGCCTGTATGTATGTCTTTGTGTACTTTGTATGCCTGGTGCCCTTGGAGTCCAGAAGGAGACACTGGGTTCCTGGGACTGGAATTACAAATGGTTTCTTCGAGCCACCATGAGGTTGCCGGGAATTGAACCCAGGTCCAGCCAGCACTCTTAAGCACCAAGCCATCTCTCCAGCACTGGGTTTGTATTCTTTAACTTCTATTTGGTGTTTCTCTGTTTCTGTGCAGCTCTAAGTCCTGTTTGGCATTCAAGCTCCATTGTTCCCAAATGTGATGATCTTAGCCTCCATCCCTGACCATCCCACCCTGCTGTGAGGTAGTGCTGAGTCACCTCCTGCTGTTTCCTGCAGAACTCTGCCTTCTGACTCCAGCAGGCCAGGTCATCGCTTCAGGACTGCCTCTTTCCCACAGTGGGAATTACGTCATCCCTAACCCTCGCCTATTGTCTCATTTCTTAGGTGCTGTGGAACTTGAGTCCTCTCATGCGAGACACCCCTCCAGTTTTCACTTCCTGAGTAGGCAGCTCCCCCTGAACATCTGCTTTTATGACTTATTTCTGTTTCCTCTCTCCCCACTCCTCACTGGTGTAGGCTTTCCTGTAGCCCAGGCTGGCCTGGAACTGCCTAGATGGCCTAGGATGACCTCGAACTCCAGATCTTCCTGCTCCAAGGACTACAGGCACATGCCACCACACCCAGTTTATTCTGAGATGGAACACAGGATTTGTGCACGCTGGGCAAGCACTCTACCAACTGAACTGTGTTCCCAGCCCTGGGTTTGATTCCTGAGGGAACTTCGCCCCCAAGTCCTTCTCTGTTATGGCCAGTTCCTCGTTCTTTCCCAGCTCCAGGCCCTTTGTCCCCAGCGCCCACTGCCTCCAGGTCTGGCCCTGTGGCTGGCCTGGTGTCTACAGCCCCGCAGGCTCTCCCCTCGCTAATCTCTTTCCCACAGGCTGTCTTCTACAGCCAGCCTGTACAGCAGGAACTGAAGGAGAGGCTGACAGTTATCTAATGAGTCCACACAATGCAGACAACCAATTAAAATGTCCTTGACACGACACCCCTTCACTTGGTTTAAAGCTGAACTCCAATGAGACCTGCCCTTCACAAAATCTGCCACACCATCTAGAGGACAGGGTGACAATAACTGATGTTTATCTCACTAGCAAGTGACAATTTCAGCATGCTTTGATGCCTTATATCCAAATAAAGGGCAACTAAATGAACCCATGAACAAGCAAGCAAAGAAAATTGAAAAAGCAACACACACACACATACACACTCATTGTTAGTGTGTAACTTTGAACCAAAACCCAAATCCAACATCAAACAATGAAAACAATAAAGGAAAAGAAGAAGAAGAAAAAAAAAAAAAAAAAAAAGAATTTGTTGGTATCTAATTGTTTATTGCCAGAGATCAAACCCGGAGTCTCAGGGATGGAAGGCAAGTGATCTAGACCACAGCTCTGAAATGTTTGTTGATTGTTGTAGTTTTTTGTTTTATTTTGAGACAGGATCTTGTATATCCCAGGCTGGGCCTAAGTCAGAGTACATGCAGCAAACGATGATTTTGAGATACTGCACTTCCTGCCTTCTCTTCTGAAGGGCTAAGATTACAGGTGAGGGCCACCACAGAATGCCCAATGGTGTATCAGTTGTAGCACTGGGGATTGAACATATGGCAGGGCCCACACACTAGGCAACCACCCTATCTCTGACCTATACCCCCAGCTTGCTTGTTTGAGATAGGGTATCATATAGCTCAAGCTGGTCTTGAACTCAGTATATAACAGAAGGGACCTTGTGGCTCCAATCCTCTCACTCCTCCCAATTACTGGAATTTCAGGCATGCACCATCATATCAGGCTCTGTATTTTAAATGTTTTTAGTTAAAAAAAAAAAATTGAGATCAAGGGTGCTTGGGTACTCAGAGCATGTTGTGTCAGAGGGCAACTTTTGGGGAGTTTATTGTCTCTTTCCACCTTGTTTTTTTGTTCTGTTTTTGTTTTTTAATGCATTTTAAAAAGACTTATTTCATTTTTAATTATATGTATTTCGGGGGGGGGGTATGAATGCAGGTTCCTACAGAAGCCAGGAGAGGTCAGATCCCCTTGGGACCAGAGTTGTAGATGGCTATGCGTAACCCAGTATGGGTAGTGGGAACTAAAATTGGGTCCTGTGGAAGAGGTGTACATGTCTAAACCACTGAAGCATGTCACTAGCCTCTCACTTGTGTGTGTGTGTGTGTGTGTGTGTGTGTGTGTGTGTGTGCGTTTTGGCTGCATGTATATCTGAGCACTGTGTGCATGCTTGGTGCCAGAGGAGGCTAAAAGAGGGTATTAGATTCCCTGGAAGTGGATTTACAGGTATGAGTTGCCATGAGGGTGCTGGGAATCAAACCCAGGTCCTCAGGAAGAGTAGCAACTGCTTGGTCACTGCTGAGCCATTGTGGTGGTTTGAAAAAATAGGTTCATATGTTTGAATGCTTAGACGGCAGGAGTGGTACTACTTGGGATGGATTAGGAGGTGCGGCCTTGTTGGAGGAAGTGAAATCTCAAAAGCCCAAGCCAGGCCCAGTGGCTCTCTCCTCCTGCTGCCTATAGATCCAGATGTGGGACTCTCAGCTACTTCTTCATCACATCTCACATCTGCCTGAGTGCCGCCATGTTCCCCACCATGATGAAAATGGACTAAACATCTGTGTTAGGAATAAAGCACGTGGGGGACCTTGTCGGATTCCATGGCGGGTGTGGGACAAACTTGCCAGGCAGACGGAGCTTATGTGAGAAGTTCTATTAGAAGGGAAGGGAGGGGGCCAAGCCATAATCACAGTACATATGGTTAAAATCAGATGCACCATGGGAAAGAACGTGCACAGTGAAGACTGTTTCACATAATACCAGCCTGTCACTCAAAACAGATCCACCCATGTTTTGCCTCTTAATACCCAACTCATCCTTTTCCTGGCCCTAGAAAAGAGCCAGGGGCCCTGCGCTCCCTGCAGAGTATAGAGTCTGTACTATCTATTACATTGTTTCTGAACAAAGTTCCTTGTTCCTTTGTCATGAATGTGCAAGTATTCCAGAGGACCCAGCACCCACATTGGGTGGCTCCCAACTGCCTGGAACTCCCTCTCCAGGAAACCTGATGCTTCTGGCTTCTGTGGGCACCACACACACAGAGACATATTCATATAACTAATTTTAAAAGTATCAGTCTTGCTGGGCAGTGATGCCACACACCTTTAATCCCAGCACTCGGCGGCAGAGACAGGCAGAGCTCTGTGAGTTTAAGATCAGCCTGGTCTACAAAAAGAAAGAAAGGAAGAAAGAAGGAAGGAAGGAAAGAAAGGGAAAGAAAAAAGAAAGAAAAGATACCATGCACGCACAGGGAAGGATATTCCCACAAGCCATAAAATTCCCAGAAGCTACACAAATCCCAGTGCCAAGGGTACATTATCTTCCTATGAGGTGTTAAGTCCCAAAACCTGGGACAAATTGCAGAGGAGCCACATCAAAGTGGACCTGGCTACCAGGTCCTCCCAGCATCCCTCAGTCCCTACCCTGAACTCTCCAGCCCCTTCCCCCAGAGTCTCTTCCCTATCTAATGCAGCCATTTTGGTTGCCCCGGTCCTTTTGTGCCGTCTATACCTGGTTCTCCTCTGGCCTCTCCCTGCCCCTCCCCACTCCCAGCATGGCCCAGTCTGCTCATGTCCACTCTGGGCCCTCCCAGATGTCCATAACCCTGACTACACTCTTCCTTTTATCTACAGCAAACTTTCTCCTCCACCATACCTTGGAGCAGCCACGCCTTTTCCTTCCCTTTTTATTTCTTTTTTCATTCAGTGTTGGCAAAGGAGTTTCTAAGTCCTTCGGACTGGATGCTAAGACTCTACTGCTAAAGGCGCTGTGTACTTTGGTTGTCCCTTAGTAACCAGCTAAGGAGAAACCAGGCTGGAACTGAGTTGGAGGCCTCCTCTCTGATGGCTAGCTTCTGGGAGCTCTAGGAGGTACAATGGCGGCTGCTAAAGGAGAATTGTCCATAACATGCCTACATGCTACATACACTATCAACATACTGCACAAAAGGTGTTCACTGATGCACTAAGACATACCACTACAGTCCCTAAGAGGCTCCTCAGCCGGCCAAGGCACTGACTCCAGAGTGACCTTGAACTGACAGAGACCCGCCTGCCTTTGCCTCCTGAGCATTGAGACTAAAGGTGTGGCCCACCACCATACAAACAGCCATCAAAGTAAATAAAATAAAATAAAATAAAATAAAATAAAATAAAATAAAATGGAGGTGAGACAAGGTGCCGGAAGTGACACAGAGTGTAGGTGAATAAATGGCTGAGTTAAGACGGCAGCAGAGGGAGATATGAAAGCCCAGTGCCTCGATCACATTCCAAAGTCAACAGCCAGCTCTTACAGAGAGTCAGGTCCTGCATGGCTGGCTTGTGTGGGAAACAGTTCAAGGCCCTTTTTTGGTTGAGTGGAAAGTACTGGAACATTAACACTACAGCAAAGGGATCTTAAAGGTCTTGAGAAGCGGAGAACAGAAATGATACTGAGGGATCATAAACTTTTCTCTAGAAACGATGCAGTGTTTATCACTGCTGCTATGTTAAACATGGGATCATCTGAGGGCAGACACACACACACACACACACACACAGCAGGCAGGGAAGAATCCCAGGTAAAGGAAACTCCTGCAAAATAGCACCAAGAGCTGGGACAGGTTGCCAGAGAAAAGTGCTGGATATTGTCTCAGTGATTACCAACCCACACTGCATCTGTTTGCAATTAGTGGCATTTAGGCTGTCTACCTCTGGGTCTGGGAGAAGAGGCCGGATTAGTGATAGCTGCAGAGAGTCTCCTTCGGCTGTGAAATTCTGTGATTTACGTGACATTGAGGAAGTGCATCTCCCGGTAATGTTAGGAGCCTGGGATTGTAAACTTGTGACTTTCCTAACCAGGTCTGTCCTCAGTGGTTACAGACAGTGACCTTAAACCCTTCACCCTACCAGATCCTCTCCCTTTTGAGATGCCAGTATGGTGGTGAGCCCTCCCCTTCCAGCCAGAATACTTCAGTCTCAGGGCTCAGCTTCTGTAACCCTGATCCTTCCCTTCACACATAAGCACTGACCTTGTCTCTTTCTGTACAGAATGCCCCCCACCAAGAGACTAAGAGGAAGGGCCAGGGGCATGCTCCCTCCCCACCCCTTACCCCCCCTCCCACATCGTGAACAGAGCATCTCAGCATTCCTTATTTGGCTTTATTGCTCTTATGAGTGCCACATCTTGTTTCACCCAGATGGCTTGTAGCTCTTCTTTTCTGCTTTGGACACACAACCAACCCAAACAATGTCCTGTAAAATAATAACGATAAATAAGGAGATTACATTGTTATTGCAGCTTATTGCCTGTTTTGTATAGTGTCCATGGTTTCCTGATAAGCAGTCTCCACTAAAGGTAAAGGAGGCATATAAAAGTAAAGTGCCAAACAGCAAAACAATTCCCTTAAAAAAGAAGGACTGGAAAGCCAGGTGTTGGTGGCCCATGCTTTTAATCCCAGCATTCAGGAGACAGAGGCAGGTGGATCTCTGAATTTAAGGCCAGCCTGGTCTACTGAGCAAGTTCTAGGACAGCCTCCAAAGCTACAGAGAAACCCTGTTTAGAAAAAAACAAAGCAAAACAAAAAGAAGAAGAAAAAAAAAAAAAAAAAAAAAAAACAAAAACAAAAAACCAAGGGCTGGAGAGATGCCTCAGCCATTAGTAGCACTGACTGCTCTTCCAGAGGACCTAGGTTCAATTCCCAGCACACACATGGCATCTAACAATTGTCTGTAACTCCAATATCCAACACCATCACACAGACATACAGATAGGCAAAACACCAATGCACATAAGATATAAATAAATAAATAATTAAAAAAAACTACCTCTACAAATATTTACTACAAACATTTCCTACATCACAAAGGTACATGCTAATATAGTGGGGGTGGTTGTTTTGTTTTAGTTTTTTTGAGACAGGGTTTCTCTGTGTAGCTCTGGCTGTCCTGGAACCTGCTCTGTAGACCAGGCTGCTTTTTATTACACCAGTCACAGCAATACATTTTCACACAATGTACAAATATCCCAGTACAGTAGGCTACTGTGGCCTGGGGGGGTATCCTTAACACCCCTCCCCATTCTGTCTTACCCAGTGAGAGTGTCCTGGATGAACGGACCTATTTTCCTCTGAAGAAGGCTGAAACAGTGGTCTCCTTTCTTTGACAAGTGTAGATCTCAGCCAGGACCTTGTACAGGCTAAGTTCTTGCTCTAATAGTCTACTATATGAGTCCCAGAGAACTCTCAGGTCATTAGGCTTACATCAGACACCTTAACTGGTAAAGCCTGTTAAAAATAAAACAACCACAAAAACAAAGGAAAATAATCAAACAAAACCCCAGAGTTTCAGGTTGCCCAGGCTGGCCTTGGGCTCACTATACAGCCAAGGACAACCTTGAATTTCTGGTCTTCTTGCCTCAACCTTCTGAGTGTTGGAATTACAGGTCTTTGAAGCCATGCCCAGTTTATGTAGTGCTGGAGATCAAACCCTGGGCTTCCTGTACGTTAGGTCTTCATGCCAGCATGCTACACACTGAGCTGCCTCTCCTGCCCCACCTGGCTATGTTTCTATGCTGACAAGAGAACTCACGTTCTCTCTCTATTTTGGAGGCAGTATGAGTGCTCTGTCTTTATGTATACCTGCATACAAGAAGAAGGCATCAGATCCCATTACAGATGGTTGTGAGCCACCATGTGGTTGCTGGGAATTGAACTCAGGACCTCTGGAAGAGCAGCCAGTGCTCTTAACCACTGAACCATCTCCCTCTCCATCCTCTGACGGGAGAACTCAGAGAGGGAAACTGGAGCTAGGATGCAGAAGAGAGAAAATAAACAGAGCTGATGGGGCTAAAGCTTCCACTATTATTGTTGGGGGAGGGGGAGGGGAAGGCAACGCCATGGCACGCATGTGGGAGTCTGAGGGCCCAACCTTGTGAAGTTTCTCTCCTTCCACTTTTACATGGGTAACAGAGATGGAATTGAAGTCGCCATCCTCTGTCTGAGTCAGGACAGTAGGAAGAGCAAAAGTATAGACATCACAGAAGCTGCAGGGATAAAAGCTAAGGGTGCTCTCACCTGACAACCGTGCTCCTCACTGTGAAGTTGAAGGTCGTGTTATACGTCAGGAAGTCGAGCCCTAGCTCTTGAAGTGACTGGTTGTGTGCCCTTGGGCCATGCACCAAATCATTCTACTTTGTCCTTGATGAGCTTGAAAACAGCCTTCTCCTACCTGGTAGTTAAACCTTGCTGTCCAGTGAGCTCTTAGCTTCAATAAAACATTTATCTTGCACAAGGCATGTTTTTGCTCAGCTGTCTAAACCTGTAGGGATTGCCTTTGTACTGAAGGAGAACAAGCTTATCAAGATGATTTAAAAAAAAAAAAAAATCACAGGAAAAGAAGGGGTGAGGGGCCCAGAAGCAGATACCCCCAGAGCTACAACACAAGCTTTGAAATGTGTTAAAATGAACAATGCAAATTTATTGAGCCTTGTGTAAGACACTGATATAGGTTCAGGAGATGGGAAGGATGACTAAAGACCAGCTTTCAGCACACAGGCCAAGCATGGCCATGGAGACCAAGAATGGTGAGGCAGGATGAACATGTCATGGAGACCAAGAATGGTCATGCAGGATGAACACGGTCATGCAAGATGAACACGGCCATGCAGACTGAATGTGGTGATGCAAGCTGGCATAGTGGTGTGGGCTGAGGCATAAGGACCCTGTGAGTTCAGGAACTGAACACAGACTAGGGAAAATAAAGAGTTCCTGTCTCTTCAATAAATACCTCCTGCAAAGTGTGCTGGTGTAACTGCTGTAGAGCATGTGATGAGCATGTGTGAGTCCCAGGACTAAAAAGAGTAAAGATAAAACAGAACAGCAAACCACCCTGCAAGACTAAGCAAAGCTAAGGTAGTAGATATAGCCATTTGATAGAAACACAATGTGAACGCATGCTTGGTAACATATGCTCAGAAGACCAAAATTCCTGAAGCTAAAGCTAGAGGATAGTGAGTTCAAGGCCAGCCTGGGCTCTACAGCAAGACCCTGTCTCAAAAAAGAAGCAACACGAAATACTTTGATGGTTTGAAATTTCATGATAGCTACATTAAGGAAACAACAGTAAAAGAGACTTGGGGTTGTTGATTATTGATACAGCGCTTGGTGTCTGTGTGTTGTTCAGTCCCAGAAAGAAAAAAGTTAATGTGGAAGCAGACCCCTGGGCAGCCTCCATCAGATTCCTCCTTTGGTGTCTACCAGAGGTCGACACAGGCAGCTGGCCACGGTTTGTTCTGAACCACTTGGGAACAGGGAGGAAGTTCTGCCCCCATTCCCCATCACTTTGACCCTGATCCCAGCCAGAGGCAGAGCCATTACCTCAAGCTGTCCAATCACCACAATCGCTGAACCGAACTTCCTCCCCAGAGGAAAGAGGCAAATATTGTCTTTCTTTTGTGATGGGCAGTCACTGTGAAGTGGCAAGGCTGTTTGTCTCAGCTTTGGCAGTTACAAACACTTACAGCTGTGACTGGTCCCCAAGTGTCCCCTCCTGCCATTGTTTTGGGCACCCATATCCCTTACCCAACTGCGCTCTCTCATGCAGAACAGTTCTGGGTTTTTCTTTATTCTTTGCCCCAGCATCAGGCCCCAGGGTCATCTAATTACTGGGATGTGGTAAACGAGGGGCCAGAGGACTAGGCACCAGGCCCAAAGCAGGACCCCAGAGTTTACCTTCTTTCTTCTGTTGTCTTTTACTTATTTATTTATTGTTGTTTTTTGTTTTTTCTGAGACAGGGTTTCTCTGTGAAACAGTCCTGACTATCACAGAACTCACTCTGTAAACCAGGCTGGCCTCACAACTCACAGAGATCCACCTGCCTCTGTCTCCCCAGTGCTGGGATTAAAGGCGTGTGCCACCACTGCCCAGCTTGTTTGTTTATTTTGAGAGCTTGCTGTGTAGTCCAGGCTGGTCATGAATTTATATTGATTCTCCTGTCTCTGACTCTGGAATTACAGGCATATACCACAGTACATGGCCAGTTTTGTGTGTCGACTTGACACAAGCTAGAGTCATCGGAGAGGACAGAGACTCAGTTGAGGAAATGCCTCCATGAGATCCAGCTATAACACATTTTCTCACTTAGTGATCAATCCGGGAGGACCCGTCCATGGTGGGTGATGCCATCCCAAGGCTGGTGGTCCTGGGTGTAAGGATTCAGCCGTTATGTTGGTCTGCCCCTGTCACCTGGCAGAATGTGTTCAGGCAGTTCCCTGGTCAGCATGCAGGTAGAAAGGACCTCTTTAAAGGAAAAACCCACTTACATTCTCTTTCCTGCTGTTCCTCTGGGGCAGACAGGACCTTTCCTGTCTCCCTCCTCTGTCCTCTGTCCTCTGTTTCTGTGTCTCTTTACCTCTTTTCTCTTTCTTTCCCTTTCTAATAAAACTTCGTACTAAGCTCTGTCTGCCTGGCATGTTTGTCCCCCACCTCGCTCACCCTCACCTGCCATGGAATCTGCCAAGGTCCCTTGCTTTATCATAATACTGGGTTCTATAAGAAAGCAGGCTGAGCAAACCATGGGGAGCAGGGCAGTAAGCAGCACCCTCCATGGCCTCTGCATCAGCTCCTGCCTTCAGAATCCTGCCATGATTGAGTTCCTGTCCTGACTTCCTTTGAAAATGAGTAGTGTTTTGGAAGTGTAAGCCAAATAAACCCTTTCCTCCCCAACTTGCTTTTTGGTCATGGTGTTTTCATCACAGCAATAAAACTCTAAGGCAACCACTATGCTCGGGCTTT
This sequence comes from Phodopus roborovskii, assembly GCF_943737965.1. Lineage (NCBI taxonomy): Eukaryota > Metazoa > Chordata > Mammalia > Rodentia > Cricetidae > Phodopus > Phodopus roborovskii. The sequence goes on from NW_026126578.1 coordinate 12,622,171, forward strand.
TATTTTTCTTTTTCTCTAAAAATTTAAGTTTTTTGGGGGCATAGAGTTCTTATGAATCCCAAGCCTGGCTTCAAATTTGCTATATCGCTGAGGTAAGTTTTGAACCTCTGATACTCTTGCCTCTATCTCACAAATGCTGGGCTTACAGCCATGTCCTATCATACCCAGCTCTCTCTACATGTTTTACATTTGCATAATTTCTTATTTATTATGATGGTAATTTATAGTGATTATTAATCGTTAATGTGCTTGTTTGTGTCTATGTCTGGTACTGGAGACAGGTACCAGGCCACATATACAATGAACAAGCCCCTATTCTTGAGCTACATCTCAGCCCCTTGTTTCGTTTTTTTAAAACCAGGTTAATTGGAGCTTCCTGTCCCTTACCTTACTACAAATCAGTGTCTACCAAGGTGAAAGGGCATCTGCTGCACCTGTCCCCTCCTAGGTATGGTTCAGGAGAAGGAATTCATGGAGATAGGAGAGAACAAGCAGAGGCTTCTTTAAGAATCCATGGTGAACAGGGCCATGGGGGAAGAGAGGCGTGAGGGAGAGGAGAAAGAAGAAGAGAGAGGGCCATGGGCCAAGACAGGAATAAGAACCAAGAACGATCCAAGAGAGTACGTGACCAAAATGGCTGTGTTACATAGGAGAGAAGCCTTGGGGAAGGGAAGGGAAGCCCAGCTCCTGGGTTAGAGTGGTTTAGGGGAGGAGAAGGGATAAGAAATCCTGGGGAGGAGCCACAGGTACTATGTGGGCATTGTCCAGGGTTTCTTTGGGACCCTACAGCTATGAGGCCATAAGGATCTTGAAAAGCTATGGCCATTTCAGTCTCAGCTACCACCAAAGCCCTTCAGGAAGCCTCAGACATGTCAAATAGCAGTGAGCTGTGGGTGTTGGTCAGCACTTTTTCTATTGAGAGACTGATAGTTTTTGTTGTGTTGTGTGGTGATATTTTGTTTATGCTGTAACAAATAAAGCTTGCCTGAAGATCAGAGAAGTGGAGTAGCCGGCCACTAGAATTCTTACCTCTACGAAATTTCAAACGGAAAGGGGCAAGACCCTGCCTCCTGGAATCCTCAGACTGAATGGATGCGTTCCTGTCTCCTCCCACTTTACATTCCTCTCTCAGCCCAGCCATATCCCTTCCTGTCTCCACCTCCCCAGGGCTGGGATTAAAGGCGTGTGATCCCCAGTGCTGGGATTAAAGGTGTGAGCCACCACTGCCAGGCCTCTATGGTTGACTAGTGCCTGAGTTCTACACTTTGATTTTCAGGCAAGCTTTATTTGTTATAGCACAAACAAATTATCACCGCATTGTTCTGTTGTTTTTATTATTTATGTATGTGTGTTGTATTGTGTTTTTATTGTTGTTGCTGTATTGAAAAGTTTTTTAAGATTTCATAGATGAGTACTGTCTTAGTCACTGTTCTGTTACTGTGAAGAGACACTATGACCAGGGCAACTATTTTAAGAGAAAGCATTTAACTGGGGCTTGTTTATACTTTCAGAGGTTTAGTCCGTTATCATCATGGCAGGGAGCATGGTAGTATTTAAGCCAGCATTGGAGCTGTAGGTAAAAACTCCATCCTGATCTGTAGGCAGAAACAAACATCAAAGCTGGGCAGTGGTGGCGCATGCTTTTAATCCCAGCACTCGGAGGCAGAGACAGATGGATATATGTGAGTTCAAGGACAACCTGGTCTACAGAGCAAGTATGTGCCCTCACTCCACTTTGTATGGTACTGGGGGATTAAACCCAGAGCCTGCTAAGTGAGCAGTCTACCAACTGAGCCACATTCTCAGGCATAGTTTTGGCTTTGTCTTTGAGACAGGCTTTCTCTATGTGGTTCTAGCTGGCCTTGAACTCATAGAAATCTACCTGCCTCTCAGCATCCTGAGTGCCGGGATTAAAATTATGTCGCTTGATTTCAGCCACAGTTTTAATCATAAAGAAAAAAGCTCCATTTTAAAGATTAGTCAAGAAGCTGGAGAAATGGCTCAGCCCTTAGGAATACTCGACAGAGATGAATCTCTTGAGTTTGAGGTCAGCCTGGCCTACAGAGTGAGTTCTAGAACAGTCAAGGCAACACAGAGAAACCTTGTCTCAAAAAACAAAAAAACAAAAACAAACAAACAAAAAACACAAACAAATAAACAAACAAAAACAAAAAGATGGTTCCCAGTCTTTGGTCCTAGCACTCTGGAGGCAGTTCAAGGCCAGCCTGGTCTACATAGTGAGTTCCAAGCCAACCACAGCTACATAGTGACATGTTGGCTAAAAAAATAGTGTCTTAGTTTGGGTTTTCTATTGCTGTGAAGAGATGCCATGATGATGGCATCTCTTATAAGGAAAACATTTAATTGGGGTGGCTGGCTTACACTTTCAGAGACCCAGTTCATTATCATCATGGCAGGACCTTTCCTATCATTTTGCTTATTTGATTGCCCAGCTACTTATTTTGCCGGGATTGAGACTTTGGGCATGGTTGATGGGGGATGTCCTTCTGTATATATGTTTCTTTTAATGATTGATGGATAAAACACTGATTGTCCAGTAGCCAGGCAGAAAGCATAGGTGAAGCTACCAGGCCAGGAGAAGGTGAGGGAGAAGAGGCAAAGAGAAGCTTCAAGAAGGCGCCATGCAGAGACCAGGAAGATAGGATGTGCCAGGCAGTCTCTGGTGAGATAAGGCCACGTAGAAATACATAGATTAGTAGTTATGGGTTAATAATTAAGAGAGAGTTAGGCAGTAAGAATCCTTAGCCACCGGCCAACAGTTTAATAGTTAATATGTCTCTGTGTGCTTATTTGGGGCTGAAGAGCAGTGGGACCTGGCATCTTCTGTCCTGCCTGGTCTCATAGCTGCCTTGGTCCAAATAAACACACAAAGACTTTTATTAATTTATAAACTGTTGGCCAATGGCTAGGGCTTCTTATTGGCTACCCCTATCTTAATTAGGATGTGGCTTACCGGTAATCCGGCATGTTACTCCTTTGGCAGTATGGCGTCTCTTCTTAGTGGCCTGTCTCTCTTCCCCCTCCCCAGTCATCTCCTGGCCTGGTAGCCCTGAGTATGCTTCCTGCCTGGCTACTGGACAATCAGTGTTTTATTCAACAACCAATAAGAGAAACATATATACAGAAGGACATTCCCCATCACATGGTCAGCATGGTCCACCAGTGAGCTGCATCCCCAGGCCTGATACTGATTTGTTGGGGATTTGTTTCCTGGCTTCTTTACCCTGCAGCCAGCAAAGGGATACACTTGTGCACATCTGTGACTGTTCACCAGCAGCAAGGAACATGGCTTCGTCTCTGGAATCCTGATGACTGCTTTGAATCCTACTCATGGGGCGTTAAAGCACTTTGAGTCGTTTCCTCTCAGACGTCCTCAGATTTCTGTTTTGATCTTTTTTAACTATTATTATTACATGTGTGGGAGCATGTGGATGCCACAGGTCAGAGGAAAACCTGCAGAAGTCTGTTCTCTCCTTCCACCATGTGGGACCTATGGATGGTATGTAGGTGGTCAGTCTTCACTGTCTCAACAGCCCCGTCCTGACATTTCTGATAGAGTGCACTGGCTGGGACTAGATGAAGACTTTTGCAAGCCCTTGCTCGTGTTAAATTGTATTCATGTCACTCTTGTCAGTTCATAGGCTGTCTGTCATCCAGTACTATAACTTATTGTATAACAAATCATTCAAAACTTACCTGCTTAAAACAGTGTTCATTTCCCCGTAGTTTGTAGTGTTCAGGGGTTTTGCATGGCTTGGGGGTCACTGTGGCTTGGGGGTCTTTCATCAGGCTGCAGTCAGGGGGTAACCACAGTCTAATCTTGGAATGTAATCTATTGCTTTTATCCCTCTTGTGGGTGAAGGGTTGGAGCCCAAGGAGATGAGGTCATTCCCTTAATTGACTCCATCTTGTCCTCACAGACAGTCACGACTGCTTTCTGGAGACTGTTCTTGAGGTAGGGATAAGATTTCATCTGAGATTCAGCAGGGGAAGGGGAAGGGAAATGGCCTTTTTCCCTCCCAGGAATGGAGTGAGGGGCAGGGTTCTTGTGAGGGTCCTGTGCATGCTAGGCAAATGATCTACTACTATGCCACACACCAACCCTAGTGAGATCTTTCTTTCTTTTCTAAATTTGTTTTTATTTTATGTGTATGGATGTTTTGCCTGTATGCATGTATGTCTGTGCACCACATGTCTGCCTGGTGCCTGCAGAGTTGAGAAGACATTGGATCTCTTGGAATTAGAGTTGTACAAGGCTTTGAGCTGCCATGTGGGATCTGGAAATCAAATCCAAGATCATCCAGTGCTCTTAACCACTGAGCCGTCTCTCCAGCCCGTCTAGTGAGCTATTTACATTTTCTCCTCCTCCTCTTCCTCTGTTAGATATACTAGACCTGTAGGCCGAAGATTGGATGTCCCAACATGGCAGAGGAAACTTGGGTGACTGTCCGGCAGCCATATGTTCCTGACATTTCTCATATTTTTCGGAAGTTGCTTGCTTGCAGTAGGCCTTTGCTCAGAACATCTCACACACTTCCAGTGACTTGAAAACCCAATAACATGAAAAGCTGTTGTGGGCTGGGAATGTAGCTCAGCTAGTAGAAGGTTTGCCTGGTAGACAGGAAGCCTTGGTTTTGATCAATCAGGCATGGTGGCATACTTCTGTAATCTCACCACTCAATGGGTGGAGCAGGAAGGTCATGAGTTCAAGACCCTCCTCTGATACATAGTAAGATCAAAGCTAGGCTAGAATACAAGGGATTCTGCCAAAGGGGAGGCAGTTGGGGGGGGGGAGTCAGTTGGTAGGGTGGCTTAGTGATTAAGAGCACTTGTTGTATGTTTTAGCTTGATGTCTGTTGCTGTGCTTAAAAAAAAAAATACTCCAACAAGAAACAACATAGGGTAGAAAGGAACTATTTCAGTTTACAATTCTAGGCCTTAGTCCATCACAGTGGGAAAGTCAATCAAGAGCTTCAAACAGATAGCAAGTTGCATCTATACTCAAAAGCAAAGGGAAAGGATGCCTACATTCTTCCCCATCTGCTAGCTCTCAGCTGGCTTCCTCCCCTCTTATACCATTCAAGACCTCCTGCCTCGGGAGCAATGTTCCTCATAGGGGCTGGGTGCTCCTGCATCAGTGAACAACCAAGACAACCCCCCACAAACATGCCCACAGGCCAACTTACCTAGAAAACACTGCTTTTTAAAAAACTGTTTATTCTTATTTTATGTGCATTGGTGGTTTACATGTATGTCTGTATGAGGGTGTCTGATCCCCTGTAGCTGGAGTTATAGACAGTTGTGAGCTGCTGTGTACATGCCGGGAACTGAACCTGGGTCCTCTGGAAGAGCAGCCAGTGCTCTTAACCACTGAGCCATCTCTGCAGCCCTGAAAATTCCTCATTAAGACCCTCCTTCCAGGCAGTTCTAGGCTATGTCAATTTGGCATTTATAACTAACCAGTACACTGAGCAATGATGATGTCTGGAGTGCAGGTCCCAGCACAGGTATCTTACCTGTGTACATACACATGCACAGACACATTTAAACAAAATCTTACCTGTGTACATACACATGCACAGACACATTTAAACAAATCTCTCTTTTTTCTTAAGCCACTATGCAATGATGACATCTTAAAATTTCATTGTCTCAGCTGGGCGTTGGTGGCGCACGCCTTTAATCCCAGCACTCAGGAGGCAGAGGCAGGCAGATCTCTTTGGGTTCGAGGTCTACAAGAGCTAGTTCCATGACAGCCAAAGCCACAGAGAAACCCTGTCTCAGGGGTAAAAAAAAAAAAAAAAAAAAAAAAGAATTCATGGTCTCTTGTAATTTTTTTTTTTTTTTTTTTTTTTTTTTGCAGGAAGTAACTTTATTGCATACATGGCAAGGGACAGTGGACTGGGCAATAACAAAACAGTAACAAAAGTTTTGTCAGAAGCTTCTTTTGGGACAGAGTCTCATCTCAGGTTAACCTCAAACTTGCTATGTAGCCATGGGTAATACTGAACTCCTGATACTCCAGCCTCTCTCTTTCAAGTACATGTCCACGTTGTTGGAAAACTCCCCCTTCAATAACCCAGAGACAGAGGCCACATCTTCACCACCTATACATTTCCACTGTCACCAGGAGTCCCACAGTCTCCCCATGTGCATGCCCTATACCCCTTTATAAAAAGCCAGTGCGATCACCCCTGGCCCTCATTTCCCTTACACCCTCACTCAGAGGCAGCCTCTGTGTACCCCTCCCCCAAAAATCTCTCATGTGTGGCTTGTTGCACAGTGTGACTTTGTGGTGTTCCCTGGCTCCAAGCTGCCAAGGTACCCTTCCCTCTGCTTCAAAACCCTAACACACATACCACCATGCCCCCCTTTGTTGGCGTGGTATTCAGGACCCAGGGTATGAAGAATTAAATACTCCGGTTGATGGGTGTTTGAAACAGCAAAGTACTTCAATGCAGTTGGCAGTTAGTGGCTAATAAACAGCTCCACAGGCTAATACTTCACAGACTGATGCTCTGGGCTTGGGGATTGGCAGAAAAACGACCACATTATTGTAGCCACTTCCCAAATGACGAGATTTAATGAGCCAAGGATATTTAATTATTTCCAAAAGTGTACCTTCTGGTTTAGATTATGAGCTGGTGGCAGACATTGTTAGCATCAAGTCTTCTGGAAAAAATCACACACAGGTACAAACGGCCCTGGGCTCAACATACACTGGTGTCACTTTATTCACACATTAGGACCTTCTCATTGCTGAGGCTGTCACTGATGAGGCTGTACATACACATGCACAGGCCTTGTCCTGGTCAGCAAGGACTCTACCACCAATGCTCACCCCTCATGTTTCCCATCATTTTTAAGTTTAAAGAAACATTTTATTTACTTTTATTTACTGTGTATGGATGTTTTGCCCACGTGTATGCCAGAAGAGGGTGGAGTTATGGGTGTGAGCCATCATGTGGATACTGGGAACCAAAGCCAGCTGCTCTCGAAGAGAAGTCAGGGCTCTTAACCACTGATCCATTTCTCCAGCCCACCCACCCCCATATTAAATATTAAAAATTAATGAGGTAAGAGCTGGGTATGATGGTACACACCTTTGATCCTAGAACATGGAAGGCAGAGGCAGGAGGATCTCTGTGGGTTTGAGGTCAGCCTGGTCATAGTGAGTTCCTAGACAGCCAGGGCTACGCAGTGAGACTATGTTTGGCATCTTGAGTTGCATTCCCAGAATCCACGGTGGAAAGAGAGAATCAATTCCTGAGTTATTCTCTCTCCCTATTCACATACAGACATACACACATCGACATCATCATCACTATAAATAATAACTTTTTGTTGTTTTCTTCTAGACAGGATTTAAAAATAGCTTAGAACATTTTAAAAAAAAAACATATATGAGGTATGAGTAGCAGGAAGCCATGCACATACACTGGATATTTATTTATTTTGAGACAGTGTTCCGCTATGCAATTCTAGGAGTGGGGATGTAGCTTAGTGGTAGTGTGCTTGTCTAGTATGCTTGTCTAGTATGCCCATATCCTGGTGTTCGATTCCAAGCACCACAAAAAAACAAAAACCAAACAAGAAAAAAAAAAAAAAAAAAAACCCTCTTTGATTGTACGGTTCTAGCTGACTTACTATGCTCACTTTGAATTCAGAGATCTGTCTGCCTCTGCCTTCTGAATGCTGTTATCAAAGGTTTGTACCACAGGGCCCAGATAGACAATGAGTTTTGAATAAGGAAGAAGAGTTCAGTGAAGAGTCACTTTAAGATTTGTGGTCTAGGTGGAGGTTGAGGACATGAGGTCTGTGCAGTGGAGAAGGAAAGAGAGAGATAATTTGTGAGGCCTGAGGCATGGCTCAGGGGCGGAGCACTTCCTAATGCTTAAGACCCTGGTGTCCATTCTCAAACTGTAAAAGTTAGATAGATGGATGGATGGATGGCTAGATTGATGGCTAGATGGATAGATAGATCGATGTTAGAGATAGACAGACAGATAGATAATGGGTTCTATGTTGTTGGTCCTACTTCAACTATGTATTTATCTTTTTAAAATCCCAATTAGGGCTGGTGAGATGGCTCAGTGGTAAGGTCCTTGTCCCCAAGCCTGGCAATCTGAGTTCAGTTCCTGGAACCTATGTAAGAACAGACTAAACAAAGCTCTGTCAGCACTCTGTGGCACTTGGGCATGTACACACAGATAAAAATAAACAAAAACTTCCCTTTAAAAAATTTAACTTTATATGATTTAGATTTCAGGTTGCAAACATCTAATATCCTCACCATCCTGTTTTAGAGGTTCCTTTACTGATCTATGGCTATACCACCCTGAACGAGACTGATCTCGTCTGAGCTCGGAAGCTAAGTAGGGTCGGGCCTGGTAAGTACTTGGATGGAAGATTCCTTTACTGTAATGGAGCCAGCTACTTTATAAAAATGGGCTTTGACATAAAGTATACTTGTTACTTTTTTTTTTTTTTCTGAAATGAGGTTTTGCCCTGTTATATCTTGAACTACTAGATTCAGGGTCAAAGAGACAGCTCAGAGCGCTATACTGCTCTTGTCCAGGACCTGAGCATCATTTGCCTGTGATTGCAGCTCCAGGGATCTAGTTCTGGCCTCCATGGACACCTGCACTTACATCCTACATCCTCTCTCTCTCTCTCTCTGCCTCCCTCCCTTCCCCCCTCACATACACACATACACACAAATTAAAAAAATAAATCTTAAACACAAATAAACCTGAGAGACATGGTGGCATGTCTTTAATCCCAGCACATTGTAGGCTGAGATTGGCTCTCCATGAGTTCAAGACCAGCCTATAGAGTTACTTGAACAAAAGGAAATATAACAGAATAACAACAACAAACCCCCAAAAGCAAGACAAACAAAGGGCCTGGAGAGATGGTTCAGTGGTTAAGAACACTTGTTGCTTTTTCAGAGAACCCAGGTTCTGCTCCCAGCACCTACTTGGTAGCTTCCAACCACCTGTAACTCTGGTTCCAGGGGATCTGGTGCCTTCTTCTTAACCTCCACAAGCTGTGCATTTACATACATGCAGGCAAAAGACTCATACACACAAACATAAAATCTACAAACAAAACAAAAAACCACAACCTTCCTAGATGCAAGGCAAGTTACTGCCTTCAGCCTCCTAAGCAACTGGCACTGTGGAATGAACCACTATGTCCATATCTAGCTGACTTGTTACTTTTCCATATTTCAATAGCATGCTTTTTTAAATTTGTAGATTATTTTATAATTCTCTCCTCTCTCTGACTCTCTATCTCTGTGTCACTGTATGGCCCCAGATGACCTAGGACTAGCTATATACACCAGGCAGACCTTGAACTGTGCTAGTAAAACTTGCTGTGCCTCCTGAATGCTGGGACTACAAAGGAGTACTACCACCCCTTGTAATATTTCTTTTAAGGAAACATGACTGAGAAGCTAACACTAGGGCTCAGTGGTAGAACATTTGTATAGTGTGTGAATTTTCCCAGCAACACAGCGAGAGAGAGAGAGAGAGAGAGAGAGACAGAGAGAGACAGAGAGAGACAGAGAGAGAGAGAGAAAGACACAGAGAGAGATTGAAAGAGAGCTAGTTGTTTTTTGTTTGTTTGGTTGGTTTTTTGAGAAAGGGTTTCTCTATAGCTTTGGAGGCTGGACTTGAACTCACAGAGATCTGCCTGCCTCTGCTTTCTGAGTTTCAAGTTTTGGGACCACCGTATCTTGAGACAGGGCTTCTCTGTGTAACAGCCCTAGCGGTTCTGAAACTAGCCTAATAGATTGGGCTGGTCTGGCACTTACAGAGATCCACTTGCCTCTGCTTCCCCAGTGCTGGGATTAAAGGCGTGCACCATCACCTGCCCAAGAGAGCTAATTGTAACTACTGTCTATTGAATTCCAGATACTATTTTAAGTATCTGTTGCTTGAAGAAACAGATTAAGCAGTTTGCCCAAACTCAAGCCAAAGGCTCTGAGCTCATAGAAACACAAAGGAGGGCATCCAAATGGAGCACTGTGTGAGGAGTCTGCAGTCCCTTCCACCTTGAGTAGAGGTGGAATTTCAGTAGAAGACCACTGAAATTCTGAGCTAAAGGAGTTTCAGAAGAGGGAGCAGTCACAAGTGTCCCTGTTGAGGACAAGTCACTGAGAATGTGACCTGGAAGGGACCTTCTGGACCCAAGCCTAACAGCACAAACACATGTTTGTGCAATTGCACAATGTGCCCAACCTAGCAAACCCCCAGCTGTTTGACAAGGTTGATCAAGCAGGACAAGAACAAGTCTGTCGAGTGAGTTAGTCAGCAACCTTCTCTGTCATCATTATAGAGTCACTAAACCCATTCACACTGCCATTCAGGGGGCTGAAAAAGAACATGAGCCTACGCCTGACTGTTGGCAAAGTGAGTCTTTAATAGAGGCAGGGTAATGATGATAGCTGATCTCTGCCTTTGCAGAGATCCGAGAGAGGTAAGGAAAACGATACTACAATCAAGGGACTTCACACGGGCCGCTGGTGGCCCTGGGAACCCTACTTCCCATTCCTTAGGCTCATGGAACATTAGCTCTCAAGCTCACCGTTGGGCCATGGAGTTGTTCATTTGGGTCAGTGGTACTGGGTTCTGGTTGCTCTGGCACAAACTCTGCTTCTATTCAGCGACCTTAGCGTAGATTCCCTTGCCTGTGTGGGGCTGTTTAGGGGTTACTTCTGGCCTGTGTGAAGTCTATATGAGGCCTCTGTTCTAACTTCATTGTGAGAGCCTTCCCTGTCTGCTTCCTCAAGGCCACTTGTCTCCTTATTAACTAATAATTTATATTTTTAATATTTTATGTTGTGTGTGAATGTAGTACAAGTAGATCAGGGTATGTCTCATTCATTTTGTATTTCTCATCACAGCTACCTCTGGGTGATACACTGAGCAGTCTTTCAGTAAGTTCCGGGAAGTGTGAAGGGCAGATAGTACTAAAAGCCTATAACTGAAGGGTCAAAGGGCAGCTGAGCCAGTAAGGGTGCTTGCGGCGGAGGAAGAGCACTAGATCGAGAACACTGTCCATAGACCTCCAGAAGTGTCTCTTGGCTCATGTGCCCCCTATACATACATACATTAAAAAATGTAAAGAAAAAAGTATGAGTGAAAAATGATGAGCATAAAAAAGAAATGACCCACAAATTGTTTACTGCTGGAGAAATGGCTCTGTGGGTAAGGGCATTTGCTGTTCAGTGTTCAGATCTCAGAACCTATGACAATTTTTTTCTTTTTACAAAGCAGGGTCACGTACTCATACACCTGTGGCCTCAATGGTGCTGGGGACAGGGACATGAGGCTTGCTGGGACTTCTCCATGGTCAGGTTAGTGAGAGACTCTGTCTCAAAGGAAGGAATTAAGCCAAGAGAGTAGGATCATTTACATCCTTCTCTGACCTCTGCACATACATGTGTTTATACCACACACACACACACACACACACACACACTCAAAAAAGAAAAACAGAAAGTATTTATCCCAGGTGAATGTTTGTTTGTTTGTTTGTTTTTTGAGATAGGATTTCTCTGTATAGCTTTGTAGACCAGGCTGGTCTTGAACTCACAGAGATCTGCCTGCCCCTGCCTCCCAAGTGCTGGGATTAAAGGTATGCACTACCACCACCTGGCTCATTTTTATTATTTTTTTTAATAATATGTGTGTTCTTGTATGCCTGTACCTCACAGAAACCATCAGAGTTAGATCTCTTGAACTAGAACTATAGATGGTTATGAGTCACCTGACACAGTTGCTGGGAATTAAACCATCTCCTCCAAAAGAACCGTATGTGCTCTTAACTGCTGAACCATTTCTCCAGGTCCCTGTACACTTTATTATATGTTGTTTTCAATGCTATTAAAAATCACACCCTTTCAGACAGAGTGGTGATGGAAGATGTCATTCTGTAAATATGTTTCTCTTATTTGTTAATGAATAAAGCACTGTTGGCCAATAGGAAAGCAAGATAGGTGGGACTAGAGACAAGGAGGAGAGAGGAAGTAGTAGAGAGGAGTCAGCATGTAGAGACTGAAGAGAGCAGAACGCCAGCCCTATTCTTAGGTAAGAGGAGACCACGTGGAGACACTTAGATTAATAGAAATGGGTTAATAATTAAGACAGAGCTAGCCGATAAGAAACAAGTAACTGGCCAACAGCATAATATCAAATATGGAGTCTCTGTGTGTTAATTGGGGCTGGCGTGGTGGTGGAACCAGACCAGTGGGAAAACCTTACTTGTAACAGAGTGGCTTATGCCTGTACCCCTATCACAAGGAAGATGACCCTGGAGGATCACTGTAAGAACCAGTCTAAACTAGCCTGAGCTACAGAATAAGACCCTGCTCAAACAAAATCAGAATGTATTAACAGGAAAGGCAGGGAATTTCTCTCCAGCTTTTGGTCTCTTGATGCCCAGTCCCAGCTCTCACAACTAGAACAAACAGCAGCCATTCCTAGACTCATATTTAGGTTTTTATGGAACAAGGTGTCCTGCATGCTAACAAACTCTCTGTGCTCACATCCTTAGCAAACCCTCGCTGGGTCACAGGATCTCTGTGAATTTGAAGCCAGCCTGATCTACAGAGCGAATTTCAGGACAGCCAGGACTACACCAAGATACCCTGTCTCAAAATAAAGCAAAACAATATATATATATGTATGTATGTATGTATGTATGTATATATATGTATGTATGTATGTATGTGTGTATATATATGTATGTATGCATATATATTATATGTATATATTATATTATATTTAAATATATATATTTAAATATATATTATATTTAAAAACAACAAAGAAGAAAAGAACAAAGAGAGAAAAAATAAAAGAAACCACTTTAAGTGCAGCTAAATGAAAAATGTCAATATGAAAAGACTATATAATGTATACTTCTACTACTATGACTTTCTATAAAAAGGAAAGAACTATAGATACAGTCAAAAGACCATTGGTTGGGATAAGATGTGATAAATAAAAGTAAAACAGAAAGTGGTGGGGTTGATTGATTGGATGGCTGTTTTTTGTTTTTTGAGACATGATCTCATATAGTTCAGGTTGACCTAGAACTCAATGTGTAACTGGTGAGGACCTTGAAGATTCTTTTGCCTCTACATCCCTAATGCTGAGATTACAGGCATGGTCCATCAAGTCCAGCTTGTTTTGGTATTACTTTTATTTTTCTTTCCCTTTTTGTTTTTGTTTTTTGAGACAGGACTTCTCTATGAAGTTCCAGTTGTCTGGAACTCACTCTGTAGACAAGGCTGGCCTCAAACTCACAGAGATCTGCCTACCTCTATCTATCTCCTGGGATTAAAGGCATGTGACTCCACCACCTGACTATATTATTACATTTTAATTTATTTATTTCATGTGCACATGTGTGGGTGTACATGTGTGCATACATGTTCTAGGTGTATCTGTGAGCAACTCAGAGCCTTCTTGTGGAGCTGTTTCTCTCCAGTCATGATGTGGGTTCCAGGGATGGGACTCAGGCAATTGAGCCATTAAGTTTGGCAGCATACCCACTTAGCCATCTCTCTGTGACCCTGTTTTGTTTTGTGTTTGTTGGTTTTTGTTGGTGGTGATGGTGGTAATGATGGTGGGCTTTTTGTTTTTTAAAGGAAGGTAACAGTCCTGGCTGTCCTAGAATACACTATGTAGACCAGGCTGGTTTCAAATTCATAGAGATCTGCCTATCTCTGGTTCCCCAGTGCTGGGATTAAAGGTGTATACTACCATGCCAAGCTTGTTGGTTTTTTTTTTTTTTTTTTTTTTTTTTTTTTTTTGAGACAGGGTCTCTTTATGTAGTTCCAGCTGTCCTGGAACTTGCTCTGTAGACCAAAGTGACCTCAAACTCACAAACATCCGTCTGCTTCTGCATCCCGATCAATAATGGAATTAAAGGCCTTTGTCATCACTGTCTGGTCAAGCATGAATATTCTTAAGCAGCACTTAGTTCCTTGAGGGCTGGTATTGCTCAAGCAAGAGGTAAGTGAAGGTCTGCCAGAGATTCTACACAAATATGACATGTGACCTATAAAATTTTCCTACTTAGGACTCTATAATTCTATTACCTTTTCAGGGTATCATCTAATGCCCTCTACAATGTGCCATGGCCTGTGCACTCTCACACACATACACTAAATGACCATCATGGCATGACAGCAGGCAGTAGCTGAGAGCTTACACTTGATCCACAAGCAGAGTCCTAAGTGGGAATGCCATGGGCTTTGAAACATGGAAGTCTGCACCCAGTAACACTGTCCTCAAAAAGGCCACACCTCCTAATCCTTCCCGAGTGGTTCCACCAACTAGGGAACAAGCATTTGAACATAGCCTGTAGGGCCCATACTCATTCAAACCTCCACACCAAGGGACTGGACTGAAGTGCAGGTAGCTTGGTTGCCATGCATAAGGCTCTCTGTGGGATCACAGGTACAACCTGCATTTGCTCACTATAGCTCACTCAAAAGTTCAGGCCATATTAAAGACCCATTGTGGGCCCCCACAAGTTGTCTTAGTACAGATGTTTGTCACTCAAGTCTGTCATTCTGAGTTCAAATCCCAGAACCCACATTAGGCACAAAGGAGGAAATTAACTCCACTGTTTCCTTCAATGTACATGCCCCCAACCAAGACATAATACATTTTTTAAAAAGAGCCACAGAGACAAAATTAGGCTTTATGTGTCTGTGGTTTCTGTTTTCACTGGATTTCCTATCTAATTTTGTTAACAGTTTCATTGATGTCATTCTTGAGTCATACTTAATAAACAAGGCGGGCCCACTAGCAAGAAAGCCAGAAGAATGCAACCAGTTCACCTGCCTAGGACTAAGATGTTTTGCAACCGAACTCCCTCAGGGAGAAGCGGCGATGACTAAATGATGACTTTATGCCCAACCGCCGTACAAAGCAGGATGACAGCAATGCCTAGAGTTGAGAGCCGCAAGCAGCCCAGCGTGGCACGTTGCTATAACTACAGAGGGCAGCCTGGGCTGGCAAAGGGTGAAAGGCTGTGTACAAACAACGCGCATCATTGACTCAGCTCCCCGTGGAGATCACAAGCTCAAAGAGCAGCCAGCCTCAACTTGTTCCTTGTCTTTGAAGGGTAACCAGGTTTCTCTGGGCATACCAAAACACCCAGGCAGCTCCTGCAAGGGATGTCAGCTCTGCAAAGTTGTATAGAGATACCAGGCAATATACAGGAACATCTAACCAACGTATACATTTTATGTCTGTTTTTAAAAAAATTTATTTATTTATGTTTTATTTGAGACAGGGTTTCTCCATGTAGCCCTGGCCATCCTGGAACTCACCCTGCAGACCAGACTGGCCTCGAACTCAGAGAACTGTCTGCCTCTGCCTCCTGAGTGCTGGGATTAAAAGGCATGTACCACTAGGCTTTGGTTTGATTTTTAAGACTCTTAATTTTATTTCATGAATGTGAATATTTTGCCTCCATGAGTATAAGTATACTGTATGTGTGTGTTGCCCACAGAGGCTAGAAGGTGTCAGATTCCCTGGAACTGGAGTTACAGATGGTTGTGAGCCACCATGTGGGTGCTGAGATTGAACTGTTGTTCTCCGAAAGAGCAGTGCTCTTAACTGCTGTTTGAGGTTTGTTTGTTTTTAGGCATGGTTTCACTATATACTTCTGCCTATCCTAGAACTGTGTAGCCCAGGCTGTACTAAAACTCACAATCAGACTGCCTGTGCTGGGATTAAAGGCGTGTGTGCCACCACTCCTGGGTAGTGTATAAAAGTCAATGCATGTTTACAAAAGTCAGATTTATAGACTCAGGCATCATAGTGTATACCTCACTGGAGTTCCAGTTATTTAGAAGATGATTTGAGGTCATCTTCCTGGGCTATAAGAGACTTCATCTTGATAGATACATAGATAGATAGATAGATAGATAGACAGACAGACAGACAGACAGACAGACAGACAGACTAAAGAGATGCTGTCCATGATTAAGGATCTTGCAGAGGCCCCAGGTTCACTTCCTAGCACCCACATTAGGCTGCTCACCACCACTTATAATTCCAGGTTGAGGGGATCTGGCAGGTCTGGTCTGTAAGGACACCTGCCCTCATGTGCATTTACTCCCACACAGATGATACATGCAGAGTTAAAAGTAAAATTTTGTTTGTTTAAAGAAAGAAAAGGAAAGAATTGGAAGTTCATAGAAGACAACGTTAGGTGATTTGGAGGGTGTTGTGAATGTGGCAGGCAAGTGCTCTATAGTTTAGCTACATATTACAGTCTTCATTTTAAATGTTACCAATATTTAAAACGTAGTTATTGATGAAAATCAGAGAATGGCAGCCAGTTTTCTTAGCCCTTGTGAGTCTAAGGCAGGAGTCACCCCTGTGAGTTCCAGGTGCCCAAGATCAGAAGAGGGCTTAGGGTTCCCTGGAAATGGAGTTATAGATGATCAACCATGTGTGTGGCAGGAAGTGAATCCAGGTCCTCTGCAAGAGCATTAAGTGCTCTTAACTGCTGAGTTATCTCTTCTGCCCCTACTTATTTAGTTTTTCAGTTTTGGAGACAGGATGTTACTAAATTAGCTGGCCTCAAACTTGAAATCCTCCTGTCTCAGCTTCTGAATGCTAAGATTACATTCTGTCTGTTTTTATAGATAGTATGAACTCCCAAATCCCATTTCCTTATCCAAATAAATTAAATAAAACTGGGCTAAGCTTCATGCCCCTGTGCTGAGGGAATGAATTGCTCAATAAGATGGCCTCTGTTCCCAGAGGATGCTGGAGACAGCAGCCCTTTGGTGAGGTCCCAGAAGTATCCCCAGGGTGCTGGGAGCTCCCTTAATTAGCACACCTGAGAGCTAGCCACACTGTGTTGACTAGCTGCAGCCAGGCCTCGTGGCTCTTCATGTTCTGGCTCAAGTGTGGAAAAACACTGCTGCTTCCTTTTTCCTCTTGAACACGGTGGGGAGTTGTGATAACTTGACAAAAGAACTCTCCAGAACACTAATGGAAAACAAACACGGGGAAACTCCACACAGCGGAGCCCAGCATGAGATCCGGCTTCCCCTGTGCCCTCCCAGGAAATAGGCCTCCACAATAGGGGCTGAGCTGGGCTAGGAGTGGTCTGGGTAGGGAAGCTGCCTCCAAGGGTATACACAAGAACACCCAGAGCCTTGAAAGGGCCTATGGCTCATACCATTCATCTCAGGCACCCAAGTACCCTTCAGCCACCTTCAGTATCTCCCTACTCCATAATCAAGAGCAGTTTTTCCTTCCTGGTGCTTTATGTGGAAATTTCCTGCTCTAGATTCCTTATGGAGCCAGACCCTGAATCTGTCTTCCTTGATGCTAATCTGCATCCAAGCCATAATGCCTTGTGTGGACAGATGTGTCTGTACTGCCTGGCTGGCCCTACAGCTGTTTAGTCCCAAATAAAACCACAGAGGCTTATATTAATTATAAACTGTTTAGCCAATGGCTCAGGCTCCTTATTGGCAAGGCTTTCTTTTAATTATTAACCCATTTCTATTAATCTATGTATCTCTACATGGTCTTGGCTTACCGGAGAATACCCAGCTTTCCGGTAGATACATGGTGTCTCTTCACTCTGCCTCCTACCTTTCTCTATCTCCTTTTTTCGATTTCCTGCCTGTCCATTGGCCGAAACAGCTTTATTCATCAGCCAATAATTGAATTGCTTTATAAAGCTGGACCTAGTGGACCTGTAATCCCAGGTGCTAGAGGGCATTAGGCGTAAGGGTGGGAAACTGAGAGCAAGGCCAACCTGGGCTTCTTAGTGAGTGCCTATTTCATGTGAAAAGAAGTTTGAAGGTATAGTTTAGTGGTAGAGTATTGCCTAGTATGAGCAAGACCCATGTCACCACCACTAAAAACACACACACACACACACACAATTTTTATTATGTACTTATTGTAGCTCTAGCTGGTCTGGTACAACCTGTGTAGTGGAATTCACCTGGCTCTGCCTCCTGCATGCTGGAATTAAAGGCAGTCACCACCACAACAGGTCACATAATGTGTTATTTTTAATTAATTATGCGTGGATGTATGTGTCTACCTGTGGGTGGGTATGTCCATGTGAGTGCAGGTGACAGGTCCCTTGGAGCTTTTGTGAGCTACCTGATGTGGGTGCCTGGAACTAAACTCGTGTCCTCTAGAAGACCAACCATTGCTCCAGCCCAAACTTATTGTTTTTTTTAATTTTTTTTGTTTGTTTTTCAAGGCAGGGTTTCTCTGTAGCTTTGGAGCCTGTGCTGGAACTCTCTCTGTAGACCAGGCTGACTTCAAACTCACAGAGATCTGCCTGCCTCTGATTGATTTAATGAAGAGCTGAATGGCTAATAGCGAGGCAGGAAGTGGTTAGGTGGGACTTCCAGGTAGAGCAGAAGAGATGATCTAGGCATGAGAGAGACACCAGAGGACAGAGAGAGAAAACAGGAGGTTCAAGACGGAAGAGAGGTAAAAAGCCATGAGGCAAAATGTAGATTAATATAAATGGGTTAATTTAAGTTATAGAGCTGAGGGGACAAGCTTAAGCTATAGGCCGAGCTTTCATAATTAATAAGTCTCTGTGTCATTTTCGGGGAGCCGGCTGGTGGGACAGAAAAAGACTCTTTACACCCTGATTTAGTCATTTTGCTTCTTTGCTAGACTTTAATTTCAGGAGTGCATGAACCCTGATTTACTGGACTCCATAACTCTAATTCTCTGAGAGGCTTAGAAAAAGACTTGGATGAATGATTTTAGCTTTTGTTTGGCTTGATTTCACCATGGTTCAGCACTGCTTTAGGGGCTGGGACCACAACAATGAACAATTCAGGGATGGGGTGATGTGTCGGTGGTACACTCTTTAGTAAGATTGTTAAAGCCTGGTGGTCAGTTCCTGCCAAAACAAAGCCAAACAGAATACCAGGCCAAGGTCTTATGTGAACAAATAAATAGTACATCAATGAACTTGATGCCAATGACTAGAGCCCTTATGGGGCTAGCAGAGACAAAAAAGGAAATAATACATTTTTCTCTTGCTTTTATTCTCTTTCTTTGAGATAGGGTTGAGTGTAGCTTAGCCTAGTTTTAGACTTGCTTTTCTTGTTTGTTTGCTTGTTTGAGACATGGTTTCTCTGTGTAGCCTTGACTGTCCTGTACTCACTCTGTAGACCAGGCTGGCTTCGAACTCAGAGAGATCCACCTGCCTCTGCCTCCTGAGTGCTAGGATTAAAGGTGTGTGCCGCTATTACCCGCTAGACTTGCTTTGTAGGCAAGGCTGACCTTGAACTTCTGATTGCCCCAGCTTCTCCCTCCCTTGGGCTGGCACCTTCCCAGTGCCAAGATTACAACATCTGTGTTCAGTTTTATGACGTGTAGGAGATCAAACCCAGATTACTCTGCATTCTAGGCAAGCAACCCTGTTTCGAAAACCACACACACACACACACACACACACACACACATTATTCTATTCGGTGCTCCTTCCCAATGCTATAGTTGGTACAATGTCAATCTTTACCTCACTAACATCTTTGTTTCAGTGATTTAATGCGTAACCCTGCTCCTTTCCGTTTTTCTTTTTTATGACCAGCTCTACTACTTATAAACATACTTAAAAGCTACTACTTAAAAGCTATACCCAGAGGCAGCCTACATTGGTTCCTGGCCCAGCACTAAAATCCAAGCAGCATCTATTTGCAGGGATGGTGGGGAAAAAGAAGACTGATATTCCATCCTGGGACTGGAGTGACAGAATTTCCAGCAGCTGGAAATCATCCTTTTCTCTCAAAACAATTGGTTGATTGGAAAAAATCCAGAAGGAGGAAATTAATTTAGTATCCCATATTGTCATTTTATAGTTCTTGTAGCTGCTGAAAGGCAGTGTGCCACCGTAAACTGGGCAAGTATTTGAATTTAGGAGAATATAACAGCAGGCTCGGGTTCATTGTGCCACAGCCCAAACACCAGTGCATGGCAACCAATGGACCATGCAAGGTTCCTTTCTTGTATGCTTTCAAAACAAACAAAATGAACAAACAGAAATACTCACTCACTGACATCACTGATTTCCATGACAGATTTCTCCCCTACCTATTGCGGTAAATAAGGATCAGGATAAACAAATAGGCCGAATAGATGTTTATTCAGGGAGAAATAAGTTACAACCTAGACAGATGAACACCAGGAAATTCAACCCGATCCTCTCCTGTCCGAGTCACGCCAGAAAGAGAGCGCCTTCCTGGCTCCCTCCTACCTCCTTCCACAGGTCACTTCCGCCCATGGCTCCACCCCCAATGGGCGTGGTCAGTGCCACAGAAGGAGACAAAGTGAATATCCCACTACACCTACCACTACTTCTTTTCAGTTTTATTTATTTTCCTGTATTTTTTATCTATTTATTTGTATTTATTATTATTGTGCTTGCAAGTATGTCTGTGCACCACTTGAATACCTACCTGGTGTCCACAGAGGCCAGAAGAGGCCCCGGAACTGGAGTTACCGACAGTTGTGAGCTGTCATGTGGGTGCTGAGAATTGAACCCAGGTCTTTTGGAAGAACAGCCATTGCTGAGCATGAGCATCTCTCCAGCCATATATATATATATATGTATGTATATATATATATGTATGTATGTATGTATGTATGTATATATATATATATATATATTTTTTTTTTTTAAATCACATTTGGAGTGCATACTCTACTACTGCTCTGCCTCCCCGGAGGACAACCTGTGGAAATTGGTCAGTTCTCTCCTAGAAGGAAGTGGGTCCCAGGAATCAAACTCAGGTAATTGCATCTTTATTCACTAAGCCATCTCTCTGGCTTGTTTGTTTGTTTGAATATTTTATTAATTCTTTTTTTTTTTTTAAGAGAGGGTTTCTCAGTGTAATAGCCATAGCTGTCCTGGAACTCACTCTGTAGACCAGGCTGACTTGAACTCACAGGGATCCACCCGCCTCTGCCTCTCAAGGACTGGGATAAAAGGCGTGCGCCACCATTGCCTGGCTTTTTATTAATTCTTTGAAAAGTTCATATGATGTATTTCTAACGTATTCATGCCCTTTAACTTTTCCCCTGACCACCTTTTCAAATCCCCCATCCCTTCTCACCCAACTTTGAGATTGCTTCTCCTTTCTTCTCTTTTTCTCCATCAAGTCCAGTTTGTGTTATCCCCTAGTCTTGGGATTGGGCCTGCTCTGGCGTGTGGTGAGCCTACCAGGGGCCACATCATTAAAGAAAGCTCCCAGCAGCTATAAAACGGTAGTAGCACCTCAGTTAGTGGTGGGATTACGTGCCTACCTTCTACCCTCTATACTGGAATTTTGTTGGGTTGGAGATTGTGTATGTCTTGGGCATTCTGTCACAATCACTGTGAGTTCGTGTGTATGTGTCATGTTATACCTGGAAAATACTGTTTTCCTGAAGTTTCCACTATCTCTGGCTTTCACAATCTTTCTGTCCCTTCTTGGCGTGGGACATGAATGTTTGGTTTAGGAAAGAGCATGGCCTTTTGAGGAGTCCCAGTTGACTGTCATCTGCTGCAAGGAGGATTTCCATGGAATTCTCATGGCCTTGGAATTTGATATGTAGTTGAAGACGTCCTTGAACTTCTGATCCTCCTGTTTCCATCTCCTGAGTGTTGGGGTTATAAGCCTGCACCATGCTCAGTTTATGCTTTTTTCTATTTGTTGGTTGAGCCAATGAATCTCCCCCAGCCCATATAGGATGGATGGGAGAGCTGGGGATGCTAAGTCCTTGCTTTTCTATAGAAAAAGGCAAGAAACGCTTAGCGGGTGGGGCTCATGGGGTGAACTCAATGGCAAGACATGCTAGCTAGCACTACCCAAGACAAGAAAATACTCATCAATTTTGCAGGCCCTTCTCATTCACTCAGCCAATGGGCTTTAGCTATAGCTATTTCAGAGGAGCAATGATGACTTTTCATTCATTTAGCCTATTGAATAATCACTGACCCTGCCAGTATTTTCCTTGGATGACTCTGTAACTACAAAGCCCCAGGATGGATTACCACCAGGAAACTGCTATACTGTGCCTTTTGTTCTGGGGATACTCTGCTTTGATGAACAAATTGGTAATATTATTTTATTTATTTTTATGTGTGTGAGTTTTTGCCTGCTTGTATGTTTGTTGGCCACAAGGCCAAAATAAGGCTTAGGATCCTCTGGAGCTAGAATCAGAGGGCATTGCAAGCCTGCACATGGTGCTGGGAACCAAACCTATGGTCTCCACAACAGCAGCCTGGTCTACAGAGCAAGTTCCAGGACAGGTTTCAAAAGCTACAGGGAAACCCTGTCCGAAAAAACTAAAAAAATAAAATAAAATAGGGGCTTATGCAGCCAAGGCTGGCTTTGAATTCCCGATTCTCCAGCCTATACCTCCCAAGTGCTGGGAATACTGACATGTGCCAACATGCCTGATCTAAGTTTTTTGTTTGTTTGCGTTTTTGGCTTTCTTTTGTGTGTATGGGGCAGGAAGGCATGCAGGGTTTCACTCTGTATGCTTGCCTGACCTGGAACTTTCTATGTAAACAGAATTTTCTGCCCAAATGTAGAAAATGTTTCAGTGTTGAATGAAATGAGGTATAAACAACTTGGGCCTGGCTAAGAAGTTTCAGGCCAAATGTATGGGGGTGGTCATGAGAGGGTTTCTCTCTAGCCCTCAATATCCTAGAATTTGCTCTGTAGACCACACTGGCCTCGAGCTCAGAGATCTGCCTGCCTCTGCCTCCAGAGTCCAGGGGATCAAAGGCGTGTGCCACCATGCCCAGCTTTCCCAGTCTTCATTTGAAACAGTCTCATGTAGGCCAGCCTGGCCTTGGACTCACTGGGTAACTGAGGATGATGTGAGACTCTTGACCTCTGACCTCTATGTCCTGGTGCTTAGAGCACAGGCACATATCACCATGTCTTGCTTATCTATTTGAGGAGCAGTATTGGTTTTGGTGGTATTGATAGAAGCCTGGGGCTTGGGCATGCTAAAAGAAACACAGAGACTGGGCCTGCTGCTGAGCTACAGATCCATCAACCCCTTTTCTTTTGAAAGGTCAATCCAGCCTTAGCGTGTGGCCTCCTATCTCACTCAACAACTGAAGCAGACCCTTCAGGCTCTTGCCTCTGAATAGTTGAAAACCTAAAAGAAATAGGGAATGTCGAGGGAAGAGATGTGCTGCTGGAAAAGGAAAAGCATGGAGTGATAACTTATTACTGAGGTGCGAAATTTAGATGATTAAACCTAAGACACCAACGCACCTCGTAAATAGACAGATTGGGAGATGTTTTCATTGTCCTTCTGGATCATAGTGAGAGCCTTTGAAAATAAGATAGCCCTAAAGAGATTTTCATCTGATGGCCTCTCCCTGCAGAGGTAAGTGCTAGGAGTTATCAAATGTTTTTGTTGTTGTTTTATCTGTTACATTTTTTTGAGACAGGGTTTCTGTATGCAGCCCTGACTGTCCTGGAACTTGCTCTGTAGCCCAGACTGGCCTTGATGTCAGTGATTTGCCTGTCTCTGCCTCCTGAGTGCTGGGATTAAATGCGTGCACTACCACCACTTGGCATGGAATTATCAAATGTTTTAATTAATTTTGAATCCAGACATAAAAGGTATATACTCCATGTACATTTTTTATGCTTTTACTTCTTTGTAGTTTGTGTGTGCTTGTTTACTTGGGGGAGTGTACGTGCACTGTTTGTGGAAGATGACATTATGCCCAGCTTAAAGTGGGTGTGGGGGCTGGGTATCAAACTTAGGTCCTCATATGTGAGTAGCAAATATGTTACCGTTAGAACCTTCTCTCCATGTCCTATTTTGTTTTGTTTTTTGCTTTTGTTTCTTTGAGACATGCTTTTCTATGTAGCCCTGGCTATTCTAGAAGTCATTCTGCAGATCAGGCTGGTCACAAACTCACAGAGATTTGCCTGCCCCACAGGGGTCTCCTGTGAAACAATGTTAAACACAGATGTTTACATTATGATTCATAACAGTAGCAGATTTATAGTTATGTAATAGCAGTAAAAATAATTTTATGGTTGGGGGTGACCACAACATGAGGAACTGTATTAAAGGGTCACAATATTAGGAAGGTTGAGTTACTGAACTAGAGAGATGGTTAAGAGGAGTTACTGCCACCAGACGGTGGTGTTGCACACCTTTTACCCCAGCATTTGGGAGGCAGAGGCAGGTGGATTTCTATGAGTTTGAGCCCAACCTGAGCTACAGAGCAAGTTCCAGGACAGGCTCCAAAAGCTACAGAGAAACCCTGTCAAGAGGCTCGCTGTTACACTGGAGGATTCTGTTTCAGTTCTCAGCACCCACACTGTATGGCTCATAGACACATGGCTCCAGGGGCCCCCAACACATGTGTCAGACACTTGTAAAAATATGGATGTGATGTATAGATAGACAAATTAATAAAAATATATTTTTTTAACTCCTCATCTTTCTCAAGCCAGCCTCCCCTAGACATTCCAGCTTACTCAATCTTCCAGGACCAATTAGACTAGACCTACTCTCCCTTCCCTCACTTTTTGTTTTTTTAGATAGGCTTCCACCATGCAACACAAACTGTCCTGCCTTAACCTCGCAATTACAGGCATGTGCCACCACGGCCAGTTTCTGCAGTGATGGGGACTGAATTGAGGGCTGCTGTTGTTGCTAATTTTTTATTCTAGCCCCACGTTGGAATGCCAAATTTTTGTTGATTGCTTTTTACTTTTACTCTTTGTGATCTTTTGGGGGGCCTGCCACCCAGCTCCCAAATCTCTCTCTCTCTCTCTCTCTCTCTCTCTCTCTCTCTCTCTCTCTCTGTCTCTCTCTCTCTCTCTCTCTCACATACACACACACACACACATGAAGTTATTATTTCTTATAAATACCCAGCCTTAGTTTGGCTTGTTTCTCACTAGCTTTTCTTAATTTAAGTTATCCTGACTACCTTTTGCCTCTGGGCTTTTTCCTTTTCTTACTTCTGTGTGTCTTAATTTCATTCCTTTTCTGTGGCTGGCCCCTGAGGTCTTCCTTTCCTTGCTAAATCTTCTTCCTTCCTCTCGTCCCAGAGTCCCCTCCTATTTATCCTCTCTGCCTGCCAGCCCCGCCTACCCTTTCTCCTGCCTCACTATTGGCTGTTCAGCTGTTTATTAGATCAACAGGTGTTTTAGACAGGCAAAGTTACACAGCTTCACAGAGTTAAACAAATGTGACATAAAAGAATGCAACACATCTTTGCATCATTAAAGCAAATGTTCCACAGCGTAAGCAAATGTAACACACCTTAAATTAATTTTCTACAACACAATGTCAAATAAGCACTCCACTTCTCCAACACTGGGTCAGGTGATTTCTCACATCATTTATAACCTAAGTGTACTAGAGTGTACTTAGAGTTCACACTACACTACCAACTCTGTTACTTTACCAATTTAATTAGAAACTTCTCTAGGCCAGAGGCAGAATTTTCTACCTAAATGTACATTTCAGTCTTGAACAAAATATATCAGAAGCAATTTGGGTTAAGGAGTTTGAGGCCAAATGTATATGACCCTCGACACTTGGTCAACCCAAGTAATGTGACCTTTAAACCGAGTAGGGATGATCTGAGGCCAAAGGAATGACACAAGGAGCTAAAATAATTAAAAGGAAAGTTGGAGAAATTAAGAATCGCAGCTCCTTTGAGAAGAGATTAAGGGGAGAACTCATTAAGATTCCCTAGCCTCTGAATGGCACTGGGAATTGAGATGCTACAAAGCTATTTGACCTGGTGTCAAGAACAAGAGGAGATGTTACAATGAGATAGGCTTGGGCTGAGACTCTAGGAATTCAGAGAGGAATTTTGGAGCAGAGAAGCATAAACGGGGACTAAACAGTCCAGGGCAGTAGAGGACTGGCTTTCAGACACAGTTTGTGGAAGAGAATGTAGCAGACAATAAAATTGGGTGGGAATTCTATTTTATTCCTCTTTAGTGCTGAGTGTGGCATGTAGGGCTTAATGCTTGCACCCCAGCCTTTCTGATTTCATTCTTGAATCAAAGACATGGAAGACAGGGTGTCATCAACTCCCCTTTGACTCTCTCCCACTAAGTACTATGCTCAGCAACCTTCAAAATAATCTATCATTGCACATGGTATTAAAACAGTGTTTTGGGACAGTGGTAACCCCTTGTCTAGTATGACTCTGAGGCCCTGGATTCTAGCCCTAGTAGCATCAAAACAAAGGAAAGTACAGTTGACGTCAGCTATGGCCCACTCGGGGCCAGGCATGGTGGTCTATGCCTTTATGGAGGCGGAGAGGCAGGAAGATCTCTGTGAGTTTGAGGCTAGCCTGGTCTACACAGGGAATTCCTGATTAGCCAGAGCTACTTAGTGAGTCCTTGGTTTTTTTTTTTTTTGTTTTGTTCTTTTGTTTTATTTTAGAAAGTTATTGATGCTGGAGAGATGACTCAGTGGTTAAGAGCACTGACTGCTCTTCCAGAGGACACGGGTTCAATTCCTAGCACATGGAAGCTCATGCCTGTCTATAACTCCAGTTTTAGGGCTCCTAACACCCTCACACAGACATTAATGCAGGCAAAACACCAATGAACATAAAATAAAAAGAAATTATACATAAAAAAGAAAAAAGATATGGCCCTCTGTGACCCAGGCTGTTTGAAACCTGAGCACAGAAAGTAGGAACAATTCCAGTGTGCAGCAGCTGCCTGTGTACAGAAGACAGCAAGAGCCAGGAGTCTGTCAGCCAGGTCAGGAGGACTTTTGTCCTGGTTTGTTTAAAGAATTTTTAGCATTTAATGAACCTCCCTACGTGATTTTAAGCAGGCAGGACAGAACACCTGGGCCTCCCACCAGCCCCAGTGACCTTTACAGAGCTTCTGCTGAAGGCCCTTCTTCTGCTTCTTATTTTTGGGGGGGTCTTTGGGGGGGATTTTTGTGACAGCGTTTTTCTGTGTAGCCCTGGCTGTCTTGGAACTCACTCTATAGACCAGGCTGGCCTTGAACTTCGAGGTCCACCTGCCTCTGACTCCCCGTTGGGTTTAAAGGTTTTCATCACCATCGTCCTTCGAGTTTGGCCTTCTTGGTAACAGACTGCGTGTGCACTTTTTCTTTTTCCCAGAGCACTGTAGACGCTGGATTGCACCACAGTGAAGATGGAGCCACTTGTTTGTGGCAGCTTATACCGTATCTAGTCATTGACCAATGTCCACAGCTTATCAAGGTGGACAGGCAGAAAGCTCTGGTTCCTCTGCACATAGTAATCCCTCACTCCAACCTTCCAAACTAACCTGGGTGGTATTTGTGGGAAGAGATGCTGTGGTGAGGCGTGCCACAAGCTCATCTCCCCACCCACCCCCATCTCCTGGGTACCTTGTATGCTTGCCATTGAGGCCTTGGTAGCTCACATGGTCCCAAAGTGCCTGGGCTTTCTTCAAGTGTGAACAGCGTGGTGGCAACTGGAAGGAAAGAGCACAAACTTCCAGCCTTAAGGCCAAACACAGAGCTGCTCCTGTCACCTTGGTCTCAATCAGTCTTGCAGGAGTTAGTCACTGGAAGCACGCTGAGTCTTACAGATACCATGATTCATGGGAATTGAGTGCCATGAACTAGTGTGTGTTTGTGTGTGTGTATATTAGTGTGTATGTATATATGTATGTATGTGTGTGTATATATATAGTTGTGTGTGTATGTACATGTTAGTGTGTATGTATATATGTATGTATGTGTATATACAGTTGTGTGTGCATGTATATATTAGTGTGTGTGTATATATGTATGTATGTGTGTGTATATATAGTTGTGTGTGTATATGCATAAGTGTGTATGTATATATGTATGTGTGTATATATATATAGTTGTGTGTGTATATATATGTATGTGTGTGTATATATAGTTGTGTGTATATGCATAAGTGTGTGTATGTATATATGCATGTATGTGTGTATGTATATATTAGTGTGTATGTATATATGTATGTATGTGTATGTATATATATAGTTGTGTGTGTGTATGAGGGCCTTGAGTGTGCACAGCATATGTTCAGAGATCAGAGGTCAGCTTGCAGGATGGAACTGAGGTCATCAGTAGGTAGTAAATGATTTTTTTCTGCTGAGTCTATATATCTGGCTCTCTCCACTTTAGCTTTGATTAATTACTTTTTTACACTTATTTGTTGTGGATGTGGTGTGTGTGACACAGTGTGTACGGAGGATAATTTGGGAATCATTTCTCACTTTTCATCAGCACTGTCTGGGACTCAAACCCAGGTTAAGAGCTTTAACAAGTTCTTTTACTTGTTGAGCCTTCTGGACAGCCCTTCTACCTTACTTTATTATTATTATTATTATTTTAGTAAAAGTCTCTCTTTCAACCTGGAGCCTGCTGCCTCCAATAGACCTATTTACTGGGCATAGAGCCCCCCAGGAGCCTCTTGTCCCTGTCCCCAGTGCTTGTGGTTAAAGGTGTGTGCGTTGTTGTGTCTGGTATTACCTGGGTGGTAGGAATCTCAAGTGTTTAAGAGTTTACAGCAAGCACGTTTGTAATCCCCTGAGCCGTATCCTAAGCCCACACTGAATCTTTATAGTGACTTTGGCTACTTACTCAGACAGGGTCTCATTGTGTGGCCCTAGCTTTCTTAAACTCGCTCTGTAGAGCAGGCTGGCCTAGAACTCACAGTGATCCACCTGCTTCTGACTCCCGAGTGCTGGCCAGATGCACTTTTGTTTTTATTATCTGTGGTGCAGAAAATTGAACCCAGGGATGTTGGGGGAGATCTGTTCGTGAAAAATCTGACAACACAGGCCCTCATACTTGCCAAGCAAGTGATCTACCACTGAGCTACACTGCCAGCAGCCCCCAACTTCTCCCCCAAAGGAAAAAAACAAAAACCAAAAACTTCCTGTTACTTTAAAAATGATTTTTTGTTGACTCTGTTACCTCCTTTCCAAGACAGTGACCCATCCATTTTTTAAATTCCCCACAATGGATCTGTTTTCAAAATTGTTTCACAGAGTATTCGGAACTGATTGACTTGCTAAGATGGCAGTTAAGAACAGTTTGAGTGTGGCAGGTCCCGTGGCTGCTGGCAAGGAAGTTGGACAAAAGGTATAAGGTTGTGAAAAGAGATAAAAGGACAGCATTGGCAGCATTGGTGACACATGGCTGGGAAATTTTCTTGTCCTTTTATGCCTTACATTTTTGTTTAATTACTACTCTAGTACACACCATATCCCAAGCTAAAGCTGTGGCCTTCAAAAACCTGTGGCCTTCAACAGAATTTGAACTGCAGACCTATGCAATTTTCTGACTTAGCTTGGTGCCACGCGAAAATGAAGAGGTAAAGCTTGATAGGAAAAGGGAAAGTGTAAAGCAATAAAAGACAAAAAGCAGGATCAGAGACAATAACCTCAAAAACTATAGCTCCAAAGTTGGACAGAGGTCAAGGATATAGCTCACTTGGTAGAGTGCTTGCTTAATGTACACAAATCCCTGGGTTCAAATCCCAGCACCACATAAAAAGTGACTCGACTCACGTTCATGCCAGGAGGCTTATAAGTTCTAGGCTAGCCTTGGCTATATAGTGAGAAGAGGCCAACCTTGATTGAATGAAACCTATCTTTAAAAAACAACAACAAAAGAATGAAAACCAAGCTTGTTGCCACTTGCCTGTAATTCTAGCACTCAAGAGGTGGAGACAGGAGACCGGAGGATCAGAAATTCATGTCAGCCTTAGCTAGACACCAAGTTGGAGACCACCCTGGTATATCCCCTCCATGGAGCACTGCTCCCCATCAACAATCACATCAAATCAACCAACTAACAAAACAAAAACAAAAACAAACCAAATGAAAGTTCAAGAGATCCACCTGCCTCTCCCTCCACAGTGCTAGCACTGAAGGTGTGCGCCACTGCCTGGCTGAGGACTGACTTCTATAAGTTGTCCTCTGCATCCATCCATGTGCATGCACACATACACATATAATAAATAAACATAAAAGAGTTAAGGTGACCGGGCAGGGGTGGCACAAGCCTGTAGTCCCAGTACTTGAGAGTCAGAGGCAGGCAGATCTCTGTGAGTTCGAGACCAGCTTGGGCTACAAGAGCTAGTTCCAGGACAGGCTCCAAAGCCACAGAGAAACTCTGTCTTGGAAAACAAAACACAACAAAAAAAAGTTAAAGGGATATACTTAGAGCTGGGGTACAGAAGAGGAAACAGAGTGTGGCTCATTGGTAGATCACGTGACTTGCCCTGTTTCCACAAAGCTCTTGGGTTTCCTCTTCTCTTTCAGTTTGGAGACAGGATCTCAGGTAAGCCAGGCAAGGCCTGGAATTTACTGTATAGCTGGTGGTGATTTTGAATGCCTGATCCTCTTACTTCTACTTCCCAAGTGCTGGGATTAGAAGGGTGTGCCACCACTCTCAGTGACAGACGGAAAAGAGCTCTTTTCTGAGACAGGATTTCATGAAGTAACCCTTGTTGGCTTGGAGTTCACCATGTCAACTAGGCTGGCCTTGAAATCATAGAGATTCCCCTGTTGTGTAACAAGTTCTCTGAGGCTGAACCATTTTATCCTGTAGGGAAGCTCTTTAAGCAGGAAGGTAAATAACTCAAAAAAGCTTTAGGAAGTCCCTAAAACTAACCAGATTCACTAGGCCCCTCCCTGCCAGAGTAAGCATTAAATCTGAAGAATCTCTCTCCAGAAGAGCCAAACAGGGGGCTGGAAACATGGTTCCTTGGTAAAGAGCACTGATTGTTCTTCTAGAGGACCTAGGTTCAATTCCCAGCACCGACATGGCAGCTCAACTGTATGTAACTCTAAGATCTGACACTCTCAAATAGATACACAAGCAGGCAAAATACCAGTACACTCAAAATTAAAATAAATCATAAAAAATATTTTTAAAAAAGGAGGAGAAGGAGGAAGAGGATAAGGAGAAGAAGCAGAAGCAGAAGAAGAAGAAGCAAACAGCTGAGCTGCAAAGACTCTCATTCAAACCAAGCTGTAAAGAAGTCTCTGTGACCAGCTGTTGGGGAGAAACAGAAACCAGCCAAGCTACTAGGAGGAGGTTTAGACCAATTGAATCACTCCAAAAGGACACTCACTGTCCAACCTGTTGAGCTGCCTTCAGGCTGTGCAGTGTATTCCAGGTTCCCAACTTTGTGAGCTGTCACCCATACTGGGGTAAACTTTGTTGATGTAGCTGTCTTTGAGTCATGTCTGCTCCTCTAAGTAATCCCAATAAAACTCATTGGTTCACCAATTTTGGTCTGCTGTGGGTTCCCTATCTAGGGTAAGTAGACAGGTGTGTTGCATCTTCCCCAGAAAAGTTTTGTCACACAACACACCCACCTCTGCCTCCTAGGTGCTGGAATTAAAAGCATGCACTACCAAGATCAGCCAAAAAGGGAAAATTTAATTATAAAAATTAAGATTGTTATTGGTGAGGCTTTTTTTTTTTTTTTTTTTTTTTTTTTTTTGGTTGTTATTTTGTTTTTCAAGACAGGGCTTCTTTGTGTGGCTCCTGCTGTCCTAGAACTTGCTCTGTAGACCAGACTAGCCTCAAACTCATTGATCTACTTACTGCCTTTGCCTCTGGAGTGCTGGGATTAAAGGCATGTACCAGTCCGGTCATTTTTTTTTTTTTTTTTTTTTTTTTTGTAGTGTTGATGATGTAATCCAGGGTCTGTTAGGTAAGTATTGTTCCATTGGGCCACATCCTTAAACGTGTGGTTTGTTTTGCTTTGAGGCAGTATCTCATTTTATAGCCCTGGCTGGCCTGAAGCCCCAGCTCTCTATGTAAACCAGGCTATCCACAAAGTCAGAAATCTGCCTGCTTCTACCTCCCAAGTACTGGGATTAAAGGTGTGTTCCACTATGTCCTGCAACCCCAGTTTTGTTTGGTTTGGTTTTGGTTTTTCGAGACAGGGTTTCTCTATTGCTTTGGAGCCTGTCCTGGAACTAGCTCTGTAGACCAGGCTGGCTGCGAACTCACAGAGCTCCTCCTGCCTCTGCCTCCCAAGTGCTGGGGTTAAAGACACACCAACGCCCGGCACAACCCCAGTTTTTTGTTTGTTTGCTTGTTTGCTTGCTTTGTTTTTTGAGACAGAGTTTCTCTGTGTAGCCCTGGCTGACCTGGAACTCACTCTGTAGACTAGGCTTGACCTCAAACTCAGAGATTTAACTGCCTCTGCCTCCTGAGAAACTCGGGGTTTTCACATACTGTTCCTTACTATTGAACGTAAACTGATAGAGAAGCATCCAGGCGGCATATGGGAAAATGACGCCGGAGGTGGGAGAGACACGGGGAAGCTTGCTGAGAAAGGTCTACAACCTATGTGGTTATGAGTGAGTGGGTCCCACGACTGAGTGCAGAAGGCAGTGGAAAGCGGCAGGCAGGCTCCCACGCTCAGGCTTCCTTCATTTCTTGTGGTATATGCGGTCATGTACATCATCATTATACAATTGGTAAATATCATAGAGGATTTCCTCCCAAAGTCTAATTGAGAAGAAAAGACTCCAATAACAGGAGTCAAGAAACTGCAGAATCGGTAAGAGGAAGACACATGAGCTTGATGAGTGAATCATACAATGCCCAGTCTCTTGTTTAAGAGTAGCTAAATTACGGTGTTTCAGGAACACAGCATCAAGGAAGTGCTTTGAACACTTCGAGCTTAGAAGTCAAGTTGTGAGTAGTCTTTCCAGGCGATTGAAAGGTGTGATCAAAAGAAGCCAAGGTGATCGATCTTGCAGTTGAGTGAACCTGTTTGGCAGGGGGAGTAGGATCCCCGGTGGTATAGGGTGGAGGTGTTAGTGGCAGAAAAGGCTAGAAAGGCAGGTTAAAGTCAAAGTTTGCCAGGCTTATTTCTTCAGTAGCATCTACCAGAGTTGGAACATTCTCTCAATGCTCAAAAGACAGTCATTGTTTCTCTTTTTATATTGTGGATATGTGTGGTGTACATATGATATGTATTATCATGGGTGCATGCCATAACTTGTGTTTGGAGATCAGAGGACAAGGGTTTTTGTTTTGTTTTGTTTTTCAAGACAGTGTTTCTCTGTGTAATACTCCTGACAGACCTAGAACTTGATTTGCAGACCAGGCTGGCCTTGAGGTCACAAAGATCTACTGCCTCTGCCTCCCAAGTGCTGGGATTAAAGGTGTGTATTACCATATCTAGCCTGATTTAAAAGAAAAAAATTGTTGCTAGGCATGGTGGTGTATGTCTTTAATCCCAGTACTATGGGGCAAAGGCAGGAGAATCTGTGAGTTCGAGGTCAACCTAGTCTACAGAATGGGTTCCAGGACAGCCAGGGCTACACAGCGAAACCCTGACTCAGAAGCAAAAAACAAACAAAATTGTGTATGCGTGTGCCCCAGTGTGTGTACACAACATGTATGCAGAAGCCCAGGGAGGTCAGAAGAGGAGCTGGATCCCCTGGAACTTAAGTTTTAGGTGGTTGTGGGCCCCATGTGGGTGCTTGGAATCCTTCCTGAACCCAGGTCCTCTGCAAGAGCAGCAATAAGCAGTCTTAACTGAGGAGCCATCTCTCCAGTCCCTAATTTTCTGGAGATTGGGTCTCATTATGTAGTTCAGTGTGGCCTAAAATTGGCAATTCTTGTGACTCTGCCTTCCAGGTAGGAGATGTATGCAGCAATATTCTGCATGGATTTAAAATTAATCAAGGATCACCTAGTAAAAGCCCCCTGTTTCTTTGATTATTACAAGAGGGAGGATTTCTTGTCAGGGTGAGAATGTCCTGATCATAAACCTATAACTTTCTTATGGGGGGGATGATTTAATAATGATATACTTTTAAATTTTTTTTAAAAATTCAAAAATTGCTGTGATGATTTCAGATCCTCTGGAACTGGAGTAACAGGTGCATGCCTTTATTCCCAGTACTCAGGAGGCAGAGGCAGGTGCATCTCTGAGAACTGGAGGCCAGTCTAGTTTACAGAATGAGTTAGTTCCAGGACAGGTTCTGCCTGCCTCTGCCTCCCGCGTGCTGGGGCTAAAGTTGTGGGCCACCACCTGCCCTGAGT
Source organism: Phodopus roborovskii (assembly GCF_943737965.1). NCBI lineage: Eukaryota > Metazoa > Chordata > Mammalia > Rodentia > Cricetidae > Phodopus > Phodopus roborovskii. The sequence continues at coordinate 12,656,286 of NW_026126578.1, forward strand.
ATTTACATTTTTTTTCATTACATTTCTGTGTGTGTGCATGTGCATTCATGTGTGGGGATGTTTGTGTGCATGCCATAGGTTCATGTGTGGTCTGAAGATGATTTGTAGGAGTTGATTCTCTCATTCCACCATGTGGGTGACAGGGATTGAGTTCAGGTTGTCAGTCTTGGTGGCAAGTGTCTTTATCCACTAAGCCACCTTGCTGGCCCATTGTTTTATGTTTTTGAGACAGGGTCTCACTGTTTAGAACAGGCTGGTCTTTGATTCATGTAGCTCAGGCTAGCCTCAAACTTGTGGTGATCCTTTTGCTTCATTCTCCTGAGTGCTGAGATTACATGCATGTAGCCACTACATCACAATAGATTTTAAAAATTTACATGTGTATGTGTGCCATAGCATGCTTGTCTAGGTCAGACAAGTCAGTTCCCTCCTGATGAAAACTTTCTGCACCCAATAAGCCTCTATGCTGATGCAGCAATCCAAATCAAACCGAATTAGAAGCAGCCCATGTTTAATGGATACAAGGCTCCTGGATGGCCTTCCAGCCCCCCCCCCCCCCAGAGAGGAGATGGGAGAGACCAGGAAAACCACTTGTCTATTTTCTGGGGAGGGGAGGCAATTTAAATATCCTGTGGGAGTGGTCTTGAGCATTTCTGGGGGAGGGGTCATCATTAGAAGGGCTTTCTGAGATGTAGCTGGGTTTGGATGGATGAAGGGGAGGAGGGCTTGGGTGGAATCTGCACCATAAAATCCCAGACTGTGGGTTTGTTGATGCCAGGGGCTGGGACAAAGCTTCCACCATAACACCCACTAGCATGTGATTTCAGGCGATGAGACTCTGGTAGTCGGGCTTTGTGGCAAGCACCTTTATTTCTTGAGCCATCCTGCAGCCCTGTTTTGTTTTTGATACAGAATCTCACATGGCGCAGGGTAGTCTTAAACTTTTGTGTAGTAGAGGTTGAACTTGAACTTTCGATTCTTGAGTCTCTGCCTCCCGAGTGTTGAGAATGAGGGCCTGCCCCACAATGTCTTTGTTTCTTATGTGTTTGGATGTGCACGGCACGTATGACAGGGCACATACATGATGTTTGGGTCTCTCTCTACCATGTGGGTTCAGGGACTTCAGCGCAGGTTGTTAGGCCCAATTTCCCATTTAATGGAAAATACTCAGGGAGAAGAGGTTATGTAAATAAGTTGTGGGGAATATGAAACAATTATCCCCAGGGTCACTTGAGGTTAGCGGTGCTGGCTCCTGAGTAGGAAAGAGCAAGACATGGTGTAAGGAAGATCCAAAGCCCAGTGATTGGAGAAAAGTGGGCTGTGCTGTAACAGTCAGGGGTTGCAGCTCCACTCAGAAGCAAGGGGAACATCTAAGGGGGCACATGTTTGAACATTCTTACAGGGGTCATTATTCTAGATTCCAGATTAGTTCAGAAAACAAGTCTGAAGCAGATAAGCACACAGGGAAAGGTGAAACAAATGTTCAGTTCTGGGGCAAGGATCCAGGGTTAGCAATTCCAAGACGCAGAGCTCAAATGGAAGCAAAGTGTTAGACCACTTGGTCAGACTCAAGGCATTTTCTTTTAATTTTTTTTTTTTTTCTTGTTCTTCAAGGCAGGGTTTCTCTGTGTTAACAGTCCTGGAACTCACTCTGTAGACCAGGCTGGCCTCAAACTCACAGAGATCATCTGCCTCTGTCTCCCAGCGACCCAAGGCATTTTCAGTTCCTTCACTGTTAGAGCCTGGATGGCACCCAGACTGCAGGTAGGGGTTGAGGTGGAACTGTGGGTGGCAGGGATGGCAGAGAGAAGGAAGCAAGCCCAAACTACAGAGCCGTTCTGAATCAGAGTTACATAGTGGTAGTATTCTATGGCTGACGTGCAAATCACATGACTCCATATGAGACACTCAAGTGGACACCGGCCTCAGCGGCAAATCCACCCAGAAAGAGGTTATGACCATGACTGACCCCAGTAAGAGGTGCAGCATTTCCAGTTTCATAACAGCTTCGCTGATTTTTAGGACTTGGCAGCGATGTGGATGGTGGATAGGGGAGTAGGTTACAATGGGGTCCGTGAGTGTAATGAGCATTCAAATACCGTAGTGATTGCTGAAATCTCTCTTACCTCTCTGCTTCCTTATATTGCTAATTTATTTACCTACTAATTTAATAATTATTATTGGTTTTTCAAGACAGGGTTCCTCTTCGTAGCTTTGTGACCAGGCTGTCCTGGAACTCAGAGAGATCTGCTAGCCTCTGCCTCTCAGGTGCAGGCTGATCTCTGTGAGTTCCAGGACATCCTGGTCTACAAATCGAGTTTCAGAATAGCCAGGGGATGGCAGGGGGCAGGAGTGAGAATGGTCAGAGTATAATGGATTAGACACCAGTGTGAAGAAATGTCATCAGGCAGAGATGCAAGTCTAATCCCAGCACCCGGGGAAGTTCAGGCAGAAGAATCGTTCAAGGTGATAACACACGATAGAGTCCTGCTTGCTAGCTAGTCTGGATTTTATGGAACCCTTTTCAAAGGAAAAGGGTGTGGCACAACAGTTCAGAGAAAGCCAAGCAGGAGTGAATTGAGTTTGAGGCCAGTTTGGGCTACGGAGGGGAAACCTTGACACAAAACAAAACGTCTATACAACATTACAGGAGATGCAGTGAATTCCACATGGGCCTGCTACCTCCTCCCCCCCCCCCCATCTATTGGTGAGGCACCTACAGAGTAGCTGAGTTTTAAAAACATTAAAAAAATATATAAACAAATGGGGGTTGCTAACTACCTACAGGTTGGTAGTTTTTTTGTTTATATTTCTTATTTTATGAATATTGCTGTTTTGCCTGCACGTTGTCTGTGTGTCAGATCTTAAGAGTTACAGTTATTAGCTGCCATATGGATACTGGGAATTGAACCCGAGTCTTCTGGAAGCGCAGTCAGTGCTCGTAATCGTGGAGCCCTCTCTCCAGGTTCAAGATGAAGGATCTTAAGATTAATTGGTTCACAAAAGACTCGCTTGAAATAGCTTGAGGATTTTGTGTTTCTAAGTGCTGCCTTACAAAGACGCAAGAGGTTATTAAAATGATCAGAATAGGTGAGGGTGTAGGAAGGTGGAATCACCCAGGCAGCTACTTCTACATATAACATATCAACTCGTTCCTCATCCTTGCTGTTATTCTCTCCAGGTTGTGCCTTCCGCTAAGTAAATAGCTAAATTCGAGTGCACGTCAGGGCCGGTGTTGCTCGAGAAGTGGAGTAGAGAACCAGCCAGGACTCTGAGACTTGAGCAGAATTGCCCAAGCGCAAACCAATACAAACAGACGAGCCTTCAATGCAGTTCTTCCAAACTTCTGGACTGTTTTTGGAGGGGAATTCCCCCTTCCGGTTTCGCAGGATTCCGACGTCCTAAACGGCATTTACCCTTTCTCCAGCCCGTGGCCTCAGCACCCTCCTCCCGGAGCACATTCCCTTAGCCCGGGCAGGTCTCCACCCCCACCCGGACACACGTCCCAGAGTCCCGAGCCTCTTCCCCATCCCCCCCAGCCTCCTAGCCACATTGTGAACACTCGCGCCCGCAGCAAGGCTCCGGCGAGGGCAGTCACAGGGCTCCAAGCCAGTCCCCTCCAGTGCGGCTGCACGTGTCCGTTCCCTGGGGTGGGGGAAATTGCTCTTCCCGCTAGGCTGCTGATTGGTGCCTCCCCCCCCTCCTACTCCACCCTTCCCGCCACACTCTACCCTCCATCCTACTTGGTTTCAGCCTAACCAGCCCCGCCACCTTCGTCCCTGGGGAGAGGAAGAGGCACTTTCAAGCCCTTCTCCAAGTCCCGTTCTCCGGCGGAATAAAAGCGCCGGGGAACAGGTGGAGAGCGCTGCGTCTCCCGCGGCCTCGGCTTCCCGGCGTGGACAGCCCACTCGCTCTGCCGCACCACCCTCCCCATCAGTAACAACTGAAAGCCCACACGTGCGCACTCCCGGAGCTCGCCCCCAGCGAGAGCACCACCCAGCGGGCCCTTTAAAAGGACCCGACCACTGCGGCCACGTGGGGGTGGGAGAGACCCTTATTGTCTCCCGTCCCCAAAGTCGCCCGACTCCGCGGCCCCAAACACCTGCACGGCCCAGCTCTGCCCCGCCCGACCCCGCCGGCCGCGGGCTGCGCGCGGCCCCCTCCGCGTCCCGCGCGGCCCCTCCCGGGGCGCGGCCGGCCCGCTCCCCTCCCCCTTCCTCCCTCAGTGCAGCTGTCCGCGCAGGGGTGGGGGCGGGGTTGTTGTTGTGGTGCGCGCCGGCCCCGCCCCCTCCTCGTGGGCGGCCCCTCCCCCAGGCTTCTGCCGGGCCCCCTCCCCACCCCCAGCCCCATCTGTTTTCCTCGGCGCTGAGTGGATTATATTGTATGGGACTGGGGGCGGCCGCACGGCCGCGGCGGGACGGGGCGAGCGCGCGGCCCCCGCCGGCTGCCGGAGCAGCAGCGGCCGCTTCAGCGACTCGGCCCGCCGCCCCCCGCCCGGCGCGCCTTAGCTTGTGCTCACGCCGAGCGGCGGGAGCCGCCGCGCGCTGAGAGGCGCTGCCCGCGGCGGAGTCGGAGCGAGGGAAAGCGGGCGGGCGAGCGCGCCGGGGAGATGTGCCCGGAGGAGGGCGGCGCGGCCGGGCTGGGCGAGCTCCGCTCCTGGTGGGAAGTCCCGGCCATCGCGCACTTCTGCTCGCTCTTTCGTACGGCGTTCCGCCTGCCCGACTTCGAGATCGAGGTGAGTGGCGGGCGCTGCGCCCTTTCTCTGCGCTTCCCCGCGGGGAGTCGCGGGCCGCCGACTTGGCGCGGAGTGCGGGCGCCGAGGGCGAGGGGCTCGGCGGCGGCGGGCACGAGGCTGGCGGTGGGCTCGGGCTCCCCGCGGCCCCTCGCGCTCTCAGAAGCAGGCGGGGGTCGAGCCTGCTTTTGTCGGCGCGGGACCCGGGGGCTCTCCCGGGACTTCTCGGCTGGCCTGAGGGCGAGAGTGCGCGCGCGCTCCCCGCCGGAGCAGCTGTTGAGGCGGGGACGGGGACCGGTGGCGGGCGCACGGGCGGGGGCCGGAGCGGCCCTGGGCAGGGTCGGCGTTGCTCGGGGGTCGCTCGCCGGGGTCGCACTTGCCCGACTTGCGGAGGCCCGGAACTCTCGGCTCTTCCAGTGAACTTCGGGCGGGCGGGCGGGCGGGCGGGGACGGGGCCTGGGCTTGGGGCGTTCTCCTAGTGGGACCGCCGGGTGCTCACCGCCGCTCGGGACGCGAGGCTGTGGAGAGAAAGTTGGGGGATCCCTCTCCCCTTTAAAAACGTTCCGCCTGGGGAACGTGCAGCCCTCTGTAGTCGGGGAGGTCTCGCTCTCTCCCTGAGTTGATTTCGCCACCATTATTCCCCCGGGCGAGCGAGGAGGAAAGGGATGGCTTTCTGGCCAGGCCGAAGGTGCTTTCAAGACCTGAGGCTTTGTGATAACTGGACTAAAATCGGAGGGTCCTAGTGGCTAGGACAGTGGCGGGAGTGTGGGAAACGGAATGTGTAAGATGGCCCAAAAGCAGCAGCAGCAGCAGCATCTCGTCTTTTATTTTTGGATGGAGGTGTGAAATATATGATTGGTCGGCAGGTTGAGTTGCTTTCTTTCCTTTGGTAATCTGTAGTGACTTCACCACCTTTTTCCTTGGGACAAAGGTACACGGAACTGTTTGTCAGTTTATTGTTTTCAGTTCCGTGAATGGCTTTACAGTTGAAATAATCGAAAAGTAATCTAATTGGAAGGTCTGGCGGATGTGATTGCCTCTCCCCCCCCATGAACCTTGCTTTTAATTTGTTGACTTCTGAAATGTTTGCTCACTTTTATTTTTAAATTCAGTTGTGTTGGCAGAAATGTTATTTGCTTCTCCTATGAATGAAGCGTGGGAACTTGCTCTTGTTGCACTTAATGAAATCGGAAAACTAAACCGATCCCCAGAGCTGGGTTAGGAGAATGAAGAGAAATGTAGGCTGCAACTAGGGCCACTCGTTGGCATTTGGAGGTACTTTTATTAAACAATGTGAGTAGGTTGGTAGGGTTCTCCAGGTCGTGGACTTCTCCACGTTTTAGGAAAATGTAGCTTGGGGATTTCACGAAACCTCAAAGCGTTTGTTTACAAAGTTTGAACATAGATGTAACGAACGTTTTTGTGAGGAAATTTTGTAATGAAATTGGACTACAAAGATCAAGGATTTGCGGAATCTTAACGGGGAAGAGATGCTTCTGACGTCCTGTGTTTCATTTTAGTTGGTTTGAAATCCTGAGGTAGTCTAATTAAATCCTGCTGCTCAAAATGGTGGCTGCCGTGTGGGGTTATTTGCTTGTGACAGTGCCATATTGGGTGCTGGTAAGCTTGTTCCCAGCCCCTTTGCTTTCTTTCAAGAAAGTAAGTGGATGTGCCGGATTACAAATTGAGTGTATTTGAAGAACACTACGGTTGGGGGGGGGGAAATGCCATCTTTCCAACTCCTTTTCCCATTTTGTTGATGGAAAAGTAGAGGAAACTAATTTTGCCTTAATTATGCTCATCATATTTAGAGTAACCTCTAATTTCTGTCCTAAGTAGTAAACTCGAGGTTTCTTGGTATTAGATGGCCTAATACCTCTAGGCAACGTAAGCTGTTACTGTCCTTTACATGGTGAACAATCAAGTCTACTTGACATGGTGTCTTTTAAATCCTAGTGGTTAAAAACAATTATGTTGCTTGTAGAGGTCAGAGGGAATTGGCTCTCTCCCTCGATGTGAGAGCCCCAGGAGTCAAACTCAGGTGGTCAAGCTTGGTACCACTCTTCACAGGGAGCCATCGCCCTGTCCTAGCTTTTCTTGGAATAGACACTTTTGTCAGTTAAAGTGTATGTTACTTGAAAAACATTCAACACATTAATACCCTGATTCTAACATGTACATACTTGAAGTACTACAAAACCCTCTCCCTCTGTGTATGTCAGTAAATGTGTAACAAATGATAACAACTTTCCTCTCTTGTAGTTCCTATATTTAATTTAGGGCTTTGAATAGTTACCAAAAGATGAACTATCTAAAATTCTACTTTCTAAGAAACTTGATTTTGACCCATCAACATGCAGAATTCCCCAAAGACGCCATCAGTAAATTTGTCTTCGTTTTTCTTAGGTGATTTGAAAAACATCAGCTAGTTTTTTGGTTAGGTTTACAGTGCAGGGTTAGACCTTCTCTTAAAGTACCTGGTGGGAGGACCCTGAAGTTCTCATTACACCCTGAAAAGCTAGAAATGAGGCATGTAAACTACCAGATAGTCAGAGTTGGACATCATTCCTTAAGGAAGCCAGTTTTCAGTCGTGGGAAAGATCAAATTTTACCCTTTTCTCCCAGGCTGAGTCCTTGAGTTTATAGGAGATTTAGGAAGCAGAATCCTTAAGGAATTTGTTCCTGTCCAGGAGAAGCAATCTCTCAGTTTGGGGAAAGGCTCCAGAATTTCTGTTGCTCTTTTGTAAGAGGTCAAGACCTCCTACTTGGAGAACAGGTTCCTAAACTGGGGATGTTTTTATTTTTGCATGTAAAAATGTTTTTGTACTGTTAATTAACCTTAAACAGATCATTTAAGAATCAACTGTGTGTGTGTGTGTGTGTGTGTGTGTTGCTGGGAATTGAACTCAAGGTCTTTATACATGCTAGGCAGACACTGTATTTCCCAGCCTTTCTTCTTTTGCTTTTCTTGGGACAGGGTTTCTCTGGTTGCCCTGGAACTCGCTCTAGATCAGGCTGGCCTTGAACTCCCAAGTTCCACCTGCCTCTGCTTCCTGAGTGCTGAGATTATTAAAGGAGTTCCTCACTACACCCTTTTTGCTTTTTTTTTAAAAACACTATGTGTTGCTATTCTTAAGTAAAGATTCTAAAATAATAAGAATTGAAGGGTACAATAACAGTGCTTTCAGTTGTTCCAGATTCTTAGTTGTTTTAGATAGGAGTGTAGCTCAGGGTTGAGCACTTGCTACCATCACCCCCCCCCCCCCCTTTTGAGACAGGGTTTGTCTGTGTAGTTTTTGATGTCATGGAACTCACTCTGTAGACCAGGCTGACCTTAATCAAACTCACAGAGATCTGCCTGCCTGCCATTCCACCATCCCGCTAGATTGGGTTTCTCTGTGTAACAGTCCTGACTGTCCTCAAACTCACAGAGATAGATCCAACTGTCTCTGCCTTCCTATTGTTGGGATTAAATGTGTGCACCACCACCCGGCATAGCCTCTGGTTTCAAAAACAATACATGAATATCATATAAAGCTTCAGTTTATGAAGTGCAAATAAAAAATTTAAAATAACTCAAATCACTGGTTGGGGGAAAGCAGGTAACTTAAAATTGTATCCTGACATAGATGGGTAAAAACCTTCTGTTAACATACGTATTCCTGACAAGTTTGTGCTGTAGATTAGGTGTTGCTTTTATTTTTCAGAAGAGGCTACGGTGTAATTAGACATTAATAGATTAAAGACATTGCATTCAGTAGTTGGTTATCATTAAATTCGGTATGGTTTTTTTTTTTTTTTTTTTTTTTTTTTTTTTTTTGATGTAATGGGACTGAACCCAGGGTGTTAACACATGATAGGCATTGAGCTGTAACCCCACCTAGCCCTTCTTTGTTATTTATTTTTAAGAGTCTCTGCAGCCAGGGTTGGTGAATTCAACTGCATGAACCATTTAAACATCAAAGCAGCTCATACTTGTCCTCCTTTGGCCACATCCACAGTTATATATGATTTAGTGAAAGCTAAATATTTTGTGTTTAATATTGTAGTGGATTAGATTAGTTACGTTTTTTTCCTGGAAGATTTTTTACCTCTTTAAAGATTTAATGCTTGCTCCAAATTGAAGTACTGATTTTCCATAACCTTATAGAGCAGTGTTTCTGAACCCTGATACTTGGGGTTGAATGTCCCTTTCCCCAGGTGGACCACTGAAAAACATTTACATTAAGTTCATAACAGTAGCAAAGTTAACTATAAATAGCAATGAAAATAATTTTATGGTTGGGGGACATCACAATGTGAGGGTATTAAAGGGTTACAAGCATTAGGAAGGTTGAGAACCACTTATAGAGGTGTTCATTATGATGGAGTTGGGGCAGGGCTGAGTGGTGCCTCTATGTAGAATTTTGGAATTGTTTACATGGATTTAAGTGTTTTTAATAGTAACTGAAGCCTGATCAAATTAGTTTCTGTCTACCTTTATTTCTAGAGATCTTTTATAGCCTTAATATTTCTTGCTTTCTATCCTTTTCCTGGTTGTGGTTCTGTGAGGCTAAAGTCCCTCCCTCAGCAGCATAATGTGGGGCCAGTGTGTATGGGGCTTTGTATTCTATCCTTTAGGTTTCTGTTTCTAGCCCCTTCAAGATAATGAGCCATGAATTATAATTAACACAAGTAATAAAATTTGCTGAAACTTAAACATATGTTAGTTGTATCAGGTGTGTTCGGGGATGGGTAATAAATAGATTTTGTTGACATACAGGTAAGAATGCTATCAGAGTGGGGATTAGACTTAACATTTTAACCAAATTCTAAAAGAGGGTCTTTAAGCTAAACTATTTAAAGGTTGATAAATAATCTGTATTGGAGCTGGTAGTTCATCACTATGTAGAATGAGGCTGGAGAATTAGCTGTTCTAGAGCAGCCTAGTCCCCCTCCCCCCCAAATAAAGGACCTAACTACAGGAAAGAATAGCTTTGTCCTGATTAGGGGAATCAGAAGCTGTTTCGTGATTTCAGGACCCATGATGCACTGTACTAGGAATTACAAATGTTTGTTTACAAGCATGAGGGATCAGTTCTAGGGCCTGGGCCCTAATCAGGCCTCTAATTGAGCCTATTCCATCCCAGGAAACTTGGATTATAATGGTGCCCTTAATTTAACTAGCCCTCTGACCTGGAGCAGATCAGAGTAATGTAGTGAGACATGCAGTACTGTACATCTTAAAAATACCAACTCATCCTTAGCTGCTCATAACCAGTGGGTAGAGGTTATCCTCATTTTACAGATGTGGAAATTAAGTTTGGCAAGGTTGGGTGTTTGTACAAGGATTCCCATCTAGGTCCAGGGGCTTTTACGCCCAAATCTCTGTTTGTGCTGTGTCGAAGTTTTGTAGAGGTTTTCATGATCTATCTCTCTCTCTCTCTCTCTCTCTCTCTCTCTCTCTTTTTTTTTTTTTTGGTTTTTTGAGACAGGGTTTCTCTGTGTCTTTGGAGGCTGTACTGGAACTAGCTCTGTATACCAGGCTGGTCTCACAGAGATCTGCCTGCCTGCCTCCCTAGTGCTGGGATTAAAGGCATGTGCCACCAACGCCTGTCTCATCTCTCTTGAAAGCTGAGATATAGTGAAAATCTAGGGTTTTTTGGTTCAAAAGAGACTTTATTTTTCAGTGTGTGTGTGTGTGTGTATGATGTATATGTGTTGCATATGTGGAGGTCAGAGGACAAGCTGGAGTGTTTAGTCCTGGCCTCTCACCTTGTTTGAAATGGTGGCTTTATGTATGTTCAGGGATATCTCAATTCAGGGCTTTAGGCTTTCATAGCAAGCATTTTACTCACTGAGCCATCTCCTTACCCCATTTTATTTCTGAGACATGTTTTGTTTGCTTTCTTGAGACAGGATTTCTCTCAGTAGCCCTGGCTGTCCTGGAATTCTGCACACCAGGCTGGCCAGAGATTCACCTGCCTCTGGCTTCTGAGTGCTAGGATCAAAGAAGTGTGTCACCATTGCCTGGGAGACTGTTGTTTTTACTCTGTAACCCAGGCTGGCTTAGAACTTGCTATAATTCTCTTGTCTTAGCATTTGGAATTCTGAGTTAAAGTGTGAGTCCCATTGTGTGGCATAAGATTATCTTTAAATCTTCTGCTGAAATAAGTGCAGAGAGCCAAGTTAATGTATGTATTGATTTCTATCTACAAATGTCTATAAAGCACCTAGGTGCTAGGCAGGGAGGGTACTAGCTGATAGAGGTACAGCTACCTGTATAACACACAAAAAATGTGCTCTCTGGGTGGATTATGTGCTTCAGTAGATAAAGGGGTTTGCTGCCAAGCTTGAAGACTTGGATTTAACCCTCGAACCAACATAGTAGGTAGGAGGAGAGAACCCACCCCTTCAAGTTTTTCAACTCTGACCTTGTTTTCAGTGACATGCACATGGGTATCTCTCTGTCTCTTTCTGTCTCTGTCTCTGTGTGTCTGTCTCTCTCTGTCTCTGTCTCTCTCTCCCTCTTCCTTTTCTTCTCCCTCTCCCTCTCCTGGAACTTGAGATCTGCCTCCTTCTGTCCCCAAGAGTTGTGATTAAATACGTAGGCAACAGTGCACAGATAACAAAAAATATTAGTAAAAATGAAATTTAGACAGTACCTGCCCTTTCCTTAGTGAACACATGGCACAGTATGTCACAGGTCTAAGAGATGAAGTCTAGGGAAGCTTGGTAAGAGTCATGCCAAGGGATGGTACTGCAGTTGAAAAGAGGGACAGGATTGCTGGCTTGCAGATAACATTTGAGTGGAACGGAAATAAGTGATTTAAAATGAGTTAAGGATAGGTGTGGTGGCACATGTATTCAACTCCAGCACTTGGCGGGCAGAGGCAGGTGTATCTCTTTAGTTCAAGGCCTGCCTGGTCTAAAGAGTGAGATCTAAGTCAGCCAGGACTATACAATACCCTGTCTCAAAAACTGAAACAAAACAAGTTTTTTTTAAAAAAAAAAAAAAAAAAACTATTTCTATGTGCGTTGCCTGCATGAATGTCTGTGCCTGGCTCCTTCAGATGCAAGAAGAGGATGTAGGATCCTTGGAGGCTGGAGTTACAGAACGCTGTTCAATTCCCAGTACCATGTGGGTACTGGGAATTGAACTTACATGGTACTGGGAATTGAACTTGGGACCTCTGGAAGAGCAGCAGGGGCTCTTAACTTCAGAGCCATCTCTCTAGCCCCAACCGAAACAAAACAAACAAGTTCTAAAAATGGCTTAAAATTTTGTTTTCTACTTACTAATGTATTTTTGTGAGTTTTAGAAAATTTTATGTGCATTGGTATTTTGCCTGCATGAATGTCTGTGTGAGAGTGTTGTGTCCCCTGGAGGTGGAGTGAATGGATGCTGGTTGTTGAGCACAGGTCCTCTGAAGAACAGCCAGTGCTCTTAACCACGGAGCCATCAGTCCAGCCCCCTCATCCAGGGTATTTAATGGAAAACATATGCTGTATATCCTGAGTTGGCCTAGAAATTGTAGTTATCATCTTACTGTAGTTAGGTACTATCTTGGTCCATAGAAGATCCTGTTTTAAACCACCTGCTTTATATCTTTTGAAGAGTCAGAATCCCCCTTTTCTCTATTGGGAAGATAAGAACAGGATAAAGTATGGAAGGGCAAATCCTTAATGTAGTTTTGGTCCTGAAAGTGGGGTATGTCCTTTTGTAATGGGACTCTCACAGAATAATGTGCAGCCACTTTTCTGGTTTTCCCAACGTTTTAAGAGGAGAGGCTTCCCAGTTTCCTACCCATCCCACCCTTTTGCCTTCTTTCTACCAGGGAGTTTCAGAGAAGTTGGGGTTATAGAAAGGTTGATATTTTTTTTTTTTTTTCCCCTCTCCATGAAGGATACTCCCTTGGTTTGGCTTGCCTTATAACTGATGGTAAATTAAGCCTTGCTTCATTTTCTCTTAGGAAACACTATTAGGAAAGCCCAAAATTCAACTTGGGTAGTAAAGATCTTGATAGAAAAATCTTAAGGCCAGCTTCCTGGAATGTTAAGGATCCAGAACGATGCATTCTGGCAGTGTGGAAACCATCAATGCAGAGGCAAAGTGTAGTGTGTAGACAGCTGGACTCAGCTTCCAACAGGCCAAACCCATAGACCAGGCTGGCCTTGAACTCAGAGAGAGAGATCCACCTGCCTCTGCCTCTGCCTCCCGAGTGCTTGGAATTAAAGGTGTGAGCCACCACCACCTGGCTCTTGAACACCTTTGTGGTGTTCTGGATTGTGGCTCATCTTTCTTTACCTTTGACATGAAGTTGTAAGTTTTAGGAAGATTACTTTGGTTTCAGATTTGTAACATGGGGTTTTCAGGCTAGAAGATTGCTGGCTATTTGCTAGGAGGGACTAGTTTTTTGAGAATGCTCAAGATCATTGAGTGAAGTAAATCATCATAGTTAATGTGAATTAAGCTCAAGGTTACTACCTATACTCACTTCTGAAGGTTGATATTTTCATTACTTCAGTTCTCAAACTTACTAATGTTTTTTTGTTTGAGATTTGGAGGAATTCTGGAGAATTAGTGAGTGCCTCTGAATTATGATATTTCACTTTTTTTGTTTCGTTTTGATTTTTTGAGACTGGGTTTCTCTCTAATAACCCTGGCTGTCTTGGAACTCCTTTGTAGACCAGGCTGGCCTCAAACTCACAGAGATCCCCCTGCTTCTGTGCCCCGAGAGCTGGAATTAGAGGCATGGGCTACCTTGACTTGCTTTTTACTTTTTTTTTTTTTTTTTTTTTAAAGACCGCCTCTCACTGTAGTTCAGGCCCGCCTGTAACTCATCTAGGCTGGCCTTCAGCTGGTGACAGTGACAGTCTTGCTGTTTCAGTCTGTAGCCCAAACTAGCTTCAAACTCAGAGATCTTCCTGCCTCATCCCCCATCAGTGGCACAAAGGTGTACGCCACCACTTCCAGCTTCTGAAGGAAGTTGAAGGAAGTTCAGGTTGCTGTCTATTATTGCAGGTGTCAGAAAACTGGTAAATAGATACTTGGGTTAGCATTCCCTTTCTTCTACCTTTCTCTTTGGAGTGGGTCTCACTATGTAGACCAGGTTGCCCTCAAAATCACAGAGAACTCCTGCCCTGCCTCACCCCCCCCCCCCAGTGGTAGAATGAAATGTGTGCCACCATTCTAAGGATTCAGGCATTATGCTGGCCTGCCCCTGTCACTTGGCAAAATGCACTCAGGCAGTATCCTGGTCATCATGCATGCAAAGGACCCCTTTAAAAGAAAGACCCCCCCCTCCCAGTTACACTTTCTTTCCTGCTGTTCCTTTGGGGCAGACAGGACTATTCCTATCTCCCTTTTCTCTCCTTTCTGTGTCTCTTAACCCTTCATAAATCTTCTCACTAAGCTCTGTCTGCTTGGCATGTTTGTCCCCTGCCTTGGTCACCTTCACTTGCCATGGAATCTGCCAAAATTCCCTGGTGATACATGTGTTATTTTGGTTTGGAGAGAAGATGGCATTGTGATGCTGACTGAACTTTGGAATACTGTGAGCTCCTTGGATGAAAGATAAAGAAGAAATGCACTGGGTGGTGGTGGTGCCTTTAATCCCAGCACTCTTGGAGGCAGAGGCAGTTAGATCTTTGAGTTCAAGGCCATCCTGGTCTACAGAGCAAGTTTCATAGAGAAAAAACAAAACAAAACAAAATCAAGAAAAAGAAAACCAAAAGAAAAGAAAGGTATGCAACATTTCAACTTTTCACCCTTTCCCCATCTATGGCTTAAGACATGTTATCATTCATTGGTTTGTAGCCTTCCTTTGCTTCTTTCAGTGTCTTCCCATTGGGCTGGAGCCTGAGGGTGGGTATGCTAGGCAAGCACTCTGCCACCGAGCCCCACCTCTAGCCTGCTGAGCCTTCTTAACATTCTCTTTTAACTGGGCTTGAGACTTGGCCACCCTTCTTTGTTTTCCTTTCATTCCATTGTTGTGCTCAATTCATGATGTACCCTAGGGCACCTGCTCTGGGCTGTGTGGAGGAGGGGTAGGATTTTAGGCTTTCATCAAGGTGCAAAATACCAGAATTGGTGTAAATTAGTACGCTGCTGTGAAGTTGGTCACTTCTGCAGCTTAAAGGCTCTTTAAGATTTATTTATTTGGTTTTCTGAGACAGGGTTCCTCTGTGTAGCGTGTCCTGGAACTCGCTTTGTAGACTAGGATAGCCTGGAACTCACAAAGATCCTTTTTTTCCCCCCTAAGAGTAAATACATGACTCTTTGAATTTTTCCAAATACATTACATTATTCTCAGAATAATGCTTTTGTGTGTCTTGTATCTTGTACTCCATTAGCCATACACAGGTTTCACATGTAATTACGTAACAATACGTGAGGGCTAGTAGTCATTTTCTTGTTTAAAGTCTCTGACCTCATCCAGCCTTTATGAAGGCCTACTTTTTCCCTGGGGTAGGTTTGCTGAGTAACTGTGACTTGAATGTAGTAGGTCAGAGCATGTGGTCACCTTAAGTATACATTGATACTGTGCCTGTTACGCTGCTTATCCCATCAAAAAATCAGTGTGAAAATAGAGCAGTGATTTGGCCACAATGATACCAACCGTTTCACTTATTAATTTCTAATAGTGGAGTAAGGTTTTAGAATTGAGAAAGCTGTTAAGTAGTCTTGTTGACTGGAACAGTGATTTCGTTTTCCTTCTGGCTGGTTCCTTTTAATGAACACCCTTTTCCTGAATGACCATTGTCTCTGCAACAATGGCACTTGGGACAGGTTATTTGCCTGACAGAAAGTGCGCTAAATTAGCAGATCTGCTCCTTTGGGGAATCGTTTCTCTTCTCTATTTCCTTTGTGTCTTGTCTCTCTTCATGAAAGGTTATTCATGGGTTCTTTGGGTATGAGAGTTTTTATGACCTAGAGTTAGTTCCTTGTTCAGATAACTTTGTTTAAAAACAAAAAAGAATTTCACTTGGTATAATTACAGGGATTTGGCTCATTCTTTGAGTGGTATTGGTTTGGGCTAGTACATACACATGTACTAGTACTAGTGCTTAGTATTATTGTTATTATTAGTGTGTGTGACAGAGAGAGGGAGACAGAAAGGGAATGTGTGCCTCTGTGCATGAGACACACACACACACACACACACACACACACACACAGAGAGAGAAAGAGAGAGAGAACACAGTTTGTGTCTCTGTGCATGTTCCTGTGGAGGCGAGAGGTCATCTTACTGATGTTCTCCTCAATTGCTTTCCACCATTACAAAGTTTTATTTTACTTTATTTTTAATTTAAATTATTTACTTTATGTATTTGGTTTTTCCTGACAGGGGTTTCTGAATGTAGCCCTGGTTGTCCTGGAACTCACTCTGTAAAACAGGCTGGCCTTGAACTCAGAGAAATCCCTGCCTCTGCCTCTGCCTCCCAAGTGCTGAGAGATTAAAGGTGTGCACATCACTGCCCTACAATTTATTTATTGTATGTGTGTTGGTGTTTTGCCTGCATGTGAGTCTGTGTAAGGGTGTTGGATCTCCTGGAGGGAGTGTTATAGACAGTGAGCTGCAATGTGGTGTTGGGAATTGAACCTGGATTCTCTGGAAGAGCAGTGAATGCTTTTAACTACAGAGTTATCTTACCAGCCTCTTATTTATTTTTGAGACAGGGTTTACTATGTAGTCTTGGCTGACCTGGAGTTGCTATGTAGATAGATTGGCCTTGAATTTTACAGAGATCTTTCTGCCTTTATTTCCCAAGTGTTGGAATTACAGGTGTGTGCAACCACAGCTAATAATAAACATCAATAATTTAATTGTTGGCTATTAGGTATAATAGTTATTATTTTTACTTTACTTAAAAATTTGTATTGTTTTTGTTTTTCCACACAGTTTTTCACTGTGTAACTTTGTAGCCTGCCCTGGAACTTGCTCGGAAAACTAGGCTAGCCTCTAACTCACAGAGATCTGCCTGCTTCTGCCTTCCGAGTGCTGAGTTAAAGGCGTTCACCACCATCACTTGGCCTTAGTTTTTACTTGCCCTTTGTTTTTGAGACAGCGTCTCACTGTGTTTCCTTGGATGTATTGCATGTGTTTCCTTGGACATCTTACAAATCAACTGGCTTCAGACTTACAGAGATCTGTCTGCCTCCATTGTACAAGAATTAAGAGTGTATCACTACTCCATCTTATTACTATTTCAGGTTTATTCTGTGTGCCCTATCATATGCCAGAGCATATGTGGGGAGCACAGAATTCAACTTTGAGTCAGTTCTTTCCTTCCACATGTGTGTCCTTGGGATAGAAATCAGGATTAGTGGGTAGTATGTTAACATGTTGAACTATCTCCCTGGCTCCCAGTTTTTTCTAAAAATTATAAACAGGTATACAGTATATGGACATTTTAAAAAGATTTTATTTATTATATACAGGGTTCTGTCTGCATGCATCCCTGTGGGCCAGAAGAGGGCACCAGATCTCATTATGGGTGGTTGTGAGACATCATGTGGTTGCTGGGAATTGAACTCAGGGCCAGTGGAAGTGCTCTTAACCTCTGAACCATCTCTCCAGCCCCAGGTTTTTTTGGTTTTCTTTTCTTTCTTTACTTTATTTTATTTATTTATTTATTTTAGTTTTTCTATACAAGTTTTCTCTGTATTGCTTTGGAGCCTGACCTGGAACTTGCTCTGTAAACCAGGTTGGCCTCAAACTCACAGAGATTTCCCCCCTCTCTTTTTTTTTTAAATTTGTTTTCAGTTGAATGTGTGGCACATACTTTTAATCTCAGCACTTGGACAGCAGAGGCAGGTGGATTTCTGTGAGGTGGAGGCAGCCCTGGTCTACATAGTGAGTTCTAAGACAGTCAGAGCTACAGCGGAAAAAAAAAGACAAATTATTATATATATGTGTCTGTGTGTGCTCAGAAGGCAGAAGATGGCATTGGATTGATTCCCTTGGAGTGGTACAGGCAGTTGTGAGCCATGCATTTTTTGTGCTGGGGACTGAATTCAAGTCCTCTGCAAAAGCAGTAGTTTCTTGGTAGACAGTTTTCTGTGGGTCACCAGCTCACCAAAAAAAAAAAAAAAAAAAAAAAAAAAACAGACACAGATATTTTTAATTATAAAAGTAAAAGATCAGCCTATAGCTTAGGCTTGCCCCACTAACTCTTATAACTTAATCAATTTCTGTGTTGCCATATCACTTGTGGATTTTGCTTCTCTTCCTGTATGTCTTGTTCCCTCTGTGTCCAGCTGGCATTCCCCCTCCCCCCTTCTTTTTCTCAAAGTGCTCTCTGTCCAGAAGCCCCTGCTATACTTCCTGCCTAGCTATTGGCCATTTAACTTTTTATTAAACCAATCACAGTGACATATCTTTACACAGTATAATCAAATATCTTGTAACATTTCCCCCTTTTTTCTAAAGGGAAAAAAAAAAGGTTTTTCAGGTAAAAATTAATATTTACAATTTTCAGTCTATTTGCATTTGGTAAATTCAGAGAAAACACTCCATTGTTAATCCTATCTTGGTGAGTCCAAAGTTTTCTACCTTATTTACCTTCTATCATAGCTAAGGAAAACTGTACCTGTCTAGTCTTCAACTCCATCAAAAATCCCAGAAGGATATAATACTGCTTGAGTAAACAGGAAGTGCAAGCAAGTTCCAAAACTGAGAAACAACAGAGACATGTGGCTGCCTGGACAGTCTAAGCTTTCTCTGTAACATTAGGACATCTGTCTACAGTCCTAAAGAATTTGACAGACTTTTCTGTGAAACAGGAATTTTGAAGGACTGTTCTCCCTTGTTTTATCCAAGTTTGGCAGTTGTCTTCTTTTGTGTCCTGCTTGTCCCATATGCACAACATAATGTCAGCACTTGAGGCAAGGGCAGTTTGTCGTCCCCCCGTCCCCCCCCCCCCCGGCAAATGGCTAGCTTTTGCCACAAGGAAAGCAAACTCCATATGGAGGTTCTTTGATGCCCATCCTATTTTGAAGTAGCTTGGTGCTGCTGGGAGCAGACATGCCTCACTGTCAAAAATCCCTATGTTATTAAAACATTTTAAATGCCATATTCTGTAGGTCTTTGAAGTGTTTGAAGACCACCTGTCTAAATATATCTGTTTGACCTTGAAGACACACTTAACATCACTACAACTTTGATTGTTACAGGTGACTACTTATCCTAAATAGTTTGTAATAATAACTTTTAAGGATAGAAATTCATGTTACATTGTTAAATGAGTTGTATAGGTACAATACCTTGCACAAGGGTAGAAACACACGTATAGCATGACTTAACAAAAATAACCTTACACATGTATATATGTATAAAATTTTATATATATACGTGCATATATGTGCATATATACGTATATATGCATATACATATACATACATACATACATATATATATAGTAAATTTTTTGAGGCTGGAGGTTGTTCAAGAGTAGATTCGAGGGCCTTGGAGAGATGACTCAGCAGTTAAGAGCACTGGCTACTCTTCTAGAGGTCCCGAGTTCAATTCCCAGCAACCACATGGCTGCTCAAAAAAACCCATCTGTAATGATATCTGTTCCCTCTTCTGGCCTGCAGCATACATGGAGACAGAACACTGTATACATTAAAAAAAAAAAAAAACCAAAGAGTAGACTCAACAATCCATCCTTTATCCCATCATTTCTATGCTATATCCCCTTTTTTTCCCTTCAGAAAGATGGCCCTGAATCTAATATTTTTTGTTCAGCTATTTTCCTGACCATGATCAATAACTACTTATAACCAACCTCTACACGATCACAAACATCCATAACCCACTGAATGATGAAAACCCATCTACCCTATCTTTTGGGAACTAGATTGCTTCTTGTTTTGTGGGGCAACGACATCTTTAGGGGATCCTGAGAAAATTAAGATAATGGTTAAGTCTTAGGAGACATAGCTGTTGTCTAGTTGGTGTGATAGGAAAATGTAGGACTTATTGAAGTCTGTGAGGCAGCCTTGAAGCTATTCTGGATGCGGAATTCTGAGGAAACTGTAACAGGTATTCTGAGAGGCTGCATCACCTAAGTCACCGTTTACATTGTTATGTTCAAAGTTTGCTCCGAAAACACAAACTTTCAAAGGTAACATACATATCTGTATTAATACAAGTGTGGACTGTGTGTTGTGCACAAGCCAGCCAAAATGATTTTTTGTTTTTAATTTGGGATCACAGTTTCAGAGGGTGACTGGATGACCATAGTTCTTAAACAGTTCTACCAACTGGGGACCAAACATTCAAACATGAGTTTATGGGGCCATTCTCATTCAAACCACCACAGGAAGCAAACACTTATTACCTAGGTATGTCATTGATTCTTTGTTCTTTTTTTGGTGGTAGTTGTTTTTGTTGCTGGTTTTTGGGTTTTTTTTTGAGACAGGGTTTCTTTGTGAGTAACCTTGACTGTATAGGCCAGGCTGGCCTTGAACTCACAGAGATCTGTCTCTACCTCCAAAGTGCTGGGATTAAAAGTGTGCACTACCACCTGGTCTGCTTATTTGCTCTTTATGGCTGATAAAAATTCTGTTGCCTGTATACCATATTTTCTTGTTAATTCCTCTGTTGTTGGGCATGTAGATTCGTTCCATAATTTGGCAAATGTGAGTATTCTAGTTCTCCCAGGTCCACCTTCCAACTCTTGAAACCCCCAAAACAGAAGAAAAAACAAAAGCAAATACAATAACAATAAAAAGAAAAGTCCAATTTGTATTGTCCATATTCTCATTGGAGCATGTTCTGACTACCAGTGGCCAGCCCTTTAAAGAAAACTGAGTCTTTCCTCAGCCTCACCAGAAGCTATCAGTTGTGGAGAGCTACACTTCAGCATCCTTATCACAGTTTTCAAAGTTCTCTTCATGGCTGGAGAGATGACTCAGAGATTAATAGCACTGGCTGCTCTTCTAGAGGATCTGGGTTTCCAGCAACCATGTGGCAGCTCACAACTGTGTGTAACTCCAGTTCCATGGGACCTGACACCCTCATACAGACATATATGCAGGCAAAACATCAGTGCACATAAAATATAAAAATATGTTCTATGGCTTTCTTTCTAGGCTATTTCTTTTTGGGGTGGGGTGAGGTGGGGTAGGGATTGTCACAGAAGCTTTCTATGTCTGTTTTCTCAACTGTGAGTCTGCATTCATCAATACTACTGCAAAAGTAGCTTAGGGGAATAGTTTTTAAGAGGGTTGAATTAAAGTTGATTATTCTCATAGGTTACAAAAATGTGTAAAATGATTTATATTTCAGGCTGTAAGCCAGACAACAAACCCCCACAGCTGATTGGAGTAACACTAGTGCACATAGCGCTCAAGTTCTAGACAAACTGCTTCCTTCCTGCTGCTTCATTGGCATATTTGTTCATCGCTTACTCCTTGGAGTTATACTGAGATTTGAAACAACACAGATCTCAACAAACTTACTAGCAGTTAGTACTAGCAATTAATAATAGTATGTTTTTCTTAAATACTTATTTAAAACTAAATTTAAGTTTAATTTTTTTTGTGTCTGACTTTACTTTGCATGGATTCAGTGTGTGGGAGTCTGGTGCCCTTGGAGGTCAGAAGAAGCCGTCAGATCTGAAACTGCAATTAGGGATGGTTGTGAGCTGTCAGGTGTATGCTGGAAATACAGTCTAGGTCCTCTGCAAGAACAAGTATTCTTAACTGAGCTATATCCCAGTAGTTCTATGTGATAGCTTGAATGAAAATGCCCCCCCCCCCAGCTTCATAGGAAGTGGCACTATTAGGAGGTGTAGCCTTGTAGGTATGTGTGGTCTTGTTGGAGGAACTGTGCTGTGGGGGCAGCAGCTTTGAGGTTTCAGAAGCTCAAGTCAGGCCCATTGTGACCTGTTCCATGCTTGCCAATCCAGATGTAGAGAACTTTTGGCTCCTTTTCCAGCACCATGTCTGCCTACATACCATAACCATGCTTCCTGCCATGACGATAATGGACTAAACCTTTGAATTGTAAGCTAACACCAATGAAATGTTTTCATTTATAAGGTTGCTGTGGTCATGGCATCTCTTCATAGCAATAGAAATCCTAACTAAGACACTACTATTTTACTTATGAGAGTGTTGTGTATCTCTTGGATCTGGAGTTAATAGTTGATTGTGAACCCTCCAGTGTAGATTTTTGGGAGTCCTTAGGAAAAGCAGGACGTGCTCCCCCCCACCCCCTGTGGGAGATTCTCTGATTAACAGCCTTGACTATTCTGGAACTCACTCTGTAGACCAGGCTGGCCTGGAACTCTGAGATTTTTCTCTGCCTTTCTAGTGCTGGGATTAAAGGTGTGTCCCACCACTGCCCAGTTTGGGTAGTGATACTATTACATTTCATTTAGTTGACTCTTAAAAAGATAGCTTCTGCCGGATGGTGATGGCACAGGCCTTTAATCTCAGGAGGCAGAGGTAGGTGGCTCTCTTTAGTTTGAGGCCAGCCTGTTCTACAGAGTGCATTCCAGTATGTTGAGGACTACACAGAAAAACCCTGTCTTGAAAAACCAACTAACCAAACAAAAGATTGCTTCTGGGCCTTGGTGGGGGAGGAGGAATAGTAAGACAACACAGTCTAAAACATAAAGATAGGCTTTTAGAAATCATAGTTGGTGTCATGTGCCTTTAATCCCATCACTCTGGGAAGAGAGGGAGAGAGGAAAAAGAGAAAACCTGGTCCACAGAGTCAGTTCCTGGACAGCCAAGGCTACATAGGAATCTTGCAAAAACAAGTTTTTTGTGTCAATAGAACTATATATAAAGAACAGAGAGAGAAATAGATAGGCTTGTTAGGGGTTTTGAGGAAGAGTCTACAGAAATTGAGTCCTGGAAAGGTGGGAATGCATTCACGGGTGATAGAAAAGGTTGCTTGCTACCAGCCCATATGAATAAGGAATGCAAGGCATTCCAGATATATCTTTAGTATGAGTCTATATATGTAGCACGCTGATTAAGTTTGAAGATTATTTTTATTCAGATTTTATCCTGAAGATGGGTTATCACTTAAGGAAACATGTAGTCAGTCTGTAAGCTGGATGTGGTAACAGACACTTGTAATGGCAGCATTCTGGGCGTTGATGAAATGGATTGCAAATTTAAAGCTAGCCTACTCTACTTAATGAAACCTTGTCAGGATCAAGCAAACAATGGAATCTCAGTTGGTAGACTCTTTGGTTATGTAGGTAGCTCTAGGTTCAATAAACCAAGTATCATCCTTGGCTTCTTGTGAATTTGAGCTTGTCTCAAAAATAGCCACAGGCTGGGTATGGTGGTACACACCTTCAATCCTAGCACTAAGGAGGCAGAGGCAAGTCTAATCTTTGAGTTCAAGATCAGCCAGATCTATATAGGGAGTTCTATGTAAGCCAAGGTTTCATAGTGGGACACAGTCTGAAACCAAAACAAGACACAAAACAAACAAACAAAGGCTGGGGAGATGGCTCAGAGGTTAAGAGTACTTGCTGCTCTTCCAGAGGTCCTGAGTTCAATTCCCACCACATGGTGGCTGACAGCCATGGTGCCCTTTTCTGGCCTGCATGCAATGCAGACAAAACACTGTATAATAAATAAATCTTAAGGGGGGGGGACAGCTGACAAACAGACAAAGACAAAACACCAACCAAACCTCAAATCCTGTAATATATAAAATGAATGTGGTCAAAACATTGTTGGAAAGTCGCTATACATGGTAGCAGTTAAAATTTAAGCAAGGTACAGCGATGATACCTATTTGAAACAGGCTAGGGTATAGTCTGTATACAGTATAAATATTTGCAGTGTAGAATGCTCACTTTCCTATAGAATGGGCAAAGAACAAGGCTAGGTGAAGGTGATGTCTTGAGAAGTAGAGGGCATGCCAAAATTCTTATGGGACAGTTTAGTTACAGTTTCTCAGTGGGTGGTTGTGAATATAGACTTTGCATTGAGAAGAGTTGTTACCTGGAGGAATGGCAGTTAAAAATACATATTTCAAATTAAAAAAATATACAGAAAAAAAATACAGATTTCAGACCATTGAAATGGCTCAGTGGGTAAAAACACCTGCTGACTACTCTGAGCTTGATTTTTGGATCCCATACTGGGAGAAGACCAGCTTCATACAATAACCAGTTAAAAAGTTTAAAACCCACCTGGCATTAGAAGAGAAGGGATTCAGGAAAAGCTGTCCTTAGACCTCTACACACACTCCCCAATCACAAACACACACTTGCACACACAATATTAGCTGTTACTAGTCACCAGATAGTTAGAATGTACCAGGGGCTGTGAATATATGAATTACCTAATTTGGGTTTTTATAAGACAGTTTTTTAATGATGATATTGTAGGTTGTAGGATTTAATACAGGTTAAGAAATCATAAATAATGAGTCAGAATTGGACAGAACTGATCCAGATGCTATTATTCCAGCTGTAGTCCTCAGAAAATCCAGAGTTTGTGAGCTCCTGATTTTACTTTAGCATTTAAATACAGTGTCCATGTGATTTGAATGCACATTAAAGCAGGAAGACCACAGGCAGGGACCTAACTGAGCTGATGAGGTCATCATAGGTGGGACTCGGGCAGACCTCCTTCATGGCATAGAAAAAGGCTTAGTGTTAGTAGAACACTAATCCCTATTACCCCACTTTCAAGTTTGCACCTTCCATGTTGGCAGGTCTCTTTTGTTTCTCTATATATGTTTTTCATTTTTAGGTGAGGCAAAACACAATGTCTATAAAAATACATCTTAAAAAAAATCCAGTTCAACACAGTACATTACATTTATTTGTTTGTGGTCTTAGTCTGCCCTTCTCACAATGAATTTGTTGATGGCACTTTATTTCCTGTGTTTTGTAATATAATACTATTTTCTTTACCTGGGTGCTTATGTTCTTGTGTTGTCCACTGGGCAACACAATTCTTCAGATTAGCTTCTTGGTCTGTTAGTTACACCACCCTTTACCCCTTTGTGGATACTTAGTTTCTGACTAAATGCTATTCCTTGATTGGCTGTGCTGCTTTGTTTATTTACTTACTTACCTACCAGTTTTTCTTTATTTATTTGAGACAGAATTTCTATGTATATCCCTGGCTGTCCTGGAATTCACTGTGTAGTGAATTCAGAGACCCACCTGTCTCTGCCTCTCAAGCGCTGGGATTAAAGGCATGCACCACTGCCTGACCCAGATGAATATTTTTATTTTCTACTTTTGTGTGTTTTGGATAACCAAGTGAATTTGTTAATGTCCTTTTCTTTCCTTTTCCTCTGTGTAGCCCTGGGTGTCGCTCTGTAGACTACGCTGGCCTTGAACTCAGATCCTCCTGTCTCTGTCTCCTGAATGCTTCACCATGCTGGTCTGACTTTGTATCTGTATCCGTTTTCTGCTCCTTACTTTACTTAGCCTGTTTGAACCCTATTACTCCGTTAACCCCTTTGTAGCCATTTTTTAACTTTAATATCATTGTGTGACATAGTATGTGTAACATGACAGTGGTATTAGTGATTCAAATTGCAATCAAAGAACCCCTGATTTGTTCATGGCCATGTCTGTAAAGTAAAAGTACCTTAACTATTGTCAGTAAAATTGAGGTAGTTTATAAATTGATTGTTTACAATACATTTTGACATTGAAATAAAACAATCATTTCAGAGTACTTATGACACTATAAAAGTTAATACCATACTTTTTATTTCTTTAAACTTTCTTTTCGTATGTTTATTAGCTACTCGTGTGTTGAAATGTGAATTAAAGTTTTAAGAATTTTTTTTGAGATTATTATTATCATTACTACTACACCAATGCTTCCTTGCCCCTTTTCCTCTAAACTTTCCATATACCCTTCCTTGAGGAAGCAAAGAGCCTAGCTCAGAAGCACAGTGCTAAGTCTAGACCCAGAGATAAGAGTCTTCTCAGCCTTCCCCTGTTCACATTATCATCTTTTGTTACTTTTGTTCAGCTCATGTTTAGGTAGTCATTTGGTGAGACTTGATGAGTGTAGGTTCTGACATATGTAGGAGACAGTCTCACAGTAATTTCCCTGATCCTCTGGCTCTTACAGTCTTTTATCCCCTCAGTGATCCCCGAGTCTTAGGTTCAGGAGTTGTAGATAATTGGGTTCCACATCTTGATTGATTGTGGTTAAAGATTTGTTTTATGTGTATGAATAGTTTACCTGCATGTGTATCTGTGCACCAAGTACATGTTTGGATACCAGATGAGGGCCTCAGGTCACCTAGAACTGGAATTACAAGATGTTGTGAGCCAGCAGACTTTATAATCCTATACTGATTTCTCTCTTTTCCTGGCATGTTTTCTCATTTCCCTTCCTCATTGAATTTTAGGCATTGACATAAGTACATACACTGTGCTTGGTGATTGACCCATTCTGAACTCCCTTTCTAGGTACTGAAATATGAAATAATACCTTTAGATTGATGTGCTCAGAGTCACAAATTAATGTAAGTATCAGCTCAGGTAAAGACGATGTCAAAATGCTAAATGTTCCTTTGCTAAATAGATATATTTTAAGTTACTTTTAGTGCATGTATTTATTACATTGGATTGAAAACCACCAGGCAATATAAGAACTGAGGATTTAGCTCAGTGATAGAAGACTTGTCTGCCATGTGTGTAAGTCATGAGTTTGATCTCCAGTATTGAAGTAAATATGCAAACCCCACAAAAGCAAATAGATTCATTTCTTTGGTGCTTTGCTGAGGTTGAAAGTGAGCATGACTTTGCCCCCAGACCACAGCAAATAGATTCCAATGGCTTTCTTTTACATTTAGAATGCAAGCCAAATCCTTTATCATTGCTTAGTACAGCCCCACAAAATCTGCTTACCTATGCCATACATTCTTAAATCAGTCCTTCACCTATATCAGTTTTCTTATTCTCATAAACTGAGTGCCATAGGGGCTATTACTGGTTTTCAGGTCTCAGTGAGAGGCCATCTCAACGATTGAAATGTGCCTTGACTGTCTCAACTATCTATAGTTCAGTTTTATATCTGTAAATGAGTATTGCAGAGAGAGGAATATAACAGATTTTTACCACCTAGCTTCAATAATCTTGTCTGTGTTTCTTTAAACTAGTACCCCTGCTTTCCCAATCCAACCATACCCTGACAGTTTATTCTTTATTCTTTTCTTCTTGTTTTGGAGTTATCTTTGTAAGTGTATTATGTTCTCTCTAAGATGAGTTTTATCAAATCAGGGACCTTGTCTACCCCACTCATACTTGTTTCTATACCCAGTAGCTTTCATTGTCTCAATATCTCTGTGTATCTTAGTTATTAAAAAATTTACTGCATAGATGAATGGTTGGAAGAATAAATTCCCTAAAATGACAAACTGTACCCAATACTCACACCTGTGATTCCAGCATGCTATCCAGCTTAGGCTAGCTTAGTCTACATAAGACCTTTCCTCCAAACTCACTAAAACAAGATTAAACACACACACACACACACACACACACACAAGTAAATAAAGCAAGCAGAGACTGTACTTAATCTATATTTATATTCTTAACATTTAGCTGCCTGGCGAAATGCCTCTTCAGATATAGTGTACAGCAGTACCTTGTATAATTTCCATAGTAGCCCTCTTAGGGACACTTTTTTTTTTTTTTTTTTTTTTAAATACAGGGTTTCGCTGTGGCTTTGGAGGCTGTCCTGGAACTAGCTCTTGTAGACCAGGCCGGTCTCGAACTCACAAAGATCCACCTGCCTCTGCCTCCCAAGTGCTGGGATTAAAGGCATGTGCCACCACTGCCCAGCTGACTTGAACTTTTTTTTGATCCTCCAGCCTCTACCTCCCAAATGCTGAGTTTGTAAGTGGCATATCCAACTTATGTGGAGCTACGGATGAAACCCAAGTTTCAGACATGCTAGGCAAGCACATGGTTATCAGAGTTACAACCTTAGCCCTCTTCGTACTTTTGGTGAGTTCCAGAGCTGACAGGAAACTCAGTATAGCCAGGACAGCCTCAAACAAGTGGTATCCCTCTTTGCAAATGCTGATCACAAACTACCTGCTCAAGGCTTTTCTAGTGAAGGAATAATGTACCTTCCCTCCCTTCATCTTTTCCTCCTATCTGTCCTTCTGTCCTTGTTTTGACACAGGGTCTCACTATGTAACTGTGATTGGGCAGACCTGGAACTCAGAGACCCACCTGCCTCTGCCTCCAGAGTGCTGAGCTTTAAAGAGGCAGGTCACCATGTCTGTCATTTCTTTATCTTATATTTATTTAGTTTCTTTAGTTTCTAGGCTGGCCTTGAACTCAGTTCTGTCTGCCTCTGGCCCCCTCCCCCAAAGCACTGGGACCAAAGGCATGCACCAACTATCACCCAGCGTTCCCCCAGTTTTTATGAGCCGGGTCTTTCCTATGCAGCCTGACAAGTGCTAGGATTGATTGAAAACCTACCTTCCCTCTACTCCTTTTAAAAATTTCTATGTTGTCTCTTTGTAGCGAATTTGTAATGTATTCTGGAAAGTCCACATTTATCTTTCTATTTTCTCTGTTGCATTGTTGGAGAACTATGGAAGGTAAAAGCTACAAAGGATGTTAGAGATAATTTAAGTCTAGCTCACAATTGTATAAGTGAGGACATTGCTCAAGATAGTTGCATTGTGATTATAACCAGGAGAGCCAAAGTTAGCATTTAAAGCCAGTTTGTAAGTGTGAGTGCATGTGTGCGTGCATGCATGAGTGTGATATCTGTGTATATAAAATGTGATATGACTCTTGTCTGGAAGTTAGGGGAGAATAGGAGTTTGCCCTGTAGTCGTTTTTATTCATTGGACCATCTAGCTGGCTTCTTCCTTGTTTATACACTTAGGTCTTTGAAGTCAGTTTTATGGTGCCTAATTTGGCTTTTAGCATTCTACAGTAATATTTTTGGAAAGTGAGAGGAATATAAAGGCATTACTTGTTTTGGGGATAATATTCATTTTTCCGGTATTAATGGGAAGGAAACTGATTACTTGTGCAATGGGTATGTAAAAAAGTGGGAATGGGGCAGATTAGATGGAGGGAATTGACAGAAGGCTGCAGATGGAGACTTAGCACTTTGGAATGAGTCCATTGGTTCCTGTTGACCACTGCAGTGTGAAAAATCCATCTGGGCCTTCCCTAAATACAAAAATGGAATGTAATGGACATAGAATTTGAAAGGTGGTTTCACTGATGTGCTTGGATCAAAAAGACTTGGAAATGTTAGGTATAGACTAGATGGAAGACTTGCTGAAGACCTGGCAGCATCTTTAGTTTTTAAGTTCTTCTTCTGTTTATTCACCGAAGGCCCTGGTAATGAGGACACTCTCTGTTTTTCACAGTTTTTGGGGTTTCTATTCCAATGGCCTCATGCTCAGCTCAGACTGTTTTCTTATCCAGCTATTCCCAAACCAATGAACCTGTCAAAGGCATTCTTCATCTTTTGTTACATTATTACTCATGGAATATAGTTAGTTGTTTTAGTGTTTCATTAGAATTCTACATCTCTTTGCCTAACTTGTCCATCTGTTCCTACAGCTGTCTTTTCTTAGAGTACTTTTTGTTTGTTTTCTCAAAACAAGGTTTCTCTGTGTAGCCCTGGCTGTCCTGGACCCTGTAGGTGGAACTCAGACAGAGATCTGCCTGCCTCTGCCTCAGGAGTGTTGGGATTAAAGGCCTTCAGCAAGAACTCTTAACTTTCACAGCTAATGATTCCCAATATCTCTGCTATTGGTTCCCAGTCTGGTTCCCAGGCTGGAGGAACTATGCCTTCCAGATTGTCTTAGAATTTGCCATTTTTCCATTACCTTCCAGGTCTTGCTAGGCACCTCAAGGTAGCATGGAATTCCAGATTCTCTTGGCCTTTGCAAGAGAATTATAAGTATGTACCACCATGCCATGTTCAATTTTTCTAGGTAGCTGAACACATGTGTATTGAGTAAAAGGAGCTTGTTCTCTGAGCCTCACTTTAAAGAATCTGCAAAGGGTGCCTTTTCAGTTTTCAGATTTATTTGTTTGTTTGTTTTCTTTGGTTTTTCAGCTTTTAGCTTGTTAGGTCAGATTGACCTCCAAGCTCCTTACATGCTGAATTGGCAACCCATTTACTCCTTAAAACGTCATTGTGCATTTCCTTCTTCGTTTTCTTATTTCTCATTGTTCTGTTTTTGTTCTCACCCTGCACTTTCTTTTCAGAGACTTAATTGCTTTTGAGATATTGTCACAGTAAACTCGTCTATCAGAATATTCTTAAGTTATGGGATGGACTTTTAAATGACAAATGTGACTTTTACAGTAATAGCGAGTGGTGCTCTATATGAATTTAGACCTTGGAAGTGATTTGTTGTACCTTCCCAGCTTTTTTTTTTTTTTTTTTTTTTTTTTTTTTTTTTTTAAATGACAGACCAGGACAAGGAATATATATTGATTGCTTACTGAATTAGGTATTTTGACAGGTAAGTGAGGAATTAAAGATAACATACACTTTAAATTTCAAAATGACATAGTCTATTGACCAAAATTCTGGTTCCTTTTCATGGCAACCCTGTCAAGTGGCTTAAATGGGTTGTGGGCATGAGGTGTGATGCTTACCTTCCAGTGTTTGATTTTGGACTGGGACTCTTGCATCCCAGGATGTCCTTAAATTATTAGCAAGAACTGGAGAGATGGCTCAATGGTAAGAGCACTTTATTACTCTTACTGAGGGTAGACCCAGCTTTGTTTCCCAGCATCCATATGGTAGTTTGAGTCTACTGCAACTACTTCCAGGGGTCCAGTGCTTTCTTCTGACTTCTGTAGGCTCCATGCATAGGTCACACACACACACACACACACACACACACACACACACACACACGCTGGCAAAATACCCATGCACATAGTTTTTTATTTTTTCTTTTAAGTTACTAAGTTGAGAGTGACCTTTAACTTTTTTGGTCTTCCTGGTATAGGCTTATTTTTTTTTTTTTTTTAAATCTAGAGCCTCATACGTGCTGTGAAAGCACTCCACCAACTGTGCTACTTACATCCCAGTCCCAGTCTTTTTTTAAAATATTTATTTTTATTTTATGTGCATTTGTTTTTGCCTGCATGTATGTCCGTGTGAGGGTGTCAGATCTTGGAATTACAGACAGTTGACAGCTGCTATGTGGGTGCTGGGAATTGAATCTAGGTCCTTTGGAAGAGCAGCCAGTGCTCTTAACCACTGAGCCATCGCTCTAGCCCCAATGACTTACTTTTCTACTTGAGGTTCTTTTTGTTATGACAAGAAATATTGTCAAATTGCTGTACATAGCACTGAACCAGTTTCACCAGGAGTGTATGTCAGTTTACACTTCCTGTATGGGACATTCAGGTTGTGTGTTTCTGTCTCTGTCTCTCTCTCACACTCACTGTGTGTGTGTATGGCTGTGCGCGCACACACACATTACTTAAAGAGTTGATGGTAGTTTTTAATAGTTTTATAATAGTCACAAGGCAACTTGGCACATCATTCTGTGTCCAGTGACGTTTGCCTTCTAGAATACTGTTGTTGCCATTAAAAAAAAAAAAAAAAATCTGCCATATATCTTTCATAGATAGGTTTGGTGTATTAAACTGACCAACTTTCTTCAGTGTGGTCCTATATGATAAATTGTACACAAATCATAAATTCACATTGGATTTTTGTTTTTGTGTTATTTTGGATCTAACCAAGGGCCTTGTGTGTTCTAGGGTAGTTCTGTACCAGTAACCTACATTCTTGGTCTATGTGTCCTCACATTCTGGTGGTGGTGCACGCCTTTAATCTCAGCAGTTTTGTGTGTCAGAGCCAGTTGGATCTCTTGAGTTCAAGGCCTGCCTGGTCTATAGAGTTCCAGGACAGCCAGGGAGGGCATCACAGAGAAACCCTCTCTTTAGACAAAAAAAAAAAAAAAAAAAAAAAAAACCAAAACAAACAAAACGTAGAAAAACTGGGATTGAAGTTTCCTGAGAAACATTGCATATGACTCATGTACAAAGTGGCCCTACTTTTCTGCACCTGATTCCTGTAGCTTAGCACTGGCCTCCCCCATTCTGTGTCCACATGTCTTGGGTAGTTCTTCCATCTGGCATGCTTTGTTTTCTTCCTAATTCTCCATGCTGGTTTATCATCCAATTTATCTTCCATCAAGCCTTGTAGTTCATCACACTCAATTATCTCTGCTCCTCTCCCACTTCCACCCACTGCACAACACCCCTCTGTCTCAGGCTGTGATTGATTTCCTTTCCTCTTCTGCCATCTTTCTCTTTGAGCTGGGTTTTTTTTTTTTCAGGTAGTAATGCCTACATTGTACTTTTTGCATCCTGACCGGTTTCTCAACTTGAACTACTGAACCAGTGAAAACATCCAGTGGGGGAGGAAAAGAGAAATTTACACCATCCTTATTATACATTGGAGCTTTGGAGTCTTGGTTTTCAAGTGATTTGGGGAAATAATTAAGCTGCATAAGTCAAATAGTTGTAGTCAACCACTGTCTGCAATTTTTATGTTTTGAATTATTTAATTACATTATTAATGTGCTAAAAATGTTAACTACTTTATTTGTAATCTGTTTTTAAGTTGTAGCATTTGTTGCCCATGCTATAAGTGGCTACAACATAAAACTCTGGTTGGCATGATAATTGCTGATTTGATCATCTGTACATTTTGCTAACTTTCCAAGTGCATTATCTTTTTTTTTCAAAAACAGATAAAAGAACTTAAAATTCAAGTGTCTAATCAGGCATGATGTACCTAACTTCATTAAGCTCTTATAAGTTTGAATGCCCTATCCTTCATTCCTTCCTCCCCTCCCCCACCCCCCATTTCTTGAGACAAGGTTTCTCTGTGTAGTCCTGGCTGTCCTGGCACTCACTCAGTAGATCATGCTGGCCTCAAACTCGCAAATATCCACCTGCTTCTGCCTCCTGAGTGCTGGAATTAAAGGCATGCACCAGCATTCTATCATTTCTTTCATAGACTACAAAACTAAAGTTAAAAATTGAATTCTTCTCTTTTGGTCTTGGCATTTGGTTTTGAGCTATTTCAAATGAAGACCATGGAATTTATATTTCAAGGCTGTTGAGTGAATTACAAAAAGATGTATTAGTCTGGCTTTTTTTTTTTTTTTTTAAACAAATTTGATGAGTGTGTGTGCATAGCCACACACACCATGGCATTGGTATGGAGACCAAAGAACAATTTCAGGAGCCATTCAAGAGAAGTTTGTTTATGCCATGCAGAAACTAGCTTGCCCCACCATCCCTAGGTGATTTTCCTACTCTTCCTTCTTTCTTGCTGTAGAAGTGGTTGGATTACAAATGCATGCCACTACATCCAGCCCTTTTTTCCCCTTAGAACTACTAATTTTTGTGTATGAGTATTTAACATACATGTGCGAATGTGTACCATGTATGTGTACCGTGTCTACAGGGGTCAGAAGAAGGTATAGGATTCTTTGGGACTGGAGTTTTACAGATGGTTTTAAGCACCATATGGGTGCTGTGGTGCTGTGCATTGAACCCAGGTTCTCTAAAAGATCAGTAAGTTCTCTTATCCTCAGAGGGATCTCTCCAGCTCCCAAGTCCAGCTTTTTATGTGGGTCCAGGGGATGGAACTCAGATGATCAGGTCTGTGTAGCTGTTGCTTTTTTACCCATCCAGCCATCTTGCTCACTCTCTTATTCAGGTTCTTTAGGGAAGCAAAAACCAATAAAATGAGTATATATGAAAAGAGCATTTATTAAATTATCTTATGTGGTGCCCATGGAGATCAGAAGAGAGTGTTGGATCCCCAGAACTGTTTTACAAATGGTTATAAACCACCATCATGTAGGGTTTGGGAACTGAATCTTAGACTTTTGCAAGAATAATAATCACTTTTAACCATTGAGCCATCTTTCCATCCCCTAAAAACAGCTGTAAGTAATGTTTATTGGCACTTGTTACGGAACAGTGATCATATTTTTCTGGTATCTCATGGGTTTTAATAATTTTTCTTTTTGGGTACTTTATTGAGATCTGCCTTCCTCTACCTCCAAGTGCCAAAAATAGAGACATGGGCCATCACTGACTAATTTCATCTATTAAAAAGTGGACATTTTATTGGTTTTAGTAACCCCCCCCCCACACACACACACACAAACTCAGGGTTTCTCTATGGCTTTGGAGGCTGTCCTGGAACTAGCTCTTGTAGATCAGGCTGGTCTCGAACTCACAGAGATCCACTTGCCTCTGCCTCCCAAGTGCTGGGAGTAAAGGCATGTGCCATCAATGCCCGGCTAGGTTTTAGTTTACTCTTAGTGTGTAACCATCACCACAATCAGTTTTTAAAAAAAAACATTTTCATCAATTGTAAAAATAAACTTCAGTCCTTTAGCAGTCAGGCTACAGCTATCTTCTGGAAACCACTGATCTGGTGTCTTTGAAATTTGCTTAGTGAACCTTTCCTATGAGTAGAATTATTCAAAATGTGCATCCTAGTGACTGACTTCTGTCACTCTAGTGTTTTGAATGCCCATTCATGTTTAGCAGGTGTTGTAGTTTGTTTTCTGTTGCTTTTATTGAATACCATGACCAAAAGCATCTTGAGGCATAAAGAGTTTTCATTCTGCTTAAATTTCAACATCACAGACCATTATTTAGGGAAGTCAGGACAGGAACTGTAGAAGGAACCTTGAGGCAGGAACTCGAGAAGAGAACACAGAGAAGTACTACTGATTACTAGCTTGCTCATCCAGCTTTTTAATACAACCCAGGGCTACTTGCCCATAGGTGGCAGCACTAACAGTAGGCTCTGCCCTCCCATATCAATCATTAATCAAGAAAATGCTGAACAAGCTTGGCCACAGGCAGGTCTGATGAAGGCATGTTCTTGAGATGTCTTCCCAGATGACCTTTGTGGTGGTTTGAATGAAAGTGACTCCCATATGCTCATATATTTGAATGCTTGGTCCCTATTTTGTCAAACTTTGGAAAAGATTAGGAGGTCTGGCCTTGGAGGAGGTGTGGGCTTCCAGGCTATTCCCAGTTACCCTTTTCTCTGTCTGGTGCTTGGGATGGGAGGTAAGCAATTTCTCAGCTACTGCTCCAGTACCATGCCTGCTGGCTTATTGCCATGCTCCCCACCATGGTCATGTACTCTAACCTTCTGAAACTGTGAGCCCTCAAATTAAATTCTTTCTTTTATATGTTGCCTTGGACATAATGTCTCTTCACACAGCAATAGAAAAGTAACTCAGATGTCCCTGTTTTGTGTCATAACAAAAACCTAGATCATTACAGGTTTTTAAAATACTCCATTCCTTTATTGTCAAATATATTCCATTTATGGATAAAATGAAATTTTGTATAACTATTTATTAGTTGACATTTGAGTTGTATAAACATTTTGGCTATTGTACATCATGCTCTGCATATTTTTGTTTAAGCTAGTGTGGGGGCATAGACTTGAACACATAACAGGAGTGGAATATAATTCATGCATTAACTAGTTTATTGAAACTATATCTGTCTTTGTAGCCCTTATTATTCTAGGACTACCTATGTAGATCAGGCTGGCCTTAAACTCACAGAGATTCGATTATCTCTGCCTCTTGAGTGCTGGGATTATTACTGGTTTATGCCCAGCTGGTGGAATTTCTCATTCCACATGGTTTGTGTTTATTTAACCTTTTGAGGAACTGCCAGATTTGTGCACCATCTCACATTGCTACCACTGGGTGATTGAGGTTCCAGTCCTTCCACATCCTCGCCAACACTTGCTTTTTAAGTCTTTTTAAGGGTTTGTTGTTGTTGTTGTTTTGTGTTTTAGGTGTTTGAGATAGGGTCTCATGTAACCTAGCCTGGCCTTGAACTTCTTGGGTAGCCAAGGCTGGCCCTGAACTTGATTTTCCTGCCTCCACCCTTCTAGTTCTGGGATGACATGAGTGCTGGAAGTATAGGCAGGTGACACCACACCTAGCTTTGTCATCCTGAATATAGTTTTCTGACTTTTCATGTCAGCCTGTGTGGCAGATATGTTTTTAGTGATATCCACAAATGTGCTACGCTGACTTTTGGTTGAAATGTTTTAGATTAGTAAGCTGGAGGGTTAATTCTTTGAACTTGGGAGTGGTGGCATCACTAGCTGGTGTGTGGAAGTCTGGTTTGCTGTGTCTCAGGCATTGTTGGAAAATCCTTTTTGGGACATGTGCTAGGGATGGGCTGTTCTGCTCTGGCCATGCTAAACACATCCTCTA
Organism: Phodopus roborovskii; assembly: GCF_943737965.1. Taxonomy (NCBI): domain Eukaryota; kingdom Metazoa; phylum Chordata; class Mammalia; order Rodentia; family Cricetidae; genus Phodopus; species Phodopus roborovskii. The sequence goes on from NW_026126578.1 coordinate 12,692,259, forward strand.
TATTTTGAGCCCTAAAAGCACTTGCTCTTGTCTTCATAATAGTCCATAGGTTCAAGAGGAATGCTTTATAGCAAGTAGGTGTGAAGTAGTAGTTTAAATTTCATACTTAATGCATACAGGTTAAACCGTGTGTTGGTTTGGACATCTGTTCTCAGAGCATTGTTAATTGTGCGTACCCAGATACTCAAGGGACTACTGATGATGTCTCCAAAGGGCGTAAAGTCAGTTCTGTTGTAATAGAACGCTGGTTTGGAACAGCTTGGTGGGAAGAATTTAAGGTTCTTTAAGGGCATTGTAATGAAAGTGAGTTGAAATACTAATCTGCTATTAGATAATAGAGAACATTTATTCAGAGCTCATTCTGAAGAGTTTGAAGAAACATGTGGCTACAGTGTGCCAAGACTCCTGTTATCTATCTGATAGGAAAAAATAAAACGAAGAGATCCTTTGCTTACAGGGTGGGGGGTTGTTTTATAAACAGACAGACATAATTACTTTAGTTGAGGAGGTTTGTTTAAGATGAGTGAGAGCTCATGTCAATTTTAGAGAGACTGGGAAGAATTCAAAAAGCATTGTGGGGAAAGCTTGTATGTTGATGCCAGGTCTCACTGTGCAACCTTGTCTGGTTTGGAACTTGCTGTGTAGACTAAGCTGGCCCAAAATTCATAGAGATCTGCCTGCCTTGCATCAAGTGCTGCAATCAAAGGCTTGTGCCACCACTCCCAGCTGGGGAAATATTTGAGCCAATACTTTAGAACTCTTAGCTTGCTTGGGCTTTTGTTGTTTAGCTCTGTTTATGTTAGTTGGAGTTTTTTCCTTCTCTCTCTCTCTCTCTCTCTCTCTCTCTCTCTCTCTCTCTCTCACACACACACACACACACACACACACACACACACACACACACACACACACACGGCAATTGTGTGGAAATAGGGGGTTGTTGAGGCAAGTGTCACGCTGAACCATTTTGGCCTTGATCTCATGGCGCCTGAGCCTTCTAAGTACTGAGATTGCATGATTGAGCCATCACAACCAGTTGTTTGCTTAGCCTGTTTTGGAGGTGTTTTTTTTTTTTTTTTTTTAACTCCTGTACTCAAAAATTACTTCTGTTTCAGCCTCCCACGTAATTGAGACTTCTGGCAGCTTGATCACCTGATAAACTGACAATAAAAAAATCCTCAGTTAAACATTGTTCTAACCTTTCTTTGTGCATATTAGCCCGTTTCATTCCCTTATCTAAAAGTATTTGTTTTATTTGTAATTGTATGTGTTTGCGTATGTGGGCATGTGAATGTGTACACACAAATTTAGGTGCTGGTGGAGGTTGGATTCCCCTGAAGCTAGAGTTGTAGGTCTCCTGAAATGTGTGCTAGGAACTGAACTCAGGTTCATTTTAAAGATCAGTATGTGTTTTTTATTGCTGGCTGAATCATTCCCCTTTGAGACAGGGTCCCAAGTATTCCAGGCTGACCCAGAACTCACATTGTAGGATGACATTCAGTTTCCAATTTTCCTGTCTGAAAGCACAGAGATTGCAGGCATCACCAACCACCATGCTGACTTTATGCTCTGCAGAACAATGAACCCAGCCAGGGCTTGGTGCACTCTACTAACTGAACTTTATCCCCAGCCTACATCTTCTTTGGATCAGAATTCTGTTCCACACCATTAGCTAAGGTGTTACTATTGATTACTTTCCATCTTACCTCAAATTCTGTTATTTTTTCGGGGGGGGGGGGAGGGGGTGGTTGAGACAGGGTTTCTCTGTCTTGCTGTCCTGGAACTCACAGAGATTTTGCCTACCCCTGCCTCCTGGGTGCTGGGATTAAAGGCATGCTGTTTTTTCTTAGTACTAATTTATTTCTCTGTCTCTGCCCAGTTTGATCTTACTCAGATAGCCATAGCTGCTGTGAGTTCACAGATACAGCCATTTATTTAGTAGTTCTCTTTATAATCATTCACAGGATACCTCTTTGTACTGCTTGTTAGAAGAAAGGCATTTGGAGTTCTTTTTTAAGAAAAACTTATCTCACATGGTCTGGGTAGTGGTGGTGCACACCTTTACTCCTAGCACTGGGGAGGCAGAGGCAGGCAGATCTCTGAGTTTGAGGCCAAGTTTGGTCATCCAGTGCTACACAGAGAGACTCTGTCTTGGGGTGGGGGTGGGTGGATGGGAGATTGATCTTACATGTATGATTATTTTTGCCTTCAAGTGTGAATGTGCTTGGTGCCCAAGGAAGTCAGAAGAAGGCATCAGATCTTCTGGAACTGCAGTTACGTGTGGTTGTATGCTACCATGTGGGGATTGAGAACAGAACCTGGTATTCTTGCAAGAGGAACAAGTGCTCTTAACTGCTGAGTCATCTCTCCAGTCTTTCCAGCCACAAATACTGTTCATTTAACTGGTCAGAATATTGAATTAATTAAATCCTGAGCATTACAGGCGAGAGGAGAATGTCAAGCCTTGATGAATGTCAGTATTAGCTATGACAAGTGGGAAAAAGAGGTTCATGAATACTTGACTTGGAAATAACACCCACTGAGAATTTTCAGTACAAGCTAACTAGCCACTCATTGAGGTTGTCAATATCAGCAAAACACTGAGAATCAGATGGACAATCTAATGAGAGATTGGACTTGCAGTATAGTAAAATGGAAGGTGCCTGGCTGGTCTGAAAGGTATAACCCCAACAGAGCCATGTTTAGAACAACTGTGACTGTTCTTCCACAGGACCTGAATTCAATTCCTAGCATATGGCAGCTCACAGCTGTCTAACTCCCAAGATCTGACAGCCTCACTCAGACATATATATGCAGGCAAAACACCAGTGCATATAAATAAAAATGCGTAAGTTATTAAAAAAAAACTATGAATCAGAATCAGAGCTGCTGATATTTCAAAAGAAGGGAGGCATCCAGCATTCTTTTCCTATAATTTTTTTCCAAATTGCAAACCAGATCTTTGGCTTTTGCATGCTATGAATTTTTGTAGTTTCTTATGTATCAGATTAAACGTGAATTTGTAGCAGTCATCCTGCCTCACCATCTTGAATGTTGGGATTACAGTGTGTGCTTTGGTGCCCTTCACTTTTGTGAATTGTGGATTAGAGTTAGTGTCTGTGGTACCTTTTTTCTTTGTCTACGTGTTGGAACCCTTTAGAAATGTGTCTTGATGATTTGGGCATTTTGCATGTGAGATCCTTCACAGAATAACCATTTTAATGCAATCCAAGCAATTTCTTGACAGATCACATATACATTTTTTTCCTAGAAAAAAAAATCACTAGATATTTTTACTTTCAAGAAAAATTAGAAAAACAAAACCTTCTCAAACCTGTTAAGTAGTGATTTTTCTCTTGGTTTTCCTATTCTTGTGCAGAATGCCTCTTTAAATTTTAGTTAATATAGTTAAAACATAGTTTTAACAGTTGATGATCTGTATCAGCAACCATGCCTGGTTTGTTAGTTCCAGTTGTTTTATTACAGTCAAAAGTTAATTTGGCCTTCATAGGATTTGTTTTGAACAACTCTAAAATATACAACAACATTGTCTAGCCCAGCAAGTTTGAAGCCGATAAAAGATTTGTCAGTTGGAAACTCTCTGTGTTGCTGAGTTGGTTCTTGCCTTTGTCATTTTTAATGGGCTGGCCTTTGGTTTGTTTGTTTGGTCTTTGATCAGTTGCTGAAAGTAAACAGTCTTTTTGACTTAATTACCTACTGTTTGGGTAATATTCCCAGTTGTAGTTATATTATTTGGGGGGGGGGGTAGAGTTGTTCATTGTGCATTGACTGAATTTGTCACCAGTGCCTTTGAAACCAGTTTTCAGTTAGGAAAATTAAGGGTCCCAAATGGGAATCCCAAAAAATTTCAAATTATTTATTTCTTAATTGAAGACAATTGTTTTCTTAAGTTGAGTAAACTTTGGGTCCTGTGTGAAGTAGACAGAAAAGGAATTTGTATTTTTCATGTCATTCCTAAATGAGCAATGCTTTCGTAAGCTTGGAGTCAAGTCAGGAAAATAGGTTATAGAAGATAGAAAGTTTCTCTCTTAATCAAAGTAGTTTAGGAAGGACCAGTCTGCTAGGTCTCTGGCCACAGTCTAACATGGGGCTTCAGTTATTAGACTGTGGAATTTTGTAGTGTTTTCTTAAGGTTTTCTAGTTAGATGTGGGACAAGAGATATGATCTCTTTGCCATTCTGCACCACCCCCTCCTAAATTAGATACATTCCCCCTTTGCTTCCAGACGTCTCCATCTCTAGGTCTCTTGACAGAGCAATCATTTATCAAGTTGTTTCACTAGTTGTCCGGAGGGGGCCATGGGAACTTGAGTTTGTTTCTTCCCTTTGTTGGAGCTCCACAGGATCTTCCAGCTCAGTCTCCAGCCAACTGCTGAGAGTTGCTGGACTCCAGGAGCAAATGTTAAAGGGGCTGCCTTTCATCTTGCTGCTGCTTCAACCTTCATCTTAAATTGCAGCTTATTGGGATTCTAATCACCCTGTATTAGCATACATACTTTTCATATGAGTATAAAACTGAGAATTTTGTTTTCCTTGTGGAGTTTCTCTTTTCATAGCCAGTCATTGGTATTTTGAGTTGCATACCACATATCCTTCTCTTTTTTGTATGCCTGAGTATGTTTGTGTGTATGATTGCTTGTTCATTTTGTTTCCCTTCATTCTTGCCCTATTTCATCTCTTACTGCCATCAAATCATCATAGATATATACGGCTCTAAGTGTCTGAAAAGGCAAAGGCTTTTACACCTAAGGATATTATATGAAGAATGTTAACCAGTACTTTTTGACCATAAATTTGAAAGCCAAGTGTTGCTTATTATATTTTAATAGTTTGGAACAAAATTCATGGTATAAGTTAATAGTAATAAATATGTACTGTTAATGAGATTTTTTCCCCCTGTGATTCTAGAATATTTTCTGCAATAATTTATAATAAAACTTTAAACAGGGGGCTGTCGGAGAGAGACCTCTGGGTTAAGAACACTGGGTTCAAATCCCAGCATCTGCACAGTGGCTCATAACTATCAGTAATTCTGGTGTCAGCCAATCTGGTGCCATATTCTGACCTCCATGGAATCTTGTGCATATACACACATGCTTGTGCATACATAGACACACATAATTTCTAAAAGCTTAAAAATTAGAAGGAAAGTTGAAAGAACTGATTCATTAATGGTATTTTTTGAAAAGTGCCTCTTTACAAGTAAAATAAAGTATGTTTTATACCATATAGGATATTTATAGTTCTGATTCTGAAATGACTTCTGTATCAGAGTACATCTGAGTCCACAATCCTTGGTATGGAGAATCATGAAGTTGAGTAAGGACAGTGTCCTCTGTTCTCATCAGATGTTTTAGCTTGAAAATATTTAAACAGGGCTAAAGAGATGGCTCAGTGGTTAATAAAAGTACTGGCTGTTCAATTCCCAGCAACCATGTGGTGGCTCACAACCATCTGTAATTCCAGTTATAGACCTCTTCTGAACTTCAAGGGCACCAGGAAGCCATGTGCACAAACATGCGTGCAGTCATGACATGCATACAAGCAACCCTGTGTCCATACAGCCTGTCAAGTGAGTAGTTTATAAGAAGAGTTAGCTGTTCCAGTTTTAGGGTTTGGCTCCTGTATACAACATATCCTTTAAACTACTACTAATTTAAGTTTTTTTTTAATTTAAGGTTTATTATTTTAAGTGTGTCTGTGAGTGTGTGTGTCTCTGTCTGCCTGTGTATGTGAGTGTAGTTGTCCGCAAGAGCCAGAAGAGAGAGTATTGGATCCTCTGGTGTTTGTGAGCTGCCCTACATGAGTGTTGGGAACCAAACTGGGTCCTCTTTAACCACAGAACTCTAGTCACTCTTAAAAATTTTTCCTCCCAGTGGGTAAGGTGTGTGCTTTTAATTCAACGCTCTGGAAGTCAGACTTAAAGGCAATCTGATCTGTATATAAGGTCACAGGGCAGTCAGGGATACATAATGAAACCCTGTCTAAATTAATTAAATGTAATTATGTAATACCTAGTTTTAAAAGCTATTTTATTTTGTGTGTTGTGCATGTGAAGGGGAGCACTCATTGTCACAAATGTGCATGTGGAAGTTGGAACAGCTTAGAGGGAACTGGTTCTTTCCTTCTACCATGTAGGTCCCAGGGGTTTCAGTTCGAGTGTCTATCAATCATGGTACTGGGAATTGGACCTAGGATTTTGGTAGGTGCTAGGCCAACTTGTTCTCTTTGAGCAATATCCCTAGCAAATTATTGACTTTTAATATGAAAATGAGCCCTCAATATTTGCTTATAAGATATATTCTTGTTAAATATATTAGTTTTTAGTTATTTTTCACAATCAAACTTAACATATATTCTAAGAAAAATCTTTTCCTTCTATTAGCAGTACTATCACTTAAGCTCTTTGATATTGGGCCTAAGGAAATAGGACCTTGTTAGTTTTAGAAGTTCAGTAGGTAACCTTTAAGGAAAAGACCAAAGGTGTCTCAGAAGTAGGTTTCTTTAGATCACACAACATCTAACTGATGGAAAGTATAAAGTCTATCCTTTCTATTATATGTCAAGCTATTGTCTGATCCTCATCTCCTGACAGACTTTTCTGTTGACCTGACTGTTAACCTGTAAAAATGTGGCTTTTCTGATAAGAAATGAGAGTTGAAATTTACATAGTAAAGTGATAGCAAGAAAAAGCAGACAATTTTGGTTTTAGTAGAATCAAAATAGATTTTTCAGGAATGGTAATTAGCTTACTTCCCTTCTATATACTTCTCAACAAGGCAGTCACATAAACATTACAGATATTCTTTGGCTACTAAATTGTAGACTAGATGGCCAAAGAACTCACAGTGTATGCCTCTACTGATGGTTGTGTTTCTCTCTGTAGACCAGGCTGGTTTTCAACTCAGAGATCCATCTGCTTCTGCCTCCTGAGTGCTGGGATTAAGGTTTGAGCCACCACTTCCCAGCTGATGGTTACATTTCTAATTCATAACTGTTTAGAGGATTTTAGAACTTAACTAGTATGTTAAAAGGATGCTGGTCAAGGTAACAAGTTCTGGCTGTTCATCATCTGAAGTACACAGGAAGAAATGGTTGGACCTTTGCTCTTTGCTACTTGCAGGGAAATGAAAAATATGGTGGAAGGTTCAAGTACCATAATGTACTCTGGTGATAATCTTATAAATAGAGCCACTTTTAATTTTAGTTTAGTTTAGTCAATAATATTGTATTACAGCGTGCCAATTAGAAACCAGTTACCATTATTTATATAGAACAGTGCATCATTTATTCAAATGCTTAAAAGCTTCTTTTAAAATGTCCCTGGGGACTCTCACCAGTTATTAATGGTTTCCTGTGTACTGTTCTGTGGCTTCCCTTTTGAAGGAGTGAATGCTTTTTTGATGCTCTTACCAGAGGATAAGTTAACTGGAGGTCTCCACCCTGGATTTGGGGTTTTTCTGTCTTACTAGATAATGAATGTATAGATTGAAGACTTTTGTGACACAAGATTAAGATATAATTATTTGGATAAAATTCTTTATGAAATACTGACATTAAAAGTGTGTGCCACCATGCCCAGCACTTAACACTTTTATTATGGAAATATTAGTGGCACATTCTCAAAGATAGTGAGTGACACATGTCCTTGTTTTTGTCTCCATCAAAGAAAGCATGGGGATGACATTTTAGGGGGAATTTGTCATAGCATAGGTAGGTCTCAAATGATGGGGAGTAGATTATCAGGATAGCTGTTGGACTTGCAGCAGACTGTAATGGGGGATTGTTTATGAATGGGAAAAGGCGGGGAATTTCAGGAAAGGGGTGTGATGTTTTTCCAGAACATTATTTCCCTTTTCTGTACAATTATCTTAAGCAAGCCTCTCAAGATTTCCTGGGTGTGGAGTGTCCTCAGATGCTTGATGGGAGTGGGCAGTTTTCCAAGTCTAAATGAGATGGAGAAGTCATTATAATGAAGCATAGAACTTCGGCGTCATTTCAGTGGCATGGTGTACTGGTGTACTGAAGTCTGTGATTGTTCCATCCTTGGTCACATTAAAGCTTGCCTTTTTCACTTATGGTTATCTATTCTGGGTTCTTAAACTTTTCCCATGTAGCACCGCTTTATACACCCTGATAGATAAAGATATAAAAATACATAAAGCAGGTACATAAGCCAAACATTTACTGATTATCATAAAAATGTATTATAAAACAGTTCTTTGGTATACTTATATTTTCCCATTTATTAAACAGAAAATCAAATTTGTATGCTAACAGAATTGATTGACTAGCTTTTTTCTACATGATGAATTAACACCTGGCTGCCTATTTGATACTTATTCAGATTTACCTAGTATTTCAATTTTCCTGCCAAAATCAATTAAACTTTGTTTTGTTTTAGAAAGGGTCTTACTGTATGTAGCCACAACAGTCCTGGAACTAACTGTGTAAACCAGGCAGGTCTTCACAGAGAACCACCTGCCTCTGCCTCCTGAGTGCTAGGATTAAAAGTGTGTGCCACCATGCCTGACAACAATTTTTTAAAAATGAAATTTAAGCCAGCAACTTGAATACCAGCTTTTAAAGTAAAGCATTGTAACAGTGCAATGCAAAGCTATACTAATGTGGCACTTACATTCTGAGGAATTATGGTAGAAAATGTTGTCTTTGTTGTCTATAACTGAATCATATTTCTCTAAGAGCAGAAGACTTCAAGCTGGTTGTAGTGGCACACATCTTTAATCCCAACACTTGGGAGGCAGAGGCAGGTGACTCTCTGAGGCTGTCCTGTTCTACATAGTTTCAGGACAGTTTTAATGAGAACCTGTCTTAAAAAATAACAAGAGAGCAGAAAACTTATTATGTGTAATAAATAGAAATACTGTAATTCATAACATGCAGTAGTCTTGGGCTGAAATGTTTCAGGCAGCTTTTGCCTTCTTGTTGCTACATGCATGGCATAGTGCAAAGTGCTATGTTTTGAGTTCAGGACCAAGACAGTAGTGATGAACTACCGCCCAGCTCTGCCTGGAATGCCACAAACTTAATTTGTGTTTGGTTTTTGAATTTTTGTTAATTGTATATTAAGAACATATTTTAGTGTTGCCCAATTTTTTGGAGCCCACACATTCAATTATGAAGTCCTGTATGGGGCAAGACCCACAGTTTAAGAAGCTGTGGTCTAACCTATGTAAAACATTTAAAAAAAAAAAAAAACCCAAAATCTGTAAGTTACTGTCTTGTTGCTTTAATAAGCAAAAAAAACAATCATTTCCCTCCTTAAATATGGAGTCCAGCCCATTGTGGTTGTTGTCACCTTTGGGCAGGTGGTCCTGAATTATATAGAAAAGCAAACTCTGTGAGTCATGGGGAGCAAGCCAGTGAGCCAGTGTTTCTCCATGGCCTTGTAGCTCCTGATTCTAGGTTCTTACTGTGCTTAAGTTCCTGCCCTGATTGCTCTTCACAAAGGACTATGATTGGGAAGAGTAAGCTAAATAAACCCTTTCCTCCCCAAGTTGCTTTTGGCTACCGTCTTTTCTTTACCATAGCAATAGAAACCAAACACCTGCCACCTGGCTTATTCCTTTATTTTGAGGGGAGGGATGCCTTACAAGGCTAGAGGTCAGCCTTGGATGTCATTCCTCAGGAGTTATCCACTTTTTTTTTTTGGAAACAGAATCTCACACTGAGACCTGGGACTGACTTGATTAAGCTAGATGAGTTGGGTGGTAAGCCCCAGGGATCCTCCTGTTTCTCTTGGAGGCACCATGCCTGTCTTTTAACCTGGGTGCTCCAGACCAAATGAAAGTCCTTTTTTCAAACTGAGAGGCTCTCACCACCCCCACCCCCAAAGGAAAAATAAACTTCATATTGCTGTGTAGCTCAGTCTGGTTTCAAATTTGCCTCCTGCCTTAGCCTCCATAGTGCAGGGAAAACAGGGGTGCCTACCATACCCAGCTTTAAAAACTAGGCATTAGAAGTTTTCATATTGAATTTAAAGGTCTCAATGTGTACCTGACACATATCCAGCGATGTCTTACTGTTTAATATTTGCTTTTACCTTTATTTATGGGTTAAAGGAAGCCTCACAGTAGTCTACAAGAAGAATAATTAGAGAGACCTTCCTGTAAGGTTTGATATGCCACTGTGAATATATGCATTTTATATATATATACCACCAGACTAAGCTGTTCCTTCCTCCCTCCATCCCTGTCTCCCTCTCTCTTCCCCCTTCTTTCTGTTTTTCTGTAGCTTTGGAACCTGTCCTGGAACTCACAGAGATCTGCCTGTCTCTGCCTCCCAAGTGCTGGGATTAAAGGCACGTGTCATCACCACCCAGCTTCAGTTGTTTACTTTTTCCTCCTAAGAACCTTCCTCCTTCCCTGTTTTGTTGTTTTGAGACAGGGTCTCTGTGTATAACAGAACTGGCTGTTCTGGAACTCTGTAGACGAGGCTGGCCTCGAACTCAGAGATCCACCTGCCTCTCCCTCCTGAGTGCTGGAATTAAAGTACCAGATGATAGATGAACAACCATTTGTTTTAGATTGTAGCTGTTTAGAAGCCTTTAAAGATAGTTTTGATAACCAAAGTATACATGAACCCACCCACAAGGGGATGTTACAGACCTAATTTGGGAGAATGCATGTTGCTTCATTGTAGGAAGGAGGAGGCAAGAACATATAGGCAAGTAGGAGATTCACTTCTGGCCACCAGGAATCAATTTCATAACACAACCTACACCTCTAATTGTTTTGCTGTCCTGTGTGTAAGTGCACTGCATGTTTACCTGGGTAGGTCAGAAAGGGGCACTGAATTACATGGAACTGGAAGAACAGATATAAGCTACTATGTGGGTCCTAGTCCTCTGCACCAAGTGCTCATACCCTCTGAGCCATCTCTCCAGCCCTGAAAGAGGATCTCTTGTTTGCCACTGTGTATCCAAGGCTAACTGACCCAGGAACTTCTCCCATTGACTTGTATGGGAGGTATTTTTTATTTTTCGGATTTTCGAGATGGGGTTTCTCTGTATTGCTTTGGAGGCTGCCCCTGGAACTAGCTCTTTAGACCAGGCTGGCCTTGAACTCACAGAGATCCTTCTGCCTCTGCCTCGCAAGTGCTGGGATCAAAGGCGTGTCCCACCACCACCAAGCAGGACATAACGATTATAAGAACCCAGTTTTGCCTGGGTTCAAGGATTCAAGCTCAGATCTTCATGTTTTCACTGCACCATGGCAAGTGCTTTACCCACTGAACAATCACCCCAGTTCCACAGTCCATTCTTTCAGTGCCACAAAATAAGACAGAATGAAAACCCAAAACTAAAATATGCAGAATGCAAAATTTGGAGGTGATTTCCCAACTATGACAGAGCCACAGGAAAGTGCCATTGTGGCAACAAGCCTCTCGGGTGGCTCATGGCAATAGTACCTTTATGTATAAAGTTCTGATCACTCTCCTTGTGTTTTAGTAGCAACACTGAGAGTTGTTCCAAGAGACATGCTCCAAGTCATCATAAATAACGTTACCTAATAAAAACTAACTCAGTGATAGGCAGATTACATTCAGAACAGTGGTAAAGTGTCTCATTCCTGTGGAAGAGCTGATTTCTGTGATTGGAAGCCCAAGGGCTAGGGGAGAGATAGCAGGTGGCTCATTTTCCTGGTAGTGATGTTTATTTATATGTGAGGTATTACAGACCATTTAAAACACAGGAGGGTAAAATCTAAGGCAGTCATAGGCTGGGGAAGGAAGAATGATGGCACTGACAAGCCTCTGGTGCCATCTTAAGGGATTGACTTGCAGCTGGACACGAAGTAATGCTAAGAGGTTTATAAATTGCTTTATTTTGATATTTCTTTCTGTTTAAGAATATGCCTTTTCTTTCCAGCTGGCCAATTTAAATACACGTCTTTCACCATTAAAAAACAAAAACAAAAAACTTATACAGTACTTGTGCACATGCTCTCTATGGATGCTTATTCAGGTTACAAGTGTGTTTTCACTAACTAGTTTAAAAAAAAAAAAAGAACATCTAAATAATAAGACTTAATTACCTCTGTCTCCCATGTCCTGCAATTTAAAGGCATAAAGCACTATGCTAAGCAACTTCAGTTTTTAAAAAAATATTTTTATTATAAAAGACTGGGGACGGAGAGATGTTTGAGCAGTTACAAATCTTTCTTGTTCCCATTTCAAAGACCCAGATGTGTTTCTCAGCACCTAAATGGCAGCTTACAACCACCTGTAACTTCAGTTCAAAGGAATCTGATGCCTTCTTCTGAGTTCTGTGAGATAGTATGTGTGTGTTCTACATATATTCAGCCAGGTAAATGCATTCGTTTAAAAAAAAAAACATTTTTAAAGGAAAAGGTCAGCATAAAACTAATATAGACTGGCATTGTACTTGAAATTAATTCATCAATATTTGGTTCTATGGAGCATGTGCAATTTTCAGTAAGTTCTCAACTGAAAGCTGGTGTTACAGATACTTCAAAACACTATTTTTACAGAAATCTTTTAAAATTTTTCTATCGAAGTGAAAAGCAAGGCTACTTATTGTTTGCTCTTCATTGGTCACATTTAAAGCCGAAGTGCTGAAATGTACAAAAATTATTTATTTTGAGGTTGCCATAATTTCATTTTTATTTGGAACACTGTTACACCTTGAAGAGTCATGTTGAACTTACTTAAATGAGTGGCTAAACCCACTAGAAATGCTGAATCCAGGCTGGGAGATTGCTCAGCTGGTAAAGGTACTTGATGACAGGAGTTCTACCCATAGAGGCCCACAAGGCAGGAGAGAAGCAACTCCTTCACATCATCTTTTAACCTCCACAAATGTGTACATATATTTAGGACTAGGTAGTACTGACTGTCCTGGAATTTGTTATGCAATTGCTATTATCCATTGATTTATCTCATTAGCCCCTTTATGGTTTTGGGGTCTTCGTTTTGTTTTTTTTTTGGGCTGTGTGGTTTTATTTGGTTGGTTTGGTTTGGCTTTCCTGACAGGGTTTCTCTGTGAAACAGCTCTGCTGTCCTGGAACTTGTTTTGTAGACCAACCAGGCTGGCCTTGAACTCACAGAGATCTGCCTGCCTCTGCCTTCAAGGTGCTGGGATTAAAAACATGGGCCACCACTGCCCAGCAGTCCAAGCCTTGTTGGTTCAAACAGGTTTTCTTATGTATCCCTGGCTGTCTTGGAGTTACTTATGTGTAGAGCATGCTGTTCTGGAATTCATTAAGATTTGCATACTTCTGCCTCCAAGTACTGGGATTAAAGGTATACACAACTACATCCCACCAATTTTATTTTATTTTTAAGTTTAAAACAAGAAATCTGTAAAAGCCAGGTTTATCATCAAAGTTCTGGCACAGATTTTTATTTTTGATGTCATGAATGGCTTTGTGACATTGCAAATTATAAAATATTCCCAACATTTCACCTTGACTTATGGCCCTTCTATTTTTGAAAAGTTAATGAGCTGACAATGTGTACACACACACATACCGAAAGCAATTGTATAGGTGGTGGCACACTGTTTGTAGTCCTAGCTTGATAAGAGGCTGAGACAGGAGAATAGCTAAAACTAGGACTGGGCAATAAAGTGGAGCCTTTGCCTTTAAAACAAACAAACCTTTGAGGATGCGTGTATCTGAATCTAGCAGATCATGTGCCTAACACACAGCAGGTACTAAGTTGGATCCCCATGATGGGTGGGGCAGTTTATGTGCAAGTCAGTATTAACTGTGAAAACTTTAATTTGTCTTGTATCTCTCATTGGGGAAATGGGGTAGCACCTATGCATACAGACTGATAAGTACATGGTTCTGTTTCCTTGTTTCTGTAGATACATATGTATGGGGTAGTGCATGTGTGTATAAAGATATGTGTACATCACTACACTTGGATTTATAAATGGGTGTTGGGAATCTGAACTTAAGTTTTAATGCTTATTTGGCAAGCACATAATTGAGTTCCATGCCCAGACCTATTTGTTTATGCCCTTTTCTGAGATAGGCTTACCACATGATCAAGGCTGTCCAGGACCTCAGACTGAGAGCTAAGTAATACTTCTACCCGAACTAAGATTGTAAGAGCATGTAGGAGCATGTAGTATGTTTAATGCCACAAGGAAATAACCACCGTCAGCATTTATAGCACTTCTCTTCCACTGTACAAAAGAGAGTCATATGTTTTATTCAGGGAGAGAGACTGGAAAGAGAAGATTAGGAGATACTAATGATTCCATCTCTTCTAAAACACCAACTAACTAGGTTTATTTGTTATCCAACATCCAAGTAGGTAATAATCATTGCTTATACTCTTACTTTCTCCAGCATCTGATTGAAAACAGTTGGTAATCCATACATATCTGGGTCCTAATTCCATAGATATTTTGTTTATGCTGATAAGTAAGACAAACCATCCTAATTCTCTATAACCTAAGTGTATTTATCAGATTATGTAATGGAACATTGCTAATTCACACTGACACACAAAGAATTGAGCAGGAAGTTGACATTGCACTTGATGAAAGAATTTATGGAGCTGAAACGATGGCTCAGCTGTTATGAGCACTTCCTGCACTTTGAGAGTACCTCTGTTCAATTCTAGTATTCGTCAAGCTGCTCACAAAGCACCTGTTAACTCCAACTTCGGGAAGTCTGAGACCCTTTTATGGCCTCTGTAGACACCCAGATACAATGACATATTCTCACACAGACACATAAATAATATAATGATAAATATATAATGTAAGTGTATTTGTTGTTATTTCCTATAAGGCCAGGGCATGCGCGTTTGTGTGTGTATATACACATAAATATTTGTATAGTTGATTAGAAACATTGGTTCAACTAGGCATGGTAGTATCTATCTTTAGCACTCTAGGCTACCTGGTCCATATAGAAAATTCTAGACCAACCAGGTCTAGGGTCTCTTCCATGTAAGACAATTTCCTCCCCCTCTACCCCCCCAGGAGAAAGAGCATAATTAGTTATTGGCACCTATGAAACTGAACAATGGTGATGAGAGGGCCAGCAGGGCACAGCTATCTCTAGAGATAACAGGCTTCCTTGTCACCCTAACTCAATTTTGTTAGTTAGCTTTAATTAAACTCCCTAAGTGGTCATTTCCCTCACATTGGTTAAGTTTAAATAGAACCTAAGTATTTAGTTTTAGGACTGAGTTGTATGAGATGTAACAAAAACCTCAAGTACAGTCTGACTGCCAGGTTAGTTTTACTAGCAAAGACTTACTTTCATTCCAATCTTTCTACTGGAACCAAGTCAGATTTAATGATTAGTTTTTCTCAGTTCTCTTCATAATGGATTTAGAAGCATTTCAGTTAGATGACTACTCTAGCTGTCTTCAACACTTTCTTCCCTGGCTTCAGGACACTTAACTAACCTCTTGCCAGTATTTCTTTGAAACTTCTATGCTGGTTCCTCCTTTCAACTCCTTGTGCTGGAGACCGTCTTAATATATCTTCTTAGAGTACCTATTAAATATTTTCTGGAAGAAGCTAATGGCTTCTATAAGCCAAGATTGTAAACTTAAGATCTAACTCAGTAAAAGAAACCTTGATTTGTAATGATTAAATAAAACCATGAATACTGAATAGCACAGTACAAAAATTAAGCTTGTGGGATATTTTGTTCCTTCTCTGAAGTTTCATATATAAAACATGTTTCTGTAAAAGTTAAATTGATAAGTATTTACTAATATAGCAAAGACACATGCAGCTCTGAGGAAAATTAATTTTATCTGTGGGCTTAAAGTATAAGCAGAGAAAGTTTTGGAGTCTTAAGGAATGCTCAAGCGCACCAAATGAAGTGTTCACCTTAAGTGCCATTTTAGAAACTTTATTTTATGTGAGTGTTTTTCCTGAATGTAGGTATGTGCAACAGTAACCACTGAGGCCAGGAGAGGGACTCAGTTTCCTGGAGGAAGTGTTATGGATGGTTATGAGCTGCCATGTAGTTGTTGGGAACCTAACCTCGTCCTCTAGAAGAGTAGCGAGCACTTTTAACTACTGACCCATCTCACAAATCTTCACTTTAAGTATTCTCAAATCCACATATTTTTGTTTCCATTGCCATGCTCCAATGTGGACAATGCTTTATTTTGACTTTATTTCTCCAAAATGTATGTTGAAACATAGTCATCATTGTGGGGCCTCTGGAGAAGTGATATCGTCACTGCTCCCTGAGGGAGCTCTCTTCTCCAGAATAAGGTTATATTCCTGCATGATAAGAAAATTCAGTTCAGATAGCTACTTCACTCTTCCATCTCTTCTGTCATGTGAGGACAGCACAAAAAGGTATTGTCGAAACAACAGGCCTTCTTAAGACACTGAATCTGCAGATGCCAAAATCTTGGACTTGTCATTAGAATTATAACGAACAGAGTCTTACTGTGTATAAATTGCCTAGTCTAAGTTATTTTTTTCTTCAGTGACAGGAACAGAGTAAGACATATGGGTTTTGAAAATCAAAACTCAGCTATATTCCAGACTATTTCCTTTATTCAGTGTAGTGAGTAACAATTCTGCTTCTGGTATGTATATAAGCTAAAATGAGTAAGTAAATGAATTGCTGGATGTAGTCTAAAGTATGCAGGAAGCTGATGTGGGTGGATCTCCTGGAGGGTTCAAAACCAGCTAGACAGCATAGGGAAGATCTTGTCTTACTTCTTCAAAAGCAAGTTGTACCTGGCAGGAGCCAGGTTTCTCACTTTTGGAGCTAGTAGGCAACAAGCAAGGAGAGTCAACTGTCCCAATCATAAGGTAAAGGTTTTAGAGTTGAAGACATTAGCATAAATAGTCAATTTATGTAAGAGGCAGTTTAACATCCAGAACTCCCTACCATTTTCCTTTGTAAGAAGGGACCAGAGCCTAGCAGTAGAACTTTACCATCAATTGGGAGGATATTTGTTTCATTTTGTACAAGTAGCCCCTAACAAAGACAACTGGGTTCTCTGCAAGAGCAGCGAAGAGTCTTAATTTTTTAAAGATATTTTAAGACTAAGCACCTAAGTTAGATTGGCTTAGGTATGTGTGGTGAAACATGTCTTTAATCATTTGTGAGACAGATGCTCTATATAGACTAGCCAGGATCACATTGTGAGATCCCTTTCTCAAAAAGAGAATAGAAATCTGTAGATCTTAGGCTATGACAGTATGCGGGAAAATTAAGACTAATAACTCGATGGAGAGAAGATGTTTCACCTCTTAGGAGCTCTTAATTGTCTTTGCAGGTGACCTGTGTTTGGCTCCCTGTACTTACATGGTAGCTCACAACCACATGGAATTTCCAGTACTGAGGACTCCTGAACACACATGGTGCACATAAACTCATTCAGGCAAATACACATATGCATTAAATGAGTAAATAGTTATAACTTGTTATAAAGCACTTGAATAGTCTTAACAAGTCTCAGTTGTTAATATGTAGCATTCAGAAGTTTCTTATGGACCAGCAACTTGGCTCAATGATTAAAGGTGGTTGCAGCCAAGGCTAATCATCTGAGTTCAGTTCTTGGAATCTGTGTGGTAGAAGGAGAGAATTGGACTCCACAAATTGGTTGTGGCCTACATGTATACATGCCACATGTGAACACACACCTAAACACACATGAAACAGCCAAATCTCATATAATTTTCCTAAATGTCCCTGTAGCAAATTAACTAAATTAAGAAAATAATTCCCACCACAAAAGTGAAACCAGAGTATGTGATTGACAAAAGCACCTTCTGTCAGGAAAGCTTCTTGGTGCCTCTACTCCAAACTGGTTTCCTACCTGGAAATTATGACCCTTGAACCCCAGTGCCATAGAGACTCCCTTCTGAGTACATGTGTGACTGAGGCTTTAGCCTCTGGGTCTCATTGTTGCCCAGGGCTACAGGCTTCTTGTCATGCTAAGAGCTTTCAGCACCATTATGCCCAACATTGTCACAGCAAAATGGCTATTGGAACTTTGGAGTGTTGGAGCACTGGGAAGCTGGGAAGTACCAGTGATATACTACGGTTGCTCACAAATCACAGGAAATTACTAGTCCTGCTGTTAGGTGGCTAGGTGAGTAAAAGGCTCTTGTCAGCAAAAATAAAAATCTGACTTCCATTCCTAGCACTTAATGGTGGAGAAAACCAACTCCCAAAAGTTGTCCTCTGACCTCCACATGCATAAATGGATAAATAAATAAGTAAATAAATAAATGAATGAAAAAAAATGGGCAACTACTGTTGATCAGTATATCCCTAAGAATAATCCTGAATACCATGTAAGGAATTTCTTGACCCTCTTTTTTTTTTTTTTTTTTTAAGAAAGTGTGTACCTGAATGTATGTAAATGAATGTGCTATGTGTCTGCCTGGTGCTTCAGGAGGCCATAAGAGGTTGTTAGATCCTCTGGAACTGGAGTTACAGATGGGATTGTTAGCTTCTCTGTGGGTGCTGGGAGCCTAACCCAGGTCCTCTGCAAGTTCCTTAACCACCAAACCATTTCTGCATCCTCAAATTCTGACTGTTTATAGTAGATAGTTTTCAAGGTAATGCCCTGAGATCTTTACTCATCGTGTTCAAGATACTAAGTGACATGTTCTCCACCTTCAACACTCTGAATGATCAGTGCACTAACACTCCTCTGTGCTTTCTGAGATATCCTAGTGTTTGTGGAAGACACAGACTTGCTCTAGAATTCTGTGCTGACCTTCGGTGCATGCTGAGTGGATTCCTTTTTGCCCAAGAGTCTACAGTGGGAGGGAGACATGTGGTACCAGGGAAGTGACTCTGTAAATGTGAATGCTTCAAAGATGACATTGGGCTTGTTACAGTACAAAGTGGACTTGTACAGGCAAATTAAAAGTGATGAGGAGAGGCTTAGGTTCAGATAGATTCTCTTAGAGCCTCTCTGTGCTGACACCAGTTAGCTCTTCCTTTCTTGTTTTTGTTTTTTGAGATAGGATGTTTCTGCATAGCCCCTGGCTGTCCTGTATCTCTCTCTGTAGACCAGGTTGGCCTCTCAAGTGCTGGTGTCAAAGGTGTGTGCCACCATGCCCCCTCCTCACTTAATATTTTTATTAATTCTTTGAGAATTTAACTATGTGTTTTGATCATTCTCACTAGCACCACCCCTCTTAACTCCTTCCAGATTCACTTTCCACTTCCTCCTATCTTCGTGTTCTTTTGTTTTGTTTTTGTTTTTTATTTGGTTTGGTTTTGAGACAGGGTTTCTCTGTGTATCCCTGACTGCCCTGGAACTCTGTAGACCAGGCTGGTCTGGAACTCAACAGAGATTCACCTGTCTCTGTCTCCCTAGTGCTGGGATTAAAAGTGCATGACATCACCTCCTGGCAGCCTCCTGCCATCTTTATAACCCCTCTTACATTATAGTCTCTGAGCTTTATGTGGTGGTCGTCCCATTTGTCGCTGAAGGGAAGTTTTCTTAATATGAAGTCAGATAGATCTGTTTTATGCTGTTGATGGTTGTGATGTACACTTAATGTAATTTATTTTCTCTTTGCTAAGAGATAAGTGAGTTTAGTGTGGTATTAGACTACTTTGATTTCAGCACTCAGGAGGCAGAGGCTAGTAGAGAGTTCAAAGACAGACTGGTCTACATAGTGAATTCTAGATTAACCAGGGCTATATAGTGAGACCCTGTCTCATAGGTAAACAAATAGGTTTAAAAAAGTTTTAGCATGTATTTGTGGCTAAAGTAGGTAAAGACGGTGTTGCCTCATCTCCACATGTGTGCCATTACAGTTACACCATGGCACATAACAATCGATAGGTAGAGAAATATATGTGTGAGGTTTTTTTATTAGTAAATATACACTTGAAATACGCTCAACTGTTTTGAAAGACTACCAGGATGAACTGCCACATACTTAGCATTCTTTAAGGACTGTTTTGGCTTACGGTTTTGGTATTTAGTGTTTATTTATTGCTGTGCTGGGTATAGGAGGTGACTGGACAAACACATAATATGTACACAGGTGAGGTCAAAGGTCAACTTTGAGAGTTGGTTCTCTCCATCTATGGGGTCTAGGGTTGTGGGGCTTCATAATTAAAATTATGTGAGGCCATTTTTACTTCGTAGTGTTGGCTATGAAAATAAAAGACTTTGTTTACCAGCTTTGGTTAGTGTTTGTATTTAATGTGTGACCCAAGGTGTCTTCTTTATTGAATGTGGCTGAGAGAAGCCAGAAAAGTTGGGAGAAATGTTTAACACATTTACTGAACGTTTGCCAAGTGTTAACAATGACTTTGGAAACTGGACTTTTGTTGGGGAAGCTCTGTTTGTGTTCTTTTCTTTCTCCTTCTTTATCTATTTCCTAACATAATTGTACCTGTTTATTTGCCTTGTATGCTCCCCCCATTGCCTCCGATTCTAGTGTCTTGTTATGATTGACTTCAGATTACTAAAACCAGCCTTCAGCTTTATAGGTTGAAAATTTTAGCAGTGTCCATAGGCCTCAAGTGTCAGGATAACATTTTCTATTTTTAAAAGAATGTAGGTCACCTTTCATGTACTCAGTGTCCATAGCTGCCATACAGCACACACCAGGTTCTTAACACCAAGATCCACCAGCTAACCCAGTCTGGAGGGACTAATTTGTCCCAGGGCTGATGAAATATTTGTTCCCCCACAACAAAGTATCATCATTGTGTCTCCCCAAGGGTGAGGTGGGATAAACACTGGCAAGTTCTTTATTTTGCACTATTGATAGCATGAGGTCTATCCCCTTTGGACTCTGATAATCTTTTTCAAAGAGAACTCATACTATAGGGGTTAATTAAGTTTAATGTTCTAGCTCTGTAACAAGATTCTAAGATAACTCAACATAAAAGGAGAAGGCTTATTTTGGTCAATGGTTTAAAACTATTTGTTGTTTGACCCTGTTCCTTTGAGCTTATGGTGTCCTGATAAATTACATCAGGGACACCTATTTGGGAACTGTACCACATGGCAGCTGGGAAGCAAAGAGAATCAAGAAGGGGCTGGGAGGCGGGGTTCAATATCCCTTCACGAGCATGCCTTCAGTGGCCTCGTTAATTTCTTTCCAATTGGCCTTAACTTCTCAAGGCTCTGCTCCACTCATGACCTTCTCATAGTTGTAGTCATACCTGTTTTCTTAGTATGTTGTACCTTTTCATTTATTTCTGTTTTGTTGTTGTTGGAGTTCAGCCATTAGCTGAGATCTTAATCATTCATTAGTCTTAGAATGACTGCTTCCCAATGGCTAGTTTCTTTCATTTAGCATTTGTTGCTGCTTGCTTTGTGGAGGCATTTGTCAGTATTAAGTATTTAATATAGGCTAATACTATTTTTTTTAAAAATCTTTTAACATTCGTTCTCAGATATTAAATATAATTTTCACTGAGAACCTTGTTGAGGTCCACTTGCTGACTTTATTATAAGAGTTTTCATGAGCCTGTGTTCATCTCCACATCAGCATTCTGACTGTCCCTCTGTTTGGGTTATCTATACCCAGAATTGAAAGTACTTACTGCATTCTCCTTCTGGATCCCTTGCCACATAGACGGTAGTAGGGAGTTTTCTCTCTCTCCCTTTCTCTTTTTTAGGTTTGTTGTGCGTGAGAGAGAGAGAGAGAGAGAGAGAGAGAGAGAGAGAGAGAGAGAGAGAGAGAGAGAATGAGAATACAGGTGTTTGTGCATCTGGCCTTCACATGCCTTCATCATTCTCCATCTTTTCCTCTAAGGCAGAATCTCTGGAAGCCATCAAACAGCAACAATCTTAAGGCACCCAGCTGTTTACATGGGTGCAGGGGAATCAAAGAGTGTGTTGCAAGCACTCCTATTCACTGAACCACTCTCTCTGTCTGTTATGTGTTTATCAAATCAAGATCACAAACAGTTCATTTAAAAATTTCACTCTTTTCTACCTACACTTAATTGTAAAATGCTGTTGACTCTGCTTCTGAGATACTTTCTTCTCATGTTTCTTCTCATGTTTCCTACTTCCAGTCATCATTTCAGCATACCACTCGGACCCCCAAACTGGATCTTGTCTCTTACTTTCCTCTCTTCCTAACAGTAGGTCCTGCCAGTCATGTCCATGTTAACTTTTCAGCATTGATTAATCTTTCTTTCAATAGCCAGTGTCTTTTTTAAAAGAGTAATTTTCTTTTAGGTGTGTGTGTGTGTTTGTCTCTATTGGTTTATGTATGCAAGAGGCCAAGTGCCCACTGAAGCCAGAGGAAGGCATCAGAGTCCCTGGTGCTGCTTGTGAGCCTCCCAGCATGGGTGCTGGGAAACCAACATCTTCTACAGGAGCAGTTTATGCTGTTAACTTCTTCTGGTTCTTCTCTCCAGCTCCAGGCTCAGTTTTATAGCTGAGCCATCGTAGCATGCACAAAACCCTAGGTTCCATCTCTAAACCCCTTCCTCTAAATGCCCCCCATCCAAAGTCAAAGTGTGTTACTTACCAGAGGATTTGGTTTCCAAGTCATGCAGCAGTAACCTGGTTGAGGACAGAGACACTGATTTATCATTTCTGAGGCTTATCTACTTATTTTTGTTTTGTTTGTTTGTTTTGTTTTTCAAGACAGGGTTTCTCTTTATAGCCTTGACTGTCCTGTCACAGAGATCCATCTGCCTCCTGGGTGCTGTGATTAAAGATGAGTACAAAAGAGTGCACAGCAGTCTGCTGCCACCCCCATCCCGTTAACTTTACATTTTATGCAACTATCTAATAATACTTTCCCAGTAGCAAGAACCTGTAAATGGAGGCCTTTTTTTTTTTTTTTTTTTTTTGTCCCGCCTGGTCCTGCAGTCACTTTTAAAATAATCACTCAGGGGCTTAATAATAATTACAAACCATTTGGCTATTGCTCAGGCTTATTACTAACTAGCTCTTACAACTTAAATCAACCCATTTCTTTTAATCTGTATTTTGTCCGTGGCTTCGTGGTGTTACCTGTTCTCTAGTACATCTTGTTCTTCCTGTTCCTCACTGGCATCTATCTGCCTGTCTCTGTCCTTCTACTCCTGTATCTCTGCTTGGATTTCCCACCTGGCTTTATCCAAAGTAGCTTCTTTATTAACTAATGATAATAAAACCTATTTACAGAAATCAGAGGGATTATCCAAAAAAAAGGGCAGAGTAAAACTGTCATAAACTGTGCCATTTTTTTCCTTGCTGGTTTCTTGTATCCTGCCCATGGGTAGTGAAAGCAGGTGCTGCACATGCCCTTGATCTCAGTCGTGAAGTCTAGACAACTCATGCTAGTGCCTGGTAGCAGAAGCTGGGTATGGCTAGTCAGGAACCTGTTTTTCCAGATTTCTTTTCTGGATGGCCATGCTTGTCCCTGCACTAGTCTCCTAGAACATGGTAAGTAGGAAGCTTTCTGGCCTCAGGAATCTCATTTTCCTCCCTGCTCTCTTCCTCCTCCCTCTGCAACTTATTTATACATTTACAGAAAGTCACACTCTAGATTTACTTGTTTGTTGATATAATTAATGTTTTCCAATGAAATTGGTATTTTAGAGTTGTGTTCAGCTTTGAGTGAAGGAGCTATTTTAGATCCATTCTGTTTTATGAGAAGTTGAGAAAAAATAATTATAGCAAAACAGACTTTTAGCTTTTGGAAATAGACAGGATAAGCTGCTTGTCCAGCTCAAAGTGTTTATAGCTGGTTTCAGGTCTCTGAGCATTATAGGCATTCTGTCTGATTTATACTTTACAGTCTAAATTGGCATGGCACATGCCTTTGGGATTAAATTAATTTATACCAAGTGAGAAAGCATCAGCTGTCAAAGTCAGAGGTGCCTTCTGGAGACCAGTGTGCTTTTTTTCTCCCAGTGTTCTGAGCTTACACTCCAGGCATTCTCTCTTGGACAGCAGCTGGGAGAGCTCTTCAAGGGGCCTGCTGTGCATCCCCTTTGTGCAGAAGTGGGTCTGTTCCCACACAGAAGCAAAGCTGACCTCGATCTTACACTGTCCTTGGTCCTGTGCACATTAGAAGGATTTTAGCTCTTAAAAAGCAAATGTAACAGTCTATTCTTTAAGTGGTTTTATTTCTTTTCTGTCTCAAATGAACTCAAAGCATTACTGTGATTGATTGGCAATTATGCAAATATATGATCTTTATCTTTACTTGGAAATAGAAAGAAATTTTTTCTCTCAACTACCCCTTATAGTAAGACTAAATAAACTTTGCACAAGGAACAAGAACATAGCATACAAGAGAAGATACCAGTGTTGTTTAAGAAAAGGTTAAGTATGTGACAGATTATGCCAAAGGAATTTAGTAATACCCTGTCATTAGAGTGTCTATAATCACAAATTTGTGTTTGTTAAGGAAGCAGGCCATTAGAAATAGTTAAGAATACTTTCCTATAATGTGTGCTAAGTACCTGTTTGTGTTCCCTTCCATTGCCCAGGAGTGTGGACTGTCCCTTGCTTAGCCACTGCATGGTGGAAAGATTTGCTCTTCAGGCAGAGAGAGAGGGGGGGGGGGAGGGAGAGAGAGGGAGAGAGAGGGAGAGAGAGAAGCAGGCATTGGGCATTGATCAGACTTTTCACTAATGAGCTGTGACGCCAGCTGCAAGAGGGGCAAATCCTGTTACTCTCTTCACCTACTCTCTGAAGCTGCAGAGTGGATGGATGGGAACAAGGTTCCCCTCTCTCTGCCGATCTGCTGCCTTTTCTACCCTTTCCCTTCCTTTCCTCTTTCGCCCCTGAGCTTCTTGGCAAAGGTCAGATTTCGGTGCTCACAGTTCATTGCACACAGTGAAAGGGAGATACAAAAGAGTAGGAGAGAAAGTGAGAAAAGAAAAAAAAAGTTGGGGTAGAGATTTTTTAGGAGGCTCCCTCGCTGCCTCAGTCTTAAGACTTAAGCTCTAGGTTGAAACCTCAAATAATAAAGCTTTGAATAACCAGGATTTCCAAGTACTTCTTTGCAGGACATAGTGGACCGTGAGTTAGAGAGAATTTCAATTTCTATTCAGAAACTTGTGAGTTTTGAAGAAGATAGTTTTATCTCTTTAGT
Source organism: Phodopus roborovskii (assembly GCF_943737965.1). NCBI lineage: Eukaryota > Metazoa > Chordata > Mammalia > Rodentia > Cricetidae > Phodopus > Phodopus roborovskii. The sequence continues at coordinate 12,717,300 of NW_026126578.1, forward strand.
ATTTGCTTAGAATGTCATTGTAAGGAAGATGATGTATAGTATTTATACTATGTGTCAGGGACCATGCTGTTCCCACATTACCACAACAGTCCTTGGAGATAGACTCCTTTTTAATATATATAAATTATTTATTTGTATGTTAATGTGCATTGGTGTTTTGCCTGCATGTATGTCTGTGTGAGGACGTTGGATCCCTTGGAACAGGAGGTACAGACAGTTATGAACTGCCAAGTGGGTTCTGGGATTTGAACCTAGGTCCTTTGGAAGAGCAGCTAGTGTTCTTAAATGTTGAGTCATTTCTCTAGTCCCAAGATAGACACCTGTAAAGGAAACAACTCAGTATGTACTCCTAATAGAAAAGTACTTTAAATTATGGCAACAAATTTTAAAGTTGGACTATTAAAATGATCATTTCCCTATGAAACCATTTTGTAAGTGCAGTTCAGTATTACCTTGCTACTTGCTGCTTGGGTGCACATTTCAGTGCAGGATTAGGGTAAATGATGTGAAATTTCCAAAGAATCAATGAAGAATTGTTACTATTGGGGGGGGGTGAGTAGGGCAATGTGTGTGTGTTTCAATTGTGAACACTTGTCTGTAATGAAGGCCTTGGTCTCCATTCCCAGCACAAAAGATTCAGCTAGGCTTGAGTCAATGTGGTGGACAAGGGGACATAGTAAGACCAATATGTTACAATATGTTAATGTAGCTATGGCATTTTGGCAGTAGGATCACCAAGTGAAAGTCATCTAGGAAGACTTGTAAAAGTTGTAAAAGACAAGTGTCTTGAACATGATTTACGAATTACAGAGAAACAAGCGGTCAGTTTTTTTTATTCAGTTTTGTTTTTTGAATGCACAGTTTATTGTTCACACATTACACCCCAGAGAAAAGGAAATTGCTCACAGCAAATGAGTCTTATAACCTAACAGTCTTGTTCTAAGTGATACCTCTATATCTAGAGGCAAAGTTAAGTCACTTGAACTTTGGGTAGGGGTGGCATAAGCTATCCAGCACACAGCAAGCTGCCATGTCTACATTCACAGCTGGAGAAAGAATAGTGGATGCTGGCTCCATAGCAGATGCTTCTCCAGAACAATGGCCCTTGAGAGCTACAGAGGCTAGCTGGTTATGGCCTAGGGTGCCAGACACTCAACATTCACCAGGGTGAGGGGCAGGAGAGGCTGGTGGAACTCAGATTCTCTAGAAGGGTCCCTTTGTTGCTATGTGATTCTTGTGCACACATATTGGAGACCAGCACCTGATGAGCTGCCTGGGGCCTGGGCTTTTATAACCCTTCAGAGGTTTGTCTTTCTTAAGACTTTCTGTCCCTGCTTCTGATTGATGTGGGTGCTTGATTCTCTGATGTCAGTCAGCATGGTATGATAGCAGGATGCTGAGCAGGAGCTGCTCCATTTTTTTTTTTAAATTAAAATTATTACTATGTGTGGGTGTAGAGGAGAAGACATCTTCACATGGGCTTCAGAGATGGAATTCAGGTCACCAGACTTGGGCAGCAAGTGCCTTTACCCTCTGATCCATCATCTCGCCAGCCCCATTGATTGAGCATTGTAAAATAAAGACTGTTAATTAGGGAGAGGGAGTTTTGTTTGCCCAAGAATACTGGGCCTGGTAACTGGTCCCTTTCCACCCCTGGCTCTGTCACTGATTTACTGACTTCTTTAGAAAAGTCATTCTTTGAGATTGCTTTTGGGTTTTTGTTTTGGAAATAATATTGCTATTGTAACCTATATTGGCCTTGACTGATCTATTCTGCTCAAGAATTGAAATTGCAGATTTACTATATTAGGCCTACCTGTCTGGTGAGATAATTGAGGTTTATGGCCTGTATTTGACCTTCTGGCTTAAGCACTCCTGGGTTCTGATTTCCTATCAAGTGAATGGCCTTTAGCTTTTTTGCTTCCAGGATTTAGCTATTCGACTATTAGAATAACTGACCATTTTCTTTGGAATCTTCCTCTGTGACCGGGTTAAACTGAGCCTTTTTGTTGTTGTTGGTGGTGGTGGTTTGTTTGGGTTTTTGTTGTTTTAGAATCTCAGGTCACCTATTACATTTTGAGAATAAAGACTTCAAATTTAGGACTTTAAATAAATGGAACAATTTGTTAAGATTCCATAAAGGTTGATTGTGTCTCTACAATAGAAACATACTGTGAAAGAGAGAATGTGTGTAGCTATATAATTGGTGTCGAGATCAGAAATCACGTCTTGCCCAAAAGTTTGATATATACCCGCCCCGGATTATAGATCTAGTTGGAAGCAGACTCTTGGGAATCTTTTTTTTAATGCAAATAAACATAGGTTGTATAAAAATCAATGACTTAGAGCATATTCTGTCACTTCTGAAAGCATTCCTGTTTTGGAAAGTTGAGAAGAGAAATAAGATTAGTGATGTTTCCCACTGTCACTTTTTGCCCCTTGGCCCAATTCTTAATGTCTAAATTGTGTATGAAGATTATGTCTTCTGCAGCTTCCACCTGAACTTTCAGGGCAAGCAAATGCATCTCACCTAGGATTAAATTACTGACCTTTCATCAGTCCTGTAGGTAGAGCCACACTGCATTCTCCCAGTGCTGGCTTTGTTCAAAACATAGTGGTGCCTTAAAGCTGTTGTAGGTGGATTATTAATAATCTACCTGCAAGTCAAGTAGATGAAGACTAATTTATAATCAGTTGTATGGTGTTTCTTCGTTGTCTTAAAATATGAAGCAAGAGGCCAAGGAGGGTTCATTTTGTAAAGTGCTTTGTTATGCAAGCATAAGGACCTGAGTTCTAATCTCCAGCCCCCATGTAAACAAGTCAGATCTGGAGTTGAGAGCCTGTAACCTAGTGCTGGGGAGGTAGAGATCCAGGTTCAGTCTAGCAATATCCAGTTTTGATGAGATTGTGTCTCATAAAATAGGGTGGAGAAGCAATTGAAAAAGACAGCTTGCCATCAACCTCCAGTCATCTGCCCTCCCCCAACATTTTCTATCAAATTCCTTAATGATGTAATTAGCATCAGTTCATTAAAAAAGAAATGTGCTTGTATATATCTTCTGATATGAAGGATGCAAAAGATGCAGGTGAAAGGGAATGGGGGCTAGTAAGATGTAATGGAAGAAATAAACGAGAATGCCAAATTGTTCTTCTGAAAGTACACATAGGAAGGAGGGCAGCATTGCATTGTTATGACAGTTTATGATGGTCCTTTATTTCCACTAACCATTCTGTTGCTTGCAGTCTGGTGCTGGAGAGAAATAGTGCATTTAAACAGTTCTCTGATCTATTTCTCTCTCCTTCCTCTCTCAGGAGTTAGAGGCAGCTCTTCACAGAGATGATTCGGAATTTATCAGTGATCTGATTGCCTGCCTGCTTCAGGGTTGCTATCAACGAAGGGATATCACGTGAGTAATGCTGGTCTTAATATTTCTTGCATAGGGAATTCATGGTGGCTCCACTCTCCTGTGACAAACAACCCAGCATTGGCCAGTACATAAGAGTGTAGACTCCATCTGCAAGTGCATTCACGGCCTTTAAGTTTGTTCATTCTTTATTACGATTCTTGAGTTTATTTTATGTTGACCTACAAATGTCATCCTGTTACATAGCTACTTTTTTGAGTGCAGTAGAATTTCTCCTCTCGTATGTGTATTTTTCTGATTTTTGGCTTGTACTATTGACAAAATATTGCCAAACAAATTAAAATCAGATCTCATTCCATTCCTGGGGCCTTTGAATCTTCTATTGTTCTCAAAACAACTTGGAGTCTCTGGGCTCCTTTCTGCTGTAACTGCCAAACAGACAGCTCTTTGATGCCTTTGAGATGTGTAGAATTTTGGAGTAGATGTTATCTGTGTGACAAACACAGAGCTCCCCAGTATGACCTCTTCTCTGAGCTTAGCTTTGTTTTGAGACTGGGTCTCTCTGTGTTGTCCAGGCTGGCATAGAACTTCTGAGCTCATGAGATCTTCCTGCTCCAAATTCTCAGGTAGCTGCTGAACTATGGACATGGATCGTTCAGATTTCCTTTGATTTGATCTAAGTTGAAGCAAAATAGGACAAACTCAACCAAAAGGCCAGTTACCCTGCTGTCCTAGTCTCTTGGCCCCTTGAAACCATGTAGGAGTTCAGTTTGTGATTTTTCAAATAGTTAAAGGTGGCTGGAAAGATGGTGCTTAAGAGCATATGCTACCTACTATTAAGGATGCAAGTTTGATTGGCTAGAACCTCTTGTGACCCTCGCTCCAAGTACTTCGATGCCATCTACTGGCCTGTGTGGGCATATACACAGACCCACATAGACACCCACATAAATATATAATTTGAAAATATAATTTATTTTTACTTTAAGAAATGGTGTGCCGCATCATTTTGTTATAGTTAATCCAGTATGCGAGGCCTGATTTTAGTGTTCAGGGAAATGTTCATATTGGCTGAAAAGAGGTAGACAGTGGTATGTTATTCAGGGTGTCTGAGAGTTATTGGCCTGGCCTTGAACTTCTTGGGTAGCCAAGGCTGGCCCTGAACTTGATTTTTCTGCCTCCACCCTTCTAGTTCTGGGATGACATGAGTGCTGGAATTATAGGCAGGTGACACCACACCTAGCTTTGTCATCCTGAATATAGTTTTCTGACTTTTCATGTCAGCCTGTGTGGCAGATATGTTTTTAGTGATATCCACAAATGTGCTACGCTGACTTTTGGTTGAAATGTTTTAGATTAGTAAGCTGGAGGGTTAATTCTTTGAACTTGGGAGTGGTGGCATCACTAGCTGGTGTGTGGAAGTCTGGTTTGCTGTGTCTCAGGCATTGTTGGAAAATCCTTTTTGGGACATGTGCTAGGGATGGGCTGTTCTGCTCTGGCCATGCTAAACACATCCTCTATATTTTGAGCCCTAAAAGCACTTGCTCTTGTCTTCATAATAGTCCATAGGTTCAAGAGGAATGCTTTATAGCAAGTAGGTGTGAAGTAGTAGTTTAAATTTCATACTTAATGCATACAGGTTAAATTGTGTGTTGGTTTGGTCAGAGATTAAAATGAGCACCACCACCACATTTTTCACCTCAAACTTGTGTTCATTCCACCTGCCTTTGTTTCCCAAGTGGTGGGGGGATTAAAAGGCATGCTTTACCACTTCCAGTGCTTTTACTCAGTTTTAAAACTCATTTGTAATCACTTGTATATGTTTTTCCATTTTCATATCTACAGTTGTGCTTATTATAGCAATAATTTTTCTTTTAACTACCCTTTCTCTAAATGTGATTTGATTATCAGATAACCCAGTCTATTAGGTAGACATTTTGTCTAACTTTTAACTGTGAGTAGCTTTATACTAAATTCACTAGGTGTTGTTCAAATGCCCACTTAAGATTTGTTAATGGGACGGATGCAGTTATGGCTTACTGGTTAAGAGCATTGGATGTTCTTCCAGAGGACCCAGGTTTGATTCTCAGCATCCACAGTGAATCACAGTTGTCTGTAACTTCTAGTTCTAGGGAATTTGATTCCCTCTTCTGGCCTCCTCGGGTGTTGTTAGGCATACACTTGGTGCAGAGACACACATGCAGGTAAAACAGAAATAAACAAATAAAAGTAAACAAGTTTTTTATCAAGATTTTACTAACAAATCAGCAGAGTGCCCACAACAGCTCTGTTTTCTTTTTGAACTGACTTTGAACCATGAAGGTTTCTCACTAATTTCCGTTAACTCTGTGAACAGTGGTATCTTTTAGACCCATTAGTGGTCTAAGCAGAATACTTCACTGGCTTTCCTGGAGTGTACAATTTTATGCTGGGATGAGGCTGGGGGATCTGCACTAATTATCTACCTTATGATTTTATCATTGCAAGTGGACAGTTACTCATTGTGTGCATAGGAATAAGAATACATCTGGGCTATTTTAAAAGTCAAAATGTAGACATCAGATCAGTCCACATTGGGCCATAATTTCTAGGTTCTTTTTCAGAGTCATATGAAGCCCAGACTGGACCAGCTGGCTGTGTAGGATGATTTGAATTTGAGTGCTGGGGTGTCATGTGACTGGTGTTTTGTAGTACTGGGAATTGAATCAAGTATTCCTAACTAGGCTATACCCAGTTCTGATACAGTGATGCATGTCTACATTCCTTAAATTACAAATTCCAGCAGCAGTTCTAATTTCTTAGCTTTAGTATCTACAACTATTGATGAGCATACATGTTTACTTTGAGGTACCTACAGTATATATAACATGATGTGAAAATGCCTGATTTTCACTGGTGAAAAATACACTATCTTACATTGCTGTTGTTTGTTACCTACATTCACATCTGCTTGGATTGTGTCTCTGCATCAGGCTTTTTTTTTTTAAAAAAAAAAAAAAAAAAGCAAAAAAAAAAAAACCCAAGTTTAAATGCAATTTAAAGTAACCATGCAAAGAGCTTCGGTTAACATCTAGTACCTTTCCTCCCCTATCTTCCCACCCCATAGGAAGAGAGTGATCACATAGAGTACACCTGGCTAGCCTCTAACCCACTGCAGTACTTCCGCCTCAGTCTCCCTAGTCCTTCCTGGGTTATAGGCATGAACCATTGTGCTTGGAGTTTTGTTTTTGCAGCTGAGGAAATTATAGCAAAGCAAGTGTATATACACCCAAGATATCCAGTGTCCCCCCTCTCCTTTTTTTGGTTGTTTGTTTGTTTGTTTGTTTGGAGACAGGGTTTCTCTGTGTAACAGTCCTGGCTGTCCTGGAACTCACTTTGTACACCAGACTGGCCTTGAACTCACAGAGATCCTTCCTTCTGCCTCTGCTTCTGGGTGCTGGCATTAAAGGTGTGTATTTGTTGTATTCTGTGCCATCTCTCTACCTAAGCTGAACCCTCTGAAGACCACAGTAGAACTTAGTGAGACTCCAGTCCAATTAAATTGATTTTGTGTAGAAATCCTGTCTTGAGAGAATAAAGCCTTGATTCAAAAGTTTTCAGGTCACATCTGTAATTGTCCAGGAGTTCAAGTCCAGCTTCCTGCCTGAAGATGAGGAAGGATGTTCAGGAATTTGTTAATTGCTAACTAAGTGTTGTTTTAAAAACTTGAGTAGCTCAGTGATAGAGCACTCACCTAGCTTTTTAGAGTCTTAGATTTAATTTCTGTCACTAAAGGGAGGGGTACTACTGAAAAATTGTTTTTCAAAGGATTCTGTGAGTGGGTTGTTGGGTGAGGATGGCCCAAGTAATCCTGTAAATACTTGAGTGTAATAGAACCTTCCCCCAGGTAGGAGAGTTTGGTTGATCTGTTAGACCAACAATGCTGCAATTGTATAGCCTAGAAATTAGCTCTTACCTTTGGAGTAAGTAGCTATAGTGACCCCTCCTAGACTTCTAGCAGGTGAATCTCTCACAAAGATTAGTTGCACAAATAAAGCACTCTGTAGAAACATCACAATTTAGTCTCGTAATATAAAATGAGGAAAACTGGGATATGGAGAATTAGGATGAATTCATAAAGTAGCATGTAAAGGAAAATCTTGCATGGGCTGGATCATCAAAGTAGCCTGGAGTTGGGCCTCAGACTCAGTGTGCTTGAGGGACAGGTAGTGAGACGCCCTGCTGATCCAGACCACACCTGAGGTACTGCTTGTATGGAACCACTTGTTTACTATCTTGTGAACTTGATGTACACTCAGTATACACATGTTCCTTGCAGTGCTTCCTGGCTCTCCACCATGTCACCTCCAAATTGCTATTCTAGTTTCGGGCCTTGCCCACTAAAATATTTTAAGGACTTAACAGGAGTTAGTCCTCTTTCAGTTTCTCTTTCTCTTCTGCGTTGGGAAGTAGATTAGAATAATTGAGTACTGGATTAAAAATAACTTCTGTTAGAGGGAAGATAGGATTAAAGCATACCATGTCTTGAGCAGTGGTGTGTATATAAGTAGCATAAAAATAACCAACAGTAAATTCTTACTGTAGGGGGCTGGAGAGATGGCCCAGTGGTTAAGAGCATAGGCTTCCCTTTCAGAGGACCCAGGTTCAATTCTCAGCACCCACATGGCAACTTAAACCAGTCTGTAACTCAGTTCCAGTTTGGCCAATGGCTCAGACTTATTACTATCTCTCACAATTAAATTAACCTGTTTCTCTTATTCAGTATTTTACCATGAGGCTCCTGGCTTGTTACCTCATATTTTTCTTCCCTGGTGCTACGTGATATCTCCCTCACCCCACCTTTTTATCTCTTTGGATTTCTGGCCTAGCTATATTCTGCCTGGCCATTGACCAAAACAACTTTATTCATCAACCAATAAAATCAGCACATATTCCCAGTGTACAGAAGGACATTCCTCCCCAAAAGTTTCTCCAGCAGATCCAGCAAGTTTCCAAATGTGCCACAGTACAATAACATTAGAATTCCCCAATGGCTCCCTATTGCACTCAGCATAACTCCTGAGCAAGACCTCAAGGGCTAGTATGACCCTGCCCAGCTCTCAAACCACGCTCGGTCCTCTGTGCTCTTTCTGTCCTTCAGACCTTCAAAGCCCCTCCTCATTTCTAACTTATACCTTTGCTGCCCCTCATCTCCACACTGTAATCTCGATTTCTTCATAGCACTTTAGCACCGTGTGATGGCATCAGGCCTACCTGACTGCTTGTTGCCAATCTACCTCCTAGAAGATAAGTCATGTACCTGATCATTCCGGCCTCAGTCTCCAACATGTGAAGCAGGTCCTGGTGTGTAGCAGGTCCTCAATAAATGCGCCTTCATGAGAAGACTGAATGACAGTGCTGCAGTTCCATTTTCTATATCTACTTCCATCTGTTTCTGGAAGAGGGTTCTCGCTTCTCTGGGGTTGTGAAGTACAGGCGTGGTATCTTTTGCTTTATGTCTAGGATCCACCTATGAGTGAGTACATACTGTAATTGTCTTTCTGGTTCCGGGTTACCTCACTCAGGATATTTTTTTCTAGTTCTGTCTGTTTGCCTTCAAATATTAGGATTTCATTGCTTATTACTGCTGAGTGGTACTTCATTATATAAATGTACCACATTTTCACTATCAGTTCTTCAGTTGAGGGGCATCTAGGTTGTTTCCAAGATCTGGCTATTACAAATAATGTTGCTATGAACATAGTTGAGCAAATGTGATGTGAATGTGCCTCCTTTGGGTATATGCACCAAAGTTACAGTATTTCAGGGTCTTGAGATATGTTGATCCCTGATTTCCTGAGAAATCGCTGTACTGATTTTCACAGCAGCTGTACAAGTTCACACTCCCACCAGCAAAGTTCCCCTTGCTCCACATCCTCTCTAGAATAAGCTGTCATTGGTGTTTTTGATCTTAGCCATTCTGATCAGTAGTTTTTTTTTTTTTTATATGCATTTCCTTGATGACTAAGGATGATGAACATTTCCTTAAGTGTTTTCCCACCATTTGAGATTTTTCTGTTGAATTCTGTCACTTTTTAATTGGATTATTTGGTAGTTTGATGTCTAGTTTCTTGAGTTCTTTGTATATTTTGGAGATCTTTTCCCATTCTGTTGGGAGCCAATTTGTCTTGTTGACCATGTTCTTTGCTTTACAGAATCTTCTCAGTTTCAGGAGATCCCACATACTAATTGTTGCTCTCAGTGTCATGTGAGACTAATGCTTTATTTAGGAAGTTGTGTCCTGTGTCTATATGTTCATGTGTATTTCCCACTTTCTCTTCCATGAGGCTCAGTGTGAATGGATTTATATATCCATTTCAATTTGTTTTGTGCATGGCTATAGATACGAATCTATTTGCATTCTTCTTAATGTGGACAGCCAATTATACAAGTACCATTTGTTGCATTATGCATTCTTTTTTCCATTTTATATTTTTAGCTTCTTTTTCAAAAATTAGATGTTCATAAGTTTATGGATTGCTATCAGGGTCTTCTATTTGATTCCATTGGTCCACCTGTCTGTTTTTATGCAAATACCAAGTTGTTTTCATTACTAGTTTTATAGTAGAGTTTGAAGTCAGTGATGGTGATGCCCCCAGATGGTCCTTTATTGTACAGAATTGTTTTGTCTATCCCAGATTTTTTTTTTTTTTCATATGAAATTGACTATTATTCTTTCAAGATCTGTGAAGAATTGTGCTGGGATTCTGATAGGGACTGACATTTTTACTATGTTGATCCTACCTATCCAAGAGCATGGGAGATCTTTCCATTTTCTGATATCTTTAATTTTGTTCTTTAAAGACTTGACGTTCTTGTCATAACGGTCTTGCTTGGGTAGAGTTACCTCAAGATATTTTATGTTATTTGTGGCTATTGTAAAGGGTGATGGTTCTCTGGTCTCTTTCTCAGCCGTTTATCATCTGAATATAAGAGGGCTACTATTTTGGGGGGGGGCGTTAATCTTTTATCCTGCTACATTACGGAAGGTGTTGATGTATCAGTTGTAAGAGTTCTGGTAGAATTTTTGGGGTCACTTATGTAAACTATCATATCATCACAAATAGCACAAGTTTGACTTTTCCAATTTGTATCTCCTTGATATCCTTTTGTTGTCTTATTGCTCTAACTGGAACTTTGAGTACTATGTTAAATAGATGTGGAGAGAGTGGACAGCCTTGTCTTGTTCCTGATTTCAGTGGGATTACTTGAGTTTCTCTCCATTTTGTTTGATGTTGGCTATTGGATTACTGTATATTGCCTTGATTATGTTTAGGTAGGTTTCTTATATTCCTAATTCTCTCTAAGACCTTTATCATGAATGGGTGTTGAATTTTGTTGAAGGCCTTTTCAGCATCCAATGGGATGATCATGTGGTTTTCTTCTTTCAGTTTGTTTACATGGTGGATTACATTGATGGATTTTTATACATTGAACCATCCCTGCATCTCTGGGATGAATCCTAGTTGGTCATGGTGAACAATTTTTCTGATTTGTTCTTTGATTAGGTTTGCTAGTATTTTATTAAGTATTTTTACATCTATTTTCAGGAGGGATATTGGTCTATAATTCTCTTAGTTGTGTCTTTGTGTGGCTTGGGTATCTGGGTAACTATAGCCTCAGAAAAAAAGTTTGACAATGTTCCTTCTGTTTCTATTGTGTGGAATAATTTGAGGAGTATTGGTATTAGTTCTTCTTTAAACATCTGGTACAATTCTGCCTTTGGGCTTTTTTTTGGTTGGGAGACTATTGATAACTGTTTCTATTTCCTCAGATTATAAGTATATTTAGGTTGTTACCTGTTCTTGATTTAATTTTAGTATGTAGTACTTATCTAGAAAATTGTCCATCTCTTTAAAGTCTTCCATTTTTGTGGAGTACAGGTTTTTGAAGTATGACCTGATGATTTTGTGAATTACCTCAGTATCTGTTGTTATGTTCCCCTTTTTGTATCTGATTTTGTTAATTTGGATATTCTGTCTCTGATTTGGTTACTTGGATAAAGGTTTGTCTATTTTGTTGAATTCCTCAAAGAACCAGGTCTTTGTCTCATTGATTCTTTGTATTATTTTCTTTGTTTCTGTTTTATTGATTCCAGCCCTCAATTTGACTTTTTCTTGCAGTCTGATCCTTCTGGGTGAGTTTGCTTCTTTTTGTTCTAGAGCTTTCAGTTGTTCTGTTAATTCACTAGTGTAGGATTTTTCCAGGATCTTTATGTAGGCAGTTAAGGCTATGAACTTTACCTGTTAGTACTGCTTTCATTGTGTCCCATAAGTTTGGATATGTTATGTGGTCATTTTTATTAAATTTTTGGAAGTCTTTTGTTTATTTCTTGACCCAGTGGTGGTTCTCTTGATCATTGTTCAATTTCATGTGTTTGTGGACTTTCTGAAATTAATGTTGTTTTTGAATTCTAACTTTAAGCTGTGGTGTATCCAATAGGGTACAGACAGGGGTTTGTTCCAATTTCTTTTTGTCTGTTGAGATTTGCTTTGTTACCGAGTATGTGGTCTATTTTTGAGAAGATTCCATGAGGTGCTGAAAAGAAAGTATATTCTTTTTATGTTTGGGTAGAATGTTCTATAGATGTCTGTTAAGTCCATTTGAGTCATAACATCTGTTAGTTCCCTTATTTCTCTCATAAGCTCTGTCTGGCAGACCTGTCCAGTGGGGTGTTGAACTGTTAGTGTGTGGGGCTTGATTGATTTGTGATTTAAGCTTTAGTAATGGTTCTTTTATAAATGCAGGAGCCTTTGTGTTTGGAGCATAGATGTTCAGAGTTGAAATTTCCTCTTGATGGATTTTTCCTATAATGAATATGAAATGACCTTCTTTATCTCTTTTGATTGATTTTAGTTTGAAGTCTCTTTTGTTAGATATTAGGATAGGTAGCTACACCAGCTTGTTTCTTAGGTCCATTTGATTGGAAAACCTTTTCCTAACTCTTTACTCGGAGGTAATGTCTGTGAGGTTGAGGTGTGTTTCTTGTAGGCAGCAGAATGATTTCTGGTTTCATATCCAATCTATTAGCCTGTGTTTCTTTATAGGTGAGTTGAGATCATGGATATTAATGACCAGTGATTGCTAGTTCCTGTAATTTTTGTTTTTAGTTGTTGGTGATGGCATTGTGTGTTCAGTTCCCTTGTTTGGGGTTTGCTGCTATAAGCTCATCTACTTCCTGTGTTCTTGTGGATTTAGGTGAGTTCCTTGGGTTGACGTTTTCCTTCTAGTACTTTATGCAGGGCTGTGTTTGTGGATAGGTATTGTTTAAATTTGGTTTTGTCATGGAACATCTTGTTTTCTCAATCTATGGTTATTGAAAGCTTTGCTGGCTGGGTAAAGTAGTTTGGACTAACATCTGTGGTCCCTTGATGTCTGCATAATGCTTTCATCGTTTCTGTTGAGAACTCAGGTGTAATTCTGATAGTCCTGCCTTTATGTTACCTGGCCTTTCTCCTTTACAGCTCTTAATATTGTTTCTTTTTTCTGTGTGTTTATTGTTTTGAATATTATGTGACAAGGGAATTTATTATGGTCTAGTCTATTTGGTGTTCTGTAAGCTTCTTATATTTTCATAGGCATCATTTCTTCTATGATTTTGTTGAATATATTTTCTGTGCCTTTGAGTTGGACTTCTTCTATCACTATTATTCTTAGGTTCTGTCTTTTCATGGTGTCCCATATTTCCTGAATATTTTGTATTAAGGACTTTTGGATTTTCCTCTATTTTATCTTCAACATCTGGAATTCTCTCTTCTGTCTCTTGTATTCTATTGTTTACACTTGCATTTATGGTTTCTCATGGTTTACCCAGATTTTCCATTTCCAGGATTCCTTGGGTTTGTATTTTCTTTATTGCCTCTATTTCTGATTTCAAGTATTGAGTCATTTCCTTCACTTGTTTTTTATTGGTGTTCTTTAAGGGATTTGTTGATGTCTTTTAATATTTTTGCCTTTTCCTCCATTTCTTTAAGGGGATTTTTCTTTTCCTCTTTATGAGTCTCAGTTATCCTCATAAAGTTACTTTTTAGGTCATATTCTTCTACCTCACCTATGTGGGATGTTAGTTTCTAGTGGTGTCATAGTGCTCTTTATATTATTGGGTGTGTTCTTACCTTGTCTATGCAAGCTTGTGCTTCAGGGGTCTCTCTTTCTCCAGTTGGTATAGTTGGAGGCTGTGCCTCCAGTGAACATTCCTCCTGGTGGAAGTGGGCTCAAGGCTTGGGAGGCCACTCCTTAAGGTGTAGGTAGAGTTTCAGCTCTGGTGTACACCCCCCCCCCCTTGTTGGAGGTGTAGGGTGGCTGAGGGTCCAGTGATTGATATAGCAGCAGGTTGTTGCCAACAAGAAATGACAGAGAATGCTGTCTGGGACACAGGTGCTCTTTCCAGAAGCTACTGCTGGGACACTGCTGTCATTTCACCTAGCAGACTCTCCTTGCTCTTGTGGCTGAGGCTTAGGCCTACCTCTGATGTTGCTTCCTGCTGGTTGTCTTGCCTCCCACTGAGTCTGCTCCAGGCTTGGGGTGGGGGTGGGGGTGAGCTTCAGGCCCAGAGACTACTTTTGAATTGTGAACGCTTGGCTTTAGCTTAAATTTGTCCTACTACCTCTTACAACATAAATTAACCCACTTATGTTCATCTGCATTCTGCCATGTGGCTCTTTATCTCTCCTACATTCTGTATACCCAACTTCCTATGTCCTGCTGGCAAATCCACCCCACTTCTTCCCAGAATTCCCCTCTTTCTGTGGAAGCCAATTTTTTCCTGCTTAGCTATTGGCCATTCTTCTCTTTATTAAACCAATCAGAAGGTGCCATAAGCAAGAAAGATAAAACAGAGACACATCTTTACACAGCTTGTTCAAATATCTTGCAGCAGTAACCACCTTAATTTCCACCTAGGCAGTCTCGTTTGTTTGTTTGTTTGTTTGTTTGTTTTTGCCCAGCCCCTCACTCCTGGTTCATAAATCTTAACTGACAGTTCCTTCAGTTCTCTAAATTGTCATTGTGTAGTCTTTAAAATTTTTGTAAAAAAACCTGTTTTCAAAGCTTAGATTATCCAGCTATAATGTACTCCAGATATATAGGAAGCAGTGGCTAGAGAGCCACATAAGACCAGGAGCTAAACCAGGCCAGACAACATATGAGATGTATAAAAAGAATGACAGGCTAGTGGTGGCCTAATAGAGTTCCAGGACCCTTGTGACAGAGCAGGAGAACCAACTTCCACAAGGTGTTCTCTGACCTTCACATATGTACCATAGCATACACACAAGAAATAGCCCAAAACACACACGCCACATAAAATCACTCGGTGTTTTGGGTTTTGGTGTTTTTGTTTTATTTTCTGTTGTGTTTTTATTTTATTTGTTTTTTGTTTTGTTTTCCGACCTGGTCTCTCTCCATAAGCTCTGACTATCCTGAAACTCAAGAGATCTGTCTGCCTTTACATCCCAAGTGCTGGGATTAAAGGCAGGCACCACCACATCCAGCATAAACTTAAGTGGTTTTTTTTTTTTTTTTTTTTTTTTTTTTTATGAAAGAAAATTAGTATATAGTAGGATTAGAGTAACTTGGTATTAAGATGCTTTTCTATACTTTTTCATCTTAACCTGAAATATCAGTAAATGCATTTGTGTAGAAAGTTTTTGAGAAGATGTTTTGTACGTATATGTACTGCCTTAAGTCACACCCCCAATTTTAAAGCGTGTATTTATAGGAACTCTGTAAAACCTAATAGTATGAGCAAAGGATGACACTGTTGCCTCTCTTTTGCATTTTATACTATTGACCAGAATTTCCCATATACAGTTAAAATAAGATAACCAGTTATGTGAAATGAACACATACACAGGGTTTCTCTTTGTAACAGCTCTGGCTTTCCTGGAACTTGCTTTGTAAACCAGGCTGGCCTCAAACTCACAGAAATCTGTTTGTCTCTGCCTCCCCAGTACTGGGATTAAACCACTGCCTGACAAAAAAATTCTTTTGATTCAGTTTGTCTTCTTTGTGATTTAATGAAGCGATAGTCTAATACATAATTTTTCATTGAAAGGCTTTCATGTCCTTTTCTAACTGTTTTTTTTTTTTTTATAAACTGTCAATGTATCACTCCCCATCTTTTGTTTTATATTAATGTATTTATGTGTTTGGGGTCATTTGATTAGGCCTCAGACATTCCACAGCTACCTGGAAGACATCATTAACTACCGTTGGGAGCTTGAAGAAGGAAAGCCCAACCCTCTGAGAGAAGCCAGTTTCCAAGACCTTCCTCTCCGCACTCGGGTAGAGATCCTGCATCGCCTTTGTGATTACCGGCTAGATGCAGATGATGTCTTTGATCTTCTTAAGGTACTTCTCTAGAAAGCTTCTATTCTAGACCAGTAAAAAGCCAGCATTTTGAATGTAAAATCACAAAGTATTGAGAAGCAAGAATTTAGCTTGTTCATAGTAGTCTCTTAATAACTTGTATGCACAACCACGCCCCCTTGTGGCCAAAAGAATGTAAGCAATACAGGTGTATGGCTTGTAAGTTGTTTCTTTTCATTTCCTAAGCCCTAGCTCATACAGCTCATACTTGGAATCCTGTTTTCACACAGAAAAAAACAGCAGTGAATTTGACACTGAACTTTTCAGCTCTGGCTGTCCTGGAACTCCCTTTGTAGACCAGGTTGGCCTAGAACTCCCAGAGATCTACCTGCTTCTGCCTCCAGAGTGCTGGGATTAAAGACATATGCCACCACCACATGTCTTTGAAACTTTATTTTTTTATCCACATTCCAATTTAAAAACAAAAACACATTTAAGAAAGATGTGGAAAATTCTTCTTTCCTCCTTACTTTCTATTGCTGTTACCTGTTTTAGAAATATATTGCTGTTATCTGATACATATGTGGAATATGAATATATATATATATATGGAAAGGAGTTGGGTTAATGCTTACAAAAATGGGAATGTTGATTTCTTTCTCATCGTTTTTTGGTTTTTTTGAAATAGGGTTTCTCTATGTAGGAGTGGGTTGGCCTCTCTGCCTCCTGGGTGTTGGGATTAAAGGCGTGTGCCATTAAGGCTTGGGAGGTCAATTTCTTTTTTGTTTTTTTAGGAGGTTGGGGGTGAAACAGGATTTCTCTGTATTGCTTTGGAGCCTGTCCTGGAACTAGTGCTGTAGACCAGGCTGGCCTCAAACTCAAGGAGATCCTCCTGCTTCTGCCTCCTGAGTGCTGGGATGAAAGGCATGCACCACCATGGATGATCAATTTCTGATCCTACTCAATCACTTGATTAAATATAGCAATTCTCAATTGAGCTTTATGCACAGACACATAAAGATCATATAACTTAGTACAATTCCTACTTAGCACTTACAGTAACAGTGAGAAGACCAGTACAGATCATGCTCTGGAGCATTTCAGGAATTGCTTTACTGGATCTCAGCTGGACTAAGGAAAATGCTATGTTGTGCATAAAAATGGCTCATTGGTTAAAAGTCCTCACCAATCTTCCAGAGGACCCAAGTTCAGTTCCCAGCACCCACATTGGCAGCTCACAATTGCATGTAATTCCAGCTTCAGGGAATCCAGTACCCTCTTTGTTCTCCGTGGATACCCACACATATGTAGCATACAAACACACACATACAGGTGAGTAAAGAAAGTTTCTGTGAGTTGTGGAAAAGGTATGGTACAGAACCACATGAAGCAAACCCTTTAGAACATCTGACTGGGAGTATGCATAAAAGTATGATAGGAGCCCACGCCTGTTGAGCCTGTTATACAGTTCTGGGAGGCTGAGGCAAGAGGAGCACAGGGCTGTTCTCCACTACAGAGTGAGGCCTTGCAGTAAAAGAACTGAATTGAGTGTCCGACTGTACTAAGTGTGGCCATTCTTCCTTTCATGTGTGTACACTTAAGGTAGCAACTCTAAGCTAGAATTCTTTTTGATTCCTCTTTTTGTGAGTGTGAGCCAACCTTAGGAGCCATGGATGGGTATAGGGAACATCTAAAATCTCCTTGTCTTGTTTATCAAAGAAAGTACCTCTTCCCATTCTGTTCTGTCTGTATTTCATCAATCCTGAGAGAAGATTATATATAGCATATTAGCATTTTAAAATATGAGGTGTGTCTGATGTAAATTTTGGATTGTCATTTCAGTTTTTTCCAGTTTTATGTTGTTCATTTTTACAAATCCATTTTCCTGTTCTGCCCAGGGTCTGGATGCAGACAGTCTCCGAGTGGAGCCCCTGGGTGAAGATAATTCAGGTGCACTCTATTGGTACTTCTATGGGACACGGATGTACAAAGAAGACCCAGTACAAGGAAGGTCCAATGGAGAACTCTCCTTGAGCAGGTACTGTCTCTAACAGAAGACTTATGATGACTGCTTTATTTAGAATGCTATGAAAAAGACCAGGTGTGGTCTTGCATGCCTTTAATTCAAGCATTTGGAAGGTAGGGGTGTGTGTGTATGCGCACGCGCGTGTGCGTGTCTGGGGCAGGTGCTGTAAAAGTTAATGTATCACAATTACATAGCACTTTGTTTTTTCCAATGCAATAGTTACGTGTATTGGCCTACCTGCAACAGGATGGCAAGAGTTCCATACTGAAACACAAAGGAATTACTTAATAGCCTTTAGCACAAGACTGTGGTGAAAAATAATGTGATCTGAACTTGAAGTGTTTGTAGTTGGCATTTTCATTGGGTCACCAACCAGCTCACAGATAAAGACTTGGAAACTTGTTAATTATGAATGCTCAGTCTTAGCTTAGGCTTGTCCTGCTACCTCTTCTACATTAATTTAACCTGTTTGTATTCTGTGTTTTGCCCTGAGCTTTTTACCTTTCTTTCATTCTGTATGCCCTACTTTTCCTGCCTCCTCTTGGCTGGCTGGCTAGCCACCCAAGTTCATTTTCCTACTTAGTCTCCCTGTCTGCAAGCTCCACCTATACCTCCTCCCTCACTATTGACCATTCATCTTTTTATTAGACCAATCAGGTGCCTTAGATAATGTAAAACAAGCAACACATCTTTACATAGTTATACAAATACAAATGCAATTTTGTCTTTTCTTAGCTAAACAAATATTCCACTACAGATATACACAAGAGATTCCCAATCAGTACTTGCACAGTTCCACAGACTGTTTAATACAGCAAGCTTTGAGTACTCCTTTTTTTTCCTATTAGAGTTGATAATCCACCTTAGGAACTTGAGGATCCTTCATCAAGTGCTTCCTAAATAAGCAGAGGCCTCATTTACAAGGTGGCTAGAATGATGCTAAGCTCTGGTTTATTGAGACTTCCTTATTGCTATGAGCAGTACTTGCTATATGAGCAAGGGGTTAGATGTTACATTTTCATAAAATGTCAGTTTTCCTTGATTTTTCAATTTGGTAATCCTTCTATAAGAACAATCACATTGTCTATTCCCTGTTTCTGCTTTGTTGTATAAACCATTTTTGTATCCTTGTGGTAGAGAATAATATAATTACTAATACAAAAATCATGTTAGTTGTTAGTACCATGCCAGAACATTCCTATATAACCATACTGTTTCTTAGGGAAAGTGAAAGACAAAAAAATGTCTCAAATGTTCCTGGAAAAACAGGCAAAAGAAGAGGAAGGCCTCCAAAACGAAAAAAAGTACAGGAGGAGATTATATCGAGGTAAGAAATCTCATTGGTCTGTATTAATAGCTCTCATACTGGAAGGAACCTTAATTTCATCTCATCCTTTGCTTTATTATTTTTACTTGTGAGTGGACAGGACATAGGTCATAGCTTATGGAGACCTGAGTTAGAGTTCACATTAAATTGTCAAGCAACCCTGTCTGCATGACCTCTATCAAGTTACCTGCTCCCTGAGCCTCTTAGTTTATTGGCTGATGCCTATTCATTTAGTGAGGTTTAAACTGAACAGGACAACACCTGGCAGCACAAGAAAATGAAGGCTATGATATTTGATAAACATTCATTTTAGTGTAAATTTTAAATGTGTTATACCACAGGAAAGTGAATCAAATTAATTCCTGATCATTGTTATAGGCTATGAATATAGTGCAGTGCTAGAATACAGAAGGACCTGGGTTCCTTTCCCTATCATACTCCCACCAAAGCACTGGCTAGTTAGTCTTTTAATATCATCCTAGGTTTAGAACTTAATTCTTTTATTGCAGTAATTAAGGTGCCTGAAACATGTACATTCCTACAGTAACTAGAAATATAAAATGTAAAGTATTTTTGAATCTTTTATTTGGCATTTAATTTTAGAAAGAAAAATACATTCACATCTGGGAAATTTCATGCATCATTACTTTTTTATATGTCATTACTTTTGTGTGTGAGACACACACACACACACACACACACACACACACACACACACACACACACATGGAGACCAAAGCTTGATGTTGGTGTCTTCCTGCATTAGGATTATGAGACACCATACCTGGCTGTCTTAGGATTTCTGTTGCTGCAATGAAACACCATACCCAAAAAGCAAGTTGAGAAGAAAGGGTTCATTCAGCTTACATGTCCACATCATAGTCCATCATTGAAGGAAGCCAGGTTAGGAACCAGGAGGCAGAAGCTTATGCAAAGCTGGTAGAAGCATGCTGTTTACTGTCTTTCTTAATAGAATCCAGGAACACCAGCCCAGGGATGGCACCACCTGGGCTTTCTTCCATTGTTCACTAATTGAGAAAATAACATACAGTTAGATCCTATGGAGGCATTTTCTCAATTGAGGTTCCCTAGTTTGTGTCAAGTTGACACAAGTCAGCATACTGGCTTTGCTTTTTTAAAAGAAATATAGGTGCTAGGGTTCAAACTAGGCTTCTTAACATTTCTAGTAATATAATAAACAGCTTCTTCTTTTGAGATTAGAAGCTGTACTTAATGGCAAATCAGGTTTTGGTTTTGTTTTGTTTTTTTCCTCCCCCTAATAACAGAAATATTCCTAGGTTGAGGCAGGAGGATCCTAGTTTGGATTACAAGGTTGTCATAAAGAGGATGGGAATGGAAAGGCTTGTTAAGAAATCACATGGGTGAGCCAGTTAAGAGCATGGGCTGCTCTTCCAGAGGTCCTGAGTTCAATTCCCGGCAAAAATAAGGTGGCTCACAACCATCTGTAATGAAATCTGGTGTCCTCTTCTGGCCTGAAGTCCACATTGTAGACAGAAAACTGTTTCATACCTACTTTAGTGTGGGAATTTAGAACCATTGTATTGGTGCACATGCACTGTACTATCCTCTACTGGTAAGTGACAGAGGCAGTTCAGCTTCATAACATCCTCTTGGCATCTTCCTTAGATAAGGGTGAGGCAACATGTCCTCCCTAGTGTATCTATGTGACAGAGAGAATCTCGACAGTATAATTTCTCTCTTCATTGGTGCTGATGCCATAACCTTGATGCTTGGGTTTCAGTCCTTCCATTTCCTGCATCAAGTCTACCCAACATTCTACTTTTATTTCTCATTTGACAGCTCACCCCATCTCCAAACGCCATTGTGTTAACTGGGTCCATATCTGCAAAAAAGATCAAACAAATTGGGCATACCAGTGTCTTGTTTTAATTGTTTTTCTCTTTTTCTTGTGTTTTAGTGAAAAGCAGGAAGAAAATTCATTGGTATCTGATCTGCAGACAAGAAATGGTAATAATGGTCTTTGTTGCTGTGTACAAATTCATACGTATATTACAGTGGTATCACTTTTCCAGTCATTCAGTAGTTAGGATGAGTCCAGCAGTCTCCAATGTTTTGTTCCGTTTCCTTCTTTCCCCATCCTCCACCTCATAGACACTTTAGATCGGCATTAGTTCTGTACTGTACCTTGTGCAGTATATTAAAGACTCAGACATTTGGGTAGGCAAGTAGCTTCTTAGAGAGCTGCCTTTTAATTATCAGTGACCTGAAAAGTGTTGCATGCGTGCATACATACATGGTTAGATTTTGTTACACTATTATTTTATATGTCTACTATTATACTATTATTAATTTTTTTTTTTTTTTGGGAGACAGGGTTTCTTAGTGTGTAGCTTTGGCTGTCCTAGAACTAGCTCTATAGACCAGGCTGGCCTAGAACTCAAAGATCCTTCTACCTCTGTCTCCTGAGTGATGGGATTAAAGGAACATGCTATGCCTGGACTCTGGTTAGATTAATTCTTTAATCCACATCTTTTAAATTTGGAGGGAAATAACCAATTTGCAGTGTCATAAATGAGATAAGAAATACATTTCTACAATCTCGGTTTCAAAGCCATTTTTTTTTTAGAAAAGTAATGTGTTTTTATTAGTTTTAAGCATTTCTAGAATGTTAAAATTTTCTTTAAATCACAATCATTTTGTTTTTGTGGGCACTTGTCTAGTTAAAATTACAGAAATAGTATGCATAATCCCAGCACTTGGGAAGCAGAGGTGGTAGATCTCTGTGAGTTTAAGCTAGTCTAGTCTATGATGAGACTCTTTCCTTTAAAAAAACAAAACAAAACAAAAAAGTATAAATTGTCATGCAGACATTGTGTAAAGTGCTTGTAATCCTAGTGGTTGGACGTTTTCACAGTCTATAGTGAGATCCCATTCTTTTTTTCTTTGTAGGGTCCCGAGGACCAGGCCAAGGTACTTGGTGGCTCCTGTGTCAAACAGAAGAAGAATGGAGACAGGTCACTGAGAGCTTTCGAGAGAGAACTTCTCTCCGAGAGCGCCAACTCTACAAGCTCCTCAGTGAGGACTTCCTGCCCGAAATCTGCAACATGATTGCCCAGAAGGTAGAGCCTGATGTTAATATTGCATCTCATTCACCTGCTGTCCTTATCTTGCAGATGGTTTATAATGTCTTCCTTACTTCTAGAAGTCTGTGTCCAATACCCTTAGAATGACCTTTTGCGGAGTGAAACTATTGAAGTTTAATAAGGATCAGGAGAAACAGATAGGCCGATTAGATGTTTATTCGGGGAGAAATAACTTACAACATAGACAGATAAACACCAGCAGGTTCCTGGTCCAAAGGATGCCTCTGGATGTTCTCCTGTCCCAGAGCTGCAAGCAAGAGAGCTCCTTGAGCCCCTTCCTCAGATTTAATTCCCCCTGGCAACATCAGTCCCTGTCCACCCCCCATGGGCATGGTCTGTGCCACAGGTGTGGACAAAGTGAAAATCTCACTGGAACCAGGTTTCATTTCTCTGTAACTATCACCAGGAAACATGGCCTGAGTTTGTTCTCCTCTGCTCCCCAATAAAAATAATTTTAGCACCTACCTTGTATTTCCCTCACAGCATCAGTTTTTGGTGAACATTTGTCCTGGTAGGCCTGTGCCAGTTCTTGCCAGATTCCACCTGAGCTGTTTGTGGTTTCTTTGACTCCAGGATAAACTACATGAACCATATATACCTTATTTATACATGGCATTTTCAGACATTTTTCTGTCCCTTTTTTCTCTCCCCTATGGATGTCGTTTACAAGCCTCATTTCAGATTGGAGAGATGGCTTAGGAGTTAAAAGTGCGCACTGCTCCAGTTTCCAGCACCCATGTCAGATGACTTAGAGCTGCCTGTAATTCTACCTCCTGGGGATCCAGCGTCTTCTGAACTCCATGGGCACCTGCACTCGCGTGCACACTCGCCCCGCCCCCATCTCTCTCTCTCTCTCTCTCTCTCTCTCTCACACACACACACACACACACACACACACACACACACACACACACACACACACTTTGTTTTTAAACCAGGTGTGATGACACTTAATAGTCCTAGTGCTCAAGTGGATAAGGAGGAGGTTCATGAGTTTGAGGCTAGCCTAAGCTACATAGTTCCAGCCATCCTGGGCTCTAGGGTGAGACTTATCTTTTTTAATTACTTACCCTTCCGTTATTTTATGCATTTATAATACACTTTTTTTTTTAAATAATATACTTTCTTAATACCCCCAACCTCATCCAGGTTGCCCTCTTTTTACTTCCCTCTTATACCTATTGAAGCCCTTCCTCCCAGTAAGGCTCCCTCTGCTTTCATCTTTTCTTATGACCCACTGCATTTAAGCAGCTTACTATTGGCTACACCCATTAACTGTCTGTGTCTCTTCAGGTAGGGAATGATATACCCAGGGACACTCCATTGGAAAAAACTGACCCCTCACCTCCCCTTTTCCAGCATGTATCAGTTGCCAACAGGTTCTTGATTAGGAGTGGGACTTTGTGTTTACTTCTCCTTCTCAGTGTTTAGACTTCATTGATACCTTTGTCCTCATTCCTTATAAAATTAAACAGTATCACTCAGTAGTCCCCAAGTCAGCTTCTTAATACTGGCATGTAAGAGCTACCTACACCAAGTGAAAAGTACATTATAATCCATCAAGTCTAGGCTAAACCTAGACTATTAATGTTAATAATGCTATTTTGGAAGCCCTTGTCCAGTATAACAGCCACAAATATGATAACTCCTAGGACCTAAGTATACTTGGCAAGTGCTTTCCTTGCTGAGCTGTACCCTCAGCCTCTAACAAACAAGAGTAAACAGAATGTAAAATGCAACTCTGTGGAATGTTGTGTAGAGAACTATAAATGTGGTTAAAATGTATGTTAAATAGGACTTCTTGCTGGTGCTAGATGACTAATGTAGTTACCAGAATCCATTGCCATCTTTTGTAGACAACATGTTCTCCCTCTTGAGATCCTTTGAAGTGATATCTGTCATCCTATAGGTTTACAGCCTGCCTGAGTGACTCTGCTGTATTTAAAATAGCCAAGTGGTGGAGGCATATACATCTAATCCCAGCACGGGGGAGTCAGGGGCAAGTGGAGCTCTGTGAGTTTGAAGCTAGCCTGGTCTAATGAGTGAGTTCTAGGACATAGAGAAACCCTGTCTCAAAAACTAAACAAAAAATTTCTAAAAGTCATTGAAAATTCATTTATAGTACTAGCAAGTTTATCAGTAATCTTGGAGTTGTACATATTTTATATGAAAAAACTGTTAGTATATATTTTCAAGTTCTTTTTTAAAATAACTAATTTTTAAAATATTGTTTAAATATGGTGTTCTATTTGCATATACACCTGCGTTCCAGAAGAGGGCATCTATTTATTAAGAACTATCTGTTCTTAAGAGGAAAGCTTAACTGTTAGAGCCCATCACATCACTGTAGTCTGAGCCTTTTCCCAGCATAATAAAACTTTTCCTCCAAAGCAGAAATTAATCTATATAAATGCTATAACAAGCCTGAGCATTTGAAGCCAGCCTGGGCTACATAGTAAAACCTTGTCTCATAAGTATATATTGAATGTAGTGAAGGAGAAACATTGTATGACTGTAGTGTTTTTAACAAATGAGTCAGTTTATTGGAAGCATTCTCAAAGGACCTTCATTTAATAGTTCTTGCAGAAATGATTTTCTCAAAGCTATAGAAATACTCATCTGTATAGTAGTCTTTGCTGTACTTGGCATTTAGCACTTGAGTTATTTTCATCATACTATTATGTTTTTATGAGTCTCTTTGTATGCACTGTATTTCTTTAAAATTCTTTGGGCTGGCCAGGCATGATTGAACATGTCTTTGTTGAGATTATAATTGTGTTACAACATTTCTCCCTTCCCTTTCTCCAAACACTCCCATATAACCCTCCCTGTTCTTCAAATGTATGGCCTCTTTCTTTTTAATTTACATTCTAAATACACCTGCTCAATTCATGCAGTGTTGCTTGTGTGAATGTGTTCAGGGCTGAGTGTTTGGCCCTGGACAACCAGTTGGTGTCTTTTCTCTGAGGAGGACCATCTCTCCCACTTCCCAGTTTTCCAGCTTTCCTCGGTTGCCCATAGTTCTTGTTGGGTTGAGGCCTCCTGAACTTTTGACATGTCCATTGGTGTTGGTGTTCAGCTCATGTTTGGGCAGTGAGGTGTTATGGTTATAGCTTCTGGCTCTTACAGTCTTCGCTCCCACCCATCCCCCCCTACAGTGTTCCCTGGGCTTGTGCCTTTTATCCTATTCAGAGGATCTACAGAGTGAGTTCCGGGCCCGAAAAGGTTACATAGTGACATCCCTGCCCTTGGGAGGCAGAGGCAGGTAGTTTTCTGAGAATTTGAGGCCAGCGTGGTCTGTAGAGCTCTAGGACAGCCAGGGCTACACAATTACTGTATAAACCCATACTATTTCATAAACAAATGCTCTGAGAATATTTGTTTTTTTAATATACTGATAATATGTGACACCTTCCTAAAGCATTTAATGTGGATTAAATTATTGTTACTACAAAGTGGTGACTCACGCCTTTAATACCAGCACTTGGAGCAGAGGCAGGTGGATCTCTGAGAGTTGGAGTCCAGCTTGGTGTATAGAGTGAGTTATGGGACAGCCAAGATTGTTACAAAGAGAAACCCTGTCTCAAAAAAAAAAAAAAAAAAAAATTATTGTTACTCAATATTTGCTTACAACTATTATGGTATAATAGAATTTTATATAAACATCAATTGTAAATAAAGAAATGGTAGGTAACCTGTAATAGTTAAAGAATGCTATCATTTATTTTTAATTATATTTAAAAATTATTGGGTTTACATGGTAACCTATGAACATCTATGGAGACAGAGTTTATAGAATTGTAAATTAATTTTCTTGCAAAAATGTAACTACCAATATTTATCATCTTTAATGTTGCTGGAGATTATCCACCTTAATGACTATGCCAGTTTCTCTAATGATATATTTGTGTCTCCCCTGCCGTTTTTTTGTTTTGTTTTATTTTATTTTGTTTTGTTTTTTTAGTTCAATAAAACATTTGACACTTGTTCACTTTAAAAAACCAAAAAGGGCAGGGGTTGTAGACGACTGAAAAGTAATTGTTAGTGGATGGTGGCTTATAAACATTAGGAATGTTGTCTACACAACATTGGTTGTGGTGATGCACAGATTTTAGCTCAGCATTCCTACCATTTGAGAGGCAGAGGTAGTCAGATTTCTTTCTGTACATTTGAAGCCAAAAGCTGGTAATAATATATGCAGGGAACAATCACCCTCTGTATCAAATATAGCATATCCTTCTTTCATCTAATGTAGCAAAGTTGGGAGTGAAACTGGTGTTGGCTTCTTTTGCTATTTGTATGGTAAATTGGCAAGATTTCCTTTGGAAACAGTGCTGTGCTGGGGTTATATCTTAAGTGTAAGAGATAACTCCTACTTGGATTGTGAACTTCATAGAGGAGATGCTGATAAGCTTGGTGAGGAGGAGACTGCCTAGGGAGATTTGAAGAGGTACTTGAAGAGGATAGAGGATCATGACATCTTTGGTACTAGTGATTGTGTTTCCTCTGGGAATTGCTTATCCTATCGTAAAAACAGAAAAGCTGTATTTGCAGTGTGCCTAAACAGTCTGAACCAGTCCTTGTTGTCATTGAGAAGTTTGTTGTTTTTTATCCTCTCTTAGTTTGCTTATTCTTCAAAGTCTTATGACTTTGTATTAAGCATTTCTGGGACCAAATCCCGGCTCCCAATCCGTGTGTGTAGGGGTGGGAGAGTAGGGTGCGTGTGTGTGCATGCTTGAAAGCACAAATGAGTACCTAGAGCTTTTAAGTTTTTATTACACTTTTATGTGTGTGTGTGTGTGTGCCACTGCACCAAGTATGTTTCAAGGATCAAACTCACATAGTCAGGCTTGATACCAGGTGCCTATAGCCTCTAAGCCCTTTAAGGGATCATTTGATTTCAGGTGCTCCTAGTGCCCCTTTCAGAACCATTCCTTCCCTCAGGTGAATTGATTAAAATGGGTTTTTTCTTGGTCATTTAAAGAGGGGTTGGGTTTTTGTTTGCTTGTTTGTTTTGGGGGGTGCTGTTGTTCTGGGGGGGTTGTTTGTTTTTGTGGTGGTGTTTGGTTGTCTACCCAAGGATGCCCTGAAATTCAGAGTCTTTCCCTTGCTTCCCAGATGCTGAGGTTATTAAATGTGCCTATCACATCCAGCTGGAGAAGGAGTTTGCCTCAGGTTGAAACTAATCTCTCTGGCCAGTGATGAAGATTTTAATAGGAAATTCTTGGTTGTCAGTGGCTTTTGAATTGCTACTTGTTAAGAAAATAGACTGACTTTACCCAGCTGAATAGTTTTCCCTTATCATCCTAAAAGATGGACACCTTTGGCCCCCATCAGATAAATTAGTCACTGGTGTGCCTCAGTGGCCATTCTGATGCTGGTGGCCACAGCAGCAGCAGTAGCATAGCTGAGAACACCCTAATCTATCTTTTCCTTTCTTTTCCTCACTTCTAACTGTAGGGAAAACGTCCACAGCGCACAAAGCCAGAGTTCCAACATAGGTTTATGTCTGACCACCTGTCCATCAAATCCATCAAGCTAGAGGTGAGTGTATTGAGAGTAAAAAAGTGTATTTGAAAAGGGTAGTTCCATTTCATTTCACATGCTTTTATCCTTTGCCCTTAAAAAAAAAATCTCAAATGTTCACTAAAGATTTAGGATTTTTAGACAAGGTTTTGTTCTGTAGCCTTTGCTGTCCTAGAACTTGCTCTGTAGACCAGGCTCGTGTTAAACTGTTAGAGATCCACCTCCCTCTGTCTCCTAAGTGCTGGGATTAAAGTTGTGCACTACTACCGCTAAGCTTCAAGAAAGATTCTTAGTATGTATAGTGTTTTTCCTGAAAAAGTAGATAAAAGAATGGAAGATTGGGTGACATTCTTTTTATCTTAAATATTTCTGGGTGGCAGGCACATGTTCAGTCTAATAGAGATCTGGTTAAGTTCTGTGATAAGGAAGTTCATGAATGCAAAGATTTGAAGCCAGGGAAAGAACGGTCGATTCGATTTAGGCAGACAGAGGTGTTTGACTTTAGAGTGTGGGATGGCTAGATTTCTGATGGTGAGCAGTGGGTGTGGAATTAAAGCCTTCCTCACAACAAAAGCTGCAAGGCAGCAAATGGAATGCCATGTCAAAGATGAGGGTGTGGCTGGCATGTTGTGATATTTCGTGGGGAAATATAAATAACTACTTCTGGAGTCTACAGCTCTCATGCTGTGTTGAGTAGGAATGAGAAATGAGGCTGTTGTTAGGTGCAAGTGGTGCAGAGATGAGCTGCTTAAGAAGCAAGTGCTTGCCTGGAAGTTTAGCTGATGACTTTTTCTCCTAAGATGGAGGGCACAAAAGTTCCCATTCTGTCACTGCACCTCTCTCCGATCCAGGGTCTGTCCAAAAAGGCTTTTATAGCATGTTGCTAGTGTACTTTGTGCTCTCAAAGCCTGGTTAGCTATCATATTCTCTCTCCTGTTTATCTCCTCCTGACACTATATTCCATTGCATATGTAGTAAGGTTAGTAGTCACACAAGGGTCACAATTGTTTTTGCTCTGTCACCATGTCTTGTGCTAGCTTATGAAGTTGGGGGGTCCTCTTTGCCTTGCATTTACATGTCAACATGAGACTTTGTGCTCTTTGTAAATTTTTATTGACTTTATTTTTATTTAGCCCGAACATCATAATAGCATAAGCTTATACAGTCCTACTACTGTGGAAAGCAAATTGAGGAGGATCATAAATTCAAGGTCAATCTGGAGTGAGATTCAAACCTCCCTCATATAAATAAGGAAGGGGCATTCCTTAGCTTTTACAACTCTTTTGGGTTTTTCAAAACAAAAAGTATTGCTTATGCAGGCCAGGTTTGTTCAGGCTCACAGCTTTGCCTTCGACACCTGGTGCTAGGAGGTGAGCACCACAGGTGGTTCCTTCTTTTTTTTTTTTTTTTTTTTTTTTTCTCCCCCTTTCGTTTTTTTGTTCTAAGCAGGGTTTTTCTGTGTAGTAGACCTGGTTCTCCTGGATCTCACTCCGTAGGCCAGGCTGGCCTGGAACTCAGAGATTCGCCTGCCTCTGCCCCCGAATGCTAGGTAACACTAAAGGCGTGCAGCACCACTGCCCGGCACGTGGCTCCTTCTTAACCCCTACATATTTCTAGTTGACAATTCTGCAGTGATTGCCTTGCTGCCAGTTCCCTGGTAGTCCTCAGCTTGGGAGTGGCCTGTTGCTGGTACCCACTTTGGTTCTGACTAGCTTCCAACTCCTCCTACCTTGGTAGGTTCTTCTTACTCTTTATTACCTTGAACCTCCTTGAAAGCTGTTTTCTTTCTGCTCACTGCTTCAGGGAGTCTTTCATGCCCTAATTCATGCCCCCAGATTACCTGGCAGTCACTAAAACCTCTACATAAGTGCAAGCCACTCATTTCTTTTCCTCTCTTTAGGAGCTGTTATTAAATTCTGTTGCTTAGTTTGATCTTAGCATTAACAAACTATGCTATGTAGTTTGTCTGGTGACACCTGTTATTCTAGAGAAACTGACTTTGCTTCCAAAGCAGAAAGTCTTTTGATTCTTTTTTGTGTATACAGGTCTCAACCTCCCAGGATTCCAATACTAATTGCCTCGAAGAGTCTTTTAATTGTGGCTTCTGGGAAGAATATCAGTGCAGAGACACTGATAAGCCAGGGAATAAGGGCTCCTGGGATATTTTTGTCAGTAGGCCCTACTGGGTGTCCAGAGAGCAGTTTTAGGATGGTGTGGTCTCAAGTGTGCTCCTGGTGGCAAGGATAAGAGTTAATGCCTTGGGGTAGAGAGCGTGGGCACTGCTTCAGCTAGAGCTTCTCGTTAATAATCCTTTGGAGATTTCACAGTGGCTCCTTGGTAGCATCTCATTAAGATGCCTTCATGATTCTAGTAGGTCTCTTTCTTACCTGTAAGGCATTTATTTAAACACCAACCACTATAGCATTTGCAGCTGACTCTGTCTTTGTAAGAAAGGGTCTTAACTAGATGGCTCTGGTTGTCCTGAAACTCAAAGTATCACCCAGGGTGGACTTGGACTCCTGATGGTAATCCACTTAATGTGCTACCACATCCAGCTGGCCTCTTTTACAGGGGAAATATTGGCAATGTGAGACAGTCTGAGAGGCTGAAAAGATGGCTACATGGCTAAGAGTACTTGCCGTTCTTAGGATCAGAGTTTGGTTTCCAGGATCCATTTTGTGTGGCTTACAACCACCTCTCTAGCTCCAGGAAATCTGGTGCGCTCTCTGCCCTATATAGAGACACATGCATGTAAATAAAAATAAAAAAGTTGACATACACCTTTTAATAATCCCTGTACTTGGGAGGCAGACCTATGAGGTTAAAGCCAGTCTGGTCTACATGGAGAGTTCCAGGTCAGCCATAGTGAGACCCTGGATCAAACAAATCTTTTTGTAGAAAAGACAATGAGACTCACACATACACACAGTGGTTAGTAATTTGTACTTCTTGTTGTTGTTTGTTTTGTTGGAGGGGGGGAGGTTGGGTGTCACGTGGAGGTAGGACGATAACCTGCTATTTCTCTTTGGTCCGTCAGGGTTAGCAGCAAGTATTTACCATGGGTTCTATTAAGTTAAAACATAAGTGAGTTCTGAGAGCTCAGCACTGGCTGCTCTTCTAGAGGACTTGGGTTTTAAAGGACCTGGATTTTGGCTCCCAGCACCCATGTTTTGGGAGGATGTAATGCTCTGTCTTTAACAAGCATGAGGTGCATATACATAACATGCGGGCAAACATTCACATAAAATAAAAATAAATAAAATCTTTAAAGAAATGAGTCCTGGGGCTGGAGAGATGGCTCAGTGGTTAAGAGCCTTGGCTGTCCTTCCAGAGGACCTGAATATCCAGCATCCACATGATGGCTCACAACCATCTGTTATGAGATCTGGCACCCTCTTCTGGCTGGCGGCAATGCAGACAGATGCAGTACACATAATAAATAAATAAATCTTAAAAAAAAAGAAATGTTTTGTTTTCTTTTTAAAGAAATGAGTCCTAACAGGGAGGAGAAAAAAGTAAGTCCTTTGCTTAGGTTGTCTCATTAGCACATACTTTGTCTTGAAATGGAAGCATTGTGAAAATAAGCTCAGAGATTTTCAGTGCAGAGCATGGGTCACCTCCCACCCCTCACCCCCAGATGTTTTTTCAGATATCACTTCTGTGAAGTAGCTGTAGAGATTCACATGAGGAAACAGATCCAGGAGATGTGATGCAAAGATGGATTTTTACCCATTATGGCATGGAAGTGATTCTAGATAAAGTGATCTGAGAATAGAGGGAATGAAAAATAGAGGTAGAATGCTGCCTGGCATGGTTGCTGTTCCTGTAATCCTAATATCAGAGGCAGAAGCAGGGTACTCACTGGAAGTGGGTGGCTGCCATGATCTACACAGTGAGTCCCAGGCTAGCCAGGGCTAAATTGTGAGATTCTTAAAAATCAAATTTAGATGGAGAGGCCCTAACCCCAAGACAAAGCCACAGTCAAACAAAGGCAAGCAAGCAAAGGGAGGTGTGGGTTCTTACCTCAGTTGACAAAAACGATTAGGAGAACTTCCAAGTTTGGCTTTAAAGATGTTATAAATTCAGGTCACTTAGTTGTTAATGTTTAGTATGCTTACCATGTGTATGTACAGCCACTGTAACATAGATAACAAAGCTTCAAGCTGAAGATCAGAACAGCAAAGCAGCCAGTCACTAGCTCCAACCTCTAGCTCAGACTGAAAGGCGATCCTGACTCCACCAAACCTCAGACTGTAATCCCAGACCGCTGTGCTGTCTTCAACCACGCTGGAGAATCCTAAGACTGGAATGTCTTCCTATCCTCTGTGGCTGCAGAATGAATGCCAGCTCTGAGACCCTGTTCCTGTCTTACACACCTCCCTGATGCTGGGGTAACAGGCATGTGATCTCAGGTGCTGAGATGAAAAGGCGTGAGCTCTGTTACTCTTTATTCCTGTGTGGGCCATAGTGGCCTTGAACTAACAGAGATGGGTCTACCTCTTGATTGTGAGTCCTGGGATTAAAGGTGTATGCCACCACTGCCTCTCTCTACAGCTTGAGGCTGACTTTGCTTTCTGAGTCCTCAGGCCAACTTTAATAAATCATAAATAATATATCACCACACACCACACCACCACCTCAGTCTCCTATCTTGTTACAAAGTCTCACACTCTGTAGCTCAGTTAGTCTGGAACTAAATGTAGAGACCAGGCTGAATTCCAATTTACATAGATCCTGCCTCTTGTTTCCCAAATGCTGGGATCAAAGGCGTGCGACACAATACCTGTTGACCATAGTAATATATTTAAAAATCAGTATGCCAGCAGGAATGGTGAGCATTTATAATCTCATCATTTGGGAAGTGGGAAAAGGAGAATTGGGAGTTTGTCCACTAGAGCCACTCTTTAGTGACTATTTCTCTCTTTTTTTAAGAATAGAAACTTTTTTGGGTGGTTTGTTTGTTTTGCATTTATTGTGTTTGGGGGTGGGGAGGATCATGAGTCACAGCACCAGTGGTAGACCAGAGGACCGTTTGAGGAAGGGGGTCCATTTTCTCTCTATCGTGTGGGCTCCCGCATTGAACTCAGGTTGTCGGGCTTGGTGACAAGCACCTGTACTCATTGACAGGATCTCATGCAGCTCAGATTGGTACTTGAGGATTACTTCCTGACTACAGGGATTATAGATCTGTGCCACCAGGACCAGTTTACATGATGCTATTACAGTCTGTCCATCATAAAGGAAGTTAGGGCAGGAGCTCTAAACAGGAACTGAAGTAGAAGCATGGAAGATACTGCTTACTGGTTTGCTTCCCGTGCATGGCTCACTCAGCTTGTTTCTTTCCTTTGTTTTTGTTATTTGAGACAGGGTTTCTCTGTGTAGCCATGGCTGTCCTGGAATTCACTCTGTAGACCAGGCTAGCCTTAAACTCAGAAATTTGCCTTCTGAGTTCCTTTATCACTACCATAGCCCATCAGCTTGTTTTCTTATACAACCCACAATCACCATCCCGGGGTGGTACCACTGAAAATGAGCTGATTCCTTCCTACATCAATTATTGATCAAGAAAATGCCCCACAGACTTTCCTACAGGCCATGTGGTGAGGACAGCCCCTTAAGTAAGTAATCTCCTCCCTTCTCAAATGGCTGGTTCCTGACACATTGGCAAAAAACTAACTTGCACACTGACTCAGTTATATGGGAGGCAGTGGCCAGAGATTCAGTACTCAAAGACTTGAGCTTGCCAGCTGTTAGTAGGCAAATTGCCTGCTATCATTTTTGAAAATATTCTAGAGCACTTCGTTTATTCTGCTGAGGCTCTTTCTCAATACATTGTCATGTAGACCAGATTTCCCCCTTGGTTGCTCTTTTCTTGGGGAAGAAAAGTCTTTTTTCTTTTAGTTTGGCTTTAGCTTTTTGAGGCCAGATCTTCTTTAGCCTTGAAGTAAGGCTAAAAGAATTAAGTTATAAAACGACCATGGACTAGCAAAATAGTTCATGAGTAAAAGCACCACCAAGCCTAATGACCTGATTTCAGTCCATGGAACCCATAAGGTTGGAGGAGAGAATCAACTTCTGCAAGTTTTCCTAACTATGGCACAAATGTGCCTTCATACATACACACCAAATAAATAGATAGCTAAATAATATGACATCAAGTCAAGTGTGGTGACATGCTATTAACCTAACACTTGGGAGGTGGTGGCAGGAGGTCCAAGAATTCTGGGCCAGCCTAGACTGTATGAGACTAAATCTCAAGCAAAATTTAAGATGGCCATTGAAAGTCCACTCACTCCCCAGACAAAATCTTGTCCAAATTGTGAGTCAAGTATGAATCTAAATCTTAGGGGAGCTGGAGAGTTGACTTAGTAGTTGGAACACTTCTGTAAGATCCCAGATTAGTTTCCAGGACACATGGGTAACTCCAGGAGATCCAGTACTCTCTTCTGCTCTCTAAGAGCACCCTTACACACATGCATACACTCACATAGACATGACCCACACAGAAAGTAATTGTAAATCTTTAAACTGGCTTTAAGAACCACAAAATAGGGCTAGAGAGGCTCAGCAGTTAAGAGCACTGACTGCTCTTCCAAAGGACTCAGGTTCAATTCCCAGCACCCACATGGTGCTGTCTCTAACTCCCAAGATCTGACACCCTCACACAGACATGCAGGCAAAATACCAATACAGATGAAATAAAAGTAAATAAATTATTCACAAAAGCACAAAAGAGAGGGAATGAAGAAGGAATTTCATCAAAAGCAGTTTAAGTGTTAAAAGTTAACTTCTATAACAATCTGCATTCATCTTTGTTCCCCTGCACAAAAACTATTTTCCACAGTATAAAACTTAAGAGAATTGGCTATAGAAGGTTCATATGTCCTTTCCATGTTAAATTAGAGCTTTTCAAACAAGTATTACTGTTACTGCAATGTATCATGAATATCCACACACACACTTCTTAAATTCAGTGGGAGTGATGATGTGCAGATTATGTACATCTTGTTCAGTTTTCTGTAAAAGGGTTTTTTTTTGTTGTTGTTGTTGTTGTTTTGTTTTTGTTTTTTGTATAGACTAGGCTGGCCTTGAACTCAACCTGCCTTTGCCTCCCAAGTGGAAGGGGTCTTTTTGTAACCTGGGCTAGCCTCAAACTCATAACCTCAATGCTATGGCTCTGGTTTGTACCTCCCATTATGTTTTAATATTTGTATGTATTTGTGCATTGATCGACATATTTCACATACAAAAGAAGTCTGTATTTGAAGTCAAAATCCTGTGACTACTAGTATCATGAATTCAGCAAACTAGCTCTTAACTCAGGGAGGAACTGCTCTGTATTATCCGCTGACCTCTGCACTTGTTGGCTCCTTACAGGAGACTCCCATGCTCACGAAGATGGAAAAGCAAAAGCGCAAGGAGGAGGAGGAAGAACGGCAGCTCCTTCTGGCAGTACAGAAGAAGGAGCAGGAGCAGATGTTGAAAGAGGAGAGAAAGCGGGAATTGGAGGAAAAAGTCAAGGCAGTGGAAGGTATGTAGAGGCTCAAGGCGACTACTTTCATAGGTGCAATGGTATATGCTTAAGAAAGGTTTTTGTTTAAGTTTTTTGCATTATTTGGATTTTTGTTTTGCTTTTGATGGGCTGGCATGTAGCTTAGACTGACTTTGAACTCACTTTGAATAACTTTCCTGCCTCTACTTGCCAAGTGCTAAAATTAGAGATGGGTAGCACCACTCCCAAATTATGTGATGCTTGTACCCAGGACTTCCCTACATATTAGGCAAGCAGTCTATTCAACTGAACTAAATCTCCGTCCCAGATTTTTCTTTCATTAATCTTACTAGTGCCAGGGAGTTTGCTTAGACTCAACTCCAGTCTTAGTGTAGCAAGATAGATATATGTATGTTTGTTTGAGACACGGTCTCTCTGTGTAGCCATAATTTGGATCAGACTGATCTTGAATTAAAAGAGATCGACTTGCCTTTGCCTTTCAAGTGCTTGTCTATAGTTTTAAAAGCAAAGGGTAACAACTGTAGTTGCCTTCTTAGATAGCAGTAATATTTACCAGCTGTACTTGTTTAAATGTATACCAATGGTTTTCTCTCTTCATGTCCTCTTTTTCTCTCTCCTCAATATAGCTTACTTTTTATTTTATTTTTTAAATTAACAATACTACAATCTTGTTACAGGATATCTCTCTTTGTGTCTGTATGTCTCTCTCTTTCCCTCTGACCTGGTCTCATTATGTGGTCCAGGTTGACCTAGACCTAGACAGCAACCCTACTGCTTCAACCTTCCATGCACTGATTTTAGGTGTGAATAACCACACCCCCCTGAGACAGTTCTCCAAAGTGACTAGATCTGTGCCGTGCACTATCCTAGGTTTATGGGTTTAAGCAAAATAAGTTACTTTTGTGGAAATTATAAGCAAATATTGTATAATTATGGGTAGTTTTAACTGCTCAGAAGTAGATTCATGTAATCCTAGCATTTGGAAGAATTAGGCAGAAGATTCAAGAGTTAAGGTCTTGGCTGTATAGGAAGGTTGAGGCCAACCTGGTACATGAAGCCCTGTCTCAAAAAAAAAAAAAAAAAAAAAACCCAAAAAAACAAAACCAGCACTCAGGAGGCAGAGGCAGGCAGATCTCTGTGAGTTCAAGGCTAGCCTGGTCTGCAGATCGAGTTCCAGGACAGCCTCCAAAGCCACAGAGAAACCTGTCTCCAAAAAAAAAAAAGAGGTTAATGATTAAAGTGACATTTAACTGGGATTATCACAAACTCTGTCTGACATCGCACTTGAATAAAATGAATGAGGTTGCTTTGTGTATGTAACTGATGGTGGGCTCACAGAAGGCCCAGAGAGCAGCAAGTGCAAATGTTCATTTGAACTATGTCTTGGGTATAGATCGAGCTAAGAGGAGAAAGCTCAGGGAAGAGCGGGCATGGCTATTGGCTCAAGGCAAGGAACTACCCCCAGAACTTTCCCATTTGGACCCAAATTCTCCAATGAGGGAAGAAAAGAAGACCAAGGACCTGTGAGTATTTATTAGTAGCAGCTGGCCATGTTAGTAAGCACTGCTCCCTGAAAAGCACTTGCTTAAGTTGGATCCCTGGGACCCACATGGTGGAGGGAGAGGACTGACTTGCAGGGACCATGATGGGCACACAATAAATAAGTGTAATTTTTTAAAATCATTTCTCGAGATGGCTCACTTCCTAGTCTTTCAGGATCACTGGAGTTGGATTCCCAGCATCCACGGGAAAGCTCGCAAGTGCCTTTAGCTCTAAGGGGTTCTGAAGCCTCTGGCCTCTGAGTACATCTATACTCATATAGACACACAGAGACACTTTTTGTGACTGGTGATGGCACACGCCTTTAACCCCAGCACTTGGTAGACAAAGTCAGCTGTATCTCAGCCTGATCTAGATAGGGTATTCCATGACAGCTAGGGCCAGTCCCAGAACAACCAAAACAGTTTCTTCCAACAAGTGTGGTAGTACATTTCTGCAACCCCAACTCTGTAGAGCTATGGCAGAATCTAAAACTTGTTAGCCTGGACTACATAAAATAACCCTGTCTTTATAAAAATAAAAATCCTGGTTAATAATTACAAAATCATAATAAAGTTCTGGTTCATTTAGGTCAATTCTTTTTTTTTTTTTTTTTTTTTTTTTTTTTTTTTATTCTGCCTAGCGCATTTTTCTGTGTATAATGTAATTTTTAACTTCATTTTATTTGCATGGTGTGAAGGTGTCAGATCCTCAGGAACTGGAGGAGCCATCAGTAGTGAGCCATCCTGTGGGTGCTGGGAATTGAACCCAGGTCCTCTGGAAGAGCAGCCAGTGTTTTTAACCACTTGAACCATCTCTCCAGCTCCACTTCTTTTTATAGATGGGGAATCTGATAGTCCTTTTTTTGCTATGGTCACCATTGCCATCCTCATGTTGTTTCCAGTGAGTGCTATCAGTCTGTTGGGAGGTCAGAGTTAACTAATGTCTTGTTTTGTGGTTCACAGCTTTGAGCTGGATGACGATTTCACTGCCATGTATAAAGGTTAGTTACTGTTCTCAGTTGTATTTCTGATGAACATCTTTTCGTGGGAATGTGTTAGTTATTTTCTCCTCTTTGGCTTTCAGTTCTAGATGTGGTAAAGGCTCACAAGGATTCATGGCCCTTCTTGGAACCTGTGGATGAATCTTATGCCCCTAACTATTACCAGATTATTAAGGTATCTTTGAAATTGTATTTAAGTGTGTGTATCTTGCTGGGGTTCTATATTAGTAATTTTTCTATCATAGTGACCTAGTGCCTATTTTGACTCCATAGTTCAAAGAGTAAAGTCCGTGGTAGCAGGCAGCTCTGTCTGTGGTACTAGGAACTTGTTCATATCTTGGTGGTCCACTTCCTCAACTAGGCCAGCTCTTAAAGGTTCCACAGCCTCATAAAGCAGCACTATTAGCTGGGAGACCAGCTATTCAAACTCAAGGATCTATGAGGTC
Source organism: Phodopus roborovskii (assembly GCF_943737965.1). Classification (NCBI taxonomy): domain Eukaryota; kingdom Metazoa; phylum Chordata; class Mammalia; order Rodentia; family Cricetidae; genus Phodopus; species Phodopus roborovskii. The sequence continues at coordinate 12,755,518 of NW_026126578.1, forward strand.
AATTCATACCCAAACTATAACATTATTGTTTTATTTTTCTTTTGCTTTTATGTCCTCCTTTAAATCAGAACTACTAAATAGACACACACACACCCTTCTTTGTTAGGTTTGGTTTTGTTTTAAGACAGGGTACCATGTTTCCTTGTCTGGTCTGAAACTCACTATGTAGACCAGGCTGGCCTCAAACTCAGGAAGATTTGCCTGCCTCTGCCTCCTGAATGGTGGGATTAAAGGTGTGCGCCAATATTCTTAGCTACACAAGTTTGTGAAAAGTTTAAATGCCAGAGTCCCTTTCCCTCCTAGAAACTGATTAGGGATGGTGTGTAGTTTCTTGGTTTCATCTTGTTTTGAGACGTTTCATTGTTAACAAAACTGGCATGGAACTCAGTATGTAGCATAGGCTATCCTCAGACTTGTGTCAATTCTCCTGACTTGTAGTGCTGGGATTAAAGCCACTGTGTCCTTTATAAGCATTTTTTAATTAAAGTGTTATATGTCCTATTTTAGATCCCGATGGATATTTCAAGCATGGAGAAGAAATTAAATGGAGGTTTATATTGTACCAAGGAGGAATTTGTAAATGACATGAAGACCATGTTCAGGAATTGTCGAAAATACAATGGGGACAGTAGTGGTAGGTGGTGAGGGTCTTCTTGCTGGATGTATGTCTTCTGCACTGTTACAGTAGGAATAAAATGCTCTCTAGACATGCATCCTCTTGTCCTTCAGACTTCACTCTTGTATTCTGTTTTGAGATAGTCTCTGTAGCTCAAGCTTATCTTGAAGTTCTCTCTCTCTTAGATTTATTTATTATTATAAATGCAGTGTTATGCTTGCAGGCCAGAAGAGGGCACCAGATCTCATTATGGATAGTTGGGAACCACCATGTGGTTGCTGGAAATTGAACTCAGGACCTCTGGAAGAGCGGCCACACTCCCAACCGCTGAGCCATCTCTACAGACCCCCAGATTTTATTTGAAGTGGACATGGGTGTTTTTAATATACACCACCACATGTATGCCTGGTACCCACAGAGATCAGAATAGGGTATTGGATCCTCTAGAACTGTAGTTATGAATGGTTGTGATAAAGAGTCAAACTTAGACTCTTTTAACCTCTGAGCCACCTCTGTACCCCTACCTTGAGCTTCTGATTGCCAAATGTTAGAATTTCATGTGTGCCACCCTGCTGGTTCAAGGTTTTGCCTTAGGGGACTATAAACAGAATGTATACCAAAAGCCATAGGATTTGTTTTCCAGTTTTGCAAACAATGCCCCAGAAAATCTGGTCCAGCCTTCTGGATAAACAAAGTCTAGCAGTGGTCTGGTCTAGGCTGTCTTTGGGCCTACAGATAAGACTGAACTTGTGCTGTCTTGTTTTCACAGTAGATAGAATCTAATGCTTCCTGAATGCTCAGCAAGCATTCTACCACTAAGTAATATCCTTGGACTCCCTTTCTTAAATCATTTTGAAAAATGGCATCATAACTTTTCTAACGGTTCTGAAACTTGGGGCTATTCCTGTATCAACACAAAAATACTGTAGCCTAAAAAACAAAACAAATTCAATTGTAATAGTAGTTTTAGCAACTTAGCCAAAAAGAATTAAATTTTTACTAGTTTGAGGTAATGTATTAAGAGTCACCTTTATGTCACAGACCTTCAGCCTTGAGCAGAATACTAACAACATCTTCATCTTGTGTCCATAGTTGTACAGTGTAATATTGTCCAGAGGTATAGTAAATTCAGACTTTAACACACTAGCTTTCCTTATTATTGTCAATAACTGTCTTTTGTGTCTAGTGGAGTAGTATGTACCTAGAGATTAGTCCTCATGTCTTCTTCCTTCTAGAGTATACCAAGATGTCTGATAATTTAGAGCGGTGTTTCCATCGGGCCATGACAAAGCATTTCCCTGGTGAAGATGGAGACACAGATGAAGAATTTTGGATCAGAGAGGATGAAAAACGGGAGAAAAGGAGGAGTAGGGCTGGTCGAAGTAGCGGAAGCCATGTTTGGACCCGCTCTAGAGACTCAGAAGGATCCAGCAGGAAGCAGCCACCAGTGGAGAATGGAGGGAAATCGTTGCCCCCTGCACGCCGGGCTACCTCCTCAGGGGACGATCAGAGTAGCAGTTCTAATCAGCTCCCTCCAGAGATGGGCACATCCAATGGCCAAGGCTTTTCCCGCCCCTTGCATTGTGGCAGGGTGCCTAACCAAGCACCCCCTTTAAACCAGATGGTAAGGGAAAAAAAAAAAAAAATCTCCTTTAGTATTGTCTCCAAGCCAGTCTGTTTATAAAAATCAAAGGACTAGTAACTTGTATGGTCTATGGTCTTCAGATAACCACGGGACAGTGTTGCGACCCCTGCCCTTTAAAATTATTTTATTGCTACTTCATAACTCTATAATTTTATGAGTCATAATGTAAATATCTGATATGTGACCCCTATGTAAAGGCCATTTGACAACCCTGGGGTTACAACACACAGGTTGAGAACCACTGTCATAGATCATTTATTTTGGTTTTGGTCTTAGATACAGGGTCTCATTTAGTAGAAGCTGACCTTAGACTTGCTGTTGTAATGGAGGCTGAGGCTGGCCTTGAACTTCTGGTCTTTCACACATCCTGTCTCTGTGATCATTTAGACTCTCTTCTCTCTTAGTCCTTTAAATCATGTCTTCTCAAAGTGGGCAAAACTTGGGATCAGAAAGGCCTGATGATACAGTTCTTACCAGTATTCCTGGCTACTCTGGAAGGTTGAGTTTTGAAGATCACTTGAGTCCAGAAAGTTTAAGACTAACCCTGGGACACATAATGAGACCTCAATCTCAAAAAGGAAAGCAGAAGACATAAAGGACAGTGTATAGGCTACACATTATGTCTGAAACACTGAAATTTCATTATAAGGAGCTGGGGCTGGAGCTCAGTTGCTTGCCTAGCATGTGTGAAGTCACGTGATTGATCCCCAGCACAGCATCATAAGGGTATGGTAGTGTAAATCTGTAATGTGTGCACCAACTATGTCTCTTCACATATTAAATTAATTAAACTTCTTTTCTACTGAAGTTTGTCCCACTAGGTGAAGAATCTTTCCAGCTCTTAAGAGACAGAGACAACAAGACCAGAGAAGTTCAAGGTTATACTCAGTTACACAGCAAGTTTGAGACCAACCTGGCTTTAATAAAACCCTACCTCATAAATGTATAAATGAATAAGTAAATAATTATTATTATTATAGGATGTAGTTGGGTCCAGAATGCTTAAAACGGCTCTATTTGTGGTGGGGGAAAGATAAGAGAAATGCAGTCTCTTTTTTTCCTGGTGAGGAAGCTACTTTGAGATTGGGGCTATTCCTGGTGACAGGGTCACATTGATATCAATCCTTAGGGAATCCCCTGTCATCCTTTATGACTTGTCTTTCCTCATCCGCCTTTCTGTTTTACTCACTGCCTCCAGCAGCCAGCAGCGCCAGGAACATTTGGCTCTCTTCAAGGATCAGATCCCACCAACTTATATGGCTCCTCTCGAGTCCCAGAGGTGCCCCCAGGAGATCCTTTACAGCACCCACCCTTTGCCATACAGGTAAGTAGTCTGCACAAAGACTGCTGAGAAGGTTTTGTAAGCATGATTGAGAGACAGGCTCTTTTCACATTAAGTGTGATTCAGCCTCTTTACTGAAAAATCTGTTGAACTAGATGAAGGGTCTTTGCACTTCTGTCTTGTTCTGTGAATGTGTTTCTTACCTTTTCTGTCACCAGGCTCCAGTTGGAATTAGCAACCACCGAGGACCCCGGCTCAGTGCTCCTAAAGAGAAGATGTGTGAAGGTCTAACACACCTCTCCAAAATGGGATCACATCCCCCCTCCTTGCAACTTGGGCAGATGAATTGTCCCAGTCAAGATGGAAACATCTATCCACCAGCTCCATTCCAGGCAGGATTTATTCCTTCTAGGCATGGTGGGACTCCAGCCCGACCCCCAGACTTCCCTGAAAGCTCAGAAATTCCTCCTGGTCACATTTATCATTCATACAAGTACCTGAATCGAGTACACCCTGCTGTCTGGAATGGGAACCATGGTACTACAAACTCAGGACGTTTGGGGCCAGATGAGAAGCCCCACTTGGGACCAGGACCCTCTCACCACCCTCATACCCTTGGTCATGTGATGGATGCCCGAGTGATGAGACCACCTATCCCACCAAACCAGTGGGCTAAACAATCAAGCTTTCTACCTCATGGAGTTCCTTCCTCGGGGTACATGCAACCACCCTGTAAGTCTGCTGGACATCGGTTGCAGACACCTCCAGCTCCAAGTCCTCTGTTCGGGGGACCCTCCCAGGCTCTCCGGGGGGTCCAAGGAGGGGAATCCATGATGGACAGCCCTGAAATGATCGCCATGCAACAGCTCTCCTCCCGAGTCTGTCCCCCAGGTGTGCCTTACCACCCCCGCCAGCCTACTCCTCCCCAGTTACCTGGTCCCTTTCCACAGGTAGCTCATTCAGCATCAGTGTGTGTGTCAGCCCCCAAGCCTGCTTTGGACAACCCTGGGAGCACACAGGATGTCGGTGAAACACAAGAGCCTGAGAATGACAGGGGTAATTTACAGTCTTTTTTTCCTTTTCTTCCCCCCCCCCCTGACTTTTGTGTGTCGATTCTTGAGTACTCTTTTCATATAGAATATGAAGATAACATATAAAGTGAGACACTCTTTTAGGAACTTTTGAGACAGGATCTCTCTGGCTTTCTTGGAACTTTGTAGGCTGACTTCAAACTCACAGAGATCCCCCTGCCCCTCTGCCTCCCAGTGTTGGAATCAAAAGTGCACCACCATGTCCAGCCTCTTTTTAACTTTTTTGTGTAAGCTAGTTTATGTAAGCTTGTTTCAAGGCCAGCCTGGTCTACAAAGTGAGTGCTAGGACTGTTACATAGAAAAACCCTGTCTCAAAAAACCAAAAAACCAAAAAAAAAAAAAAAAAAAAGAACATGCCTTTATACAAGGTGTTACCAACATCCTTGGGTTTATTTTATTTGGTTTTTTGTTTGGTTTCGTTTTGTTTTTTTAAAGATTTATTTACTTACTAGGTGTACAAATGTTCTGCCTGCATGTATGCCTGCAGGCCAGTGGAGGGCACCAGATCTCATTATAGATGGTTGTGAGCCACCATATGGTTGCTAGGAATTGAACTCAGAACCTTTCAAAGAACAGGCAGTGCTTTCTCCAGCCCTATTTTGTTTTTAATTGGGGAGGAGGAGTACCTTGTAAGGAGTTAGTTTTCTATTACTGTGAGACCAGGGACTGCTCTTAGGTTTTCAGGCTTGTCAGGTGCCCTTACTGGATGAGGCATCTTGAATGCCCTGGTTAGGTCTCTTGCTGTACTTTAAACCCATGATCTCCTCATCCCTCCCATCTCCCAAGTTCTGGGATCATAGGCTCATACCACCATGCCCAGTCTCAATGTGTGTGTGTGTGTGTGTGTGTGTGTGTGTGTGTGTGTGTGTGTGTGTGTCTGTCTGTCTGTCTGTGCTATTTTGTTTTGAGTTCAAGTATAATTTTATAGTTTAAAAGAAAAAACACAGAGCAGCCTAGCTTTAAAACCTCAGCTGCTGCCCAATGGAGGAGAGAAGGAAAACCCATGCCAAGGCTGGTATGGAAATCAGACACATGGCAGCAAGCAATAATACAGTGGGGAGGGAAGCTTTAGAGAAAGAGTAAGGAACCCCTAAGTATTGGGAGTGGTTAAAAAAAAGCATTGCTTAAGTAGAAAAGAGAAAATCAGCCTGGAAGTGGTGGCACACACCTTTAATCTTAGTACCCAGGAGGCAGAAGCAGGAGAATCTCTGAGTTTGAGACCAGTCTAGTCTACAGGGCAGGATGAGGTCCAGGACAGTCTCCAGAGCTACACAGAGAAAAAGAAAAAGAGAGAAGAGAAAGACACATAGAAGAAAAAGTTACACCTGTCTGAATAATTCAAAAACTGTAGCAGACTGGCAGCCCTTGTATGGCTGTTGCCTCTAAGCTTCAGTCCAGTATCTTTGTTTACAGTTAAAATCCAAGGCACAGTGGATTGCTGTTTGCTAGTGTTAGAGCTGAATTTGAGCCTGTACTGGTAGAGAGCAACGTCATGTTCTTTGTGTAGTTTATGTGTGAGTTGTGAGCCTTTGTCACTCACTGTATGTGCTCCGTGTATGTGCAGGAGCCTGTAGAAGCCAAAAGAGGGCATCAGATTACTTGGTGCAGAAGTTAACAGGTTGCCGTCTGGGTGCTAGGAACTGAATCCAGATCCTCTGCACAGCAGTAAGCACTCTTAACCCTGAACCGTCTTTCCAGCCTTGGCAGTCGTCTTATGCAGTCTCTTGTACAGTCTCGTCTTGTCTTTTCTCTGTTGTTGGGTTTTTGTTTGTTGTTGTTTGTTTGTTTGTTCTGTTGGTTTTTTGAGGCAGGGTTTCTCTGTAGCTTTGAAGCCTGTCCTGGAACTCACTCTGTAGACGAGGCTGGTATCGAATTCATAGAGATCCGCCTGCCTCTGTCTCTTGAGTGCTGGGATTAAAGGTGTGAGCCACCACCACTGCCTGGCCAGCATTCCCCGTCACAGTGCCTCTTAAAGCATGATGATCTTGAAAGTCATTATGAAAATATTTTCAATGTCTCCAATACATAACAGTGAAGGACAGTGAATTCTAGTAAAGGTTGAAGCAGTTTCTCAGTAGTAATGCTGAAAGATAAAACTGAAAGAGAATAATCTTTTCTTGCTTACTTGTATGTTCAGTATATAATGTATGTGATTTTGTTTAATACTTGGCTGTGGAATGGAGTCACTTGAATTTTTATGGAAATAGATGAAAATCCACATAAAATTGATACTAGATCTGTAACTCAGACTTCTTGGCATCTTGCTGCTCTTGAGTGTTAACAACACTGGAGAGGCCAAGACTTAGGCATTTCTTTAGTAACATAGATGTGCTGTGTTCTGCCTACAAAGACCCCCTAATATGACACCTTTCAGAGATTCCCTGTGTCACGGTATCTATCTGAGATTTAAATTGCTGAATGTTGCCTGGTGGTGGTGGTGCACACCTTTAATCTCAGCACTCAGGACTGCAGCAGGTGGATCTCTGAGTTCAAGGTAAACCTGGTCTACAGAGTTCCGGGACAACCATAACTGTTACATAGATAAACTTTGTCTTGGGAAAAAAAAAAAAAAGAAGAAATTGCTGAATGTCATCTCAGCCTTGACCCTGATCATCTATCTGTTTACCATATTCTTTCCATTACTGTATCCCGTGCTGTTGTCATTTCAACAACTGATTGGCTGTTTCGTTCTTCTCTTTCCCCAGCAGAGCCTTTGCCTGGGCTTGAAGAGAAAACAGCAAGTGTTTGTGCTTCAGAGGGTGTATACCTCAAACAGCTACCTCACCTGACACCTCCCCTGCAAGCCAACTGTACCAGGCAAAGCTCACCACAAGAAAGGGAAACAGAGGACTCAGAACTCAAAAGTGATGCTTCAGAAACTGCAGACAATTATAAAGCATCAAAGAGCAAGAACACCTGGCCTTTGGATAATAGCTACACCAGCCCACCTGTGCAAGGTTGTTTGAGAGACGTCTCCATAGTGGCAGACAGAGGGACTCTACCTGAAAATGGGGTTGTTGATGAAGCATCTCCTTGTAGGTCAGAGGGGAAGGGTCTTGGTGGCAGTGGTTCAGAAAAGCCACTCTGCCCCAGAGGTAAAACATTGCAGGAAACCATGCCCTGTACAGGACAGAATTCCGCAACACCTCCTAGAACAGATCCCAATTTGATGGCAGGCACTGTAAATCAGTTTTCTCCCTTATACATGCCTGGTCTAGAATATTCTAATTCAGCTACACATTACCATATGAATTCAGGTCTGCAAGGCTTGGGCTCTGTGATGGGAGGAAAGTCCCCAGGATCACATCCTCAGCCCTTCTCCCCCAGAGGGTTCCAGCCTAACAATCCCCATCCTGGACTCTTTCCCCAATATCGCTCCCAGCAGGGAATGAGGTATGCCTACCAGCCATCTTCTCAGCCCTCCTACCATCCCTATCAGCGGACTCCTTATTACACCTGTCCACAGGGCTTTTCTGATTGGCAGAGATCTCTCCCTTCCCAGAGAAGCCCAAGTGGGCCCCCAGGGAGTCACCCCCCACGTCCTTTCTTCTCAGATAAGAATGCCTTGTCTAGCCTGCAAGGTTGTGAGACACTCAATGCTGCCTTAACTTCTCCAACTCAAGTGGATACAGTGGCTGCTAAAGTTGTCCCATCTGATGGACAGAATCCTGGTCCAGAGGAAGAAAAGCTGGATGAATCTGTGGAGAGGCCAGAGAGTCCCAAAGAGTTTCTAGATCTGGACAACCATAATGCAGCTACGAAGCGGCAGAGCTCGCTGTCCACCAGTGACTATCTTTATGGAGCTCCACCTCCATCTCTGAGTTCAGGAATGACTTTCGGCTCGCCTGCTTTCCCACCCCACAGTGTGATGCTGCAGACAGGGTCTCCTTATACTCCTCAGCGTCCACCTAGTCATTTTCAGCCCCGGGCATACCCATCCCCTGTGGCTGCCCATCCACCTCCCCATCCAGTGGCCCCCCAGCCCAATGGCCTCTCTCCAGAGGGCCCCCTCTACCGATGCCAGGAAGAGGGCTTAGGTCACTTTCAGGCTACAATGATGGAGCACACTGGCACTGGAAGCGGAATGAGAGGATCTTTCCACGAAGTGCACAGACCATCAGGGTAAGAATGCATTAGGGTTCTCTGTCCAAGCTGAAGAAATAGATGTAAATTATGACTTGATGGATATTAGATTGTAGTTTTACCTTTGACATTTTCTTCCGTTGCTGAAAATGAATCAACATTTGTGCTCATTTTTGAGGTAGTAGATAGCTAACTCTAGAGCTTACTTTCTCTGTGAATTCGTATTTAAATGATTAGATTGCTTGTTATTTTAAAAAATAGAAAAGATTTGAAGGTGTTTGTTTTTTGAAATGGGTGCACAGTGTAGCCCATGCTACCCTCAAACTCTGAGGGACCATCCTCCCTCAGCCTTGAGAACTGAGATTACAGGTGTGCAACCACTGTGCTTGGCTTAATAATTAGAGTTTGAAAGCTGTGGGCAGAATCTGGTCAGCCTTGCTGCTTAGTTGACTTGACACTGACCAGGATAAAGAGGATCTGCCTTAGGAAGCCTGCATATGTGGGTTATGTTTTGCTTCTTACCTCATTTCCTCCCTATTGTTGCTCCCCCCCACACACAAAAAAAAAAAGGTGGAACAAGTCAAATGATATTCTCATGTGACTTTGTCAACGCATAGGTTGGTGGTGGTGCCTTTAAGAAACCTATACAGAACTGGGCAGTGGTGGCGCAGTCCTTTAGTCCAGCTCTGGGGAGGCAGAAGCAGGCAGATCTCTGTGAGTTCAAGGCCAGCCTGGTCTCCAGAGCGAGTTCCAAAGAAAGAAAAGAAGGGAGGGAAGAAAGAAAAAGTCTAGTAAAGTTGTTTATAAGATTATAAAGCCTAATCATTGTACCATTCAATTTAAAAGCCGGTGTGACCCTGTCACTGCTACCCCATCTTAACATCATTTGTTACTTTTGTGATTGTTTTTGTCTACTTGTTTGAGATAGGATTTTGATCAGTAGCCCAGTCTGGCCTGAAACTCAGTCTTCTTGCCTCAGCCTCCCCAGTGCTGGAATTTACAGGTGTGTGCCACAGTTATTCACTCTCACAGTTTACATTTGCCTGCTTGTTCAGGGCTTGGGGGTGGGGGGGGCATTATCATTGTTTGGTTTTATGTTGAAGGGTATTTTTTTTTTTTTTTAGACAGTATTCCTCTATGTAGTTCTGACTGTCTGGAACTCTCAGTATAGACCAGGGTGGCCTTTAAATTCACAGAGGTCCCGTTCTGCCTCCCAAATGCTGGGAATAAAGGTGTGTGCTACCACCCCAGCTTGTTTTTGTTTTTAAGGCAGGGTCTTATTGTATAACTATGACCTAGAACTCCATATGTAGTTCAGGCATTTGACTTGCCTGCTAGTTCTGTACATCTCTAAGTAATTGCTTGTGTTTGGTTGGTTTTCTTTGCCTTTTCTTTAAACCACCATAGCTTATATTGCAGCCTTAAGTACCTTAGCATGTATCACTTGAGCCTCAGGACACTGCCCTGTAGCACCGTCTCAAAGTGGAAGTACCACACCCAAGAGAAATACAGTGGTCACTTACATGTCCTTGCTCCTCTGTGTCCTTGGGATGTCTTTCAGAGATTTGCTTTTTCTCTTCCTTTTGACTTCTTTTTGCTTCAGAATTCAGTGAATTCAGTCTAGGCTCAGTATTCATTTCATTTTGTTATTATGTCTGTTTAATCTCTATATAAATCTTTAATAATGTTTGTTTCAGGCTAGTTCTCCAAAGAGTGTTCCTAATGCTAGGTTTGGTTCATTGGCCCCTATGTTTATGCTCTAGTGTGCTTGGCTTAGGTATTTGCTGTTTCACCCCAGGAAGCATGTTATTATTCCATTTTGTCCCAGTATTGATGATTCCAAATTTACCAGCTGGCTAATTATAGCAATGTCTTTGTGACTTAAGTATCTGTTCTCCTAGTAGGTCCTCATTAACACTTAACTGTCCCTTTCTTCTGGCTGTAGAATGCACATGCATCCAATCCAGTCACAGTCCTTATTCCCAAAGACCCCAGCACCTGTATCGTCACCGGAACAGTTGCCACCACATAAGCCCCCAACACTTCCTCTGGATCAGGTAAGAATTACTAAAAACTGGAGCATTTCCTAACCCTTGCAGGTGTAAAGAATAGATGTATATTGAGTACATTGGGCTTCTAGGTACTTCAGATTTCAAGTTTTAGGTGTTGGGATATTTACATAGACTTTACTAGTTGATTTAATGTAAAACCTGAAGCCTAAAATGCTGTAGGATGTGACTTTTTTAGCTGTTACATCCAGACTTAAAATTTATTTCAATGGTGTGTGATGGTGTATGCCTTTAATCCCAGCACTTGAGAGGCAAAGGCAGGTGCCCTCTTGAGTTTTGAGGACAGCCTGGTCTACAGAGTGAGTTATAGGAAGTTGTGAGCTGCCATGTGGGTACTGGGAATTGAACCCTGATCCTTTGGAAGAGCAGCTAATTCTCTTAACTACTGAGCCATCTCTCTAGACCCAAGGAAACCCAGTCTTAAAAGAAAAATCTGGGGTCCCAATAGTGGAGTAAAGAATATTTAGTCTGAAGAGATGGCTCAGTGGTTACAGGCACTGGCTGCTCTTCCAGAGGATCCAGGTTCAATTCCCAGCAACCACAGTGGCAGCTAACAACTGTAACTGTCTGTAACTCCAGTTTTATACCAATACATATTTTAAAAAAAAAAGTCATTCAACCTGTACCTAACCTTGTTATTCTGAGAATAGAGGTGGTTGGTTTTTAGTAGGGCCTGAATAGTTTTATGTTCCTGCATTTTTAGGATGCTGGAGAGTCCAGCCCTAGGGATCATGAATCCTAGCTGTGTGCTAGGATTATTCCTGTATTACATGTGCGGTGTTAGGGATTGTTTTTGTCTGTTTATGAGGCAAATTCACTTATGTAACCTTAAACTTGCTTCTACCTCCCAAGTGCTAGGTTCACAAATGTACATCTATACTGACTACTTTTAATTTTCCCACCTCCCCCCAACTACTAAGCACCAGAACCTAAGTCTAAATAGGAAGCCCAGGACTCAGGCCAGCTTCTGGGGTAAACCAGCAGTATAGGCAAGCCTATGTGGGTTTTCTGACATATTGTTAGCCAATTGATGTGATTGACTATTTTTTGTTACTTTCAGAGCTAGTCCAAGGAGGAAATAACCCCCATGGGAATGGACAGCTGCATGTGAAGACATCCAGGCCTTTGGAGGATTTGGAGGATGATTTTTGTAGGCTCGTGTTCTGCTATCCTGCTCCACCTCTTCTGTGAATCATACCATCCTCAGCTTGAACTGCTGGGCTTTAGATGCACACTCTGTAAATGACTGACTGACAGGGCCCATGGCTGGGATCAGCTGCACAGCTGACTACTTAGCAAGAGCAAGTTCTTGGAGTTCTTGCTGGCTCCTCCAAATCTCAAGACTCTGTTCAGGGAAAATCACTTTAAACTTGGGTGGAGGGTACATGTAAGGATGGAGTGGTGCTCCTAAACTTTCATGAGCAGCTAATCTCAGGTATATATTTGGGAAAGGGACTACTTGTAGTATTAATGTGTTTGGAGCTGGGTCCAGTTTACAGAATTTTCATGTTGCCTCTTTTGTTTTTGTTTTTTTGGGGGATTTTTTTTTGTTTGTTTGTTTGTTTTGTTTTTGTTTTGCTTTTTTTTGGTGAATGTATTGTATATAGAGTGGGACAGCCAGGTGGGCACATGGAGGAGCTGGGAGTCCTTCCCAAGTGGGGCAGGCACACAGTACTGGAGTAGTGTCTGTCAGGTCACACTGAAGCTTGTGGAGCTTGGGAAAGAGACCTGGAAGGTTTCAGTGTGTGTGTGTCACTAACTTGTTTTCCTAGTAGCCTCCTTTCCAGCAAGCCTCCGAGGACTTACTATAGTCATCCTCAGCGTTTATTTCCCAGTTTGTTGTATAGCCTACTGGGTGTTTCTTAAGCCAGAAGGCAGGCTGCTCTCACCTTGGTGGCCCAGGTTCTGGATTTGGGAAAGTATGTCCCTTCCTGATTTTTCCACCAGCTCTACCAGATAGTTGTAAACCAGTAATTTGGGCTCTTTAGAGTGTTTTACTTATTAGAAGTGGTTTCTTCATGGGCCTGTTAGGCCTGTGGTCTAGAAGCCATCACACAACGCTTTCTAGCACAAATTGTGTTTTGTGAAAGTGACTACTCAGGTTTGTTATATATGTTAGTCTCAATAAAGAAATTGCACAGGTTTGAATAAGGAAAGTATATTCTATAGATTTAAATTTGAATTTAGGACTATTACAGTATGTATAGTTTTTATTCAGTTTAAGAGAATCATAGTAGCCTCAGTTGTATTGATTTAAAGTAGCTGTCAAGGGCTAGTTCTTGGAAATTATTTGTTGTGTCTGTCATAGGAAACAATTTACAGTATTACATTACTATGGATTTAGAAGTGAATTACACTGGATTCTCCCTGCTGTAGCCTTCTACATTTTCTTTTAGCTGAGATATCACCAAAGTTAGGACCTATGTTTAAATTTTTTAATGTCTCACACAAAATAAAACCAAGGGAAATGCCCTGGAGTTGCAAGTCTCTGTAAAAGAATATAACTTTGGGGTGGTAGAGATCTCCATAAAATACCTTTCTGCCCTAGATTCTTCTTAGAAGTTTAGGTGTGGAAATTTCCCTCCAGCCCCAGCATCCACAGTAAATGCAGAATAGTCTGCCAAATATTGTGAAGAGGGAAGGAAAAGAAACTGGAAACATCTAGGTTGTAGAGATAATTGGACCCTAGAACACCTGCTCTCCATAGCAGTGACTGCTTACTAGCCTGCTGGTGGTGCTGACCCCTGTAGTATCTTCCAGGTATGCACACACAAATAGGCAATTTTCTTTCCAAAAAAATTTGTTTTAATTCTAAATCAACGGAATTAGAAGCCTAAAAACTTAACATGATCCAGTTTAGAATGTAAAAAGGTCAGATTTGTTAGGTGGCTCTTGGTCTGCTGTTTCTGTACTTGCCGCCATAGCAGAGGCCTGTAACATGTCACCAGGAATGCTACAGCCCTCAGGCCTCTTTCAAGGTGCTAAAACTGGAGGGAGGTCACTAAGCTGAGTGCATTCTGCTTCCACCTCTCCACCTCACCCCGTTACCTGTTTCTAATGAAATGCTGTGAATGGCACTGGGGAGCAAGGAATTGGTGAGTTCCTTAATCCCTTAGCTTCTTGAGAAAATTAAATAGAAAACTGAGCTACTGTATTAAGTTCTAACACTCTGAGAAGAACCTGTTGTGTCCTGTGTGGGAATTGGGTGGTGCCTAGTGTTTACAGAACCTAGTCCTGTAGGTTCTTCCTCTGGTCTGGCCCCAACATTTTTTGGTCTTTGAAGAACTAGGTCCCTTGGAGCAGCCAGAACAAAATGCTACACTTCTGTGAGCCCCTCATCCACTGGAGTGCAGAGAAAAGCAATTGTTTCCGCCTTTCTCCCAGCACTTCTCTTCCTGGTGTCTTTGGCAGATGCAAATAACCTCATTTGCAGTCTTCAGTAGGAAGTGGTGGTTATTCAAGATGTAATGATTAGAAAGTAGTAAGTAAAGGTGTCTTAAGAGATTCACTCTTGGACTAGGACCTGTATCCACTGGTCACCATGACCTTGTCATTGTCACTATGTTGACTCCATGGTCCCCAGAAGGACATAGCTGCGCATAATTGGAAGCATTCTTTGATTTAGTGTTAGACTTACCTTTATCAGACTTAGTCATAACTCTGAAACCTTAGGGTCTCTACAGATGTGTGGTGGTGCAGGCCTTTAATCCCAGCACTCGGGGAGGCAGAGGCAGATGGATCTCTGTGAGTTTGAAGCCATCCTGGTCTACAGAGCTATTTCCAGGACAGCCTCCAAAGCTACAGAGAAACCTGTCTCAAAAAACAAAACACCCCTAGGACCTAAAAGAAACAAGATTCAGAAAGTAGAGCCTTTTAGAAGGTTTATGGGTATATGTCTTTGTCCCTCAACCCCAGTCCTGCTGTGAAATCTGTTTCTTTTTACCAAAATAAATAAATAAATAACAGGGCTAAAATTCCTTGCTTAGAAGAATGTGAAGAATAGATCAAAATATGCAGCGTTCTTGTTCATGTAACTTTATCCCATCTTAAAAATAAAGGGACAGCCACTCTGCCTTCTGAGCCAGATTGGTTTTGGGTCATCTGGTAGTACACCTGACTAAGGCTGTACTGATCCCAGGCCCCAAGCCAGCTGCCCTCAAAAAATAAAGCTCATGCTAGTCCTTATATTAAACTGTGTGTGGTCTCCACCCCTCAGCTCAATCAGATTTCAACTTTGAATGTCAATTACACTAGCCTTCCTCTTGACTGTCGTCCATTTGGTGTTATTGTCCAAAAGCATTTGTTTGTTGTATGGCTGGTGTGTATGTTAATTTCTACTGGCAGCAAAAGGTATGCATGTTAAATGCATCCTTAAACACAAAGATATCCCATTGTAGTTCTTACCAAGTTTATCACCAACAAGACTTCAAGTCAGAGCACTTGGTCAAACATTTTCTTTTAATGAATATTCAAGTCCGTAAGTGATAAACTGCTCTTTAAACCTAATTTGGGGGGCTGGTGGTATAGGTCTGTGGTACCATTTGCCTAGCATGTGCAGGGTTCTGTTCAATCCCTAAACTACAAAATAAAACAGACCTAAGACAGGTCTGCTGGTATGGGCCTGTAATCCCAACTCTTGAAAACCTGGGGCAGATGGATCACAAGTTCAAGCTTGCCTGGGCAACTTAGTAAAATGCTATCTCAAAAATGAAAAGAAGGGGTATAACTCAGTGGTTAGAGATCTTGTGCAGCATGCATGAGGTCCTGTCTTCAATTCCTAGTACCACAGACACAATTGAAATTCATGGGAAGGTTTAATCCAAAGTCCTGAACCCAAGGGCAAGTGTCAAAATCCTCATGTGTTTCAGACAACCTCATTTGGTCTTGAATTCTTCACAGTTCACTTTTTGGTCAGATTCCTAACCCTGTTGTAGAATTCCCTTCTATGTATCCATGAATGTTCAGTTCTGAGGATTTCTGGAATGGGGGTAGTAGCTCTTGTGAACAGCTATGGCAAGGATACTTGGTATTTGGGTGGACCGTGCTTACAGCACTAATTTAGTACAAATGTGAGCTGAGCATGGTAGCCCAGGCCTCTAATCCCAGCAGGTAGACTGATCTCTGCTTGGTCTAGCTCCAGGCCAGCCAAAGCTCTACATAGTGAGACCTACCCAAACAAACAGAACCCTACACAAAGTACAGATGGTGATGAATGTGATTGAGACTTGGAGGTGAGAAAGCACTGGCCTACGTTTCTTTGTTCAGTGACTGGACTCTGTAGTCTCAGGACCTGAGGTAGACCTTCCATTGAGAAGATAGGCTGCATCTCCACTCAGCAAGGCTGACACAAGCTTTGCTCTTGATCCCTCTCTGCCTGTTAGTCTTGGGTTAAACAAACACACTCTCTGGGTGAGATGGGGCATTGAGCCTTGTGTTGTCTAGGCTTAAGTTGGCTGCTCTCATCCAATCCTCTCCCCTTGGGGTTCAATGGGAACAGCCATATGGATATTGAGTAATTTATTGAAATGCTGCCTTGCTCCACCTCATTTTGTAGCCTCTTTGGCCCCTTCATTTCCCTAAGCAGGAGGCATTTTTCATTTGATTATGGGTAGCTCCTGGGGGTCCCAGTCTGCTCCTCCAACCTGCACAGAGGGTAAGACATTTGTCTCCTGCTACAAAAGTGAACACCCTATGAACTATCCTGGCCAGTACTGGAAAGGGAATGGTATTTATTTTTATATTGTATATATTTTGTCATGGTCTGCTGGTTCCCTGTTTTCACTGAGAGCGACAATTACCTCATTAGTTAGTTTGATATTGTGTGTTGGATAATTTTTTGAAAGAACTTTTTTTAAAAGCTTTTTTGATCTTTGGAGATCTGTAGATTTATTTCCATATGAACTGGTTATTTTGTATAAAGTACATTGTTAAATTAGCAAGGCGTTGATGTGTATGCCTGGTGTGTATTCCTGTGTCACTTTTATCTTTAGGGCAGATGCCTATTTCATCAGAGCTTTGAGCTAGGCCACACTGCCACCACCTGAAAGCATCTACTTTGACCTCAATTAGATGCAGAAAATTTTCACAGTGGTATGGTCATATGTGCAGTCTACCAAATCATGGATGGGAGAAAGCCCATCACAGCTAGTTTGTGGCAACACCTCAGGCCTTTACACCTCACCCCAGCTACAGTACATGGGTGGTGATGAACATAGATGAGTCCTTACAGAGCCCTTGGTAGACATGGGCAGTCAGTTAATAGGGACCATAGATAACTAGCTTATAGTCATTCCAGTTAAAAGTATCCAGAAAAGGGAGCTGCAGCCCTAAGGCACTTGCTCTGTAGACCAGGCTGCCTTGGAACTCACAGAGACCCACCTATCTATCTGTGCCACCACTGCCCAGCTGAGGCCATAGCTTATGCTAACCCAGTTTTTATTTGTAGTTTCTGGGAACTGTTCTGGTGAAGTAGCTAGGTTCTTTTAATCAGCTTTGTCTTGAACCAAAGCTCCTGGCTGCTTTTATTCTTAGTAGGTCTGTAACTAATCCTCATTTCATAAAAACTCAACCATATGTGTGCCCACCTACAATCCCTGGATGTTGAAGCCTGCAGGACATTCAAGAGGTTGAGAACAGCTAGGATTCTGCATCCAGGCCTTGTCTCTCCTTGACCTTCACATGGGGTTCTGGTCAAACTTAGATTGGTGACCATAAAAGGTGAGCGTTTTCATCTGCTGAGCCATCTCTTCCGTCCAAGGCCTCTTCCAGAAAAACAAAACAGTCCTGAGAATGTATATATAAGACATGCTATGTCATTTTCTAGTGTGGTGTTCGCGTGTCTATATAATTTTAGAAACAAACTTTAGGATGAAAACCATTAGGAAACCCAGGTCTGGCATTATGCTGGTCACATTGTTCTGTCTGGTGATTGTTTCTGTAGAGTGAGGTGACAAAACACTGGTTTCCAGCCCCATGTGCTAGCTCATTAGAAACCCAGCCAAGCTGCATCACTGGCTTTTATGAACTGACAGCTGCTTCCTTGTGTGTACTATGACTTACATATTCTCCACTGAAAGCCTTCATGTTATAAGAATTCCTCAACAAAGAAAGCTAGATGATTAAAAAATTAGCTCTAGGGTTGGAGGAAGGGCTCAGGGTTAGTATTTGCTTCTCTGCAGGCACACCCACATGGCATCTAACAAGTGCCCAGAATACCAGTTCTAGAAGTTCCAGTGTCCACTTGTGATCATCATAGTGCACGTACATACAGGCAGAACACTTACATGTATCAATTAAAAATATTTAACAAAACAATTCTTAGGGCTTAATGTAAATCCTTGACTGTACCTTTTATGAGCAGCTGGGCCACTACCCCACCCCCCCACCCCCCCACCCCGATCCAGCTCCTGATAAGGCCAGGTGTGATGCATTCCTGTCCTATTAGCACTACAGAGGTAGAGGCAAAGTCGTCCTGCCTTTGTAGCCTAGAGCTTGGGCTGCAAGAGACTCCATCTCAAAACTGTTGTTTTCCACTGGGCAGCTTGGTTTTAAAACTTGCTAGAGCAGTTACCTGGATCCTGTGCTGTGAGCTTCCTTGTTAAAACTGGCACAGAAACAAAAAGGCACAAGTAGAATGTGGTTCAGGGAAGAGAGGGAGCTGTAATTTGCCTGTGAGCTGCTCTCCATTTTGGCCATTGGAGACTGAAGGCACTTGTCATCAGAGATGTCCTGTTTCTGGGGTCCCGTTAGAAGCAGCCCCTGCTGGCAGCTTTGCTCTAACCTACATAAAAGTGTTACAGTTGGGAAAACACCCAGGTGTGGATGGGGTGGGGGGGGGAGAATGGCCATTGGCCTGTGGTGGTTGCACAAGTGGTGTCTTTGTCAGGAAGGCTGTGGGCTCTTGCCTCCTGGGTGGTTGGAGATCTTGCCAGTTTAGCCAGAGGTGGCTGAGCTCTGAGCACCCATGCTGCAGCTGCCTGCCCTCACCCCCCACTTCGCTTTGGTAACTTGGCCTTGCTGATCTGTTGCCCTGGATTCAGTTCCTTGAGCTTTTGAGAGGACAATGTTTGTGTGTTTCTTTCAGTCTCCTTTGTGCCCACAAGGCTCACTTCTCTAGTTTCCTGAGGCAATTTTAGCCAGGGCTTTCAGTGCACAATGAACTGTGCAGTAGCAGCCAAGAAGGCAGCTGGGAAATGCCCAGATTGAGCTATTGTGTGCTGCAGTCCCTGCCCCTCTGCCTCCATGACAGGAATTTTAATTCAGGTGTCTTGAGACCATTTGAACAGTGGAAAAGCACAACTTGCTCCTAGAATCCTGTCAACTCATTCCTGACTGCACAGGACCAGTCTCCCTAATCTAGCCAGTTAGAGCTGGCCAGAGTGGTTTGAAGAAATGAAGCCTGTTCCTCAGGTTGTGTCTGGAGTTTTCACTGTGGGAAGGAATTAAATCTTATAGGAAGACCCAGCACAGCCTGGCCTCCAGTAACTGAGATGTGGAGTGACTCCTAACCAAGTTGTCAGTGAGTACAGTTGCCGTAGGCATCCTCAGGGATTGCCTCCAGGACCCCCATCTGCAGGTGCTAAAAGCCTTTCCCTGTGTTAGCTGGTGTTTGCATGTCGTCTATGTACATCTTCCTGTATATTGTCATCTGTAGGTTTCTTATAAAGTCTATGTAAATAGTAGTTAAAGATACTGCTTGGTGCTAACGAGAAAATGTTTGTACGTACTCAGCTAGAATCCCTCTCCCACATGTTTGCTGCAGTTTGTTGAATTCTCTTTGTGCATGGCAGGCACGGGCTGTTAGATATGCAGCATCTGCCTGGCACATTTTTTTTTTAAATTCAGAATAAAAAAGGGAAAAACTAAGTTCGTTTTCTCAGAGTTAGTAAGTACTGAGAGAGAAACCTGGCCTACAGCAAGGTGCATGGAAGGAGCGAGCATAGTTGAAGGCAATGAGTATTTTTGTTCCCTTTAGCTAATCACAGTAGGGGGCTCTTGTGCTTTCCTGTCATTTGACCTGCACAGACAGACCTCAGTGCACAGGCCAGGTGTGATCTATTGTGATGTTGGTCCGGGGATCTAGACCTGCAGTGTGAACAAATGAACAGCGCCCATCCTGCCTGATCAGCCTGTGGAGGGCTTGCCCTCTGGTGTGAGGCACCCCTGTGGTTCTAATGGATAGCACTACTTTCTGAAGAATGTTGGAATCCAGCCCACACTACTGGCTAAGGGGGAATAGTGGTGACAGGTGTTCTCTATTCCACACCTGGGAAGAAGTAGCAGAGCTGAAGAATTAACTCCCTTACTGCCCACCCTGGTCCAGGCCACCTGCTTCTGTCTGCCCTCCTTTAATTGGCCTCAGTCCAGGTCTGCTTCCTATTTTCTCTGCACCTCGGGGTTTTGAAACTGTGTCCCTGATGCATTAGAACTCCCTTGCCTACACACTATCCTATGCTGTGTCATAGTCTGTTTACCATGATAACCCATTGGCACTGCATTTTAGTCATTGAACTTGACAAGCTCTTGCCAGTCCAGGCTGCCTCTTAATAGTTACCTGGACTTTGCAAAGCCTGCCTGCCTGCCTGCTTGATGCCCATCCTTAAAGAGATTGGTGATGGCTGGTTTACAACCAGCCCATACAGTGTTGGGAACCTTGACTGTATACCTATGTCATCGGTGTATCCTAGTAACACCAGGCTGGTTCACTGTGCCTCAGAGGGTTGGAACACAACTGCCTTCCTAAGGTTTGGGGTCTTGCAGGGCCAGTCTGAAAGCAAGCAGGCCTTGTAACAGCCACAAACAAAGCTGAAGGTCCCCTCCACCCTGGCTGTCAGCTTCTGTATGGTCTTCCTACAATGTCACACCAGTTTGTTATTTGTTTGAAACAGAGTCTCATGAAGCCCAGGCTGATCTAGAATTTGCCTTCTAGCTGTGTATACCCATGAACTTAAGTTCTTCCTGCCTCTACCTCCTGGCTGTGGCTTATCATTTGCAGGGTGGGGACTGGCTGGACTTCATGCACCCTAGGCAAGTACTAACTGAACTATATCCCAGCTTTGGTTTTCTTGTTGTCTTGGGGTTCTAGTGTTTGGTTTTGAGACAGGTCACTCTGTAGGGAGAGCTCACCTGGAATTCACTGGTTAGTCTAGGTTGGCTTCAGATTTATGACAATTTATGTAATCCCAAGACTTGTAGACAGGCTTTGAGTCCTGGCTCAGTTTTTTTCTCTGTTTTCTTTTCTCTGTTTTGTTTTGTTATTTTTCAAGCCAGGGTTTCTCCTGGCTGTCTTGGAACTCAACTCATTCTATAGACCAGGGTGGTCTTGAACTCAGAGACCAGCCTACCTCCAGAGTGCTGGGATAAAAGGTGTGCACCACCATCCCCCTCTCCTTTTTTGAAATTTATTCTTTTGTGTATGAGTGCTTGGCTGTGTATGCACCATATCCTTGCCTGGTACCCACAAGGTCATAAGAGAGCGTCAGAATGCCATGGAAAAGAAGTTACATATGATTGTAAATTATCATGTGGGTGCTGGAAACCAAACTCTGGTTTTCTATAAGAGCAACAATAACATTTGGCTATGATTATAAAAGTACGTGGCAACATAGTGGAGTGCTTGCCCAGCATGTACATACAGAACATGGAGTTCTGTTCACACATCTACAAAAAGAATGATCAGGTCTGGTAGTATATGTCTGTCACCCCAGCACTCTGAAGGCTGAAACAGGGGGATTGTGGGTCTTGGACCATATTGCAGAGGCTCTTGTCCACACGGGTCCCACCACCCTTCTCAGCCCCAAATAAACACACAGGCTGTATTATTAAACTCTGCTGATGGCTAGGGCTTGTTTTGTTTGTTTGTTTGTTTCTCTGTATTTGGAGCCTGTCCTAGAACTCTCTGTGTAGACCAGGCTGGCCTTGAACTCACAGAGATCCTCCTGCCTCTGCCTCCCGAGTGCTGGGATTAAAGGCGTTCGACACTGACACCTAGCGACTGTCTTAATTATTGAGCTATTTCTATTAATTTGTGTATTTCCATGTATCTTATCTTACTGGAGAACACCTGGTGAGTCCTTTCTTCCCTGTCCTTACATGGCGTCTGTTTTGTGATCTTCCTCTGCCTACCTTTCCCAGACTTCTCCTCTCCTTCATAATTCCACCTATCTTACTGCCTCATTGGCCAAACTGTTTTTTTCAACCAATAAGAGAAACACACAGAGGGACAAATCCCCCCCTCCCCACCCCCATCATGACCAGCTTGACCTACAGTCCACATAGTGCGTTTACAGGCCTAGCCATACAGTGATACCCTATCTCAGAAAACAAAAAAATGTGTGACCAAGAAGCACATGTGGGATGACATACCCCCTTGCACACAATGTCCCTTGCAGATGCTGCTGTAGTTGAGATAAGAGCCACACTCACCTGGCCAGAGCATTCATTAACTGGCTCCATGCTGGCCCCTCCTCACACTTGCCATTTTCCCCAGTGTGTTCATCTAGTGACAAGGCAGTTGAGTCTCAGAAATACTCGGGTCTTGCGACTGCTTTAATCAAATTGTTTCTCAGCTGCATGTCCAGCACCCTACTAGTCACCAGGTGAGGGGATCTCTGGCCTGGTGTGGCTTCTGTGAAGTTGGATCCAAACCCAGACTAAAGTGCAGTGTGGCAGGGACTACAGTGAATGGCTTAGTGATTGCTTGGCACCTCTGCCCATGTGAAAGAGCTGCAGCAGGGGCAGGGACAGGGAGGGAGGGACTGCACTCCGATAAAATCCCAAGGACAAAGCAGCTCCTATTTGTGGGAAGTCCAGCCCGTCCTTTATTCCAGAGGAAGCAGAAAGAAGGTTCTCCCTGAAAGCTGGTAAGAGTTGTCTTGTCTGTCCGTGTCAAGCATATAGAGTTGGTAGGAGGAGATGGCAAGTAAGCCAGGGAGCATGCCTTCCGTGTCACCCACTGCTAGCAGGGATAAGAGGAAGTCTTTGGCATCCAGGAGCATTCTGGGAAGTGGGGTACTTCCTAGACAGTCAACACAAAACTAATGGCCACTTTGGTAGGAAGGGCTTAGCCCTGGGAGACCCATGTCCTCTGCTGGTAGGAGGAAGCAGCCCTGGTTCTCATTACTGAGACCCCTGACCCAGCTTCATCACGAAGAAGAGGGCAGCTCGGGAAGGCTGGCTGTCTTCTCCAAACATCAACTGAAGGTCAAAGGCAGGAGTTGCCTTTATGGGTCATTGAGGCCAGCTTGGTCTACATAGCAAATTCTAGGACAGCCAGGGCTACGTAGACACCCCTCACCCCTTTAAAAGCAAAATAAAAGCCACTTCTGAGAGGAAGTGACATTGCTGTTTAGATAACACTCAGATTCCCAAAGAACGATTTGAACTTACTGTTGGTCTGTGGGCAGAGTGCTTCCTGGGCACATTACCAGTGTGTGCAAGGCTTAGATACAAAACAGTGAGTATCCCCTGAAGAGGCTGCTTGAGCTGATGGAGAGCAGAAAGAGGGGTGGGCAGGTGCAGGAATCTATCTGTCCTTTTCATAATGTGAATGTGGGAGGTCAGCAGATAGCTATGGAGGTCGGTTCTCTTTTCCACCATGTGGATCCCAGGATTGATCAAAAGTTGTCAGTCTTGGGACCCTCATCTGCTAAGCTATCTGCAAATCCTAGGCAGGGCTTTTGTTTTGTTTTACCAATGATGGAAGACCTGGTTTGCTCCTGGTCCTTCCTGGGTCTGTACCTTTGAAACTACAATAGCAACAAATTAGTGTGAAAGTAGAACTAAGTGGCGAGATAAAGTAAGGCTGACAGGATGGCTCAGTGAAGAAATGGGTTTGTTGTACAAACCTGGGGACCTGGGTTAAGTCCCTGGAACCCACAGAGGAAGGAAACAGCTTTCAAAATTTGTTCTTTGACCTCTTTGACATACACATCAGACTCACACTTTCAAAAGTTTTTATTTTATGTGTATGGATGTTTTGCCTGCATCTGCATATATGTCTGTGCAACACATGCATGCCTGGTACTAGAAGAGGGTATCCCATCCCCTAGAATTGGCATTATAAGTGGTTAAACCACCATGTGATTGCTGAGGTTTGAACCTGGGTCCTCATCCATCACTCTTAACCACTGAGTCATCTCTTAGCCACTCACACACATTGTAAAAAAAAAAAAAAAAAAACTTCAAAGAAGGGCTGCCATGAGACTAGAGCTGGAGCTGAAGCTTGGTGCTCTGGACTATCAGCCCCTGATCCTGTGACTCTGGCCAGCTCCATTCTGTTGACCCCTGTTGGGAGTCATTGCACACCTTTCAAGCAGCACTGGTGTCAGGACTGTAATCCTAGCTGTTTGGGAGGCTGGGGCAGGGGTAATGGCAAGTATAGGTCTGTGCAGGCCACAGATTTAAGTTCAAGGCCAGCCTGGGTAACACTGAGACTGAGACCCTGACTTAGGAGCCACAAGTAGATGTCAGTGGGAGAGCACTTGCCTAGAATATGGAAGGCTCTGAATTCTATGAGGGAAAATGGTGCTTCCTGAGTTTACTTTGTTTAGTGCTGTAAAAATATTGAAAATATCCCAGCACTCAGAAAGTAAAGACAGGCCAGAGTGAGTTCAGTTTAAGTTCAGCCTGGTCTGCATAGTAAAACACTGTCTTACTAATCTACCCCTCCCTTTAAATTTATCAAGTAGCTCTTCCAGAGAAATGAAGGGGATGGTTGCTGATGGGGTTGGCTTTGATGATGCGGAGGAGGCAAGATAGCTCTGTGCCCAGACTCCTGACTCTGGCTCACAGCCATCTCCGCAATCTTGCTGACCAGATGGGCAGGGAGTTCTATGGAAGCAGGTGACAGAAGTGCCCCAGAAATCTGGGCATCTTAGAGGTCACAGTAGTAACAGGCACCTCTGTGGAAGGAGCGCTGCCAGTGGAGCTGATGTCCTTCCCCTGGCCTGCACTGGTGCAGGAGGCCACTCAAAGCCACCTCCTACTATGCCCATCTCTGCAGGCAGCTTCCTTTCCTGGCTGCCCTCTTCATCATCCAGTCTCCTCGGGTCAGACCTAAGCCCTGGGTGACCATCAAATTTAAGAACTTCTTTCTCAACCTTCATTCTTCCTGCCGTGACACCCAGTCTCTGCACTCCCTTGCATTGCCATGAAGCCCTCTCCTGATCCTGTTGGGTTCATCCGGAGTAATCAGCCTTAGGCCACACTGTGCTTCCCCTTCAGAGGGTCACTCATCTCCTTACACAGTCAGAAAGTACTTCTGGGGCACTGCCAGTGCTACCTTTACCTGGCTGCCCCAGTTCTCTGTAGTGTACCAGACCAGCCAGGACCAGCCAGCCCCCAGTCCCACTCTGCCAGCTGCCTTTGCTCTCTGCTCCTTCACAGGCCCACCGTGCCCTTCCTCAACTCTGGCTCTTTCAAACACTAAGCCGCTGTCTATAGATTGGAATCTGAAGAGTGTTGTGTATTTATTAAATACACTGGTTAAGTCCTAAAGCTAGCTAAAAGAGCAAGTCCATTCATTAGAAGGAGCATGGGACATTGCTTTGTTGTCCCTGGTCAGGAATGAGGTGATCACTGAGCCAGATTGTAGAATCTTCCCTTAGTGCTCAGGCACAAATGTAAAACCCGCCCATGAGGTCTTCGAACTTGCACTGAGCCACACTGCCAGCCTGTCCTTTCAAAGTGCTGGCACCAGTAAAATCTAAATTCTCTGAAGGGAAAGGATCTTTTGTCAGTCAGCTACAACCCGGCTGCCTGGGACATTGAAAGCATTCATGAGAGTGCCTGAACCCTGGGCACTATGGGCCTGTTTCCAAGTTCAGGGTTTTCCTGATAAGATTTCTTTAAAGTCATGGCTGGCTAAATTAAAGATAATTTTAAAAATTTCTCCATGGGACATAAGAGAAGGCTCAATGTTAAGAGCCTTTTTGCAGCCGAGTGGCATGTGCCTTTAATCCCAGCTCTCAGGAAGCAGAGGCTGGCAGATCTAGTTATCTGTGGGCTCAGATTCATTTACTTGTGGCAGGAATCTTGTGAAAGTTGGGGTCTTTGAATACCTGAATTTGTTAAAGGGTACCTGGGGCTAGGATTGACAGGGTAAGAAACTCACCCTCTAGCAAATACTGCAGCTTGATATAGTGAGTGCCCAGGCTCAGGGTGTTCCTTTGTTCTCTGACTTATCTCAAACATGCCCATTCCCATTGCCAAGGGACACTGATTTCAGACATCTAATTTTGCTCTAGAAACACAGGGAATGTAACCTAAAGAGTTGCCACATGTCTATTTCCTTTACTCTGACTTAACAGAGAAAAGTTAGGTTCTGCACTTCCTAAGGAGCCACTTAGTTTTTGGGTTTGTTTGTTTGTTTTATTTTTTCATAGCAGCTTACCTTCTCAAGGAGATGCTGATCTTTACTATCATAACTTTTTTCTCCTTTGAGACAGGGTTTCTTTTGTGTAGCCATGGCTGTCCAGGAACTCACTTTGTAGACCAAGCTACCCTCAAAATTAGTAGGCCAGGCTGGCCTCAAACTCAACTAAGATCTGCCTGCCTCTGCCTCTCAAGTGCTGGGATTAAAGGTGTGTGCCACCACCTCCTGGGTAATATGACATTTTGCCACCAATACCCCAAGATTCTGGCATCTAGAAAAGCACAGGGTTTGAGCTTTAAGAGATGATCCGGGCCAGACACACACCTTTAATCCCAGGCTCATAGCAGTTTACAATTGTAAATGTAGTCTCAAAGTCTGACACCAGATATGAATTACAAAGGCAAACATGGGTACGAAACATACATGTATGTGTATGTATAAACACCCTTATGGGTGGTCTTATATCTGTATACACATGCAAATAGGGTGTGTGTGTATTAAAGCAGTCTAGGGAGCTGAGACATGACTCAGTGGTTAAGAGCAAGCATATTGCTTCTGCTGAGGACAGGTGGCTCACAAGCTCAGCACTTCAGCTTCAGAGATTCTAGTGCCCTCTTCTGGCCTCCACAGGAAATAACTCACATGTGCAGACAAATAGTTAAAAATAAAAGTGGGCTGGGCATGTAACTCAGTTAATAGTGTTCTCCTAACAACCCTTAAGCCCTGGGTTCATTTCTCAGGCCTGCATAAAACCAGTAGTCACTCAAGCCTACAATCAAGAACTCAGGAGGCTGAAGGAGAATTGCCACAAAGTGGAGGCTTGCTTGGACTTCGATGTGAGACTGTCTCAAAAATAAAAAGTCCAGCGTGGGGATTCACATCTTTAATCCCAGCAGAGGCAGATGAATCTTTGAGTTCAAGGCCAGCCTGGTCTACAAGGAATTCCAGGACAACCGGGAAAACACAGAGAAACCGTGTCTCAAAAATAATAACAGCAGTTCTTTGTAGGATGGCTCAATGGGTAAAAAGTTGTTATACAAACACTATAACCTGAGGGTTGACCTCTGACCGCCACACACGTACTGTGGCACACACACTAAATAAAGCATGCATGATAGTAAAATTTTAACTAAGTCTGGCAGGATATGCAGCAAGGTCAGTGGAATGTCTCAGGATCCAAAGACAAGACTACATCTGGCATTTAGGCAGGAGCTAGTAACAAGGATTAATATCAGTAAGGCCTGCAGTCTCAGGCAGGCCTTCATTGGTTAAAAAAAAAAAAAGGCCCAAGCCACTGAGTTCAGTCCCCAGTATCAAAAAACAGCAAAATAAAAGCTTCCACAGGAACGCTCCTGAAGCAGGGACAGCTGCATTGGATCCCTTCTGAGTGCTTGTTTCCTGGCTGTCTTTCCTGTAGACCTCCATTCTGTTTGGCCAACAGATCAATTTCTATGCTGCCAGTCCGTCCCTTCAGCTGCTCCCACCACCAACTCCTGTTCCCTACCATGCCCTTGTTCTCTGATCTCTGGCCCACCAGGAAGTTTGTGCTCTGGGGCTGTCCTGTCTTGCTGAGTTACTAAGCCTCGCACTTCTCTTCCCATAGCTGACTTGGATCTGTCTTGAGCAGGTCACCCCTCTGCTCAGCACCTCCGAATCTGTTTCTAACTCTTCAATTCTGGCCTTGGTGCCCCTTCAGCTCTCTAGTCAACTGGTGGGGTCCTGTTTGTCCAGTGTCTTTTGTTTTGTTTCTGGGGAGGAATTCAGGCCTCTGGCACAAGCTATATGAGCCAAACCCCACCCCTGTAGGCTCTGCCTGGGCCTCACACCTGCATGGCTACCTGGTGAAACCCTGCCCAGACCTCACTGACATTGCAGCCATGCATGGAAGAAATGGGCAGGGGCTTGATATCACAGCCAAAAGACTTCATCACTCTCCACTTACATTTTTGGGGACAGTTTCTCACTGAACCTGGAGTGTATAGATTTGGCTAGGCTGGCTGACTAATGAGCTTCAGGGATCCACGTGTCCTGTATTTGCTAGAGGGTGAGTTTCTTACCCTGTCAATCCTAGCCCCAGGTACCCTTTAACAAATTCAGGTATTCAAAGACCCCAACTTTCACAAGATTCCTGCCACAAGTAAATGAATCTGAGCCCACAGATAACTAGATCTGCCAGCCTCTGCTTCCTGAGAGCTGGGATTAAAGGCACATGCCACTCGGCTGCAAAAAGGCTCTTAACATTGAGCCTTCTCTTATGTCCCATGGAGAAATTTTTAAAATTATCTTTAATTTAGCCAGCCATGACTTTAAAGAAATCTTATCAGGAAAACCCTGAACTTGGAAACAGGCCCATAGTGCCCAGGGTTCAGGCACTCTCGTGAATGCTTTCAATGTCCCAGGCAGCGGTGGTGGCTGACACCTTTAACCCCAGCATACCTTTAATCCCAGAGGCAGGTAGATTTCTGTAAATTCGAGGCCAGTCTGCTCTACAGAGTGAGTGGCAGGACAGGCTCCAAAGCCACACAGAGAAACTCTGTCTCCAAAACCAAAGAACCATAATCCCAGGCAGGCAGGGGTGGCCAACACCTGTAATCTTAGTACTTGGGTGAAGGCAGGAGAATTAGGCATTAGAAACCACCTTCATCTGCATAAAGAGTCTGAGGCTCTATAGCAAAGCCTGTCTCATGTCACCTTTATTCCTCACATCAAAATTTTAAAAAGTTACAGCTGGGTGGTGGTATTGCATGACTTTATTTGCAGCACTGGGGAGGCAGAGGCAGGTGGATCTCTGTGAGTTTGAGGCCAGCCTGATCTACAGAGCATATTCCAGGACAGCCAGGGCTACACAGAGAAACCCTTTGAGAACATCTCAAGTACTATAGTCCATGTCTACTGTGAGAGGAACTCCTGGTAAAATTTCTTCATAACCATGTCTCCATTACTCCCAGCACTCCCCTGAGCCTTTGGGGACGGCCTCTTAATTTGGGTTTCTACTTTCTCACCCCTCCCTTTATTTTCTGACCGAAGTCTAAACAGTTAAGGGTTCTGACTGAATGCACATTTCCAAAAGGGAAGACATGGAACATGCTGTGGCCTGAGGAATCCTGTGTCCTGTCAGCTCTGTGGAAGGATAGCATAAAGGACACAGACACATTTCTTCCCTCACTGCTGGCCTGAACAGCAGCTGCCTGTGAGGACCCCACAGCCTGAGTCCTGGGAACCGTCAGTGGTTGATCACCGGAAGGATGTCCAACCAGGACCTGAGGTAGGCGCTAGGGAGACCGCTGGTTTGAGGGAGGGTTGCAGTGAGAACAGCGGAGTAAACGGTTGGGAAGAGCTAATGAGACCTGTTGCCCCAGATATACAAGCGGAGATGCACACAGTGTTGTTAAAATGCAGTTTGCCAGCTGGCCATGATGGTGCCTGCCTGTGTCCCAGCTCTAGGAGGCAGAGGCTCAAGGATTAGGTATATATAAGGCCAGTCTTAACTTCACGTAAGATCGAGGCCAGCCTGGGCTGCATTGAGATCCTCTTTAAACTTCCCTGCCTGCAGTAATATTTTCAATTATCTTAACACACCTCTGCAGGCTCTCTTGCTTATTCAGGTTCCTTTGTGAAGAAACCTTCTGTTAACTGCTTTTAGCTATTTTGTGGCAAGTATTATCTTCCTGTCTGCTTATGGCCTGAAAGATAAGAATGTTTTATTTTTCCACGGGGCCTGAGAAAGCTTTGTTTTCTATTCCCAGACTCCTCTCCTTGACATGCCTAAAGCATGTGTTTACAGAGGCTAGGACAGATAATGTATGCTTGTTAATCCTGGTTCTTGCTTGCTAAGAAGCACACATAATCAGGGCACCTTATCTTTAAAAAGACTTTGGGTTTGCTTTGTGTGACTGTTTTGCCTACATAATTTATGTGCATGCCTGGTGCCTACAGAGGTCAGAAGAGGGTGTCAGATCCCCTGGAATTAGAGTTACGCATGGTTGTGAGCTGCCTGACATGTGGGTGCTGGGAATCAAACCTGGGCCCTGGAGGGTGTCTTATCCTTAACAACAGTTGCCATTTACCTGACTGTCATTTATTTAGTCCTCACACAGACCCTTAGATGAGGGAATGAAGCTTCAGAGAACTGAGGCAACTTGCCTGAGTGAACAGCTCAGCCAGGGTTCACTTACACCACATTCTCTTGTCCTTCAAGTAGAAATAAAGTTGGATCTTGTTTGAAAACTTTCTCACAGGCTTAGAAGGGTGAGGCTGGAAGGCATCTGAGTTAAGGCCTGGAACTCCCTGGCGGGCCCCTTCCAGCAGGCCTGCAGTGTGTTAGTCTGGTGAACACTGTGTGTTGTTGTGAGATGATCAGGCTGGTAAATATGGGCTTCCTAGAAAGAGGTTCCTAACCTGTGTGGAGGAGGGGACAAGGACTATCAGCTGGGAGCCCCGTAGCGGCCATTCCTGATTTTCTTTGCCTGGCCCTGCTCTCGTGTGCCCTATCCTAGCTGGCTGTGGCCAAGTACCTTCTCAACACTTGTCTTCCTCTCCTCCCCATGGCCTAGCATCACTGCAAAACTCATCAACGGAGGTGTGGCAGGACTCGTAGGGGTGACCTGCGTGTTTCCCATTGACCTTGCCAAGACCCGACTCCAGAACCAGCAGAGGAAAGATGTGTATAAGGGAATGTAGGTATCGGTGGGAGACGCGAAGACAGGAGGGCCCTGGGGAGGGTCTGGGGTTTCATGTGCTTCTTCAGGGAGGGACCTGGGGGCCAGGCCAACTGAGGTATGCCCAGGTAGGGGAAGAGGTACATTTGGTCACTGCTAACTGCCTTTCTGGTCTCTGCTTCTAGGACAGATTGCCTGATGAAGACTGCACGTGCTGAGGGCTTCTTGGGCATGTACCGAGGTGGGCTTCTGAACTCCCAAACAGGTTTCGGCTCCTCTCCCTAGGATGATGGGGTGGAGTGTGCAACCCACACTTTGTGAGCTTGTAGCACAGTGGTATAGGTGTTCATTCAACCCAGGGAGCTGCTAGGTTGGGGCCTGAACTAGTTGGTGGTTCTTGACTACCCCAGATTTCAAGAGGCTCCAATGTGGAGACAGCTGCTTCTAGCTAAGGCTTCCTTGGAGGTGCTTGGTTGCGCTGTGCTTAAAACAAGTGCTTCCGTCCTTCCCCTGCCTCCCAACCCTCTTACTCTCCCTGAGGTAGAATGACCCACAGAGCTGTGGAGCTCCGCCCCACCTGACCCCTTGCTGCTGCTGCTGTCTGTAACCTCCACATCCATAAGGAGACCTGGATATGGGTCATAGGTCAGTGATGGGAAAGTGCTGATATGCTGGGAGTCCCCCCTGGAAGCCCCCCCCCCAATAAGGACAAACACTTGTGTGAAGCCAGGTGGTGGTAGCATATGCCTTTAATCCTAGCCTTGGGAAGCAGGGGCAGGTGGATCTTTGTGAGTTCCGGCCAGCACAGAGCAAGTGCCAGGATAGCCAGAGCTACACAACGAAACCCTGTCAAAAAACAAAATTGGACCAACCAGTTCCCAAAAAATAATAATAAAAAAAAATCCCCAGGCTGCTTATTCACCATTAGATAGCAGCAGGATAAAATCTGGTGACTTCTTAGCCAAGTGTGGTTCTGTATACCCATGATGCCAGCATTTGAGAGATGGAGCCAGGAGCTCCATCATTCCCAGTTACAAAGGAAGTTCATGTCCAGCCTAATTGTGATCCTGTTCCAAACAAACCAAAAAGGGAAACAACATCAACAACAAACAAAAATAGACGACTTCTTAGTAATGGGACACATGCATCCATGAAGAACATGGGTTTACGCAGGAGAATGGGACTGGAGAGCTGGTTCAGCAGTTAAGAGTGACACTGTCCAAGCAGTGGTGGTGTGTACCTTTAATCCCAGCACTCGGGAGGCAGAGGCAGGCAGATCTCTGAGTTCGAGGCCAGCCTGATCTACAGAGCGAGTTCTAGGGCAGCCAGGGCTACACGGAGAAACCCTGTCTCAAAAAGGAAGAAGAGAAAGAGCAAGCACCACACTTCCTGAGGACCCACATTTGTAAGTTCACTACCACCTGTAATTTCAGTTCCAGGAGGACCATCTTTAGTCCTCTATAGATATTACACACACATACACACATACAAACACATACACACACACACAGACACAGATACATACACCACACCACATACCAAGCAAATAAAATAAAAATGTGGGGGCTGGAAAGACGGCTCAACAGCTAAGAGCACTGAATTCTCTTCCAGAGGTCATGGGTTCAGTTCCTGGCACCCACAACCACTCGTAATTCTAATTCCAAGTCAGATGTGTCTTCTTAACTTGCAGGCACCACACATGCTTAGGTGTGCTTACATACATGCAGGCAAACACTCACATACATAAAATAATCTTCTACAAAATGAAATCTAAAACAACAAACCAGGTGGGTGTGGTAGTGCACACTTTTATTCCAGCACTCAGGAACAGGAGGCAGAGTTAGGTGGTCTCTGTGAGCTCAAGGCCAGCCAGGGCTGCATAGTTAGATCCTGTCTCAAATTTTCAAAAAAAAAAAAAAAAAAAAGGAAGGAAGTAATGGAGGGAGGGGAGGACACAGCTAGGAGAGCCTGCAGCTTGCTATTGCACAGCAGGACAGTGAACTTCAGGGTGGCACACCTGACGTGCTTGCACTCAGGAGGCAGGGGGATTGTGAGTTCCATGCCATTCTGGGCTACGTACTAAGACCCCTGACTCCAAAACTAATAGAGTCCAGCAAGTTAACAGCTGAACCACTTGCACACAAGCCAGAGCCATGTAAAGGGCAGAAGAAGAGAATGACTTCACAGAGCTGTCCTCTTGACCTCCACATGTGTTCACGGGCACACACAATAAAAGAAATATATTAAAAATAAAAGGAAAATGTGCTAGGGAGAGAGAATGAAAAATGTACCCACCTTTCAGTAGGCTAGACCACTGGGTTGCCTCGCTTGGCTTCTGCAGCCATATTCATCCCAGAGCTTTGCCCATCAGTGGCAGACTGCAGGAATGGTCTCTTCTGCAGCAGCCATAGCTTTCTCTCCATCTCTCACCCCCAGGGGCTGCAGTAAACCTCACCCTGGTCACTCCAGAGAAGGCAATCAAGCTGGCAGCCAATGACTTCTTGCGGCAGCTGCTCATGCAAGATGGGTAAGGTTAGGTGACAGTGGCACAGAGACCTTCACTGTATGTCCGGAGACAGTAGATTCAAGAGAACATACAGAATATATAGAGATGTTTTTTCTGATGAATTTTTTTTCTGTGTTGTTTGTTTTTAAACAGGATTTCTCTGTGTAACAGTCCTGGCTGTTCTGGAACTCTTTGTAGACCAGGCTGGCCTTGAAATCCCAGAAATCCGCCTGCCTCTGCCTCCCAAGTGCTGGGATTAAAGGCGTGCGCCACCACCACTTAGCTCTTGTTTTATTTTTTTTTTAATTTAGGGTTTCCCTACTTAGTTGTCTGGCCTGGAACTTCAGTGATCCTCCAGCCTCTACCTCTTGAGTGCTCAAAATCATAGCCTTATGTGGCCACACCCTATAAGCTGACAAATTTTAAACATTAACCCCCAAACCTCTCTTCTTCTGTGTCCCAACTTGTCCTAGGGATGGCACTTAAGAGGCTGGAGTAAGACTCTGACATCCCATTGGTGTTTGGTGGTCCCTGATTTCACCTCAGGTCTACCTGCTGCCCACTATAGCCCCTGCTGGTAACCCAGCTCCATCGTGCAGGGGCACTATCTGCACTTCTAGAGGGTAGGCAGCAGAGCTGCAGTAAAACTGAGGACAGCTTGGCTTACATACAGTTACATACAGTTACAGCCAGGCATGATGGCACACACTTTTAATCCCAGTACTCAGGAGGCAGAGGCAGGAGGATCTCTGTGAGTTTGAGGCCACATGCATCCATGAAGAACATGGAAGTAAGTTCTGGGATAGCCAGGGCTACACAGAGAAACTTTGTCTTAAATAAATAAAATAACAGCAACAACAAAACAGGTCCAGCCACAAAGAGGGGCAGAGTGGATGGGCAAAGTGGGGCAGGGCTGGCCTGAGACTAAGGACTTTACTCCTGGACCCACAGGACACAGCGGAACCTGAAGATGGAGATGCTGGCTGGGTGTGGGGCTGGAATATGCCAGGTGGTGGTTACCTGTCCCATGGAAATGCTCAAGATTCAGCTGCAGGATGCTGGCCGCGTAGGTGAGTCACATCCCAACTCATGGCATCAGCAAGGCCAGATCAGCACAGGGCACACTGCACTGCACTCCCAGCACCAGGCTCTGAGCACACCCCTAAGTCAACAGATGTGTACACAGCATGCCTTTAACCTTTTCAGCTCCAGACCAAAGAACAGACACAAGAGCCTAGATTCTACAGGATGTAAGCTCATACTTCTGTGCTAACGCCTTGATGGTCAGGCTGGATTCCTGAAGGGGTTTTTTTTTTTTTTTTTTTTTTTTTAAAGTGGGGCTTAGGGGATTGGAGAGGTGGATCAGTAGTTAAAAGCACTTGCTGTCCTTCTAGAGAACTGGGGTTCAATTTCAACACACACACACACACACACACACACACACACACACACACACACACACACACACGACAGGGCACCTCACAAGCATCTGTAACTCCAGTTCCAGGAGATCCAACGCCATCTTCTGGCCTTCTTGGGCAATGCATATATTGCCAGGAAAACACATACACATAAAACAGTAATTTTTTTTTCAATTATGAGTCTTGCAGTGGTGGCACATGCCTTTAATTCCAGCACTTGGGAAGCAGAGGCAGGCAGATCTCTGTGTGTTCTAGGCCAGCTTGATCTACAGAGCAAGTCCTAGGACAGCCAGAGCTACACAGAGAAACCCTGTCTCAGAAAACCAATCAGAATGCTGACAGTTGCACACATACATTGTGAGCAAGAATTGGGTTCCAAGGAAGAGACAGGGGCCTCTGTAGGGCTAAGTCACGGTGTCTGGTTAAATAAGCTAATATGTGACACTCTCAACGCCACCACCCTCCCGCTCCATTGTGCACACTGGTGCTGGAGTCTAGCCAAGTTCCAGACTGGTTACAGCAGCTTAAGCAGCTTCAGGAAGTCCATGTGTCCCTGTCTGGCACGAGAAACTGCCTGCCATGCCACCTTTTCAACCAAAGAAATTCTAGTATAAAGCTGGTGGTGATGGTGGTGCAGGCCTTTAATCCCAGAGCTCAGGGGGCAGAGGCAGGTGGATCTCTCTGAGTTCCAAGCCAGCCAAGGTTATATAGTGAGACCCTGTCTCAAAAAACAACAACAAACCAAAACCCCAAACTAACCATCCAAACAAAGAGCAACAGCAAAGAAAATGTGTGTAAAAACCTGAGTGGTGTACCTGTCTGTAATCCCAGGGCTTAAGGGGAGTCCCAGCCTTGGCTATAAGAACCACACATACACACACAGACTTTGTGGCTTTGGATCTGACACTAAAATGGTTCAACACTGAATTCTGTTCTGAGTTGGAGGGGTTTTAAAGGGCGTGTGCTCCTGGTCTTGGAGTAAGGAAGGAGGCAACCCTGGAAGCCTGCAGAGGTCATTTCTGACAAAAGCATTTGCTGGTGTGGTGGTAGCGGCTTTTAACATTAAGCAGAACACACGAGGTGTTTCTGTCTCCAAGTGCTAGCAAGACACAACTATCTGAAAAGGCTCAAAGAGCTGAAAATGGCGGGCCATAGGGGTTTATTTAATCAGGCTAGGCGGACTGGGAGAGGTTCACCACTGAGAACACCTTGGGTACCTGCTGGGATTGGTGCAGACTTGCTGCCTTTCCTCTCTAGCTGTCAGTCATCAGGGCTCCGCCTCATCAGCACCCACCTCCCGGCCCTACAGCACTGGCTCGGCTTCCACCCACAGGCGCCCATCTGCTACGCTCATCGCCTGGGAGCTGCTGCGCACTCAGGGCCTGTCTGGGCTCTACAGGGGCCTGGGTGCCACTCTGCTCAGGTGAGGACCTCTTCCCAAGCCTGGGCCAGAGACCCCCAGAGTCTTATCTAGGGAGCTGCCTACCTTACCCATCGCACCAAACCGCTTTCCCTCCAGTTGGTTCCTCTGAAGGTTACAGGGGTGGGGATGGGGGTGCTGGACAGGGGAACTTCTCTGCCAAGCGGGGGGGGGGGGGTTCTCCCACCTGCCGCGCCCCACTGGTCCTGGGGAAGCTGCTGAGAGAGGCACCCAGAGGGTCGTCTTCCTCCTTTACAGAGACATTCCCTTCTCCATCATATACTTCCCCTTGTTTGCGAACCTGAACCAGCTTGGGGTCAGCGAGGTCACCGGCAAGGCCCCCTTTGCACACTCCTTCGTGGCAGGCTGCGCAGCAGGTTCTGTAGCCGCGGTAGCTGTCACCCCTCTGGACGGTAGGTGTGGAGAGGGCTGCGGTTTGGGATTTAAGGGTCACCCAGCTTTTCCCATCGGGCTCACACAGCCTAAGAGCTTGCAGGTGCAGGTGAAACAGCCCCAATCCTCCACGCCCTTGGTGGTCAGCCCCTGGCATGAGCTCACCGGAGGCCTCACAGAAGGCTGTGCCTAACTCTTCTGTCACCACACAGCCCCTCACCTTCCCCAGGCTTTACTTTTTCTTCCTGGTAGTTCTGAGTCTGAGCTGGCATTGGGGGACCTGTGATGCTCAGAGCCACACACAGCCCCCTCACAGGCAAGCAGCTGGAGTTCTCCCACTGCAGGGGAGATGGAGAGGGCTGCTCTGGTCCAGCAGGGAACACCCACTCTGCTTGCAGAAAGGACAAACTCGGTGTCTGTTACTTGCATTAACTTCTGTTTTGTTCAGTTCTGAAGACTCGGATCCAGACCCTCGAGAAAGGCCTGGGTGAGGGCACCTACAGTGGGGTCACTGAGTGTGCCAGGTGAGCCAGCGCCCCAGACAGCACGCCAGCTCAAGACCCCCTCCGTGGCAGCACGTGGAGCTGTTTTGGGATGTGAGCTCAGGGAATTGCTGAGTAGCTCCCGTCTCACCCTGAGCTCTGGATACGGGTTTATTTAATGGTTCCAGTCTTTGGTTTAGCACTTGAGCTGTGAAGGCGGGGCCACAGGTCTCAAAAGAGGTATGAAGTGATGGCCCTTCTGTAATCTTATAATCCTAGCACTCAGGAAGTTGAGGGCAGCCCAGGGCCAGCCTGGGCTACATCTGGAGATCCTCTCCCCAAATCCAACAACAAAAACCAAGTAAAACCTAAGAGACAAGTCATGAGTAAGTGTGCTCTTAGCCTTCAACTACCAAGGTTCTCCTTTCTCCACAGGAAACTCTGGGCACAGGAGGGAGCGGCTGCCTTCATGAAGGGAGCAGGCTGCCGGGCCCTGGTCATTGCCCCCCTCTTTGGGATCGCCCAGGGCATCTACTTCATTGGCATCGGAGAACGCATTTTAAAGTGCCTTGAGTAATCTAAGGTGTCCCTCACTTGCTGCCACCACTGGCCCTACTCCTGGGAGGAGGAGGAGGTGCAGGGAGCATAAGACGCCCACCCTGTCGTACGTGGTCTCTAACTTATAGTGCTACCTCAGAAGAAAGGACCCACTTTACTAAGCAAGTAGAGCCCTCACTTCCCTTTATGAAGACTAGGCTGTGGTACAGCTTACCAGGGCCATTCAGAAGCCCCAACCACCTGTTTAACAATAGAAACGGCCTAGGTGTGTGAAGGCAGGATCAGGCACAGTAAGGACGGGAATTTACACTAACATACCCACTGTAGATAGACATAGCACAGCTGTATCAGCATGAGGATTTAGTGTTAATCCTAGCACTGATGCTGTAACATCAGAAGTGCACCGGGCTCAACCATGTGCCCTCCTGAACATCACCAACGGTCAAATGAACCCAAGTGGGCAGCTGTCTTGCCCAGATGCCCTCCCTCAGGTATGGGCCCAGATCCCTCCTAGTGGGTCCTCGTGGGACACGATAAAGTCAGCTAAATCCTTGTCCGGTAATCAGCCCAGCAGACTGACAGGGAATGTCTCCTGAAGAACCAAGCTGTGGCTTCTGGGTTCCCACAGCATAATGTCACACAGATGACATCAGGCCCTAAGAAAACAATCCTGTCTCCCTCACCCCCTTCTCAAGACAGGGTTTCTCTATGTAACAGCCCTGGATGTCCTGGAACTCACTTTGTAGACCAGGCCAGCCTAGAACTCAGACATCTGCCTGCCTCTGCCTCCTGGATGCTGGGATTAAAGGCGCGTACAATCCTGTTTTAAGAACAGGAGCCAGGCTGGAGGCACAGCTCAGTTGGTAGAGTGCTTGTGTAGCATGCTCAAGTCCTGGGTTCCACCCCCAGCACCTCATAAACTGGATATGGTGTTATGTGCCTGTGACCCTAATCTTAGGAGGCAGAGGCAGGAGGACAACAAAGTGAAGGCCATCATCTGCCAATAAGCAAGGTCTAGGCCAGCCTCACTCCATGAAATTACCAATTATCTGAAATTGTAGCAGCCCCGCCTAACTTAAGTCTGGTTCTGGGTGGCAGATGTGCATACAAATAGTCACCTGAACGGTGTCATTCTCTGTGAGACACGACAGCCAAGACGCCACTGCAGGGTCATAGAAACCTCTGCACAATCACTTAAGGACAAAGCAGAGCACGGATGGTGGCCAGGGGAGGGTCTGTACTAATTAATACAAAGCTCCCTCCCTATAAAACTTGGGCTTTGTTCACTTTGTCTGGATAAAACTGTTTCAGCAAAGATGCATGGACCATGGGGGGGGGCATGGCTCAGTGGTACAGCCTATGCTTACCATTAAGGCTCTGGGATCCACTCCAAACACATGTGCACACATAAAAAAAAAAAAAAAAAAAAAAAAAAAAAGCTGTCCATTTGGTCACAGGGCTGCAGAAAGGTCTAGTAAACTATCAATACCACCAGGATTCAGAAGTAGTTCTTCTTGGGACCACCCCCCTTTTTTTCTTGTGGTGGTGGTGGTGGATAGGGTCTTCTTTGTTGCCCAGCCTGGCCCCAAACAATCCCTCCACCACAGCTGGAACTACACATGTGTGCCACCATGGCCAGCACAAACTCACAGTGCCTTACAAAAGAAATGACAACCAAACCAAACCCACATAAACCTTCTGTTTTAATAAATAAAGAGTATCTGTGGCTTAGACTTTAAATCACATTTACAGGTAAGGAAAACTAGACCCAAACAGTAACAGTGAAGCTAGTGTTGCTGGAGGAATGCCAGACCCACATGCACTTGACACCCAAAGAGCAGGGACAGCATGCACACTCACTCTAGACCAGACTAGGAGCAGGGAGCACAGGTCCTTGGTGAGGGCCACACAGTACCGCCTGACCCCTCGAGTCCTGCTGCAGTACCAGTGCACAGTGTGGTGTCAGATGAGCCGGGGCTGGGCTCTTGCCCACACCAAGTGGCCTCCTTTCTGTTGACATTGGGGTGAGGGTGTGGGCTGCAGAGGGGATCCACTGATTACCAGTTAGAACAGAAAGAGGAAGCCACACAGATATCTGCTGCTCCAAGAGTACAGCCTTGAATGAACTGCACCTCCCCAGGTTTAGTCCAGAAACTTCCTATTGGCATTTGCACCAAACAAGGCTCCCCGGACTTCCGGCATCATCTGTAAAGAAGGCAGTCAGTAAATAAGGACCTCATGGGACCGTCACACGGGGAAAGTCCGAGCTAAGCACATCAGGTCTGTTGTATACATTGCACTGTGCCAGGGGCAGTCACAGTGTGGGCTAACACCAACTGCTCACAAAAGGGACAGGGAAAGAAACTGACACAGGAGATGGTGTGTCAACAGCGCTACTGCATCTTACAGTGGATCCGATGCTTTCTTTCTGAATGCCCACAACCTGCCAGGAGTGACCGACCACACACGGCACTTAGAATGGAGTCTGTGCTGAAGCCCTTTTTAAAACAGTTACAAGGACTTTGCCTCAAAAATCTAAGGCTGTGACAAATTTTAGGGGTCACATAAACTCTTGGCAGTTAAGTAAAAGCCAGCATTCCTCAGGAACTTATAAAACTGGTTCCCACCTGTCAAAAGGAGTCATCTCCCTTCCCCCCGGTTGTGTATCAAAACCCCTGCAGGTGTCCAGGCTCCCTCGGTATCTACCACCGTACCTGTCACACATTCAAAGTCCACAGCTGGCATCCTAGGTGTCCCTGTATGTCCCATCTTTCTCACTCTCCCTCACTTCTGTTACCCCTCCCCCCGACTCTTCCAGATGCCTCTGGCTATTCTCTCTCTTTCACATCTACAATAAATGCCCTAACCACATCATGGAATGGTTATGCTGGCAGTTTCTCTACTGTGCCCCCACAGATACAACTGTATGTACTGGCAAAGAACCGAAGGGTAGGGGTGTGTGTGTGTATTGGGAGGGAGGGAGGGGGAGAAGGAGAAGGAAAGAGAGAGCTGTGTCAGTATAGCTAGAGATGGAATAGGGTTTTGCTCTCTAGCCTAGGCTGGCCTGGAACTGGCAATCCTCCTGCTTCCTAATATTGGGGTTAATAGGTATGCATCAATCTATGTGTCTGAAGTTGTTTTGTCTCCTTAGGAGACAGAGGGGATGAGGAGAAGGAGGCAGACACCATGTCCACATGCTGTGGAGGTCACAGGGCAACCTCAGGTGTATTCCTTTACCTCCAGCTTTCATTGGCCTGGGGTTTACTGACTCAGCAAGCCCAGGAATCCTCCTGCACTAGCTTCCCTATTGTTGGAATTACAAACATGCCATCACGCCTGGCTTTTTATGTAGTTTCTTGATACTGAGCTCAGGTCCTCGAGCTTGTGAGGCTTGAAGCTTTCATGTCTATTTAACTACTCATCGTATTACTGGGTGCTACAGTAGCTCTCAGTTACCCAACGATGATACAAGCGAGTGCTAGGGCTGCAAGACAACCGCTTTTTTTTTCAGCACATTGCACTTTCTTGGAGACAAGGTCTCAATTTGTAGCCCAGATTGGACTCAGACACAGTAATCCTACCTCAGCTACTCAAGTGGCAACACTACCCTGTCTGGCTAAACTACTCATTTTTTGAGACAAGAGTTCTCTGTGTAGTCCTGGTTGTGCTGGAAATCACTCTATAGACCAGGCTAGCCTCAGAACTCACAGAAACCTGGCTGCTGTAGGCATGCACTACCACACCTGGCCTAACCACACCACTAAATCAAAGATGCAGGTTAGCAGTACAGCTGTTAACCATGCCTGGAAGACAACCTGCAAGTGTGGAGACAGGAGGGCCGGCAGCTTGCACTCACTTTCAAAGGGTCTGTGTTCTTGCAGCACTTCAGAGCAAGGGCCAGCCTGCTGTGGGATACCCTTTACACAGTGTGAAGACATTTCACTGTGATCTGGTTTAATAAAAAGCTAAACGGCCAATAGCTAGGCAGGATTTTCCAGGGCAGAGGCAAAAGGAGTCACCAGCCAGATACAAAGAAAGCAGGAAAACAACATAGGCAGAGTATAAAGCTAAAAAAGTCACTAGGCAGAAAGTACATTAATAGAAACAAGCTAATTTAGCTACAAGAGCTAGTTAGAAACAAGTCTAAGCTATAGGCTGGGCTTTCATAATTAATAAGTCTCTATGTGGTTATTTGGGAGCTGGCAGGCGCGACAGAAAAAGTCTGACTATGCCAGGCAAAAGGTAACCACAAGTCTTCTGCACTCACCTGTTGGGCTATGAGGTCCAGCCGGCTTTCCAGAGTGTTGGAAACCTTTATCTTGCGATCCCCATTATAGATTTCAACTCCACCAGCTCTACAGAGAACACAGGAAGAAACACACTTACACCACTCCCTTGGCACGGGTGGCTTAGGCATGCGAAACGCACACAGGGCAACAGGCTTGACCTTAATTCAACAGCTGCAGTGAGAAGTCAACATGACACCAAGTGCTGCTGAGCACAACCATGTGGTTACAGAGCACTGTTCAATTACAGCTAGGCCTCCCCAGCAGGGTGGAGACTGGTTTCAATCATCAGAGCTATGGATAAATGGGCAGCCTCCTGGAGAGGTGGTACCTGCATGCTGCTGACAGGGAGGACAGATGACTCAACATGCTTAAACAGCCTATCACCTGCCTCTAGCCACCCTCACTTGTCACCCCACCCCTCAATGCCTCTCAGGTCAACTATGCTACAAGGAACCCTAAGGAACAAGATTCCCAGTTCCGTCAGTTACTGAGATAAATGGACTATCAGATGAAAGTCTGAATGATGTTTGAGGTAACACTAGGTAGTCCAGGCTAGCCTGGGACTCACCATTAACAATGCTGCTGCCTCTGCTGAGATTACATGTGCCAGCGAGCAAGGCTGGTAAAGGTTGTGCACGTTCTCCTTGGTTGTGCACACTTCAGTGGATGATGGCCACAGACATACCCACTTCCCCCTTTATGTTCAGTGATAGGCAGATGCTGCTTTTGCTGAAACCCTGATGCCTGTGGTTGTTGTTTTGGGGGAATGAGAAGACAGCAGCAGAGAGGAATCAGCAAAAATATTCTAGGCAAGCACACTGAACAGCAGCTTAGGTTTCCCTCTCTTTGTGTTTTGAGACAAGGTCTCCCTATACAGTTCAAACTGACCTCCAACACTCCAGCTCTATCCAGCTCAGCCTCTTGTGTATGAGCTACCACGCCCAGCTGAGCTTACAGCTCCCCCTCCCTCCAAGACAGGGTTTCTCTGAGCAGCCCTGGTTGTTCTGGAACTCTGTTCTATAGACCAAGCTGGCCTTGTACTCAGAGATCTGCCTGCCTCTGCCTTCCAGAGTACTGGGATTAAAGGCTTATGCCACCAATGCCTGGCTCTGGCTGCATTAAAAAAAAAAAAAAAAAAAAAAAAAAAAATCTCAGGCTGGTCATGAACTCTTGACAATCTCCTGTTTCAGCATCCCAAGTACTTCAATTACTTCAAGTGCCACCACGCCAGCTTTTCCTGTGTTTATTCAGAAATACTAGGATGCCTCGCCATGGCAGTGGTGTCTCAGACTGGATCTACACAATGGTATAGTACTATACTGTATAAATGGTACATATACTGCTATAGGTAGGTACTTTATTACTCTTTGGTGCTGGGGATGGACCCAGCGTCTCACATCACTCAGCAGACTCTCCACTATTGAGTTACACCCCAGCCCACCTCATTCTGGAACTACATTCATCTCTGAAATCCAAAACACATATGATTGTAGGGCGGTGCACACCTTTAATCCCAGAACTTTGGAGGAAGAGGCAGGTGGATTTCAAGGTGAGTTCAAGGCCAGCCTGGTCTAAAGTGAGTTCCAGGAC
This sequence comes from Phodopus roborovskii, assembly GCF_943737965.1. Taxonomy (NCBI): domain Eukaryota; kingdom Metazoa; phylum Chordata; class Mammalia; order Rodentia; family Cricetidae; genus Phodopus; species Phodopus roborovskii. Next base: position 12,798,994 of record NW_026126578.1, read on the forward strand.
AGCCAAGGATACACCGAGACACCCTGTCTCAAAAAACAAAACAAAACAAAACAAAAAGCCCACATATGATGCCAGAGGCTGCAGGCATTATCAACCTCTGTACCTGATGCCTTTTACACTGTCTGCTGTTTCCACAGCACACCGGCACCAGGCGCCAGTGAGCTGCCTAGACATTACCTCATTTGAATGTGGTAAGAGTGCTAGGTAGCTGTACTTCAATTTACTCAAGTCAGCTGGGCATGGTAAGCCAGGCCTGCAACCCCAGCCTCTCACTTCAGACTGCTGGAAACAAGACCAACCTGGTCTACAGAGTAAAATCCTGTCTCACCCCATCACCACCAGAAAAAACAAACCCAGAAAGAGGTCAAGGCTCAGTGAGGTCACGCAGGGGTCCAACACGGCTCAGATAGTGCGTGGTAAAGTGGACGGAAACCCCTATCTGAGTCATCTCCGTGTTTATGACCTCCTGGGTGCTACCTGGTGTCGCAAGAAATGAAACAAAACCCCAAATCTAATTTTGATGACAAGGTTCAACCCATTTTACATTCCTAAGCCTTATTTTTTCCAATTAAGTTCAAAATGTGTTCCAAGATTCTGCCCCAGGTTAGGCAGTGGAGACAATGTGACACCAGACAGACAAGCTTTCCCAAAGTGTGCCTCGTCTTCACTGTCACTTCCTCAGCTGGAACAAACTTTGTAGTTACTGGAACAGAAGACAGCTATGGGCATCTGCTATGGGCATGGACACTCATTGCCCTAGGGTATCTTCCGTACTGCCCCCTCGGAAACCTCTGGCAGCTTTGAGCAGCAGAAGTGCAACCTCCCAGACCATGAGAGGAGCTTGCCGCGATGAGGGAGAAGCGGGGTCCTGGCGGGAAAACAGCCACAGGCACCCAGGGAACAACACTTTTCTTATTTAGGGTTGAGAAGTAAACTGAGGTGTGGGCTTTACCAATGAGCCAGACCCGCCGCCGCCCCCCTCCCCCACATACAGAACAACAACATCACCACACTTTCCTGTCACAGCAAGAAACAGATTCAACAGAAAACCTCCTTACATTTCCTCAGGCAGGTAGGCCTCCTGGTCAATCTGGACATCAACGTCTTTTTTGGTGGCAATTTTATACATAGGAATTGCTTTTTGTACTGCGGCCTGAGGGAAAAGAACAAAAAACAATGAATAATTTTCAAGTAAAAGCAAACTTTGCTACTGAGGATACGTAACGGCATATTCCTGAGGAAGAATGAGAAAAGGAGAGGCCGAGCCGTGCACAGGAGGGAGGAACAGGCAGGCTCAGCTGTGAACACTCAGTGAGTGTCAACTGAACGAACACACCAGGGGCCCCGGGGACAGCCCCACAGAGCTCAGGTGTGAGCTACGGGGCATCAGGGTTGTGGTAGGATGGAGGTTTGGCTGTTGGCCTGACCTTCACTGGCAGCTGTAGGACAGCACCGCTAACTAAGAGAAGTGTGTACCACTCCCCTCACGACAGCTACTATAAAGAAGTACTGGGTTCGTCCCCTTTTCTCAACAACTAATCCAAGTTCTTTACCTTCACCAAAGGGAAATCTTGTTTCCTGCATCGCACAATCATCCGAGGCTCCAACAGCTGGTACAAGCCCTGTAAAAGCAACCAGAGTGTATAGTGGGAACAGTCAACAGGGTCCTGATGGAGCTCCTCCCAGTGTCACCCAGCACGCTCTGCAAAGACCACATGCAGTATGAGGACACAATCAAGTTCCTCTGGTATCCTATTAGCCGGACTGAGGACAAATACTGAGTTAACATGAGTAAGAGAAAAGACCATAACACAGAAGCAAACAACCGTTTGAGCTTTTTCCATTTTGGCAGCACTAGGCACTGACCGTGAGTGCTATCCACAAGCTATGCAAGTATTCTGCCTTTACCACCAAGGTATGTCCTCATAACACCAAGTATTTTAAAGGTCAAATAAAAGTAGGGACATGAAAAGCCGCAGACAGCAAGTAGATCTGACTAGAGTTAGAAAGGACTTGCACAATCATGAAACAGTAGTAACACTCAGACAGACAAACAGGTGTCGCCACCTTGTACAGCGCACACCAGACACAGGGAGAAGGAAAGAAAGGAAGCTGGGGCGGGAAAACTGAGCTGGCCCCTGACAGACCTTACAGGCTTTAGGACTGCAGCTGTGCACAGCCAGCTCGGGATACAAGCATACCTGAAGGACCAGCCCATCCAGCAGCACTTGGTATCTGGTTGTATCCTTTACCACCTTGCTGAGTCTCTGTTTTGCCTCATTTAGCAGATCCTATAAGGAATGGAAAGAAAAAGCACTATATCTACCATCATAGCTCATGCTGGGTCTTCACTAAACACACATAGTGTACGTGTCAAATCTGAAATCGAACTATCATCAGAAGTACACACACACACACAGGAGGCGGCGGGAGAATAGACGGCTTGGCAGCTAAGGGCACTGGATATTCTTGCAGAGTTTGATTCCCAGGACCCACTATGGTGGCTCCCAATTGTCTGTAGATCCAATTCTAGGGAGTCTGACACTCTCTTCTGGACTCCAAGGGATTCAGACATGCACATGATACACAGACATACATACAAGCAAAGAATCAAGAATCAATGTACTTTAAAATATATATATATATATATATATATATATATATATATATATATACATATATATATATATACATACATACACACACACACACACACACACACACACACACAGAGGCTGGGGAGATGGCTCAGCGGTTAAGAGAACTGGCTGCTCTTCCAGAGGACCTGGGTTCAATTCCCAGCAATGACATGGTAGCTCACAGCCATCTATATATAGTGGGATCTGATGCCCTCTTAGTCAATAGAGCACACATACACAAAAAAATAAAAATTCACAAAAACAATGCATGAGAAGATTAATTTTTCTTTATGAGACAAGATCTTAACTCTGTAGCCCAAGCAGGCCTCAAACTCCCTGTGATCTGCACCATCAAGGCCAGCTGGCTGTAGGTGTGTGACACAGGGTCACTATAACCCAAGCTGGCCTTAACTCAAGCACTTTTCCTGCCTCCACCTGCTAAGTGCTAGTGTTACAGATGAAGCTATTGTGTGGCCACAGAGCTCTTATTTTTCCATTTTATAAGGAAGCTTGTGCCTCCACAGCAAACAGCCAACAGAGCTGGCATCCTTTTAAGTCTCTAAACAACTCAAGAACTCATGCCAGGCATTGGTGGCACAGCCTTTAATCCCAGCACTCAGGAGGCAGAGGCAGGTGGATATCTGTGAGTTCAAGGCCAGCCTGGTCTATAGAGCTAATTCCAGAACAGCCAGAACTATACAGAGAAACTCTGTCTTGGAAAAACAGAACAAACAAAGACTTAGACTGAAGGGTCGATTAGGCCAACTACATACTGAGACACACACTATCACAAAAGCAAGCAAACAACAGACACCAACCAAACCAAACACAACAGCAACACAAAACATTGTTTCTAAATGTTAACTAATGATTACCATGGGAAAGTGAATGAGCATTTCATAGTTCCATGATTATAGAGCTAAGTACTCACAGTGATGAGGTCATCTCTTGCTCTGAGGACTTTGAGCCTGGCTTGATTCATCAGATTGGACATTTGACTACAAAAGGGATGGGAGAATATCATCATCAAAAACAATGACTACCAAAAAATACACATTTTTCCATTTAAGAGCAAAGGCTGTCTGATAAATGATAAGCAACCTTCAGTAGTAATCCTGTGAGTTTCCATGTTTTTCCACCATTTTTGTTCTTGGTTTGTGAGACAAGGTCTAACTGTGTAGCTCTGGCAAGATCTACTCTTTATGTAGATCAGGCTGGCTGGAACCTAGAGCTCTTCCTCTGTCTCTGCTGGGATTACAGGAGTGTATGTACAACTTGCCCGGCTCTTCATCCGCTTGCTTTGGAGATGAGCTGTAAACCCTGTTAGCCTTGCCATTTTTGAACTTGTGACCCTCCTGTCTCAGACACTAGCTTCTACCCCAGATAAGGCTTCTGTTCCACAGTGACAGAAATCCACTAACTTACAAAAGTCAAGAACTAGAATCCCAGTTCAAGGGCAGCCTGGTCTACAAAGTGAGTTTCGGGACAACCAAGGCTACACAGAGAAACCCTACCTTGGGGGGAAAAAGAGAGAAAGAAAAGAAAGAAAGAAAACTAGACTCTAACTGCTCTGACTTGTCTCATTAGTTCTGAACTTTCTTTTGGATGAAGAGTAGATCTCAGGGACAGAGTTTTGGGTCCTGCATTGTCCCACTGTACTCCCTGTGACCTTGTTTCACTGACTTTCAAACCTAATGGCCGAGGACATGGCTCAGCTGGTTGGTGGAGTATGTAGACAATGCAAGGCCCTGGAATCAATTTCCAGCAGTGCAGAAATCACACATGGTGGCCCACGCCTACAGCACCACTTGGGAGGAAGAGGCAGGAGGGTCAGTACACTCAGGCCAATCTAGGCTATAGACATATGGAATTTTTAGTTTTGTGCATTTACCATCACCTCCTTACATTTTCTTCTGCTGCTCAATTTGCTTTTCTTTCTTCTCATAGTACTCCATGATCTTCAGTCTTTGTGTTTGTACAAGGCGACCTTTCTCAATGTTGAACTCTTCTTCTGCCTAGGAAGAATTACACACATCCACTTATTACATTGGATGGCTGATCATTTTATTTTAAGCACCCAGGAACCAGGAATACTTTCATGTTCACTTATTCCCTATGTGAAACAGAAAATCTAATATAACACTCAAAGATTATTTGTTGGCCAGGAAGTGGTAGCATATGTCTTTAATTCCAGCACTCAGGAGGCAGAGGCAGGAGGATGTCTGTGAATTCAAGGCCAGCCTGGAATACAGAGTGAATTCCAGGCCAGCCAAGGCTGGTCTCAAACTCACAGAGATCCGCCTGCCTCTGCCTCCCAAGTGCTGGGACTAAAGACATGCGACACTACCACCAGCCATCGAGTTATTTTCTTTTTCTGGTCTTCAACATGTGGGAGATCCTCCGGGCTCTACCTTCAGGGGCTTGGATTATCCTTTTTGAAACTAAGATCAATGGAGCCAAGGCTGACTTTGAGTTCTCTTGATTCTACCTTCTACATGCTAAGATTCCAGGAATGTACACCCAGATACCTATAAAAATGCTCTCAGAGGGGCTGGAGAGATGACAGAGAAGAGCACTGGCAGCTCTTCCAGAAGTTCTGAGTTCAACTCCTAGCAACCACATTGTGGCTCACAACCATCTTCTGGCCTGAAGGCATACATGCAGACAGAACACTATACAAATACTGAATAAATATTTTTTAAAAATGCTTAGTATATCAAATGTTGATGACTTTCAAGCAATGAGACTCCCTAACTGAACAAGTGGTGCAAAACTTTATCCCAAAACTCAGGGCAGAGGCAGGCAGATTTCTGTGAGTCTATCCTGATCTACACAGTGAGACCCTGACTCAATTACAACAAAACTAAACAATGGCAACAACAACCAACACTTAATGCTAGAAAAAAAAAAAACCTAGCTGATTTGGTAGAGTGCTTGCATGCATGCCATTCAAGACCGGCATGTCATAAAACAGGTAAGGTAGTTCAGGATAATTCCAGCGCCAGGGAGATGAGAGTACAGAACAGGAGTTCAAGGTCATATTTTACTACATTGCTGAGTTAGGGGTCAGTCTAGGAGAGTGACTCTCTCAAGGAAAAAGAAAGGAGGCAGGCTAGCAAGACAGCTTGGAGGGTTAAGACCGAAAGCCTGAGGACCTGAGGTCCAAGGAGCCACTCGGCAGAAAGGGAACAAACTCCAGAAAGTTACTCTCCATCATACACTGTCAAATACCCCTCCCCACAAAGAAATGTAGTTGGAAAAAACTTAAGTGGCGCTGGGTAGACAGCTCAACTGTTGAAGGCACTCAGTGCTCTTACAGAGGACCTGGGTTCAGTTCTGAGCAGTCACATCAGCTTTCTACCATCCCTAGATCCGTTACAGGGGACCCAACACCCTCGGGCCTCAAGGGCTCCTGAATGCATGTGGTGACGTAGACTCATGCAGTCTCTCACACACACACATAAATGAAAATAAGTGAATCTTTTTTTTTTTTTTTTTAACTTTCTCTGTCTTTCTCTCTTTTTTTTAAGCTTGGCAGTGGTGTCCTTTGATCCCAGCACTCAAGGAGGCAGAGGCAGATTGATCTTGTGAGTTTGAGACCAGCCTGGTCTACAGAGCCAGTTCCTGGACAGCATGGGCTACACACAGAGATGATCATATGTGATATGAAACTAAACAATTTTAGCAGTAGTACTGCTTAGGAAAACCAAAGTCAGCATGAACCTTTAGATAGTAAAACTCAAAATCTCACCTTTGCATCAATTTCTTCTGCTTTCTCATTGGCTTCTTGTTCAATGAAAGCCATCATGTGCTTAATCTATGTAGGAAAAGACAACGTTTTAAATCAGTAAGAGAAGACAATGACATCTAACTCCAGTCACAAGAGGATTGCCTTCTTACAAGGCAGTTCCAGGCTTGCCTCGTCTACAGGGCACTTTTCATGGCAGCCAGAGTTACAAAGCCAATGCAGACTTCAGAAGGTACAAGACTAAGGCTGCTCTTCTCACGACCACCCGGAACAAACTGCCCAACCAGGACACTTCACACGAGGCTATTACCACGGGCAGCTCATGCCAGTTCCTTGGGTTTACTGTTGCTTCTCACCCCAGGGTGTCTAAATATGCACCATCTTCCACCTGCACCAGCCTTCCCGTGGCTAACACCTCTGGCCCCAGCTTAACCGCCATCTCCTGACCTCCACTGCTGGTTGCTAAGGCACTTTGTACCTCCTCCACCAAGCACCTAAGCATCTGGATTTTTTTCCATCTTTTTCTTATTGTGTGTGTATTAGTGCATAGGTGTGCACAGGCTATAGAGGTCAGTCACCTGCAAAGGTTAGCTCTCTATTTCCACCATGTAGGTAGGTCCTAGGGATTAAACACATCATCAGGCTTGGTATCGGGTAAAGCTGTCCTGGTTGGGTTTGTTGTCAACTTGACACAATGACACAAGCTAATTATCTGAGAAGAGGGAAGGAACCACAATTGAGAAAACTGTTTCCATGAGAATGACCTGTAGGCAAGCCTGAATGAATGGCATTTCTTAGTGATTTATGTGGGAGGGCCCAGTCCGTTGTGGGCTGTGCCACCTTTGAGCAGGTGGTCTTGGGATGTATAGAAAAACAGGTTGAGCACGCAGAGAGGGACAAACCCTTCCATAGTCTGTTCCATGGCCTCTGTTTCAGCCCCTGCCTCCAGGGTCCTGCCTTGACTTCTTTTGGGATGGACTGTGATATGTGAGTATAATTGAAATAAACTCTTTCCTCTCCAAGTTGCTTCTGATCATGGTGTTTTATCACAGCAATAAAAATCTTAATGGAGGGACTGAGAGAGGGCTCATTGGTTAAGAGCACTGGCTGCTCTTCCAGAGGTCCTGGATTCAATTCCCAGCACCTAAATGGCAACTCACAAATGTCTATAACTCCAGGTGCAGGGGATCTGACATCCTCACACATACATGCATAGAAAGGAAAGAAAGGGAAGGAGGGAAGGAGGGAGAAACCCTAACAAAGACAGAAATAAACGATGTTTTTAAAGAATTTTTTAAAAAGCTGGGCATGGCAGCACATGCCTGTAATCCCCACACTTGGGAAGCCACAGGTGGATTTCTTGTGAACCAGCCTGACTGCATAGTGAGACCCAGGCTCAAAAACATAAACATTTTAATAAAGTGATCAGTGTTTATAATGCTCCAAGATCCATTTGGTTTCCTGGGTGAAACCAATTCAAACCTGTATTACCTGCCTTCCTTAGTTGTGCTGGACCTCTTGGCTACAGATCTACCTTGATCAGCCCAGCCTTGAGCAAAGGCATTCACTTAAACCCAGGCCACAGAAGCCTATTTACAGTCAACCAAGACTCTAAGAAAATGAGTCAACCCCTTAAGGACATTTAACTCCGCCCCAGAGCCAGACAAAAACAGACCTTTCAAAATAGACAAAAACATACCTTTCAAAATGTGGGTTTTTTCTCTCTGCTATCCCACTAATAGTTTTCTGGAGTCTGGTCCCTTAGAAAAGCTGATGAAATAAATAACTAAGCTCTCCAGACAAAAAGGTAAGTATTTTGTGAAGGAAAAGGGGCATTTGGTTCAGTGCTTACCCACCATGTGTGAAGAAGACCTGAGTCCAGCATCAGGCTGCCCCAAACCATGTTGGGAGAAAGAGGGTTCTAGGATTTGGTTTCTTTTCTTTTTTTTCCACTTTTTCCTGACAGGGTTTCTCTGTTTAACAGCCCTGGCTGTCCTGGAACTTACTGTGTAGGTCAGGTTGGCCTTGAACTCACAGAGATCTACCTACATCTGCCACCTGGATTTACAGGTGTGAGCCACCATGCCCAGCTGGAATCTAGGATTTCTTAAACACCTACTGTATGCTTGGCACTTGGCCTATATACTGTTGAGAATATATTGATTAAAATACATTATCCTTGGCCTGGGAGTATAGCTCACTGGCAGACCACCTGCCCACCAAGACCTGGATTGGAGCCCTATCACCACAAAAAAAAAAAAAAAACCCTCAAAATACAAACAAAAGACCTCTGTCCTCACAGGAGTAGACTGTAAACAGGAATTTCATTTTATATAAGGAAAAAATGATTCTGTTCTAGAACCCAATGAACACACCCTTGGTTTCTATACTACAGTTTTCCCGTGTAAGCCTTGGCCTCCCACTCAGTTCTAACAAGGAGTAAGAAGGGAACTGGGGGGGGGGGGCTAAAAAAAAAAAAAGGGAACCGGACTGTGCCTGCTAAGAGCATGTGATGGGTGCTCCACTTTTCCAGTGCATCAAGTTTTCCTATACTAAAAGCCTGAAGCAGTGATAAATGTCCCAAGCCCTATTCCCTGTGAAAACACTGTAGGGACCCTTAACCCTCACCGTGGGTGTCAGTCACCCCTTCTGCTCCTGTCACCACCACAGCTCCGTCTCCTCCACCCGACTCCCAAAAGGAGGGAGAACCTTACTGCTTGCTCTTAATGCACATTTGGTCAAAGATGAAAGGAAAAGATATCAGCAAAGAGATGGAAACATCAAAGACAAAAACGCTGTTCATCTACAAAATTCACAAGCCAGTTAGTGTGCTTTAGTCACCAGTTTCCTAGTGCTTGGGGGGGGGGGCTTTACTTTTCTAAACTACTCAGGCATTAGACTGCAGCTTTAAACATCCTTTTCTGGAAAAGCATGCAGTTAGAGAAGGGAGGATCTATGTCTGTAATCCTAGCACTGGGGAGGCAGAGGCAGGGGGCTACCTGGGTTGCACATTCGAGGCTAACCAGCACTACAGCGCAAGAACTTATTTCTAAACACCAAGGGAAACCACCCCCAATAAATAAATGTATATAAATAAGAGACAAGAACCCACTGGTATGCAAGATGAAGGGAACCACTTGTCTCTTGTCACAGGCCTGTCCACAGACCCTGCTCCTCCCTAGTCTGTACTAGTCTGCACTTTATAATGTTCCTTTCTTTTGACTGAATTTAGATTGTGAAGTCAAGCTGTGAAGCCCAGCTGGCCTGACATCATGATATATATAGCCTGTTTCTGATGCGTCTAGGACTACACTTGCCATCACAACTAGAACCACAATATTTCTAATATTTAAAAACTTCAAAGCACAGCACACTTAAAAATATTAAGCAAATAAATTTCCCCAAACTGATTATATGCACTTAAAAACCCCCAGAAATACCTTAAGCAAGGTATGCACCCAAGAGGCAAGACATAAGAACCATGAGGTGAAGCACATTTTCGGTTACATAGAACTGAACACCAGCCTGGGCTACAGGAGGCCCTGCCTCAAAAAGAGGGTAGAGGAACTGACCTGAACTCATGATTTGCTTAACATTTTCCACAAACCCTAACTCATCTAATTTGTGGATTGTAAGTGCAGTAAGAAAAGGCTTTCTCGTTCGATAGGTATTAATGTACACTTTAGGTTCACGATTCCGACTTCCCAAGATGAAAAACTCCGATTCACACCACGAAGGTCCTCAAAAGGCAAGCTGGTCTTTCTTAACAGTGTCTTAACTATCATATATTGTGGGACATTCCTTCGAGTTGGAAAAAAAAATCAAGAAAAAACAAAAAACAAAAACAGCTTTCAACCTTTGCACAAAACTCTGCCGGCTTAATCAGGGAGAACCCCAGGAAAAAGGGGGCTGCGGAGAAGGGAGGCAGAGTCGGTTGGAGGCTCCGTGACAGAAAGTGGAAGCAGGAGACCAGCGGTCACGTGAGATGGGGCGCAACCCCTCCCTCCGGATCCGCAAACCTTCCCCGCGCGAACTGTCGGCACCCAGAGACTCGGGGGTCCAAGGGGGGCTCCTGAGCTCGGCCGCCCTAAGACCCGGCCCTGCCGGAGCCAAGCGCCAGCACAGCCGTCCGGATCGTCCGTCCAGTGGCCGGGCCGCACCCAACCCGCCCGCCCTCACCTGCTTCTGCACATCTGCATCGCTGAGGGCCATGGCGACGGCGAAGCTCGGCCACCGGACCGCCTGGAGTCTGGGCTTTAAGTGACGGCGGAGCAAACCCGAGACGAAAATCCAGCGTCGGATTCAGCCTCCTTTAATGTATAACCCCGGCTTCCGGTTCCTGTCAGGTGACAGGCCTGAGCCTTCCTAACCAATAGAACGAGAATTGTACCCTCGGAAGTCCCGCCCTAGTCCCGCCCTTCCACCTAAGCGCATGCGAAGACTGGAGCCTTTTGGTTTGGTTTGGTTTTTTTTTTTTCCAGGTGACTGGTGACTGCTTGTCAAGGACAAAACACTTCGTAAGGCGAGAGAGAGCTTTAGAGGTTCTTGTACCAGACATTAATCAGAATTAATTATTTGTACTTCTTCGGCGGTCTCTTGTAAAACAACTTCGTTTTCTGTGTTATTTTTTCAGGCTGGCCTCCACCTGCCAAGTGCTGTAGTTATGAATACGCACCACGCCTGGCTCACTCGCTATAAAAAGTTTAGATAATTTACTCGGAGCGCAAGGGGGAAAAAAAAAAAGCCAGATATAATGGTTCGCACCTTTCATCTCAGCCCACAGGAAGCAGAGGCAGAGAAGCCAGCCAGGTCTACAGAATGAGTTCCAGGACAGCCTGGGCTACACAGAAAAACCCTGTCTCAAACAAACAAAACTTTACCAGAGCTTGACATGTAGCTCAGTTTGCAGAATGTTTGTCTAACACACACACAGTCTTGGATTTCTGTCCCAACATCTGTGGACTGGGTGTGGTGAGGCATTAATCGCAGCCCTAAATTCCTCATCACTTCTTGATATCGGAAATTTGAAGGTTGCCTGGGATTGAGATTAAGTGTTTTTATCTGAACCAAACCATGGGGCTAAAGACATGGCTCAGGGATTAAGAGCACTGGCTTATCTTCTGAAGGACTCGGGTTTAATTCCTAGCAGCCCTATGGCAGCTCAAAATTGTAACTCCAGTTCAAGAGATCCAAAGGCTTCATTGTAGGCATATAGGCAAAACTCCTATAATCCATTCGAAACAAAACCCAAACCAGATTTAGCATTAATAAAAACAAAGCTGTTCCAGGACAGCTAGAGCTACTACACAGAGAAAACCTGACTCGAAAAAACCAAATACATAGATAAATACAGAAGATAAAACTAGCTCTTCGATGCAGTACTGATTGATGTTTGGTTCAGGAGGACTTGCAGCCAATGTAGTATGATGGATGACAGGGTGTAAACATTTCCATCCTAACTCACTAAGTTTTACATTACCCCTGGAATTTCAGGGATATAAATTATGTGTACAAATCAAATATTGATAACAAGTCATACATTAAAAAAAACAATTGTTTTGAGCAGGGCGTTGGTGGCACATGCCTTTAATCCCAGCACTTGGAAGGCAGAGGCAGGAGAATCTCAGTGAGTTTGAGGCCAGTCTCAAAAACAAACAAACGATGTTTTGTGTAATTTTATCATTTATGAAAGTCTGAAGCAAATTTGTGTACTAATGAGATGGGTGTGCTTGTTTGGTTTTATGTAAAAATCAAATCATGGCTGAAAATTTGACACCTAAAGATATACAGCATCTAAAACATTTTTCAGAGTTAATCTGTGCTTTGAATTTTACCCTGCCAATGCTGAGTGTGGCCACTTCAATAGTCAGGTGGTATGAAATGGCACACATGCTAGGGTTATCTCAGAAATTCTTGGAAATTCTATCTTAATCCCAAGACTAAATTCATTTAGTATTTTATGGGATTCAAGTCAGAAACTCAAATGATATTTTTTAAAGATTCTAATACAATTTCAAAATGTTCTAAATATACCCACCCCCACCTCACCCCCCCAGTGGGTTCAAACCTCAAGCTGAATGTCAGAAAAGCAAAGTAGCAGACCACTAACTGTTACCACTACCTCAGGCTGAAAGGGCTAATTCTGCTGTCTCTCCTCAATGTGGCTGGAGAATCCTGAGACTGAATATCTTCCTATCCTCAATGTGGCTGGAGAATGAATGCCTCATACTCAATACTGAAGTCCCTGCTTCTATCTTTAATAACCCTATAGTGCTAGGATAAAAGGTGTGTGATTCAATCTCATGTATCCTTGGGTGGCCTTGAACTCAAGAGAGATCAATCTACTCTTAATCCTGAGCCCTGGGATTAAAGGTGTGTAGCACCACCCCTAGCTTCTGGCTGCTGGGATTAAAGGTGTGTGCCTGGCTTCTGTGGCTTTGTGGTTGATTTTGCTCTCTGAATCCTCAGGCAAGCTTTATAAATCATAAATAATATATCACTACACCAGTTGTTTTGGTCCTGGTGTGTTAAAGTTATAAATTATAATTGGACTAAGAAATTTTCCTTAAAAGTTTTTATAGTATTGCACTGTGTCCTCCATCCAAAAAGGTGTTTTTGTTTGTTTAGGACAGGGTCTAACGTATGTCAGGCTGTTCTTGGAACTAGCTATGTTGCCAAGGATAACATTGACATTATCTTCCTGCCTCCATCTCCCCAATGGTGGGATTTCAGGTGTCAATGTATTCAATATTTGTGTGGTGTTAGGCCCCGAGCATGCAAAGCAAGTGCTCTAACCAACTGGGCCAGAATAGCAGACCTCTGAGTATCTTCAGATTTTTAAGGAGTGTTGTCAGGCATACCATCAAGTTTTTATTTTATTTTTTTTTAGATGAGACATCTTTATGTTGTCTAGGCCTGTCTCTGACTCCCTCATCCTCTGCATTCAGAAAGCTCAGCTATGGATCTTTGCATGTCAGGAATAACACTCACAGGCCAGGGCAGTGCAAGCTGAGCATGAATGAAGACCAGACTTATAGAAAAGAGGGATTTAAAAAGATACTGCAAAAATGGGCAAGTTCACCAGGAAGTGTTCACTCTGCCTGGAGGAAGGGAAAGCTCTTTTTAATGGCAGCAGTATTGGCTGGTTTTGTGTCAACATGACATAAGCTTGAGTCATCAGAGAGGAAGGAACCTGCGTGAGACCCAGCTGTAGAGCATTTTTCTCAATTAGTGATCAATGGAGGAGGGCTCAGGCCATAGTGGGTGGTTCTGGGTTCTATAAGAAAGCAGCTTGAGGGACTGGAGAGACGGCTCAGAGATTAAGGGCACTGCCTCCTCTTCCAGAGGTCCTGAGTTCAATTCCAGCAACTACAAGGTGGCTCACAACCATCTGTAATCAGACCTGTTGACCTCCTCTGGCATGCAGACATCCAGGCAAGCAGAACACTGTATGCATAATAAATAAATCTTAAAAGAAAGAAAGGAAGGAAGGAAGGAACGAAGGAAGCAGGTTGAGCAAGCTAGAGGGAGCAAGCCAGTAGGCAGCTCCCCTCCATGGCCTCTGCATCAGCTCCTGCCTCTAGGGTTCCTGCTTGAGTTCCTGTCCTGACTTCTTTGGTGGTGAACAGCAATGTGAAAGTGGAAACCAAATAAACACTCTTCTCTTCAACTTGCTTTTTGGTCATGGTGTTTTGTTGCAACAATAGAAACCCTAACTAAGACAGCAGTAAAGAGAAAATTTGTTTTCTTTTTTGTTGGTTTTGGAGACAGGGTTTCTCTGTGTGTTTCTCTGTGGCTGTCTTGGAACTCATTCTGGCCCAGAACTCAAACAGTTCCACTTGCCTCTTCTTCCTGAGTGCTGGGAATAAAAGCATGTGCCACCACACCCAGAAAAAGGAAAGTTCATATGTTTTATCGGGTGGTTTCACCTGATATGAGCTGTAGGCTCACATCCATATGGTTAAGAAGATAACTCATTTGATGAGGAATAAGCACCCCCCCCATGGGCCCCATGTGGTGGAAGGAGAGAGCCACCAACTCCTGAAAGCTAACCTCTCTCTGACCCCACACGAAAGTCATGGTGTACAGGTAGTCACCACCACACACACAAATAAATAAATAAAATGAAGGAAGTTTTAGGTAAAGTGACCAGTGAAATGGCTCAGTTTTGGAATGGAAGAACATGGTACACACTTATCTAAAATTTAGATCCTAAATTATTCTGCTGGTGGCAAGATCTCTCTGTACAGCTTAGGCTGGCCTCAAACTCAAGACTGTAATGCTGTTCTGAGATGGACAACTGTGGTAATCTATTTTAAGTCTACTTTAGCCTCACAGCAGCCCTGTTGCCTCTGAGCAGGACCTCAAACTCTAACAAATTCTGGCTGCATGCAACCTGGTGCCTCTTGAAGTCCCGCTTTTTAAGGACTAGGCTCAAGCCATCAGAAACTTGACCCCTCATGGTCCATGCCTGCTGTGCAGAGTCTCAAGAAGAGACTAACTCGGGTTGTCAAGTTTGGTTGCAAGTGCTTCTTTACTGTCTGAGCCATCTTGCCAGCCTAAGACTTCTTGTTTATTCCTGTGTACAGAGAGGAGGTCTTTCTGCCTCTGAACTCCTGGGCTCAAGTGATCTTCCCATACATACCAGTGTGTTCACTTTAAGTGAGGGGACAGTAAAGAAACCCCAGACAGTAGCTACACCATGGTTAGGGGTAAGGGCATCTGGAAGAGTCCAGAGCTGAGAGAAAAAGCAGCAGATTGGACATGGCCAGAGCTAGGGAATCTGGCATGGCAAAATCACGGGAGGCATAAGGAAGATGAGTAGGAACTGAGAAGGGCCAAGATGTTAGCATAGACTTTGGGATGTATAACAAGTTTAAACAGAGACTTAGGGAGCCTGGAGGGCTTTGATGTGCAACCACAGGAGTATGTCAAGGAAGAGGCACAAGTTCCTCCTGCCAGATGCAAGGGAAATGACCCCCTTTGGCAAATGGAAACTTGTTTCACAAATTCCTGAGGAATTCTGATTTTTTATCTAACTGCCAAGAAATCCTATATTCTAGCCTGGGCAGAGCCAAGACTGCCATTTCTGGACATGTGAACTTCCCGAGATCTGACACTCACCATTTTATTCAAAAATAAATTAAATTTAAAAATAAATTAAAAATGAATAATAAAAATAAATTAGCCCCCTGGTAGTGTCACACACTTTTAATCCCAGCACTCAGGAGGCAGAGACAGGCTGATCTCTGAGAGTTCAAAGCCAGCCTGTTCTACAGAGTGAGTTCTAGAACAGCCAGAGTGGTTACACAGAGAAACTCTCTCTCTCTCTGTGTGTGTGTGTGGTGGTGGATACAAAACAAACAAACAAACAAAAAAGCAAATTACGTTAGGGTGGTATCCTTACATCTGTAATTCCAGCACCTGGGAGGCAGAGGCAGGAGAACCAAGATCAAAGTCATTCTCAGCTACATAGCAAGTTCAAAGTCAGCCTGGGCTTCAGGGGACCTACCCTAAATAAATAAATAGCCAGGCATGGTGTTGTTCACCTGTAATCTCAACATTGAGGATGTTGAAGCAGGAGGATCTTAACACACTTAAACAAACCATAATAAACCAATAGAATAGCTGTTGGCATAGTGGCACATACTAATCCTGGCACTTGGAAAACTGAAGTAAGAAGATGGTGAGTTCCAGGCATCTGAGCTACATAAAATCAGATGGAATTGCAGATGTTATGTCTCTTCCCTTTGTACAGCTTCCTCCTCCCTGGTGTTAAGGCTGGTAAACAACTAGTTGGGCATCCATTTGCTGATTCATCAAGGAACAAGCCAAGTCTTGTGTGATAAAAAAATATGGTACCTTTGCAGAGATACTCTCTGGCTTAGTAAATGTTTTGTTTTTGTTTTTAGTACAGCCCTCCCTTGGTGTCCATGAAGATTGGTTCCAGGACCCCTATCAAACACCAAAACACATGGATGCTGAAGTCCTTTACATGTAATAGCAAAGTATTTACACATAATCTACATCCTTCCCTCCCTCCTACATGTCTTCAGGGACCTCTACATTACTTTAAATGCCAATTACATTGTACGCGCTAAGTAAGTAGTTTTCATGTTATATTGTTTAGAAAACAATGCCATGAAAAAAATCTACATAAATTTAGGTACAGTGACTGAAATGTACATTATATTGGTAAGTTGTCATGTGTTGCTTAAACTTACTGAAAGAGGGCTTTAAAGAGGCCCTCCTCTCAGGGTGCAGCATGTTTAATTCAGCAGGCTCGCCCCTAGCTCTGACAGGGAGGGAGGTTATCAGTAAAACAGCTGAAATAAAACATCATGTCTTTTGAGAACATTCAGAAGGTAAAGCATTTCCAACCGATGTTACTGTTGTTTTTCCCATCATGTAAAAATACCTGCAGTAGGAACTGGAAGCTGGAAGTTCAGCTATGTGTTCCATGGGTAACTCACCTATGGAGAAGAATCTTAACTGGGAATTCCAGCTGATTGCCTCAACTTCCCCAGTCAGTTCCTGCTGGATGTTTGTAAGTTACCTTTGACTTTCTCAATTGGGCTATCTCAGCTGGATGTTGAAAACTACTTATTCAATGGTATTTTAATATCTATCTGATATTCATTTCTATTTGCTTTTTATTCATTTGATATATTTAATAAACTCATTCATTCTAAACTGACAGCTCGGCTAGCATGGATCATTCTTCAGACAGTACAGAACAGGTTCATACTCTTACAATCCTAACTCTTGGAAAGTAGAGGAAGTGATTTGGAAAGTTCCATGCCAGCCTGGTTTAAATGGTAAGACTGTCTCAGAAAAGTGTTTTGTCTAAATCTAAGAGCATACTAAACCTGCAAGTATCAACCAATCATAGTTCCCTAAACCCAGTCTTACCTTCATTCTTGTAGAGAAACTATTTAAAACAAATTTTCAAATGAGTTTTAAGAAACAAGTCTATTCTTGTGTAACCTTATTTGCTTGTGTCTTTGAAAACTGCTGGCCTAAATTCCTGTCAGGTTAGTCACAAACGAAGGATCTGCACACTCCCTGTTCTCACCTGTTCCCAAGCTGGTGGACAGAAGCAAGTCAGTAAAATAGACTGGCTGTCCTAAACTCGTGTGTAGCTGCAGACGATCTTGAACTTTTGGCCCTCCCACCCTATTCTAAGTGCTGCTCTTCCTAAGGACCCAGCTTTGCTTCTTTGCACCCACATGGCAGCTCACAAACATTGACAAATCCAGTTCCAGGTGACTGACCTAACTCCCTCTTCTGACCTCTTCCAACACTAGGCACCCACATGCTAGTATACACCTGAGTTTTCAGCACTTAGATAGAGGCAGGATGAGATTCAAAGTCATCCGAGGCTACAGAACAAATCTGAGGACAGCAAAGGACACAGTCCCAGAAAACCATCAACAAAAGCATACAATTAAATGGAATTCAGTATGTTTGTAATTGTGCTACTATTATTACTGTGATTTTTTTCTTTTGAGGCAGGGCTTCTCGATGTAGTCCTGGAACTTTCTCTGTATACCAGTCTGGCCTTGAACTCAGAGATCTGCCTGCATCCAGAGTGCTGGGGTTACAGGCATGCACCACCACTCTGTCCTGATTTTTATTTTTAAAGATAAGATTACACTATGTCATCTTGACTGCTTGAAGTAGCTTTGGAGACCAGGTCAGCCTCTAATTTATGGCAATCCTCCTGCCTTAGCCTTCTGAGTGTTGGGATTACAGGCCTGTACAAGCAGCTGGGAACATGTGTCATTTCTGATCTGACTGGTTACAACCGCCTTCTTTCTAAGTCCTCATCTTCCTTGCTGTCTTTGTTACTTCATCTCAAGAACATAGCCTGAAACACCAGCTTGCTAAAGCAGGATGCTCGTCGTTTAGCCTAGATATCTTGGTCTTTTCACATTGAGCCACAGTTGCCATCTACAAAGTTCATACTCGGACAAACAGATAATCAGGTTACACGTATCCGCTTATCTTTTAAGTAAATCTATTTTTTCTTTTTGGATGGGAAGCATTCATAGTTGGACCACAGGCTGGACATGCTACATGCTTTCATGAAGTTCAAGAAACAAGCATTCGCCAGCACGAACTCAGCTTGCTAGGCCTTGTGAGTGAAAATGGATTATTACTATATGATCCCTTTACCACCACGGTGTCTCGGCTCTAGACCCGTCCGTCAGTCCTGTCTTTAAGTTGCTTTCCCAACTTTCAGGACAACCTCCTGGCAGGTGGCTGATACCCGGATCCCGGCAGCGCTTGCGACTGCTGTTTTGACAGTCAACTCGCGGGCTTGAGCACTCCCGAATGCACATGTCTGCAGAACTGAGCATCTGCGATGCCACCAGCCTCCCGTAGCACACAGAGGTGAGCAGGCAGGCGGTGTCTACCTCATCTTAGCGCTACTCGGCACTGGAAATGACTTAGCGAGGGCATTTCTGAAGTCCAGGAATCTAGGCTTTGAGTGGCTCCTGAAAAGAGAGGCAAAGGACAGCTCCGTGCACAGGCCACGCCTGCGCGGACTGACCAGGGCATCAGAGACTCCGCTTCCGCTCCAGCGGACCGAGCCTCGGACTTCCGGCTCCGCGCCCCAGCCCCACCCCCACGCAGGCCGTGACGGAAGCGCGCAGGGGTGACCTCACCGTCCAACATGGCGGCGGCGGTAGATTAGGGCCCCGGTTCGAAGCAGCCACCGCCGCTCCCGGACCCTGTGGGAAGCACCTGCTGCCGGCGCCGCCTCCTTCATCCCTTCTGGGGCAGGGCCGAGGCCAGGTGAGGGGAGTGGGGTCCCGGGCAGATCCTGCTGGGTGGCGAAGCGGGTTTTCACCAGCCGAGGAAGGGGTCTCGAGACCACCGAGCCGGGCGCCCGGTGCTGCCCAGGACGCGGGAGACACCCGGCGGGAGGGAGGGAGGACCGTGCCGCTCCGCCGAGGCTTCTCGGGACTTGCTGGGACTCTTGGGGGCTAATGGACTGTCCAGCGCGCCCCCACCATGCTTTGGAACGGGCTGTGTGGCTGCCTGCGGCGCCAGGGTCTCACCCTTGCTCTCCATTCTGGTCTGCACACAGATCTTTGCTTGGAGAACCGGGGTCTGTTTGGGGGGCTGGACTGGGAATCTGAATTCGTTCTTGGAGGAGAAAGTGTGTGCCATTCACTTAGAACGATTATAGATAGACCAGCTTAACTAGTGCGTTCTTGCCACAGTGTTACAAGTCTTGTTCTCAGGGTTAGCACAGCAGTTTTGACACATCATTCCCACTCCATCCCCACCCCAAGACAAAACAAAACCAATAGGCCTTCTCACCCTATGGAGGCGATAGATCCCATTCACACTAATTCTTCTTTGCCTTTTAAAAAAACCCTCCTCATATTCCCACGGGTCCCACATTCCTTGCCTTCGTATTATAACACTGTGTAGGAGGAAACCTGGCCTTTCTGAGTTGGGGCTTTTACATTAAGGGGTAAAAATTGGGCGAATCCGCCCAGAAATTCATATGCTTTTTGCTGATAGCTTTGTTAAGCAATTCACCATTGCCCGTGAACAAGTGTTTATCTGAAAGATCTGTTTTACTCTCTGTGTTTAAAAGTTTTGAATTATGATGACAGGCCCCTCTTCTTTCTGATGTTAAAAAATAGTTTTGCAAAATTTCTAATATTTCCCTTGGAGGCTTAGTATAAACCAGAATGTTGACGCTCTCTGTCTGCCCTAACTTGTGTGACCTTACATGATTGCCACACCCTTGAAATGCCTTTCCTCCCCCCCCACTTTTTTTTTTTTTTTTTTTTTTTTTAACACACAAGAAAGTTAAGCAAGTGTGTGGGTAGGGAACCACTTATATTTCACACTTGCAATTAGATTAATGAATGTATCCTGCATGTTTGTAACAGTGAATTGAAAATACTTAAAACAATTGTTCTGTATATAATAGGCAGATAAGGACTTTGAAGGTTCCCTTGCTTTGAATGACCAGGTACTATTCTAAATATTCTTTTCCAGATGGCTCATAGTCCTTAAAATAGCATTTATTTATTTATTTATTTATTTATTTATTTATTTATTTATTTAATCTCATGTATCTCAGCTAGCCTTGAACTCGAATCCTCCTCCTCCTACCTCTCATGTATTGAGATCCAGGAGTACCCCCCAACCATGCCTGTCCCCTTAAAAATTGAATTAAATTTATTACTATTATTATTGTTATTTTTATTATTATTATTATTTGGTTCTTCGAGACAAGGTTTTTCTGTATTGCTTTGGAGCCTGTCCTGGAACTCTCTCTGTAGACCAGGCTGGCCTAGAACTCAGAGATATCTGCTTGCCTCTGCCTCCCGAGTGCTGGGATTAAAGGCATGCTCCATCAATGTGCAGCCTAAATTTATTATTCTTGCGTGTTGGGTGTAGGTGTGTGTTTGGGTACACATGTGTGTAGGGCAATGAGCAACTTTGTTTAGGGGGGTTGCAGGCAGGTTTTCTATATAGTTTTGGTTTTCCTGGAGCTTCCTATTAGACCAGGATGGCCTCAAAGTCACAGACATTTGCCTGCCTATACCTTTAAGGCCTGTACCACCATCTAGAGCCAGTGGACAACTCTGGTAGTTCTTTTTCTCTTCCCATCTTTACATGGGTTCTGGAGACTAAACTCAAGTTGCTATTTCCACTGAATCATTTCATCAGCCCTTGCTTTGTTTTGAGACTGTTTCAGCATGTGGTCCAGGTTAGCCTTGAACTTACCATAGTCCTCCTAAATCAGCCTCCCCAGTGCTTGGAACCCAGCTGGGCTACCACACCTATCTTAAAATGGCCTGTTTCTTGTGCAGAAGTGTGCCCTGGAAATTGAATTTGGCCAAATAACGTGTAAGGTTAAATCTAACCATCTTTTTTTTTTTTTTTCTTTTCAAGACAGGGTTTCTCTGTAGCTTTGTAGCCTGTCCTTAAACTCACTCTATAGACCAGGCCGGTCTCAAACTCACAGAGGTCTGCCTACCTCTGCCTTCTGAGTGCCGGGACTAAAGGTGTGCGCCACCACCATCTGGCAAATCTAATAATAAATATCATTATTTGACAAATTTGTACAAGTGTGCAGTATGTGTTTGCCATTCCCACCCTCCTCGGTTAATGTCTCATTCTTTGACTGCTCTCACTAAACACCTTCAGCTTATGAAAGAAGAAAAATGTGCCACTCGGCACTGCTGTAAATGTACAGGGGAGGCTAGGTAAGATTGCTGGGGGACCATCCTGGGCTGAAAGTTAGCCCCCGTCTTCAGAAAAAGCAAGGGCTGGAGAGATGGCTCAGTGGTTAAGAACACACACTGCTCTTCCTGAGGACCTGAGTCTGACTCCCAGTACCTACATCTGGTACTTCAGAGCTGCCTGTAACCCTAACTCCGGGGGAATCTCACATCCCTGACCTTTGTGGGCGCTTGCCTTCATGTGCACATATCCCCTTCTCCCCCCAAATATAATTAAAATAGTAAAAGCTTAAAAAGGAGAAAGCTGTGTCTTTAACCTTTAACACGCTTCTAAAATTTTTAATTTTTCTTCCTTCTTCTTTCTTTGTTTTTTTTGTGACAGGGTTTTATGGATCACAAGCTGAAGTAGGGGTAAGAAGACAGCTAGCAGGGGTTGGTTCTCTGTTTCCACCACGTGGGCTCTGGGAATTGGTGGTCGGGTCTGGCAGCAAGTAGCTTTATTTGCCAAGGAGCCATCTTGGCGTACTATCAAATATTTTTCTGCATTCTTTCTTATGAAACATTTTAGGCATAAAATTGTAAACATTTAGTATTTTCATTGTTTTTTTTCTCATTTGAGTCATATTCCAAATAAATTATCACCAAGATTTTAAAAAAAATTATTAGGTGTGTTTATTTTATCCTATGTGCCTGGGTGTATGTGCTCTCTGTGTGCATGGTGCCAGCAGAGGTCAGAACAGGGAACATCGGCCTGGAACTGGAGTTAGGGATGGCTGTGAACCACCATGTTGGTGTTGGGGGCCAAACCTAGGTTCTCTGCAAGAACAGCAGATGCACTTCACCCCCGAGCCTTCTCTTCAGCCCCCACATCAAGAAGTTTTTAGGCAGGGTGACCTTATATAGTCCTTGTCTGGTCTTGAACTGTGATCCTCCTGTCTCAGCCTCCTGAGTGCCTAGAATTACTGACCTGCACCACCCAAATCTGTGTCAAGAGCAGTACTTTCAGGAGTTGGGTTTTTCTGTTAGGGATCAAATCCGTTGTCCTTTGCTGAGCTCTCACTGAGATGCACTCCAGCCCCGTTTGTTGTTACTTGCTTTTGGTTTTTCTGGTGCTGGGCATAGAATACAGGTCTTGAGGCTTTTATGTGCTCTACTAATGAGCTACACCCTAACCTGATTTTTGTTGTTTTTATGAGACAGCATCTCACAGTATGTAGCTCAGGTTGGTCTGGAACTCACTGTGAAGCTCAGTCTGGCCTCACATTGGTGGCATTATTGCTTAGCCTTCTGAGTGCTAGGACTACAGTTGTGTTCCACTAAGGCTGGCTGAGAGCAGCTCATTGTCTAGCAGCTTCACTGAGATATAATTAATTTACTATTACAACTCACAGTAAATTTACTATTTACAATTCACAGTTGTGTAACATAATGACTTTTAGCACATTCAAAGTTGTGCAACTATTATTGGAGTTTTCATCACTTCTAAAAGAAACCCCATACCACTTGGCAATGGTTCTTATGTATTTTTTTTTTTTTTTTTTTTTTTTTTTTTTGAGACAAAAATCTCTATGTGGCCCAGGTTTGAACTTTGGCTACATTTGCCACCGTTTCATTGCTGGGATTATAGGTGTATGCTACCATGGTTGGCAGTAGCCATTTTTTATTCCTACTTCTTTACCACATACAGCCACTGGTTTTCTTTTCTGCTTTTTAAGGCTTGCTCTCATTTTGTACTGACCGCTGGCCTTGAACTCGTGCAGTCCTCTTGCCTCAGCCTCCCAAGAACTGAGATTGCAGTGTGAGCCATTACTTTATTTCTTTTTTTATTTTTGGTTTTTCAAGACAGTTTTCTCTGTATTGCTTTGGGAACTGTCCTGGAACTCGTTCTGTAGCCCAGGCTGGCCTCGAACTCACAGAGATCTGCCTGCCTCTACCTCCCGAGTGCTGGGATTAAAGGCGTATGCCACCAACTCCTGGCTACCTTATTTTATTCCTTTTTAAAAAATGATTTATTTGTTTTATATGCATTGGTGTTTTGCCTACCTTCATGTCTATGTGAGGGTGTCAGATACCCTGGCACTGGGACTGGAACAAACAGATTGAGCTGCCTTGTAGGTGCTGGGATTGAACCTGGGTCCTTCAGAAGAGCAGCCAGTGCTCTTAACCACTGAGCCATTTCTCTAGCCCCCTACTTTATTTCT
The DNA here is from genome assembly GCF_943737965.1 of Phodopus roborovskii. Lineage (NCBI taxonomy): Eukaryota > Metazoa > Chordata > Mammalia > Rodentia > Cricetidae > Phodopus > Phodopus roborovskii. The sequence continues at coordinate 12,822,800 of NW_026126578.1, forward strand.
TTTTAAAGGTAAATGATATTCCAGTGTGTAGAATATGGCAGTGTGTGGACATACAACAGTTTAGTGAACTTTTCTTGTTTTTTGTTTTTTTTTTTTTAACTTTCCCTCCTTTTCCTATGCCTTTTAAGACTATGTAGCTCTGGCTGGCTTGGAACTCAGAAACAGCCTGCTTTTGTCTCCAGAATGCTAGGTTTAAAAGGTATGTACCACCATACCATTTGTTTCTGTTTTTTTTTTTTTTTTGGCAGAGAAAAGTCTTGAGATGGAACCTTGACATGTAGATTACATTGACCTCAAGTTTGAGATTTTCCTGCTTCCTTCTCCCCAGTGTGCTGCTAATACACGCTTGTCCTCCAATCCTAGCCAATATTTTCTATTTTTCAGACATTGCCTTTTGTTTTGTTTTGATTTTTCAAGACAGGGTTTCTCTGTGTAGCCCTGGCTGTCCAGGGACTCACTCTATAGACCAGGCTGGCCTTGAACTCAGAGATCCACCTGCCTCTGTCTCCCCTGAGTACTGGGATTAAAGGTGTGTACCACCACTGCCTGGCTGGAAAATGCCTTAAACTTTTGTCAGGGGACCCTCATTCTTCATCTTCTCCAGGTGTCTAGACACAGTGGTTCATACCTCAGTATCTAGCTTACGTGACTTATATTTTAAACATTATTTTTAACTATGTGTATCTGTGTGAGTGTGTACCCACCCGAGGAGGCAGGCAACTTTCCTGGAGTTGGAATGTGCACAATGTTGCACCGTGAGCTGCCAGATGTGGTGCTGTGAATTGAACTTGGATCCTCTGCAAAGTAGTACTTGCTCTTAACCATTAAGTCACCTCTTGAGACACCCCCCTCCCTTATTTTTTAAATAAATTGAAAGTTGTTTTCTGCCAGGCGGCAGTGGTGGTTCACGCCTTTAATTCCAGCACCAGGGAGGCAGAAGCAGTTGGATCTCTGTGAGTTAAAGGCCAACCTGATTCTATGAACCGAGTTCCAGGACAAGCCAGGGCTACATAGATAAACTCTGTCTAAAAAAACCAAAATAAAACAAAAACAAACAAACAAAAAAATCAAAAAGGAAGATTTTTTCTTTGTGGCTGTTAGGTATGCATAAAGTGACCTTGAACACGTGTACAAATTTTGTGGGGACACGTTTACATTTCTCTAGCATGTACCTAGAATGGAGAAATCTGTATTTGAATTTTGTTTTGCTGTTATATGGGGAGCTTAAACTGCTTATTGTGAAAGTCAGAGTCTGTGTGTAAGGGGGAGGGTTCCATATTAGGAATTCCCCTGTGAGTGCATTATCTGTGAATGCCAACTGCTGAGTGCAGATATTTGGGGTGGTTGTCAACACAGGATTGAACCAGAGTGTCCCATTGCGCATGTCTTAACTGGAAAGGGACAATCAACACTAGGACAATAGAGGTGCCTGCTAAATTTTTAAATTAACACCTTGATGTAGCAGTGCAGCTGAGTGGGATAGTTTTTGCAATCTTAAAAACTTAATTTTGTGTGTATATGTGTGGGTGCATGTGTATATGTGAGTATTTATGCATGTCTGTGCACATGCATACAGAGGCCAGAGCTCAACCTCAGGTATTTTTCAGGAGCATTGTTTTTGTTTGTGTGTTCATGTGTATGTGTGTCAGTGCATGCACATTCATGTGGGTTCTGGGTATTCAAATCCTTAACACAGATATTAGCTGTGTTAAGGCAATAAATACCTTTACCTTCAGCCTCTACTGATCCTAGAATTTGCCATTTGTTTGAATTTAAGATCATATCTGGAAATTTTGAATGTGGTATCTCAAGACTCTAATGCTGGGTCTTGTGAGACAGAGGCAGGAGTGTTACTGCAAGTTCAAGACCAGCTTAGGCAACATGACAAGTCCCAAGTCTGTGTCATTGCAGGGCCCTGTGTCCAAAGGGAAACACCCAAACAGAAGATCATACCCGAGCTTGGGACAGAGCAGCTGGCATATGGGAGGCTGTCTTTGGTCCTCAGTGCAGCCTCCCACTACACTCAGAAAGCCAACCTTATATTTAAAGACGTGTTTTGTTTGTCTGGAGACAAGATCTCATTGTGCAGCTCTGGCCAGCCTAGAAGTTATGTAGACCAAGCTGGCCTTGAACTCACAGAGATCTGTCAGCTACTGCTTCTTTTGTACTGGAATTAAAAATGCGTACTGCCATGGTGGCCATTAAAAACTTGCTTTTATGAAACAGGGTCTTATGTAGCCAAGAGTGACTTCAAACTCAATATGTAGTTGAGAGTGATCTTGAACTCTTAATTTTCCTGCCTCTAGCACCTGAGTCCCGGGGAATACTACACTACACATAGCTTAATCCCATCATTTGAGAGGCAAAGGCAGGTGGATCTCTGTGAATTTAAGGACAACCTGGTCTACAGAATGAGTTCCAGGACAGCCAGGACTACACAGAGAAACCCTGTCTCCAAAACCATAAAACAAAACAAACAAGACAGCCCCCTCTCCCAAAAGAAAAGGCTCACAAATTGCACATACCTCACAAAAACCAAAAAATAAATTTTAGTGGGACATGGCCCCAGTACATGAGCTATTGTCTTAAAAGCAAAACAACCAATAACTAAAGATACAAATTGCATATACAACTGTCCTTCTTACTGAGACTAGCTGTGTAGCACATTGAGTAGAACAGAGGGCTGGAAGGCGGAGTCCCTAGGTATGTAGCATGGGTGTAGCTGTTATATTAAGAAGATTTATTTAGTTTTCAAGGCAGGGTTTCTCTGTGTAACATCTCTGACTTTCCTGGAATTCAAATTGTAGATCAGGCTGGCCTCGAACTCTCTGCCTCCTGAGTGCTGGGATTAAAGGCCATGGCTGTGAGGTTTATTATTAAAAGAAGTGAGGAAACACATATGGGGAGTTCAGGATGTGTTTGCCACATGTGTGGAAATAATTAGGAGGAGCCATTGAGGTGGCTCAGTGGTTAAGGTGCTTGGCATGCAGGCCTGGCAACCTGAGTTTCATTCCCAGAACCGTGCAGGGTGGAAGTAGAATACTGACTCCACAGAGTCCTCCGACCTCCACATGTGTACCACGGCCACCTTTAAGATGGTACAGAAGCAAACAAATAGAAAAGAAAAAACTGGAAAAGGAAAATCTACCTTTTATTTGAATAAGTTACTGTTTGTATAGAAATTAAAGTTAATTTTAAAAGATTATTGGAAAGAAAACTGACATTTACTTTGGGACTTAGGTGAGTAATTGGGAGCAATGGGGAAACTGATTGATTGGTTTGTAATCAACTTTAAACTGAAAGAAACCTTTTGTTTTTAGATTTCCACCATAAATAGACCTCTTTGGAGCTCCTTCAGCCAATTCAATGGCGTCCTCTACTACTGTGCCTCTAGGATTTCACTATGAAACAAAGTATGTTATTCTCAGCTACTTGGGACTTCTCTCTCAGGAGAAACAAGAAGATCCTTCACCCCAAGGTACTGTCTTAGGTTTATAGTGGTTATGTTGGCTCATGAAAAGGACTTGATCTGTGGAAGTATTTGCATCTAAGTAGTTTATATATGTAAGATCAAGCAGTTTTAATTATAGAAATAATCACCCCATCCCATCCCACTCCGAGTTGCAACTTCTTTTAATGGTGTTTATTTTGATTTTGGTTTGTTTCATTTTAAAGTTTTTATTTACTTATTCATGAGTGTGTGAAGTGGCATCTTGCCTCCACTTCCTACCCCAAATCCTACTGGCGTGCACCACCACAACCGGCTCTTCTGATATGAGACAGAAACTGAATTTTTCTCTTAATAACATGCTTGGGTGTATAAAAAAATTTGAAGGCAGGGTTTAAATGACTCCACCAGACCCAAGATAAATGAGGAATAAGTATTTGTTAGGGAAGCACTTACACAGATAAGAAAGGGTAAATGACAACTTTAGTCTTCCTGCTCCAGAAGATGCAGTCTCCGTCCTTCCAATGCTATCTGCAGCCCAGAGAGCTCAAGGCAGCCCCTTTTCTACCCTGTAATGGGTCGTGTCTGCACCTGCAATCATGCCCAAAGGGTGTGGCCACCATTACAGGTTCACTGGCAAGGCAAGATGCCACTATAAGTGTGTATGCGTGCCAGTGTGTACATTCCATGATGTGTGTGCGGTGGATAAAAGACAGTATTTGGGAGTCGATGCTTTCTATTCACTCTGTGGTTCCTGGAAATCCAACTCGCGCCTCAGGCTTTTTGGAAAATGTCTTATGGTTTCTATTGCTGTGAAGACACACCATGACCACAGCAACTCTTATAAAAGAAAACACTTAATTGTGACTGGCTTATAGTTTCAGAGTTTAGTCCAGTATCGTAGCGGGGCATGGCAGTGTGCAGGCAGACATGGTCTGGAGAAGGAGCTGAGAGTTCTACATCATGATACGCAGGCAGCAGAAGGAACTCTGTGTCACATTGAGCATAGCTTGAGCATGAGACCTCAGAGCTCACCCTCATGATACACACTTCTTTCAACAAGGCCCTACCTACTCCAACAAAGCCATACTTCCTAATAGTGCCACTCTCTGTGAGGGCAATTTTCTTTCAGGCCACCACAGCAAGCATCTTTACTTTGCAAGCATCAGACTTTGTTTGATACAGGCTCTGGCCATGTAGTCCTGCCTGTTCTGAAACTTGTTATATAGACCAGGGTACTCTTTAATTTGGGTCAGTCTTTCTGTTCTGTCTCCCAAATGCTGGGAATGTAAGCATGTGCCACCACATCTGGTCTGGTTTCTTTCTTTCCTTTTTTTTTCTTTTCTTTTAAAGATTTATGTGTATGAGTGCTTTACTTTGATGCATGTATGTGTACCATGTGCATGCCTGATGCATGTGGATGTCAGAAGAGGGCAATGGATCCTCTAGAACTACAGTTATGGATGGTTGTGAGCTACCATGTGGAAATCGAACCTAGATTCTCTATAAGAGCACTTGCTGTGGGTATGTGCATGTATGTAAACACATGTGGAGGTCAGGGGACAATATTTTTGGCAGTTGAGTCTCTCTACCTTTTTTTTGTAAGAGGGTCTCAATGTGTATCCTTGGCAGAACTGGAATTCAATATGTTGACCATGCTAGCCTTGAACTTAGAGACACACACTTGCCTGTGCCTCTGGGATTCAATGTGTTTGTAACCAAATGCCTGGTCCTGGTTTTTTTTATTGTTGTTGTTGTAAAGGTCTTGTGTAGACCAAACTGATCTTAATGTAGTAGCACATACCTATAATCCCACTTGGGAGGTGGGAACAGGAGGACCAGGAATTCAAGTCCAATTTTATCTGCATAGAGAATTCAAAACCAATCAGCTACATGAGATCCTGTCAACAAGACACTTGAGAAATGGCTCAGTAGGTGAAAGGTGCTTGTCAAAAAGCCTGATGGTCTGAATCGTGTCCTTGGAACCCACAGGTAGAAGGATAACCATTGTCCTCTAAACTCCAGGCATGTGACATGCTGTGCCTATAACCATACACACTAAGTTTAAAAAAAGCCAAACAACTTTTAACTGACTATTGAATATTAAATTTATATAAAAAGTTCAAATGTCTGGTAGAGTCTTATTTTCAGTGTAATTCTTTGTAGTATAATGTATGTGCCCATCTTTATTTAAAATTTATTACATTTATTTATGGTGTGGGGGGAGGAGAAAGAGGGAGAGAGGGAGAGAACAGCTTTGTGGGAGTTGGTTTTCTCCTTCTTCCATGGGTGCTAGGGGAGGAACTCAGGTTGTTTTCATGGGAATAGGTTCTTTGTTGTGAGAGTGGGGCTAGCAAGATGACTCAGAGTATAAAGATGCTTGTCGTGCAAGTCTGGTGACCTGAGAAATAACCCTGAGAAAGTCCACTTCTGCATGTGAGCTGAGGTATGCACATGTACACATACACACACCTGCACATACATAATGAGTTAAAAACATCAAAAGTAACCCCAAACCTGTCTTGTCTTGCTATTGTCCTGTCCCCCCCCCCCTTTTTTTTTTGAGACAAGGTTTGTCTCTGTAGCCCTGGCTGGCTTGGAATGTACAGAGACCCACCTGCCTCTCTCTCTCTCTCTCTCTCTCTCTCTCTCTCTCTCTCTCTCTCTCTCTCTCTCTCTCTCCCCCCACCCAGACAGGGTTTCTCTGTTCCAATGGCCTGGAACTCACTCTGTAGACCAGGCTGGCCTTGAACTCACAGAGATCCACCTGCCTCTGCCTCCTGATGCCACCACCGCCCAGCTGCCTCTGTCTCTTGAATGCTGGGATTAAAGGCCTAGGCCAGGCTGGCACTTCCAACTTTGTCTTGGTACTTTTAAGACTTCCTAAGACCTACTGGAGGGATGCAGTTGTAGGTACACAGCTGGAACTGTGGAGTTTACGGGTTCTGTATACCGAATGACATGTAGGTGGTCAGAAATGCTCGGGGTATCAAGCTATTCTCGGTTGGTTAGATTTGCATACTTGTGCCTTTGCCCTCCACTTCCTAAGATCACATGCGTTTGTCACCGCATATGGCTTGTGTTGTCATTTTCATTTGTATCAAAATAGTGCTTTTATTTTTCCTCAGATTTTTCTCTTTGACTTTTGTGTCACTTACACGTGTATTAATTAATCTCCAGGTACTCAGGGATTTTCTTTCCATTAGTCTTTTAATTACTGATTCCTAGTTTAATTCTACTGTGGTCTGATTAAATGCAACATGATTTAATTAACATCATAAATCATTCTTGCTTGGCTCCCGACTGAGCTACTTTGAAGCTTACTTTATTTGTCTTATTTTCATTTTTTTCTTTTTGCTGTTGTTTTCCCTAAAGGAGGGTTTCTCTGTGGCTTTGGAGCCTGTCCTGGCACTTGTTCTGTGAATCAGCTTGGCCTCAAACTCACAGAGATCCGTCTGCCTCTGCCTCTCTAGTGCTGGGATTAAAGTTGTTCTACTACTGCCTGGTCCATTTTCTTTATTTCTTTTTTAAGATAGGGTTTCTTTACATTTCTTTTTCTTTTTGAAGAAATACTGCTGAGCTGGGCATTGGTGGTGCACGACTTTATTCCCAGCACTCAGGAGGCAGAGGCAGGCGGATCACTGGCCAGCCTGGTCTACAGAATGAGTTCCAAGACAGGCTTCAAAGCTACAGAGAAACCCTGTCTCAAAAGAGAGACAGAAAAGAAAAGAAATACTGCTGATATGAATGTCCCATTTTATCCTAATTTTTCTTATCATTGATTCTGTGTAAATTGGGGGTATTTTTTATAGTCTGGTGATATTTTTGATTTTTCTGTTATTTCTGGATAGTAAACACTATACTTTGCCACTTCTGATAACAAAATAATCTACACTATTATGCTGTAAAGCCAGAATATTTAAACTCCTTTTCCTCCCTCTTCCTGTCTGACACATTGGTATTTTCAGGTGAAATAAAGGCAAAGTTTTGGTGTCATAGCTAGCATAATGAGCTGGCCTGGTGACTGGACGGTGTGGCTACAGCTGTGTCACTGCAGTTTGTGATGAGCAGCAGTGTGGAGCCAGAAGACACAGGAAGTCTGGGTTGCAGCTGTCATCTCTGCTGGCCTGAAATAGCCCTGGACTGCACATGTATGAGTGTGGCTGTGTTCCAGTTCAGTTTTACTTTGGGCTTTGAATTTCCTGTTCATTCATTTGTTTATTCCTTCTTTCCTTTCTTTTTGATAGTACTGAGACTGAACCCATAATGTTAGGAACAAACAAATACTAAAATGACAACTGCGCCCCCTTAATCATTTGTCCAATAAAAACCAAAGTCAGGAGTGTTAGTCAGGGCCTTATCATTTTGTAAAGCTCTATCTACTTCTTTTTCTAGATTCTTGCTATTTCCACCTTCATAGCTGATTTTGTATACATGCCCCAATTTTTTTAAAAATTTAACCCTTCATGTCGGGCGATGGTGGCGCACACCCTTAATCCCAGCAGTGGATCCCAGTAGTAGGGATCAAATCTAGGCTCTGCTCTGCTAACTAAATACTCTACCACTGAGCTTCATCTCTAGCCTCAGGAAACTATCTAAATTTAGGGAGGCAAGGAGTGGAAAGGGTAGCCCAACTGGCCTCAAGCTTGTGATTGATCCCTCTGCCCCAGATTCAGTATGCTGTGATTACAGGTTTAGGGTAGCCTTTCTAGAGGATGATGTAGAACTCATTCCTGTGCCATCTTCTATGGATAGAATTTATTATAGCACTGATGAGTGTTTGGTTTCAAGTTTGTGGAATAATAAATGTGAGAAGTGGCTAAGTAAGGTCATTCTGTTTATGACTGAGGATTTTCTGTCACATTATATATTTTTCATTATTTCCTAAATATTTCCTAAATGAGTCATATTCAGGGTACAGAGTTTTCCATGAGTGGTTAATTTTTTCATACTTTTTCTGAACTAGTTAAGTCTTCTGTACTGTGCTTCTGTACTATACTATGGGAATGACCCTCCCTCCCTCCCTCCCTTCCTCCTTCCCTCCCTTCTTCTGTGTTTTTTTCTCCTTTGACACAGGGTTTCCTGTAGCTTGGCTGCTTCTGATTAAGGCTGGGATTACCAGTGCTAGTTACCATACTTGGTTAAAATCCTTCTGGCTTGCATATTTTGTTTTTGTGATCATTAATACAGATTTAATAAGGAGGCATTTATTTAATAAGGAGGGGTGTGTGTGTGTGTGTTGTGCATATGGAGCTCACAGGACAACTTTCTGGAGTTGGTTCTCCATTTTTGTGTGGGTTCTGAGGATTGAACTCAGGTCACCAAACTTGTGTAGCAAGTGTCTTTACTGGCTAAGTCATTTTATAGGCCCCTAGTCCTCAACCCTATGGTTGGTTTTAATCTGTACTTCTGTAGTGTCTAATGATATTGAACATATTTTTATGTGCTTACTGGCTATTTGTGTATCTTTGGAGAAATATCTGTTTCCTATCTGAATTAGTCAGTGTTCTCTGGAGGGAAAATCTCTCTCTCTCTCTCTCTCTCTCTCTCTCTCTCTCTCTCTCTCTCCCTCCCTCTCTGTCTCTCTCTCCCTCCCTCCCTCTCTGTCTCTCTCTCCCTCTCTCTCTCCTTCCCTCTCTCCCTCTCTCCCTCTCTGTCTCTCTCCCTCTCTGTCTCTCTCCGTCTCTCTCTCTCTCCCTCTCTCCCTCTCTCTCTCTCTCTCTCTCTCTCTCCCTCTCTGTCTCTCTCTCCCTCTCTCTCTCCCTCCCTCTCTGTCTCTCTCTCCCTCCCTCCCTCTCTCTCTCTCTCTCTCTCTCTCTCCCTCTCTGTCTCTCCCTCCCTCTCTGTCTCTGTCTCTGTCTCTCTCTCTCTCTCCCTCCCTCTCTCTCTCTCCCTCTCTCCCTCCCTCTCTGTCTCTGTCTCTCTGTCTCTCTCTCTCTCTGTCTCTCTCTCTCTCTCTCTGTAGTTGTGAATGGAACTCAGTTCCACAAACCAGGCTGGGTATTTCAGCTGGTCTTCTGTACATGGGTGGAACCCTGAAGAAATAGGCTCCAATGCCAGTAAAGGGATAGATGTGTTGACAAGGTGAAAACAAGTAGGGGAAGAACAAACCCTTCCTTCTTCCATTGTCCTTATGCAGGCTGCCAGCTGAAGGTGTAGCCAGATTAAAGGTGTCCCTCCCAGCATTCAGGACTAAAGACTTCTGTCTTCCCACCTCAAGGTCTGGGTTAAAGGCATGTTGTGTTTTTGCCTCAAGATCCAGATCACAAGTGTGCACTCCATTTCTACATTATAGTTCATTCCAGATATAGTCAAGTTGACAACCAAGAATAGCCATCACACTATCCTTTTCCCATTTTGAGTAGGTTATTTATCTGTTTATTTTTGAGCTTTGGGGATTATTTGTATGTTCTGGACACTAAACATTTAGCACATATGTTATTTCTAGGAACTTCCATTTCATGATTTGTTCTTTTTACTTTCATGGTTTCCTTCCTGCTACTAAATTTTCATTTTGACGAGGTTCAGTTGTTTTCTTTGATTTCTTGTGTTTTTGGTGCTACTTCAGAAAGCATTGCCTAGAGTTTCATAGCTTTACCTTTTATATTTAGGTCTCTGGTTGGGGTGGGTGTGTCTATGTATGTGTGTTGAAGTAATAGTTGATTGATTCCTTTGCATTAGAATATCTAGTTGTTCTAGACCATGTATTGAAAACATTATTTTTCATAAAAAAAAAAGAAAACCGTTTTTTCCTTGAATAGCCTTGATACCCTTCTCAAAAATCAGTTGGCAGGATGAGATATTGTGCACACTTGTCATTCCATATGAATTTTAGGAGTCCAAAGCAGAAAGATGATGAGTTTGAAGCCAACCAGGCTTCCACATAGTGAGATTTGGTCTTAAAAAATAACTATAGGCTAGAGAGATGGCTCAGTGGTTAAAAGCACTGGCTGCTCTTGCAGAGGACCCTGGTTCAATTCCCAGCATCTACAAGGCAGCTCATAATTGTCTATAACTTTAGTTCTAAGGGACCTGACACCCTTACACACACATATATGCAAGCAAAACACCCCAGTGCATATAAAACAAGAATAAATACATCACTGTGCTTTCATGGCCTGGAACTCACGGGAGAGTCACCTGTTTCTGCTTCTCAAATGCTTCGATTAAAGGAGTGTATGTACCACCACGCCCAGCCACTTAATTCAAAATTAATTAATTAATTGATTGATAAGAGACAGTCTCACTATGCAGCTTTTGCTATCTTGGAATTTACTATATAGACTGGGCTAGCCTCAAATTCATAGAGATCTGTTCCCTTCTGCCTCTTGAGTGCTGGGATTAAAGGTGTGTACCACCATGCCCAGCTTAAAAATTATCTTTTAGATTTATTTATTTTATATTATCCACTTGAGTGTTTGACTTGATAAATGTATGTGTGCTACACGTACACCTGGTGCCTGCAAGGTCAAAAGAGAGTATCAGATAAAAAACTATAGTCATGAATGGCTGTAAACCACCATGTGGATGCTGGGTCCTCTGCAAAAATAGCAAAAAAGGCCATTTCTCTAGTCCCCCTCCCTTATAGGTAATTTTAATATGTCCCTATTTGGAGATTTTTAGACATAGGATTTACTTCTTTTTGATTATTTCATTCAGCTGGCCAAAATGTGTTAGTCATATTCAATTGGAAAGTTCTGGACAGATTTCAGAGCTGAGATATGCTGATTGCCAACTCACTTAACTCCTCATTTGGATTGAAGTGGGTGGACTTTAGTGTGCTCATGTCTATCTTTGAAATACTTCCTCTGCATTCATTGAACAGGATTTATGCTGCATTGGCCCTACTGTGATTGTGAAAGTCTGGGTGGAGAGGATTAATTAGATGAAGATCACTGAATCTGTCTGTCCTTGGGTAGCTAGCTAAATAGCCTTTTGTGTCCTAACAGCAATAGCCTTTTTATAGTTTAGGCTTTCCACATGGCTTATTATCAAGTACGACAACTTGTCATGTGTAATCAGTATCATGTCAGTTTCATTGAACAGCACTTCTCTAATCAACTACTTCTCCTTAATCTGGTAGGGTGTGTGTGAGGCATATGGTAACCAAGACATTGTCATTTACTGTGTGGGTTGGTGATGGTGCTAGGGGCTGTGTGAGGCTGTCTGTTTTGGATATGCTTGTCTTCCAGAAAGAGGCTGATGACAGATGGCATTGCTTATTTCCTATTTGAGACAGTGCATCAAAAATTACAGTCATATATTCTAGGGTTCAGTAGTAATTCACTTAACAGATGCTCCCCCCCCCCCATCCCCGTCCTATCTTTGAACCTGTAACAATTCTGCTCCGATCTCCCAAATGCTGAGATTACAGCCATTTGCCACTTCAGGCAGATCTGTTTTCAACTATTGTCTCTTCATGGATTATCGGCACATGGGAAAACAATGATGAGGACTGGTTTATTACAGACTGTCAATCTGAAGCTAAGATCTTATGCCTGGGTTATTGAGTACAGTTCTCCTAAGTGTACAAGCAGTAGTTGAGGTCTGATTCCTGTTTTCCTTTTTTCTTTGTCTCCATCCACTGCCCTAAATATATGTTGAATTTATTGCCTTGTGTATGTGGTTGGTCAGTTTTCATATTCTCTTATAGAAAAACCACTTCTCAGTTTCCTTCCTTTTTTAACTTTTGCCATAGCAAAATTTGTAGTAGCAAATAGCTTTTTATTTCTCTACATTTATATATGAGCTTTTTTCTTTCTTTTTTTTTTTTTTTTTTTTTTTCTTTTTTTTCTTTTTTTGGTCTGTGTAAATTACAGAAATTCAGTCGAGTTTCTTTTTGTATGGGTCTTTTCTCCAGTGGTTTGACCTGTTTACCTATGGAATGCAGTAAGGTTGTATTATGTACATTCTTCTAACCACTGTAGTCCTTTAGGTCCATACCACAGTAGATAGTAACAGCCACCACTGTCAAGTATTTGTGTTCCTTTAGTTCTATTTGACATAAGTCTTAGATAAAGGAAGAGTCTCAAGGTGTTGGTAGTCTGGTCAGAACTATGCTGAAAGTCATCTGCTGGCCTCCAGCATAGGTAAGAGTCACTGAAGAGTAGGAGTTAGCACAGTTGATAGTGTACCTAGCATGCATAAAACCCTAGGTTCCATCTCTAGCACCAGCTAAAGTTGGATATGGGTGACACACAGTCAAAAGTTCAAGGTCACCCTTGACTATAATAGTGAGCTCAAGTCCAACCTGAGAAACTTGAGACCCTGTCTCAAAAAAAAAAAAAAAAAAGGAATTACTAAAGACTGAAGATATGACAGAGAAACAGACTTAAATTGGTTCTTGGAGAAATAATCAGGAAAAAGAAGGGCAATAAGGCAAAAATGAAGCATAGTATATTTTATTTACTGAATAGTGAAGAAACCTGTAAGGAGTAAGTTTTCCTACCAGCTTGGACCCACTGCGGCGGCAGCCCCAATTAACACACAGAGACTCTGTATTAGATATAAATGCTGTTGGCCAGTTACTTGTTTCTTATCGGCTAGCTCTGTCTTAAGTATTAACCCATTTCTATTAATCTAAGTATTTACATGTGGTCTCATCTTACCGGAGAGCGGGACAGGACCTCTGTTCTCTCCGGTCTCCCCATGCTGACTCCTCCTCGCTACTTCCTCAAATCCTCCTTGTCTCCTAGTCCCGCCTATCTTGCTTTCCTATTGGCCAACAGTGCTTTATTCATTAACCACTATGAGAAACATATTTACAGAATGACATCTCCCATTAGAAACTAGCAGTGAATTCATAATAGATTGATTCCTTTTTCCCCTTTGCATTTTTGAGAAACAGTTTCTCTGTGTTGCTCTGGCTATCCTAGAACTTACTCTGTAGACCAGGCTGGCCATAAATTTACAGAGATTCATCTGCCTCTGCCTCCTGAGTGCTGGGATTAAAGGCATGTGCCCACATGCATTACTACAACCTGGCCTGGGGTGCTTTTTAAAAAAAAAACATTCTTCATTATACATAATTCAGTGTGGCTTAAAAGTATGCCCAAATAGAGCCATGTATCATGGCTCCTACTTGAAGCCTCAGCAGCTGGGCTGTGGTACAGAAGGGGAATGAGTTGGATGCCAGCCAGGGCTCTTTAGTAAGACCTTGTTTCAATGCCTTTCCTCTCAAAAAAGTGTGTAATGGCAGTGAGGAGATAGCTCAGTTAGTAAGGTGCCTACCATGCAAACATGACAACTTGAGCTTGGATCCCTAGCACCCACATGGTAAAAGCCAGATGCAGTGGCATTGGCCTGTAACCCCAATATAGGGGAGGCAGAGACAGATGAATCCCTAGAACTCATTGGCTAGTAGTGTGCTCTAGGATCAGCAAAGACCCTGTTTCAAAAAATAAAGTTGGAGTTGACTCAGCAGCTAAGAGCACCTGGTTGCTCTTCCAAAGGACCTGGGTTCAAGTTCCAGCACCCATGTGGCAGCTCACAACCATTTGTAACTCGGGTTCTAGGGAACACAGTGTCTTCTGGCATCCATGAGCACCAGGCATGCATGTGGTGTCCAGAAATTCATTCAGGTAAAATACTCATACACATAAAAACAAACAAAATAAGCTAGAAAGCAATCTAGAAAGGAACCTGATGTTGGCCTTTGTCTTCCACTTACATGTATGATTGCATTTACGCTGTATCCACCCCTACACACACACACACACACACACACACACACACACACACACACACACACCATTGAAAAAATCCAAGGAATAAAATGAGAAGTAGGAGCACTATAGATTTCCACAGTAAGAATAACATCAAAGCTGTGTTATCTATAAGATCCTAGATGGTCACACTTGCATTTTGCTTGGTGAATTTGATTCAAAGCCAAGAACATAGATACTTATTATCTGTCGCTGGAAGCTCTTAAGGCTTTCATCTGGGCTGAGCACAGTTCTTCAAAAGTTTTTGTTTACTTCTTTTATTTACTTCTGAGACAGACTCTTACTACATATATTGTTTCCTCCCTCTTCCACCAACCCCACCCCCAAACAGGGTTTCTCTGTTTAGCCCTGGCTGAGCTTACTCTGTAGACCAGGCTGGCCTTGAACTCACACAGATCCGCCTGTTTCTGTGTCCTAGTGCTGGGATTAAAAAGGTATGCACCACCACTGCCTGTCTACATATGTAGTCTTGACTGGTCTAGAGTTTGCTATCAGACCAGGCTGGCAACAACTTGGCAGCCTTTGCCTCCCAAATGCTGGAATTATGGGCATAAACCAATGTGTCCAACTTTTCTTAGAGCTAAGAGTATCTCAGGATCGTAAAGCCTGGCTCACATGCTTCTGTTTTGAAGGCTATTGCATGCAGGAAGAGGGAACCTATGAATGTTGATTCTGTTGTCTCCCTGAGAGGTTTCTCTTCTGTGTTAGAATTTACTCTCAGTGCTTCTAATTGTTGTTTCTTTCTTGCTTTTTCTTTTCCTGTCAGTTCTGGGATCAAAGTCAGGGTGTCTTCGATTGAGCAGGTGCTCTTTACTGATCTACACCTCAGCTTTGCTATTGATTGTTGAAAAAAAAAAAAAAAACCCTTCTAGCCTTGATAATAAAATTTGATTTCTTATTTTCTGACTTATTACTTATTTTCTGGTTTTTGGTTTTTAGTTGTTCTTTTGTGATAGGGTACCCCTATGTGGCCCAGGCTGGCTCTGTACTCTTGATCTAAAGTGAGCCTCCTGCCACAGCCTCCACATGTGGTTACCACCACTGGCTGCCTTCTAATGGCTTATCTGTCCCTCTTTTTATAGTAACCTCTCTTATTTGTTTCAGGAGTTCAACTAGATGTTGCTCCACGGTCTTTGGACCCAGAAGTTTTATTAAAAGTTAAATCTGAGATTGAAGAAGAACTGAAATCCTTGGACAAAGAAGTCTCTGAAGGTCTGTTCCCTCTTGCTTTTCTGAGCAACAAGCAGATTCTGTCAACTGTGGTTACTGTGGGTTTACTTGGTTTTCTCTCTCTCTCTCTCTTTCTTTTTTTTTTTTTTTTTTGTTACTGTTTTCATTTTTGAGATAGGGTTTCACCATGTAACTCTGGCTGGCTAGCCCAACTGATCTTGAACTCATTGAATTGCCCAGGCAGGCTTCTTGCTTGAGATCCTCCTGCCTGAGAACCTTGAGTGTCAGGATTATAGATGTGCACTATTACACCTGGCTTACAGCACAACTATTGGTGCTATTTTTTTGTTGTTGTTCTTTTAATTTTTATTTATTTATCTTTTATATGTATGGGTGTTTTGTCTGAATATATGTCTTTGTACCATGTGCATACAATGCCCACGGAGTCCCAGAAGAGGGCTTTGGATCCCCTGAGGCTGGGTGCTAGGAATCAACCCTGGTTAACTACTGGCAATCTCTCCGGGTCCAACACCGTGTATGAATATTGGTCTTTCTTTTATCTTGTCTTCAGCCTTCACCAGCACAGGCTTTGACTGTCACACGTCACCAGTGTTTAGCCCTGCTAACCCGGAAAGCTCAATAGAAGACTGCCTGGCCCATCTTGGAGAAAGAGTGTCCCAGGATCTGAAAGAGCCTTTGCATAAAGCATTGCAAGTGATTCTCAGCCAGTGAGTTGCCGCTGCCAAGTAGAGTGTGCTTCTTTTCTCTGAGCAGGGTCTGGGTAGTATGTGGTGCTGCTTGGCTGAGGCTGCCAGATCTGCCTCAAAGCAGGGGTTTAACTATCCCAACCGAGATCTGATGGTTTTTATTTATGTGTTGAGCGGTCAGGTTTCAACAGATGCATTTGCTGTGTTATAGACACAAGTTACTGCCCTTGTCCTAATCACTCCTTGTCTCTGTTCTATTTAGTGACCATGTATACATAGCTATAGTGCCTGGGGGTAATGTGTGATTAGCGTTAGTTTTGTATTTTAGATGTCTGCATTTAGTATTATATCTATATTACAGATGCTATTACCTTTTGGGGTTGCACATCTGTCTGTGAAGCTACTTCTGTATTCCTGTAATGAACTCCTTTCCATCTTTGGCCCTCACCATAGGAAAGCTAAAACTGAGAGGCTAGTGAAAATGCAAGCATGCCAAAATAGAAGCAATTCACTTATGAAGAGAATCATTGAGGATTATTATAAATTACAGCATTAGTATGAAGAATTGATGAAGATGGATCACTTAGGAGGAAATGTGTCCCTCACCAAAGGGTTAAAATTCAAATGGCAAATTGCTGTTTCAGTAAGGAAATTCCTTACTGTTATGTAGTCAGGGTTTAGAGTTTGCTGTGTTTTTATCAGGAAGCAATTGAGGTTTTTCTGTATTCTGGTGAAAGAAGCATATATAAAACCCTTAATTATACTCGGTGAAATGAAACCATAGTTGGATTTTCTACCTCAGGCACAAGCTTAAAGAAATGTGGAAAGGACAGTATAAGTGGCCAGGAAGTAAACCTAAGCAGGAAATGTGGGTTCACAGCATGGCTTTCTAAGAGTGTCCAAAGAGCTGCTGCTCTGAGTGCTGAGGGCCCAAGGAGGTGAAGGGTGGATTGAGCAGAGTTCATTAAGACTCTCTGTCCTTAAGTGTTCATATATTGTATATATTGAGATTACAACCTTAAAAAATTCCATTTTCTTTGTCTTTTTTTGAGACAGGGGCTCACTGTGGCCCAGGCATGGCCTGAATTCACATCCATCTGCCTTTGCCTTTCAAGCGCTAATTAAAGGCATGCACCACCATGATATCTGGCCTTCAAAATTGGTTTTTATTTTATTTTATTTATATGTATGTTGATGCCCAAGAGGCCAGAGAAAGGAGTCGAGTCCCCTCAACCAGGAGGAATTAGAGGCCCCATCGTGGGTGCTTGGAACTGAACAGACCAGGAAGTGCTCCTGATCGTAACTGCTGAGTCATTTGTCCAACTCCTTCATGCAACATTTCATTCTTCAAATGTCAGGTTTTTCATTTATTACTTGTAACTTGGCTAGGATATTACCAATTCTCTAACGAACAGAATGGTATAATTTTGCTTTTTGAGACAGAGTCTTTTACTATGGAGTCTTAGATGACCTGGGGACTCACAGAAATTCACCTTGCCTCTGCCTTCCAAGTGATAGGTAGGGTTAAATGTTTGTGCTGACATGCCCCGAGTTTCTTTTTTCTTTAAGAGAAATCTGGTTTAGATGAATATTTACTTTTCACCAAACCTTAAATCGCGATACAATTATTTTCGAAGTTGGTTGTATAACAAATAGAATTTGTTCAAAAGTCTTACTTTGGAAAGTTGTAAGCTGTTACTAATACATTGGAAACAATGCAATTATTGTACAGATTGAAGACAATATCTTAAGGTAGAAATATCTCCTATTCCAAATGGTTTTGCTAACGTGAGAAATTAATCTTGAACTCTTTGTATGAAATACCCTTGATTTTTAAAGGTACCCCTCTCTGCTTTGCTTTATTCCAAGACCATGCAGAAGGAAGGCTGATTGTTCAGCTACCTGCTTTTCAGTGTATAAAACATGACTGCTTTAACCTGCTACATCTTTCATGTTCATGTATGTGTGTACATATAATGTTTTAAATCATGTTTCATTCTGAAGGATGATAAAGTCCTTAGCCTGATAGCCAAACTACCTATAAGGACTTCAGTGACCCACCAGCATCAGTTCAGGAAAGGAAGTGAAGGGACTGATAGCCGAAAGTGAAGCTTCAGGGAGCTATAGGTAGGTGGATGGTACAGTACCTGGTGAAATTCCAGTTTTACAGGATTCTAGTTTGCACTGGTAAGAATGTGATGTCAGCAAGCAGTCTTGTGTATATGTCATGCTTATAAAGGTCACCCCTTTGGCAGCACTGTAGTAGTGAGTTGATGCTAAATTATATAGCAGAATGATAGCTGTGTGATCAGAGCTGTTTCCTGACGTCTTTAGTCTAGTGCTCTTCACTAGCTATAGTAAAGCTAAAAACATCTGACAAACACATAAAACATGACACTAATGAAAATTTTAACTTAAATCAGTATAGTGAAAATATTCTAAAAACTAAAAAATTATTAGTGAGATATTTCACGTCTTCTTTTCCTTACTGACTCTTTGAAATACAGTGTGTGTTAACATTTCAAATTCTTTTTAGCTACATGTGACATCTAGATATTTTTGTGACATTCGTCAAAACCTAATTTGAGCCTTTGAGTGGTAGCCTTTAATTGCAGCACTTGGGAGGCAGAGGCAGATGGATCTCTGAGTTTGAGGCCAGCCTGGCTCCAGGACAGCCAAGGCTACACAGAGAAACCCTGTCTTCAAAACAAAACAAAACAAAACCAGAATCCTAACTTGAAATGGAAATAGTGTGCTGTTGGAGCCAAATCCAATTGGGTGTTTGCCAGGCATGGTTTTGGGATATGTAGTCTCAGCCTTTTCTAACTTTGCCTTCCTAGTGTGTAGTGATAATATATGATGCAATGTAAAATATAAAAAATATAAACTAATAACTGTTAATTTTTATTGTTCTTATATATTCATCAGCTAAGAAATACAGATTAGAGTAGTCAGAACAGAAAATGCTTCTGAAATTGGAGTTTTTGTTTTTGTTTTTGGAGACAGGGTTTCTCTGTAGCTTTGGTGGCTATCCTGGAACTGGCTCTATAAACCAGGCTGACCTTGAATTTGTAGATATCTGCCTGCCTCTGCCTCCTGAGTGCTGGGATTAAAGGTGTTGCCACCACTGCCCTAGATTTTTGCCTTTTAAAAAAAGCTATATTGTGTTTTCATTTAACTTGAATTAAGTTTTACATGTTACTATTCGATTCTATATCTGTATCTGTATTCTGATTCTATAAGTCAGACATTTAGCTACAACATAGAAATAAATCCCAAATAATTAAAAGCAGTGAGTAGAATATATCTTGATATACTGTAACAGCCTCCCCAGCAATGTAGAGAATGTTTTGTGAAAAAACACATGCCAAATATTAAAAGCTGTATCTTAAACAATTTGTTTAATAATTGTAGTCATGTTAGTAAAAAGTTTAGCAACATAGTAGTTTCTGTATGTTTATGCATCTGAAATTTAAGCTCTTTTTTGTGACACAGACTTTTTAAAAAATCTCTACAGGCCAGTGACATATCAGGCATATCGTGAATGTACAGTAGAGGCTGCAGTTCATGCCAGCGGATGGAATAAGGTATTAACCATATTATCTTTGCTCTTACATTAAGTATAGAAAGAATTGTTAGTATCACACAGTATAGAACTGTTAGCATTAATTAATGTGTAATTCCAAACTAGGTGAAGTGGATATTTCTGCTTTAATGTTTTGTTTTGTTTTTTGTTTTGTTTTAATTAATGCTGCAAGGTTCTACAATGTACCTCAATGTGCCCTGTATGTTATCCTTTTTCTCTGTGCTCCTTGAGTTTCCTGTCATTTGTTGATTTCTCTGTGTTAAACATGACATTTGTCTCCAGATAGTTAGTTACTTGTTAACATGTCAGTTAACGTGTCTTGGAGAAGAATGAGTTGTTCCGTTAATAGATAATCTTTTAAAGATTACTGCCATTTATGTTTTTACAGTTTATATAGTAGTGTATTTCATGTCTAATCTCATCTGACCATTTCAAACTCTTTGAAGAATGGGCAGTAGATTTTGTTGCCCTATCTTGGGGCTGGGAAAGGGGTGGGATGTCCTGCTGATTTAGTATGGAACCCTGGATTCTGCACAGGCCAGGCAAGCACTCTACTGGTGAGTTACATTCCTAGCATAATGAGCTTTTGTTCTGTTCGTAGATTGATGACTATTCAGGAAAGGGTTAAATAACTTGTGTAGTATCTCTTGACTAGCAACCAGTTCAGATTTGCTAGTTCTAGCCTTTCCACTATGTCATGTGATTATCCATTGTCTGATACTGTGTTGCCTGCCTGCTGCCTTGCAAAGGCAGAATGTAAGAGATGACTGTGAAGAAGTGTAGCATGGGCAGCCCTACTGTCTTCAGCACACATAGTCTGTCCTGTGGGCAGCTGCGCTCAGGCCTGCGTCTTTCCTTGGTGGCTGTTTAATGGCCTCCAGCTTCTCAAGGGTTCCATTGCAACTCCGGCTTCATTTTTACATCTTCACACAGTAGCCCCTCAGAACCTCCTTACAGGGACTCTGACCCTGCCTGCTGCAGTTGTCTGGCTTCAGCAACACTCTAAAACCATGGACAAGATTCCATGAATCTCTCGGTCTTGCATCTTTCTTGCATGAAAAACCAGTATCATGTGGATGATGCCACCAAGTTCTGCTGCCAGCTCCAGATGGAGCCTGGCCCCTTGGGTCACAGCTCCAATAGTTTGTGTGTGCCAGCGTCATTGTTTTTGAGCAGGGAACCCCTTAAACTGTATTCTTAGTTCAAGCTGTCTGCTCTCAGATAAGCCTTTTCACTAATTGGTGCTTTGAATTGAAGGGGTCTTGCTTGCCCTCAGGATACGTCTGCTGTCATCCAGGGGAGAGCAGGAAGTTTGTCATTATGAATTACAACCTTGCGGCTCCAGAGAAGGCTAAGTGGTTAAAAGCACTGGCTGTTCTTCCAGAGGACCTAAGTTCAAGTCCCAGCACTCACATGGTGGCTCACAGCCATTTATAATGGGATCTAATATCCTCTGCTGGCATACAGGTATACATACAGAGCACTTATAAATAAGTAAAATCTTAAAAAAAAAAAAAAAAAGACCTCTTTTCCACACACACTTTGGTATAACTTTATATTTGTTTATACTTTTTTAACTACACTTTTTTATGTCTTCCTCCCCCTCCCCCCCATTCTTTCTCAGGGAGTTAAGTAAATACATGAATAAAGGTAAACCAGTAGAAGCTATCATTTCTGATGCTGAGCAGTTCCAAAACATTCCATTACAAAAATTTCTAAGGAAAAAAATTCTAAGGAAAAAAAATGTGCAGAATATTGTTGTTTTGTGAGGAAATTACTTAGCATAAGAATAAAAAGACAAGACTGTTTGCTTCATTCATTTATTTATTTGTTTGTTTGTTTGTTTATTTGGTTTTCTGAGACAGGGGTTCCTCTGTAGTTTTGGGGCCTGTCCTGGAACTTGCTCTGTAGACCAGACTGGCCTCGAACTCACAGAGCTCCACCTGCCTCTGCCTCCCAAGGGCTGGGACTAAAGTCCTGTGCCACCACCACCTGGCCTTATTTGCTTCATCTTTATTATATAATTTTATTTATTTATTTTTTTTTTGAGATAGGGCTTCATGTTCTTTAGGCTGTCTTGGAACTCACTGTGTAGCTGAGGATGATCTTGAACTACTGATCTTGCTGACTCTACCTTCTCAGTGTTAGGATTACAGTCATGTACCACATGGCTGATGTGTATAGTGCTCAGGGTCAAATCCAGGACTTCACTCATACTAGAGAGTCTACCAACTAGACTGTACTCCTCATCCTCCCTTAATTTTTAAACCTGGAAATATGAATGTGAGACCTTGGAATGGCTAGGCTCTGAATTCTTTTAACATTAAAAAAATACAAAAATGCAGAGCACTGAAAATAATAATTGGGTTTTAGATTATATGGAATACTTGTGGATAATAGAGTTGGTATAAATGAGTTGTAGAAGTAACTTAACTTTCCTTGTTTTTGTTTTTTGAAACTGTGTTTCATTTTTAGCTCAAGCTAAACTATGTGGCCAGGGATGAGCTGGAACTTGTAGCTTCCCATTATTAACATGTAATCTTACGGTTTACAAGTTTGAACCACCGCCACCTAGTTTTATGTGTTACTTCATGGTTGCTAAGCAAGTATTGTACCAACTGAGCTACATCCTTAGTCCTACTTAGAGAAACTCTTGATGCTTCTTATATAGGAAGGTAAGTTGAAGTATGTAAAGATAATCTACCCTGGTGCTCCTAAACTGGACACTGTGATGTGTCTGTGATGCTAGCAGTTGGGAGACAGAGGCAAGGAATCAGGAGTTCAGGACCATCCTGGGCTATGTAAACTGATCTCCAGTCCAGTCTGGGCTACATGAGACCTTATCTCAAACAAAACAAACAAACAAAAAACATATCAATAAAATACAAATAGAAGTGAGTGGGCCTGATGGTCCATTCGGAAAGGTCTGTCATATAAGTAAGCCTGGTATGGTAGTCATTTGATAATTACTGTGAGCCGGGTGTGGTAGTGCATATGCAATCCTACTTGAGGTTGAAGGAGGAGGAGCAGTAGTTCAAGGCCAGCCTCGGCTACAAGAGACCCTCTGTTAAGCAAAACAAAACGGGGCTGGCAGAATGACTTAGTAGGTAAAGGTGCTTGCCACCATGCCTGATGACCTGAGTTTGACCCCTGGGACCCACGTGGTAGAAGGAGAGCATGGACTCCCCAGTGTTGCTCTCTGACCCTCACACACATCCCATAGGGCACTCTCAGACTACTCCCTCCCCAATAAACATCGTGTTATTTTTAAAAAATCAAAATAGTGTGAGGAATGAAAGGGGAGGAAATGAATCATATCTGCTAAGACGTGTCAATAAGAATATTATCAGATAAAGAGCAAATGCTAGTCCCATGAATGAAGGGTTTAGATTCTGGTTACTGCCATTCAAGATTAATTAGAATGGAAAGAAAAACTCCGGTTGTGAAAGCACTGGAACAGTACAAGGTGAAGAACAGACAGGGTAAATAAATGACAGACTGACACATCTGTAGTGCATAGAAGGACTGTAACCAAAGCTAAAAGTGACAGGGGGAAAGCTCCTCATATTTAGAACTCATTTGTTACATATAAAGTGAGATACCTACTTTTTGATACATATGGAAGAGGTATTTTATAACAAATGAAAGAAAATGTCTATTTTATGTAGTGGCTCATAAAATAAGATGTTTGCAATTCATTTCCCCTAGCCTCAAAATGTTACACATTTGGCCAGGTGGTGGTGGTGCACACCTTTATTCCTAGCACTCTGGAGGCAGAGGCCAGCCTGGTGTACAGAGCAAGTTCCAGGACAGGCTCCAAAGCTACACAGAGAAGCCCTATCTTAAAAAAAAAAAAAACAAAAAAAAAAAAACAAAAAACCCAGAAACAATAACAAGAGAAATGTTACACAGTTATGAATTATTATAGGAAATTAGAGTGTTTTGTAGTACAGGACATCCCAGACCTTTGAAGTCGCTATGGTACGAATTTGTAAGATGGGTTCTCAAGCCATCTTTTACCTGTTCCTGCCCAAGGCACAGTGTTAGGACAAGATAAAAAATCATTTTGTTTCTGTTGTAAACAGCTTGATGCATTTTCTTATGGAAAAGGCCCGTCTTACTCTTCTTCAGAGCCCTGTATCCATTAGTGGTAGGAAAGGGTTTTAGTATATTTTGAGCTGGAGTTCTTTTGTTGAAAAATGAACATGTGTGTTGTGTTCTTCCATTCAGACTTCAAAGTGGATTCCCTCTAGGCTGCATTTACCAAAGTAAAAGCAAAGAACATGAATTCATTTTTAAAGTTTGTTTTCTTCTGAGGAAATACTTTGTCATTCCATTATTTCCTTAGTAATTCAGAAATAAGGAACTGAAAGTAGTTTATTTCCTCTTGCATTTTTCCTTAGGTCATGGAGAGACTTTGATGTTTTAGACAGAAGAACCTGCATGCAGATGGCTACCTGACATTAATTAATTTTCCTTCTTTCTCTTTTCCCTCTCCTCCCCATCTCTAGTTTTTTAAGATGTTAGGGAGAGAAACCAGCACCTCTGGTACTCTGCTACCAAGGTGTCCTCCGTCCTTTAGGTTTTGTTTTTGTTTTTTTGTTTCTTTCTGTATGTATTTTTTGTTTGTTTTTTAAAGGAAGGCAATAGACTGTAGTTTCCGTTGTAAAAATTATGACTATTTTAAATATTGAGCCACAGGATTATTAGATATAGTTTATAATGCCTCTTTTTGTATTTGATTTTTGATGACTTTCGTAAGGTAGTTCATAATTTTTAAGCTATTATTTTACCAGGTATAACTACTCACACCCATAATCTCAACACTTGGGGGATTGAGGCAAGAGGATTCCCAAGATGTAAAGCCAGCCTGGGTGACAACATAAGACCCTGTCTCAAAAAGAGCAATAATGAAAATTGTTTTCAAATAGATAATAAAAGCATTTGGAGAAAAATGTGAAAAGTACAGAAATAAGCCTGGTGGTGCACACTTTTAATCTCAGCCCACAGGAGGCAGGTGCAGATGGATCTCTGTGAGTTCAAGGACAGCCTGGTCTGTAGAGCAAGTTTACAGGACAGCCAGAGCTACACAGAGAAACCCTGTCTTGAAAACCCAAAAAGCAAAAACAAAACAGAAAAAACAAAATACTAGAATCCAAGATAATACTTTTTCCTCACCCTGCCCTTAGTCACCAAGATCCCTTAAGTGACTGCTATTACTAGTTTGTTGTATTTTTTTTATGTAAGTTATAGGTATATGTGTGCATATGTATGTGTGTGCTGACTTACATTTTGGTAATTGGTATATGAACAGTCTAGTTCTTTTAATAGCTAGAGTGGCTGTAGTTTTTAGATTATTCTTTGTTGAATTGTTTGTAGTATTTTTTCATTATAATTCATTATTGTGTGAATTTATGTATGCATGTTTCACACATAGTTATTTTCACATAACTTTTTCTTACCCCTCTTATATGGAATTCACATGCAGTGGCCTGAAAATTTCTAGCAGGAGTTGCTGTTTTATCATAGTAAGAATGAGATAACCACAATCATGTGTCTGCATAAGAATTTGTTTTCTTTTTTTGTGTTTCGTGTGGTGTGTGTGTGTGTGTGTGTGTGTGTGTGTGTGTGTGTGTGTGTGTTTGAGACAGCGTTTATCTATGTAACAGTCCTGGCTGTCCTGTAACTTACTGTCTGTAGACCAGGCTGGCCTTTAACTCACTGAGAGCTGCCTTCCTCCGCCTCCTGAGTGCTGGGACTAAAGGTGTGCACCACCACTGCCTGGCTAAAAATTTCAATGGTTGAACATAAAGTCTGTATTAGAATTTCAAGTTTTATGGTTTTTTTTTTTTTTTTTTTTTCATTTTTGCATTGAAGATTTTGGTGCCTCTCATTTTGCTGCAACAAATGCTTTTGGAGTTGACACGGCGTGGTCAAGCGCCCCTCAGTACCCTGCTGCAGTTTGGTGTGACGTATCTGGAGGACCATGCAGCAGAGTTCATCATTCAACAAGGTGGCTGGGTATGAACTCCTTAAAATTGTTTTCCTTTAGAATAATTAAGCCTGTTTTTAAAAGTTTTAGATATTTTTTTATTTTCTGGGTTTCATGGTATTGTTTATGGTAGTCTGTGGTGACATCTTACTTGTACAAATAAAGCTTGTCTGAAAATCAGGGGATGGAGCTTGCCACTAGCTAACCATAGAGGTCAGGAGGTCTGTATAGACAGACAGGAAGTGAGATGGCTGGGCAGAGAGAGGTTGTAAGCGGGAAAACAGGAACTGGCTGGCGCTCCTAACTGCTGGGAAGCTAATGAGGCTAAACATGGCTTTGGCTTGCTCCTTCTCTCTGATCTCAGCATTTTCTTGTGTCTGACTCTGGATTTTTATTATTTTGACCAACTAAGAACTCTATTTATATTTTGGCACCTTTGTTTGTACAAGCAAGTTGTCACCACAGTAGTCAGGTAATCTAGTGCTGAGCCGAAGCCTTTCATGGTTTTAACAGTGTAGGTTTATGTTAGTGGATGACAAACAGAAAGGCTGTTTATACAATTTTAAGTTACTAGAATTTACTTAAATGGATTGATATGTGGTACTTTTAAATAGTTGTTAGTCGTGAAGCATTTTATGCTAACAACAACAAAAAAAAAAAAAATCAGAATAACTAAGAGGTGAAGAATAGTAAAGTGCCCGGTTGGTGGCTCACACCTTTAATCCCAGCACTCAGGAGGCAGAGGCAGGCGGATCTCTGTGAGTTCCAGGATGGACTCCAAAGCTACAGAGAAACCTTGTCTTGGGGGAGGGGAGGAGAATAGTAAAGTGAGCACTCATGTGCATGTGTCTGTAGCCCCTAATAAAGAACAGTTAATGCTCTAGGGGATGAGAGTTGCTAGGGCTGAAGTCAGACCACCTGTGCTACCTATCTGTGCTCAGCAGGTTCGGTACCACTCATCTATATCAATTTCGACTTTCCTTATATTCCTCTCCTGGGTTTTCATATGTTCCTATTATCTAGGGTAACAGATTTTCTGAACTTTTTGTTGTTGTTGTTGTTGTTAAAGATTTATTTACTTATTACGTATACAGTGTTTTCTCTGCATGTTTACCTGAATGACAGAAGAGGGCATCAGATCTCATTATAGATGGTTGTGGTTGCTGGGAATCCCCCTTTCTCTCTAACATCTCTCAGATCCATCCACCCCCCCCCCCCAATCCCATCTCCAACTTCAGGTTTTTTATTTTTTAAATAATAACCCATCAAATCCAATTTGTGCTTTGCATGTACTCCTGGGTGGGGTGTGGACCATCCACTGAAGTGTGATTGACCTACAAAGTCCTGCACCCTTAAAGAAAACTGATCCTCTTAGCTGTCCATAGCTCCTCAGTTAGGAGTGGGTATCATGAGCCTCTTTGCTCTCTGTGCAGATCGTTAACTGACCTGAGGTTATTTACTGGTTTATTAGTATTTGGTGGGAATGTTGTCTGATACAATGTGCTCCAATGATGTCTGAGATGGGAGGGGGATGTCCTGAGTGGACAGATGTGCTGCAGTGATGTCTAAGGTTGGGGGGGGGTGTCCTCTCAATGTGGACCAGAGGCTCTTAAGTCCTCTGTTAGCTTGCTTGGACTGTTAACTTAATGGGACATTTGTAGCTCACTAGCAGAATACCTTCTTGGCAAGTATAAGGAGTCCATCCCAAGCACCACACAAATACCAAGTAGTAACAGGGGGAGACATTTTATAATAAATTCTGTTAGCTTGTTAACTTTCCCCTTATGAAAGTTCCATTTCAGTAAACATGAGCTCCAAAGGTTTCTTTCTGAGTGCTACAATGCTCATCTGTTTAGTTAGACACTTTTGGTTCTGGCTTTGTTTCTTAAATTGATTCTTATTGTTAGAGTATCTTGTTTTTCAAAGTACAGATCAGCAACTTATTAAGAGTTCATTCCCCCCTCCCTTTTTTTTTTGAGGCAAGGTCTCTCTGTAGCCCTGGCTGTCCTGGAACCTACTATGTAGACCAGGTTGGCATTGAACTCCAGAGGTCTGCCTGTGTCTCTGCCTTCTGAGTGCTGGGATTAAAGTTGTGTGCCACAGTGCCCAGAAAGCCCTGGGCAGCAAGCAAGACTTGGCAGTTAAGTACAGTGCTCACCGGGGACTGTGAGTCTGGAGCTATAGGGCCTACATAAGTTCCCTTCTAGGTAAGAAAAAATGGGGCTACGAGATGTAGTTTATTTAAGTATAGCGTTCTTAGTTGACTTGCACAAGGGCCTAGCTTTCATCCCTAGTTCTGCAAAAGACAGAGAGTAGGGAGAAAAAAAAAAAAAAAAAATGCCCCTAAGAATAGGGAGGAAATCTTGGTTTACTTCATTTAATGGTACTGTGCCTCTAAAAAATTTATATTTGGTTTCAGAGTAAAGCATGGCTGTGCTCAAGAAGGATAATGTGTCTTCTAAATATTGTATGGTCTTGCCCTCTTGGCTTTTTAACTGGAAGAGTCAGATAATTAGCAGTACTCTACTTGAACTGATCCTTTATCTGATGGCTAGATAATGTTAGAGTCAGGTTTCTGCTGTGAGATATTGATGGGCTGACTGTAAGAGGGGTTGGAGTGGCTCAGGGAGTTGAACTGATGTCCCAAGAGAAATATGGTCTTTGTTAGACTGATAACAGTGAGGGCTAATATATTAGTTATGAGCTGACAAAATGATATTCTGACAGGCATGACATTATACTTTCCATTTATTGCATCTTTCCTTTTTTGTTTGGTGGTGTCGGGCATGAAACTTAGGGCCTTTGTGAGTAGAAAAGCCCCCATTACTGTTCTGTATCCCATGTCTGCCACCCACCCCGCTTCTCTTTGGAGACAGGGATCTCAAAAGACAACTGGCTATTCTTAAATTCTTAATCTTCCTGCCTTAGTTCATGGCTGGGACGAGTCTTTGCTACCGCACCTGGCAAAATGATGCTTTTCATTTCCGGACTAGTTGGTAGGCAGGCAGGAGTCCTTGTATTAGTTCTGTCGAGAAAGAAGAAGTGGTTAGGGGCCACCAAGATGGCTCAGCTGCCAAGGGCACTTGTTACAAAGCCTGATGACTCGAGTTCAATCCCTAGAACCCACATTGTGGAAGGAGAGAACTAACTCCAGCAAATTGTCCTGTGACCTCCATGCACATGCTGTGGTATGCATACCCAGTTAATATATAAGTGTAAATTTTAAGAAAATAGTAGAAAATATTCAGAGAAAGAAAAACTTGTATTTAGATATATTGCAATACATTTAGATATTGTGTCTGATGTTTTACACCTTTAATCCCAACACATGGGAGACATGAGCAGGCAGATCTCTGTGAGTTCATGGCCAGCCTGGTCTGCATAGCCAGTTCCATGACAGCCAGGGCTACATTGTGAGACTGTCTCAAAGAAAAGAAAAAAACAAAAACACATTTAGGTGGGAGATGGTACAATACCTGTAATACTCAGGAGGTTGAGGCAGGAGGATCACAAGTTCAGGGTCAGCCTGGGCCATGTGTTCAAGGCCATTTCAGGCTAAGTATGGAATCTTCTGTCTTAAAAAACAAAAACAAAAAAACAGAGGCAGACTTTGTGACACAAGTCTGTATTTCTAGCACTCAGGAGGCAGAGGAAGGAGGATCAGGAGTCCAGGGCCAGAGAGACAACTCAGTGAGTAAAGGTGCTTGCTGTCAGTGCCTGAGTTCAGTTTCTGCAACTCACATGGTGCATAGAGAGCTGACTCCTGTACTCAGGAGGTTGTCCTCTGACCTCACACTTACACATGCTCTGTGACACAAAATGTCACCCCATTTCGTACACACACACACACACACACACACACACACACACACACACACACACACGTTTTGTGGTGGTTCATGCCTTTAATTCCAGCAGTTGGGAGGCAGAGGCAGGTGGATCTCTGAGTTTGAGGCCAGCCAGGGTTATATAGACACTGCCACAAAAAAGCAAACAAACAAATAAATATTAAAAGCATTCTTGCTTCATTGTTTGTTTATGTGCATGTGGCTGTTGTGTGTCTGGTGTTGGAAGAGGCCAGAAGAGGGTGTAGGATTTCTGTAACTGTAGTTGGTTTTGAGCTGCTATGTGGGTACTGGGAGTCAGCTCCTGGTGCCATGGAAGAGCAGCAAGTGCGCTAACCACCAACCCATCTTTCCATTCCTCCCAGCTACATACTGAGTTCACAGTTCCCCTGGGCTACATGAGGCCTTGTCTCAAAAACAACAAAACCAAACAAAAGACCCACACTTAGGAATACATTGAGATATATATTGTACTTAAGGGGCAGCAAGATGATAAAATGAGAGAGGAGAGAGCGAAGGTAGACTTGGTGCTCTGTCTCAGCATTTAACCTTCTGGCTGCCCATAATTCCATGAGTTCTGCTACTGATGGTAGTTTTCTTGATTGTAAATGGCTCTTTGTAGCATTCATTATTGATGAAGGTTGGAATTGTTGCTTGGTCCTACATTCCCGTCATGCTAATGGAGGTATAATGAGTTTGAAAGCGTTCCCACAGGAGTGGATCTTTGCCTGGGAGGAGGGGCACTGGGAGGAGACAGGTTCTAAAGCTAAATGATAGATACCACTTTTGGGTGCGTTGCCTCTATGAGGTCCTGGGTTCCATACTCATCACAGCTAAAACATTCTAATTTTAGCACCGCAAAGTTATTAAGATACAGGTTTTCAGGAACTTGGTTATCCCTGGTTTCCTTAGGCTCAACTTAATTATAAACAAACTTGTTGTTTGAATACCTGCATAAGTCTTGTGTAAAAAGAAAGAGGAAATCTTTACAATTAGCTTAAATTCTGGTGATGGTATACAACATTGTGAGTATATTAGAATCCACTGAACTGTATACTTAAGATAATGAATTTTATGTTATATGGATTTATAAGCCACTATGAATCTGAATTCTTAAAAAAGGGATTAAAAACTAGTAAGAATGTCCAGTGGGGAAAAACATTTGCCATCAAGCTTGGTGACTTGAATTTGATCCCTAGAACCTCCATGGTGGAAAGAAAAATCACCTCCCATAACTTATCCTCTGACTGTGTCATATGTAGGCTCATCTCTACACGTCTGTACACATGTGCAAACATGCACATGCATGGGCGCGCGCGCGCACACACACACACACACACACACTCTGTGATGAGACATTTTTAAATAAATTAAAAACTTTAAAGAATGCCAGTTTATGGTAGTATTTCCACATGCCTTGCCCTTTGTTTGAGACGTACAAAATTCAGACATCCCACTAATTCTTTGCATATAACACATTCTTTGTGTTGCGGGTGCAGATAAGAGTCAGGGAAGCACATGCTGAGGTTTTAGCTTCTTTTTCCTGCAGCAACCTATTGGACCAGAGTCCTGTGCTTAGCAATGGAATGGAGCTCACTCCGAGAGGGGGAAGGCAGGCCCAAGGGGAAGAGCTTATGCTGTCAGTGGGCCTTCTTAATGACTGTGTAGCCTAGGCTGGCCTCAAACTCACAAAGACCCTCCTATCTTTGCCTCCTGGGTAGTGGGTAAAGAGGCACCACCACACCTGGCCTAGTGAGTCTTGATATCCTATAGTATAAATTTCAGAGTTAGGCTGTCAGGTTCTGTAAGAAAAAGCCTGATGGGATTGTATATTTGAAACTACATCATAATAGCTTCATTGAGGAATAATTAACATTTTTATTTATTTTCCAGACAGGGTTTCTCTGTGTAGCCCTGGCTGTCCTAGAACTTGCTCTGGAGATCAGGCTAGGCTTGAATTCAGAGATCTACTTGCCTCTGTCTTCTGAATCTGCCATCAGTCCCTACCATGCCAGTCTGGGAAATAATTGACATTTTAAAATGCCCTTCATGTTCAGCCTATGAACATACTAAATAGCCCTTTATTTACTTAGACTGCTTTAGTTTTGCTCAGTAATACTATAGTTTTGTATAGCATATGTATGCTTTACAGTATGGTCTTCGTACACATCAGACTTGGCTTTTTAATAGTTAAATAGGATGAACTGTATGGTTTTTTGTTTGTTTTAAATCTTATTTATTTCATGTGCATTGGTGTTTTGCCTGGGTGTATGTTTGTGTGAGTATGTCAGATCCCTTGGAACTGGAGTTACAGACAGTTGTGAGCTACCATGTGGGTGCTGGAACTTGAACCCAGGTCCTCTAGAAGAGTAGCCAGTGCTCTTAACTGCTGAGCCATCTCTCCAGCCCCAAGATTGTATGTTTTTGACCTCTCTGAAAGGTATTAAGGTCTCTTTCAAACCCTCTCATGTTAAGATTAACATGAGCCCTGGCTGATTTTGCTGGGCCTGGGTTCAGTTTCGAGCACCCACATGGTAACTTACCAGCTAAACCTCCAGTTTCCGGGCATCTGATGCCATCTTCTGACCTCTGCAGGCAATGCACAGACATATATTCAGGCCAAACACCCTTACACATAAAAAAAAACTTTTTCTTTTTTTTTTTTTTTTCTTTCTATTTAATAAAAGAACATTCAAGTGGACTGAGGTGCTGAGATGAACTCAGTGGTCCCATGGGCCTGCTTGACATTTATGAGTCTCTAGATTCCATCCCTAGGAGAAAAAAAAAAAAAGAAAGAAAGAAAGAATAGGGTGTGGTGGTGGGGAACTAGGAGGAGTAGAGGGAGGGGAAACTGGTTGGGATATATTGTATGAGAGAAGAATCTATTTTCAATAAAAAGGAAAGAAGAAAATTGCACATGAAAATCCTTGCTCTGTTTTTTTTTTGTTTTGTTTTGTTTTGTTTTGTTTTGTTTTGTTTTGTTTGTTTGTTTGAGGCATTGGATCCTCCGGAAGTGGAGTTACAGTGGGTGCTGAGAATTAAACCCAGGTTCTCTAGCAGAGCAGCCAGAGCTCTTAATCACTACAGCATCTTCTCTAGCCCTCTTTCTTAGTTCCATGTCCTATAGTGATCACAGCAGCTAGTAAAAGCCTTCATCTCTTTCTTTCTGAACTGAACCAACAACCCCTATTCTGAGTGTGTTCCCTTTCTCCACACTCCTCCTGCCTTCTCTCTCACCTTAGTACTTCTCTTCTGGGTACCTGAGCAGTTTAGATCCAAAGGCTAGCCTCATCCCCAGAAGCTCCAAGGCTTGGAAGCACCCCCCCCCATCATGGTTATTGTTACATGTTTGTTTTTGAGAGAGAAAGTCTCACAGTGCAGTCCAGATCACATTACTCCTTTCACCTCTGAATCATGGGTCGTAGGTCATAGGTGTGCCATCACAGCCTGCTTCCTAGATGCCTTTCTTGTAAGGGGTAGGTTTTTCCTCCCGCCACTGGTCTTGTCCCACCACCGCGTCAGCCCCAAATAACGCACAGAGACTCTGTATTTGATATGATGCTGTTGGCCAGGTACTAGTTTCTTATCGGCTAGCTCTGTCTTTAAGTATTAACCCATTTCTGTTAGTCTAAGTATTTCCACGTGGTTTTATCTTACTGGGGAATGGGCTGGCGTTGTCCTCTCCCCGGTCTCTCCATCTTGACTCCTCCCTACTACTTCCTCTTTCCTCCTTGTCTCCTAGTTCCTACTATCTTGTTTTCCTATTGGCCAACAGTGCTTTATTCATTAACCAGTATGAGAAACATATTTACAGACTTTCTCTCTTCAAAGCCCCTCCAGTTTTCCTGTATAGTGTTGTGTACTGTGTTATAAAATAATATAATTGTTTATTATACATTAATACATCATAGATACTACATAAGTATATTGTATACCTATTTCTCTATATACCATTGTAATTTTAAAAATTTTGTGTTCATGCATGTATAACCCTCGTATGTGCAGGCATGCAATGCCTCAGCATGTATGTGGGACTCAAGAACTAAGAAAGTTCTCCCCTCCTCCTGCATGGTTGGAATCAGCCTGCAGGCCTCTCACCACCCTACTAATGGGTGTCTCATCTCTGCTCTTGTGGACACAGGGTCTCACTATGTAACCCTGGCTGGCCTATTACTCACTGTAGACCAGGGGGACCCTCCTGCCTCTGCCTTCTGAGTGCTGAGGTTAAAGGCTACTCCCACTAAAGACAGTACAAGTATTATGTCATCAATACCAAAATACTTATTTGTTTGTTTATTTATTTATTTACTGTGTGCGTGGAGGTAAGGGACAACTTGCAGAAATTAGTTTTCTTCTTCCACTGTGTGGCCTCTGGGAATTGAACTCAGGTCATGAGGCTTGGCAGCAAGCACCTTTACTTTGCTCAGCTATCTAGATGGCCCAGAGTAATATTTAAAGCAGAGCTCGACTGTACTTTTTTCTTTAGAGATCTCAGTGACTAACCATTTGTTATGGAATAAAGTCCTTAGTGTTAGTCTATCAGTCATGGCTGAACTTTCTACTCCTCATATACACAGTGCAGAGTAAACAGTCCCTGCCTGCCTTTTATAGCTCTGTGCTTTGGCTGAATTGTGCCTTCTTGATGGCCTTTGTTGCCAGAATCCCATGATTTTTCTGCCATCAGCCTCCTGCCTTCTCATACCCAAAGAACCATTCATCTCTAAACTCTCCTAGCACTTGGCCCGTGACAGTGCTTCTGTACTTTCTAGCAGATTCCCAGAGTGCAAGATCTTGTTTTCATTTTCTCTGCTGCTCTGAGTTAATTGGCTGTATATAATGCACAGTGGGGCTGTCAAAAATTCTACCTTTTAGCCGGGCAGTGGTGGCGCACGCCTTTAATTCTAGCACTCAGGACGCAGAGGCAGATGGATCCTGGTCGACAGAGTAAGTTCCAGGACAGCCAGGACTGTTTCACAGAGAAACCCTGTCTCAAAACAAAACAAAAACTCTCCCTTCTAGCAAGGTATGGTGGCTCAGATCTGTGATGTTAGCACTTAAGAGGCCAAAGCAGGACACTAAAAGCTTTTTGACTGGGAGGAAAGGAACAAGGTGCTCATAATACAGTGTACAGGAAATTGTTTTTAATTAAAAATTAAAATAAAAAAACCCAAAATGTATTTGAGGTGCAGGGGGAGAAGCCTGGGGAGAAGTGCACCTTTTTCAAAAAGAGGAAAAAGGAAAGTCCTCAGCACTTACTCTGACTTTCGTGTATTCTGTTCAGGAACTGTAGGTCAGGGCCATGGTTTACTCTGGAAACTTGATGTTAGATGAGAATTATGTGCCCTAGGTTGGCAGTTTTTAGTATTAATGAGTTTGTTTGTGAATTCTCCCTCTCCTTTTTTAGGGCACTATCTTTAGTCTTGAGTCTGAGGAGGAAGAATACCCTGGGATTATTGCAGAAGATAGTAATGACATTTATATCCTGCCCAGTGACAACTCCGGACAAGTCAGTCCCCCGGAGTCCCCAACCGTGACAACATCTTGGCAGTCTGAGAGCTTACCTGTCTCGCTGTCTGCTAGCCAGAGTTGGCACACAGAAAGCCTCCCGGTGTCCCTGGGGCCTGAGTCCTGGCAGCAGATAGCCATGGACCCCGAGGAAGTGAAAAGCTTGGACAGCAGTGCGGCTGGGGAGAAGAGCGAGAATAACTCTTCCAACTCCGACATTGTGCACGTGGAGAAGGAAGAGGTACCCGAGGAGGCGTTCCCGGGAGCCGCGGCTCCCCTGCTCCCACACACCGCCACCAAGGGAGCTGCAGAAGCGAGGGCCGAGAAAACCAGCCCCACTCCATCTGTATTTGTGGAGTTTGGCGAGGAGGAGCTGGAAGCAGCAGCAGAGAGGCCCGCTGCCTTGGAGGGGGCGGAGCAGGCTGTCCAGCTGAGTGCGGAGGGGCCTAGGAGCAGGAGAGAGAGCCACACCGGGGAGGCCAGCACTGCCGGGGGAGCGGCCAAGCGCGCCCCGCCCTCAGAGGGCAAGGCTGTACTGCTGTTTGGAGGGGCTGCTGCAGTAGCCATCCTGGCAGTGGCAGTGGGAGTTGCGTTGGCTCTAAGAAAGAAGTAACAGCTTTTTCAGACGACAAAGAAGACAAAGGGACCTACGGCTTTAGTTGTATTCACTGGAACGTAGTCTGCCGGCAGTGGAGTGGACATTTACAGGACACTGGGGGGAATTGGGCTCTCTATTCAGCATGGCAATGGCTTGAGATAGAATGTTCACACTGGCCTGGTTGTCATCCTGAGGGCCTTGGCTCATGCTAGATTTGGAAGGGTAAGAGTGCAATTCCCATCTAGAACAGGCCTGTCAAACTTGGGCACCTTGGACCTTTCAGTCATTCTCTGTGGGAGGCTGCCCTGTGCATTAGGTGACACCTGGAAACATTGCTGGATTCTACCCACTGGATGCCAGCGGCACCCCACTATTAGTGAGTGCAGCCAGAAATGTCTCCTACATTGCCAAATGTCCCTGTGGACAAAGTCATCCCCTGTTGAGGGCTACTGCTTTAAGGGATAGGGTTCAATTAAGAGAATCTGGGGGAGGAAGCCGCAGCTGGGGACAGCCAGCTGCTCATCCTGTTGCAGTTTCTCGTAACGGGTGAACTTGCTATGCTCTGTCTGCAGCTGCTTTTTTTTTCTGGTTTCCCATTCTGTACCGTGAGGTACTCTCCCACATTACACCACCTCTCAGGTACCCCTGTACCCCTTCGAACCCAGCAAAGCCCCAAGCTTCCCATGGTTCCATCTTTCAAAGATGCTGCCTTTAGGAATCTTTAAAAGATAAATACCCAGGCCAGGTTTGGTGGCACCATCTGTAATCCCAGTATTTAGGAAGTGGAGGCAAGGAGATTATCACAAGTTCAAAGCTAGCCTGGTGTACATACTGAGTTTGAAACCAGTCAGGACTGCATGGTGAAACCCTCAAGAAAAGATAAATACGTTGAAGCTGTAGGAGACTTAGGGTTACCTAGTCTGATTGCCAGTGCAGGTTGCAGGCTGCACTCATTGTTCGTAGAGGCAGGAAGGTGGTCTACACGCCCTGTCAAGGTCAGTTCGACCTCTCACACATGTAGCCAGCCACCCCATGTGCCCGTGACTTAGCAGTGACACCTCTGATGGCATGTGCACCGTCTGGAACCCTGAGTTAGTGTGCTTCCCAGTACCTGACCTTGGTCATTGGGACATCACCAACTTCTCTGTGGGTCTCCTGCCGTGAAGGAAGCAGTGTCATCCTTTGGCTTCCAGAACAGGTTGGATCATAACCCTTATTCAGT
This sequence comes from Phodopus roborovskii, assembly GCF_943737965.1. Lineage (NCBI taxonomy): Eukaryota > Metazoa > Chordata > Mammalia > Rodentia > Cricetidae > Phodopus > Phodopus roborovskii. Next base: position 12,859,597 of record NW_026126578.1, read on the forward strand.
GTAAATCATTGAAATAAATGATAAAATTTTATCATTTAATATTAGGTATCACTTAATGAAAACTTGAATTTAAGACCAAGACTGCTGCTGAGGCACCGTTTTGGTCTTCTGAGTTCAAGAGGAGACCTTTTGGCCTGAACTCTCTTCTGCCCGATGCCCGGGTGATAGACCAAGAGGATCCCATGCACTCACTCTAGTTAGTGGCACTCTGCAGGGCCTTCTGTCACTTGGCTGACCCCATCCCTCAAGGAGGGGTGGGACCTGCCCCTCTCATGCCTGCAGGCCACCTGCAAGGCACACGTGCTTGGTAAGAAGTCTTCTCAGATTTAACTTAGTCATGTAACATTACTTCTTAGATCCTGAAATTTATAATAAAAATACTTTTAACTACTCCTGATCACCAAGAACTGATGTTTTAATTGCGCTTGATTTTTTAAAAATTATTTTTTTAAAGAAACCATCCCTACAAAAGTACTTCAAAGAGTTGATGAAGGACGAGATTAGAGCATGTTTGTGTGTCCTGTCCATGTGTCGCACTGTGATGCCCTGTTGTGAGTTTGTGTCCCACGTAGAGAATGTTGGCTCAAGTGAAAGGCTCTAGTGTAGCTGGAGGAGATGGGAGAAGTATCCTTAGTTCTCACAGGTGACATGGCCCTATATTCTGTCTCATGGGTCAGAGACTGGTGGGTCACCTTACTTGTTTGTTTTTAAGTTTTTTCTTCCTGTGTTAACCCTCTCACACCCACTGGTACAGCCCATTTAAGGGCTGACAGCCTCGTTCGTGTGGGAGTGACTAACTGCTTGTTGCTGTATTTTACTCCCTGCGAACACTAGCCTAATTTGCGCAGGCGTGTTTTCCTGGGTGATGGTAGTGATGGTAACTTCTCATTGTTTCCTCCCACAGGGATCTTTTCCCCGGGATGTAGGTGTGCGGCATTTCATTGCCCTGTGCTTGGCAGTGGGATGGAGCAGCCATCACAAGATGCTTTTGTCACTGCAGACCCTAGGTTTGTCATTACTTTAAACAAATTAAACAGGCAGTCTGGCTGTGTAGCCTAGGTTGGTCTTGAACTTGTAATCCAGCCTTCAGGATTGAGATTACAAGCATGTGTCACCACACCTGGTTTTATTGTTACTTTAAAATTAGTTGTCAAGTCCTTGTTCATCTGGGGGACTGATAGGAGACTGTTCTTCCCCAAGACTAATGGTTAGGGGACACAGCATCACAGTCGAGTCACCTCTGTGTGTACTTCGTGCTGGGACTGCTCACACGGGGCCTGTGCTGCGTGCTCCTACACCTCAACCCTTCACAGAATTCTTAACTGCTCCACTCTGGGGTTTTCCTGACAGAAACACCAGAGTTAAAGAATACCAACTTAATCTTCTGTACTGAAGTGACAAATCTGAGTCCAGAGTGCCTTAGCAAGAGGGACTTGCATGACCTTCACTGCCTTCTAGAAGATGGTGTAATCAGCGGTTCTCAACCTGGGGGGTCGAGAGCCCTTTGTGTGTGTGTGTGTACGCGCTTGCACGCGCAGAAGATCGGACAGCCTGCATATCAGGTATTTACATTATAATTCATAGCAGTAGTAAAATTGCAGTTAGGAAGTAGCAACAAGAATAATTGTATGGTTGGAGGTCACCACACCACAACATGGAAGGTTGAGAACCACTGCGCTAGATTAGCATGCTCGTTTGGCCTCACCCAAAGCACCCCGGCCCCTCTTGCCTATGTTCCAGTCCCTGCAGGTGTCATTTGTCCTAGGGGGAGTGAAGTCCTGAGAGTCACAGCTGCCACTGCTCGTCTTTGTCTCTGTGAAGTCCCTCAATCAGAAGAACACAGTGCCCGCTCTGCCTTTCGCTCCAAAGGTGAGAGGTGGGCATTTGACATTTTAAGAGCTACTTTATAGAAACTACACTTTCTAGCTAAGAAAAGAAGTCCTGCCAGGCGCTGGTGGCGCACGCCTTTAATCCCAGCACTCGGGAGACAGAGGCAGGCAGATCTCTGTGAGTTCGAGGCCAGCCTGGTCTACAGAGCTAGTTCCAGGACAGCCTTCAAAGCAATACAGAGAAACCTTGTCTTGGAAAAGTCCTTTATTTTAGGTCTTCATGAATTCTCTCTCAGTAGTATGATCAGCCCCCCCCTCCCCCCCCCACACACACACAATCTTTTAGCGACAGTACAGCCCTGAGAACCTCCATTTGTGAGGTGGTAGTTTGGGCTGGTGCCCCTTCTGCTGATATTGAGCACTTAGGAATACATGCTAGAGGCTAGACTTTCATACCTGTGGTCCCTCCAGGTCCTAGGAGCCACTCATACTTGACTGAGTAGGAACCTACCCAGAACTCCTGGTTTATCTAGTTGGCTAGCTTATCAGAGGCAAGGCAGTGAGTGAAAACTCCCGATTCCAGGCCTCATGCTTTTCCTAGTGACCTTACCAGTGTTGGCGAGTGCCCATCAACAGCTGTGTCAGTTTATTGCACACAGCAGGCTAGGTGCAGCCCCCATACGGAACTCACTGAGTACAGAAAACTAAGGGTATATGCTCAGTGACTTCCGATTGCACTGTCATCCCTTTAGCTGGGTGAGGTGCCTCAGGGCTGCCCTATGGCAGTTGAGTGATCGGTAGCATTCTTATTTAATGTGTTGTCTGCTTGCTATAAATACAGTCAGGCCATCTGACACAGCTGCCATCATCAGATATGCATTGCGACAGGCAAAAGCAACCACTTGACACATCTCTCCCTTTTGGCAGATTTTTTTTTTTTTTTTTTTTTTTTTTTTTTTTTGAGACAGGATTTCTCAGTAGCTATGGAGCCCGTCCTGGAACTTGAGCTGTAGACCAGGCTGTCCTTGAACTTTGCAGAGATCCACCTGCCTCTACTTCCCAAGCGTTGGGATTAAAGGCATGTGCCAGCACTGCCCGGATCCTTTCTGATCCCTCTGGTCCTTTTCCCTTGTGGCCATCAGTCAGCCCAGGGCAGGCATATGGAGGATATAGGCACACCTAGAGGATTTTGGTTTCTTGATACTCAGACTCAGGGATGACCCGATAGTCTTCCATCTTACTTATGTGATAAGAGTGCTCCCTAATGAAATCTTGCCACAGAACAGTGCTGTGTCTGTCCATCAGAATCCACTCTGGTTCTACAGCTGTGTAACCTTTAAGTAGAGTTGTTAAAGATGAACACACTGTCTTCTTCACACAGCCCTTCCCCAAGCCCCAACTTGGCTTGCCATGTCCCATTTGCCAGTAGGGCCCTTCCTACGCCCCTGCCCGTTTACACAAGGGCCAGTCCCTCAGCTGCTTCAGTGTCACTCGGGTCAGAACTGTCTCAGGGACACTTGCAAGGCCACAGCCCAAGTTGGAGCAGCCAGCTCGGGATTCTCCTGTCCTCTCAGAAGTTATTTTAGACACTTCTGCAGACCTGTTCTTTGCGTTGCAGAAGAACCTGGTTACTGGACATAACTCCTCCAGCAAACATTTCGACATGAGAAGCTATTAATTTATACACTGTGTGGATACATGTCACTGTGTGTGGGGGAGTCAGAGGACACCTTGTGAGATGAGTTGGTGCCCTCCTTTCGCCATGTGAGTCCCGACACTTGGTGGAAGGCACCTTACTCATGGAGCAATCTTGCCAGCACCACAGTTATCATTTTGAGATGACAGGTTTGTGGAGGCCTTCCCCACCCAGGAAGGTAAGCTACATCTTCCCTTAGTGAGGGTTAAAAAGATCTGTCTGGTCCCTGTGTACATGGGCCATTTGTTGGCCAGCATGGAAGGAAAAGAAAAACTTTTTTTTCCCTGGACCTGTATTTTCTCTGCTCTTGTAATCTTTCTCCCTTCAGATTAAAAGTGCCTCTTTCTCCTAACTCTGGTTAAACTGTTTCTAGTACCTTGTTGTCCTCCATCCCCAAAGTACTGGACTGGTAATTATTACATAGCAGAGTCAGGCAGATACATAGAGCTGCTAAAGTTGTTTGCCCGGGATACATGGAGTCCTGGGTTCAATCCCAGCACCACATAAACTGGGCATGGCATCCATACCTATAATCCCAGCACTCAGGTAAAGGAAGATGATGTTCAAGGCCAAACTTGGCTAAGAACTAACAGTCAACTTTTAATACATGGGATCCTATTTAAAAAATAAAATTAGCATTGGGCATGGTGGCATACGTCTTTAGTCCCAGCACTGGGGGGGGGGGGGGGGGGGGGGCAGAGGCAGGTGGATTTCTGTGAGTTCCAGGCCAGCCTGGTCTACAGAGTGAGTTCCAGGAGAGCCAGAGCTGCTTTACAGAGGAATTCAGTCTCGAAAAACAAAAAACCAAAACTAAATAAAATTATCGTAAGCACTTGACTCAGGCGGCACTCGGTTGTGCTGGTCAGCTGACCGAGATCGTCTTGCCTTGCTCAGCTCATTAATGTGAATTGCTCTGGCTCCTTTCCCGTCCTGCTGTCTACTTTCTGCCCAATCTGTTCTTTCTCTATGGAAAACGACAAAACTGCTTTCAGTCAGAAGCAATGTCTTGTGGGGAGCACCCTGGAGGTGACAATAAAATGAGATTTTATGGTAAATGGTGACTCACTCATCTGTTTGTCTGCTACTCTTGACTTTGAAGTCTTATGTACGTAAAGTGTGTGCTTTCTTGGTTTGCCGCTCAGTTCTGATAGCACAACCCTGACCTTCAAAAATACGTCTCTGGAAAACACTTGTGTTTATGCTGGATCCTGAAGGTCAGATCAGGAATGGTGTGCCCTGCCTGATGCACTCCATCATCTGGGAGATGTCACTGTGCAAGCATCTTTTAGAGAGGAAAGCCTTTATTTTGAAGAAACAAATTTCTATCACTTAAACCAATTCACATATTTTTAGAACAGAATGAAAAATATTTCTGAATTAAAATCATCCATCAATTATACCCACACAAGGATCATGTCTAAAGAAAAATTTACCCATTTCCACGATACAGCAAACTGTCATGGCTGGAGTGGATTAAACATTGGGATGCTTAGCAAGTAGTGGTGGCTCATGCCTGCAATCCCAGCATTAGGAAGTTAGCAGGAGAATCACCCTGCATTTGAGGATACACAGTGAGACCTTGTCTCCCAAATACAAAAGCAGAGAGGGGACATTTGGCTTTGATACATAGAATCTTTCTAGAGTGTTGGCATGGGGAAAAGGGCACAATTTTGCTTTGCCTCCCAGGAAGTATATCAGACATCAGATGTGACTGGAGGTTATCTCTGTGAACTTGACTGAGATGGTGGCCCACTCTATTGCATGCTCAGTGAGTGTGTGTGTGTGTGTGTGTGTGTGTGTGTGTGTGTGTGCCTGCATGTGACAATGGGACTGTTTGGATTACTGGCTCTTTCAGATCTCCTATTCATTCTGGTTGAGCCTGCTACTGCAGCTGTTGCTTGTGTAGCTGTGTTCCCTAGCGAGAACCTGTTTGTAATGACTGACATCACACAGATGGTGTGCATAACTGTTCGCACTGGGATAGAGATCTTTAGCAAACCCTTGTGGGTGGGTGGATGGGGTGAGTGGTCAGTGCTTCCCATGGTTTTAAGAACAGAACACAGTCTCAAACCTCATTGCCATTCGGCTTTTACAAAGGAGGCTGCGGCCTTCTGAGCACTGGGTGGAATTCTCACTCCTAGCACTGTTCTGAAACAGAAGCCCGCCTGCATGGTGAAGACAGCGTCCCAAAGCTAGCCTCTCGTGAACAGTAACTTCACATTACAAGTAAGTTTTTCTGCCTTACAGCCTGCTTTATGTTTAATTTCCAAGTGGGAACCTGTACAGCTGATCAGATAGAGGTACAAGGGATGGATGCAGGAGCTGCCACAAGCCCTTCAGATACACGCACACTGGCATCTTCATTAGACTAGCTCAGTGTAGAAAACTTAAGTCACCAGCTCAAAACATTGTCCTGAAAATAGGGAGACAGCCATTATCTGGGCGCTGTCTTCACTCCAGCGTGTGTTTACGTGGCCGCATTCCTGTGGAGGCGGCTTCACCGTTTTTACCACGTTGGGTCTCAGCCAGTCATGCTTCTGCAGGCCTCCTTCAGTCCATCTCCTGACGAGAGAGCAGCAGGGTTAGTCTCATCCTAGGATTCGGTGCTCTGCAAACTGCTTGCCCGACACACAGAGACCTGGGCTCAGTCCCCAGCACCCCTGCCCATGTGTTGTGGGTGGTGCATGCCTGAAGTCCCAGCACTCAGGAAGCTGAGGCAGGAAGGAAGATTGCCTTGCATTCCATGCCATCTTGAGATAGAGTGAGGACTCTGCCTTCTCCCAATAAACAACCAACCTCCTCCCCCAAAAAGGGACTTGTAGGTAGTGTTTCTGACATGTTCTAAAATTCCTAACATTTGCAAATATTACAGGTTAGATCTGTCCATCTAGCTTCTACTTGGGTTTGTGGACCAGAGCATGAGACTTTAAGGACACTTGGCTTTCTGAGCAGCAGGAAGGCAGAAGCTTGGTGTAAGCACTCTTCCAAGCATGTACAAGGCTCTGGAGTTCATTCCCAGTGCCACCAAAATAAAATGCATGGCTACCTTCACAATGGACATGTCTTCAGGCCACTGGAGAGCTTGGATAGCTTCTCACATTCAATTATTATCCCTATTAGTTTCTCTCCTTGATCCTTGGGAAGCACACGTTTAAAGATTTTAAATTATGGCCAGTGAGATGGCTCAGTGTGTTAAGGCGTATATCACCAAGTCTGATGACCTGAGTTCAATTCCTGGGACCCACACAATGGAAGGAGAGAACCATGCCCACAAGTTGTCTTCTGACACACATGCCCCCACACAAACATACATACACACACAAATTAATGTTTTGATTACTTCTATTATGCCTGGGGCTGTGGAGATGGCCCAGCGAGCTGCTATGCAGGCATGATGAGCTGAGTTCAGATTGCTAGCACTCATCTGAAAACCAGACTTGGAGGCTGGGGAGATGGATCGGTCCTTAGGACCACTGACTGCTCTTCCAGAGGACCCTGCTTAATTCCCAGCACAATATCAAAGCTCACAACCACCTGCAACTTCAGTCCTGAGAATCCAGCACCCTCTTCTGGCTTCTGCAGGCATCAGGCACACACATGGTACACACAGGTAGGGCACCAATACATAGAAACCAGAAACCATTGGAGGCACTCATCTGTAACCCAGTGCTGGGAAGGGATGGGGGGGGGGCAGGGCACGCTGGCCAACTAGTTTAGTCTAAATGACAAACTTCAGCTTCACTGAGACCCTACCTCAGAAAGACAGGTAGAGCAAGCTAAAAGAAGACACCTGGTAACCTCTGACTTCCACAGGCACCCCACACATGCTCACATTCACGCACACAGCACACACATACTTAAGCTTAAGTTTCCGACAGTACAGAGTAGCCCAAGGGAGCTGGGCCTTGGCTGTCATTCTCTATCTCCCCACCCTGCTTGGGTCCCACCAGGGTGTGAAACAGCCTTTGCCCCTCATCTGAACACAGCCTGCGGTCAGTAAGAAGGGAGATGGCGGTGACAGGACTTCAGCAGAAGGCTCTGCTGGATTCTGAACAGTCAAAAGAATAGAATAGGCGAGCAGGCAAGGACCATGGGACTCCACGAAAGCCAGGGGCTGCTGTCACTGGTCCTTACATTTCTAAGCAAGTTCCTCACATAGGTGAGTAAATTCTGGTTAATAAAGTTCACTGTCGTTTGGAAGACATCACGGAGCAAGGACGGCGAATGAGTGGCCACGTTTTTGGCCAGTAGCAAGGTCATTATCAGCATGCCCTTTTCATTCTCCATGTCTCTAGGGAATGCCGTCTTCACCTCATCGAGGGCTTTGGCCAGGCAGTTCCGTCTGTCCTGCACGTGAGAGAAGACAGTTTACTGACACTCTTCCCTTAGAGGGACTGATCCAGGCAAAGGACAGAACCCTTTCACGGGCAGTGGTGATTATACAGCTAAGAGCGCTGGGCAGGGGGAGTGGCGGAGGGGGGCATGGGGCATGCACCCACCAGTGTGTTTACTGAGCAGCCTGTGTACACTACTGAGTCGCTCTGGGCAGGCAGTTCTTACAGAACCGGCTGCTGAGGAGGATGTTTGAGGCTCACCTTACTGATGTACTTGGCTTTGGGGACTACATGATCTTTCCTTAAGTGGGAAAGGCAGACACTAGAGCATGAGGCCTGGGGTGGTGGCTCAGAGGTTAAGAGCATGCACTGCTCTTCTGGAGGACCCAATTCAGTTCTCAGCAGACACATACAACAGCTCACGATGGCCTGATGTCTCCGCATGCATCTGCAAGTGTGTGCACGGACTCACACACAAGGTGCACGCAGAGACATGTAATTAACTTTAAATGTTATTAGAAAGGGGGACGGAGCGATGGTGGCACACATCTTTAATCCCAGCACTTGGGAGCAGAGGCCAGCCTGGTCTCTCTCTCCCCCCCCTTCGGGAAGGACATGGCTGAGGAACAAGCTTTGGTGGCGTCTTGTCAGTTTCTGTGTACTAATATAGCCACAAAGCCAAGCAGAGGCTACATTGCCACCCTGAGGAAAATGACATCAAGGTCTCTACTGGTGTCTTCACCTGACTCCCCAGAGCGAAGACCAGGTCTTCTTGTAAGGATCAGGCATTTTGATCCTCTAAATTCTGGACTCTGACTTACCGGATCCTACATCTCAACTGACTGAATTCTTTGGAGAGACCATGCTGGTGGCAGTCAAGGAATGAACTCACTTCCTGAGAGAGACTGGCTCTATGAAGGGAACCATCCCTGCACGTCCCAAGTGCTTTTGAAGAGGAGCTAGAAGGCTAGAGTCACATACTTACTTCCTCCGACAGGCTGACGTTCATGAACTGTGCCACCAGATTTCTCACCAGTGTGGGCTGGATGCTGTGGTCCATCTCATCGCCTACTTGGGCGAGGTGATGGGCAATGCTCTGGATGATTTCTTCCTGGCTCACAGAATCTGAACATTTGGGCAGCAAACACAAACAAGACTCAACAATGGTCCTGGTCAACAGCTTCATGCCACTTCCTACCGCCCGCCACACATGCCCTCGTGGGGACTAGCTGCAGATGGCCCTGAGTCCAGGGAAAGCCCGAGGCTGGCTGAGCAAGTGTTGCAGATCACACACTTGCTGCCACCGGGAAAAGGCCCAGAGCTGCAGCTACTCTGAGACACGGCTGAGATGAGCCTGGGACCAGCCAGGCACTAGGGAAGGGGCTGTGTAGTCAGCAGCATCTTGTCCCAACTCTGCTGCGTGCCCAGAGACCAAGCACCCTTCACCTCCTCACAAGGGGGGAGTGTAGTTTCCCAGCCCTCTCACTCCGTAAACACCCAGGGCTACTGTGTGTCCACACAGTCAACCGGGACTGTCCTGCTCTGCCCTGTCTCTTCTCAAGCTGCCCCTTCTGGGGTTTCTGATGCTGCCCTGCCTCTCCACTGCCTGGCCCTACTGTGTGGTCTCTGTCCCAGTCTGCTCCCCTTTCTTTCTTTTTTAGGCACTTACTATGCGCTTTTATCTATGTCTGTTGTCTGACACAGCTGCTTACATGTGCGCTTCTGAAAAACTGTAATTCTGTTTAGATTAATTTGTTTATGTGTATGAGTGTATTGCCTGCATGCATGTCTGTGTACCACCTATGTGCCTGGTATCCATGGAGGTTAGAAGAGGGGACTGGATCCCCCGGAACTAGGGTTGTGAGCCACCATGTACAGGGAGGAATTGAACCTGGGTCCTCTGTAAGAGTAGCATGCTCTTAATCACAGGCTGTCTCTCTAGCTCCTGAAAAACTAATTTTAAAATCTTGTGGTTTACTGTGAGATACCCAACACTTAAGAACAATGCATGAGTGGCATTCAGTTGGTGCCCAGTAAGTAATTTCATGATACAGCTCCTAAAAAGTGCTCACTAAATATCACTGTAGGGTGTTGTTTTTTTTTTTTTTGGTTTTCCAGGGTTTCTTTGTATTGCTTTGGAGTCTGACCTGGAACTCGCTCTGTAGACCAGACTGGCCTTGAACTCAGAGAGATCTGCCTGCCTCTGCTCCCGAGTGCTGGGACTAAAGGCGTGCATATCACGGTAGTTAAGTAGTTATCACCGTGGTTTTGTTTGAACCCTGTGGCTCCCCACTGTCCCGACAGGGACATGCTCCCTCCCTCAGTCAGCTGTCAAACTGGGGCCCACAACGAAGGCTCACCCCGTGTCTCAGCACCAGGAAGAGGCTATGATGAGCTGGATCTTGTCACATTAAGGAAGTGGCGGGAGGCCCAAGATACTCAACACTGGGAGTGAGGGACAGACGGCTTCTGTCTGTACTGTCTGTCCTGTCCTCATTGCTGCTCTTACAGGGGAGCGAGCGCCTGTAGCACTCAGTGCCTGCGTGCCTGGCCCTCACTCTGACGATGCATGTCATACTGCTCTCCTTGAGGCCTTTCCAGTGCTTGCTCACGTCCGCTGAAGTGACCTGGCACTACTTGGCTTCGGTTTCCTGTGACTTTATGTCTCCTCCTCTCTGCACACTTACTTGCTGAAGCTTCTGCCCCTCTTCCTAGTCAGATCAGACCAGACTTCTCCACAGCCTCAGTGAGATCAAGTGTCAGCCCCACAGTTGCCTTCACTGACACCCTGTGAGTTCAGTCAGGCTCTGACGTCAGAAGGCGTGGACTGACGTAGAAAGAAGCAGGGGAAAGACTTACATAGCAAGGCTAGCCAGGGTGACAGAGTGACACCTTATCTCAAAAAAAATTAACAGGGTGTGTGTGGGGGTGGGGAGAAGCTAAAGCAGTGTTGGTCTCCCTCACAACCACTTAAGGGCAGCGCAGCCTCCGTGCCCAAGATGCCAAGGCCAGGGAAGCTGGGCTTAGCAACAGGCACCAAGTCTAGCTTGAGAGGTTGACTATCTTTTGTTTGCTTGATTGCTAGCGGCAAACCCAGGGCCCTAGAAAGGCTAGGCACTCTCTACCTCTAACCTACACCTCCAGCCCCTGGTCTGCAGGGTTGGAAGGCCTCGGACTAGGGCTTGGAGGTCCCAGAGGCCTACAGAGCAGTGATTCCAACCAGGATCAAAAATCAACTGAGGGCCAGTGAGTTGGCTCAGAGGCGCTTGCTGCCAAGCCTGACAACCTGAGTTCGACCCCCACCAGGGTCATACATGGTGGAAAGAAGGAGCCAACTCTGACACTAACTATATTTGGGAGTATGCTAAGGCATGTGGATACCCCCATATCTAGACAGACACGAATTAAAAAAAAAAAAAAATCACCCAACAGTCTCCAGTCCAGGAACACACTGGTGAGCAGAGCCCCAGGCCTGCACATTTTGAAGACCTTCTCACATAATGCCAAGCTGCACACTACCCACAAGTGCTCCAAGCACGTGACACATCCCAGCCTTTAGGAAGTCTCCTCCCCTGCTGCGAATACAGCACCAGAACAGAGAGAGGATAAAACAGAGGCTGCAAACAGAGCCTTGGGCTCAGGTTAGGGGAGGACAAAGTCTACACAGTGGTGAGACGCAGGTTCAGCCAGGGGTGACAGACAGAGTGGCTGAGTCCTAAGCTAGGGGCACCTCTCAGTTATAAAATCTCCACCAGCTTCCAGTCATTGGCAACAATGTACCTGCTTGGTTCCTGCCGTAAAAAACATTCCATTATTGGTCCAGAGCGGAGACTTGGGTCCAGACCGGAAGAGAACTCAGCTCATTAGAAGGAGGAACTTTCTAATTAGTCCCAAAACAGGGGATAATGAATTGGACATGACTGGACAAAACCCAGCACAGATCACAAGACAAGTCACATGACACGCACACAGGTAAGCACCTGGCAATGTAGGGTTACAGACCGAGCCCCAAAGATTCCTGGAACTTTAGGGGGCAGTAAAGCCTAGATGTGGGTGAAGGGGCAAGGACAGGGCCTACCTGGCTGTATTCTTCCCGGGTAGGAGCGGCTGGCCCGGCTGCCATCGGTCTGCAGCTCGTCCTCGAGGTCTGAATCCAGGTACACTGGCACGGACAAGTCGTGACCCAGCGCCTTGAGTTCTTGCTGGAAATTGGACTTGGAGCTTTGGAGGAAGCCGAACACCAGCAGGTTTGTGATGTGCTCAGCCTCCAGGCCTGAGCCGTTGCTGACCTAAGATGGAAAGGCAGTCAGGAGGGTTCATGGAAGCTGGGTCAGGGCACAGCTGGACCTGAGGCTCATGCCTGTAAGAACCAATAACTCTCAGGATCCAAAAGTTCTAGTAAGAGGCCCACAGTGGTGGCATAGTGCAGCATCTTCTCCAACTAATGTCGCCTGTAGACACCAGGCGGTGATCTAGCCACCTTCTACAGAACTCCTGGAAACACCCACTGAGGAAGCCGCTTCCAGGGTAAGGCCTGTACACTGCCTCAGGGAAGCCAGGCAAATGTCATCATTTCAATTCCATCCATATTTACATGCTGAGTCTGACTGCACTGGCTCTGCTCCCAGCAACAAGCCCATCTTCTCCATCATTCCCTTCATGAGCCCAGGGTGGTCCTGGCAGGCAGAGGGTGCTGGACAAACACTGGGGAGTGCTGACCCAGGTCAGACTCTGCCTTTGTCCCCTCCTCCCCCCAGCCTGCCCCACTTCAGGGGGATATGTGCATAATCAGAGCTCCCAGAGCTGGCAGAGACGGTCTTGTTCACAGGCCTCTCTGCTCCTCACTGCAGATCTATATAGTGTATCCAAAAGCAGCACCCAGGGAGGAGCGCCGGGGAGGAGCGCCAGGGAGGAGCTCTCAAACAGCTATGCGTGTACCATGAGGCCCTCAAGTACTAGAAAGCTTAGACACTTGGGGTTACTTAACGTTTGTGCTCTTAACAGATGTAAAAAATGCTAAATTTATGTTATTTTATCATAAAAAGCTGGAATAAAAAATTCAAAAAGTCAGAAACATCTACAAGAAAATGCAAGTTCCAATGGGGCAGGGGTCAAATGCCAAGACAAGAAGAAAATGCCAACATTTCACTGTGGCCTGAACCCTGTGAGCAAACTCCCTAATGTCTGTGCCTCAGCTTTCCTGCCCAAAGGTAAAAAGGAAGGGGCAACAGCATCCACTCTTGCCCCGGGGAGAAGGACCACGTGACAGGGTTACTCTCTAGGGGCCCTACGGGACAGCAGGAGACAACAGCCCTGACTTGCGGGCTGTGGCCGACTGGAAGGGAAGACTTCGGGATGCTCAGAGACCACTACTGCGCACAACCAGTTCAGCCCCTCACTGGGGCAGGTGGGAGCCCAGATCTTTTCTGTTCACACAGCTGTCCTGCCCTTGCCATGTCTACCAGGTTGACAGTTATGCCAGTCCATCCTTCTGGAAGATCATTCTCCAGTCCACACCAATTCCCTATCAGATACCAATGGAGACCAATACTGTTGGATATGTGAGGTGCATCTCTGTAGACCTGTCAAATGAGGGATCATGCTGCATCATTAACAGGGACATCCAGGAAAAACAAAAAGAAAAGATGCCAGAATCTAACCTGAGAGTCCATGGTACAAGCTATGCAGCTCCAACCAATGCTGGCTCACAGAGTCCAGGAAACACCCTGAAAGAGGACATAAAGATGGTGTCGGTGGCTGTTCCCTGAAGCGATGCTCCCGTGGGGCCCCATCAGGACGCTCCCACACCTGTAGCTGAGGTCATGGCCACCCACTACCACTGGCTCTCAGCCTGGCCTCCTTTGCCTTCCACACAGAACCAGAGCAGCAATCTAGTCAGTCAGGTCTGCAATTTCCCTCCCTGCAGTCTCAGCGGCTGCTCCACAGGCCACCTCCTAGCCAGTTCCCCAGAATTCAGGGTTGCTACCCACACTCAGGAGACTGATCAGACCAATCAGTGCATCCCACACAAATTCCAATAGCTAATCCTCACACTAGTGAGTTTGCCAGCTAGTTACACACACCTACAAGACTGCAGGACATCTACATTACAGGATCAGGGCCTCCCCACACCACCAACCCATTTCCTCTTCCGCCCACACAATGAGGCTGAGCAGACAGTGTGCATTCCGACTTAATGGGAAGAAAATAGTTTGGAGGATCATTCTGACCTGGCAAGACAGCTTGGCTGGTAAATTGTGTCTCTGACCCACTACACACTGATTAGACCAAAGCTGCTTACTTAAGTAGAATTTAAGAAGTATGTCCAGCTAGGAAGTGGTGGCGCACACCCTTAGTCCCAGCACTTGGGAGGCAGAGGCAGGTGGATCTCTGAGTTTTAGGCCAGCTTGGTCTACAGAGTGAGTTCCAGGACAGTCAGTGTTAAACAGAGAAACCCTGTCTTAAAAAACAAAACAAAACAAAAAGCAAACAAACCAAAAAAAAAAAAAAAACCCAAACAAACAAACAAAAAAAGAAAATTAAAAAAAAGAAAAGAAAAAGAAAACAGAAGGGCGTTCAGACCAGCGGCTTTGCCCGGTGTGGAGCCCTTACGACTAGGTGTTCTGATGTGTGTCACAGTTTTCACAGTTTGCACTTTCATTATCAGGTTAAGATGCAAATCTCTGTGAAGATTCTGACCAGCAAGATCGTCGCCCTAGAGGTGGAACCCACTGCACCACAGAGAATGTGAAGGCCAAGGTTCAGGATAAGGAAGCACCTCCCACCCTCAACGGTGGGCACCCCACTGCCAGCAGAGGCCCATCTTTGCAGGCAAGCACCTGACCATGCTTTTTGATCCAGAAAGAGTCAAGACTGTGCCTGGTCTTCCATCTGAGGGGTGGCTGGTACTTACTTCTTCAGTCTCAATTTCCAGTGGGCACTGATGGCACTACTCTACACTAAAGCCAACTGCCCCCATTTAAGTTTAGAAATTATGAGTTTCACTAATAGCCAGGTGTGCTGGTGCACGCCTTTAATTAAAGCATTTGGGAGGTAGAGATAGATGGATCTCTAAGTTCGAGGCCAACCTGGTCTATAAAGCAAGTTCCTGAACAGTCAGGACTACATGGAGAAACCCTGTCTCAAAAAACCACACGCACACAAGTAAAAAAAAAAAAAAAAACCCGAAGTTTCAGCAATAGCTGAATCTCTGTTTAAAATTTAAGAAAGGTTTTGGTGCATGGTTAAAAAAAGAAAAAGTAGAGCTGGAAAGATGGATTGGTGGTTAAGAGCACTGGCTGCTCTTCCAGAGGACCCCGGTTCAATTCCAGCACCCACATGGCAGCTCACAACTGTCTGTAACTCCAAGATCTGACACCCTCACACAGACATATAAACAGGCAAAAAACAGCAATGCACATAAAGTAACAATACATGCAAAAATGAAAAAAAAAGAAAAAAAGTATGTCTATTCACTGTATACATACTACCGAGAATGCAAATTCGTATGGCTACTAAGAAAAGCAGTGTGGGGTTCCTTAACCAGCTAAAGCCAGGCGCAGGCCAGATGTGCCTGCCAGCAAGCCAGCTGACCTGAGTTCCAGCCTGGAAGGGTGTGAAAGGTAGGAGCAGAGCCCATTCCAGGTTCCTCTGACCTCCACCCCAAGTGCCCTGTCTCCACCACACACACACACTAATAAACAACAAATTTACTTTAAAGCCCCGCCTCGTTTGGCGTTTCCCATTACACCCACGAGTATTAGATACAAGTGTGAAAACACTTAAGCATCTCACGGTGCTGTCATGGCTGTCGGTCACTGAACAGCACAGGCCACTTCCTCCTCCAGAAGCCACCAGGTGGAGTGGGCGGGAGAGCTGCTTCTGGGCCAGGTGTCAGGATGAACAGATGCCACCTCACTTTCCTGGGGCCCCAAGAGTTTCTCTTGTACCATGGAAGCCAAATGTCCTAAAGTAGCTGAGCACCCTCAACTTCACAAAGGCCTCCTTCCACGCGTCCAAAGTGCAGGCACAGGCCACACCAGGAGGGGAGACGGCAAGGCACGTTAAGTGCAGTTACATACAAAGCTGGGCGTCCTTGGGCCGTGTGTGTGTGTGTGTGTGTGTGTGTGTGTGTGTGTGTGTGTGCGCGCGCGCGCGCGCGCACTGAAGTTTATCTACACAACTAATGGGTAGAAATGTGATAACACTATGGAGAAAGTCACATTCTACTGTAATACCCACTCAGTCACTCACCAAGGTGCCCAGGGGCAAAGCAGAACACAGAATGTCACCAAGACAAGATCTACTTAGGGCCGATGATGCCCAAGAAATGACCAGCTCTACTAGCTGTTTTCATAAATAAACCTGCAGAAATGTAAGAGGGGGAAGGCAGGCAGAATAAAATGTATGGCTAATTCTTGTAATACCTTAACTATGTGAATCTGGAACCTTCAAACTTTCCTGAATTTGTTTCTATTGGAGGTTTTTTTTTTTGGGGGGGTGCAATTGGGTGACAGAGCACATGCTTAGTAAGAGCAAGATCCCCAGTTCCCAACTCTGCATCAAAACAAAACAAAAACAAAAAACAAAAAAAACAAACTAAACTATCTAGCGCATTGACATGATTCCAATTTTTCATTCACACTGCAAATGTAGAAGCACAATTTTGAAAATGACCCTGAGTGAATTATACAGACGACTGTCCAGATAGTGCTGTCCCAGTGAGAGAGACACACCAAGATCAAAGCAAGTCTTCACAGTCCTGCGAGGCAAAGCCCTTCTCCACTAAACTCCAGAGCTGAGGCAGGAGGATCACAAGTTCAAGGCTCGCCGAGGCTACTTAATGAGACATTGTCTTAAAATAAATCTAAAACAAGGCTGCCTAGAATGCACAAGGCCCTGGGTTTAATCCAGTACTATGGTTCACCATAGGGGGTGGGGGAGGGTGTGTTTTAGTTTACTTTCCAGTGTAATAAAACATGTGACCCAAAACAACTTGGGGACAAAAGTACATATTTCAGCTTATAACTCTCAGGTCACACTCCAACAGTGAGGGAAGTAAGGGCACGCACACACACACACACACACAATGGAAAGGGAGAGAGACCCGAACTCACACGTCAGATAACAAATGGACACAAAACCGAGTTCAGTGAGCTCAAGTCCTTCACCTGGTGCTCTCTCTCAATAGAGAACAGACATGTCACCCATGTATAAAGATGAACAAATGTTAAGACCATAAAACTGAATCCTTGATGTGCTAACAAGGAGACCACTTGGCCCCAGTCATGGACCAAGACAAATTCCAAACTGGAAGGCAGGGGTGCCATCAAGTTCCACTTCCCAGGTAGGATGTCAGGCAGATGCCGAGGTTCCCAGCCCAGTTGATAATTTTCAAGCCTGGCTACATGCTGGAGTCTACGGGGTGACCTTGATCTGACTTGACCTTACACACACGGCACCCAAGGAATCCACTAAAAAAAGCTACCAGAACTAATTTTCTAGGAAATAGAGGCAACAGAGAAGAAAGCACCTGTAGAGCTGTTTTTCTATACACTACTGATAATCCAGAAATAAAATAAAATGGTTATGATGACACCGAGAAATATAAAATACTGCTTTCTTCCCCCCCATCCCCTGAGGGCAGACAGGACTTTTCCTGTCTCTTCCTGACCCCATCTTCTGTCCCGTCTCTGTGTCTCTTTACCTTATTTTCTTACCTCCCCCTCAAAAAAACTTCCAATGTGGGGGGAAAAAAAAAAGGAAGAAAGAAAAGAAAAATAGAAAATACCAAGACCTGTGTCTGTAGCTCCACAACAGAACACATGTCTACCAAGAGTCTGAGGTCAACCCCAGTGGTATGAAAAAAAATTAATACACACATACAAAACATTTAAAATGGTTACGAATAAATTTAGTACAAGTGTCAGGCCTGGACACTAAACGAAAACTACAAACATTGTTGAGAGAGAAAAAATGGAAGGCTTGCACCAGTCACGGCTGAGAAGACACCGTACTGTAGGAATACAGTCTCCCCTCGCCACCGGCACACTCAGGACAGTTCCTATCAAACTCCAGCTGGCCTTTTCTGCAGAAAGTGACAAGCAGTTCCTAAACTCATAAGGGAATGCAGAGGACATTTTCAAAAACAACGATCTTTAAAAGGAACAAAATAGACAGGCGTCTACTTCCTGATTTTAAAACTTACTATAACACTAGAGAGTCATGACAGTGTGGGCCTGGTTAAAGAGAATCGGAGAACAGTGAATGACCCCAAGATAATCCAGTCCTCGATGGTTCATCAACTGCTGACCACAGGACAACCAATTATCCACCAGCGAAGGCACGAATCTGTACTCCTGCCTAGTGTCACACAAAAGATCTCAGAATGAATGCTAGGAGGGTTGCAGACATGGTCCAGTGGTTAGAGCAGTTCCAGAGGACCTGGTTTGATACCCAGCACCCACATGGTGGCTGACAACTGTCTTCAACACCAGTTCCAGGGTTTCTGACTCCTGGCCTCCACAGACACCAGGCACCCATGTGATACACAGACATGCATGTAAGGGAAATAAACACATAAAAGAAACTAAATTTTAAAAAAAATATATGATAGAGGTCTTTCCTATCAGACATACATTGGCCATGGCTATACTGTCCAGACTAAGGAAGACAGAGAAACTTGGGGTGCCGTGGCAGCATCAGCAAGAATGGAACATACCAGGTCAGGACATCACCAGAGGATCCACTTCCGAAGACAAACCCAGTTTACTCTGACAAAGCTGTTATGAGTCACCTAAGAGGAACTGAGCCCAACTGCCAGTGAGCAAACATGGACAAATGATACCACAAACAAGGCTGCAGCTGCTCCTCCCATCGTGAGGGGCACGATGGGGCGTCTCTGGCATCCTGACACACCCCCTAACAGTCTATCCTGGAGATAGCCAAGTTCGGAAGAGCTGGAATGACTCAGGTGTTGGAGGTACCAGGAGATGACTTGAAGCTACCCAGAAAGGCTCATTAAATGACAAGAAATTATTTTGTGTACATGGTGCTTTGCCTGCATATATCTCCATGTACTACACATGTGTCTGGTACTCACGGAGGCCAGAAGCTATCAGATCCCTTGGAACTGGAGTTATGGAGGGTGGTGATCCACAACGTGGATGCCAGGAATCACACCCAGGTCCTCTGGAAGAGCAGCCAGTGCTTTTAACCACTGGATCATCATCTCTCCAGCCTGAATAGTAGTTTTGTTTTTCGAGACCTAGCTGGTCTCGAACTCACAGAGATCCACCCGCCTTTGCCTCCCGAGTGATGTGTGCCACCACACCTGGCTTTGAATAACAAATTCTTAAAAGGAAAAAAAGGAAAAAAGAAAAGCAAGCATTGGTGGTGCAGGCCTTTAATCCCAGCACTCAGGAGGCAGAGGCAGGTGGATCTCTGTGAGTTCGAGGCTAGCCTGGTCTATAGAGTGAGTTCCAGGAGTTCCAGGACAGGCTCCAAAGCGATACAGAGAAATCTTGTCTTGAAAAACAAAAACAAGAACAAAAGATAGTTCTAAGTGTAACAGCTACCTGAACCCTTTAAAGAGAACACAGGGGACTATAGAGGTGGCTCAGCAGTCAGAGTACTGGCTGCTCTTCCACAGGACCTGGGTTTGATTCACGGTATCCAAATGGTGGCCTACAACCGTAGCGCCAGTCTCTGGGGATCCAACGCCTCTTTCTGGCCTCTGAAGTCACCAGACACACAGATGGCATACAGTCAAAACACCTACACACATTTTAAAAATAAAATTAAAAAATTAAAAAGAGAACATGGGAGGAAATCTCAATTCCCTTTTACTAAGCAATTATCTTAGACACAGCCCAGAAGTAAGTAATAAAAGAGAAAGTCATATAATTTGGTCTTCAAAGTTTATGATTCAAAAGATACTACTGGGAAGATAAAATGTTTAAGAAGGTAAAATGTACTCAAACACCCAGGAAGCTAAAACAGGAGGATTTCTTCAAGTTTGAGGACAGCCTGATCTGCATGGTGAGTTCAATGTCAGCCTAGAGAGGATTTTTTTTTTTTACAAAACATTTGACAAGGGACAGGTAGCAAGAATATGGAAGTGGCCGTTGAGATGACTCTGCAGCTAAATGCACAAGTACCAAGCCTGTAGACCTGAATTCAATCCTTAAGACTCACACAGTGGAAAGACTTCAGGAAGTTGTCATCTGATCTCCTTATGCATGCTGTGGTGTGTTCCATAACGAAATAAATATGTTTAACAAAAAAGAGCACAGGCCTAAGAGATGGCTCAACTACTAAAAGCACTAGCTGCTCTTCCCAGAACCCACATGGCAGCCACAATGGTCTGTTTTGACACCCTCTTCTGGGACCCGAGACCCTCTTCTGGGACCTGAGACCCTCTTCTGGGATCTGACACCCTCTTCTGGCATGAAAATGGGGCAAGCAGAACACCCATATACATAGACACAGCTCAGTTAGTAGAATGCTTGCCTAGCATGGACCTCAAGTTGGCCTGGAATTGATATGCAGGCAAGAATGATCTTACCTTCTGATCCTCCTGCTTCTGCTGCCCAAGTGCTGGGATTACAGGTGTGCACCATTGTGACTGGTTTATGCTGTGCTGGGGATTGAACTACTCTGCCAGGTGTACTTTACCTTCAGCCCTTTACTTATTTGGGCTTGAGACAAGTCCAGGCTCGCTGTGGAACTTGTTCTCAGATTCCTGCCTTGGATTCCCACGTGCTGCCATTACAGACATGAACCATTATGTGAGCAACACAATGATTTTAAGGATAAGAGTATAGCTGGGCCAGGCGTTGGTGGCTCACGCCTTTAATCCCAGCACTCGGGAAGCAGAGGCAGAAGGAGCTCTCTGAGTTTGAGGCCAGCCTGGTCTACAGAGTGAGTGCCAGGACAGGCTCCAAAGCTACACAGAGAAACCCTGTCTCTAAAACAAAACAAAAACAACAAAAAAGAACAAGAGTATAGGGCTGGAAACATGGCTCAGAGATTAAGAGCACTGGGTGCTCTTCCAAAGGACACAGGTCCAGTTCCCCGCATCCACATGGTGGTTCACAACTGTCTGTAACTTCCTGATCTGACACCATAAAAAGACATGCATGCAAATAAAGCCAAAGTACATTAAATAAATAAACATTTAAAAAAAAGAACAAGATTGTAGGTCAGCGGTAGAACCCCTGCTTAGTGGGAAAAAGATTCTGCATTTAACCACAAGCACTGCCAAAAACAAACAAATACAGCTGAAGGGTGGTGTGAGGGGTCTGTGCACCTCGAGCTCTAGCTTCCCATCACTTATGGCTCCACTAGACCCTCAGAAGTTGGTCATTCTACCGTTCCTGGCTTACCTTTCCTGCCAGGGACCTGGGCTTCTGCAAGATCTAAGCATTGGGTGGGACAAGAAAGGAAGTTAAGATGTCCTACGAGTGAGCCAGCAGGGGGCAGGCAAATGACCCAGAGGCAACTCTGCAGTGTCTGCCTTGCCTTTGCCCTCTGCCCTCTGCCTTCTGGCCCCACCCCCATGATTTTTTTTTTTTTTTTTTTTTTAAAGCTGGTCATGGAGGGAATGGGGGTACCCAGGCCAGCAGAAAATACAATGAGGAGATGACTGGATTTGCTTGCACCACACTTAAGGGCCAGAGCTGGCAGTGGGCCTGCACCGCTCAGCAGCAGCTTCCTGTCTCCCACACTCTAGACGAGTTATGTCAGGGAGAGCAGAATGGACAACAGGTAAGATGCCAGCACAATGGCCTTGCCTAATGAGATGTGCTCCTGGAGGGACAGGCTCCCCAGTCAGCCCAGTAAGGGCCTTGGAGCATGGTTTCTCTGGTGTTTTGTGGACATCTGCCAGGATGGTTCTTGGGGGAAGCCCCACCATAGGGTCCTAGCACTGAAACCTCAGCTTCTCCTTTCATATCATTAGCTGCCCTGGCTCCCTCTAGCTGCTAGGAGAGGGGTCCACAAGAAGGGAAGGTGCAGGTCTGACTCAGTGGCAGAGGACACATCTGGCACCCACCAGGCCCTGGGTTGTCCCTAGTCCTGAAAAACAAATGAGTCTATGGCCATTCTCTCTGCTCCTTTCCCCCTGAGGTCGATCAGCCCCCATGATTCACATCCCTGGGGATGTGGAGAACTGAGAACTCTGAATCTGAAACTGAGACTTGAGCGAGTTAATCAGCCTCTCTCTGCCCAGTTTACCTAGTTGAAGAAAGAAGCAATAATCTAGTCTCTAATTACTGTAATATGAGAATTAATATAAATGGTGCACACTATAGTCCCAGAACTTAGGAGGCCGAGGCAGCAAGTACGCTTGGTCTGCTTGTTTGTTTTTTGAGACAGAGTTTCTCTGTATAGCCCTGGCTGGAGCTCAGAGATCCGCCTGCCTCTGCCTCCTGAGTGCTGCAACTGCCCAGCAGAAAGTACTCTTGAGTAGGAGCTGGAGACTAGCCTGGGCAGCCTACTGCCTTAAGAAAATAAATTTGTAGCTGGGTGTTGGTGGCGAATACCTTTAATCCCAGCACTTGGGAGGCAAAGGCAGGCAGATCTTTAGACCAACCAAGGCTATACAGAGACCCTATCTTGAAAAACCATAAAAAAAATTTAAAAATTGTAAAGAAAAACAGAGTGCTCCCTGTATGCGTTCCAGGCACCGAAAGCTCTGTATGGTATTTGATCATTGCCATCCTCCACCCTGCAGCTCCAATTGAGCTGTCTTCTTCTGGCCTGTTACTATGCAGAAGGATACAAGTGGCTTCTGAGGGCGCCCAGCCAGGCAGAGTGGCCAGAAGCAGGAACGCTAGCTGCCCTCCACCGCCATAGCCTGACAAACGGTGGCCAGAGATGCAGCCACAGAGCAAACATCTAATCAGCACAGATCTCAAAGCTCACATCCCAGGTACCACCAGATTCACTGTATCCCTGATGGGAATGGCGACATGGCCTTGGACACAGCCTAGAGGTAGGTTCCCAATCCTTAACCTCTCACTAGAGAGAAAACGGGCAGCTGACAGAGCATGCACTGCCCTTCAAGAGGTCTGAAAGGCTGTGTCATCGAGCCTTCCTTCCGGAGTCCAGGCATCCCGCACTGTTGAGCCCTAGGGTAGGCTATTCTTCCGTGTAAATAAGAGGAACCAGGTGACCTCAAGCTGTGAACATCCTCCCCTACCCCAGCACCCCCTGCAGCTGGCCTAATCGCCCCCTTCTGAAGTACACCCTCAACTCAGCCCCTCCACTCAACTCAGACCTACCCAAATCTCTTCAGAACCGAGCGCATGTCACATCCTGGTGGCTCTCTGTATCAGCCATCACCAAAGCCGGCAGCGAACACTACATACCACAGTAGCCAGGGGGTAGCACCTTGCTCCTCAGGGACCTGCACCAGTGTGTGACGTGTCTGCTAACCCCAAGCCCACTGCTCTTCCTTTTCTAGGCAAGAGGCCTGCAGAGGCGAGGATACACACAATTCCTACCTACCTACACACAATTCTCCCTACTTACAAAACCCACTCAGAGGTTGAAGCTTCTGGAATGTCCCGGCACTTGAGACTGGACTCCCCTGAGGGAACAGTCAAAGCTGACTGCCAGGGTTTGTCCAGGACAGCACTGCCCAAGGCTCAGGGGAGCACTCAGGACTTCGAAGTGTCATGGCTGGGTGGAGATGGAATGTGGAAAATCTATTATCAGTCTTGCAGTTTTCCCCTAATTCCCTTTTATAGTTAGGTCACCCTAGATCTGGCCTCAAGGCAGATTTCCAGGCAGGGCAAGCAAGCCTGACCTGGCACTGGGCAATAACCTGGGAAAGTCAGGGAGGCCTGGGCTGGGTGTTTAGCCTGCTCTTCATTGCTTATCTAAGGCTTATCAGATGAGGGCCAAGCCCATCCTAGAATGACAATACCTGGCCTTTCAGTCCGACCTCTCACTGCTCACAACAGTTCCACCCTGAGCCACCCCTGGTGCACATTCATTTGTTGAGAATATAAATGAATGAATGAATGAATGAGTGTATCCTTTTTAGCCCAGCCACTTGGTGGCTGAAGTCTGCATATTATTTTTAGAATCCTATAGGGTTATTTGGCTAACCATTCAACAAACTTAAAAAACAAACAACAACAACAGCAAAAGAAACCCAGAAGCCACTGTCTGCCTATATTTTCAAACCATATCCTGTATTGGACATGCGGCAGGGGCAGCCACATTCTCAGTTTAGGCGCGAGTGTGAGCCGTGGGGCTCAGTGGCGTCCATAGGTATAGGTGCCCTTCGCTGGAGTCTAAGGTTTGTGTCCGGGTTAAGGTCCCGAGGCTGTCCTGCGGCCCATTTGCGGGCTGTAGCCGTCCCTTGTTCATCTTTGCGGGTGGCCCCGGCAGAGCGCCTAGTCGAGCGCAGTGGGACCTCGGGCCGGTCTTCCCCACTTGGCGCGCACCTGCCGAGTGAAGCGTGAAGCGCGGGGTCCACCAGGAAGCCTGCCCCAAGCAGACCAGGACCAAGCACGCGCCCCAGGCCCGCCCGTGCCCGGCCCACAGCTCCGCGGGGGCGCAGGCGCCCCGCCACCGCCAAGGACCGAACAGATACTAAACTGAGATCCGCACCGACCCCCGGAGGAGAACGCAGGGCCAGGGTGCCGAGACGGTGGGCGGACTCACCACGCAGACGCTGCGACGCGGGGAACCCGGCGCCTTCAGGCTGGGGCAGTTTGCAGAACGACACTCGGACGCCCCGCACCTTCCTTTTCTCGTGCCCGCCGGGTGGCGGCCCAGCCCCGCCCCCTGCGCTCCGGCCTCCGGATGCTCCGCCCTCCGCCTGGCCGCAGCTCGCGGAAACCTGAGGGTCCAACCCCTCGCCGCCGGGAAAAGGAAGGGAGGTTCACCCACAGCCGGCGCGCGCCCCCTAGTCACCAAAGCCTGGGCTCTCAGCCTGCACAAGGATGGGGTGTCATACCTGATCCTGGCAGACAAAGGAAAAATGGCATTGTCTTAGTTCACTACATAGCACGGTTGTCACACCCAGGCCAGTGGCCCTGTCAGAATCAGCCCCATATCAGAGATGCTGGGCGGGCTAATGTTTCTCATAGGCAGCCACTTTAAGAACCCATAAACTGTTGTGGGGCAGAGGGAAGCTTGTTTCCTCCGTCATGGAAAGGAGCAGCAAGGGTGGAAATGTGAAGAGTCAGAGACTAGCAGATAATCTCACACTGCTAGCTAGTCCCCATGTCCCCATGTCCAGAGAAGCCCCAGTGCTATGCCCAAGTACCTTTGGTATACCAAAGGACAGACGCGTGACACTGACAAAAGAGAAAGAGAAACAAGAAAGTGAATTTCTGGGAAGTATGAGGAAGTAAACAGGACCAAGATAATTGCTGGTTTTGAGCAGAGAAACTGGATCTGACAATACGAAAAAGGAGGTGAGCACCAAAAACCACATGGTTATATTAGCATAATACAGGGATGTTCTTTTGGGTGTGTGGTGTGTAAATGTTTGCTTGTGCATGTGAGTGTTAATTCGTGTGTGTGTGTGTGTGTGTGTGTGTGTGTGTGTCTGGAAGCAAGAGATCAGTGTCTTCCTCAATCACTCTCCACCTTATTTTTTTGAAACAGGATCTCTCCCTGAACATGGGGCTCACTGATTCCTTAGGCTGGCTAGCCAGTGAGCTCAGGAATCTTCCGTTCTGCCTTTTCAATGCTGGGATTGTAGATATACACACAGCACCCTACTTTTTACATGGGTGCTAGAGAAACTTTGAACAGAAGCAGCTTCATTAACACACACACACACACACACACACACACATATATATATATATATATATATTTTTTTTTTTTCCTCCAGAGGGGACTGGTGTGAACAGAGGGGACTGGTGTGAACAGAGGGGACTGGTGTGAAGGAGGAATTTCTCTCCTGGATGTTTGAGAACCTCAGTGGTTCCAGCTCCAAGGCGTACAGATGGGCTGGGGTGGGAGAGGGGGAAGGTTCTATGCTGTCTGGTATACACCATCCACCTAGCCAGCAGAGCTTGGCTCACACAAGCTAAAATGTTATTTGCCCCTAAATATTTTTAGTATCACACAGACCCAGTAATATTCCAGAAGTTGTTTGCAGGCTCTGGATGCATATCCTTGCTTGGAGGAGTTTAAACTCTAACAAATTCCTGTAACTAAGAAGACTTTCAACCTTAGCATCACTTGGCTCTCACCCCCACATTAGACCACTGACTTTTTAGGATGGGGGAGAGTGCTTGAGACAGAGGTTGCTGTGTAGCCCAGGCTAGCCTAGAGCTATGATCTTTCTGTGCCAACTGCCTGACTTCTCGTTGCCAAACCTTGAACGATAGATTTTATTTCCCTCTGCCGTCTGATACAGAACTCTAAAAAGCAGTTTCTCTTTCTTTGGTGACTCAGGGCTCTGGCACAAACATGACCTCAGTTATGGCTCCAGGTAATGCTACTGTGTGCATCCATATCAAAAACAAAGCATAAGTGTACATGTGTAAATGTATGCCCCCCAATATGGCTATATGGCTGTGTCTTAGTTACCTTTCTGTCTTGGACATACTGTTTTGCCACGACACCTTATAAAAGGAAGCATTTAATTTGGGGCTCATGGTTCCAGAGAGTTAGAGTCTGTGACCACCGTGGTGGAGAGCATGGCAGCAAGTAGCAGGCATGGTGCTGGAGCCATGGCTGAGAGCTTGCATCCTTGTCTGCAAATAGGAGGCAGACAGGAAATGCTAACAGGGCTTGGTGTAGGCTTTTGAAACCTTTAAGTCCACCCTCCATGACACACCTCCTCTGACGAAGCCTCCTAATTCTTTCCAAACACTTCTACCAACCGGAGACCAAGCACTCGAACTTATGAGTCTATGGGCACCAGTCTTGGTCATGGTCCTATTGCTGTGAAGAGACACATCCTTAGTCTGGTTTACTTTTGCTGTGGTGAAACACCATGACCAAAAGCGAGCTGGGGAGGGTTTATATGGCTTACACTTCCACATCCATAGCCCATCACTAAAGGAAGTCAGGACAGGAACTCAAACGGGGTGGGAACCTGGAGGCAGGAGCCGACGCAGAAGCCATGGAGACGTGCTGCTTACTGGCTTGTTCATCATGGCTTGCTCAGCCTGCTTTCTTAAAGAACCCTGGGCCCACCAGCTCAGGGGTGGTACCACCCACAATAGACAGGGCCCTCCTCCAACAGTCACTAAGAAAATGCCCTGCAGCTGTATCTCATGGAGGAAATTTCTCAACTGAGGTCCCTTCTTTCCAGTGACTCTAGCTTGACATAAAACTAGCCAGGATATGCTGGGTGATGGTGGTACATACCTTTAATCCCAACACTCAGGGGTGGGGATAGGGATGGGTCAGAGGCAAGTGATCTCTGTGAGTTCAAGGCTAGCCTGGTCTACAGAGCAAATTCCAGGACAGCCAGGGCTACACAGAGAAACACACACACACACACACACACACACACACACACACACACACACACACCAACAAAAAACTTGCTATGACATACATTACACCATGACCAAGGCCACAGTTACAAAGGAAAGCATTGGGGACTTGCTTAGGTCATTATCATCATGGCAGAGAGCATGGCAGCACACAGACACAAACATGCTGGGGAAGTAACTGAGAATTCTGTATCTTGATCCTCAAACAAAAAGGGAGAGAGAGACTCGGGGCCTGGCATGGGCTTGTGAAGCCCCAAAGCCCACACCCAGTGACACATGTTCTCCAACAAGGCCACATCTCATAATCCTTGTAACCCTTTCCTTGTAACTCCATGGTGATTCAAACCTATGAGGGGGGCATTTTGTGTGTTTATTGAGAAGGCTTCTCTGTGTTACCCTGGATGTCCTGGAACTTACTCTGTAGGCCAGGCTGGCCATGAACTCAGAGAGTTCTGTCCGCCTCTGCCTCCTGCACACTGGAATTAAAGGCGTGTGCCACCACTGCCTGGCCATTCTTACTCCAGCCACCACAGGCCCCATCTCATTCAAACTACCAGAGGCTGGTATGGATAACTGTCACAAACATTCTTACCTAGTTCTTTTTTTTTCTTTAATCTTTTAGTTGGCTTTATTTTTGTTTTTGGAGACAGTGTCTCGCCCTGTAGCCCAGACTGACCTTGAGCTCCTCCAGTCTCAGTTTCCCAAACACCGGGATTACAGGCCTGTGTCACTGTCTTGGGGTTCTATTGCTGTGAGGAGACACCATGACCACAGCACCTCTTATACAGGACAGCATTTAACTGGGGTGGCTCAGTTCCAGAGGTTGGGTCCATTATCGTCATGTTGGGAAGCTTGGCGGTACGCAGGCAGACACAGTGCTGGAGAAGGAGCAGGAGGGGACAGTGACATAGGGGACCAGACTTAAACACATATGAGACCTCAAAACCTGCATCCAAAGAAGCCACGCCTACTCCATCAAGGCCACATGTCACAAATCACTAGGGGTGGGGTACTGGGTCAGGGAACTTTTAATTTTATTAAAAGGTTCAGTTTCCCAAATGCTTATATAGGAAACTGGAGAGATTGGAGAGGTTAAGGGTGCTTGCTGTTCTGGCACGATGATGGGAGTTTGAATCCCAGCATCCTCATAGGATAGTTCACCACAACCAGCGTCTCTAGTACCAAGAAATCTGATGTGTCTTTCGGCTTCTGGGGCTTTTTGTTTGTTTGTTTTTGTTTTGTTCTTAATCACATGGATGGGTGGATGGATGTGTGTGTGTGTGTGTGTGTGTGTGTGTGTGTGTAATAGCTAACATATGGAAGTCAGAGGACAATGTGGAGGTGTCCTTTCTTTCCTTCTACCATGTGGGATGGAACTCAGGTCTTTAGGCTTTGCAGCTGGGTAGCTATCCTCCCTCTAATCCATTCCCTCACCCTTTTTTTTTTTTTTTTTTTTTTTTTTTTTGAGACAAAGTCTATCTCTAGGAACTGGGGCTCTCTGTTCAGGGTAGGCTAGCCACCCAGTGAGTCTCTGGATGAGGCACACCTGGCTTTTGGGGGGGGCATCGTCTTCCTGTGTGGCCCTGACTGAGGTGAACCATACCATATAGACTAAGCCTGCCTCTGCCTCCTGAGTGCTGGGATTAAAGGTGTACACCCCCATGTCTACTTCATACTTGGCTTTTTTAGTGGATTCTGGGGATCAAACTAAGGGCATGTTCAACCACACAATGAGTTTGAGACCAGGCACATTCCTGGCACCAGGGTGTGGTTGTAAAGCCCCACATACCTTTTTCATGGTTTATGCTTTTATAGTTCCCATATGCGGGAAAAACACGATGGGGGTTACTCAAGGGCAACTCACAAACAGCAGGAAAGCACTTAGGAGGAGGAGGAGGAGAGGGGCTTAATTATACTAATACCCCAATCCTCAATTTGACATGAGTCCATGAGTTGTATTAGGAAGAGGAAGGCCACACCCAGATGGGACAGTACAGATACTGAGCACTGGCCCCGGGGGACAGTGTGTGGTTAGACAAGAAGCTTCTGGCAAGTCGACAGCAGCAGGGCCTGTGGAATAACACCCTGGCAGCACCCCTCCCCAGGTGGTCAGGGGTGTGGGAGCAGAAGAACCCAGCTTTGGGGAGTTATTTCCACAGCTCTCTCCTTTGGTGGTCTAGGTTCTGTCCTTCACCAGGCTTAGGCTCAGTTTTCCCATCAGTCAAACAGAGATAAGTCTGTGTCCTTCCTAGCAAAGGAGATGGTAGTGAGCCTTTTATGAATAGATAAAATGTATAGAAAGTGCTTGTAGGATGTGGCTGTTAACTTGTTATAGGGCTCCTGCTAGCTCTGTGTGGGGTGGCGGTGGGGCTTGGAAGGCTCTAGGTGCAGGGGCCTTTTTTTTTTTTTTTGACATTTTATCCTTTCTTCCTTTCTCTCTCTCTCTTTTGAAGACATCGTCTCACATGCCTTTAATCCTAGCACTCAGGAGGCAGCAGAGGGATCTCTGTGAGTTCAAGGCCAGCCTGGTCTACAGAGTGAGTTCCAGGGCAACCAGAGTTACATAGTAAACCCTGTCTTAAAAACCAAAAAAGAAAAGACAGTGTTTCCTATAGCCCATGCTGGCCAATAACTCCATATATAAAGTTCAACTAAAACCCAAGATGCTGAGTAAGCCAATGTGGGTTTATGTGAGGTGGGAGACCTACTCTAAGCCTTGGCCATGCCTTCTAGTGTCAACCCACATTAAAGGGCATGGGGTAAGGAAGCTTTTGCTTCTTGCCTGCTTGCCTTGTATTCCTTCGCCCGTCAGAACTAATTTCTTGGGATTCCAAAGTCAGAATGAAGACCAGCAGCTCTCCATGACTCCTCTAGAGCTAGGCCAGACTGGGATTACCCCAGGGCCTGACTACCTCCAGCTTCTCCACTTTCCATTGGGAGACATCCATTGTCACCCTACAGGGACACATTCCGCAAGTCAATCTAATATGTCTTCGTTCTGTCAGTTCTGTTCCTTTAGAGAACCCTGACTAATACAGATGGCAACTTGCTGGAGTCATTTCACCATGTAAGTTCCAGGAATCCTCGGCCTTGTCCCTGACAGTGAATGACTGCTCCTCCAGGCTCCTCGACCCTTCTTTGCCTCTGAGAGTAGGCTTGTGTGGTGAGAACAAACATCCCCATCCTCAGAAAGGCATAGGAGACTCCACCTCTGTCACGTGGGCCCTGATTTTCTCTCTAAGCCCCCTGCCATGCTGTCTGCCTCTGGGGTGGGGCTCAAGTGTTCCTCAAAGCCCCCACCAATCTGCCCCTCCATGGTGTTAAAAACTATCTTTCTTCTTTTTTCCTTTCTTTCTTTTTATTTCCTTCCTTCCTTTCTTTCTTCTTTGGAGACAAGGCCTGGAACTCACTACGTAGATCAGGTTGGCCTCAAACTTAAGAGTTCCATCTGCTTCTGCTTTCCCAAGTGCTGAGATTAAAGGTGTGCAATACAATGCTTGGCCTGTTTATTAATTTAATAAACTCCATACTCCCAGTGACCCCTCTCTGTGTCTCTGAATCCCCATATGAGACTTTTCCCTGGGACAGTGAAAGTATTCAGGTGCTGGGCCAGTGTCACTGGAAGAAAGATCCTGGACCAAAAGTCCCTATGACTTAGACCTGAGCGGCCTCCAGGTCCTCTGCCGTGGGAGGGTGAGACAGGCAGAGCCCTGTTGTGACTCAGCACATCCAGTAAGTCAGAGAGGTCCATGGGATTTCCCAAGTTTCACCCCCTGGCTGTCCCTTGGGATTCTCCAATCTGCTCTAACAGTTACTAGAGAGAATGCTTAGCTGAAGGAGGGAAACCAGAGGCCTGGAGGGCTAATCTCCTAAAGCCACATAAATGTCCCCTCCTAGTCTGGCCACATCACAGACGGACTCCTGGGGAAGGAGTGGAAAAATGGGGGTGACCTTCCCAAAGAGCCAGGTCCCCCAGCATTTGTCCCAAGGTGGATCTGAGCATGGCCCCAACCATCTGCTGTATTGCTTGTTCTTTGTAGCAGCCCTGGCTGTCCTGGAACTCACTCTGTAGACCAGGCTGGCTTTGAACTCACTGGGATCCACCTGCGTCTGTCCCAGAGTACTGAGATTAAAGGCACGAGCCTCCACCACACGATTATTTCAAATATTAAGGCATGATCTTCCTTTGTAGCTTAAGCTGGCCTAGAGCACAGTCTGTGACCCAGGCAGGCCTAGAACTCATGTCCATCCTCCTGCTTTGGCCTCCTCGGTATTGGTATTACAGGTGTGAGCCATTATGCACTTTTTGTTTTTGTTATTGGTACGATGTGACATGCTATTCCTGTGTTCTTTGTTCCTGTATGGGACTTCCCCACATCCAGTCCCGTCCTTGGCTCCCTTCTTCACGCTCCCATTCTGCCCTGGGAGCCACATGTCCTCAGGAATTCCAAGAAACTGAGCAGAGACAGCCTGTGGGTTGGGCTCTGAGCAGGGACAGGCTGGCATGTGACTGTGACTCAGAAGCCTGAGAAGAAGGCAGAATACACTGGCCCTTTCTATCCCACCACCACTTTGTGAGGCAAAGATCTGGAGAGCCAAGTTCAAGATCAGTCAGCTGGGCAGCAGCCAGACTGGGCAGGATGCCAAGTCAGATCATAGGGCTCTTCACATCACATGGCCAAGTGACCTACAAACCTTTTTTCCTCCTGAAGATTCATAGGTTCAACGTTAACAGACCCAAGAGAGGAGAGGCAGGGCCTGGGTGAAGCCTCCGTCGACCTGGAGGAAAAGGAGTTTTAAACTAGGGCCCACGATTAAATACATTGTATATGTTCAAAAATGGGATCCTAAAACCCATATAATATATGCTAAATAAAAATTTTAAAAAGCGTTTAAGTAAAAAGAAATACTGTCTTTTGAGTTAAATAGTTAAATTTGCATTTATTTATGGTGTGTGAGGACAAATGTGTAGGGGTCAGAGGTGAACTTACCTCCTACCTTGGGTCTGAGGATTGAACAGGGTTACAAAGCAAGTGCTTTTACCTGCTAAGGGTGAGCCATCTTGATGGCTGCACTATTATCTTTCAGCTTCCAGCAAGAGAAGCAGAGAATAAAAAAGCCTGTCTCAGGCTGGCTCTCCTCTGTTGCTGAAGACAGGGTCCAAAATTGGTAATGGGAACTTCTTGGGACCATGGTCATAGGTC
Organism: Phodopus roborovskii; assembly: GCF_943737965.1. Taxonomy (NCBI): domain Eukaryota; kingdom Metazoa; phylum Chordata; class Mammalia; order Rodentia; family Cricetidae; genus Phodopus; species Phodopus roborovskii. The sequence goes on from NW_026126578.1 coordinate 12,892,141, forward strand.
CTGAATGGCTGCTGTAGTCCTGGGGACCCTGGTCATAGGTCCTGAATGGCTTCTATAGTCCTGGGGCCCCTGGTCATAGGTCCTATATGGCTGTGTAGTCCTGGGGGCCCTGGTCATAGGTCCTGCATGGCTGCTGTAGTCCTGGAGACCCTGGTCATATGTCCTGCATGGCTACTGTATAGTCCTGGAGACCCTGGCCATATGTCCTGCATAGCTGCTGCAGTCCTAGTCTTGGGGACTCTGGTCATAGGTCCTATATGGCTGCTGTGGTCTTGAGTCTGTTTTTGGAGATTTCTTAGAATGGTGAGTGGGCTAGTCCCTTGCCTCAGTTGGGTAACAGATTGGAGAAGGATCAGGGGGTCTGCAAAGGGTCAGCCACAGGTTTCAGATTCCACCATGACCTTGAAGACTGGGGGTTGGGAGACACTTCTCTCCTGGCTGATGCCTAAGGTCTGGGAAAGTAAGGAATGTGGTTGTTGGAGGCTGGCCAGGGATGTCTGGATATTGATGGACTCCGAATTGGCTGCTGTGACTTAAGGTTAGATAGATGACATTTCAGTCTTGCATGTGTGTACATATGATGGTTTCTATGTTTCTTCATTCTTCGTACTTCAGACAGGGTCTCATGCTGTTCAGGCTCACATTTGCTATGTACCCAAGGATGAATTTCAACTTCTGATTCTTTTGGGTATCATGCCTGGGTTTATGATGTGCTGGGCTTTGTGATAGACAAGCACTCTACCAACTAAGCTGTGCATGTCTTAAATATTCCAGAAAACTAACCCCTGGGATTTCATGGTTTCAATGTCTTAAAGATTTTTACTTAAAAATTTTACTTTTGTGTTTGACTGTATGGATGTCTGCCAAGAACATGCCTGGTAACCTTAGAAGCCAGAGAGAGTATGTTAGATCCCCTGCAACTGCAGTTACAGATGGTTTTGAGCTGCTTTGTGGGTGCTGGGGATTGAACTCAGGTCCTCTGCAAGAGTACGGAGTGTCCTTAACCACTGAGCCATCTCTCCTGTCCCTTGTTTGTATTATTTTAAATTGTATGTGTCTGTGTGAGGGCATATGGACCTGAGTGCAGCACCATTTTCCAGTCAGGTTCCAATGTTTTGGATGTCAACTCCACATTTCTAAATATGTAAAGAATTGAGGTGCTTAGGGCTGGAGAGATGGTTCGGTGGTTAAGAACACATACTGTTCTTACAGAAGACCCAAACTAAATTCCCAGCACCCAAGTCAGGCAGCTCACAATTGCCTGTAACCTCAACATCAGGGGCTCTGACCCCTCTGGCCAACTGTTGACACCTGTGTGCACTCACATACCCATACATAAACAAAATGTATTACAAATAAACTTTAAAGAATTGTGGCACTTATGGTTTTTTTCTTCCCCTGTATCTGTGTCCTTCTTGTTTCTTTCTCGACCTCTTGAGGCCATTAGGTAGCTAGTATGGGCCATAAGGTGTCCATACCGGAGGGATGTCTCTTATTATTGGGAGGTGTTTGGCTATTTACAAAGGATTAGGAAACAGTCTTTCTCTATAACATAGCCACAATGCTGTCTGGGAGACCAGACAGAGGTAGCCTGAAATTAGATCTCTGAATCATGAATAATACCTTGCAGTCAAATCTATTTCGTAAGAGGAAGAATGTAATGGAATTCCCTATGAGGGTGTTCTATGGCCTTCTGGCAGGGGGCCTCCCTAGGGAAACATCTTTCCGGACCTGGTCTTCCAGAGGGTGGTGACTTGCATATCCTTCCCCTGGGTCAGGAGGAAGGTAGCCCCCACCGCTCTTGGGCTTCTGTGGCTGCCGGAAAAGATGCCCCCACCACACGCTCTCCAGAGCCGAGGCCCCTTACATGGAGGATTCTCCCTGAGCCTTCACATCTACACCCTTCCCTAACCCTCCAGCAAGTGGAGAGGGGAGCCCAGTTTGCATGGATATGTCTTACTACCTCTAGTGTACATCTGGAAGGCACACACATACCCAAGGGCCGTGGCAGACCCTGGATGCTGTCCCTGATGATATCTTCATCATTCCCGATAGAAGTCAGCTGTGCTGACTGAGGCCAGGTATGGTGGTTTCTTGGGAGGGCTGTGTTTCTGACTGCCTCCCCAAAAGTACCATTTCCTGCTACCTGGGGTTGTTGTAAAGTGTGGCCACATTCCACCTGTTTCTCAGTCTTATTACGTGAAAGCCTCTGGGGTAAAAACGACGGCTGGACCCAGGTGCCCGTGAAGTCATGCTTTTCCTTCCCTCGGGAGTCTGGTGTCACAGTAGGTCCCTCCTGGGCTGGTTCTTCTTACTCCTCTCCTTGTCACTTCCCATTTCGCACGGGCTCTGGCCTTCTCTCTGGAATAGCTGGTAACCCAGCCATTGTAAGTAACTGTCCTCCACCAGCTTTTGGAATTCAAGTGTCACCCCCTTGCAAAAGCTCATCCCAGCTAGGTCTGTTGATGGTCCAGGCCTTCGAGGATGGGTGGGAAGAGTCACATGGCCCTCGTCGAGTACCCAGTTGTGTCCTACTATCTGCTGTACACAACTGTCTTACTTGCATGTGGCCTGGGGGAGGGACCAGTTACATAGGTGGGGGAAGTCGAGGGGAGGGGGACTTTATCTATATGACTACATAGAAGCCCTCAGCTCTGCTTTCCAGGTGCAGTGGGGTTTTTTTGTGCGGGAGAGGGAGCACGCACATCCCTGTAAGTATCCTAAGTTCTGTAAGGAAGCTCAATGAACACACTGAACCTTGAGAATTTTAGCAACTTTCTCTATCTCTCTCTCTCCCCAGCCTCTTTCTTAAGAAAGGGTCTCTCCATGTAGTCCTGGAACTTGCTATGTGGACCAGACTGGCCTTGAGCTCACAGAGATCCTCCTACCTCTGCCTCCTGAGGGCTGGGATTAAAGGTCTGTACCACTATGCCCTGTTGCAACACAGGTCCTAAGGGGCCGGTTCCAGCTTCCTTGGCATTACCCAGCGCTTCTTATTAAGCAGGGGGCTGCAGAGAATTTCTCAAGTACTAGCTACAGATGGCTAAGTCAGGCTAACACAGAGAGCTCAAACCACAAGCCAAACGAAAAGCTGTATTCTTTGAAATACCATCTGTATACACTCACAAGCTAGCTGAATGATTTATGTAGACATACGTAAATGTGTCTTGGCTCAATGATAAGAGAAGAAAAATGCCCTCACAAACACAATCTTTCTTTTAAAAAAAAAAAAAAAAAACTTTATTGCGCATAAAACAGACTATTCCCTCTTGTGGGTCATGTTACCATCTTTCACAAAAAGGTTTTTTTTTTTTTTTCTTTTTATGTGGTACTGGGGATTGAACCGTGGGCCTTATGCATGCTAAGCACACATTCTACCACTGAGCTATATTCCCATGCCCTGATATATGTTACCGCTCCCTCCCCAACTCGTTTCCTCTCCTGTCCCAGTGAAAAATGTCTTATCTTTTAAAGTCTACAGTTGCTGGTCAACTTAAGGATGGCTGCTGGGGGAAAGGCCCAAAGATATCAGCTGAGCAGGGTTAGAACCTGGGGTTCTGGCCCAGCTCTTACTGGGGAGCAGGGGGCTGCTTTCTGTCTGCCCTTTAGGGATAGAAGCTGGGGCCTCACGTACAGTACTTCGCCTTGAGTTTGGGCTTATTCAAATGCACTCTAGCATCTTACGCGTGTTTGAAGTGTATACACATCCTTCTCTTCCCTGCCTTCAAGTGAAGACATAATTCTTGGGAAGAAGATCTGGCTAGAGCTGCTTGCTCTTGCAGAGGTGGAGAATACTTCACGTCTCGAGTCCCCCAACCACTGAAATCAAACTAGTGGTTACAAAGTGGGAGCCAGAAAAAAGTGCTCTACCATGGCTGGAGAGCTGGGGGATGTGGCCCAGGCTGGTGGATTCTGCCCCCTTTCTAGTGACTGCAGGAAGCAGCATGTGCTTTGGAAAGATCAAGGTTCTGGCTGATCAGGACAGCGGTGGGGAGGGAACATCTGGTGCTTTACAAGGCCACTAGAGGAGCATGCCCCTCCCTCCTCCTTGAGTCTCTGGAAATGGTTTCCTTCTTCTGGGTTAGCAGGAATGACAGGGCTGAGCTCCCTGGGGTTGCCAGTGGCACTGGGGAGGTGGACAGGGTTAAGGAGAAGGTCACACAGGCGATAAAGGTTCTGTCCAAAGTCCAGTTTGATTGGCAGATTGTGGTTGAAAAATGGAATCCAGAACATCCTCCTCTCCCCGTCTCAGACAGAGAATAAACACAGCAGTACTGCCACGTCAGACCAGGAGGCGATGACATCAGGCTGTGGTGGTGGCCAGCAGCACACCTATACTTCCACAGGAGAGATGGCAGCTTTCGCCGAAGACTGACATAGCTGTTTGCTCCTCCGTTGTTAGATGGATGTTCAAGTTGAGGCACAGTGTGGTTCCCACGGGAAGTCCAGGGTGAGTGTGGGCCCTTGGCTGTGTTGCCCTCAGGAGCCTTGAAGGACTGCCAGAGACGGCATGTTTCCTGCACCAGCCCCTCCTGCCAGGCCCAACTGGCACGCCCTTCTCCAGGCTGGTTGGCACCAATGTACTCACTGGTCCACTTGCTGCTGTTCTTAAAGAGAAGCACCCTGGCCGCCATCAGCCATCTCTGGGTGAACCACGAGAAATGAACGATTTGGTTTATGGAGCTGGTTACGTGCTGCTTGTTGGCTCTTGCTGGCCAAGACAATCCTAGCACAGGCAGGGAAGATCAGAGTGGCCAGAGTGTTGAGGGGAGACCGACACACACACACACACACACACACACACACACACACACACACACACACACACACTCCTGTCTTGCTGGGGCACTGTCATCAGTCAGCCTGAGGACAAGGTCACACTCGACTTGGTCCCAGCAAGAGTAAAGAGGGGCTACCCTCAACCTTTAACGTATGTACAGGAGGTAAAACCTTGGCAGCAAAACTGGACGAAGTGGTTCCACAGAGCCGTGATCCCAAGAGCACAGCCCACAGCAGCCTGTCTGTCTCCAGGCCTGCTTTCATAGAGAGGCAGCTCTCCCGTAGGAGTCCAGTGCCAGCAGGGACAGGGTGCTGGGTGGAGAAAGGGACAGAACAGCTGTGACAAGGACCCACAGGGCTTTGAGCTGCTCCCTGGTGCCAACCAGGTCAGTAACACTATTAAGAAGGCTAATAAATAGATGCATGTAACAAGAATCAGGTCGGTTTTGCATCAGGCTGCATGGGATGGGCAGAGACCTCCCGGTCACTCCTACACGCAGGTGACAGGCAATCAGTGTCTCTAGTAAAGGTATAAAAATGAAGTTGCTTACTTTCAAGTATTAAAAAAATAAGTTAATTGACAAAAAGGGTCCGAAGTGGCTGAGTGTCTGGCCAGATTTCCTTTCAAATGTGCAAACACAGGGCAATGCCAAGGAGGGCCATCTCCTGTATTGATGCTGGTGCTGGCCAGGGATGGTGCCTGTCTGTCAGTGTGGGGAGGGGAGGCTGACATGTAGGGCCTCCCTCAGCTCTCCCGAAGTCAATACTTTCCAGTGTCAAAATGGTTGTGAACTAAAAGCAAAACACAGCAATCCATGGGCCTCAGGCCACTGCCAGGGTGACAGGCCTGGGACACTTGGCCACTGGGAATCCAGTGTGTGGTGGGGCTGGGGACAGAACCCTGCTGCGCCCTCCTAACTTGCATAACGAACCTGCCTACTGTCTGGCTTCTCCTGCAATGGGAGGGTGGGCATCACGCCCAGGGTGCGGCTCCTTGCTGGATCCCCTCCATCCACAGCCCTTTCTGTAGATGTACTCTCTTTGGTGGTACTTCAGGGAGCATGAGGACAACGGCTGTTCTGCTCTTCAGGTTCTCTGTGGTGGCAGTGGCTCTGAAGAGGGGCCACTCCCCTCTCTTACCAGCAGAAGGAAGGAAGAGGTGCCAAGGACCTGCCCTCAGGGGCCTGCAGGCATTTCCCCCGAGGCACACATCAAGCACACCCATCTCCTCCCTCCTGAGCGGGCCTTTCCTAGGAGGTGGAGTCACCTCAGATGATAGCCCTTGCCTGGGGTTTTCCCATAGCACAGGGTGTCTGTGTGCTACCCTCCAGGGATGCCAGGCCTCTTCTGAACCTGGATCCGCTGGTTTGGGATAACGCAGCCGGGTCAGGCGGGTGCCAATCTACCAAACACAGTGGTAGTCAGGCTCAGGACCAGTCCAGGCTGAAGCCCTTGCACAGCATAGCAGCCTCCAGGTCCTTGTCCTCCTCTTTCTCCCGCAGTCGCTGCTCTTCCAGCAGGGCCACCAGCGAGTCTCTCTGCTCCACCACCTCCAACATCTCGTTTAGGATCTTCTTTTCCTCTGACAGCTCCTCCTCGGTCTTCAGGTGATCTGCCGAGTGACCGAAGGCATCAGGTGTGTGGCCTGGGATAGGCCCGCTTCATCTTCCCACCCACTTGCCCTCTGTTTACCTTCCACGGCCATGCGCTCCCGCAGCTCCTGCTGCAGCCGGCTCTGGCGGTCTTCGAGCTCCAGCTCCCGGGCACTGAGACAGGGAGAGACAGCATCAACGACTTGGGACCAGTCCTCTTATCCTGCCAAAGTAGGACAGCTGGGCCTGCTGGGATGCATCAAACACTGGCAACCCCTGGAGCTGGTCCCCAAATCCCAGTTTACTCACAAAATCATCAGCTCCGATTCGTAGCGCACCATGGCATTTTTCTCCTGCACCAGCTTGAACCACTCCTGCATCAGCTTGGGGTCATCCTTTTTGCCCATGCCTGTGTGGGAGACTGAGGGTCAGACAAGGTGATGGTCTCTGTTTGCCCAGCCCAGAAGGATTCTCACACCGGGGCAAATGTGCAAAGAGCCAAGCAAGATGCTGCCGGAACAGACCCAAGCCAGGTCCAAAGTTTGCCTACAGCCCTGCCAGGGAGAAGGGGACAGAGAACGACAGGCCACTGCATCGTGTCCACCCCAGGGCCTGACAGACCTAGACTTTCCATCGGTCCTGCCCAGGCCTTGTTCTGGGTGACTGTTCCTTCCGTACACGCTGAACTCTGCTCTGCTCAGTGAGGCAAACGTGCGTGTGTATGAAATGGCGTGCCCTTTTCTTGCTACTGGGTCTCTTTGGAGAAAAGCACTCTACTAATCAGGAGGAGTATAAACTTACAAACTACACCTTGCCTTAAGATAACGTTTCATACATCCCCGGCTGACCTTGGGTCTCCATCCCCACGCATTCTCATATTACAGGTATGTGTCCCACCACACCCAGTTCTACACCTTGCTCTTAAGTTACTTTCTGTTAACTCTGTTTTTTTCCTGGGCAGCTGTCTCTTTCGGGGGCCCCTGACACTTTACTGACTCCCAGTCAGACCAGGAAGATACCATGTTTTTGTTTCGTTGTGTATTCACCTAGACCTATGCATACCAGGCAACTACTCTACCACTGAGCCACACCCCCTGCCCTGAAATATCCCTTCTTAGCATGCAACCCAACAAACACACACTGCAGCAGAATCTGCAAGGGAGACAAAAGGCAAAAAGATGGCTGACAGATTCCTCACCAGCAGACCCCAGAGCTGAGGAAGGTTCCTGCTCTATGGACTTGAGCTGCCCTGAATCAATGTTTGACTAACACTGCATCTCCATGGGGAGTAGTCACGCCCCTGGGTTTAACTGTAGCAGGAGCTGGAAGGAAGGACTCTCTAAGGAATCAAATCACCCAGGAATTAACAAAGCTGCTCAGTGCTCTAGTGACCTTGCCTTGGAAGCACACGGTATCAGTGGTTCCTTGCCCATATGGACATAAACTTTCTTTACTGTTATTTTTGTGTGCTGGGGAATGCAACACAGAGAACCCCACCACTGAGCTACACTCCCATCCGAACATCGAGTAATTTTATACAGAACTCAGGGTGTTCAGGGGCTTCCTGAAGTTCATTCACAGACCTTAAGTTAAGAAGTGTCTGTCTGTCAGACTGGAGCCCCCTTCAGTCCCTATCTGACTTACTTGGTCAGATGGTCCAGCCCCGAGAAGCGCCCTAACCCAAGAGTGCGGACAGCATCCTCAGGTAGGCGCCGTGCCCACGTCAGACCCTCGCTTGCTGTAGCCTGCTTCTCCCCAACTCTTTCACACCAGTCAAAGGCCAAGCTCCTTCACTGTATGCGGGACACATGCCAGGCCTAAGCCTCGTCTTTAGCCAGTGACCACATGCAAGGGCTAGTACCGGACCGTGCCAAGCACATGTGCACCCCTGCTTCTGATGTGGGGGCCCTGAGTTCACCTCCATCCTGGCCTGTCGAGCCTGCCTACAGGTCTGGGCCCAAGCTCTCCTTCCCCGTTCCAATAGACTTGGGTCTTTGGCTTCAAAGCAGCCTGCAGGCCAGTTCCACGCATTCCTTCTGGAGCGTCTCTGCACAGTGTGCCCATGTGGCCATGGAGACGAAGCCCTGAGGCATGCAGGCTGTCCAGAGTGGCAAGCTACGAGCGTACCAAGTCCGTCCCGCCTTCCCACCTCCCAGCATGTAAAGACCCTGAAATTCTACGGGGGGGGGGGCGACACTGGGACACTGCTCATGAGCCATGTTGGAGCTCAGTCACAGCCCATGAGCAAGGGGATGTGGTGGGGTGGGTAGTCACATGTGAGAGCCATGGAGAGCAGAGAAGAGGTTAGCAGGGTTAGTCATGGCCACACACCCCTTCCCCCTGCCCACATGCCTTGCCAATGGCAATCTTATCACCACAACAGACTTCAAATCAGACAAACTTAAAACAAAACAAGACACACTCAGCAAGACACAAGGTAGAAGTTTGTTTTCAGTGGTTGATCTGGGAGAAAACAACAAAACTTGGGGGGCATTTGTGTAGACCAGTCTTTGTAAGGACAGTATTCCTTGACTCTGCCAATGCAAACTGCTGCCTCGGGGGTGTCCTCCCCTGTTCTTGGCCCTCTGTATGCTGCCCTTGAGCTTACTGGCCCCGAGGCCCCAAGGCCCCAAGGCCCAGTGGTAGGCAGAGCTGCAGGAGAATTGCAGCCTGTAGATACTGGAGCCCATAGGCTCTCTAGCTTCCCACGGTTCCCATCCTCCCTTAGATAGTCAAAGGGATACTGTGCCTTGTAAGAAACTGCCACATACTCATGACATTCTGGAGTCAGAGAGAGGAGCAACTGCTGGGCCTTGGCTCCCTGTTGGACTATGGTGGCTGCGGCCCCTCGAAGGCAGTGGGGACGAGCGGGCGAGGTTACGTTACCTTCCTGGGCACAGCAAGGGCAGAAGGAGAGAGGTCTACGCCGTGGAGTCCCGCCACTGGGCTCAACTTCAAAAGGACCAAACAAGGCAGAGAAAAACAGAGAAAGACAAAAGAGGAAGAGGGAAAGGAGGAGAGGAATTTGGAGGTGGAGAGGGACAGGGAGAGGGCGAAATAAAAACAAGCAGAGGACAAAAAACAGAAAAAGTGAGAAAGGAACAACAGGAAGAAAAGAAAAAAATCCACAAGAATGGAGAAGCAGAAACAGGGGAAACAAGGTCTACAAATGAATTTAGTCCCTTTTCAGCACAGAACTTGAACAAGAACAGGCCCAGGCTGCACACAGCAGTGGCTGACGAGGGCATGTAGTGACATTGGAGCATTATCATAGGGTGGCCCTGGGCAGCTTCCATACAGGACCCAGAAGCCTTGGGTAGGTTCACCTCCATGCAACAGACTCTCTAAATATGCAGCCAATGCTGCTTCTGGGTGTGCAGGAGGGAACTGGAGTGACCAACAAAATCTACATAAAATGATTTTCAGATATCATCACTGACATGTGTGCTTGAGGTTAAGCTAACTTTTCTATAACAGGGTCTGTTGCCCTTGGCCATCATGGCCACAGAAAGGAACTCTGAGTCTGCACAAGTGGCATCTTACTCTTGTCATGGTCCTGAAGGGTTAAGAGATGCATTGCTTTGCATTCTGAACCAGCCAAGTTAGGGGAAAACTATGACTACACAGAAGTGACTTCTAATTGCCTGTAGCAATCCCTCCCACAGGCTATGGAAACCAACCACCACATTTTCTTTCGGCTCGCCCGCCTTTGGGCGATGCCACAGCTGAGGGATGGTGTCACACTGTGGACAGTAAGACCAAAAGGGGGTAAGCTGGCAAGACAAGTCAACGACTCACAGTAACACCACTGGTAAGGGCAGTGATGGGTAACTGAGTAGAGACAGTGTGCAGAGAGATCTACAGACCTTGGGGAGACCTGATCACCATTCAAGGGAGAGTGAGAGGAGTTGAGCAAGGGACCATCACAGAACCACGGACGGGAGCACACACAGGACACAGGAAGCCCTAGGAAGATAAGGCCTCTGGGCCATGGGGACACTGAGAGGGAGTGGCCTACGGCGAGAAGAGGGCTCAGGTTCACAGGGGGCTGAAGCATCAAGCTCCTGTTGGACCAGACATTCTACATTTCAGTGCTTTAAATGCAGAGACCACAACTTCGTGTTCCTTTAAAGCCTTTCATGTCCTACTAAGCACTTTTTTTTGTACATAGTAAACCGAAGCCACAGACAGTGTGTGAAGTGCTTTCATCTCAGCTCAGCAGGCACAGCCATGATGAGCTGATGCCTGCATCTTTTCCAAACATGTGCTCTGCCATAGCGGACTCTCTCAGCCCGCCTGGCTTGGAAGACAAAGTCTATGCGGGGCTCAGATACCTGAATGAATCCTGTGAGTACCACATCAACTCTCTGCCACTTCCTGGCTCTAGGTATAGCTAGAACAGTGTAGCAGCATCCATACTCATTAGCAAGGGATAGTAACAATATGTGAGCAATGCACATCAAAATCAGCCATGGTCTTTGCATGAATGTATGTATGTGTGCGCGCGCGCACACACACATGCACGGACACACACACAGGTTAAAATGCATAAATAGACCTAAATATACTACTTTCTGGACATCACACAATAAATCCTAGGTCCTTTTATCTTGATCACATTCCTCATATAACCTTTACAATATGGAACATTGAGATAACAGAATATTGAGAACAGAAGTTTAAAAAAAATTAGAAAGGGACAGCATCGGGTGAAGCGGTATTTAAAACAAAGGAGAAAAAGGCATTGCCAGACAACAGGCAAGAGCAAGGACATGTTCTGATGGGTCCGAGCCACATGAGTTGCTTTGTAGCCTCCAACATGTCCATGGTGAATACATATCACTCACAATTACAAAAAACCAAAACAAAAACCACCTAATAGATACTATTTTAAAAAGAAGAAATGGAACAGAAAAACTAATCAAATGGGGAATTCCATTCCAAACGAGAACCAACCAGGCAAGCATAGCACAAGGGCAATCAATGACTGTTTTGTTTGTTTTTCGAGACAGGGTTTCTCTGTAGCTTTGGAGCCTGTCCTGGAACTCACTCTGTAGACCAGACTGGCCTCAAGCGCAGAGATCCGCCTGCCTCTGCCTCCCAAGTGCTGGCATTAAAGTCGTGCATCACCACTGCCTGGCTCCACCAATGATTTTGACAGCAATTTCTTTGCCTTGTATGGAAATGTGAGAAACGAATGATCTGGTTTGTTGGATCTTTTCCTTCTTCCCTGCCTTTTTCTAGGGTGCTGGGGGGATGAATCAAGGGCCTCAAGCATGCTAGGCAAGTGCTCTACTACTGAGTTATCAATCTGCAAGACACTGAGCTCAGGTGTTCAATGAGACTTAGATGAAACACACACACTTCAGTCTTCTTATTGTTCAAAATACGAAGAGCCCTAACGCAAGGCTGGGGCAGAGAGGGGTTAATGTTCCCTTTACATGAAAGCAAGTGCTAACCATGGAGGAGCTAAGAGGTAGACCAGTTCTACACAGCTCAGACCCCTCAGGAACATCAAGGGCTGTGAGGGGAGATGGCTCGAGGTTCCCCACTTCTAATCCAGCCATTCAATCTTGCCTGGTTACATTCAACTCCCCATCTACAAAGTTGCTAATTCCAGAAGGAACTAGAAGTACCCAAGAGGACCATGGGCTTATTTTAAGGACAAAGTGAGAATAATTTATGGGAGAAATTACTACCTGGGCATGGTGGCACATGCAGTAACTCAACACCTGGGAGGCACAGACAGGAAGATCGTTGACTACACAGCGAGCATGGGGACAGCCTGGGTTACAAGACAATTTACCTCAAAACAAAACTCCAAAGAAACATTTACTAAGTATTGCTCTAGTGCCTAGCCCTGTGCTGGCCACTATTTAGGTTAGCTCTAGTTTCTTTAAAATCCAAAGTAGGAAAGCATTTCTTTCCTTTTATTTTTAGACAGGGTTTCTGGTGGTCCTGGAACTCACTTTATAGATTAGGCTGGCCTCAAACTCAGAGATCCACCTGCCTGTGCCTTCTGAGTCCTGGCATTAAAGATGCCCCCAACTCCCCTACCAGGAAAACATTTCTGATTGGATAAAAAGGAAGGGATTGCCAGGGATCTGGTTTGGAGCTGAGAGACCATCTGGGGGCAGGCCTCACCTCTGTATCCATCTTGGACACCCCCTAGGTTCCTGTGCCTGAGAGAGAGGAACACTACCATAGGCTTCAAACTGGAGAGCCCTTGACAGGCAGACCCCAGATGTCCTAGCCTGTCACATTTCAGACACACCAGCTCCATACTGGCCAGAGATACTGTGAGAAAAAGGGCTTTTTATGAGCCAGGCACTGTCCATGTCAGAGTGCGGAGTCTAAAATCCCACCTTCAAATGTCAATCACAGTCCTTCCACAGGATGGGCGTGGGCATCACGCAGCAAATTTCATCCACAAACACGGGGATGCCTAGGCACAGAGTACCCTTTCCCAGCTAAGCTCCAAGGAAACCCTCTATGTACCACGAGGCACTTCTGGTGGCCTCTGGAGGCGTCAGGAGCAGGGAGAAGTATGCTGTGATCTTCTGTCACCAGGATTCCAGCCTGCTCTGCGCCACCCTTGCCTGGTCTGGGGTGGACTCTGGCTACTCACTCATTGCAAAGCAATGTGGTACCTTGATTGCTAAGTGACCCAGCATCGACTCAATGCCTACAGGCTGATTACCAGGGAGTCCCATGTGGCACTTCCTATGCAACTAAGGCTGATGGTGAACTTTTGATCTTCCTGTCTCCACCTAAGTGTGGAGATTAGGTGCATAGCACCACGATCCATTCATGCAGTGCTGGGGACCAACCCCAGAATCTTGTGCAAGCATCCTAACACCTGGCTTATGTCTCAAGCCTCCTTTCCTCTCCCCCTTCCTCAAGACAGGGTCTTACGTAGCCAAGATTGACCTAAACTCTCAATGGTGCTGGCATTACAGGTATGCGACTGGCTTCTTTTTGTTGTTGTTGCTGGGGACAGAACTAAGGGCCTCCTGATGCCAGTGATCTGTCATTGAGTAACATTCTCCTAGGACCAGTCCTTGGTGGGTTGGGTATAAAGAATGGGGTTCTTATTTATGTTTAATTCTGTCACTTATAAAACTGGCAAAATCTTTGTAAATTGTCATTAGGCCCAGCTGTTCTTACTCCCCAACCTCAAGTCTATTTGGTCAACTAGTGCCTTCCAGTACCATGCATAGGCAAGGCTTTGCATGGCAAGCTGGGGTTCATCCCCAACCACCGTAATTACGAACACTGAGGCTCTGGTCAGGGATCCAGTTGGCTGATGGCATGCTTCAGGACGTAAGCACCAGACAGCATGAGGCTGCTAGCTAGCGGCACAGAATGTATGTACATACACAGAAGACATACATACATGTGACAGGGCCAGGAGATGCCTTGTACTAAAGAACTCAGTGCAGACTGAATCTCTAGACGGGAGAGCTGCTGGTGAGGTAAGGTAAACACACGTGAGAAGTGAGATTCACGTGGATGTGAGTGTGCACCCGAGTTCACATGCATGAACGCATACATGTGCATGTGTGTGTGTGTGCACACACACTTCAGAGTACCAAGTGAAAACTGAGCCAGGCTGAACGTTCAGCTTGACCAGAAAGGCAGAAACCTATCAACGCCCAATGAAAGGAAATAAATGGAGAAAGTCACTGAGGAGGGGACCAACAGGCCTCTCTCTAACTCGATGGCAACCACCGATGGGATCCCTTCCCAGTCCTTCATGCCACGTTCCCAAGCCTTTCATTTACCTCAAGACAAACTGAGAAGTAAGGGTCTGTAAAACTAGAAGTTTCATGTGTGTTTTCATTTTGTTTTCTGTGACAGGGTTTCTCTGTGCAGTCCTGGCTGTCCTGGAACTCAATCTGTAGACCAGGCTGGCCTCGAACTCAGAGACCTGTTTGTCTCTGTCTCTCCAGGGATGGGATTAAGGGCGTGTGTCACCATGTGTATTTTTAATCTAGGCTTTTCAGAAGACTTGGTTGTCTTCAGATTTCTAGTTATCTTGCTCCAGTGCAACAAGACTCGGTGGGGACCTTTCCTCTCTGGCTCAAAGGTCACTATTTGTCACTTTAATGACAAAATGCCAGGTCCAGCTAGTTAAGGAAGTAAACTGTTTACCTCGTTGGCTATAAGAGACCTTTTCTTTTTCATTGTGCATTGGACTCTGGCCTCTGGGCCATATCCCCAGCCCCAAAATTGGCTTAAAAAACAAACAGCGGGGGAGGGGATTGTTGATGTGCAATTGTCCCACCTCGGCCTTTTAAACGCTGGGATAACGGGTGTGCCTGGCAGACTTTTCATGTGGGTCTCCGGCCTGTGTGTGGCAGGCTAAGAGCTATGAGGGACCCCACTGGGGCACCGTGGTAAGCAGGTCCAGCACAGGGCAGGAATCAAGGACCTGCCTTCTCAGGTAAGGGATGGAGTTCCAAGTGCTGCTGAGAGCAGTTTCCAGTACAATGGATGCTATGGTCCACACATGCATTTTGCTGTGGCCTTATATGGAAGCAGGGGTAAAGGCCAGTCACCTTCTCTACTCCAAGACCCAGACTTCAGAAGGGCATCACTCCTCAAATAAAGAATATTTGTGCCCAAAGGGAAAAGTCCAGCAGACTCTGAACAGGGTCAACTGTGGCATCTCTGCCTTCCTCTCTGGAGAGGCTCTGCTGACCCTTGCTGTCCCGGAGTACACGAGTGCCTCCCTTCAGAGGAGTGTATCTTCTTCATTGGGCAGTCGTGCCTGCCTACATGTGATCAGAGCCCCTACGGCGCTGGTGCCATGGGCTTGAGGCTCTGCAGTGTGCAGCAGATGCAGCATGGTGTCTGGCAGGGGGAAGGGGGTCTTAAAACCGCAGAGACAAACTGAGCCACTTTTATCCTGCTTATTTCATTCCAGAAACTCCCGGCACACTAAATCCAAGGCCTGGGGCCACAGAAAACAGCCCACTGCATTTCCTTACCTGTGCAGTGAGATAAAGACAACATTCAAGACATACACAAAGACAGTCTATGCTGAGAAGCCAGCATCTCAAGCGGGAGGGGTGGGTTATATGGCAAGAAGTGGGCCTGGACCACTCCCTCCACAATGCCCTGAACATAAATTATCTCTTCACACGGAGATGACCTCAAAATTGACACGAACATCCCTTAGGGAACTGTTAGGAGGAGGCAAGGAGGAGAGACAGGGTATTAGACAAGACGGAGTCTGTTAACTGGGGTGCAAGCATAGCCCTTTTTCAGCATCAGTGACCATGGGTGGGAGCCCCCCAACATTCCAGAAGCTGGGGGCACTGAAAGGGGCCTGTAGACTCCTGGAAGCATAAGACTGGGGATTCATGCCATGGACACAGGAGCCAAGGGTCCTACCTTCTGACCAGTGAAGATGCTTGTGGGCACAGGCTGGGCAAGCGCTCTACCTGGCTCTGGGTTAATTTTACTCACATTTGTGTACATGCTGCCTATGTGTACACATGTACACCCCGAGGCCTGGCTTTTATTGACGTGTGTATTGTATGTGTACATGTGGGAGTATGGAGGCGAGAGGTTGACAGGAAACGAGGTCCTCAATCACCACTTTATTTAAATGTTTTTACTACTATGCTTAGTTTTTAAAATTTTGTTCACTTTTATTTATGTGTATGTGTGCCTGTCTGTGCATGTGTGTATAGGTCCCCACAGAGGGCCAGAAGAGACTGCCAGAGCCCCTATTGCTGGGGCTACAGGAGGCTGTGAGCTGCCTTCCATGGGTGCTGGGAATTGAACTCTGGTCCTCTGGATGAGTAGCCAGTGCTCTCAACTACCATGCTATCTCTGCAGCCCCATATTAATTAATGAATTTATGGTGCGAGGGTGGCATGAACATGCCACTGCAAAAATGGACAACCTGCAGGTCTTGGTTCTTCTCTATCATGTGGGCTCCAGAGACTCAGCTCATTAGGCCAAGCAGGACGTACCTTTAACCAAAGACCAGCCCACCATCTGATTTTTGAGACGGGATCTCTTACTGAACCTGGACAGCAAGCTTCAGGAGCGCTCTTGTTTCTGCTTTCTCAGCACTGGGATTACAAGTACATCACCACGCCTGGCTTTTTTTTTTTTTTAATGTGGGTACTGGGGAATGGAACTCAAGTATTCATGCTTGCACAACAGGCACTGACTGAGATGACTGACATTTCCTATCTTTGGTTTTTATGTCTATATGATTTTTGTTTTGGGGATTTTTTTGGGATAGTCTTCTATTAGCTTAGGCTGATTTCAGACTCATGTCAATGCTCCTGCCTTAGGTTCCCCATTGCAAAGATTGCAGGCATGACCTACTGCACACAGAGTTGCACTGTGTAGCTATGGCTGGCCTGGAACTCACCATGTAGACGAAGTTGGCTTTTAACTCATAGCGCTCCACCTGCCTCTGCCTCCTGAGTGCTGGGACTAAAGGTGTGAATTCATGGCCTGACTTTACTTTTTCGAGACAGGGTTTTACTATGTAGTTCTGGCTGGCTTGGAACTTGCTATGTAGATCAGGCTGGCCTGGAAATTAAGAGATCCACCTGCCTCTGCCATCTGTGTTTAAGTGCTGGGATTAAAGGTCTGTGCCACTATACCTAGCCTGGCCTGACTTTTAAGAAATATGTACTTATTTTGTCTGTGCATGTTGCTGGAGGACATGTGTGTCATGGCAAGTGTATGGACATGAGAGGACAGCTTGTGAGAGCTGGCTCCTTTGCACCTTGGGTCTTGGGAATTGGACCCAGCTTGTCAGGCTTGGAAGCAAACACCCATACCTGATAAGTCATCTTGCTGGCACCATACTATGGCTTTTAAATGAATGAGCCAGGAAGTGTCTCTCTCATGGGGAAGGGTGGGAACAATTATTTTTTTATTCCCCTGCCCTTGTTTTCAGGAGGCTTGGAAACCCCAAGGGCAGACTGTCTGACCAAGAAAAGGAGAGCTGCCGGTGCCCTGTTATACCAGACAACCAGTGGCTGGACACTCACTCATCTTGCAACATGGCAGCCTTCTAGGAGGAACCGGCTCAGAGCTGCCATTTCTCTGCTGAGTTTTGTTCAGGATGACAAACACTCAGCCCCATGTGGCCAGGGTTCCCCTGCTTTGCAGGGATCAGAACCAGTTGGGAAGTTCCAGGCCTCCTTGTGGAGTTTCTGACTCAGGTGTGGGCTGGAGTCTGGGGATCTGCACGTCTAATAAGTCCAAAGCAGTCAGTGGATCAGCATGGACTGAGCCCCAAAGCATGGTGAGGAAGGTACACAATGGACTTAACTTGTGAATCTGAGCAGAGACAGCACATAAAGCCTTCACCATGCTCCAGGGACTATGTGACACACTCCAAATGAAAATGACTGAAGCTGAGTTCACTATTTAAAATTTCTGAGACATATTTTATCTGTAAGTGCTGGGGATGGAATCCTGGGCATGTCAGGCAAATGCCCTATCACTGACTTATGCCCTGGCCCTCGATTGCATGGGAAGTGGGAAGAGCTGCTCGCTGGCGGTGAGCATCCCAGCGAGATGTGAAAGTCGGAACTTGAGAGTGAATGAACTGCTGCCCAACAGCAGACCACGAAAGGGACCCGGATGCAGATGCAGGGCGGGTGGAGCAGGGCAGGTGTAGGTTTTGTTTGTTTTACATAAAATTTAGAAAAACCTCAAGTAGCAGGAGCTATCTTGAGCCTTCCTCTGTGGCACATATGGAAAAAAAGACCGGACAGCTGCTGCTTTTTTGGTTCTGCTGGAGATGGAGCCCAGGGCTTTGGTGCACACTAGGCAAGCGCTCTGACACTGAGCCTGGAAAAGGGTTTGTGCTTTGCTATTTGGTTATCAGGTTGGTTTCTCCTCACTGCTGTGAGCAGGGACTGGGATAGAGAACAAGAGGGAAGGGCATCTCGGGGGTTAGTGCCAGCAGTGGACGATGCTATACATACCGCCCAGGTGCAAGTCGATGAGGCCACTGTAATAAGACTCTCCCCAATAGTCTACAACAAGGAAGTGGTGAAGACAGAGTTATTGGATAAGATGACCCTGCTGTCACCCCGACCCCAAAGCTACCAAAGGCACGACACATACAAAACAGGCAGAAATATCATGAGAGTGACCAGTGGAGCAGCCGGAAAGCATGCATGTCTGTGAAGCATGGCATGCACACACACAGGCCATTTCTGTAGCTCATGGTAAGGGGAGGGGCTGAACCAAACACCACTATGGATGGAGTCACCAACCAACACCAGCGAGTTTCCTGTTTACACCCCGACTCAGCAAGGATGGGATTTGGCTTTGCTGGAAACTCCAACCCTGTTAGAGGGCAACATTACCTAAGTTTTAAAAGAGTTTTAAGGGCAGACCAGGGCTATCCTCTTACTTAGTTTCTGAATATTAAAGATTCCAAGCTAAGGCTTTCAAGATGTAAATATTAAGGGAGGAGGGAAGAAAAGAAAAAAAGAAAGCTCTGGGAACCAAGGGACTTGCAAGTGACTTCCTTAGTGACAAGCACACTTTCCTTCACGGACTGGGCTTGAGATGAAGATCCCCCGTCTTCTGAGGTTTAGGTCCCCCATCTTCAGAGAGCTGGCACACTGGCAGAATCTCCACCCTCCATGCTGAGGCTGCTGGCTACAGGCCATCCTGTTCAGCAGTGTCCTGTCTTAACGTGCCTACAGTGCAAAGAGGGGGCCTGGCAGTTTTTAGGGCCGGGAGCACACCAAAACATCTGCCTCTCTCTAACCTCACAATCTGGGTGCTGACCCAAGCGGCCACAGCCTTTTCCTTTAAAAGGATGGCTATGTCTGAAAGCTGAGTGCCCCCATTGGCTTTCCAGCTTGTGCTCGAGGGCAGTCCAGTGGCTCTACCCTCAAGTCAGAGTTCTAGAAACAGAGAAGCTCCCTTCAGATTCCAGGACAAGAAGCCCACAAGTTTCAGCATTTCCCTAGCCTCTAGGGCTTTGGAGCTAATCCCTGCAGCCTGTATATTTAGAAGTCTTTGACAAATACAGACACCTGGCGACAACTCCAGACCAGTCTCTTCTATGAAGGGCATTTTGGCTAACAAAGAGTGACCCCTTTGACAGCAAGGGAGGCTTGAAATCACCACATGAGACAGGATGGCAGGTTCTGGCCAGCTTCATATAGCTCAGGGAGGAAGTTGAGTAGCGATGCCAGAAGCTGCTGTGTTTCTTGCTTAGCCAGGTAAACGAGAAGGCCAAATGGAATGGAATGAGCGAGCATTCAGAGAAAGGTACAGCTACAGCGTAACTCAGTCTCCAAGACGCTCTCTGTCAGGAAGGGACAACGCCACTGGGAACTGACCCTAGACCAGTCTTGGGAGTGGAGTGTCAAGTATAAGAAAAAGGAAAAGACGGTATTTGAAAACACAAATGCATTATGGTTGGGGTGGGTACCATCAGGGATAGGGGGCGTGCAAAGATCTGCCTAGAGTCAGGAGGTGGACTAAACCATGGCTTCCAAACTTCTTTTGAACCCTAGGGCTCTTCAAGAGAGGTTCTGGGGGTCTCCCAGATATCTGATGCACAGTAATTTTGAAGACTTAATGCACACCATCACACCATTCTCAAGCCAACTCTTGACACACGGAGCCTGCTTTTTGTGGGGCTCTCAGGTCTAAGTTTCTTTTGCTTCCTGTCCAAGAATTCTGAACTTCTCATAAATACATCAGTAAGAAGTTAATTCAAGTCCTGTTGTCAAGGACGGAGCTCATGTGCCACTGACAAGGACCCTCAAGAAGGGTGTGGCTTAGATGTGGACTTCAGAGCACACTGCTGGTATGGTCCTTCAGATGGCTAATGAATCAGGTCAGCATATATTCCCATACTTGCAGTTTCTTTATGTTTGGGAGCTTCTTGTATAATTGTTGAGATTTATTTTATGTGTATGGGTGTTTTGCCTGCACGCCCTTGTAACCACACGGATGCCTGGTGTTTGCGGAGGGTGTTGGATCCCCTGGAACTGGAGTTGCAGATGGTTGTGAGCAGTCAGGGGTGCTGGGAGCCCAGCAAGGCCACCAAGCACTCTTAACTGCGGAGCCATCTCTCCAGTTCCATACTTTTTTCCCCCATAAAGAACAGGAGTCGCTGTCAGTGACTCAGCCGCTTTATGTGTGAGCACCTGTCATATCTGCACGCGCCTTGAGACTTCCTGCTGAGCTGCTGAGAAGGAAGGCTTCCACTTAGAGCAACCACCTGTCCTTGCAGGGATGACCTCAGCACTGCGCTGGGGGCAGGGGAAACAGACAGACGGACAGATGATAACCAAGGCTTCTTAAGGTCTGCAGCTCTCCTTGGGACATGCACTTTCCAGTATGTGTGTGCATGGTTTTCAATTTCCTTTTCTTTTTGGTTTTCTGAGCCAAGGTTGCTCTATATAACAGTCCTGGCTGTCCTGGTTCACTCTGTAACCCTGGAAGTCACAGAGACCCACTTGCCTCTGCCTCCCGAGTGCTGAGATTAAAGGCATGTGCCACCACCACCTGGTTGTTTTTCAATTTTTAGAAGAACATTTACAATAATTATTTTGGATTTTAGGCCTCAACTAACAATTGTGTACAATGGGCTTTCCTGCCAAAGCAAGTGAAAACCACTCAGTTAGGGGGAGTTCGGGTGTGTGTGTGTGTGTGTGTGTGTGTGTGTGTGTGTGTGTGTGTGTGTGCGTGTGTGCACTGATGTCTGTGGGGTCCAGAAAAGGGACACAGCTTCCCTGCAGCTGGAGTTACAGATTGTTTGTGAGCTGCCTGATGTGGGTGATGGGCACTGAACTCTGGTCTTCTGTATGGCTCAGTCTGTGATCTAACATGCTGAGCCATCTCTCTGGCCTCTCCATCAATTTATAACGGTACCATTTTCTGAACCACTGGTAGCAACTGGAATGACATGCCTTTTACAGAGTAGTGAAGTACAGAAACAGTTTCACGGAACCTTAAGCACTTTCCAGAAACCATCAACTGAAATGGCTATCTCCTTGAGTCTCTGAACTTCATGAGCGGGGAGAAACAGCGCTTTTGGGAACCCATGAAGACGAGCTCACACACCTAGGCAGTAATGCCAGCTATTGTTGTGGGACATTGTCCCTTAGCTGAGGTAATCTGGAGAGGGGTGAGAGGCACGCTGCATGTTCCCTTCTGGCATTTTGTACATGGCGAGTAGTGGAGGGGAAGGCCTTTACAGCCCTGTAGCCCGGGATCTCCAGAGAGAGGGCTAACTGGCACCGGTGTTCGGGCTGCACTGAGATCAGTCAGAGGAAGGGGGTGGGCGGCACGGGCTGCAGGCTGCGCGGGGCACAGGCTCACTGGGAAGCCATATGTGGGTGGATCCCTTTTCCACGGCTTGGCCTGGTGGCCAGTGTTGCTTCTACCAGCGGTTCCCAGTCTTCTGGCTGGATACAAAGTGACTCAAGCTTCTGGACTCCCTTTAGTAGCATGGCTCCAAACATCAGGTCCAGCATCAGGTGAAACAGAAACCCCAAACATCCACATCCTCATCCTTCTCTCTCAGGACACAGCTTCACCCAAGGGTCATCTGAAGGAAGGCTTGCTTCTGTGCCTACCCTGATTCCTCTACTGGGAACTCCAGTTGCAAAATTGGATCCTTGACACCTGGCCCTCACCTCCAGGCTAGACCACTGGCCAGTGTTTAGAAAGCCCACGAGGCAATGGCTGGCCCTGTCTGACC
Source organism: Phodopus roborovskii (assembly GCF_943737965.1). Classification (NCBI taxonomy): domain Eukaryota; kingdom Metazoa; phylum Chordata; class Mammalia; order Rodentia; family Cricetidae; genus Phodopus; species Phodopus roborovskii. Next base: position 12,914,236 of record NW_026126578.1, read on the forward strand.
TACTAGTTCTTTGGTTTGCCTGCCCAGGAGGTGTGCCAGCTTGCTCTCCTATGTCTGGAAGGAAGAAACAAGAGCCCCTGACCTTCCTTCTTTGTATCCTCACATCATGAATGCTGAACCCATAGGCCAGTGGCCACCCCTAGAGACAAGAGGGTCCCCATCCAGGGACTGGACCTTAAGGAAGCGGAGGTCAATCATTCCATGCCTGAAGCTGGGCTGACCTTGGACCCGGAGACAAGTCGGATACCTTATCTTCTCTGTACCCACCTGTGCCAAGCCCGGCAGGGTCCAACCACATGGCCCTTGTAATAGCTTCCCATGCCTACTATGCCTATGCCACAAGAGCTTATCACAAACCCAAGGCTCTCCAACACTGTTCCCAGTGACCCGGCCTTTGGTGGACACAAGCCTGGGCTCAGCCAGCGACATCAGAATGCAAGGGCAGCCAGAAGCCCCACACGGGAGAGGACGCAGGCTCTGTGGCTGTGTAGCTGGGGCTGGAAGGAGCCTAGGGAATGGAGGACAGGAGGAACACTCGGGAAAGCAGGCTGAGGCCTGTTCAGTGCAGTTCTGTGATGGTTCCTTGTGGGACAATCTCCCTCATTCCCTGATATTTTCTTTTAGAGAAAACGGTAGGGAAGAGGAGTAGGGAGAGGAACAGGAAACCCAGGGCTTGCCCCTAACAGGTGACAGGGCCTGGGATTTTGTTCTGCAGGGCAACAGCAAGCTTGAGGAATGGGCTGGGGAGCAGGCCCGGGTGTCTGGGCTGCCTGTGAATAGAGGTAAGCACCGGACGGTAGTGATGCCAAGAACTCAGCAAACCCTGATAGAAAAGGAACTGAATTCCAGAAGAGGTGATGCCCAATGGGCTCACCCTAGGGAGAAAGGCAGGCTCTCTCAGAGAAAAGCCCCTCCCAGGAGGCCGGACAGTACCTGCTTCGCCTCGTAGGGCCTTCTCCACGGCGACCCCCCTCTCCTCCAGCTGCCTCTGCTTCTCTTCTACTTGCTCCAGTTGCCGCTGGATGATCTACGGAGAAACACACGGTGAGCATCCAGACCTCTCTTACCTCCAGCTTCCAGCAAGAAAATCAAGCTGCAGGGAGGAAGATAAGCGTTGTCAAGACAACAAGAGGGACATTATGGCCAGCGTGCTGTGCCGGCTGCACGTAGCTGGATCCCAGGGCTTGTTCCCTTTCCATGGAAATGACTTTGTTGAATCTTTTACAGTAGAGAGACTTGACTGTTAAAACACTGGATGGAGTGATCAGAATCAGTAAGTTACAAAAGAAGAGTCTAGAACAGTCTAGGACAGTGGTTCTCAACTTTCCTAATGCTGTGAGCCCCTTAATATAGCTAGCTCCTCATGTGGTGAACCCCAACCATAAAAATCATTTTATTGCTACGTCATAACTGTAAGTTTGCTATTGTTATGAATCATAACATAAGTATCTGTGTTTTCTGATAGTTTTAGGTGAGCCCTGTGAAGAGGTCATGACCTCCAGGTTGAGAACCTCTGGTCTAGACTGTGAAGATTAAAGACTGACAACCAGAAGTCCTCCTTAGTTTTCTCTATGAAATTCCAGACTATTCCAAGCGGAAGTCAGGGCCACACACTGACCCGTCACTAGAGCGGAGGTCAAGGTCACAAACTGACCCCTGACACTAGACGGAGGTCAGGGCCACACGCTGACCCCTGACATTATGGTGACAAGTGAACCTGCTGACCCTACGTCTACTCTAGACCAAGGCTTCCAGGAAAATTATAGCACACATCTTCCTTTTTACGAACAGTGCCACAATGCACGGAGCTAAAATACTCTGAGCCACGAATGCCGCTCTCTGTTTCTGCCCTGGCGTCTTCACCTTCCTTGCTGTAGATGAGGCCCTCTGGGGGAACGGGGCTCCCACCTGTATGTGGGGTCCCACTGCCAGCGTGTACCTGGGCTCGGTGCAGCCGCTTCAGTTCCTCCTGCTTGGCCTGTCTCCGCGCCGCCTTCTGCACCCGCCGCGTCAGCTTGGCGCTCAGCTCCTCTTCTGTGTAGGTTCTGGGCTAGAGAGGGCAAGAGAGAGCACCTAAGCCAGCTGCAGACGGCTATGCTGAGGCTAGGCCAGAGGCCTCAGTGTGAGACCCTTCACCCCTGTGGCAGGGACAAGAGGCTTAATGGGGAATGAGTGTTGGGGTGTAAACCTCAGACACGCACAGGCTTTGGAACTGAGGTCATAATCGCCACTTAAGTGTGTCTGTGGTTTTTGTTGCTATTTAAGTTTCTTTTTCAAGACAGGGTTTCTCTGTGTAGCCCTGGTGTCCTGGCACTTGCTCTGTAGACCAGGCTGGCCTTGACCTCACAAAGAACTGCCCGTCTCTACCTCCTGAGTGCTGGGACCAAAGGCCTGTGCCACTACCACCTAGCATGTCTGTGTCTTTTTTCTTTTTCTTCCTAAGGCATTGTGATTAAAAAACAAAAACGCAGTAAAATGTTTCCCCAGGCCTCCTATTTCTGAGGCATACAGGAAAAAGAAGAGGTTTGGAAAGTGAGGCCTCTTCCCCCCACCTTGTTTGGGATTATTTTCTCCAGGTTGGGGGTGGTCATAAGGGTTTTAGTAGCTAACATCTGAAGGAGAGAAGACATGGGTGCCTCCATTCGAAAACTCAGTGAATCCAGGCTAACACAGGTTGAAAAAGGAACGGTAGCAGTGACTGCTTGGGTGTGTAGAGGCAACCGTTGTCATGGAGATCAAGGGCAGAAATGACCTGGCAGGGTAGTTGGGGTGGTGATCTTGGAGGAGGCAACTGGGCAAGTCCCATGCAGACACAGATGGATGTCCCAGCCACTTGTGTACACGGGCTACCACATTCCCAAGCATTCGGTGATGGGACAGATGCTGGGCAGCCACTAAGAAGCAGGGGGGGGGGGGCTGTCCTCTTTTGTGAGATCCTCTTTGTTTCCTCCAAAGAAACTGAGACTTTTTTTTTGACTGTGAAGGAGATCTGGGTCCACACGTATCATCTCTCCTCAAGGAGCTCAAGTGATAGCAGTAGGTCAGGTGCACAGGCAGAAGGCAGTCTCTAAAGATTGCCACAGCATCCCAGTGGCCTAACGGTTCCGAGCAGAGGTGATGACCACCCCTTGCTGGGCTACCCAGACCCACGGGGGCAGCTCTGCCCTGACCCATGATGACATGCACTCCAGCCAAGGGAAGAGTGACTGTCTCCTCCTCTCTCTGTGACACAACTGAAGAAGGTTTGACTGTGACAGCTGCATGCATGTATGACACAGTTAGTGAGGACGTGGCTGCAGGGCCCAGCAGGGCTGTCCAAGTGGTTAATCACAGACAGGCATGCAATGAGGACCAGCCAGTGGCAATGAGACACTACCTTTGATGAATAGGCTCTCCTGAACGCCAAGGCGTGTGGTACATAAATCGACTTTTAAGGGGATGACAACGGAAAACAAAACAGAACAGGAATGATAATGATGATTAAAAAAATGAAAATAGAATACAGAAATGGAACAAAATCAGTTAGAGGTTTAAAACAAACATAAGACTAAATCACATGATCATTTCTCACAATGTCACACAAGACTGAACAAGAAGGAACTTGGGGGTACAGACCTTACCAGCTGAGTTTCATTGAACCCCACTGTTAAAGCCGGGGTTCACTTTTCTACTCACAAAACAACATACCCCGAATCCTTTGTCTGTCCCTTATTGAATCCCAGTTTGCTGAAATGTATGGTGACTGGCCCTCTTTACCCATAGCCACCCCTTCCTTCCTATATGATGCTGCCATTGAGCACTTATCATCGAAGGGAGATGAGATGGGAAATGGGCACTGACCCTTACAGACTCTCCTGACAGCTTCTCGGGCCAGACAGGTGTTCTCGAGCAGTGTGATATCCAGCTGCCCTGGGACTGGACTAACTTGCTATTTCAGACTCACACCCAGCGAAGGGAACCAAAGTGGCACAAATCACCATGACTTGGAAAGTACCAATGCTCAGGCAGCCATGGAAATCTTTTCACTTCGCACACTGATCAGAACTGCGCTAACCCTTAGCCCATTTCCTTTGCTTTTGTGGTCTTCTCACGGGTCCTATGAAGTGCCTGTGGACCCAGGCATGGAGGCAATTGGAATTTGGTGGTGTGCAGGACAGGGGGATGCTGAGGGGCTGAGGGTGGAACAGGATCCTCACAGGATACCACAAATATGCTGCTGGCTGGGGAACAGATTTGCTGCTTTTAGCTCTGAGCACAGGCATCCTCTCCCCAACAAAGCACATTGTGAGTGAAGTCCTCATGCAGAACAGGGCGGTTTAGAAGGGAAAAGTACACATGAGGTCCCCAGCGGCCTACACAGACACACTTCAAGAGAGACGCTGACACCTGTGTCTGTCTGTGGCTGCTGCCGATACAAAGAGACACACAGCAGCATCTTTATTAATTTCCCCACTGCTGGTACCAACTTGGCAGTGGCAGTAACAGGGAGGGGAATTATGACACACGGGTATACTGGGAGCATGGCTAGCTGGCTGCTGCAGGGGTACAAAGCAGGATAACGAGCTGGCAGAGTGATGTGGGCCTCAGTGACAGAGGAGTATCTGGGCAGGCTGCACTTAAGAGTCACAGGGAAGCAAAGGAAAGAGGCTAACAAGAGTTACCTTTTGTTGGCAGGGCTTTAGATGGCTAGAAAATCTGGATTGGGCTGGGGAGATAAATCTGTTAGGAACATACTTGTTTTACAAGCATGAAGGCTTTAGGTAGGGTTTGAGCCATAAACCTACATAAAAAGCCTGGCTTGGTGGGGTGTGCTTGTCATTTCAAAGCCAGGGAGCTGGAGACAGATGGGTCCCGTCTCAGGATTTGCTGTACAGACAGCCAGTCTAGTCTAACTGGAGAGCTCTGTCATACATGAACACATGAAAGGTAAATAGGCACTGGAGGAGTGACACTCAAGGTCGTCTTCTAGCTTTTCACATGCATGTTACATACATGTGCTTGCACACATGCAAACACAAACACACAAACTCTGAATAATTAATTTTTGTATAACAGACTTAAGTGAAAACAAGGTTTTGGTTTTATGTGTTTGCACATCACTATGGAAATCAAACCTAGGCACTTGTTTTTCAAGTGCTGACTCAGGGCCTGGGTCTGTGAAACAGGAAGAGGATGGCTTTCACCTACACTACACTGCGGCCAGAGGCTCCTTTTCTGGGCAAGCAAAAGCCTATTTCCACTCTTGGTCCCACTGATCCTGACACTTCTAATTGTGAAAATTTTAAAACCCAGAAGCACTGCAGGAGGAAGCCAATGATGCTAGAACCCTCCCCTCTTTACTCTGACTCCCAGATGGTGGCATTGTGGCACACTTCAGGGTGTGATCTTTACACAGCCTGTTTTTAGACATCAGAGACCCAGTGCCTAGAAGCTTCAGCAATAATTACCGCGTGCTAGGAACTTGACATCAATTTGATGACTGATGGTATTTTTAAAAAATACATATTACACCCTCAAATGCCATCAACAGTTCTAAAGTTTCCTTTACAGTTTTAGGATTGTTTGCTCTGCTTTCTTACCCACTGTAGGGTCTGTATGTGTTTCTCTTTGTTTATTAGATAGGATCTTTCAATGTATCTCTGGGTGGCCCAGAACGCACTAGGTAGCCCAGGCTGGCCTTGAATTTGTGCAATCCTGTCTTGGCCTCCTGAGGTGTTAGGGTTGCATGAGACAGCCATACCTAGTAGGTTCCATATTTTAAGAAATACTGTGTCCTGCCCTCACTCAGAGATGCAACATTATCCTAAGAGCCATATTTGGTTGGTCATCAGCATTCTCTATGTGACCCCCAGAGAATGACTTTGTCTCTATGGAGTGCACCTGATACATAAGGTATCCAAGGCCTTACAGTTCTAGGAATCTAAGAGGCGGCTGTCACTGTTCGCATAACTATGGCAATGAGTTCTTGGGCTTTTTATATTGTGGTTGCTGGGTACCTACATCAAGATGATGGATTTGGCATAGTCAGTGGGGGCATCTGACATTCTCCTTTATGGCAAGATGTTTCATTAACTCATGGAGAAGCGGTGTGACTCAACCAGTGTGACACAAACTGTCTTAACATGAGCACACTCACCATGGAAGCAAAGGGGACTTTGGATCATTCTCTTCTGCCCGGCTCCTTCAGGACTCCTAAGACAGTACTTGCCCCCAGGGTTGGGTGAATTTTGAAACTCATGTGCACATACACATAATCTTTGGTTCAGCCCCAGTGCTACTGCCTGGAAAACCGCAGCAGGCATTCCCAGCAGCAACACGTTGGACTGAACCTCTATGGAGAACATATAGCCCCCCAGCCCTAAATTCAGACTCCTGGTAAAAGAAACGAGGCCTGGCTGCAGGCGATGGAGAAGGAAGAGAGGCCAGTGTTTCTTGGTGACTAGATAGTAGAGAAAGAACTAGCATCATGGCCAGCAAGATAATATAGACTGAGACAATGAAAATGCAGATGAATGGAGAATGAGATAAGAATAAACTGATTTTTTCCCAGTCGGCTGAATTACTAAAAGAGGAACTGAGACTGGCTGGAGGATGGACCAGTTAACAGGGAGATACCATCTCAATGAACAGTGACATGTGGGGTGCAGAGCTACCTCAACCTATCCTGGCTGGTTTACATCTCAAGGCTATTGATAGAGGGGACAATGTTAAGTCCAAGCCTTGAGAACTCACATCAAAAAGGTACACGTTGGGGTGGTCACTCACTGGTAGGTGCCCATGCCCTAGTGGATGACCCGCCACCAAGGCTTTCAATTACTAAAACAGAGAAAGCCCTGTACTTAAATGCACCAGGTAGTGAACTTGACTAGGCCTATTCCTGAGGGAACCATCTGGTCTACCTCCCATTCATGCCTGGTGCCCAGTTTATACTTGCATGACCCCAAGCAGTACCTCAGCTCTTCTCCAATTGTCTGACCCTGGCAGACATTGCTTACTGTATAATGCCGGACTACTAACCAACAGAGTACCCTGGCTTCTTCAGACTGAGGCAATATCCCCAGCTGCTTATTTCAAAGGCCTAAAATATCACTTTGTGGCATTGGATGTTGGCTGGCACAGCACTCCAATGTCTGTCTACTAGGAGACTGGAGCAGGCATTGGCTCTGCACCCTGGCTTCAGACTGGCTTTCATGGTCTGCTTCTCTACCAGAAACTAAATAGATGCTTTGTCACCAGCTCTCTGAAGCTCTTCAGGGACTGGGTCCACCCACCTCTCGCTTGGACTTCTGGGAAGACCTTTCAAGGATGTCATCACTGGACAGGTCTGAGTCCTCTGAGAAACTCAGCTGGCGCCGGAGTTGCAGCTCTGTAAGGTGAAAAGAGGCCAAGTCAAGACAGCAGTCAGCACCCCATGAAATCAAGCAGCCAGGAAGTCAGCCATAGGTGGGTCTCTAAAAGATTCCCCTCCAAAGGTGATAGGCCAACACCAAACAGATGGCATATTAGACACCTGTTCAAGATCCCTTGGTAAGACTGCTCCACTCAAAATCAGGCCCATGTTTGGGGTCATGTGACTTGAGGAAGGGTACCAACAAAAATCTACTCTATCTAGTTTCAAGTTGGCATTAACATTTCGTGCAGGCTGAGACAAGAATGGCTTGTTCTCTCTAAGAACCCTTGCAGCAGCAGCACAGGGGAGTGTATCTTTTGTGAATGATCGGGGAGGTACTTCCCACACTTGTTCTGTGAGCATCCCTCAGCCATGCATACCTGTTCTCACTATGGGAGACAACCTGTGGTGGCCTGAGTCCACTGTCGCACCACTGGATGGGGTACTGGAGCAGGACTTCTCATCACTCTTCTTCTTCTTGTCCTTCTTGTATCCAGAGAAGACTGATTTCCACAGGGACTTGGGCTTAGCAGCCACTTCCTCTGGGAGGCCCAGGCTAGGTTTCTCTGGGATTCGGCCTTCCCCTTTGGATTTCTTCTCTTTCTTGTTCCTGCGGGGGGAGAAGAGGGACGACCTCTTTTTGCTCTTCCCACTGGAGCCCTCAGATGAGGTGACAGAGCCATCAGGGCCTCCTGAGTCTGATGGAGGGGAGAGGATCTCCTCGCTAGTAGCTTCATGCTTCAGAGTGGGCTCCTGGGAGCCTCGGAGGCCTGTACGCTTGGTGGACTCTGGTCCTAGTTCCTTGCCCTGGGATGGTGCTGGGCGGGACCTAGATGATGCCATCTCCATGGCCTGCATCCGGCTCAGCTGTTTGGCCATGGCATCTCGAAGTGCCTGGCTCTTCACAGACTTTTCCCGGGCTCGCATGCGCTCCTCAGCCAGCTCCTTGGCTTCTGCAGAGACCACAGGCAGGCCTCTTTTCTGTGGTTGCATATCCGGATTCAGGGGAGGGAGCCGCCCATTCTCCTTAGCCTGGAGCTTCTCTGACTTGGACCAGCAGGAGGGGGGCGTGAAGAACTTCTCCTGCAGACTCGAGTCCTCAGTCTTGTCATCGTATGTGTCCTCCACATCATCAGCAAAGGGGATCTCATCCACACTCTCCACGAAGGACTTCCGAACCTCCTCCCTGGCGGGCTGGGCTGGCTCCCGTGGGGGCCGCATGAATGTGGTAGGAGGGGGAGGTGGGACAACTGAGGCCTCCCTGTGCTCCAAAGTCTGATGGGGTTTCCTTCGCAGGGTTGCAGGCTCCTCATTGGGAGGTGGGGGTGGGGGAGGGCTAGAAGGTGGGGTGAGCATTGTGGAGTCAGAGGTGTTGAAGCTCTGGCTGCCCAAGGTCTTCATGTTGGAAGAGCTGCCATGGAGACCCAGGCCTGAGCTGCTGGAGAGGTCCCTACGCTCCTCCTGGTTGCTCCTCAGCTCCCTGTCAGAGGGTGACTTTGGGGTCAGCAGTGGGGGCTGGTCACCAGCTGACTTTGGCAGGCCCAACCTTTTAGGAACAGGTGGAGGTTTCAGAAGGCTGAGGCCCTCTTCCTGAGGGGACTTGTCAACCGAGTACGACTTTAGGGATATTGGCTTAAAGGCAGGTGAGGGGAGGCTGGGCTCTGACCCCTTCTTCCGGTCCACAGGAGTGAGGCCCAGGCTACGGCGGATCTCGGCGCTCTTCATCCAGAACTCCTCCACCAGATCACTCCGCTTCAGGGCCTCCTCCACAGCCAGAGGGCCACTTAATCTGTCTTTGGTGTCTCCTTGGCTTTTCACAGGAAGTGGGGCCAGGGGTGTGGATGTTTTGGCTGGAACTGGCTGGAAACGTATGGGGGACTCGGTGGGTGAAGGTATGGAAGCATCTGAGGAAGGCTGAGGTTGGGAGCAGATGGGGGGCTGGGTGGAGGGAGGTGTGGGAGGGGCCACCAGAGACTCTGGCTTTAAACTGGTAGGTGAGGTAGGTGTCTTGGCTTCCGGCAGGGACACAGGCTGTGATCGGATGGGTGAGTGTGCAGTTTTCTGATCTGTGGGGGCTTCAGCTTTGGGCTTTTCTCTGGGGAGCAGAGGTGCAGGGAAGAGGGGCTCCTCGGGAGACTTTGTCTTGGTGGCAACAGAGGCAAGCAGGGCCTTGGTCCCCTACACGGAGAGAAGAGAACAGTGTAGGCAGCACCTTCCCTCAGGGAGCCTTCTCTCAGGGGCCTACACTGACGGAAGTAAAACCCTCTCCACCCTCTGGGCTAGGCTTCCCAGAGCTGCAGGAGGAGCATCCTCATTTTCAACTCCACTCGCTACCATTTCAAAACCTCTCCACTCAGCTCGCACGGCCTGAGCTTTCAGGGTTGGCTGATCTCACACATTCGTCCTTGGTTCCTGGTCCACCCACACGAACACTAATGAGTTGGACTTTCATCACAACCCACAGTAACTAGAGCTCTGGGGTCCCCGAGGGATAACATGGGGCTAATGTACTAGAAGATTTAAAGTCATTACTTAGCACAGTACTCCTCTCCAGCAACACTGACCCTCTGTGGAACCATGGAGGTGCACAGACCCTTATAATACCCCACCCATCCCCGGTTAACTACTGTGCATGTTGCCTGGAGCCCCAGAGACCAGGGCCTGGCTTTAAGTCCTCCCTGGTCTGTCCTGCAAGTTGTACTTCCCAGACCAAGAACCTCAGACATTAGCATGACACATTCACGTTCATTCTCTGAAGTGATTCTGGCAACCTAGAGGCATGTTTTTCATTTAAATAGTTACACATTCATTTTCACATAAGGAAAAAAAATATACCTATTATAAACCTTTAGATGCATAAATATCACTGCATCAACTTAAAAATAAACTTGCAAAAATTAAAGCAACAACAACAACAAAAACAAAACAAAAACAAACAAACAAACAAAAAACCCTCAAAAAAAATTAGCCCATCCATAAGGACTGAGGCAGCACCTGAACCCTGTACCTCGTCAAGTCTTACCTAGCACAAGATAGGAACTTCTTAGAAGTCACAAAATGGTTGGCTATAGAACGGCTTCAACTCTCTTGGTGGAGCTTACACCATGGGTCCTAAGATGGGGCCATATATCTTCAAGGTCCCACTGACCACCCGTCCCCAGCCCTGCTTACCTCTGCCCCAGGGCTCTGGGCTGGGGAGAACAGAACAGCTTGTTTCTGAGGTGACTGGCTGGGGCTGGAGACTTGGGAAGGACCTAAAAGGAGGGACACGGGGGTTTATAATAGGAATTAAGTTCCTTCCACTCTGCATACACTAGGAGTAGGGAGCAGCTAGATACCTGGAGGGTCTCACACCATAGCCAGGAGAGCAGGGCCTCAGACAGGCTAACTTGTACTCTGTTCCTCTGTCTGCCCTCAGAAAAAAAATCAGCTGAAGGGACTCAAGGAGGCACTGCCTGTACCCTGCATGCTGGCACTCTGGTCATCATATGATCTGGGCCCGGAGCTCCCAAACAACCCAAGAAGAGGTGCCACTGGCTGAGGCTGACTGTGGAGATCTGTGGCCCAGGACAGGCAAGGTCCAGGACAGGGAGGGTTGGGGCTTTTGGCCACCCACAGGGCTAGGCATAACAGGCTATAGGCGCTATTCTGAAGGCTTCATCTGTTATTACCGGCATGCCCCTGCGGGCTCTGGCTTTCTGGGAGTCCTTCCTCCTGCCCCTACCTCTCCCCTCCTGCTTTGGCGTATCAGGCAGTTTGTCTTCATCAATTTCTGACACTCTCAGCTCCAGATCAGCTGTCACTTGGGCCTGGCGCTGCAAGCGGAGTTCCGTTTCGGCGTCCGAAGGGATGTCATCAGACCAGTGCTGATCTGTGGGAGGCAGGCGAGTGTTTCCTTTCTGTGTCCTGCTTCCTTAGAGATTTGCTCAATGGGGTGACCCACTGTGCCATGAGATCTAAGCCAGGCACAAGGCCCCTGCAAACTGAGTCTCTTACCAGACACAAAGCATCCGTTGGGTTTGTGGACACCTGTTTGCTTTTGTTGTGTGTGATGTATGTGTTAGAGTGTGTGTGTGTCTGTCTGTCTGTGTGTCCTCACCTGTGTGAGGGCCAGAGGTTGGTATTGGGTGTTTCCCATTGCTCTTCACCTCATCTTTTTATGACAAGGTTACACTGAACCTGGAGCTTGCCTTTCAGCTTAACTGGTTGGCCCCCTAGGTCAGCCTGTCTCCACTCTCCTCTGTGCCCGGTGTTTCTAAGGGGGTTGGGGAGCTGAACTCAGGGCGTCCTGCCTGTGTAGCAGGTACTTTGCCCACTGAGCCATCTCCCCATCCCCATCCCATTTGTCTACTTGTAAAACACAGTGACCGCGACATAAGAGGCTGTGATGGAAGGCAAACTACCCCCGCCAAAACCCTTTGGGTACCTGTGGACTCATCATCCCTTCTCTTCTGCCAATCCCAGAGTTGCCTCCCACCCCAGCTGGCCCCCTAAACTTTTGGTGTAAACTGTCTTTTGTGAGTTCTGTCCCTCACGTGCCACAGGAGGTCACAGAGGAGCAGAGGGACGGCTGGGCCCCATACCATCCAATTCGGCACCAGTGTCTCCAGGGTCTCCATCCTCTGCTGCTTCCCCTTCAGTCTCTGCTGGCTCCGAGTCCACGTCCTCTTCTAGGTCATTCTCATCCAGAGGGGCTGTAAGGCAGAGACATTCACGGACGGGAAGAAACGGACAGACGGAAAAGTAACTGTGCAGGGCGCAAGAAGGTAGTGATGCATAGGCCACGGGGAGAAGGCAGGCCCCCGGGTCGGTTTCGGAGAGCGCTCTATAAGCAGCGTGGGTGCCACAGCCATTTCTCCACTCTCACAGGGCCAGGTGGGAGTAGAGGAGCAGCTTCTGGCCTGGAGGCATCACCTTTTCCTCCAGAGCTGCTGCTATGAGACCCCCAAGCCAGTCATTATCAAGGGATGCTGTGGGGCCATGGGCAGCTCTTAGCAGTATTTATATTACTTATATAACAGGCCCAGTACAGGCCACTTCATGTGCCATGAGGTAGATACTCTTCATTTTGAGGCAGCCAGAGGGCCCTGTTCCTCATGGTCACCTCTAGGTGACAAAGCCTAGGCCTGAGGGTCAAGTGATTCACAACGGGCTCTACTGTTGTTTGTGTCAGCACATGTACAGGCTGGGTGTCTTTTCTTGAGACAGCTTAGAGGAGCTTGTTAAAGCAAGAGGGTGGACAAGAGCGGACGTGTAAAGCTCCCTTTCTGGACTCAAGAATGGCTCTTTAGGGCTACAAAATAAAGTAAGCACTCATGCACTTCATCCACCCTGAGGCAACAGTCCTAGAGCTTTAGAGCACCTGGACCTAGCCTGTTCCTGCAGAGAATGTGCAGCCAGTACAGATGGAGAGTGGGAGAGCAGAGGCTCCTGCCTGTCAGCCTAGGACAGAGGCTCCGCCTGGGATGCTGTCAGCCTAGGACAGAGGCTCCGCCTGGGATGCTGTCAGCCTAGGACAGAGGCTCCGCCTGGGATGCTGTCAGCCTGAGGGCAAGCCTTTGATTTACTTAGAGTAAGGCATCAAAGCACATCTGGAGCATCTCAAAGCTGAACTGAACCAGGAGAGGCCAGGCCAACTTACTGGCTCTGCCCCTGTCAGCATGGGCCACTGAGCTCAGGTGATGACAAAACTTGAGAAAGAGACTCCCTCAGGGAGGGATGTCAAGAGACTCCTGTTTCTTGACATAACAGGAGGCAGTTCTGTGAGTTTTGATTTAATTCCCAACACTGTACACGTTTTTGTACACTTATTCAACACACTATTCATAAGAGGCCATAGTTCAACTCTATGAAAAATTCTTTTATGATTTTTAATTTTTTTTAAGGCAGGGTCTCACTATGTACCTCTGGCTGGCCTGGATCTTGCTACATAGACCAGGCTGACTTTGAACTCAGAGATCTGCCTACTTCTGCCTCCTGAGTACTAGGATTAAAGGTGTGTGTGTGTCACCGTGCCCAGATGAACATTTTCAAAGTTGAAACTGGAGAACTATGTCAAATAAGTCTGGAGAACGGCAGACAGCCCAGGGTTAGGAAGCTGTGGCTGCTGGACAGTTAACTTCCGCTCTTCCTGAGACACCAGAGTCATCCAGGGAGTGGGCAATGCCAAGGCACTCTTGTTCGTTGACAGCATTTATGGGGATAAACACTGGAGAAAAATTACTCAAGTATCCCCACAGGACTAAAACCTTCGAGTGGTCTTGTTGCTTTGGGCCACTCATGAAGATGCTCACCAGAGAACGTGTGAATGTGACTTTGGAGACACCAACAACCACTGAACACACCCCAGGGTCCCGCTTTAAAACTAAGCTTTGTACTGGGATGGCGAGTCCATCATTACGCTCTGCCATGTTGAGGAATAAGAGGACGCTGTGAACAGAATCTGGGCCCATTCCAGGGGGCCTTTGTGCACAAATGCTCGCATTGAGGTGGCAACCACATTCTCTCTGCAAGCAGCCCAAAGGAGACCACTCCTGGCTTTCCCAGGCCGGCCCAGCCTCCAACCAGCCTCTCCCAGTCCTGGTCTCTTGGTCCTTTCCAGTTTTCCTACTAAGAAACATCTCAGAACACCTTGAAAGAAATGATGGTCACATATATCAAAAAACAAACACTCAGTGCTATTGCGCGGCGGCAGCAGATGTGCGCGGAGACACAGCTAGAGCGATGGAACCAAGGGATGGAATTCTGGTTAAGATGGAGCGCTGTGCTGGAAGCGGCCACACAAATGAGGAGCCACACACTACGGAAGCTGGGAGTGGCCATTTATGTTAGCTGCCTGCGAGAACATCCTTTCTCCTCAGTGCTGTTCCTCCTTCTAGCTCAGAAGGTGATATTCAGGGTTAGCCATACTAGACTCAGAGGCCTGGCCCCTCCCTCCCCTGTGTGGGGCCTCCTAACACATATGTCTACTTACAGCTGCTTGTGAGGACAATGGTGATAAAGGTCCACAAGCATCGTCCCTACTTGTCCTACAAGTGATGTCTCCCTTTGGGGGGCTTCTAGGGTTAGTGGAGACTGCTCAGCTCTGAGGGCACAAGTTGTCAAGGCGGGAAGGACTGTCTGCTCTACCCCAAACGCCAGGCACCCTTCTCCTTGAGAAACAGGTTTCTAGTGAAACAAGGAAGGATAATTAAGACCCCTCAGGTCACCTCTGGCCTGTGTCCTGTGACGCTGGTGCCAGCCTGGCAGCCTCTTGTATGTTCAACGGTGCCCACCAGTCGTCGCTTCTCCTCTTGGCAACGGAAAGGCAAACTTTCCGTGAATTCCTGTTTAGACTGGTCCTCTGACACATTGGTGGGGTTATGGGACAGTATCTGATATCATTCCATATCTACTGCAACCCAACTTTACTTCAGCATAAAAAGCTTCCTTTCACCTTGGCTTTCATATCTAACCGATAATGGTAACTTTTAGAAGACACGACTCCATCCTATCTCCACTGTTGGCCTCCAGTCTGCCTAGGGATGGGGGATGCGCTTCTGGTCCATGCATATGGGCTGTCTGACTAAGCATGCACGAGCCCCGCCCACTGGCTCTGCCCTCGCATGCACCAGCGACAGGAGCTGAGTCCTAGAGTTAAGATGCCAGCAGAGCTGCCTAGAGAAAGAGGTTATGAACAGGGAGGGGGTGTCACATATCACCAGACTACCTCCGGAGACAGTCTCCAGCCAGGCCTGTACTGCTGCGCGGCGTACGGAGGGAAGGCCGGTCACTGAATTTAAAACAGATGATAAATGCACAGTTAAATACTGGTAAGTTCTTAGCAGGGAAAGCTGGTCAGTCCTAAAATTCAAAACAGAGGACGAGGAACCAAGGGCATATAAGGGACCATCCAGCACAGACACAGGAATGTGTGTGTGAGATCCAATGTCAGCCTGTGTGACGGGTATTTGGGATAGAGAAAGAAGACAGAACTCCAGAGAGGTCAGCTCAGGCTCAACTGCTGAGTGGTCCTTGTCCCTGTCTTGTAGTTCATCTTGATGTCCTAGAGGATAAAAGGTCACATGAAGGCCCAAGTTTTCCCATGGACTGTAGGTGATCTTCTACAAACTCAAAGCCTCATGGGACAGATAGCCCTGGGTGGCACCACCTCAGCCAGAAAAGGTGATGCCACCAAGGGTCTCTATATGGAAGACAAGTGGCCAAAGAGAAAGACATTAAGCCACCCCACACCTCTAAATGAGTTTTGCCTTTTTTAATTGCTTCTCCTTAGAAGAAGGCGGAGGCTGGACATGGTAGTAAGAGTCATTCTAGAGGCTGAGGCAGCAGGATCTTGAGTTCAAGGCCAGCATGGCTAGCTTAGTGAGACTGTCAAAAAAATAAGAAAAGGAAGAAAGACAGAGAGAAGGGGGAGGGGAGGCCAGGCATTGTGGTGCACATCTTTAATCCCAGTACTTAGAAGGCAGTAAAGGGTGGGTCTCTGTGAATCCAAGGTCAGCCTGGTCTACACTGCAAGTTCCAGCCCAATACAGGATACATAGTAAGATCCTTCTTCAAACAAACAAGAAAGAAATCAAATAAACACATTTCACCCAGGTGGGAAACAGACCACTTTACCTCAAACTTGGGGTTGACAATGGCACAGCGACACCAGAGGCCCCTGAGATGCACCTGTCCTTACTCTAACTCCTAAGTACGCTCTCTTCTTCGGTCCTGTCATGCACTCATACGACACCCACTCTGTCAACACACTCTGGACAGGGATAAAGAATGCCCTGCTGAGAAATGCAGGAGACGGCAAGTTCTAAAATCTTCTGAGTCAGGGTCACGCTCCTATTTTGCATCAGTAGAGCCAGAGCCAGCAACTTCACAACTCACAGAGAACTTTACATATCTTTGAATGAGAGCCAAGGACAGCAGTCCCCCAGGAAACAGGACCCCTGCAGCCACAGTAGGTCTCGGAGTGGGCACTCAGGATGTACACTGGGCTCTGGGGCTCAAGCAGTTACCTCTGGAAGTGGAGGACTCAGAGGTTGGGAGCATCCTCTCCTCCGCCTCTCTCTCACGGATGTGTGTCCAGTGCACATCAGCCTGGATCGCCAAGGGATCTGCTGTGGTTATGATCTGCTGCAGCCTGCTATTCCCGGCTAGCGCGCCAGGTGCCCAGGAAGGAGGGTACAGGGGGACAGGAGGGAAAGTGAACGGTAACAGAGAGGGAGGAGGGGGTGAGACAGCACAGGAAAGGAAACAAAGAATTACAGTGTTTGCTGGGACCAGTTTCAGTCAGAAAGAGGTAAAAACTGTGAATGCACATGCGCATGTGGGCATACTCACCACATGCACACCACACACACACACACACACACACACATACACACATGCTCACACACACAGGAGTGCACACACAGAGGCACATGCTCACACACCACACATATACACCACACCACACACACGAGTGCACACACACACACTTTCTACTCATTTGGTTTGTTTTAGTCGTTTGAGCTGCACATACACATCTTGGTTCAGTGAGATCCACACACTCCACCTCCAAATGCAGAAGGATCTTTCCTTTCCATCATGAAATGGGTCTGAGGCCCACACCGCCCAGAGTGGGACAGGTCAGATGACCCTCACCTTGTAGGGCCGTGACTGCAGGGGCCCAAGGACTTGGCTGTTAGCTAGCACAGCAAGCTCCCGAGGGCATCCTTCCTGACTATCACAGGTGGGTGAGGGTGGTGCTCCTCTGCCAGGAGCCAGCCAACTAACCAGGACAGGTATGTGCTTTGCTGGGACTTCAGGTTTTTTTACTCTCTGCAACAAAGCTGATGCTGGAGAGAAAACGCCCTTTGGTCAGAGACCACATGCCACGTGCTGGCGCTGTGGCTGGGACGATGACGGGGGCAGGTGGTCATCTGTGAGGGTGGGGATGGCAGCCAGGGGAAAGAAGCAGAGCTCTGTCCTGCGAAGTCCTGAACGCCAGCATTCAGGCCATAGTGAGGCAATACTCCTGCTCTACTGTGGGTGAAGCCCCTTCTTTCTTACAAACTCGACCTGAAGCCCTTCTCACCCCTCTGGCCATGAGGTTTGCCTCTTAGCTAAATCAACACTCAGCAACACGCCCTCATGTGCTCTCGATGGCAGAGCCTGTGGAATTCACATGCAGCCCCTGCCCCACAGGACCCTCTCATTAGTGCTTGGGTCATGCCACACGGTAGGGTTAAGATAAAGGGACAGACAGCCAGTAACTAAGGAGCGTGGGGGTGGGCACTGAGCAAGGGAGGACAAGCCATTCAGGCAGTAAGAGCAGGTGCCACCGATCTGAAGGACGGACGCTGGGGCTTCTGCCAGAAGCCAGCTTCCACCTGGAAGTGTATACTCCCCACCCCCCGACACCCTTAACTGGATACCACCTGTCACTACCAGGACAGCTCTGTAACAGAGTCATGAAGATATGACATGGCACACTGCGCCAGAGAGGTCTCTCTCTGATGGGGATGTTAAACTGTACAGTGACACAGAGTTGGCCTCACAGACTCTGGTACTGGTCTCTACCGACTCACAGCTCATCCCCAAAGATAGGCTGCCCAGATGGCGCTGGCAAGGGCTGGATCACAGCAAACTCACCAACAGCTTCAATGTGTCAGGACCAGGGAGGGTGAGACACAGAGAAAATGGTTGGTCCTTTCTCTGGCTTCTAAGCAACACAGGGAAGAGTTGAGCCTTTTCTGAGCACAGCTCTGCCTTCTGCCAACACATGCAGCCGTGTGGTGTGTGTGTGTGTGTGTGTGTGTGTGTGTGTGTGTGTGTGTGTGTGTGTGTGTGTGGGCATCCACAGCATGGAGGCCCAAGGCTGAGACCAAAGAGCTGTGTCTGGGCAGCGAGCTTTTACTGGATAAAGGGAACTCAGAGCAAAAGCTCCAGGGACAGCAGTGGGGCTCCATTCCACAAACCCTATCCCCTGTCCCCTGTCCCTGTGCTGTTCTGCACTTTGTCTGTGGAGGCTCTGTCAGGGCTAGGTGTGCCCAAAGCCTTTGAAAGCAGCTTTATAAAAATGACCTTTCCATGTGGGACCTGCTCTTGGAGGTACATCTTAGACGGCTGCTTGGGAGCTGGGGTGGAGATGGGCAGGGAGCAAAGCGGGTACCTTCACATGTACCCATTTCTTCTTCCTTTGAGAGATGCCGAAGCCACTGGCTTTGCAGGAGTTCTCTGTCCCAGGGGCAATACTCCCCTTCTACAGCAGGGGGAGCCAGACACCCACAGACAGCACCAAGAATCCCACAGGGGGACAAGTGGAGAAGGGAATGGAGGCAGGAAAGAGAACAGAGAGCAGAGTTATGGCAGCTGCCTGCAAGAGTATCCTGCCACTTGTCCACACAGGCATCCAGCTGTGCTGCCCCAAAGAGGCAAGGCAGGCTGGGAACAAAGGAACAACCAGGGCTTGGCTGAAGGAACAGTGAATTCCCCTGCCTGGGATGTGAAGTCTTCGCGAAGGGAGGGGGGCAGCTCTCCCAGAGTTCTGTGGGGGCTAAAGGCTGCTAAGTAGTCATCGTCACATGGAGAATATGGTGGCTCAAATGATTCGAACAGAACACCTTTCCCCGTTGGAGCTGTGAGAGGTTGGACTCAATCTGATGCGTGTGAGCACATGGACACTCTGGGCCAGCATGGCTGCAGACATGACAGACTAGAGAAACCACGCTCTGCTAGCCCAGTCTGTCCCTAGCACATTCCTTCTTCATGTCTCACCCAACTGGGCGAGTCTACCCAGTTCCACATTGGCCTTCAGAGGAGTGGGTGCAGGATGAGAGATGCTGCAGGATGCAGGATGAGAAGATGACTAACCATCCTCAAGTGTACCACCCTGAGCACAGACAAGGATAGCAGACTAGTAGGCAGTGCCACCACCGAGAGCTAATTCTCTGTGTCCACGCTGTCCAGAATTTAACCCATAGTTCTGATTCACCGCTGGAAAAACAAGTGCTTGTCCCTCCTTTGGCTCTGTGTCCCCTGGGATGAGCATGGCTCTCCTTGGGGACTCCCTTCCTTACCACCCACAGGCCCTCTGCAGCCAGGGAGAGTGATATTCTCAAGGCAGCCAGACAGAGGGCTGAGCAGAAAAATCTCAGGCCCAATGCAAGAGTACGTTTAGAAGCAACTGGAATGGCTGGAAACGCAAAAACCTGAACACATTCTTCAGGTCTCCAAGGTTATAGCCTGCGCGGCTGGAGCCAGTTTAGGGAGCATCTAAGATCGCAGCAGTCTGTTATCCAGCACCATGGGGGACCCCTCGAAGGAGCTAACCTTCTTTGTCTTATTAAAGTAAAGCTCTCTACATGAAACTGAAGGGGATAAAAGAGAGAGTGAAAAATGAAAGCAACCTAATTTGGATGTAGTCCTCAGATGAGCCCTGCTTCCACTTCTAGTTAAAAATACCCATGTAGACAAGGATGCCAGGCGCTGCATCCTACCTGAGGTCTAGAATGAGTGAGGGCCAGAAGACCTCAGGTCCCGAGGGCGGCGTCCAGACTCTAATGTCTACACCTCCTCCACTCACACCAGAAACACAGCCAAAGGGGGTGGGGGGTGGTGGGGTCAGGACGTTTCTGACCTTCACTGGACTCCTCCTCTTCCTCTTCATCGTACTCTTCCTCCTCCTCTTCCTCTTCATACTCCTCCTCCTCTTCCTCAGGCTCAAAGTTCTTGGAGGCCTCTAGCTCCTCCTCGCTCCTCCCCTTCAGAAGGGCATGGATCCTCACTGCCTCCTTCCAGGGAACCCCACCTAGGTCAGAGGTGGGGAGCTGATCGTCGTCATCGTCCTCCTCCTCCATCTCCGACTCGGAACTGCTGAGAGCAAGTAACCACACGAGTGAAGGAATGGCAGCGTGAGGGGAAGGAAGGTTCAAACCCACAGTCACAAGTAGCAGTTCCCAACAGAGCAAGGCCCAGGAAGCAGGGCAGGCTGCTTCCCTTCCCCGGCCAGGGAGGGCAGACACGCATGTGCAACCTATGCAGACCCACCCGAGGAGCAACCTGGCCCATGGGGCACAGTGGCTACCCATGGCACACCAAAGGGAGACGGTCCCTGCTTGCCATTGTTTGGCTGGAGAACTCAGACTCTATGCAAACTGATTCCTGTGAGAACCATGGGTGGGCAGGGATGTGGAAGATCCCAAGAGGCTGAACCGGTAGGCAGAAACCAGTACATACATGTGTGCGTGCGCGCACGCGTGCGCGCGTGCACACACACACGCACACACACACACACACGCACGCACACACACACGCACGCACACACGCACGCACGCACACACACACGCACACGCACACACACGCACACACACACACGCACACACACACACACACACACGCACACGCACACACACGCACACGCACACGCACACACACACGTTAAGGACAAGACAGCAGATCCAGTAAAGGCCCCACACCCAGCACAGGTATAGCAGAAACCCTAACAAGGCCCCAGCTTGGCTTGGGCAGTTTGTGGGGCCACTGGCAGTGGGGACTAGGATCTATCCCCAGTGTGTGCACTGACTTTTGGGAGCCCATTTCCTACAGAGAGGTACCTTGCTCAGCCCAGACATAGCAGGGAAGGCCTTGGTCCTGCCAAGGACAGACTTTGTTGACTCCCCATGTGAGGTCTAACCCTCTCTGAGGAGCAAATGGGGGGTGGGGTGGAGGGAAGGTGGGGAATGGGAGGAGGGAGAACTGGGATTAACTTGTTAAAAATATTTAAAAAAAAAGAGAGAAGAAGAAAAGCCCCACCTCCTGGGGCTCACCCTCATTCTTCTTGTCTGTTCTTCACGGTACAGGGCCAGCTCGGCTGCATCCAATAACTTCCGTGAAGACAAAAATCTGACCTCTGCTCTCCTTCGGGCCCTGCCAAGGGAGGCTGTATGGTATGTAGGATACAGTTGTATGTGGCTTTGCTGGAGGGGTTTCTAATTTGTGTCAGAGTCGGGACACTTGGTCCTCTGTCAGAGCTATGCCCTGGACCACGTTGGAGAAAAGCCTATAGGACAAAGCACAGGGCTGAGCTCTGGGCCCAAGCTCCACAGGCATGAAGAGTGGGTGGCAGCTGAGTCTCAGCCTCCTGAGAAGGGGAGTTTCCCCCCATAGCCCCTTTGCACGGGAGTCAAAGCACACATTGAAGTGCTGGCCACGGCACGCATTTCAAGAGCTCTGTCTGGCGTGGGAGCTAGGGTGATGCCTGGCCACACTCAGTCTGAATTTAGGGACCGGTCGCACCAGGAAGGCCAAAGACTTTTATTTCACGGGGAAAGGGGGGTTTTTAGGTTGACCTGAAGACTAGATCAACCACGTGGACTATAAAAAAAATCACTATGTACATAACAGAGTCCCAATAAAAACTCCAAGGTTCCAGGCCTGAGTGAATGTGACAGCACGAGCGGAGACCAGGACAGGAATGCTATCCCTTCTCCACAGGAACAGGACAACGGAAGCTCTGAGTCTGGTAGTTTCCTGGACTCTCCCATGAGACAGTCTTGCCATGGCGGAGTCCTAAACCTCTGCATCTCTCCCCCAGTGGAACAGGCCCTAGCCATGAGCATGACGGCTTCCAGCAAACTCTGAGTCCCTCTCATGCAGCTGAGCCTCATGGTGCTTCTGGCAAACTCCTGTACTAGGGAGGTGGGGCAGAAATAAGGGTGTGTCCCCTCTTGTCTGCTGACTAACTTCTCACAGGGACACGATGCTGACATCTCTACCGCAGGCTGTGTAAACCCCTCCACTCTGCCTCTGTTCCACCAAGTTGGTGATTAATGATCCTTCCTCCCATTGTAATAGGCCCCAGTCATGAGCACGATAGCTTCTGGAAAGTTCTGAGTCCCTCTCAAGTGGCTGAACTTCATGGAGCTGCGGCCCTCAACAGGAAGGCCATGTGATACCTAACAGGCATGTGGTAAAGACCAGGGATCTCGGTCGGTCACCAACCTTACACCGTTTATTCACTCCCACAATCATTCATTCATCCATTCTTTTTTTTTCTCCTGAGATGGGTCCCATTACATAGCCTAGGCTGGCCTGAGTCCTCAGTCCTCTTGAGAAATGGGGTTATAGGTGTGTACTGCCATATTCTGCCTAGAGATCATCCTGAGAACTGTTTACAACTCAGCCAATGGACACACTCAGCTAACGTAGACTGAGTCGTCTTCTTGTAGCAAAGGGATGGCAAAGGTGACCCGGGAAAGCCCAGGTATACCATAAGGTGTGTGTTGGAGGCTGATGTGGCAGAGATCTGGGAGGAGGTGGTTTAAAGTGTAGACATCTGGCCAGGTATGGTGGTACATGCCTGTAATGCCAGAACTTGGAAGGCAGAGATGAGGGTCCCTGTATGTTTGAGGTTAGCCTCGTTTAAACACATTCCAGGCCAGCCAAGGCTATGGTGTGAGACCATGGCACGCACGCGCATGCGCGTACACACACACACACACACACACACACACACACACACACACGAACCAAGCAAATGAACGCGCATGCGCGTACACACACACACACACACACACGAACCAAGCAAATGAACAAACGCGCATGCGCGTACACACACACACACACACACACACACACACACACACACACACACACACGAACCAAGCAAATGAACAAACCACAAGAGGGAAACTAAATGATGGAAAGCGGCCCTGAGTTCTAAGCACCGCCCACCATTATTTCCACTGCCCCGTCTTTCTCCACTTAGGTGTTTTCACTAGTTTACTTTCTTGTTGATGAAGTATGCTGCGAGTGCCATTCACCATTCATATCTGTAAGTAAAGACACGGAGACTTCTGCACTCATCTTAAATTTTCTGTCCCTCCACCATGGCTCAGTGTGCCCAGTGGCTTCTCTAGGGGCTGGGAGGGGCTGTGCCTGGCTTCCCAGGGCCTGAGTACAGCCTGACATCACCCATGCCACGCTATTAGCTGTACTGGGCATAATTTGGGAGATGAATACATCTCTCTGTGATGATGACAATGACGTCCCATGACGACTATTAGTGCCACTTCAGCTAGTTTTATGACAGCTTAGGGATTGTGAGTGTGACAATGGGAGCAGAAAGGTCAGTCCCCATGTCCCTCTATCAGCTGTGAGCATAAGCATTTGTAAGAGGCATTTCTATTTGCTCCTGCAAAGCAGCCTCCCTAATTGCTGGGAGGACAGTGAGAAACCCACAGGAGCAGGTAGAAGCTTCCTTCCAGCAATCATAGGACATTGGGGTCAATGTGAGGGTTGCCCAGCTCTTACAACACACAAAAGTCAAGGCGTAAATCCAGGACCGCATGTATGTCTGGCAAGCACTGTACCATTGAGCCATACCCTCTGCCCCAACGTGCACTTTAGATCCCCCTGTTGATTCAGGCATCTGAACCTTAGGTCTTAGCCTGGTGAGGCTGGAGAACCCGCAGCATCATGGACCCTGATACAGTCTCCTAAGAGAGACAGGAACCAGGATGGCTAATCATCACCTTCCCAGCTGGGCCTGGGAAATGGGTGGGAGGCTGAAGTAGGAGAGTAACAGGTTCAAGGCCTGTCTGGGTTACACAGTGAATTTAAATGGCCCAGGCAACTGAGTGAGACCCTAACTAAAATTAAGAATGTCTTTTTGAGGACTGGGTGCATGATTCAGGAGTGTGCCTAGCATGCATGAGCCGTGGGTTCAATCCCTGAAGCACAGGGCACTTGTCTGTCAGCATTCCTTCATTTCTCAGGCACCCTTTAGCCACATGACCACCCTTCTGCACAGCTATTCTTACAGTGGATCGTGCCTAACCAAGACATAAGGGAATCAGGATTTCTAGCCGTGTGTCCAGGTTCTTCAGTGCTTCTCCCAGAAATCAACAGTGATTCCCTATCAGCAGCTGCCAGGGTGGCATTCCTAAAAATCTGGTCCAGAGACAGGGCTCTGAGATGGATCTTACGGAGTTCTATGTCAAACTCTCTCCCTCCTTTCTCTTTCCTTCTTCTGGACCTCATGTCATGCAGGTTGACCTCAAATTTGCTATGTAGCAAGGATGGCCGTGAACTTCCCATCCTTCTGCCTCCACCTCCCACAGAACCACATGCAGTCCTGGGATTAAATCCAGGGCTCTGTGTATGTTAGGCAAGCACTCCACCAACTGAACGACATCCTCAGCGCCTTCCCATTGCGACTATCAGTCGGAGGGAAACAGGAAACAAATGGCTTTGACTCTTAGGTCAAGCTTCTATCTAGTCAGTGACCCCAGTCTGCTCTGCCACACCCCTGGGTCTCACTGACCCTGGCAACACTCTGCTGCCAAGCAGGGGCTGAAGAAGGCACACATTGTTCTCTACATTCACCCTGTGGAAACCGCGCATGCGTATCAGCCAGGGTTGGCATTCCTTACTGCCTCTGTTGGAAAAGGGGCTGGAGCCGGAAGAAAAGGGCAGAGAGGGACTCCTGTTTAGTCATGGTCTGCTTGGAGAGTGGCTTTTCCTCTTGTTCCTCCGCCTGTGCCATCAACTCTGGGGAGTCCTCTGAAACTCTGTTTGCTCTGCAAGAGTTACTTGTTTGTTTCAGGGGCTCGCCGGCTGGCTTTGTTCTTTAAATTTTTTTTTTAGATTTATCAGTTTTTAATGTGTATGGGTGTTTTGTGTGTCTGTATACCACATGCATGCCTGGTGCCTTCAGAGATCAGAAGAGGGCACCAGATCTCCTGGAAATGGAGTTACAGAAGCCTGTGAGCCACCATGTGGGTGCTGGGAATTGAACTTGGGTCTTCTGCAGGAGCAACATGTGCTCTTAACCATTGAGCCATCTCTCCAGCCTGTGTAGTCTTTAGAAGTAATGGAGAGGAGGCAATGAGGGACACGGCAGTTGGGCTGTACCCAAGTCACCTTCCTAGACATGGATTAGTTCTCCTGGCCTATGGGTACCTACCCCCGCAAACACACACACACACACACACACACACACACACACACACACACACACACACACGAGTGAAAGTGCCTCCTGGAGATTTCCAGAAGTCTGCAAGAAGTTAAAAAGATGATGAGGCTTTGTCAAGGGTCTGTGACACTGTTTAGGACCTGCAGCACTGTGTGAACTAAACCATAGAGGTGATTATAAAAATCTCCCAGGATGTCAGCTGACTCTGCAGACCAGTTTCCAAAGCATGTCCCTTGACACCAGCCTTACTGTTAAAAGGAAGGTTCTCAGGCATTACCCCAGAACAGCAGAATGGCCCCTCAGTCCAGCCATCTGCTACACAAGTAGCTATGAAACAGAGATGCAGATGAGCAGTGTCCAGGGCAGAGTAAACTTGAGCCAATCAGGTTCTGGCTCTCAACCCACCTGGTGAAGGAAACCACCAGCATCCCTGGCTTTCTTCACTAGAGAGGGTTGCTTCGCTGTAGTGGGATGTAGTGACAGCTACTGCTGACACTAACTTGGTGACCACCAGGTGCCTGGCATTCATTTATGTAACTGTTCATGATAGATTCATGACACACGATGAATGTGGGGAAACCGAGGCACACAGCATAAGTGATTTGCTTACCGTTAGTGGGTCTGGACTTCAAGTCCAGATCACAGCCATGATCTAAAATATCACAACGTACCACCCACCAGAGATGGCTTAGCCAAGTTCTCTGAACTGGGAGAGAACATGCTCCTGGGCTGGACTGGGAAATGCACGCACACACGCACGCACGCACGCACGCACGCACGCACGCACTCACTCACTCACTCACTCACTCACTCACTCACTCACTCTTCCTTCCCTTCTTAAGTCAAGGTCTTGAAATACAGGCTTGATCTCCCTGCCTCTGGAATTACAGGCATGAACCGATATGTACAGCTTGGACAAGGTGAATCTTCTAAGTGTGTCTGTTCTCATCTTCCGGGCTAGCCCCTCACTAAGAAGGCTGAAGGCTGCAAATGCATCTGACCGAACTTGGTTCGACAGGGAAGATGGGTACAGCACATCTGTTATAGGCACCTTACTACTTCCTAGGGGAGTGAGGCAAAATCCATAACTCTTGCTCTGAGACCCCCCCACTTTATGAAGCATTTGATGTGGGGTTTTTTTTTTTTTTTTTTTACTATTTTTCCCCATTTTTATAAAAGACCTTCCACTTATTTTCGCAGTGCCAAGGAGAGAACCCACCTTTTGAACTTGCAAGTTAAATAAATGTGTTTACCACTGACTCACGCCATACTTAAGAGCCTGTGTTTCTGTTTCCAACCTTAATAGAATTTCAACGGGCATTTTCTTTTTCTTTTTTCTTTTTTTCAAGACAGAGTTTGTCTGTGGCTTTGGAGCCTGTCCTGGAACTAGCTCTTGGAGAGCAGGCTGGTCTCAAACTCAGAGATCCCCCTGCCTCTACCTCCAGAGAGTGCTGGGATCAAAGGCATGAGTCACCACCGCCAGCCAAGTGGGCATTTTGTTTTAGATAGATGCTAACTTCATATTTGACCCCGACTCATCCCAAGGTTAAGCCACCTGCTCTGATAAGGGGCTATTATTGAGCTTGGCAGAACTGGGGCTGGCAATGAGAGCAGATGACTCTCCTCCACCTGAGGACAGGAGTGTAGGGTTGTCCCCACACACACTTTGGATGCACTGCAGTTATGTGACAGTGGCCTGAGGTCAGAGAAGGCTCTGGCACTGCACCTACAAGGGGGCTGTCTCGAGTATGCCAGGGAGCTGTTTGTGGGGCCAGTCCGAGGGGCACTTCATCAAGGTGCCCGCCTCAGATCGCTTCATCACAGGGCCCGCCCGGGATCTTTCTGCTGGGACGCAGCCGAAAGCAGCTCTGCTCAGAAGTGCACTCTGAGAGACATTCTTGGACCTTTAAAGAAAGGCTGCCTTTTCTATCACCATACATCTGCTCATCGCCTCTAAGTCAAGGTTCTTGTTCTGGAGCCTCAGCTCTGGCAAGGGAGTCCCGTGATAGTCTGGTCTGCGTGGACTCTGGCCCTCTTTGTCATCCTGTCCTCTCCCACACCTGCCTCTACTGACAGGAGAGCCACGAGAGCATCACACACGGGTACAACTGCTGGGTAAGAGGATGCATGCTGGGTCAGCTAAACAGAACCGACCCTGACTGGAGAAACCAGATGCCTCCTGTGTGTGGCCCCTGGCATGCAAGGTCTCTGCCCCTCTTTAGCCATAGGAGACCCAGAGAGGCTGCCGAGTAACCAGTGGCCGAGTCACCTCTGCTTCAAACTGGTATCATCTCTGGAAGTGTCTGCTCCACGGACGCATGCTGTCTTCAGCTTGCTTTCCTTCCTGTGACCATCTTTCCCCTCCCATGGGGAGTTATAAGCAACAAGTGGTAGATCACAAGTGGGACTTACCTTTCCCATGAGTCACAAAGTGCTGGGGAAGTGGGCTGCACTCAGGAAATCTTACAGATTGTGACCCTTTCCAGGTCCGCTCCATCTAGTGAAGGCTACCTACATTGCTCTAGACTTACAGGGTCATACGGTAATGACGGCTGACCTTGATTTAGAGGCAGGACTTGATGGTGTAGGGAGAATGAATCACAGGGTGGCAGGAAAAACAGGAAGTCTGAGTTGGAATTTCAGGTCCTGTCAAATTTATCACCAGTTTCCTCCCTACAAGGGGATAAAACTCAGGGCTCACACCTAGTCCTCGGATTCTCACGAACACATACAGCAGCACACAGAGGAAACTCCAAATGCTTAGAGATGCTAAGGAATGTTTTAAACCTGGTGTTCCTATCTATTCCTGAACCTTCACACCAATTTGAGGACGATACCAACGGTGTTACGTTATAGACGAGGGAACCAAGAGATGTGCCTACTTCACAGCCGAGAAGCAGAAGAATCAAGAATCCAACCCAACCAAACTGGTTCAAATTCCTTTGCTCATCAAACTCTTTTGCTGCCAGCTGAATCTGGGGACCCAGTAAGGCCACTGCCCCAGGGACCCGATAGCCAGGCAAACTGTGGGATGGGCTGACCTGCTGGCCACATCCTCTTCCGTGCCCTTGTCTAACACGCTGCTCAGGTTATGCTCCGCCTGCGTTTCCTCAGGCACCTCCTCCAGCTCCTCCACCTGTCTCACAGATCGGCGGTAGTTCTCCAGCTCGATCCTCTCAGGGGTCCCCCTCAGCCTCTTGGCGATGCTGGGCTCCTCCAGGCCATTCATGCTGGAACCTTTGGGAAAAGCAAAGGATGATGATGGGCGCTGGTGTTGGATGAAAGGGAATATTGACCACTGGGACAGCCATAACTCATTTCTCAGGAAAACAAACATAGTTCTCTGGGAAGTCAGAACATGGGCGACTGGACGCTGGATTGGCCTGAGGGCAGGGAATGACACTGGTAGGTATGGGCAACACTTCCCTAAGTAGGAGGCACAGAGACCACACATCCTCACCTGCTCCTGGTCAAGCCAAGACAGAAAGGCACCTTTTAACAGGTGATGGTGACTGGGTTGGGGGTGAAGGGTCTGTGCAGGGCCTTCAGGCAGTCTCTCATCATCAGGGACTAAGACACCCACAGAGAGGGTGTGACTTCTAGTGGCCCACACCGAGATGAACTGAAATCCAGCAGCACCTGCTGCGGTGTATTGAAGACCTGCAGATTGCATGGTGTCTGCCTGTGTCCTGTCGCCATGCGTCTGGTAAATATTTTGTAGGACAAAGCATGTCACAGAGGTGGTGCTGAGCCTCCTACATGGCTGTTCAGTGGAGAATGGAGCCAGGCATGTCAGTATGAGGCAGGTGTCACTTACCATGCCAGCATACAATTACACTTTTCCGGGCTGGAGAGATGGCTCAGCCAAAACAATTACACTTTCCTGTAAACAGTCAGCTATGAGGTGAGACTCAGAAATTACTCAGCACTTGCCCCCAGTCATTCTTGCACTCAGGGACCTGAGCTCTGTCAATGATCTTTGCTTGTCGGTTAGAATGACAGGGGTCACTAGAAGATACTTTTTTGAATTTTACCATTCCTATGGCATATCTGTTTTTCAGTATTCTTGAGTAACACTGTAGACTCACAGTGTTTCTAAACTTAAAACAAAGCATCCATGTTTCTTTCTTCCTTTTTTTTGTTTTTGTTTTTGATTTTTTTTTTTTTTTTTTTGAGACAAGATTTCTCTGTGTAACAGTCCTGGCTGTCCTGGAATTCACTTTGCACACCAGGTTGGCCTCAAACACACTGAGATCCACCCACCTCTGCCTCCCAAGTGCTGGGATTAAAGGCGTGCATCGCCACCACCTGGCTGTGTCCATGTTTCTTTAGTCTCCCTCAACCCACAGCAGTGCTCTGCATCCTTTCTTACCGCCCTGGTCCTCTCTGGCACACTTCACTGCGCCAGTTCTGCTCAGAGCAGTGTACCTGCTGTGTCATGACACCACACAGGTACATTCAGATGAACCCAGGTTAGACCCTGACTCCACCAGCAATGGGCAGTGTCGGAACACGGTCCGAGAATGGAGTAGTGTGAGAACAACTCTGAATGCTTGTGAGAAAATGCCAAGAAAGAAGCCAAGAGTCTCAGAACCTCAATTTCTTCAAATCAGGAATTGTTCTTAACATGCTTTCATGCTCCTCCAAAATGCAGTAGATAGGAGTGAGTTTACTTCAGGGTATTCATCACAACTGGCTCCTGGTGTTTGTTTAGGGGCTTCTATACAAAAATATGTTTTTGCCATGTGCAGCTTGTCCTTGATATCGTACACAGCTTGAACTCATGAGAACTCACTCATGGTTTTTCTTAACCCTCAGAATATATACACTGTCTGGTGCTCTGGATAAAGTTGGCTATTACATGAGACTTTATTCTACCTCATTTTTAGGCTGCATTCTTCCAGGTCCCACCACCTCTGGAGTGGTGAACATGGCAGACAGATCTTAGAAAACAACCTGCAATCTTCTCAATTCCTACCCTGGCCTGTGGACAGGATGATGCCTGCCTCTCAGGGCTGGTATGGATGAGAGGGTGCCCATCAGTTACCTTCTTCTTCTCCCGTAAGACAGCACTCAGCAAATACGGGTGAAGGCACATACCTGATGGCTGGTAGCATTCATGCATCCCTGTGGTTGATACACACACAGGAGTTGATACCCGTTTACTCTAGACCATAAACTCAGTCACCTCATAGACAGACAGGAGGAGGTCGCAGCCCTGGCCTAAGTGCACACACACTTGTGCTTTAAGATAAAAAGTAACAAAGAAGAGGTGACTAGAGAATCCTTACTGAAAAGCAAGATCTGACACTAAGTCTGTTAACCCAGGCAAGAGTGCTCTGATGGGATCTGACCACACATCCTTGGGTTTACCTCTCCTCGTTCTCTCACCCTCTGGAGTATTACTTTAAATACCCTGCTCCGTTTTTCAACACTAGGTTCACAGCCTTGGAAGTACAAGCTACACCCACAGCTGGATGCAGGAGTCTGGGAGCTAAGAGCACAGACTACAAGAGATGGGCAGGTGGCCAAGCAAGTAGATCCTCCTCATTCTCCAGAGCAAAGCTGGCTGCCCAGGCCTCAGGAGGGCACAGGTGTCCAGGTACTGCTTCATCCATCCCTCTTCATCGACCCTCCCCAGCTCAGTACCGATAAACATGAGCAAGCCGAGGACTCCCTGACCACACACAGAGGCATTCTTTCTCAGCATGAGCCTGACATCCACTCTTACATGGAAACTTAGAGAACAAACAAAAGTCAAGTGCACTTCTGGAAGAATAGCTTCCCAGGAACTAATATGGAGCAACACCACTATTTCTCCTAGATGGGAAGAGAAACTATCACAGCGGCAAACACCGGTTCTAACCCCAGCAAGTTCGAGGTGCAGTGAGCAGACGCCCATGCGGAAACACACCAACCAGAGAAGCAAAGTCGGGTGTGTGGTGCGCTGGGAACTCTGTTCAGCCTTGGGAACAGACGACAACCCTTCCCATTCTTACAAACACTTGCAGACAGCATGTCAGGCATACGTTATCGAGTACGACAACAGACACATGCTCGTGGGGCCATGAGAGTTCCTAAGGAAGCGGTGTCATTTCCTAGGTATTCAGGGAAGGTCTGCTGAAGGACGATGTAGTCAACCAGCTTTAGAATACCCACTGCCAGGCTGGCATTATGCTTTCTAAACTTGGTAACAGAAGTCTACAGACAGCTAGGTGCCTGAGGTCACACAGTCTGTGGTAGTGGGACTAAACACTTCAGGAGGACAACAGTAATTCAAGTGCTGTCCCTGGACTTTAACACAAAGAGAAGGCACTTACAGAGTCCTAGGCACCTCTCCCTTTCACATACTGATCCCCTGTGGTTCTTTATACGAGAAAATGTCTTAAAACAGAGAAGCCAGAGCCTGGAGTGGCAGGCATTCTGCTCTCTGCTTGGTTTATTTCTCTTGGAAGTCTCCAAACTGAAGACCAACGGATCATCCAACATCAGAATTTGGCAGTCTAAGCCCAGACCCTGAGGCTCTGGAAGGAGAAATGTACAACAAGAAGCAGACCGGGTGCTAGAGGAAGAAAGCTCTCCTAACTTTAAGTACCTTGCTGGAGATTTTGCAAAAATAAGGCTGACTCTGAGGCTTGCAATTATAATCCCAGCCTTCAGGAGGCCAAGGCAGGAGCCGTGAGATGAGCTTGGGCTACAAAGCAAGACCCTGTCTCAAAGGCAAAAGCAACAAACGAAAATGAAGGCGAAGCACATGCCTTTAATCCCAGCACTTGGGAAGCAGAGGCAGGCAGAACGCTGTGAGTTCAAGGCCAGCCAGGACTACATAGTGAGACCCTTCCTCAAAACAAAACAACAAACAAAAAATGAAGTAGGGAAAGTAAAAGACTGGGAATGAGCTCAGCTGGAAGGTGCTTGCTTAGCATTCATGTGTGGTAGCAAACTAAAAATTCAAGGTAATTCTTGGTTGCATAGGGACATCAGGCTGGCCTGGGCTAGAGACCCTGCCTCAAAATCAACCAATTCATCCACCCACCCAGAAACAAAAAGACGAGAGAATAGTGCTGTCTCTGCCCAGTGCCACCGACAGAGCTCTAGCTCACCAGAGCTAGAGGCTCAGTTTTCCCAAAGGGAAGATAACGTTCAGAGTGTACTTGGTAGGCACCCAACACTCTCAGAGTGCCAAAGTATGATACACATTTCCAACCCGCAACCTTAAAGAGCCTGAGCAGGAACAATGTAATGAATCAAGGAGATCAGCATCCTTGACTCTCTGTCCTGACCAAGGAGCTATCAGACAGACAGATGGTGAAGACAGACGCAGGGAACAAAGAATGGTAGAGGCCTTTGTGTGTGGTGATCGTGACATCACCGCTAGACTAGAACGTCCCCTCCCATCAACACGGGAGGGGGAAGGAGCTCCAAGAGACAAGGAACGAAAATTACCAGCAGCAGGTACAGTCTCAACACTGGCATTTAAAATGTTTCAAAGCTTGCCAGACACTTAGGTTGAGGCAATAGGATTGCCTGGGCCGCGAGTGCCTGTGTAAAATATGGAGACTGTAACTCTAAACAAGCAAACAAACATAAGGCTGGCAGGAGTTGGCCTGAGAAGGTAAGGCATAGTCGGCCTTGCCAGGATAGCTATCCACCTGCTGTCCACATCATGCTTTGTAGGCGTGACTACCAAGCCGGGACTTCCCAGCTAAAAGTGTAATGAAAGACCTGGAATCAGTTCCAAGACTGATTGTCTCTAAGTCGGGACAGGCTGATCTCAGGTCACCAGGAGGCCAATTACAGCCTCGTGCATACCAAAAGGCAAGAGCTCCCAGGATCTGGTTGCATCCTAAATAGGAAAAGGGCCCTGGACCTGACCTGAGTCTCTGTTTTGGAACAGTCACGGCCCACAGGAGCTCCATACATCACTCCCAAAGCAGCCTTGCTTACAGGACGACCTGCTCTCAGCTGATGTGCAAGAGCTGCCAGGAGTCTTTATTTGTAGCTGTCTGATTCACAGAGAGTGCACGGGATGCAGCCAGGCTTCAGCGTGGTGTTCCCAGGGCCTCAGTGGCACCTGCTCTCCCCGCCCCTTCCCTGGCCTTGCTGCAGTGCCCAGAAAACCACAGGGCTGGGTGGGGCTTTTAGGCACCGGCAGGTATCACACAAGCCATCCGGAGGCTTTCTCTCCCTCTGTCCTGAGTTCATTTCTGGCTCTTTTTCCCAATTCCTTTTTCCTTCTAATAAAACTTTACCAACACACCACTAGCAACTGCACCTATTTATGGGGCACGGTATGATCTCTCCGTACAGATAAACAACAAGTAATTTCCACCTCCTCAAACATGTATCCTGTGTGCTGGGACCTTCTGAACCTCTCTCTTCTCGTTATCTTCAATGATAATATGGTGGAAAATGCGGTGACATCCCTAGTCTCATGGGTACTGGTGACCTCATCTGTCTACCTTACCTCTCTTCCCTTCTGTCCTTTGGTAACTGTTCTATTTTCTGTTTGGATGAGGTCGACTGTTTCTGCTGAGGAAGCCTGAGTGACACTGAGTTTGATAATGGTGTCACCCTGCCCCACCTAAAGTAATGTGGCTGCTAGGATCCATTCATCCAACCACCAACTGTAGTGGCACTAACAAATCTGGCAAGGAAAGATGCCACTACAATCAACTTTATCCATCTTCATGGATTCCTCTTGCCCCCACCCCCAAGTAACCAGTGTCATAGCCAGCAAACTGGGCCTCTGCACCAGGGGAGCCTGCTTTCTGATGGAATTTGGTGTCACACAGCTGCTAAGAAGGAATGGTGTCTCAGGATGTCAGCTGGAGCCATGTTAAGAAGTGGCTCTGTGCCTTGAAATGATTGATCTATCTGTGATACACTGGCCTGAAATGGTTGGTCCATCTGTGATACACTGGCCTGAAATGGGGGGTCCATCTGTGATACACTGGCCTGAAATGATTGGTCCATCTGTGATACACTGGCCTGAAATGGTTGGTCCATCTGTGATACACTGGCCTGAAATGGGGGGTCCATCTGTGATACACTGGCCTGAAATGATTGGTCCATCTGTGATACACTGGCCTGAAATGATTGGTCCATCTGTGATACACTGGCCTGAAATGATTGGTCCATCTGTGATATACTGGCCTGCTAATTGCCTTTTGGAGATCCACCTGTAAGCCTTGCTTCTTGTTTCTTTCTTTCTTTTCTTTTTGGTGCTAAAGATTAAACTCAGAGTCTGGTTAATAAAAAGCACTCCCCTGCCTCCAAGACCCACCGCCAGGACCTTCTGTTCCTTTTATCAAAAGTTGCCAGAGATCTGAGCTGAGACTATTCTTTCAGAACCAAAAGCTGCTCTGAATGCATCCACACTGTCTGAACTCCAAGGTCTCTGAGGAGATGTTAAGGGTGGGAACTCCTGCAGAAAAAGCTATCTGGCTGACAGCATATTCCAGGTTCTACACCCAGAGTGACATTGGTCAAAGGCACCAGAGAAACTGGGAGCCTGTCTCCCCCCTGCCTCCGTCACTACAAGGCCTCAATGGGACGAACACCTCAGCTTCATTTCCTCCCTGCTCTGGTTGGAAGGGATTCCATGTCCACTCTCTCCCAGCTCCAGTAGGAAACGTTCTACACTCTCTCATGCTTCCTCACATGCTGGGATTTACAGATCATTCCAGAAGAGAACCATGGTGTGGTCTCACCTAGAATCCAGCCTGGTTCCCAGGCTCTGGCTCCTCTGGAACATAAACCTGCAGACAGAGCCATGTGTGCTAACATCAGCTTCTGGTCTCAGCTGCTTGGGAGGTTGGGCAGGATTCCCTTGGGCTCAGACATTGGAGGCGTCTGGGTAACACAGGTGTGTGTGCGCACGTGCATGTGTCTCATAAAGGGAGAAGCAAAAATCAAAACAAAAGATTCCGTAATCAAAATCAAAACCTATCTGCCACAAGCTGCAGCTAGGCTCCAGGGACCTGAGTCAGACTGGTCACATATAGTAAAGAATCAACTTGGACCCCCTTTCTGGTTTTGAGCAAAAGTTGCCTACATAGGAGTCCTGCTTAGCTGTGCGAATAACGGAACAAACAGCAGCCCACTGGGAAGCATCTTGGCCTACAGTCCTGAAATAAAAGATGGTTACTCCCTATCTTAGGACTGTTTCACCATGCAGGTGGCCAATGTCCAACCCCTTCACCCCCATATTCACGGAAGGGCGAGCTGGCTGAAGGCCCTGCAGCTTGCAGAGGCCTTGTCTTGTTAACTGCAGTGCAGGCAGTCTCCTTTTTCTCCTGTTTCATCTGTGCTTATCTGACACACGAGCTGCTTGATGAGCTATTTGGTTTTTTTTACCCTTCACAGCCACTTTCTGGTCTTAAGGACTGCAACGCGTCGAAGCTGTGTGCGGAACGGAGACTTTGCAGGCGCTGGCCCAGCCTAGTGGCTCCAACAGCAAGGGGTGAGGCAGGTGAAGGGACAAGTGTTATGGAGCTACCGCCCATGTCAGACAGCACAAGATGACATCTACAACAGCCACTGAGCCATCGCCTCATAAGCTTCTACTGTAGCAACAAGCTGAACGTCCCTTATATAAGCGGTAAGGCCAGAGATGCTCCAGATTTAGGGTTCTTTGTTTTTGGTTTACATATAATGAAATGCCTTGGGGATGAAAACAAAATTCATTATGATTCATATTTACCTCATAAGCATTGCTTAAGGATACTTTGTGTGGTAGCTTAAA
The DNA here is from genome assembly GCF_943737965.1 of Phodopus roborovskii. NCBI lineage: Eukaryota > Metazoa > Chordata > Mammalia > Rodentia > Cricetidae > Phodopus > Phodopus roborovskii. The sequence goes on from NW_026126578.1 coordinate 12,950,326, forward strand.
TAACTTTGTGTGTGATAATTTCCTGACAGGGGATCGATCAAGAAGGTTCTAGAATTTGGATCAGTGTATAACACTGAGGGTTCTGGGACTCAGTGATGTAAAGATTAACTGCCCAGCAAGTGTTTCAAAGCTAGCACTTGTCCACTCTCCCAGGACTGTAAGGGGGAGGTGATACTGGGGGCTGGGATACAGGGCCTTCTGCATGGGAGGCAAGCACTCCATCACACACCTACATTCCCATCCAAGGATGGTTTTTTTTTTTTTTTTTTTAACCCTATCTGCTTTGAACTAGCTTTGCAGACCAGGCTGGCCTTCAACTCTAAGAGATCTGCTCACCTCTGCCTCCTGAGTGATTGTTATTAATGGAGTGTGCCATCATATTTGGCAAGGAAGGCTGTTTCAGCTAGCCTTTATACATGAAATATTCTTCACTTGGGGTAATTGCATTTTGTTTGCTTTACTTTTGTGAGACAAAGGCTTGCTCTCTATAGTCCTGGCTGACCTCTATCTCCCTGCTGGGCTCACAGGCAGGAGCCACAGTACCCGATGGAAAAACTGTGGGCATTTATTTATTTATTTATTTATTCATCCATCCATCCATCCATCCATCCATCCATCCATCCATCCATCTATCTATCTTTTTTTCTTAAGACAAGGTCTTACTCTGTAGCCCTGGAACTTGCTTTATAGACCAAGCTAACCTCGATATATCTGTTGCCCCCTACTGCTGGGATTAAAGATGTTTATCACCCTGCTTGGCACAAAACATAACAAGAGACTCGTGTACCCCAGGCTAGCCTTAAATGTGTAGCTGAGGATGCCCTTACATGTCTGGCCCTCCTGTCTCCACCTCCCAAGTGCTGGGATTACAGCAGGTATGCACCACCATGCCTAGTTTTTATGTGGTGCTGGGGATGCAACCCAGGATTTTTGTATGTTAGGCAAATGCTCTACCTACTGGGCTACATCCCAGCCCCTATGTCTCATGGGAAAACTGTTTTTATATGGGGGGGGGGAGACACTGAGAGAAGTAGAATATTCTGGATCCAAGAGGAAACTCAGCTGTTTTGGTGATGTGACTCCCAAAAGAGTTAGGAAATTCTGAGTTAAACCCTAATGATGGGAAGGCCAGGGGGTGGATCCCCAAAGGGAATGAATCAGCAGTGCACACAGGAAAGCCACAGGGATGCCACAGGCTGGAATGTGCCGTCTCAAAAATGCTCAGGGCACCTCAGTTCCTGCTTCCTCCCCATGACCGGCTGCTGCTAGGGGACTGAGGGGCCCTCTGCCTTCACGGTCTCATGGGACTTATGCTTAAGAAATGTTGAGTAGCAGGTTGGAGAGATAGATGGCTCAGTAGCTAAGAGCACTGGCTGCTTTTCTAGAGGTCCTGAGTTCAATTCCCAGCAACCACACGATGGCTCGAAACTATCTAAAATGAGATCTGTTCCCTCTTCTGGCCTGCAGGTACACATGCAGACAGAACGCTGTATACACAATAAAGTATTAAAACAAAAAACTAAACAAAAAAGAAAAATGTTGAGTAGCTTTTTCAATTATTACAGTATCTAGCCAAAGCGAAATCCTGGCACGTATCACCATGTCTGAGAAAGGCATAGAGGCATCTTTTAACGTACAGGACTGTCTTTCCTCCGTCAATAACACTCTGCTCGTGTATCATGAAACTTTCTTGAAGGTATGCTTTTCCTGTGTAGTGAGTGGTTCCCAGATAAATCTCAACTCGATCCACATGCACTAGGTCAGACCACAGAAGGACCACGTTTGGAGTTGGTATATGGGGGTGGTCAAAACACCAGGAATTTCAAGTGTTTTCTTTTAAATCTGATGGGAACTGCATTCTATTTAAGCTCTCCCTTTCCTTAGCTGGTGCCCACCTTCAAAGAAACTCAAGTAAGAACTTAAAAAATGGTAACTGTCAAGCAGTGGGCTCTGCTGTTGTATCTTTGTCTCTCAAACTAGTTAAACCCTTGAGATCTGTACAAGCTCGGGAGGGAAGGCCTGCTCGACAGCGGAGAAGGCCAGCCCTTCCCTCCTGATTCCCAATTCTGCCGGTGCCTCTGCCAGAGGACTCCCATCTCCATTATCCTCCCACTCAGGGACTGGCTGGGCCCCGAACCACAGGGCCTTCTAGAGAAGAGAAGGGGGCAGTCTGGCCTCTTCTGTTGCTCTTGGTGCGTAGGAGAACATGAGGCCAGATACTGTTATTTCCACGCAAGACCAGGGACAAATCCTCATCATAGGATTAAGCAGAAGGGTGTCTCACAACCAGTCTGACAATCAAGTCAATTTCCCCATCATGATGTAGGAACTTCAGAAGGCTTTTGAGGTAGCTCATAGGGTGGTGGACAGGCACCCGGAACCAAGGAAAACACCATGCCCTGGAGAAGGGCAAGGCCATTTGTACTACAGAGGGGTGGGTGGGGTGGGGGGTGGGCACCAGGGAAGGAAAGAGAAGGTCTGGCAGATTCACTAACGCCTCAGGGGACACTCAGCGTGAAGGCCCTTTGATGAACACATTGTAGAATTGCTACTTCTGTCACAGTGAATTAGTTCCAGGGAGCAGTCTGCATACAAGAAAGAAGCTAGACCAATCGTAACAGGAGGCGGTGGTGGAAGGAGAGGCCCGCGACCAATGAGAGAGGAAGTCTGTGCTGATGGGCTTTTCCCAAGATGCCAGGTCTATTTACTTGGTCATGCGTTCTATGGTGCTCATTAGGCAAGTCTCTCATCGCAGAGTCACACCATAACCAGAGCACTTTTGACACTCCCAGTCAAGGCTTGTTCCCGCCACAGTGCAAATGTTGCCAGCTATACAGTCCCAGAGTAGATTTGGTTTTGATTCATGGAACTCATTTATAACATCTTGGGATTAATGGAGAACTCAATCAAAAGCTGAAACAGGTCCCAGCTCCTCTCTTTCCCCTTGCTCTCCTTTAAAGACAAAATCGCATACACTGCACTCTCCCAAGCTGAGTCCAATTTTGGAAAAAAACTAAAACCTCCTCTAGCAACACCCATGACTTCCACCCGATACTCAAGCGTTCTCAGTTATGCATCTGTTTTCACTGATCAGAAGGTCACTGGGGTCGGCCTGGGGAGGAACTGTTAGGGTCTAGGTTCCAGACAAGCAAACAGACTCTAACTCAGGCCAACGGACCAACAGCGCACTGACCCAGGCTGTGGAGGGCCCTGTCCTGTGAATGCTACTGAGGAAGGGGAGGAGCTGGGCACTGAGGTTGTACCTCACTCTACCGATTCTAAAGAGGAACCCTCGGCTATGAAATGGGCCATGAGGTGACGCCAGGCTCTGGGGCATGAGAGTTGTGTGTCGAGCTAGCACAGACTCACAGAGGTCTCAGTACTGTGAATCATCTCAGCTCTGCTAGAATGGTGGGTACTGTGACAGGCTCTCCCTAGGTCAGACATAGACCTAGTTTAAGGTAAACCCTATTTGGAATTGTTTACACTCTTGGTGTCATGGAATCAGCTGGTGACCTCATGTCCTATCCATGCAGGCTGGAGGAGAAGCAAGGCCAGATTTAGTCAAACACTTGCCCAAATTTAACTATCTCCAAAAGAGCTGGCATCCAGTACAGCTCACTGTGTTGCAGACTAGGAAGTCAAGGAGTACACCTCACTGGTCAATCCTGCCTAGCCCCACAGGGTGCGTGACCCCAGAGGGAACACATTAGCTAGCCAGTAGAACCAATCCTAATCTAACCAATCCCATTCCAATTGTTCTGTCACTTTCTGGACTCTCTACAAATGATGATACTAGAAACCAAGAGATGCTTCTAGACAACCAAGATTGATTTGATTTAGCTTCTTAATTTTTTAGAAGAGACTCATAGGATAGAGGGAGGAGCAGGGAGGTCAGGCCGAAGATGGAGTGGACAACAGGAGGCAGTGAGTAGCTCAAAGGAAGGTACTGTCTTTGGACCTATATTCGTTCTACTTGGATAATTGTGGCCCTTTGAGGCTGTGGTCACCACAGGGGATGAACACATTCTGTGGGTGCAGGGATAACCCACTGGGGTTCAGGTTCTGTTCTGGTTTCTAACTAATGTGTGCCATCTGTAGCCTTCAGTACACAGTATCAATATGCACACAGTACACAGTGTGCGAGCGAGCATGCACACTCTGGAAACTATGTTCATGGTTTACTAGGTATGAACCATAAAATGCAGAATCCTGCTGTGGATGGTGACATTCTGTGTCTACCTTCCTAATTCCCACCTCCTTTTGTCCTCTGCCTACAAGCTTTGCTAGCATTGATGTCTTGTCTCCATAGGTGGTTCACAACCTGACTTCTTCTTCAGGAGTCACCTGGTAAACATCTACAGACATTGTTCATTCCAATTTAGGCAGGAGGATGCTACTGGCTTCTAATGGGAGAAGTCAGAGATATTGCAGTGTACAAGATGGGCCCCTAAAGAACTATCCACCCCAAAATGTCCATAGTGTTGAGCTGAGGAACCCTGATTTAGAAGCACTATCAAATGACCTCTAACCTCATTAAAAAAAAAAAAAAAACAGGTCCACTGAGCCATCTAGTTTACAGTGTAGCTTCAATGGAGTGTGCAGTAAGAACAGGAGTGAGCTCATAGGTCCTCCCCTATGGTGCTGATCCAAGTCATCCAACTGATGCAAAGACTAGATATGAAGGAGCGGTCAACTGAGGCCATGCTTAAGAAAGAGCCCTTGGCTTGTGTTCAGGGAGAGGCAACCAGAGATGTTAGAGATCAAGGCATACATCAGTCCAATATAACACACCAAAACTATGACCCAAGCACCTATAAAAGATACCTGGACCTCTCACCACCTGCAGCCTCACCGCACCTCACCTCCAAAGGTGACCGACCAACTGCCCATCTCCCATAGGGCCTCTCAAACACTCCTATTCTCTGTCTAGGTCTGACTTGTGTGGAAACCCAAAGGAGGAATTCCGGGGACCGAAAGATGAATCTAGTCAACTGTTCTCCTTTATCCACCGTCTCTCAGGGGTGCTGCGAGCCTGGTGATGAATGGAAGAGTCCCTATGCTCTCACCACACCCACGAGGGGCCGTGGACACCTGTGGAAAAACACAACTTTCTCTATGCATTCTCAGTTGATCTTCCTTCCATTTCCTAAGTTCATTTTGCCAAGGAGCTCTGTCTGAGGCTCTCTGTTGTGGCGTGCCTTTCCAGGGGGAGGGCCAGGCCATGTTTGTACATGTTCTGGAGACTTCCTGAAGCATCATATGCCTGGCCAGATTTCATCCAACAGGCTAAAACAAAGCTGTTCACTGGGATAACATGGCCCAATATTTAGCAGGTGGTCAGGTTAAGTGCTCTGAAACCAAATTGGTTCAAGCCTAAAGAGACTAATTCCCAGAGGCTGGGGTGTGGTTCTGTGGCAGAGTGTGTTCTTAGCAAGCAGAAGATCCCAAGGGCTGAGAATCAGATTCCATGCTGAGAGTCACTGCTTACAAAAAACAAAACGGGACCCATGTATTTCCAGTAATAAAGAGATACATCCTTGCTGGCTTACGGGGACCTACACACCACCGCAGAAGTCCCACTGCAAAGTTCTTGCTGTCTAGAGGATCTCTTCTCTCCTGTGCCTTGAGTGTGAGATGACAGAGTAGGGACAAAGGGAAGCTGTGGGCACACAGGCACATCCTGATCATAGTCCTTGACTGTATGGCCTCGCTTCTGGGCCTGGTTCTAACACAGACCAATGTAAGACTCAGCGAGCACATATAAAATATCCAGACAGTGTCTGGTATATAGCAAGTGCTGGCTGTTGTCATTACCTTTATTTGCATTCCTATTTCTCTACTTTATTTTACTTTTCCTTTTTGAGATAGAGTTTTGCTATATAGTAGGTGTAGCTTTGGCTATGTAGCCCAGGCTGGCCTCAAAATCACAGCGATCTTCTTATCTCAGTCTCCTGAATGCTAGATTACAGACAAATGCCACTACATGTGGCTTAGTGATCACTTTCTTTTCTATCTTTGTATCTTGTTTTAAGTTTTGATGCTATTGGGGATGGCACCCACTAAACAACTACTCTATTGCCCAGCTGTCTCTCTAGCCTCTGGCTTTATTTTCTGTGACCTGGCAGGACAGGAATACTGAACAGCGTCAGCCATGGAGGAAGACAACGGATTCACACACCTCTAATTTTCTACAGGATTTCTGAGATTCCTCTTTCAGCAGGAAAGGCTGCAAATACAGGCAGCCCTTCAACAGGGAGTGTGGAACCGGAACCAAAGACTGTTCCTGGCAATGTACGAACAGGAAGATTTTGGCTTTGGCCTGTGCACCCTGTTGGTCAGTCTCCTCACCTCACACCAGTACCGCTGATTCTCAGAGATTCCAGACTCACATCAAGACTACCTGGCACCAACTGCCTGCCTGCCTGCCTGCCTTCCTGCCTGCCTCCCTCCCTCCCTCCGTCACAGCATCACTGGGTTCCCGCCAGTGTCAACTCTCCAGGAAGATGAACCAAGAGGAAGGAAGCTGGCAGCTTGGTCATTCCCATCAGGCTCAACTGAGAGCCTTTTAAATAAACAAAACCTACCAACCTGGACTCTGGGTGGTGGGACAGTGGAAGAGAAACCACACAGCTGGTCTCTCTAACTTATTTTTTTCTAGATTTTGGCAGTTCTAGAAAAGGGGGAAATAAGCACACACAAGCTGTTATAATCTTCTTTCAAAGGATGCCCATGTTGCTTCTTGGAGATGAGCCACCTTCTCCAAGGTTTCAGTTAGTCCAACTTGACTCTCATTTGTCAGGTTTCAGTCTAAGCAGAGACTGACTGCCAAGGGATTCTCCTCCTAGAACTTTCTCCAAATACCCTGTCTGCCGAAGAAAAGTAAGGCCCACTGAATCCCAACACAGTCATTATTTTTATACAAAGGAACACCTGCCACTAAGGTCACCTTTCTCAAGGAATAATCCTCAGAAGCCAGCCAGCCTTAGAGTGTCAGGAAGGTAAATGACACTGGATGCAAAGACAGTGGGTTCCGATGACAGGGGCAACTGAACGTAAAGTAACTACTAAGGACGAACAGTCACAGGAGGCAACAGACAAGAAACTAGGCCACATTCCTTATGCAGTAATTATGATGAAGAGAGACTATTCCTGGTATCTCACAGAATCACAAAAGGAGAAAGGCAGTCACTTACATGTCACTGTGGGCAATTTAACACAATTAACATACACTCACAAAGAACTAAGTACAGAACAGCAAAGAAGCCAGAAGAGGCCAATAGAATTCCCAACTCCATCCCTACAGACCCTGTAGGCAATTATCCCGGCATGCTCTAGAGTCTGGAGCAGGTCAGACCTGCAACTGCCTTCTTTGTAAGTTTCCCTAAACCTCCCCTACTACCAACTGAGCAGGGTGTAGACATCCACTGTTGGAGAGCATTCTGTCCACATTTTGAGCACACCACATTGGAAAGAAGGAAAAAAAAAAAAAACAACAACAACAAAAAACAAACAAAACCCAAAGGTAAGGCCAAGCTTAGCTTGACTTAAGTTGACAGCAACATAATCGCGTGCCAACTGTCCTTAAAGACTTATGAAAGCACCTCAGACTCTCTCAAAACATGTTTATAAACCACTGTGGAAAGCTGACAAAAAAGATGGCCCATAGGAAGTAAAAGGGAGATGGTGAACACGTGGCTGGTAACACCCGGAAGTAATTGAAGGTTGCTCCCCTATGCCTAGAGGCCCGCCTCCTCTCCCCAGGTGTACAGCGGGAGCTTTTGCACAATCAATCCTACACCCTCTGAAACTATGTTGTCTAGAGGAGACAATGAGTAATTGTAAAGCAGGAGGCCTGCTGATATTTGGTAATCACCCTGGGTGGGGACAGGAGCATGACGTAGCTTAGGTCCTACCCCCATTCTTTGTGACTTATCTACTTGTTGCCACTCGCAGATGCTTGGCTGCATGCAAGCTGTGAGAAAAGGCGTCCTGGTTCTGGAGTTTTCTGGAAAGAGCTGGAATCTAGTCTTCCTAAAACTGCCTGATCGGAGGTGAGAGTCCCACTGAGTGGCTTCTTCTTATTCATGCTCTAGAGGGCCGCATGTGGGGTTCAGGCCCTACATGGCACCATCCTGCCTCCCGTTTCAGCATGAAAATAGGAGTGGCCCATTTGTACAATCTTCTCCTTCCATGCCTGTGCTCAGTCTCTGTGTCAAGGAGTGTCTTAATGTGAACAAACTGTCAGGGAATGAATATAGAAACAAACTGAGTTCCCTTGGAGATTTTCCAGGATCTTTCTAAAGGCTGGCATAGCATCATATCAGCTAAGAGGCAAATCAGCACATGGTTCTACTGACAATGGCCTTCACCATTATCTAGGTCTGGGATGGTGAGGGCAGCTAAGGGCTGGAGTTTGAAGATTGTACACCCATATACCACCTCTCTCATCACTGGATCTTGGTCAGTCCCTTATACCTGGCCTCTCTCTCTTCCTTTTGAAGGTACAGGAACACTATTTCAGAGGCATGATAGTGTCCCAGGGATGGCCCTGGCCCAATGGGACACTCCACTAAGAATCTCGACATTCCTCAACTTCCCAGAGGTCTGCTGCTGGGTGGACAGATGTGAGCAAGGAACAATACCCAGACTTCCCAGCAGGGTAAACTCAGTACAGAGTACTTCACCCGTGAAGGTGCCTACTTTGGCCCTGCCTGGCCTGTGTTCCCATGGCTCGAATGCTCTTGTGGCAGAAGTGTCACTACTCTCAGTTAGCAGCCGCATGTGTGAGTAGCACAGGCTGGCCTCTTCAGGCTTGAGGATGGTCCAACAAACTAGGCAAGAGAACTCAGGAGCCATGTCCCTCCTAAGACAGCTCAGGAGAGACCCCCAGCCGTGGGACAAAGAACAAGGTTCCCCAGTGTGTGCCCCCAGTCACCCTAGCAAGCATATCCACAGAGGGAAGACACCTACTGGCCGCAGCTCCCCTGAGGACAGCACCTGGTGCTATGTCTCCTCGGCAGACTGGGCTCCGTGTAGAGATTTATCCTTCATCTGCCTAGCCTGAAGTCCCTCCCTCTGGCTCACTAAACAGGGACACATGGGTGGAGGACTCTTACTGCCTGCCTCGAGCCACACCCTGGACAAGGTCCTCCTACTAACAGGGCTCTACTCTGTGGATAGCCTGGCTCCATGGCTACCGTTGCTCTCCTTACCCTCAGCATAAGTGAGGCCCTTAGGGACAGTGGCTTCTACAGCTCATGCTCCACACCTGCCTGAGCTTCCCCTTTCCCACACTCCAATCAGGAAAAAGAGGAAGGAAAGAAAAACTCAGAAACCTGAAGATTGTTTGGAATTTATTCTCTTAAATAAGAATGTAACATTTGTTTAAAAAGCGGAAAAAAAAAAAAAAAAAAAAAAAAAACAAAAAAAAAAAAAACAAAGGGAAAAAAAAAAAACCTTAAAGCACAACACCTTGGTTTCACAGTAATGGAAAAAAACAAAGTTACACAATTAAACAAAAAACGCACAAAGCAACACACCAAAAAACTCACATTAGCACGGATTAAAAACAAGGGTAAATTAAAAGCTGTCGGGACGGTCAGAGTGGACAGGCAAAGTGTTCCTTGGCACAGCTAGAACTCCCATTCTGGCTTCTGTGTACCGTAGCTTTGGACATTGTTTGCTGGCCCCCCCCCCCCGCTCACCCCGCTCACCCTCCTCACCCCAAGGGAATGGTAGGCTGGTTAAGAGTGAACCCCTCACTTCACTGGCCAGTATTCAGTGGCACAGAGGGTCCAGGATGCTCCCGCTGTGCTGCAGGAAGCAGCCAGGCACAGTAAATACTACGACAGTGGGTAGCCGAGATGGCTGAAGAGGGAGCCGACACAGCCCACAGGTTGACTTGAGGGAAGTTAGGCGTCTACGACACTCTGGTCTCCCTACCAGCAAGACTATTGCTTTGCTGACTAGGGAAACTGATTACCTGAGCTTGGGGGTCTGTACCACCCATCTTCTGAGAGACCCAGCCCCATGTCTAGGCCTCCACGTGTCCACATCCAACTGTGTCTGGCTGATGAGCTCTTTTGGAATCCTGACTAGGCGGGAGTCAAGCCAGGGCAAGCTTCCAGAGAAAGCTCCTATGGCTTTCAGGTCAACAAGTAGCTTTAAAAATGGTTTCCCTGTTACTGTTCAGGACACAGTATATATAAATAGTATCTACCTATACACTGAACTTAAACCCACACACATAGATATGCGGCTATACATAGAGAGGTGTGCATCCACAAATGTTCACTCAGGACCACTGCTCAGTTTTGGCTCTGTTGGTAGGGTTGGGGAGGCAGACAGGATGGCAGCTACTCCACAGTACTCCTTTTCTGGGTTTTATAGCAGGCTTAGAAGGAAGCCATGAGAAGATCCCTGGCCTCACCATCAGACAGACTGACGTTCTTTGCAGCATGAGGCTATTCTGGCTAGGGTGGGCAATGCCTGTGTTTCCTAGCAGCCCACTGGGATTTAACTGTTGAAGCCAGTGGGTTCCATGTACCATGTAAAGAGTGTCTGCAGTCAGGGAACAGGTCAGTGCCACTTGCAACTACAGTTTCTCTAAGAAAGACACTCTTTCTCACAAGGTGACAGGGGAGGGTGCTCTTCCCGCCTGCTCTCTGCTCTGCAAATGTTCTAGATACTGAGCATTGGGAGAAAAGCTCTCTTTCTCCTTACCACTCACTTTTAGTCCTGTATAATGGGGTTCCTCTACCCAAAAAAGGAACCACTTGCAACCAAGGGCTCACATCCAAGAGAACAGCCATCCCATCCAGGTTTTTCTTTGCCTGTTGTCTAGACTTTTCCAAAACTCCAGGCAGGTACCGTGAGGCCAGGGTAGGGAAATCTGTGCCAGGCCCACTAATCCATAGCAATGAGAAGAGAAGGCTTGGAAACAAAGCATTTACAGGTTCGAGAACAAAAGGAGTTCTATATTAAAAGCACATTACAAACAGAAATACCATAAACAGTATCTCAAACAGTGGGTCAAGCACCAGCTGTAGACGAGGTTACTAGAGGAAGACAATGCATTAGATCAGGCCTATGCGAGGTTGTGGTGAGTTATATTGTTATTTTGGGGTATTTTTGCGCTGTTATTTTGTTTTTGCAGTAGAACTACTTCTTGCCTAAGGGGAAAGAAAGGCGCAGAGTGAAGAGCTATGAAATGAAGGAGGCGCAGGACCAGGAGTGCAGGGTCACTGGCCACAGCCTGGCTTTTCCTGCTCCCTCTCCATGGTGGGTTCCAGGGAGTACAGGCAGCCACAAGTGACAGAACACGGACCAAGTTAAGAACCCTTCTGTGACATATTCTGGAAGCCTGAGGCACCGGGTTTTGTCTAAACCTTCCTAGAGGAAGTTTAGTCAAGCCCTCAAAGCCAATGCGGGATTTGAAGAAGGCATTTCTACCAAAGCAGAAACAGAAACCTGTTTCATGGCAGCTCTAACATGTCCCTCAGAATTCTGCCCCATTTTCCAGTCCTTTTCAAGGGCAAGTGACAGGGCTTTGAGCATGTTCGGGACTCGGGGCTGTGATTTCCAAACCGAGAGTTTTGCCTCCCATGCAGGGAGTCCCCAGGGCTGGGGTACAGTGCCTGCCTTGCTCCCTTTGGACATTCAGCCTGGGACTCTTTGGGACCCGAGTCTTGACCCTTTCTCTCCTGCTGTCCTACCCAGAGCCCTTCCTCAATTGTTTTGATTCTTAACCACACTGGCAAGTCCCGTTTTCTCCGTGCTTTATGAAGCACTTTCTTCCTTACCTACAGATCCCCTAATTCTTCAGAGTGCCCTAAAAGTCTGAAATCCATTATGCTTTCCTTGGACAAGCACAGAGGCCAAATGGACACGTCAAGAGAGTTAGCAAAATCACAAAATTTCTTTTCAAGAGAAAGTTTTTGTGCCCTTTACCCTTAGGGAAAGTGGACTTTTTTTTCCTTTGAGTAGTCCTTGGCAAGCCTACTAGGTGGGACTTTTACCTGATCACGTGCGCATTCCAGTATAGAGCCAAAGTTGTGTCTGGGACCAGGGTAGTTTTTCTCTGCGCTGGAGTGTCAACTCCTGAGAAATATTACCAAGGGCTGACAGACTTCCTAGGGCTCAAAGTCACTCATGCCTTAAGTATGGTTATAAACTGTGAGTCCCACCGTGAGAGCCACCTAAATCTTCTGGTTCCTCAAAATATAAGCAGGGAATACAGAGAAGGGACAGTCAGGCTCACCAGGCCTGGCTGGGGTCTCTGCGCCTTGGATGCTTAACATACCCCACCCCCCACAGTGCTCCTGCCAAGCTCCAGGCACAGCCTCCCTCCTCTGACAAGTGCCCAAGGGCTGTGTCTGTTCCTTACCACCAACAGAAGCAGCTCTATTTGAAAGCAGCTAAGAAAATCCTCCTCCTCCTCTATCATGGAAAATATACATAAGCTCCTCGTGGCTTCTGGCATTGGCTGATAATCTTTCATTTTTATTTGAGTTTCTACCTGGCTGTGCAAGATATATTTGCTGCTGGGCATAGGGGCGCACACCTTTAATCCCAGCACTTGGGAAGCAGAGGCAGGTGGACCTCTGTGAATCTGGGGCCAGCCTGGCCTACATATCCAGTTTCAGTCAGGGCTACAAAGTGAGAATCTATCTCAAAAACCACATACAAAAAAAAATAATAAAGAAAAAAAAAAAGATATGCTTGTAAACAAGAGAAAATGTAACACACAGAAGTACAGCCTTATAGACGTCACACGTAAAGAAAGACCCATGAGAGGCATCTGGGGCTGCCACAGGGGACTCAGGACCTCTCCGCAGTGTATAGAACTGTGGCAGACTGGGGGAGGGGAGAGCAAGACAATTCTCTACAGGCAGGGCTCATGCTCCTGACATTCCCCATTCGGCCTCGCAATGGACGGAGTTGGCACATTTTCTGAGGTAGGATGGTACCACAGAGCTCTTGACACAGGAAGTTATGGTAATGAGAGAGGGGCAAGGGGGTCTTGACCCTCACTGGACACTCAGATCCCTAAAGTGATTAGGATAGGCTGGCCCTTGTCACATGGACACTGAGCTGTGGAACGGGATGCAAAAGCTTCACGCTGCAGTGAACACATTCAAACTGTGGCCATAGTTACACATCTCTGTGACACGAAACAGGCCTGTTGGCTCAGGGCTTTCCCTGGGTAAATGACACAGCAGTCTCTTGGGTTTCTGTTTACCTACAGCGTCTGCACCGAGTACCCTGGTGCATCTTGGGACAGCACCGTCACTGGCTCACAGCCTGCCAGTGAAGCTCCCCTCCAATCTGCACCAGAACCTCTGACAGGCCATAGAGGAAGGGGACTCCAAACGCCAGCAGCTGACACATGAAAAAGGAGTCCAGGGGGTTTTGGGCCACCTGATGCCCGACTGAAGAAATGTTGCTTTGGAGGTGCTGGCTCATCCCCTTGGCCTTGTCACAGAGGCCGAGAGAGTGATGCACCACCCAGGCAAACAAGGAAGTGAGGCTACCTGGAGTTCTCTCGGCTGAGCTGGGGGCAACGCTGGCCAGTCCGTTTGCATCTCCAGTGGGGCCATCCTGCAGGGATCCTTTGGCTTCCTAGAAGAGTCCAAAAAGAGCAGTGACTCTTGACTGCAGCCCTCCAAGTCAGCAGACAACGATCCCACACTGGCTACTCTGTCTACTGTACCTCCCGGAGAGGAAGTCTTCCTCAGAAAGACGACTTTTGATCCTCTTAGATTTCAAAATCTGTGACGCATTTACACAACATATATGCACCCTCTTGCCAACTTTAAAAGCTCTCTGGCCGATTTATGTAGCAAGTAACTACTACACACAGTAAAGGGTTACTACACTGGATTACTTAGAGGGTAGAAGAGTGCACAGACTTGGAACAAGTGTGTTTTTCCTCAATGGATGCGACCTACGATGCAGACTCCATGGACGCAAAAGGCCTCTGTACACCTCCTACCACCCTCTGCAGTCAACTCAAGCTTTAGAACAGAGCAGTAATCAGCTCTGCGGCCGAAGTGCTGTTGATAAAGTGGTGGGATCACTCAGGCCGCGGCAACAAAATGCGAACAGACCACTCTCATTGAAGCAGAAAAGTCAAGGGCTCAGATGATAACTCATGGAAGCAGCTTAGAGGGGAGCAGGTAGAGTGGCTGTGGCGGTCTGGTCTCCTCCTGTGGAGAGCAGGGGCTGTCCCTCGGATGCCTGGGGTGTGGGCCTGAGACAAGGAAGGGACTCCTGAGGCTGCCTATTCGCCAGCTGTAAGGAAAAGAGCGCTGACCTTGGGGAAGGAACAGCTCGGGGAAGGGCTTACTCTGCCCTTCAGCCCGGAATAAGCCCAAGCATTGTCCCTGAAGACACAACAGCAGCACTAAAAGCTTGCAAGCCTGCCTTCAGCCAACTGCGGTTCCTCTCAAGCCCACTAACAGGAAGTTACCTTTCCAGGTAGAGGAGCCACCGCTGGCCGCTTCCTTTGCGCGTAGCCAGATAGTCGGTAACAGTAGTGCGGCTTACAGTAGAATTTGCCTGTGAACAAGAAGAATCAGGAAAAAGAGTGAGCAAAATGCCACAACTGTGACCTTGACTTGCTGGCCACAGGATGGTGCCATTGCATAACCCCGGCCCCCACAGCTCCAACTTCCCCCTACGATCCAGAAAGGCCAGCCCCCAGCCTTCTTTCCCTGTGATCCATGCAGAGGTCTTCCCCTCGGGGTGTGTGAGGGCTGTTGAACCACCACCAATCAGCGCCCAGAGCAAAGATGTGAGGCTTGCATGACAGGGTCAGCAAACAAAGTAGTAGTGTGTGAGGACAAAGACACGGTCACATGAAAACTGCAGCGCATTTCTGGGGAGGGCAAGAATGAATACAAGTGCAGGGTGGAGGCAGGAAGGCTTCAAGGGCCAGGGTGGTGCCAGTTACTAACTGAGAGAAATTTCTCTGCTCCCCTCCATTATCGTGGACTCCCACCCACCCTGTCACTAGCCACAGCCAAAGCAGGCTGCATCCCTAGCGTGCTAAAAACAATACAAGGGATGAGAGATGGCTGCATACAAGCTTGGCAACCTGACTTGCGTCCCTAAGACCCATGCAAAAAGCAGGATGTGGTGGTGGGAATCTGCAACCCAGCCTTCCTATGGACCGACAGGAGGTGGAGTCAGGACACAGGAGCTCCCTGGTCAGCGCTGTGGGGCAGCAGCACAAACAGTAAGAGACCATGTCTCAACAAGGTGGATGGAGATAACTGATTCCCCAAGGTGTTCTCACCTCTACACACATGCATGGTATGCATGCTTGCACATGTGCGCGTGCGCGCAAACACACACACACACACACACACACACACACACACCCCAACAAAGAAATCTTCCACACACGCCCTCTTCCTCTCTCTGTCTCTCTCCCTCTCTCTCTCTCTCAAAACAACAGCAACAAAGAACTCTTCCACTTACTAAACAGTGAAGCTTGAGTGTGCTTCACTATATTTAACCAATGCTAACCATATTTAACCAGTGCTAACCATATGTAACCAGAGCTAACCACATTTAACCAGTGCTAACCATATTTAACCAGTGCTAACCACATTTTCTAAGACTCCAGTCCTATCTACATATACTTACTGGGGTCTTACCTAGTGTGCTGCTGTCTCCCAAGGAGACTAGGGCCCAAAGGTCTGATAGAACCATTTCCCTTTCAGCACAAGTGCACTGGGATGAACCAGGAGTCTCTTCTCTAACTTGTGGTGTAGAAGCTCTTCAACATCTGTCCCTCTCTGAGAACAGCTGCATCAGGAGCTGCCTGCTTTCCCTTATCATTTGCCAAGAGCAACTTCAACAAAGGTAAACCCAGGGGATGGACAAGGCAGAGGAAACAAAGGCGGGTGGCAGCTCGTCCCTTCCCCTTCCCCGGTGATACAGGCATATCTTTCTGTGTCGTGTGTGCTTGCTGCGTGCACATATGTGTGAATGGAAACCAGGTGCGTTCCCCTCTATAACTTCCTGTTTTGTGGCCTTGAGATGGGTCTCTCACTGACCCAGAAGCTTGCCATTCAGCTACCCACCAGGGAGCCCCCAGGATCTGTCAGTCTTTGCTCGACCATGCTGGGGGGGGGGGTTACAGGAATGTGCAACCATCCCTGGCATTTTTATGTGGGTACTGGGAACTCAAACTGAGGTCCTTATGCCAGCAGAGCAAGTGCTCTTCTTACCCACTGAGCCAACTGCCAACCCCTAAATATTTTCTTCATTATTAAGTGGCTGACTTAATTGCTTTATCTGCTTTTCTTACTATAAGTCAGCTTTGTCAAAATACCCAAGAAACACCTTAAAGAAAGATATATTTATTTTAGCTCATGATTTCAGAGGTCTCAGGCCAAGGTTATTTGGCCCCATTGCTTTGGGCCTAGCTGATGCAGGTTATCATGGTAGAGAGCAGGTAGAGAGAAGAGATGCTCCCCTTGAAGATGCCAAGAAGCAGAGAGAGCATGGGGAAGGGGACGGGACTGGGGACAGGTTACATCTTCCCAGGGTTCATGCTTGTGACTGCAGTTTTCAACCAGGCTACACCTCCTAAAGTTACTATCATAACCCAACAAAGCCATTGACTAATTATCCATGTGTGAACTAGCCCACTGATGAAACCAGAGTCCTCACAAGCCAGCTGCCTTCCAAACACCACCAGCTATCAACCAAGCCTTTCACTACGACTATAACTAGATTTAAAGCCGGTGGTGAAAAGAAATCTCAGAGTCACGATCTGTCACATTTCCCTAAACAGGTTTCTTACCAGCTGCGGGCACTCAGCCAGGACTGAGAGACCTGGCACTGTGTGGGTGGGTGGGTGGGTGGGGGCATGTGACAGGCATAGGCCATCATCTCACCGTCTGTTTCTCTACAGGTGAACAGAGTTGATTTTTGTGGTTGTTTTTCTTTTGTTTTTAGCTCATCTACGATTCCTTTTAGATAATCTGTAATAATCCACTCTGTTCTATTTTTCTGGGGGGGGATTCCCCCCCAGCAAATAGAAGATAAATTTATTAGTATCTGAATCATCCACTATATTTTAGGTCTGCTTTGTATTTCTATTTCATCCTTTAAGAAATACCCATCTTCCTTCACGGGATGGTGATGGGACTACCACCGAAGATACTGGACCAGACTGGTCAACTTCAGGACCCACTCCCCAGGGCTGGCATGTGACTGAGGCCAGGCTGATTGTAGCCATTATGGAGGACTGCTGTGACCCTGAAGGAAACACTTCTCTGAGATTATTTAAACTTTATTTTACTTTTTTAATGTGTGTTTGGCCTGTGTGTATGTCCGTGCACCACTTGTGTACCTGGTGCCCACAGAGACAGAAGACAGCGTTGGTTCCAGCGGGACTGGGGTTACAGGCATGAGATGTGAATGCTCCATCAACCATCAATGCCTCTTTATTGGAGGTACGGACTCATGTAGCCCACCCTGACCCTGAACCCCTGGTCCTCCTGCCTCCACCTCTCGAGTTCTGAGATTAAAGGTGTGTGCCACTATACCTAATTTTAATGTAGTTTCTTATTCTTTCCCAAAATCAACTTAATTACTTTTGCTGTTTAAATGAGTTAAAACAAACAAACAAATAAATCACCACTAATTTTTACCTAACATTTACTATGTTCCAGACATGATTCCAATTGCTTTACAACTATTCATTCATTTAGTGCTCACAGAACCCAGTGAGGTACAGACTGTTACTATCGTCCATAGGTGAGGCACAGTCAGGCTAAGCTGCCTGCCAAAATGCCCCATAGTCAGAGCATCTCAGGCAGGAAACCATCTCCAGAGCCTGTACTGTCTGCCATTGTACTATGGCTCCTGTCTCAGGAAAGCCAGCCAGGCTAACACTGTGACTTAATCACAAGTTATAGAGGCTCAATAAAGTGACAAGACTGGGGAGCACCTGGACTAAGCTTTTTTTTTTTTTAAAGACAGGGCTTCTCTGTGTAATAGCTCTGGCTGTCCTGGAACTCGATTTGTAGAGCAGGTTGGCCTTGAACTCACAGAGCTCTGCCTGCCTCTGCCCAGCTTAGATCATAATCAATCTTGACAATCAAACTGAGTGACAAAAAGGGCAGGCACAGTGTCATTTGATGACATGGGTAACATGGACACTGGGTCTCCAGTCAAGGTAGACGAGCACTGTAGTTGGATGGAACAGAAGACACACGCCTTAGCATGAGAAAGCAGTAAACACGGTGGCCGCCTCATGGCCAGAAGTCTGAGGACACCTCTGAGAAGAGGGCATGTGGGGACAGGAAGGCCAACAAGCCCATTACAACATGACTAGGAAAGTATATTGTAGGCAGGGGACGGCTCAAGCAAGACCCTGTGGCACCAATGGTGTACTTAGGGAATGAAAGCGAGACCATCGCCAGCCCATGTGTCAAATAAAGGCTCGGTCTTCAGTCACTGGCAGAGGTTAGGTTGCTGGGGGTGTGCCCTGAAAGGGACTGTGGATTCCAGTCCCTTCTTCTCTCTTTGGCTTCCTGGTAAGGAGGTGAACACATCCGCTCTGCTGTACACGCCTGCCAAGTGCTGCCTACCGTGTTTCGGCCAGAGAGCAGCAGACCAATGGGTCACAGACTAAAACTTTCAGATCTGCGAGTCAAAATGAAATTCTTTTTTCTACGAGTTGATTGTCTCGGGCACTTCATCACATCGACAGAAGCTGAGTGACATAAACTGGTAAGACCTAGAGGCATACCCACACTTCATGTATACCCTCAAGACTTTCAGGCATATCCACGGTGAAAGACTAACTAAAATTACCTAAGTACCAAGAACAGTTCTTAGTGCTGGGACCCTGCCTGCCAGCCTCTCCTTGGACTTAAAGAGAGGAACTGAAATCTCAACACTGACAGATCTGCCTCCTCACGTGATGGACTCCTTCAGTTCTTCACGAGCAGTCTTTGTTAGTGCAGGAAGCTGATGCTGAGTTCACCACTTTGCTTTGTGACAGAGATGTGGCTATCTAAGTTTCCTATTAGGAGAGTCTGGGTGACTGGGGTGACTTAATTTGGGCTCTCTCTGCCTTCTACTCTTAAAGTCAGTATACCACCTACTGAGACCTGGCTTACTATCATCCCTGTGAGGGTTCAGTTTCCTCTCCTGTTCACTTGGGTTTATTACTCTTAAACTACTAAATTAAACCACACCCCATGAATCCCTCAGCATCCTTTAGGGGTGGCTAGAGGAGCCATAAATGCCTTTGGCCACCTATTTCCATTCCTTTAAGAATCTTCGGATGAGCTGGGCGGGGGTGGCATATGCCTTTAATCCCAGCACTTGGGAGGCAGAGGCAGGTGGATCTCTGTGAGTTCCAGACCAGCCTGGTCTACAAGAGCGAGTTCCAGGACAGGCTCCAAAGCCACAGAGAAATCCTGTCTCAAAACAAAACAAAAAAACAAAAACAACAAAAAACCAAAACAAAACCACTTCAGATGACAAGTTGGCTGTTAACTTGACTCACCATCTTCTATGTCATAGGCGTACGCAGAGAGGCGCAGTGTGGTGGCGCAGTACTCGCATTTGAAGCAGCTTCGATGGAAGAACTTGCCCTCGGCGCTCAGCCTCTCCATCACATAGACCCGCTTTTGGCAGAAATAACATGTGTCGCTACCCCCCAAGTTCTGTGGGAACTCTTTCTTTATGGAGCCCTGTGGGGTGGATAAAGGAGGAACACATCAGACTTTGTGGCCTCTCCCAGGGCCATGAAAGCCCTCTGTATGTGATGATGACATGGACACAGACCGTGGCTATGAAATGACTACAAATGCTCTATTTGTGCTTTCCCACAGAAGTTTCACTCCACAAGCCCTCCCAAGGACCCTCGGAGCAAGCTGGGGTCTAAACCCGTGATGATCAACAGCCAAGAGAGGCTTTTTGATGAAGGGTCCAAGTCTCAGAATTTCTTAACAATCAAACCAACCATTCTGCCAGAGTTTTGCTTGGGGGAATAGACTAAATACATATATACTCGGTGTTCATGTGTGCACGCATGTGTGCGAATCCCCTAAGTACTGGAGGGACTATATTTTCAAAGAGAAACGTGCTTCCCCACAGAACATTCTAAATGTTTGCCACAGTCCTAGAAATTCAGTCATCAAAATCTAGACCACATCAAGGAAGTTAGCACGTGGTAATCCACGTGGCTACAGAAATCAGTAAGGACCTCAGAGCAGGTGAGGGTTGTTACCATAGTGCCGTGGCTAGAGACAGTGCCCCTGGGATCTCTCTTACCAGTTCCTTCTTGTCTAGAAGGGTTTTGGGTTGCTCTTTCCTTTGAAGCTGATTGGCTATCTGCTCAGCCAATGAGCTCACTCCGCCCGTGTACATCTTTATATACTTCTATTGGTTGAAGATTACAGAATGATCAAAATGAAGGGAAATGAGAAGGAGAAAAAAATTAAATTAAGGAGACAGGAAAAAAAAATCTTTGAGAGGTGTAAGATGAGTACACAGTGCAACAGCAAACCATACCAACACAGTGCCCACAAAGCAGAAACTGGGCAGTGAGCGCAGAAACTGGGCAGTGAGCGAAACCCTGTGCCGGCGTCCACACGGTGCTCAGCACACGCATGAGCAGCAGCAATGTTCCACAGGGAAGAACTTGGTCTTTCATGTCTTCCCAAGAGTACAGTTTTACAGTTCTGGGGACAGGGAGGTAGACCACAAAATGGAAGCCAACACAGAAGAGAAAGAGGGGCCAGCATCTGGACTCACAGAGTTTGAAGGGTTAACTCCAGGAGGGTGGCTAGGGTGTCAAGGAGAGGGCCCAGCAGGCTCTGAGGACAAGGGGACCACCTCAGGCTGAGAAAGAAACCAGGCAGACTCTCGCTGAGGTTGATGTCCCATGTGGGCAATGGGTGTGAAGAGTTCTAGCACTGTTGGTGAATCTCCCTGCCTCATAGCCCAAGCCACAGAGTCTGCTCAGACAGCTGACCACCTGACCTCTTTGGGAAGAGGTCTGCTCTGGCCACTCCTCCACTAATGGGGCTGGGGGAGGTGTTGAGAGCAGAACGACAGTGCTCATCTATCCAGATGTGGAGGCTGGAGTTCTCCCGGGCCAGGTGGGACACCAAGTCACAAGCTACACCCTGAAGGAAGTCGTTTCTTTTACCCCGGGAGAATTGTTCTTAAAACTGAACAATGGCAAAAGAAGACAAATCTAAAGCAACGCACAGTGCGTACATTTGTAATCCTAGCACTGGGAGGCTAAGGTGGGAGGGTTGCCATGAGTTCAAGGCTAGCCTAGACTACATAGTAAGACAGGCTAACCTCCTCCCCCAACACACTCTAATCAAACTAATGCAGTCCCCTTTTGGCAGTGCTGAAGAAATAGGAGAGATGCTCATATCTGCATGGAGAGCTACCTTGCTCACAGAGGCCTGGCACCCTGTGGCCCAGCTGGACCCTGTCTATAGTCAGTCTTGTGGGCAGTCTTCTACAGACCTGGGAGCCAGGACTCAGGATGGAGACAGGGGGTGCTACACCTTTCACGGCAGGAAGTAAAGGATGCTCCCAGCCAAGTGGGAGAGGTTGCCATTGACTCTGACCCCAGAGATGGCCTCAACCTCCAGTAAGTGCTTTCAAGGGATAAACCTGTCACATGTAAAAGGGCTGCTGGCCCAAGCAGCAACAAGTCCAGGTTCTCTGGGGCCCGACTATCTAAGTCTGGAAACAGACACACTTGAGGAAACACTTCTCACTAGGCTAAGCCAAAGCCTGGCTGGAACCGAGCAAATCAACTTCACTTTCCAACTCAACTAAAGAGATTCCCTACGATTGGTTTTACGTGCCGATTCCAGTGTCTTAGACTGGGGGCCTGGAGACGCACAGGCCTGAGACAGACAGACGCCAGGCAGAGGAAGAGCAGAAATGAGATTAGTGCTCCCATCTGAGGGCTGTCCTCAAAGGATCGGAGTCCCAGTCTTCATCTGCAGAGCAGACGACAGAGCGACAGCACACTGTAGTCCCAGCCCCAATGTGTACACCCAGGAGCTTTCTCTTGTGACCAGAAACCATGCCCACAGCAGCCATGGCCTGGGGCTGTGCATGCAGCGGCATTTGTCACATTCAGTTCTTGGTGACACTGACGAGCATCCCCCAGAGACGTGAAGACTCAAGTTGTTTGTTTCTGGCATGCGGAGCAGGTTCTTGCTCCCGCCCTTGGAAGAGAGCTGGAGTGTAGCAGCTGCTGGGCTTACTCCACTGCACACCACACACATGCGTATGCTTCTGCACGCACACACTGGCAGGGAGTACAAAGCGTAGGCAAAGACAACAGACCCTCCATCCCTAACAAACTCCGTGGAACTGGGTCGAAGCCGCTGGGGAAAAGCAGGGTTCATTCCACACATTAAGAAGCATCAAGAGCGCTGTGTGCTCACTAGTCTACTGAGGAGAGTTAGCGGCGAAACGTTCAAATTCTGTAGCATGTGATTATGAAAACGTAGTCTTCAGCCAAAGGTTGAAAACTGCTATCAATATTGGGCACAGCTTAACAGTGGCTTCACTCGGACAGGCTGTGATGTGTGACACTCAAAGAAAGCTAGCAGCCTCTTTAACATAGGTGTCTGTGGTCACTCACAATCACTCACTCGCACGCACGCACGCACACACGCAGCTCTTCTGAGGAGCCTGGCAAAGGCAGAGCCCTTCTAGCCTCAGGCCTGGGGGGTGGGGGGAGGTAACACCTGTGAAAGTAGAGTGAGCACAGGCTGCAGGAGAACAGTTTTGCCAAGTCCAGGCCATGCTACCTGTCTGAGGGAGTCAGAGGAGGGAGAGGCGGGGCGGGAGGAGCGGAGACTAAGGGAGAGCTCCCACTGGTCAACAAAAAACCGACGAGAAGGCTCAGGCTCAGGCTATAAAATACAAGGTGGAGAAAAGAGCACACAGTAAACATCAGAAGTCAAACACAGGAAATCAGAGTTTCAGACGGCTTTGCTCTTTAGCTGCGAATGTATGTGGTAAATGAAGCAGGCCTTCCAATTCCCAGAAGCAAGTGGGCTCCATCTATGGCTCCCACGTGTTTCCCACCCGCTCCTCCTGCAGGCCTTCAGCTAGGCTGGCTCTGGAGCACGCCTCTGTGCTATAAGCGCCTATGAAAGCCTCAGGCACCTTGGTTTGGTGCTCCTACCAGGCTCCCCCTCTCTGCAGCTTATCGTTCCTATTAGACAGGTGACATCGGCTTCTCTCAGAGCCCTGGTTGACCTGCGCAGGACCCCTCCTTGTCAGAGACATCTTACACCCTTTCTAGTTCTTTCCTGACAGTGCCAAGAGCAGAATCGGGGTCCTCCCCATCCTCTGCTAGGGCATGTCCTTGACCTGTGGACAGTGCCCAAGGCCTTTTCCATGCCGCCCTATGGCCAGACCTTAGGTATGCTCCTCGTGTGGTCAGTGCTCAGGGCAGGTGTGCTTGCTAAGGAGCTAGACAAATGGCAAGCAGTGAGCCAGGGACCAGATCTAAGCAATCCCCCTTGCCTTTCTTAGACTGGCTTCAGCTGGCGCTCAATTGTAGCTAGCAGAGAGAAGGTGACAGACAGCCTTGACTGTTTTCCATCTCCACCACTTTCAGGATAAACTCCTTACAGGATAGGGAGGACAGAGACACACTGTACCCCCATTTTAGGTGACATTTCAGTGTCATGGTGGTGACAAGGTAGGGTGGCATATTATCTGGGGATTCCCTACCCTCTGCTCCAGATGTCCAGCCAGCTTCCTGGCCCTCAGAACAGCACTTTGAACCCAGGACAAGGAGCAACAATTCTGTGGATGACTGCCTGCTGGAATGTGGGACAATCAGGGTGGGGGCTGAGTGAAGGTGAGCTATGGAGAGTGACATAGTGTGTTAACAGGGCTGGCCGAGGCGGGGAGAAGTCCTGGAAAAGAAGTACGCAGTACCCCCAGTATCTAGCCTGAGCCCCACACTGAGGACCTGGAAGACACCAACTCCCTGCATGCCGTATTCCCACTTTGACGAGACGACTCTCCCTGCTGGGCACCACAGTCCTGGACCTCACACAGTTTCCCGCCAAGCTTTTACCCAGCATAGTTCTTGGATTCCTTTTCAGGTGTTGTTTATTAAAAACCACCAACACCTGATTAAGTATGCATTCTCCAGGATGTAGGGGAACCCGGCTCCCTTTCTTACGCAGGACAGGACCATGGTAGGGTCTGGGAAGAAGGAAGAAGCTATGAACACTGGCTCCTCTCCCAAGCAGCCGCAAAGCTGAGCTGGTGACAGGGAGGGCAGGCAGCTCGGCCTCTTCCACCTCAATCCCAATTCTCCTCTCTAACTGAGAACAGCTTGTAGTTTGGACCAAGGGCAGAGAAGATGATGCTGACATCAGTTTGCTAATAGACCCGGGATGGGACCTGACCTGCTGCTTGTTCCTCGATGCAGTTCTCAGAGAGCATAGGCAGGGAGAGGGCATCTGTGAAATCACTCACGAGCTACGAGATTGCCAGCTCACTGGAACCTTTAAGGATTGGTTCAATGCAAAAATCTTCATGAAATAAGTAGGCTGGCTAGGGCTTCATCATGACCTTCATGATGAACTGGCACAATGGCCCATTTTGACCTGTGACAGCTCCTCTTGGTTTTTCAGGAGAATAGCTTCTCATTATGTACCCCCACTCCGCCATTGTCTTCTTCCCCAAACTTTGGCAAGAGCTTTACTTCCTCTTAGCACTCCTATCTGGAGAGCTAAGACTGTCAACTCCACTGCCTGTCTGCCCCGAGGCTTCCCCTCTCCCCCAAAAGCTTTTTGGCCACTGGAACCTACTTTGGGGATAGAAGTGATAAAGTTTTGGAATGGGATAGGAGAACAAACTGGAAAGTCACCAAGGCCCATTGTAACAACAAACGCTCCAGGATTAGCAACCAGTCTGAATGTTTTGCAGATGGACACTCTGTTAGCAAAACAAGTTCTGGCTCTTGGCTGGGTGACAAGTGTGCAAAAAGCTGGGAGAAGGGGCTGTTCTCCATGCTTCCTTCCCTCTGCCCATCACACAGCGTGCCCAACTGTTGGTGCTCAGCATCCCATGCCACAGGCTCATGCTCTTTTACCCTCTCATGGTGGGGATTCTGCTTGCCACGGCTGTCAGCATGAAGATCCCTGTATATCTGTTGGCAACAAAGTAGAAACTTAAGCTCCATCCCAACTCTATTTGGGCCTTCTAGTGGGAAAGTTAGACAAGAATTTAGAGTCCACTCATACATGTGCCCACTCCCCCAGATTTCCCCAACTCTCTCAGTCCTGCCTATATCAAATACCATGGTCTGGGACAACTCTCCGTATGGCCTTCCACTTGCCCTCAACGAGGCAGACAAAGGACTACGGTTGGTTAGAACAAAGATGGAACAAACGTGTCTTTCACACAGGGCGTAAAGTTGGAGGCATGCAGTGGATGGCGTGGGGAGGCAGGTTGGCAGGGAAGCTTTCCCCGGCCAGACTTCAGAAAGGAAGGTGGGGAGATGGAAACTAGATGAACAAGGAACCATGGCAGAGCGGAGAGGAAACTCCAGGGTGGGGAGTAGGCCCTGCATAGGAACATGGGAGCAAGGCGCACATTACTGCCGGGAGAAGAGCATGCAGGCTGGAAGCACTGGCAGCTAACACACGAGTGTGAGATCATGGAAAATCCTAGCACTGGGGCTGCTTCAGTGAACTGAGCTAAGAACTGAGATGGCAACTATGAGGACAGGAAGAACATGATGTCCACTAAGGACGCCTTGTGATGTTCATCCTTGGGAAATGGAAGCCAATATCCCAGGTGGCTGCCCTCATCCAGTGCCCCGACATGTGGCCACAGGCAGCATGAGCTGGCCAGAGCCTGCCTCCAGACTCCTCGCGGCTCCCATTGCTCACCTACAGGCCTTGCACAACTCCTTGGCCTTTCCACCCCAACCTCAGACTGTAAGTGGAGATGATGGTGGCACCTGCCCCACAGTTACTCTGAGAACGGGCTGAAATGCTGCGTGGGGCAGCACAGATGCTCAAACTGTTAGCTTTTATTTAGAGGAAGACACCGGGAAGTCACAACAGCCACCGTGTCTCAGTTCTTAGGCCCAGGGGTGTGAGGAAGGCCTGTAAAACCAGATGTGTCATTAGTGGTCACCTGTTAGGTAGGTTACCTTCCTTATGAAAACATCCTTTCACAAACCCTGCCCTCAGAAGTGAGTGGCTTTTTATTTCATGGGATTTCAGCTCAAAGGTCAGCCAGCCATTCTGTGTGCACTCTGCGTTAGGTGTGTCCACCATAAATGTGTGTCCGTGTGAATAAACAGTCACATGGGGCTGGTGGCTCCCAATGCAGCTCTACAATGATCTGCCTGGAGTGTGAAAGGGTAGCTGTGTTGATTAGAACAAGCCGTACGAGCCAGAGAGCAGGCTGTCAGCATCACAAGAAACCAAACCCATGCAGGGAGGCCATACAAAGCTCTCTTGGCACATCATAACTGAACTGCGTAAGACAGCGAAGGAAACCAGGCTACTTTAAGTGGGGTCCTGTAAAAATGTGTCCCCCCCTGGGTTTGTGGCTGTCTGCCCTCCATAGGGACTAGACCAGACCATGCAGGATTTGAGTGCGCAGTACCCTCTATCCTGAGGTCCCAACAGGACTTGCTTTTGCTACAAGTTATCTTTTAAAAACTTATCTTTGGAAACAGGGGTTTGCCGAGGTGGTTCCCTAAATGGGCAGTGTAGTAGGAGGACAGACAGGACATAGAACATGCAGATGGTCACCTGCTGAACACTGCGAGCCCGGCGGGAAGGTGGAGTAGGGGGAGGAGAGAGGGTGATCACTTTTTTGGGGCAGGTCCGAGCACGCTCCTTTTCCTGTCGCTTTTACACCAACAGACACAAACAGAAAGAACGCTGTTGAAACAGGGACCTCAATGGATATTGTTCCTGGAGGGGTGAGGAGCATTTGCATATTTGCAAAGCATCCCAAGAGGCCCCTTCCTTGATCATCTACCTTCTACAGCACCTCACTCTGTGTCTAGGAGTGGCTCGTGTTGGGCTAAAGCCTTAAACTGAACAGCTGGTGAGAACTGTGGTGTAACTCTCCCTAATGCCAAGGGTCAAGGACTTTATCAGAGAAGTAGAGAGGAAAGGCAGATGGGCCCACACGGAATATCATATGACCTCTGCACACCAGGCCACTCTAAGCAAAGCATGTTTCTCCCAAGCCATCTGTGGCCACATCCCATCAATGCCTCACTTAAAGCCCCTGACTCATGCACAAGAGTTCTGAAAACTACAAAGAAATGCCAGGTAATGGGCTCTACAGACTAAGCCCTAACTGCCCTTGTCCTGCCAGTCCCACACATGCTCTTGTCCATGGGCTGGACCATGGTTCAGAAAGGCACTTCTCGGTGTCTGAGAAACAGCCACACATTACCCTGGAACTCTCTGGTACCTTCCAGAAGATTCTCAGCGTCCTTTACCCAGACTGCTGTACAGAGAAGAGGGTGAGGGTGGGGAGGATTGTGGCAGCCATAAGGTCAGAGAAACATCTCTACTCTGTGTTCCCACCACACATGACAATCTGCTTCCAGACCTCGGCTGATTCATGTGCAGCTTGTCGCAGGATGTACTTTTGAGATCAAAAGGAAAAGGGGAGGGCAAAGGACGAGCTGCAGTGTTTACACTGGAAACCATTGGCAAGCAGGGCTGTTATTCAGTTTCCTTCTACACGATGACCTAAGTCGGAACAGGTTCTCATGCCAACTCTGCCATGGCTACCATACCTGCCACACCTCCCGTCTCAGTAGGAGCCACTTTAAGAGACACACACAGTGAGTCACTGTGTAGTGTTGTCTGTTGGAGGTGAGTGGCTAGCCAGCTGCAGCCCAGGCACCCAGGCTCTGAGTTCCCATTCTTGGGAGCATCTGAACATATCTCTCGCTTTCAGGAGATACATTGAGAGGGCCAAACCCACGAGTTAAGAGTTGAAAAAATGATGAAAGTGAGTATTCAACACAAAATGTGAAGTACAGTGTGTCAGTGGCACCAATATAGGCACTGGAGTCTGTATTCCCAACTCGATGTAGCCCAAAGCACTTAGTGATCTTCCATCATTCAAGGTTATCAAGGCTCACGTCATCTTTCATGCCACCAGCTACAGGCTGCCAGGATCTAACTCCATTGACGGTGACAGTAAAGGAGCCAAATGACAAGCTGAACAGGCAGGAACAACAACGACAGTCTCCACACGGGACTTGGCATAATGCTATGAGCTACTGAGTTTCATGAGTGGCCTATATACAACCAGGTTCCGGGGACCTTTCAAGCTGACAGACTGATCTTTGCCAGGACAGAGGCCAAGACCCAGCGGGCTGAGCCACACACACTGCCCACTTCTTCCCAGAAGCCCAACAAAGCTGCACCAATACAGGCCACACACAGAGCCGTCCATGTCCCTACTTGAAGGTGACACCTGACCTTCCTGCTATTCTATTCTAATCTCAGGCCTTTCCTGGGAAGAATAACACTTGACACTTCCAAACTTCTGGTTTAGAGTTTACCTATTCCCTTCCATAAAGACTCTGTGCAAGCTGGAGTCTTGCACAGCACTCGGGAAGACAGAAGCTGGTGGATCTCTGTGAGTTCGAGGCTAGCCTGATCTACAAAGCGAGTTCCAGGACAGGCTCCAAAGCCACACAGAGAAACTCTGTGTCAAAAACAAAACAAAACAACCCAAATTCTTGATGACATTTTCAGAAGGCCTCCCCCTATGAAGTGGTTCCTACCAAGGAGCAAGTTTGGAGTCTGTTGTGAGTTTGGACACTGCTCCAGTATTCTCTCTCCCTTACTGAGCCCTGCCTTCCATTTGTGGTATCGTTACAGGGTTTGAGAGGAACATTTTCTTTAAAATGCAATTTTAGTAAGGCCCAACTCACCATTCTCCAGCACTTCCAGGCCCCAGAGCTGGCAGTGGCCATGGGAGAGGCTAACAGAACCCAGGATCAGCTCGCTCTCTCCAAGTGAAGAGACTCGCTATGAGGACGCTTATCCAGTACCCTGTCCTCACCAATAAACTGTTCACCAGAAACAATAGGGAGAAAAGAGCAGGAATTTCCCACCCACTGACAAGTTTCTTCTGCCCAAAGCGTGGGTCCCTCCTGTTCCCAACTGTCTCCATAACAGGCTCCAGGAGCCCTGAAAAGGTTTTGGTGGAAATCTGCAGAAGAGGGTTTTTGTTTGTTGTTTTGGGTGGAACTAAGGATGGAGCGCAGGGCCTCATGAAGCTGGGCAAATGTCCTCCACTGACTACAGCCAGAGCTCCTGAGCCCCCACCAAAAGATGTGGGCAAGATTTCAAGAAGAAAAACAAACAAACAAACAAATAAAACAACCGAAAAACAAAACAAAAACCCAACCGGTAGATGTTTTTGTATAGGTCTGAAAGAAACAAATCCATAGCCCACGATCACTTTCATAGGTTATTTCCCATTTCACACAAAGGGCACAAACCCCAGCTCTCAGATATGACAAAGGTCACATGGAAACAGGCCACTAAAAGGCCAATTTGGGAGCCATGTTACAACAGCAAAGACCCAAGGGCTCAAGCACCATACCCTGACGACTTCCCACATCACTCCAGCTACATTCAATACTGAGTGAACAGCCTTCCTAGCAGACTCCTCAAATCCCAGGGAGTAATCGCAACCACGAATCAGACCATCACTGTCTGCCAAATGTTTTCCAAAGACTACTAGCACAGTGCAGAGCCCTCCTGCCTTGGCGAGCTAGGTTTTCAGGCAGGCCAGGGGCAGAGATGGGGTGAAAGGCCCATTCTAGACCCTAGCAAGAATTTTACCTGTTTCCACTGGGGGACGGGAGCAGGGCGACCCTGCTCAGGCGGGCAGCAGGACGGCTGGCTGACCCCACGCTCTTGTGTCGGCTGTGACACACACAGGCCACGTATGAGTGGGGACAGGGCATGGAGACAAAACAAAATAAAATACATTAAGGTAAGAGAAGATATAAAAAGGTACCTGTGGAGGACAGACATATATCCATAAACCGTGAGGTGGCAGATAGGCTAAGTTAACTCTTAGGAAGGTAAGCCAAGAAAGGAAAGATAGTAAGTAGCTTTCCCCAAACCAAGCACAAGTGCAAACACAGGAAAGGATAAAAATAGGGGTGGGGAGAGGAAAACAAGCTGTGAATCTTGTCACTATTTTCCCCAAACTGAATTCTCTGGGGTCTAGACTACTGTCTAATTTGGACAACTAATTCCCTTACAGATGAGGAAAGCAACCTTCTTGCAGAGACAACCTTCCACTGGGGGGCACTCTGGCTCCCTGGCGTGGACGGCTGGCAGAGCGCAGCAACCTCCACTGCTCCATACCATCCCTGCTGTGACACAACAGGAAAAGACTGGCTTGTGGAAGGTAACCCAAAACCAGGTATGAGAAGCAAGTTCATGGCTGCTTCCTGACCCTCGGGAGTATGGGGAAGAAAAAAGAGAACAGGCCCTGTCCTGATTCTCTCTCTCAGGTCACCAGGGAGCGTGCAACACATTTCAGAGAGATTTTCAAAATGCAAGCCCCTTCTTTTAAAGAGGCGTAGTGACATTTGCAGAGCAAGGGAAAGACAAGATGTGATGACACTCTAGGCTGAGTGCTGCCAGCCTCTGACATGTGACTTATGACTAAAGAAGTCTCCTAAACGGCTCACATTCCTGGAACAGGATCTTTGCTCACAGAGGCAAGAACGGAGACTTTCATATCTTATCCAAGATGAGAAGCAACTAAAACATCCACCATGCTACAGACAGGGAATAGCACAATGTATACACATTCTGAAGATACCTGTGAGCCGAGAAGACACAGGAGTGTGCCACGGTCAAAAACAAAAGGTGGAATCTAAGGAAGTGTCCTCAGAATGGGCTCCACCATGAAAACAAGAATGTCCTGGGGAAAAGTCCAGAAAGAAATGCGGCAAAAGTAACAGAATTATAGGTGCCTTGGTCAGCCCATTACACTTTTCAGATTTCCTTCAATATGCCAGAGTCTTTTTTCTTTTTTCAAGATGGTGTATCATCATACAGCCCAAGCTAGCCTTGAACTCACAATCTTCTTGCCTCAGTTTCCCAGGCACTACAATTACACCACCATGCCAGCCACATTTTTTCTTTGTAATTCAAGAATGCATGCGTGTGAACATATGTATGTGTTTAAAGTCATCCAGACGAATGATTTTTAGATCTTTCTACCGATTTTGGTCATAGACTCCTCAGACCTGAAGCTAATGCAACCCTGAATATGTAAGGTTCAGACAAGAGCAAGCCCGGACCACGAGCTCCTGGATCTGTGGCATGACTCATCACTGCATCAGTCTTCCTTGACATGCCATCTGGCCCATTTGGAAGCTGAGTTTACCTGTCTCCTTACGCCAGTGGACTGTGCAGGTGCATTCTCTTCGAACTTGGCCAGCAGCTGGGTTGCCATATATTTTACTTTGTTCTGGTTCCCGATGGCAGCATCCATCCGCCTGTCCGTCAGGGTGCTCACCAGGGTGGGTCTTTCTCCTCGATAGCTCCGGGGAGGCTCCTCCTGCCCAATAGAAAGCAGCCAAGAATTAGGATGGGTCACAGGGGAACCACTGGTGGTCTTCTCTCAATGTATGGGCAGGAACTGCACAGCAGCTTTAGGTTGCTTAACAGCACTCTGCAAAGTTGTGATGTGCAGAGTTAGCAAGGTCCTAGGATGCAGGACACCACCACAGGACACATGGACTTGGGCTAGCATCACCAGAGCTCAGCAAAGCCACTGTGCTTTGCCAAATGTGTGATTCCAGGGAGAGCACACGTGTGTACATATTCCTAACTAGTTTCTGGAAAGCGAAATAAAGGCAAATGCACACAGAGACTTTCATAACAGATGAATGTGTAAAGATCTAGCAACACCAATTTGAGAATTAATAGCTTAAACCAGGTGGCCAAGGAGATGTGTCAGTGGTTAAGAGTGCTTACTGCTCTTGCGGAGGACCCAGGTTCTATCCCCAGTACCCATAGGAGACAGCTTAAAACCATCTGTAACTCTAGTTCCAGGGAACCCCATGCCCTCTGACCTCCACAGGTACCTGCACACTGACGGTGCACATAAACTCACACAGGCACACAGACATACACATTAAAAACAAACAAACAAACAAACCCCAAACCCTTAAACCAGAGAGGATAATTCAGTGCTATCAGTCTCGACAAACCACAATTGATCTCACCTCCTCTGACTGACTGGTTTTCCTCCTCTTTCCTGCTCCATCCAAATCCTTTTCCTTTTTATCCTGCACCAAGAGAAGACACAAATGGCATTAGCCTGGTCACTTTGCTTTGCCATTAGCTCTGCAGCCACTATTACTGTGACACTGGTGTGCACACACCTTGGGAGAACGCTTCCGAGAGATGGTCTGTCCAAGCTTGCTCAGGAAGGAGATGGGCGATTTGGTGCTGGCTATCAGGACGGCTTTTTCCTCTGCATTCAGGTCCAAGGTGTCTGTGGACAGGAGTGGGCAATGTTTACCAAGGACAGTGCCACCAAGTCCTGGCCAGAACCGTGCTCCCTCAGAGGGGGTTGGCAAGAAGGATGCTCCCAGACTCTCATGGGTTACCGACTAAGACAGAGCATTCATACCCATGGGAAACGACAGAAAGGAAAAGCATACTTAGGTCTAGACACTTTCTCTTCCATCCACAGAACAAAACCAACCCCATTCTTTACAGTTCAGCTACAGCAACCCACACTTCTGCTCTGTAAGGTTGGACTCTACCGGTGACTATCACACTACAATGCTGAAGTTCAATTCTGATAAAGAAAACTTCAGGTTGGGGTGGAGGGTTGAGAGGTATGTCAGTTTGGGGGTACTGCAGAGGTCATGTTCTTAGTTGTGTCAGACAAGGGTTTCTCAATGAATAGGGCCACTCAGGGCTCAGGGTTTGTACTGCAAGAAATGCACATCCAGGTAGAAAAAGACACACGTGCTTATAAGGGTATGGGCTTGAAGACATTGTGGAGAGGAGGGCACCATTAACTGTGGATTCTAATTTATTATTATCTGGGGGGTACAATGTGTTGGGGTCAGAGGGCAGCTTTGGGGAGTCAGTTTCCTCCTCCTTCCTCTCTGTGGGCTCCAGGGACTGAGCTCAGCTGGTCAAGTTTGGTGATGTCTGGTGGTAAGCACCTTTAACCACTGAGCCCACCTAGCTGGCTGC
Source organism: Phodopus roborovskii (assembly GCF_943737965.1). NCBI lineage: Eukaryota > Metazoa > Chordata > Mammalia > Rodentia > Cricetidae > Phodopus > Phodopus roborovskii. The sequence goes on from NW_026126578.1 coordinate 12,983,622, forward strand.
AATTCTAATATTATACTCATAGCAATAGCAATTTTGAGAATAGTAATTAGGAACAATAATGAGTCACTAACATTATAATAATTCAGTGCTCACTTGTCATTCTGTACAAAACAGTATTATTATATCCATCACTCTTTTTACAAACAAGGAGACTGAAGGAAGTATAAGGAAATTCAGCAAACTGCCCAAGGCTGAAAAATGAAATGCTGGAACAAAACCCAGGGCAGACACTGTGGCCAACACTCTGAAGCACTGTGCTTACATGGCCTTAAGTGGCGGCGTCCTAGGTAGCTTTCACTGTCAACTTGACATGAGCTAGTGTCATCTAAGAGTAAAGTCTTGACTGAATAATTGCCTACATCAAACTGGCGGGGGTGGGGGGTGGGGGGATAGAGGGTTGGTGGGGGAGTGGGGGGGTGGTCCTGACTATTCACTGACATAGGAGGACCCAGCCCCACCGTAGGTGGCACTGTCCCTAGGCAGGTGGCACTGGGCTGTATAGCTGGTTAACCATGAGCCGGTGAGCAAATGAGCCAGACAGCAAGTCAGCAAACAGCATCCCTCCATGGCACCTGCCCTCAGTGCCAGACTGTTACCTCCAAGTGAACCCTCTGCTCCCCTAATTTGCTCCTGGTCAGAGTTTTTATCACAGGCAACAGAAAAGGTTGCAACGGCAATACTTTTTGTAGCCCTATGAGTGCTGGCTGAGGCAGCAGGCTGAGGACCACCGAAACATTTTGGGGAATCTCTAAGAAAGGTGTGAGGGAGGCCAGAGAGGGAGGAGTTACTGAGAACCCAGTAAAACCAGCATCACAGAGGCTGTGACAGGACCAAGCACCAGGAGACATCACTACAGAGCACCAACTGGAGAAATGTCAAGTCTACGGTATGAGAAACAAAGGCATAGGCATGCAGCTCCAGTGTGAGGTGCTTGTCTGATGTTCGTGAGACCCTGGGAGCAACCACATGTGTACACACATGCTCACGCGCGCGCACACACACACACGCACACACACACAGAAGAGAGAGAGAGAGAGAGAGTGAAAAAAGAAATAAAAGGTGAGAAACAAGGAAAGAACTTGGACTGGAAGAGTCTTTGCAAGGTTGCAGGGCCCTTTGGGCAGAGCTCTACAAAGAGAAGCCGCATTACAATGCACTTCCAAGTCCATGAGGAGCCACTCTGCAGAAGGGATGCGCCTGAGGTGGGGGGAGGTGACAGAGTCAGGGCAAAGAGCTCTGGACAGATCACTTTTGCATACTTATAGGTAAAGTGAGAACGGCTTTTACAAACAGAATCAGGTTAAGATCACAGGGCTGAGAAGGAATAAATGAAGGAAGGTTCTGGAGACTGCCCTGCTGACCAGGTAGCAGGAGGTCCTCACCGCTGGAGGAGAGTGAGTCCTTGAACATCTCGTAGAACTGTGTGAGGTACATCACCATGGACAGCTTGTCAGGCTCCGCCACTGATGCCATCTCCTTGCCTGTCATGATGGGAGAGATGCCCAGCTCCTTCTCAGCAATGTCAAAGGCTAGCTGGTTATTCTTTTCCACATTCTGCTCATCCAAAGAGTCAAAGTCTCTGAGAAGCAAGACAACAAGAAGTGGATCAAGTTGGGCTGATAGCCCTCAAACCAGAACAGTACTGTGATCCACGGCCATCTCCGTCCCTGGGCTAATGTCCAGGGAGTTGGGCGTCATCCCTGGATGAGAGGGCAGATGGGCTTTTCTTGACCCCATTCTTCCCTTCTGACTAAGGAAATGCACAACACCTTTGGGGGAAATGACTTAGAGATCTACCCAGCAAGACAAATGAGGAGAGGGTGGAGGAAGTGTGGGGAGAGGCAACCTGCATTTTCCATGGACACCAACTTCTTACTATAATGTAAGTTCAGGACGGGAACTGCAAGCCTGTCCACACATAGGAAACTAATGTCCGGCAGTGACACGCCCTTGTCAGTGTAGAGTTTCCAATGTCCTGGGACTGCTGGTAAATTTTACTAAGCTTTCTCTTGAAGGGAAATTCTAAAAGCTTCTTCAAAAGGTGTTTCCACTGCTGAATCTCCTGAGTTTTCCCAGCATCTCCATTCATAAACACCCTCCCCAGGTCTTGGGCTCTTGCTACTCAGAGGAGGCTGGGTTTCTCTCTCTCCTCTCTCTCTCTCTCTCTCTCTCTCTCTCTCTCTCTCTGTCAACTTCACCTTCACAGTCTCAGCATCCCTTGTTTTGTGTTAACCTACTGACCTCATGGATTGTTTTTTCCCATTTAAAACAAATGATTTTTCTCTTAGCTTAAGCCTATTAAACCAAGACCATTCATCCCGAACACAGTCCAAACAGTGCTCAATCACACACCCATGGCTTTCTGGCCTTCTTCAGGCCACCTCAGGGCGTTCTAACAGGACCCTCTTCCTACACTCCACCCCAGGCCTCACCACTTCTCGCCTTGCTCGCCTTCCCTTTGAGATGGAAATGGCTGTCTCACTGCGAGCTTCAGCAACCCTGTCATACCACATGGCTGTGCTCCCTCCCCATCCCACTTCTCAAAACATTGTTTTCATTTACTTTTTTTTTCCCTTTTAACCAACTTTTGTATGGGCACGAGAGGTCGTTTACTTTATATCAGAAATTCACCCCTTTTTTAAAATTTTGCCTGGGAACTGAACCTAAAGCCCGGGTTCTGCTAGGCAAAGGCTACACTCCCACCTCTCCATATTTATTTATTTTTAGGAGACAGTTTCGGTCTGAAACTCAACTCTCCTGCTTAAGCCACCCAAGACTGGGATGGCAGGCATGCCTGGCTACAGCTGTTTTGCTGTGTGATAACTTGGATCAAACCTAGAGCCTCACACATGGTCCTCACTGTTAATCTACACCCTTAGAGGCTGGTTTTGTCACCTCTTGCATCGTTAGCTTGCTAATATCACAAAATAAGGGGCTATGTCTCTTAGGATTTCCTTAACCAAGGATTAAAATGAAGGGCAAAGCCAGGGCCCCTGTGTGGATCTAATGATAAAAAAGAAGGCAGCCAAGAAAATCCACCAGGTTCTGCTGCTGTCTCTGAATGTTTGGCTTCCATAGTAACAAATGTCTGGGGTGCGGTCTGAGTGCTTTGTTCACAGGGCTGACCCAAGGCCACTCTGTACTTATTCTGTAGATAGAGGAGTCAGAACTAGGTATTAGAGGGACAGTAGGTAAGATGACGTCTCATGAAGCTCACGAGCATTCTTGCAAAAAGTATAATCTTCAACAGAGAAAAATCCCCAAGACCACCATAAATCAGGTACGTATCTATTGTTTCCTGTTGGGCTGAGCTAGCCAAATGTTCTAGCCAGGCTTCCCTTGTGATCAATAGCATCAGAGAGCGAGCTAGCCAAAAACGAAGAGTTCAACGAGGGGCCAATAAACAGAGTTTTCCTCTGTGCAAAGTTAACAGGCCCAGGTGGGTGTTAAAACAAGTTTTTGACCTTCAGAATGCTATGACTTTTAAAGCTAACTTTTTGGGATTGAGTTTTAAATATAAATAAGTCAAAGTCCTGGCCTTCTAAAGAAAGCATTTTATCATGCAACCCATACTAGAAAAAAGCATAAAATTTGCATAAGGGGCTCTGAGATCCTTGGTGAATATAAAATGAAACACCATATTGGTCATAACTTACATTAGATCAGGGCGGTATCTGTGGATGATTGCACACAGGGCCAGGCCGCTTTTCCAAGACATAGTGAGATCTGTCACATTCACCCCTGCATAGCCATCTGTCTGCCTTTGGCACCATCCCAGAAGTTTGCTTGAACGAGCTACAGACTCTAAAACAATAAAAATAATTATTGAAGTGTGCTTACCTAGTAACGCTGACATAGCATCTGCTTTGCAGCACACATATCCAGTTTAAAAAATTATTGAGGGTGGGGACAAAATGTCAGGGCTATTTTTGGAAGAAAGCAGTAAGGCCTAAGCTTATGTCATTGGTATCATGATGTACAATTTCAGGCACCAAGCTATCCAATTCCAGGGTCAATGCCCCAGACAGATACCTACAACCCCAGGACGGTGACAAGGACCTGCCACATGGGACCCATGTTCCAGCAGCACTCCTGGAGACAAGTGGATGGCAAAGTGCCACCTACTGAGCTGATACCTCACTGGCAACAGAGTCAAGATGTCCCTGGAGAGTTGCCTGGCAACAGGCTGAGGAAGCCTTTTCCTCCACAGCAACACCCAGGAGATTAGATTAGCAAAGTTTTCCACTGTGGTACCTTAAACCAAAAGCAAACAAAGCCTTCGACTCACTTCCTAAGGTCCTGACTGAGTGCCAAGTGAAGAGACTGTAGGGAGACGAGAAGGACAAATACTCCAGACCAGAACCATTCCCTAGACCCATATTAGCAACCTGTGTTCTAAGCGATCATATGCGGAAACGACGACAAGGCAAAGACAGATGCTGTCTGACTGGCTGACATGTCTTCATCATGAAAGAGATGCAAGGAACACTAATGTGCGTTCGAGCAGTCTGTTCCCGGCCCACGGCAGCTGGGGTTTAGCTTTATTAAGTCACTTGGCAATTTGTGAGTAGATGATTTAAAAAACACCTATGACAAGAGCCTTGCGAAGTCTTTCACGGTCTGAAACAACAAATGAAGCAGTTCTAGCGCCGTCTCTCGCTCTGCTATGACCCACTTGGGTGTTTCCCAGGTCTGCCCATCCTGCCCGCTCCATGTCCATCAGGCAACCGCAGCAGCAAGTGGACACGGTGACGGTGAGAGACACTCTCGCCAGGCAGTGGTGGCGCACACCTTTGATGCCAGCACTCAGGAGGCAGAGGCAGGCAGATCTACAAAGTGGTCTACAGAGTGAGTTCCAGGACAGTCTCCAAAGGGAAAAAAAAAAAAAAAAAAAAAAAGCGAGAGAGAGAGGGAGGGAGAGGGAGATAGGGAGAGAGAGAGAGAGAGATTGTCTGCTCTCAAGGGAGGGGCTGACACCCCAGGGGAGAACGATACAAACTGCCTGCTGGCTCGCGTCTACCCTGACATCTCACGACCATGTTATTAAACTCAGGCCTTTTCAGTCTCCTCACCCCCCCCCCCCAATCTCCTTGTTTGGATCGACGCAGCAAAAGCACAAGTGCCTACCTGGTACCTCTCAGGACAATGAACTGTCCACGCCCATCCACTGTGGTGCCTTCCGACTTTTAGTATTAATAACCACGACAAAACTGTTGTTTCCGGCCACAGCATGCCAAGCACTGTGGCAAGTCCTAAGCCGGAGACCTCATGACGGCAACCCAAGAGCAGCGCTGTTCCTCTCAGACCAAAGACAAGGATATGAGGTTCTAACTAATCTGCTCGAGGCCACACGCTTTGCAGACAGCACAGTTTGGACTGGGTGCTACTGTGTCTGGCCCCAAAGTGACCCAATGCCTCAGACCCAGATCCTGGCCTTTACCATAGACTGACTACTGAACTCTTTCCTAAACAGCCTCCCTGCACCTACTCAGGCTGCTGTAATGCACCCGACCACTTGTACTCACCCAATGTCACTCTCCAGAGGCCCTTCAACACACAAAACACAGACCGGCTTTCAAGTTTGCCACAGCATTAAGACTGCTGTCTCAGGGCCCAGCTAAAAGGCCACCATGTGTTCTCTCCCGAAACTTGAGTGTATGTACGGGTACCCAGGAGCCTGTGTGCACTGCATTCATTCTCCAGGACCTGTAACTGGAGGACACAGTCCTCCAAGTGTAAACCATTGCTATCTTCATCAATACAGCTGTGATTAGTAGCAAGAGACCCTTAAGGTCAGGGCTCTGATATTCCCTCACAGGACGGAAACACCTCCCTCTCCGCTTCACACAGTCTCAGCAGGCGCTGGAGCCTAGAGAAGGCAGAGGGCTAACTGAAGGGACGACTCCGTCCACACAGCTGTGGGGAAATCATCATCTATATGGGAGTGAAATGTCAGTGATTGGACATTTGCGGTCACCCATGTTCCCTGCTCACAGGTTCACAGAGCTGCGGACCCGTAGCTTCTGTCTACTGTTGGTTCCCTATCTGGGACAAACAGACATTTGTTTATATCTCCCTGGGAGAAGTTCAAGACGCAATAATTTACCTCTGCACTCTTATACTACCTTAGACCACAATACTTTTCTGTGGGTGTGAGTGTCGTTTTGTGCATCCCAGAAAGTGCAAGCAACATCCCCGAGTTCTATCCACTAGAAGCTGCTCACAAACCTACCCCAGTCATGACATAAAAATATACCCTGGCAGCAACCTAACATCACCAGAGGGTAAAACCACTGGCTACAGCCCAGGGCCTTTGATAGCAAGCACTGTGGTCAAGCAACGGCTTGATGGATGAGTGCAGCCTTCTTTAAAAAGGTTAGACCATTGTTGGAGCTCACCATTGCGAGTCAGCTTGGGAGTGGTTCGGGAATTCACCAGGTTCTCCATTTCCAGATGAATATCTTTTGTTTCTCCGCTATCATATAAATGGCGCACCTGGCAGAAAGTTGAAAGGTTGAAAAGGAAAATCAAATCCCGAATAACAAACTCCCACTTCAAAGAAGCAAGCTGGTAAAGTCTACACACTTATTATCTTTACTTCCTGGCAGTGCTGGTTGGCTGAGGTTTGGATCTGGCATGACTAAGCGGAGCTACACGCCCATGGTCAAGCTTTGACAGAATCCACACGATGACCTTAGAGCTTTAGTGGCATGAAGTTTTGGAGACACACAGAACCCGGACACAAGCAGCTGTACTGAAAGTAAGGCAGTTGGCCATGGCTGTCCCTGTGATCTGGGCTGCCCACCTTCCATGTATGTACAAACACTGTTCAAACACATACAGGAAGCCTGTGGACATCGGGCAGAAGGCAAAGAAGAAACTCCTCCAGGATAGAGACAAGCGTGTGAAGGAGGCTGCTTCCTTGTGAGTCCTGCTCCCCGGGACTGCTGGGCTTTTTAGATATCACAAGAAAGGTGGCTTTATAGGTTCTAAAAAAAGTCAGTACAGCATCGAGGCTAACACCAACAGCAATGCCTTCTACTTCGAGAGTCTTAACCTTTCAAAGCCCTTTCGAGAGAACAATTGTGTTTGCCTGACAATGATGTTGTGTAGGCAGAGGTCACCAACTACACTTCTCAGGTGAAAAACAGGTTCAGAGAAAGAGAAACCTGGCTGAGTCTCAGCTGATGGGTGGTGATGCTGTCAGTGACATCACCCACCTGACTACTGAACCACAGGGTACCCTTTGCCCTACTCTGTGTGGTCTGAATTAGGAGATGAAGGGTGGAGTTCTAGGTCTTCCGTTTTTGTTATTTCTGATCTTCTATAAGTCATTAAAAAACTCTACTTGGCCAGACATGGTGGCTCACAATTGTATCGCCAGCTCCCAGGAAGCTGATTCAAGAGGATCATCGTGAGTTCAAAGCCAGCCTGGGCTATGAAGTAACTCCAAGTGTGCTTGGCTCACAGCACATTCAAGTCTCCCCACCTCCACCCCAAACTCAAAACAACCGACCAACCAATAAAGAAAGAGAAGGAAGGACTGACCCTCTGTGCCCCAGCTGCTGACTGTGGTAATGGGAAGTAATACCTACTTTCAATAACACAGAGACATCAACTTGGATTACTTAGTGTGTGCTGTATAATAACAAACAGAGCTACACACATTCCTGTTGGAATATATACTGTATAATAACAAACACAGTTATACATATTCCTGTTGGAATATATACTGCATAATAACAAACACAGTTATACATATTCCTGTTGGAATACATACTGTATAAAAACAAATACAGTTATACACATTCCTGTTGGGATATATACTGTATAACAAACACAGTTATACACATTCCTGTTGGGATATTTATACACATTCCTATTGGGATATATACTGTATAAAAACAAATAGTTGTACACATTCCTATCTGGTCTATTGACCAGAATTATGAGCATCCAAAACATGGGCCCAGGAGGATGTAACTACAAGAAGGCTCTTACCTGGCTTGGCCTGAGGAAGTTGATGTTAATATTGGGGTACCTAGTGACGGGGTCGATGCTATATTGGCTGAAGTTTTTGCTCACGTTCTCAGGGGTGGTCTGAGGCAGCAACCTATAAATGCTTTCCCTGAAATGACACACGACAGTGTGTTCACATGCAGTGACATACAACAGTGTGCTAGCACCAAATTACCCGCCACATTAGCCAGACTGTCGTCCCTGATGAATCTATCTAATCAAATCGATCTCAGCTCTTCCTTCCAGACCCAGAACTCAGTGACTCCATGGACCTGGACCAGGGGAAGCGCTGAAGGGAAGATCAGGGACAATGCTGTGGGTGGTGGCAAACACCGCTAATTTAGAAAGCTGTTATGTAGTGAGCAAATATTAACTATGATTTTTAAAGAAATTAAAAAGGAACCTATGATCAGCTTGTGTGAGGTTACTGGAATGCAAAGTTTGTCTTGTTCTGAGCCCTATACCCATGAAGTCATCTTTACTAAACCTTCCTCTCAACAAAATATTTCATCTAAAGGATGAAGGTATTCTAAAACACCTTCTCTGGCTGTTTTTTTATGTCAACTTGACACAAGCTAGAGTCATCTAAGAGCAATGAGTCTCAATTAAGAAAATGCCTCTAATAAGATCAGGCTATGGGTAAACCTGTAAGGCACTTTCTTACTCAGTGATTGATGGGGGGGAGCCCATTGTGGATGGTGCCACCTCTGGACTGGCGGTTCTATAAGAAACCAGAAAGGTCTGTGTATTCCTCATCGAGTCTGTCAGCACTATGGTTACTTCCCCAAAGGTCACGAGCTAGAAATCTGGATTCCAGCATGGTGATAGTGAGGTAGTGGATATGGTAGTTCACACCTACAATTCTAGCACATGGGACATTCAGGCAGGAGAATACTTTTGAGTTCCAGGGAAGCTAGGACTACATAGTGAGCACTAAGCTAGCCTGGGGTACAGAGTGAGTCTCTTATCTCAAAACACAAAGCAAAGAAAAACTAAGCTTTACCATTACATCCAGATGCGTGCCTTACATTAAAGATTTAAAATGACAAAGTGTACTGTCTGGTTTTTATGTCATTTGACACAAGCTAGAGTCACCTAAGAGCAGTGAATCTCAATTAAGAAAATGCCTCTAATGAGATCAGGCTGTAGGCAAGCCTGTAGGACATTTTCTTAGTTAGTGATTGATGTGGGAGGGCCCAGCCTGTTGTGAGTAGTGCAATCCCTGGGCTGGTGGTTCTATAAGAAAGCAGGCTGAGCAGACTAGAAGAGCAAGCCTGTATAAGCAGCACCCCTCTATGGCTTCTGCATCAACTCCTGCCTCCAGATTCCTACCCTGCTTGAGTTCCTGTCCTGACTTTGATGATGATCAGTGATGTGGAAGTATAAGCCAAGTAAACCCTTTCCTCCCCAAAGCACTGGCCATGGTGTCTCATCACAGTAATAGTAACCCTAAGACAGAAGTTGGGACCAGGAGTGGGGTGTTGTGACCAGCCTGACTATGCTGATTTTGGGGGAAGTGTAGAAGACTTTGGAACTCTAAATTAGGAAAGCAGCTGGACACTGTAAGCACGGTTTAACAGGCCATCCTAGTAGGAGCTTAGAAGACAATAATTGAGCAGAGCTATGCAGACTATGGAGGCCCAACTCGAGAGGTTTCAGAGGGGAACAATATTAGCAACTAAAAGTCATTCTTGTGATATTTTGGCAAAAAGAAAGAGAGTAAGAAAAAAAAAAGTGGTTGCTTTGCCCCAATCCTAAGAATCTGCCTGGCGCTAAACTGAAGAGTTCAGAACTAATTTTATTGGCAAAAGAGATTTCAAGGTAGCCTAATATTAACTCTGTCACATGGTTATTAGTAACTATTGTGATACAGGTCTACAATGAAAGAAAACAACAGGGCAAAAGACGTACAAGATACACAGTTCAAGCAGAAAAGGAGCACAAGAAAATTTAATGCTGGCACCAGGGCTTGTGCTAAAAGAGATAGAGAGGCCTGGTGTGAAATGGTAAAAAGAGAGGGGTACCCTCAGGACACCCACCCCACCCAGCTATCCCTGCAGGTAACCAAAGCAAAAGGCCTAAGAGATTTTCTGCTCCTAAAAGGTAACAAGTCAAAATTTATGCAAATGTATTTCAAGGAGGGGCCAGGCTAGATCCCAAGTGGGCAGCCAAACTTGGAAATACCAGCTGCAGGGCTCAGGTTTTAGACTCTATAAGTTTAGAGTCACAAGGGCAGCAGTAAAGGTGTCTCAGAATCTTCCGCTTAGGTTAAGGAGTGCTGTTGAGGCCAGGCTAAAGCAGGGAGTCCGTGCTTGGAGGCCCCAGGGGCCACCTGAAAGTGTAAAAGTGAGGCCTGCATTGTGCTGAAAAGCCCAGGATGCTGGGTTGACAGAACCTTGGAATGTCTGCCAGGGAGAGTGGCACACAGGGATTGGAACCAGCAGTGTGTTGCAGGCAGCAAACTTTTTGTTCTATAAGCCGCCTCGGTCACAACAATAGAAAAGTAATACTATCAATTATCAGAGAATAGTATCAGTTATCAGTTTCATCTAGAAAATCTCACATTTCTGTTTCTGCTGGTCAGGGTAAAGAGTAAGTAAATCCTAGTGTCCCTGCCTCATTTACAATCATCTGCTTCCAAACATCTGACATCCAGGGCTTCAAGAAATGTTTACCAGCATCCTTGGGTTTCCATCAGCTACTCCTAACAACTTGTTCCCACTGCTAGCATGTCCCACTGCCACGCTGGCTTATGGGGCATGGGTACCACTGTGCTGCTGCTGTGCATCTGCTCATGTAATTGTCAGGAAAGAATCAGGACCAGTCGGTGGTGCAAAGAGATGCAGACCCCACATGCCAGCAGTAGATTCATCTGAAGAGAGTTATGAGAAGAGCTGCTTGGGCAGATCGCCTTGAGATTTCTGTGATTTTATAAGACAGTGCCTTGTCTTTCTCTACTTGGACATGAAAGCGTCTTTTAGTAAGAACAAATGAATAAGAGGAGGAAGAACTTGCACTTGGCTGAGGAGTGAGCAGGCCAACTCCCCAGTCCTGCAGGAGGCACCCATGGCTTCTCCCCATTACCTCTCTGCCAGGACTTCCAAGGGGCTGGTGCCCAGAGACCAGCTTCGTACCATCCAGGCGGAGTCCATAGCAGCCAGAAAGCCCCGGGCTATTCCTGTTCCCATTGGCCAGAAAGGCTGCAAAGGAGATACACACAGAGTTAAAGTAACTCCGCTATTAAAAGAGGGAAGGGAACCAGTGTCCCAGGGGCCCACCGCCACTTCCCTCCTTCTCAGTACAATTCTTGTAAGGGAATCCAGTCTAACTCGTCATTATTTCCTCTTTACCACTTAGTTCTCTCTCCCCTTTAGTACTCACCTCCAGGAGGCTGTCCCCAACCAGAGCTACTAGTAGCTGGTGTCCATTCTGTTCCCGTACCAAGGCAGCGTTTTCAGAGGCGTACATACAGGTAAAGTCAAACATGGCCACATCAGGCTGCCCGTAGTGATTGATGGCAAAATCCAGAGAAGGCAGTTGCTGCTGGGTAGAGAAGTCTGCAGCCTCCCGGGCATAGTTCAGCAGGGCCTCTTGGTCCACATTCTCCCGGGAAAGTAACAGTTCCGTGTCTGTGTAGTCCTGTCCAGGAACAGCAAAGGCCAAGCTGGAGTAGCCCAAGTGAGGATGCTAGAATCCCACACTGAACATCAAACATGACCTCATCTCCTGGCGTTTTCCTTCCTAAGGTGTTTTTTTACATTCCTAAGCCAAATCTTTTATACCGATTACAAAGAACAGGGATCAGGGTGGTTGGGGGTGTTGGTTACGAGTGAATCAACTTTGCTGCCTAAATGGACCTGGCTTTCCCACTCACTAGCAGCAAAGCTCATCTAGCTCAGAGCTGTTACAATTATCAAATACAATAGCCACATAACAGCACCGTATAAACTGAAAAGACATTTTAGAGTTTATGGTACTTCCTATCGTCGCTTTAACCTGGGTGTCTGATGGCTTTCGGCAGCAAGAAATTCAGACTTATCACACCGAAAGGGAACCTGAAAACTTTAGCGCAGGGGTAGCGCAGTGTGGAGCAACAGCAGGTCCAGGATGATGACAGACACACTGAAAATGAACTAGAGATTTCTAAATCATACAGAGGGTTCTGCAAGGCTCCATGAAAATCCACCGTCACACAAAAAGAACAACAGCACGCACAGGGCTTCCCATGAAGGGAACTGAGACCCTTCCTCTGCTTTGGAGGTTCCTGTGCACTGAGTCAAGGCTACTCCCCTAAAGTTGGGCCTGTGGGTTCCAAGTGCCCCTAATGGGACTCAGTGACAACTGTAAGATGTCAAAAGCTCAAACACAAACACTCAAGTTGGTCCTGGAAATACTGTTTGTTCAATGTTAAGTGGCCACAATGGCTTTAGTTCAGTAGGGCATAAACCTCTTACACTACAAAAAATATAGGAGCAAAGTAAATCATGCCTCAGCATTCCAGACTGTTCTTATTCAATTTTAAGTGAGAACCCAGATCTGCATGGATGGCTGGTCTGAGTTTTGAGTCTGAGTCCTCAGGCATCCTAATTGCTATGATAACAGCAACAGAAGAGCCCCAGATAATGAACCAGCCAGCTTTATAAAACATCCAGCCCAACACGCGGTGCTTTTGTTTGGCAGGGAACTCTGTACCAAGAGCCTTGTCCTGCTGCTCTCTATGCACCACAGGGCTGCCGTGCTGAGAGACAGACATGAGGTTCACGGTGGAAAGGGGACTTTGTGTCACAAGCGCGTGCCTGTCCGCTCACACCCCAGTCTGCTGTAGATAAAGCAATAGTGTGACTCATTCTAAGGGGCCTGATGTGTTACCATCCTGCAGACACACAGAGCTCCCTAAGAGCCGGCTCTGAGGCTGGTGGGAACAACACGGGGCCAAGTCAGCACATTTGAGACCTCTTCTGTCCATTCATCACACAGAGACAGTAATTCTCACATCAGATCTGTGAGACCGTGTGAGACAGCAGCCACGCTCCTTCAGGGACCATGCAGCCTGTGATTTAGATTTCAGGCCATCAGCTCAGGGTAGAGCATACAATTAATCACCCAGGAAAAGGGCTGAGATGGAACTGGCTAAGGATGGACACCAGGCCTTTGCTGTTAGTTAGAAAGAGCCTTAAATATACCCCGGTCTAGCCAGGTTGGTGTTGCCCAGATCGTTAGTAACATGTTGTAAAACCTGAGTGACAGTCAAGCTGTTGTAAACACCATGGGCTGCTTCTTGGGTCAACACTTGTCAAATAAAGAGGACCCATTAATGTGGGGCCTGGTGGTGCAGGCATATAATCTCTGTTACTCAGAGGCTAAGGGAGAATGACTACACTTTCAAGGCTTGCCTGGGGCTATGGGGTTATTTCAAGGCCAGCCTGAGCCACTTAGTAAGAGCCTGTCACAAAAGAATAGTTTTTTTTTTTTTTTTCCCCAAAGAAAGTCCAGGGGTGTAGCTCAGTGGCAGAGTTCTTGCTAGCACACACAAGGCCCTTGGCTCAGTCCCCATTACTGTGGTTGGGAAACGGTAGGTGTGGGCCAGTGTACTGGTCAATGATTGTCATGTATGGAATTCACTGTAATTGTAAATCAGGTTACCTAAAGTTAAACTAGCTAAATATGCAGGACTTGATGTCTGACACTTGTTCTAGAGTGATCCAAGAGCAGGAGAGGGGGGAGAGGAAGGGATTGGGATTATTGAAACAATCTGACCACGTTGGTAACTGTTAAAGCTAATCATAATCATGACCACATAGGTCCATTCTACCCTCTTCCTTCTGTTTGTAGTTTCAATTTTCCAAAACAAAAATATTTTTAAGTTAAACTAGTAAATAGCATGAGTGCCCAGAGGTGCTCAGTGTCATTTCTATTCCCTTTCAGGGAAAACCCATCAGACTAAAATTCTTAGTGATCCTATCAAGCAGTTCAACAAAGATGCTGCCTGGAAGAAATCCATTGCTCACATGCAGTATCACCCCTTTCTCCAGTAAACTCTGCTTTTTGGCCGTCATCACAAAGTAGTGTGTGTCATCTTTGTAATAGACGATGTTCTCTAAGTCAATACCTGCAACAGAAGACAGACACGTGAGAATCATGGAGACTGGGACACAGGGGATCCACAAGGCTGGGCTGGGGTCTCACAGAAAAGGGCTGAAGAGTGCCGGACATGAAAGCTGTGTAGGCTCAGAGCCTCCCAGCCTGCACAGCGCACGGAAATCACAAGGCTTGCTTTCCTTTGTGCTGCATTAACTCACTCAGTATCCTAGGTTACCCACGACCGCCACTAACCAAAACATGATACGGGAAAAGCAAAGCAAAGGCCAATCTACAAGAGGGGATGAGTCAGGTACCAGGTAAAACCTCTGATCATCAACAAGGAAGCTGGAGGCATCTCCTAGATTCAGGATAGATACCTGAATATATAGAGGGAAATAGTGAATCTTTTTTATTCAGTGAACCTGCAAGATACATGGAATGGAAAGAAATCAAGTTCTGGGAAACAAAATGAAGACACTTTTTTTGTGTCATGGCAGCAGAATAACTCAGTCCACCAGAAACAGTCACACACAATCCATTCCTTCCCGGCAATGGTTGCCAGCGAGCTCAGATGACCTCAGAGAAAGCCAACGGTGATAGCATAGGTCAATGTCAACGAAACCAGAGCTGCCAGTGGGCAGCCTGCTCATCCGGCAGAGAGCCTGGCTCGTAGAGCAGGGGAAGGAGCTGGGGATGAGTTGACAGAAGGTAAAAGCAACAACAAACCCCAGGGCAGCCTGGTCACTGTGCTGAGGACGACACATGACAGCAGCGTGTGGAAACGTGCTAAGAACAAAGGATGGGGGTGGATAAGAACAGAAGACAAAGGACATAGCAGGGACAGCCACGGCCACCCACACCAACAGCCTCTGGGCTCTCGAGGCATTGACACCAACCTGTGGCTTCTCTCAGTTCCTGGAAAAATTTTTGGTTAAATATAAAAGCCACACCGCTGATCTCCTCTACTTTGGCCTCTGCGGTTGTATTTCGGTTAATAAAATTTGCCGTAATGGCAATGGCTAGCTTGCCACGGAATTCTTTCCGACGAAATCCTGGAGGGAAAAAGAGAGAAGGAATAAGAACTTCAAATGGGGGAGGGGGTTCAGAGTCAGGCAAAGTAGGCAACTCACCTAACAGGGATAGAATAATTCAAGAAGGAAGGCCCCTCCCACACACATCATGGACAATGTGAAATCCATCTGACCAAATTACTGCTCAGTACCAGCGGTTACCCTTAAAATGGAGGGGTGCTATGTGCCTGGCACATTTGTGCATAGACTAAAAGCTGTGGTACCAATAGCTTGTGTCCTAGTGCTCTGTGGGAAATATCCCGAGCAGGCACTGACTGGGCAGCACACATGCACATTCTTAGGGCTGTGGTCTCTGGGAACATGTCAGCCTCCAATCTGTGATGGGCCAGACAAGGGAGAATGGGCCAAAGCCAGTACCTTCCAGGGTGTTTCTACGCCCATCTCCACCAATGATCACTTCAAACTCATACTCTGATACAGGATGAGTCTTGGGGTGTACCAATGCTCGCCATCCTATCCCTGTGGACCAAAAGCAAAATGAAGGTCACAGAGGAAGCCATACTCAGACCACATGGATCACATGACATCTTAGCCCAGAGTACTACATGTTATAGAATAAAGGCCAGATTCATGCAGAAAGTTTTGACAAGAGCTCACAAAGACACTTTCTTTACCTTTGCATTTGCTACAATACAAATGCCTGCCACGCCCAACATCACGTCAAAGGCCTCTTGGGTAAGCCAAAAGTTCTCAAAAGCCCAGGCTTCGTGAACAAAGCCCCTTTAGTCAGCTCTGAAAACCACCTGCGAGTCCTTCTGGTTCCTCCCATGATCTCATCTGTTCTCACCCACTCAAGTGCCCTCACGCCTTCCTCTGTCCAGTCCGACTCACGCTCATTCTCTTGGTCCTCAGGAGGTTGAACGAGTCCTTGGAATTCCACATTGACATGGATTTCGATGCCTAAGATCAAGGCTACTTTCAAGAGGATTAGCTGGAGCTGACGGATACCTAGAAGAACATGAAGATTTTGATGGTAAGGGGACAGGAGAGCCCTATGGTGTCTACCCTCAGGCTCCCACCCATCAGTGTCTGCTGTCGTAGCAAAGGCATGTCTCAGAAGTTCTCTTTCTCCATGTTGTAAAGGTAACATCAAACAGTGGAACAAACATTCTGAATATACTAGGCCACCCTACTTCTGGAGCCAGGTATTCCAAATAACCTGATGACAGAGAGGTCCTGTGAGAGCCACTGTTATCAGAGCAGCCACAGTCTTCAGAGGCACCCACTTACTACAAGCACAGGTGAGGTGTACTCATAGGTAGCATGCCACAGCATCCACCTTCCATTCTAACATCCTACTAACCAAACATGTTTCTACCAGATACATAAAAGAAAGCACAGCCCCATCCTATCTCTAATCGTTTCCCACCACCAGCGACTTACAGTCGTGGAAACTGAGGTCCAAAAGGACTGAATCCTGCTCATGATCACAGTAATACATGTATCTATCTGATGCTTAGTGAATTCCTACTAGATCTGGCATCGACGACAGGTTACAGTGAGACAGAAATCCTGTCCCTGGTCTAAGATATCTCTGCCCTAAGATATTTCTGCCACAGAAAAAGACCACAAATCCAGTTAGTCAACAACCCTAGGGTCTCTCTAAGGTCAAATTTACCTGCAGCTTGTGACTAAAGAGCTATGAGCACGTGCAAATCCTCTGTTAAGTCCTTCTGGTTACTCTGCTCAGCTGACCATATCCTCGCCCTTCTGAGTCACACTTCCAAAGACTCACTGAGACCCATGCTAGCACACAGTTTATTTCTGCAGACAACTGTGGGTTCCAAGATGCTTTACAAATTACAGCCTGGCAGATGGGCCCGAGCACTTCCTCTTGCCAGTGGAATGTGGCAGCCGCCAGCTAGTGTTGGATAAATTGGTATAACCACTTCAAACAGCGAAAGATCTAATGGCTGAATGTATTTCCAGGTCACATATGGAGGAGCTCAGAACAAACACTACTTACTAACACTTCCCTAGACTAATTAATGACAGTAAAAAGACTTCTCCAGCTTGATGATGCAGACACTGTTCCAAACTGGTTTCAGATACGCCACTTCATGAAAACAAGATCATCCTAAGAAAAATACAAGGCTCTGACTTCATGGGAACACAGACTCTCGCTGCAGACTTGGCATTTGTGTCCAAGCTATGATTATTTGTGTGTGGGTTTCCACGTCTGTGTCCCCATGGCACTATTTTCCTGCATCAGTAGAGGGTATGCAAGATCTCAACACAGAACCTAAGCCTGTGTATTCCTTCCACTGAACTAAGAACCACCAGAGGGTTGAAATCCAAACTGTCTACCTTATTTCCGGTGCCTACCCTTACCCCTCCACTGAACTACCATGGTCACCCAGCAAGAGTACTAGGCCCAATTAACAATCCTGTGTGGGGTGGGGGGGGGGGTAGGGGTTTCTGTGTATCCCTGGCTCTTCTGGAATTCACAGTAGACTAGGCTAGCCTTGAACTCAGAGATCTATCTGCTTTTGACTCCTGAGTTCTGGGATTAAAGGCATGAATCACCATGCCTAGCCCCTAAGAATTTGTAAACGAAACTCTCTTTTTTGTACAAAAGACCCACTTGGGGTTAAGAAGCCTAGGTTACAGAACACTGGTGGCAGGAATATATCCTGGCTGAGGAGGAATTCCTCAGGTAGCCTACCTATCTCTGTCTACTGAACATGGAGCAGGAAGAGTGGGTGGTACTCACTGATGTGGTCGATGGCTCCAGCACAGAACTTGCCGTAGAATTTCTTGGCACCCAGACCTCGAAGATCATGTATGGTGAAGGGCCAGAGATGCAAGACATTGTTTCGGGAGAAGGCATCTCGCTTCTCAATAACGACTACCTTGGCTCCCAATAAGGACAAGTCGATGGCTGTGCGGAGACCACAGGGGCCAGCTCCAATGATGAGACACTAGAAAACAGGTGCTTTCAGGGCAGAGACCACACCTTTCAAAACACACTTCTTATAACTATCACTCCTAGGGCCATATTGCCTTCAGGAGTGAGACACCTGAAGCCTGCCTAGGAGAGCACAGGCCCTTGTAATGGCTTGAAGGAAGAACTCATGACTGCTCTGCACAGAGAAGACCAAACCCTACCATGTTTGCCTGGACCAGCCTAGAGGACCTGCAGACAGCAAGGTCATCATCTCAACAAACATGAAAAATCACATCTCATCTTCCATCAAAACAGGACCCTTAGGAAGTTCCTAAGTCATAGGCAGATTTCTGTTTAAATGTAAGATTAGTCACATCCCAGCAATCGAGTCTAGGTCTACCATGCAACTTTCAAGACCCAAAGATTCATGTATGGAAAAATTTGTTCTTTTTTTAATATTTGTTTATTTATTTTATGTGTGAATATGTGAGCCTGAGTGTGTGTATGTGAGCCTGAGTGTATGTGTGTGAATCTTAGTGTGTGTATATTAGCCTGAGTCTATGTGTAAGAGTCTGAGTGTATGTGTGTGAGCCTGAGTGTATGTGTATACACCATCTGTTGAACTCCTTCAACAGAGATCACAAAGGGCACTGATGTCCTTAAAATATATTTATTTTTGGCTATGTGTATGTTTGTGCCTTGCATGTGCCCAAGGAGGCCAGAAGAAGGTGTCAGATCTCCTGGAGCTACAGTTACAACTGTGAGTTGAGTCACCCAGTGTGGGTGCTGGGATCCCAATTCCATTCCTGTGCAAGAAAAGCAAGTGTTATTAACTGCTGAGCCATCTCTCCAGCTCCTGATATGAGTTTTAAAGTCATTTCCAGATTGAAAATTCAGGGATGTGATCTTGATAACCTCCTTGGGACATGACAAACCCTGACCTGAAGCAGCCTGCACAGAAGGAAGATGCACAATGATTTGACTTTGTATTCTCATTCTCTCTCTCTCTCTCTCTCTCTCTCTCTCTCTCTCTCTCTCTCTCTCTGTGTGTGTGTGTGTGTGTGTGTGTGTGTGTGTGTGTGTGTGTGTGTGTGAGAACAGGAGATGCTAAGGCTGGAACCCAGGGCCTGAGAAGCAAGAACTATCTCTGAGCTCCCTTAAAAGGCCCCTCCTTTTATTTTAAATTAAAGTTTAGCAGTCACTCATGAGAATCATGTCTTCTCATCTTTACATTTCTCCATGGAATAGGTCTCTAGGTGTCCCACAGGATAAATTAAATGTTGTGAAAAGCCAAAGGAACAGCCCTGAAGCCACTGGAAATTTGTTCTCTAATTTCTCTTAGACTTCTCACAGACGGAGGTCATCAAAGAGGAAGGCCAGGGTCACTTCTATCCCTGTCACTTGCTCACACCTATCCCGACTCAAGTGAGTGCACATTCTCACTTCCTGACTCGGGTGAGTGCAAATCTCAGGTTTCTGTCCAAGCCTATTTTGTGGACACTCTATTTTTCTATACTGTGAAGACAGCAATAGAAATACTTCCATTTCCAAGGTCCTTGTTTGTGAATTACCATCGACCCTTGGACTATGGATGGGAAGAAGCCTCATGACACTTGTGACAAATCCGTTATCTGGTGCTGAATATGGAAAAGGTGACGGGCCAAGAACCATGAATTCACACTCAGAGCGTATGCTCATATGGGCTTGGCTATGTGTGGCCCTGCTAAGGGACCTGCATTCTCTAACAGTGCGAGGCTAGGGGTTGGGTTCCAGAAAAACAAAAACTTTCTACCCACCTGCCTTCAAACTTTGAATGTTCAAGTAAACAAATACATGAAATATGTTCAGAATAGCGTCTGGTGGGTGCAAGTGTCAAATGAACACGGGTAACAAAGTTGAACCCCTTCAGCTAAGCTGAAGCTGTGGTCTCTCCCACCCTCCTGTTCTCAGCCCCTCGTGGAAGGCAGGTGAAGTTCTTGTGCTATGCTCCCAGGTCCTAAGGCCAGCCGGGTTTACCTTCGTGTTGGTACACGCTTTCCCCTTTTTGTAGTCTTTGTGACTGCCCCGCTTGTCCAATTTGGCCCAGAGGGCTTTGGCCTTCCAGTAGTTGAGCTTGGACTTGAGCTTGTGGTAGAAGGAGCGGTAGTCCTTGGGCTTCAGTTCCAGGTGGTCACAGAGCTCTTGGAAGGCCCTGAGGGTTCCCTTGCAGGTAGTGGCCTGGACAAACCGGTCAAAGAGGACATGAGCTTGGTTCGTTGTCTCCTGCTTCCTCTCCTCCATGCTCCCCTACGCTTGGCACAACCCCACAGGGGACAGTGAAATGGCTGCTGATCCACCTGGCACTGTCACCTTAATCTAGGGGAAAACAAGGAAGAAAAATCAATGGTCAGCATCTCTGTGTTTATGAACATTTCCCTGGAGACATGCTCCTTCCCAAAGCCTAGTGACACTCATGTCCTTGATAGATATTCTCGGAGACTCTCTAGGAACCACACAGGGTGTCGGGAGCTGACAGTCTAGTAGGAAACATGATCACAGAGACGATGTTACAATGGACTATTCAGGGACTGCTGAGGCTTTCAGCTAGGCAAGGAGGGCATGCAAGACTGGGCAGGACAGTCACTCCAACTGTCCTGCGAGGGTCTCATACACTTCAGTCATGAGTGACTCGCAGTTTTCTGGTAGGAAGTTGCAGCAAGCCAAAAGATTAAAACCAAAAGCACTCACTTGTGTGGCTGCCTGGTGAGCTCACTGTCTTGAACCCACTAAATGAAGTACTTAACATGAATGACCCTGAAGTTTACTGAGTGGCTGGTGAGGGAGGCCAGGTGTAGGAGCCATCGGCACAGGGCAGGAGTGGAAACTACTTAAGCAGAGGGTATGCAATGAGAGCCCAGGAGCAAGAAGGGCCCAGGACTCTGCACAAGACCTGAGTACTCCAACCAACCTGACAGAGGCCAGCCAGAAGACAAGACTTTAAAGACTACTGCAAGAATTAGTACAGAGAAGGCTGAAGAAAGCCTAAGGACCGTGTCAGAGATGGCTAAGAAGCAGGAGACATCAGAGTCACCTGGCACATAAGAATTGCAAAGCTTTCCCCTGCGCATGGTACATTCGGAGTGGATTTACAGCTACCGCATTTTCCAAATTCATATTTTAGGATGGCAATGATGTTATTCATACCAAGTACTCATCAGAAATGGCCACCACCAGTCTCCGAGGATGTGTGCAGACAAACATTTGAAGAGGTGGGAGACAGCAACCTTACACACCTCTGCACCCATTCCTCCCCTGATGTCTTTTGTGACATGTTTTATTGGAAGCACTATTCAGAGACAGACAACAAGGAGTGCAGGAATCCCAGCCCAGCCTGGAGTCTGCACTGGACGGTGCACGGCCCTCGGGAAGTGAGCCTTCCTGCTGTGGCAATAGTTCCCATTTCAGAACTGAGGAGGAAGGCCTAATGACCTGCCAGCTCCTGGAGCCCTGAGGTCCTGTGTCAGCCGCTGGGACAGCTCTGCCCGTGGCACTCCTGTAGTGCCCCAGTTAAAACAGCTTACTCATCATCCGTTGTCTCCAGGGTAAATGGCACTGGGTGGAGCTCTGCTTTACCCTGCGATGAGGTGACTGAAGGAACTGGGGAGACGCACTGCACTTAGTACTGAGGGGCAAGGGGCTGCCACTATCCAGTGGACGGACTCAAGCTGGTGGAAATCTCTAGGTGTTGGTGTTGATGGTACCGATTCTCGGAGACAGACCCCAAGTTCTATGACATGGATGACCCTAGGACTGAGTGATGCTGTTTCTTTAGACAAATCACCAAGCAACAGAATGCTCAGGGAATTGGGGGACATTCTGCTTTTCTACCCATCCTGCTAAAACTTCATGGGATTAAATCAACCCCCAACCCCAAGACGCGGCGTCTTGGGTTCCACAGAAGAAGGCGGGAAATACGGGGGTCAGCGGTTCCCCTCCTGCTTCCCGGGAGAGAGTACAAGGCCTAGAGTGCAAGATGATGATTCTTACCACACACACTGCCTTGGCTTCTTACCACAAAACTGTGACTTACTCAACAGCCCCCCTGGCTCTGGACACCAAAAGCCACATTGCTAACAAACATGGATGGCTCGTCTCACTATCCATGTGGCCAAGAGTACAAGATTTAAAAACAACAAAAGGAAGAAGAAGGTGAAGAATGAATTATCTGGGGGTGTGGCTCAGTGGCAGAACATTGGACATGTGGAAGGCTCTGGGTTCATCTCTAGCCCCACAAATAGAGAAGAAATACAAAAACAAGTAAGAGAAATCCTGGAATTAATCAGAACCAACCTCCGGACTCCCCCTAAATAAAGGTTTATTTTAGGTCATGGCAGCAAAAAAAATATTTCGCAGGCCATAAAAAGAGTCCATTCTTTTCTTACAAGCCCAGACTCAGAAATGGTAGTCAGTCAAAAGACAGCTTGTAAGAGTGGAAAAATCCACATCTTTATGACGGATGAGGCAGAAGAAAGGGTGGCAAGGGACAACAAATGACTGTAACTGGGCTTCCAAGGGCGGGCACTGCCCTGCCCCTTTCAATCCCAGCCCTCATACCCTACCCGTGTTCACAACGACCTAAAGCTACTGGAGTTCCAATGCAACGTTCTCCAAGTTTTGCATACACCTGGACTGATCACCCGTGTCAAGAAGGAACATGGTTTCTCTCTGTTCCTAACTGGCTGCCACTGATTAGCTCTTGCCAGAATTCAATGCACTCAGCACCATGTAGTTTTTACTGAATTCAGCATGTTCAAGATTCTACACTACATAGGCTTCCTTTCCTTTCCTTTCCTTCCCTTCCCTTCCCTTCCCTTTCTTCCTCTCTTTCTTTTGGGGCAGGATCTCACTATGTACATAGCTCTGATGTCCTGGAACTCACTATGTAGATCAAGCTAGATTCAAACTCACAAAGATCTGTCTGCCTCTACCTCCCAAATGCTGGGATCAAAAGCGTGGACCACCACACCCATCTCATACCTCATTTCTAGAGCCTTTCCCACTTGTAGCACAATTTCCCTCAATGACCATCTTGGATACTGCTTTCCAAAGAACAGCTCTAGCCATGCAAGCCGTCCTTGGTTGGGTACTGCCTACTCTGAAGGAAATTCTCCCTTCCCCTGAGCTGCTAACCACCCCAGGGAATTCCAAAATCAAATTCCATCATGGCTGAACCCTTTCATTAATGAGCACCCCGATGCCTGTTTGAGTGTACAACGCTATTCTAATGTGCAGTCTCAGCCCAGGTCCCCAAAGGGTGCAGAGTATCTGCTCTGGGTCAGCAGGCAAGTATTAGGCGCCTCGGCTAAGGGATCGTGACCTGGAGGGCACTAATGACACCGGATAAGCAGAAGTAGGCTGGTTCTCAGAACAATGCAACAGGCACCCAGGGTAAAACTACACGAGACAAAGTCCCTTGGGCTGCCTCCCCTTTCGCCTCTGAGAGCCAGGTGCGCACAGCAGGGCGGCCAGCACTGTTCGGGCCATCTCACACACCTAGGCTGTGCTGCACTGGCTCACCCCCCCCCCCCCCGGGAACTTGCCCAGCACTGTGACTCACACTGAGAATGGCCAGGAAGAATGGGCCCATCCTGTTAAGCGTCATCTCCCCCCCCCCCAAATCCTGAAGGTCAAAGCTGCATCACAATCTTCCTGGCTTCTCCTCACGCAGTGTGTCACCCATCCGAACATTCTGGGAAAACCAACGCTCATAATCACAGGAACCTAGAGGCCAGGAAACCTGGCCAGAGAGGGCCAGAGCTCCTAGGGGTGCAAAGGCCAGGGTATGGCAGATGGAGGGAAATGGGGAGGGGTCTGGGGAGGAAGAAGAGCGAGGCCAGGTTTTCGGGTGTCAGGCATCTGTGTGGTTCTGCCACCCTGTGTTTTGTCTCGCAGCAGCTGATTGCTGACTCAGCTGTTTGCACATTCCTGGGCTGTGGAGGAGAGTGCTGAGGAGACAGACAGGCCTGGAAGAGCACAGGGAACAGCCTTGTGCTTTTCATTTCTAATAGGAAAGGCTGCCCTGACTTCCAGCTCTTAAAACTGATGGTAGGGACGGGGTGGGGGAGAGGAATGACTTATAAAAATAGAAAAAGAAAACCAGAAGAATAAGAAAACAGAGGCTCACCTCATGCACCATGTCAACAGGTGTAAAAATCTTGAACCCCGAAGGCCATCTAGGAAGCAATCCTTCCCCTGGCCCACTCTATGGGCACTAAGGCATCCCAAGAGACTCAGAAGTAGGTGAACAGGGATGCTTGCCTTGGAACACTGTTAGGAGGCAGATGCTTTTCTGATGATTGGGTGTCTCTGATTTGCCCTTGAGACAGCACCCAATCACCAGGATGGCTGTGTTCTCAAATGGTCTTCCATTTGAGAGGATGGGCTGCTAGGGTACAGACAGACACAAAGTCTGGCCTTGTGGACAGCCAGAGCCTAACTCAAAGACCTCTGGGTTTGGGTCCCTGTTGCCTGTAACTGCTTCAGCTACTCAGCTCACAGCTCTTAGACAAGGCTCCAGCTCGAAGGAAGCAAACCAAAATTAAATAGTATGGAGGTTCTTAAAGAATCAGAAACAGAACTATGCCATGACGCAATAATCTCAACTCTAGATGTATATCTGAAAGAAATGAAAGCAAGATCTTCAGTTTTTGTATACTCTTGCTTTTGGTTGTATCATCCACAATGGATAAAGTATCAACAGGTGACTAGATAAAGAAACTGTATGTGTACACACGTACACACACACACATACATACACACACATACTTCAATACAACCCAGCACGTGAGGGAGATAGAGACAGGGGGGTGAGGAGTTCAAGATGAGGCTTAGCTGTGTGAGACCCTGATAGCCACCACCAAGGTCAAAGGCAAATGCTCTATGCCTTCACTTAAGTGAGATAGTTAGGAAAATCAGAGAAGGAGTAGAACAGTGGTTGTCAGGCCTAGAGGTGAGGGAGACAGAGTTACAGAGAGGTATGGTGTGGGAGGCTGCATCGATTTGACTAGCCTGGCTGGCCAGAGAACTCCAGTGCTGGGTTGACAGCTGCAAACCACTGTGGCTAGCTCTGACATTGTGGGCTCTGAGAATCTGGACTCAGGTCCTCATGCCTGCGAGGCAAACACTTCCCTGAGCCATTTCCTCAGCTTGTTTAGTTTGCTTGGGTTTCTGTGATGTGTCTCACTTAGCTCAGGCTGATCTCAAACTCACTGTGTAATCAATTAAGGCTGGCCTCTAACTCCTGATTCTCCTGCCTCTACTTTCCAAGTACTGGGATTACAAGTGTTAGTCACCAGGCCTGGCTGGATTACTATAGCTCTACAGCTCTGTAACAATTACTGAAATCAGGGAACAGGAGTCCCTAAGCTATATACTTTTCTTTCAAATACTGTTTTGGATATTCAGGGCCCCTAGGAATTTGGTTGAGAATTTTAGTTTTTCGTTTGTATTGGATAATGTTGACATCTTAAATTTTTCAGCACACGAAGGTGGGATGTATTTTCATTTATGTGTATTCTCTTTCAGTAATGCTGTAGGGGTTGTATTGTATAAGGCATTTACCTTCTTGGTTAACTCTCAAGTATTTCATCTTTTTGAAACTATTGTAAATTACTTTTGCAATTCCCTCGGATCATCCCCTGTAGGGCACAGAGATGCAGTTGCCCTGTGCAGGCTGGCTTTCCTGAGTCCTTCATTAGTTCTCATGGGATTTGTGGATGGAATCTCTGGAGTTTCCGAAGCAAAAGATCCTATTACCTACCAACAGCGACGATGTCACCTTTTCAGTACCTTTTCTTGCCAAACTGATCTAGATAACGTCTAACATCACACTAAAGGAAAGCAGCGGAGGTGGGCGCTGGGCCTGGGCCCTGACGTCAGCAGCAAAAGCTTTGTCTTCACTTCCAAGCACTGTTTCCTGTGTCCTCACTAGTGATCGTGGCATGTACTGTGTCTTCAGTAGTGATCTATGTCTTCTCTAGTGATCACAGCATGTATGTACCGTGTCTTCACTCACTAAGGAGCAGTGTGTACTGTGTCCTCACTAGTGAGCACGCTGTGCACTGTCCTCACTAGTGAGCACGCTGTGCACTGTCTCACTAGTGAGTGCTCTTTACTATGTCTTCTCTAGTGAGCATGGTGGGTGCTCACAAGAGAGCACGGGTTTCTGTGTCTTCTCTACCGAGCATGATAATTATAGTGAGCTTTTCTATATATGTCTTCTTTGAAGTTGAGGAAGTTTTTGTTCTTAGTTTGTTAAGTGTCTTCATAGAGATGTCAACTCCACAACTATTTGTTTCTGGATGTACTCTAGCCCACAATCTTTTCTGACCTCTCATGCTGTTTAGCATCAAGCTCACACCCAACAGAACTATAAAGAAACATGGAATCCGTCTTGTCCCCACAGCATCCCTCCCCACACTTTGGTAGCCTTCATACGCCCTGCCATTCTGCAAACACATCATTAAATATCTCTCTTAACTGCAAGCATCCTCAAGGCTGTGACCAGGTCTTTGCAGCCATAGCCTGATCTATAATGGGAACACACTATTTTTCCGTGGAGCTGGTGGGGTAGGACAGGAGCCAAGCAATGGCGTTCTTGAAGGGATGATGCTATGGTAGTGAACTACTGGAGCCTTCACGGCTGAGAAGAAGGTGAAGAAGAGCTGGGAAAGATCACAGAGAGCACTCTGGGGACTGTGGACCATCTCTACAGTGTTCCCCAAAAGCTAACATCACACGATCTCTGGGTTCTCTTCCAAGTCTCTAAATCTGCAAGAATGGCCAATGGAGAAATGGAGAAATGAAGTGAGCCAGAACCAAACTGACCTCCACCTGGGGTTCTGCTTAAGCAAACACCCAAAAAAACAACCACGACCAACACTGGTCAATGATGCCCATCGTGACTCTCAAAAGCAAGTAGAAAGGAGACTCAAGGAGAAAAGTCTACAGGCTTTGTGCCTTACAGTTTTATCCGTCAAATGAAAAGAACTTGCGTTGTGAAGGAACTGAGGTGATGAATATAAAATGGATCTATCAGGCACACAGCGAGCACAGCCAACCACAGCACTGTTATCAGCTAACTGTGAAAGTAAGTGTACCAATTGCCTTTCTCAGTGCTGTGAGCAGATGTTGGGCAAGAAGCGGCCTGTGAAAGGGAAGGTTCCCTGTGACTCATTGTGGAGTAGACAGGTCATCAGGGTGGGAAAGACAGCAGCAGGTGCAGCGCTCAGCTGTGGCAGCAGAGCTGCCTCACATCTGAGAAAGTCAGGAGAATGCTGGAGATCCTCTCCCCGCATCCCCTCCGACTCAGGCTAACATACCAGCCAGTGCTCACACCCAGGCTCTCCCTCTCAGTTAAACCTTTGGAAATACCAGGTACTGAAGTTTGTCTCCTAAGTGAGTCTAATTTGAATCAGGCTGATGATGAAGCTTAATCATCACCGTAAGTCTCAGCAGCGAAAGGTTGTATGTGGTCTTCGTGGATGGCTCCCCTCTGTAAGTGAAATAGTGTGCTTTGCACCAATGACTACCCTATATAACCAAAATAGCGAGGCAGGTTGGGGTGTGAAGGAAAGAGAAACACTTCAAATTATCTTTAGTCTGTCATACTCTGCCTCTTTGTTGAGTCCAAGAGGTGTGGTGATAGCAATGGGAGGGAGGGGCTAAAAGAATGACATCTGTGTGTGTGTTTGGCCATACTTTCATTGGGAAGATATGAAGTCTCCTCGGTAGCGATAAAACTGAATGGTTACCTGACGTCATAGAGGCCCATGGCTGATACTGAAAATCTTCAGTTGCTCTTTCACCTTAGTCTTGCAGACAGGGTCTCTCAATCAAACCCAGAGCTCCCCAATGAGGCTAGTGCCAATAGGCAGCTTCCTCCAGGGATCTCTTGTAGCTACCTGTCTTCTGATGCTGAATTATAGGCAAGCCACCACACCCACCCAGCACTTATGTGAGTTCTGTGTGCTCTGAACTCTGGTGCACCTCCCCTTTACAGCAAGTGGAACATCTCCCCAGCCCTAGCGCCTTCATTTTGTTCCTGGTAAATTGCAGCTTCAAGAAGCTTAGGGCTAGAGAGAGCGGTTGGGGGTTCAGAGTACTTGCTGCTCTTGCAGAGGACCCAGGTTGAACTCACAGAGGAGCTGATAGATTTAATTCCTGTTCTGTTCTCCTCCTATACCAGGCACATACATGGTACATACACACATGTAGACACTCACATATACACATGAAATAAAAACAGGTAAAGATTCCAAGGGGCAGTGCAGTCTTGCTTGGGTCAGAACTGCCTAGGGCCCATAACATTGCTGTTTTGAAAACCACTGGAAAATGCAGCTTTAGGAATGAAAGCTCAGCACAACGCATGCTCAGGATCCTTCAGGGGGACAAGCAGCTGCATCTGCTAGAATATGAATACTTGGCTATCAGTAAATATGCAGTTTCAAGTACACTGAGCAAGGGCATGCAATCCAGGATTCTTCTTATCACAGTCTTATCACAGCATCTGCTCTTTAGAAAAGGAGTCTTTTGCAAAGGGAAGCAAGAGAAACCCAGTTCCCTAGGAATGTTTCCTCTTGGCTGTTGAAAGGTAAAGCAGTTAAAACAGTGTTAACCTGTCTGCATTTTTTAAGCAGTCTCTAGCACATGCCCACCCCACCCCACCCCATACTCACTGTAGGAAGTCAGGGCGGACAGGAGAGAGGAATTTCAGCCCCCTTCTACCAACTGCACAGAGCGGAATCACAACAGGATGCAAAGGCCAGCATCCTCTGGCCCTACTAACCTGAAAGTGTTGCTCCCATACAGGGCTGAGAGGTGGGAGGGTCTGATTAGGGAGAAAGTGTCATTGAGCATGGAAGAAGCACAGACAATAGAGAATCCCAAGCGCTTCCTTCTTCACACGGGCCGCTCTGTACTATGCCTCTTGTTCCAGGCACATAGTAGGTACTTGGGCTACCAAGTGACTCTAAGTACACAGAGGCTGGCTTCTGATATGGAGACTTCAGGCTGCCGAGCTCCAGCTGTCCAGAGACACAAATACCTCCTAAAGGCCACCATGGATTTCTCAGAGAAATGCTGTGAACTTGGCAGGGGCTACCTAAAATTATCTCTCTTTCCTGCAGCCACGGGTTTAGAATATATTCCAGCATCCCGCTGGGATCCAGGGGTTCTCAAGTGTCCTGGTCTACCTAGTAAGAACACTATGGAATGTTAAAAACATACCACATTTAAGGCTGGGAAGCATCTGAGAAATAGTCTAGGAGATATTTCATGCTCATTCTAACCATCCAAGACACATAATAGCCACAAGTGACTTTATGAAGTCAAAGGGCCATCACTGAGCCCTTTGAAATGTTAACTTCTTGAGGATGCTGTTTTTACATAGAAAACCACAGAATCATCATCCTGCAATCTCAAATTTAACACTGAAGGTATCCAAATCAAAACCAGTTACATGACAGCTACTGTACATTTTCCCTCAGCTCCTTCAACCATTTTTCTTGACATGGTCTTCAATTTCTTAACCTTCTTAATGCTTTTTTTTTTCCTGTGAGCTTATATTTATGTATGTCTCCTCTGCCTTCCCATGATAATAAAGGAGCAACCATTTTGTGCTCATCTGAGGCCATGCTCCACCTGAGCTCACCCTTGAGCATCTCACATTGCCTCCTGCATCAATTCCTCTGCCCCAGAGGGACCACTCCCATTCATGTAAGCTCTGTTACCTTAAGAACTCAGCCTTGCCCCTACGCCTTATAATTCGCTCACTCTGGTCCCATTACAGCAAACTCCCTGTCTTCTTCCCCCCACTCTCTTCTGAACCTACATCCCCACTACTACACAGGAACAGCACAGTGGTCCTGAATGACTTCCGAACTATCAAATCCAACAGCCAGATTTCAAGCCCAATTTTTCTTCACCCATCACAGTGATCAATATTTGCTATTCATGAAACTGCAACTGGGAAGCCAATATTTTAGCACAACAATCGATTATATATGGAAAACGATTACTTTCTACAACAGAAAAGTAACTTTGATATTTTTGCAGATCTCTTACATGGGTCTCAGAGGACAGCTGGATTCTTGATCTGATGCTGTGTTTTATCTGTTGCAACATCACACATCAATCGGCAGCTTCTAGACCATCCCACTGTGTGCTCGCCAGTGAGCAGAGTGGGTAAAGCAAGCAGCCCCATTTTAGCATTGTCTTAGACCCTCAGGAAAGTCTCAAGGAGCCCACCCAGATCCTCGCCCCTTCCTGCTGAGCCCCAGTCCTCCCAGGCACCCCACACAGAAGTCTGTGTGTTTTGCTGCTCTTTTGTTTGAAGATAATCTTCCCAGACACACTCACTTTTTCATACTATGTGTGTGTGTGTGTGTGTGTGTGTGTATATATATATATATATATATATATATATATATAGTATTGAATGTGCAGATATATTTGAATGTATATAAATACATATAAACATAGCCACATTACCTATTAGCCACCCAGTACTTCTCTAGACTCTAGAAATAATACAGCAGTAAACAGAAATGACTCTGCCTCTCAGGGTGTGAACTTCTCATACAGCTGACACACTACCCACACGGCCTGTTCTCGGGATTAACTTCACCCCACTACACAGGGCTGGAGATGTTGCTCGGTGGAAGAGCCAATGGCTAGCATGTGTGAGGCCTGAGATCACAGTGGCTGCCGTCACCATCAACACCAGATACTTCTTTTTGTGCCATTTTCCTGGTTTTCTCCCAAGTACACCTAATTTGACATGCTATGAATGTTACTTGTTTGTTGTTCTGTATCTTCCAGGCCCCAACACAGGCCCTGTCATCATAGCTGAGTCAGCTGCTGGCCTAAGCAGTGCCCAGTGGCCAGGACTTGAATAGACAAGCTTCTCCAGCCTGGTGCCAAGGTCTAGAAACCTATGAGGTCACAAGGCAGCTGCTATGTTACATGGAAGTGGGTGGCATGCTTGCAGACACATGCCACCAGGTTGGGAGGCACACTGGGAGACCTGGGAATACCATGAGGGGAAAGGATTCTGCCCAGCAGGACCCCTTACTGAGCTCAGACCCAGTTCCTGCCTGAAATTTAGGGGAGTTGGCTTGGGGGAAGGCAGGAAAGAGAGCAGGACAGGAGCCAGGAGCTAGGGACAGCTCTGCTTCAACAGCCAATCACCTCAGAACAATTGCCCCATGGAAAGAACCTATTTCTAGAAAAGAGCAGCAGAACTGGTGTTGTGAAACACCGGCCAGCTTCCCACGTGGTAAGTGAAGGGCCATGTGGTTGTCTGGACAGGAACGGCCCCCACAGACGCATGCGTTTAAATGCTTGGCCCACGGGGAGTGGCACTATTAGTAGGTGTGGCCTTGTTGGAAGAAGCATGTCACTGTGGAGGTGGGCTTTGGGGTCTTACATGTCCAAGCCACATCTAGGATGACACTTTGCTGCCTTTGGATAAAATGCAGAATCCTCCGCTCCTTCCCCAGCACCATGTCTGCCTGCTTACTATCGTGTTTCCTGCCATGATAATAATGGATTGAACCTATAAGCCAGACCCAATTCAATACTTTCCTTTGTAAGTGTTGCTGTGGTCATGGTATCTCTTCACAGCAATAGAAACCCTAAGACAGACACAATATTTCTAATTTCAAAGTGTATGTTTAAAACCTGTCAGAAAAGCACCACACTACCATCAGCCCAGGGAGTCTGAATGGCACCGTTTCTCCATTAAGAGGTGTGTGTGTGTGTGTGTGTGTGTGTGTGTGTGTGTGTGTGTGCGCGCGCGCGCGCGTATGCGTGCGTGTGCGTACACAACAACCAGTATCACAAACACCCAGCATTGCTGAGTGAAAGGGCCACAGGGACACTATCTCTGATCCCAGGTGGGGCCTCCATGCAATGGTTCCCCCCCACACACACACACCTGCCCATTTCTCCAGACCTGGCACCTGGCTCTAGGCCTCAAGTGGCCTGCTCCGTCCACACCTCCACCCCACTCTCCAACGACCTCAGCTCTTACACACAATTATTGTGGTCTTTCCACTTTCTCTCTGGGGAAGTGGGCTCGGGGATCCCTGCCCTCCAGCCCCCACACGGGCCTCAGAGAAGACAGTTGAAGATGTACAGTTCATTCCCTCTATCTCCTGGAAATGTGGTTTTATCTCTACCATATGCTTTTCCCCAACTTCCTCCCATTAAGAACACTCAAATAACATGGCAGTATCACTCCACCCATCCACTACACACACTAACCTCTTCCCATGCCAGCTTCCTGCTCAGCTAACATGGGGGGGGGGGGTCCCTCTCCCTATCCCCCTGTATGTCACTGGCCTCTCCCTTTCCACTACTGGGCCTCCTGCGAGATCAGGCTACCAGATCTGCTCTTGTCATCGCTTCTGAACGCCACGCCCCCAACCATCCTTTTGTATCCCTCTCATCACTCCCTCTGCAATCTGGCCTCTGTCTCCATCACTCCCATGAGGATGACAGTGGCTCTCTGAGAAAGGCTCAGCCATTATCGCGCTCATGCCCTCGCTATGGCTTTTCCTGGAAACTCCCGCCCCTGCTCTGTGAGCCCAGGGCCTCCTGCTCCTCTCCGCACAGCTCCCATTACCCAGAGTCCTGGGCGGCCTGAAATCTTTGATCTGCTGCTCTTCATGAAAGCGGATGACCTTGAGTTGCATCCTTCTGTGATCCTGAAACCAAATCCTTTAAAGTACACCTATGCAGACACCCTACGGGCACCACAAAGAAGTCCCCGCGCGAAGACCTCTATTCTCTCAGTCTCGCAACCTTCCTCCTCAGAGCCAAATGCCACTACACCCACCCACCAGGTGCAAAGAGAGTCACCTCAGCCCCTGCTCTGCACTCCATCAAGCTAGTACTTTCCAGGACCGTCTCTACCTTTTGTTGGTGAAGTATTGGAGACTGCTAGTATGGACTGTGAGACAGCACCTTAACCTCCCTCCAACCCAGCACCACACAGTACTTCCGTGTTCATTCTGTCCCTATCTCTGTCCTCTAAGGACTTCAGGCAACTTGGATTCTTAGCAAAGTTGAAAGGCCTATCAAGTCCCAGCACTAGCCGAGTCCTATGATTCCAAGCCTACAGTTTTCTTTGGTCATGTTTCCTGGGGTACTCCTCACCCCTGTGCTGGCTGTCCTCAGCCAGTGTGCCCTCCTCCTTGCTCACCAGAGACCGCATGTTCAGGATGCAAGGCCACCCGGATCAGTGTTTCCTCTCTTGTGACAGATGCCACACTCTCAACGCTCACCACAGCCCTGGGGCCACATCTCTGTGTCTACCCATGAGCATGGCTCTAGTTCAAAGGAAGAGGCTGTGTTGACTTTTGCACTTAGTAGATTCTGTAGGAAAGCTAGTACTTACTGGAGTGGTACCAGAAAGGAGTCAAGAGAAATGGAAAGGCTTTCTGGGGGATAGTGTCAGATGTCACTGAACTATAAAGAGGAGACATGTCAGCATGATGATTAATTTGCTACTAACTTGATTTCGGGAACAAGAGGACAGGGAAGAAGCTAAAGTTGAGTTCCTTTAGGCATCTCTGGATGTTCCCTAATTATGAAAAGGACTATTGTTTCCAACTGACAGTTTGGGACAATTTCTACACTTTTCAGACACTAGGACTACATGGGAGCCTATCCAGATGCTCTACGGGCTTCCTGGATATGCAAAGGATGAAGCAAGAAAAGCTTGTGAAGCCAGCACAAGCAAACTTCTGGGAAGGAAGGACCAGGGGAGAACAAAGCTGGCAGGGGCAGGCAAGGGACAAGCCTCTGCTCCTCAGCAAGGTCGCATGTGTCTTCTGTGACACCCACAGCTTGCAAACTGAATTAACCCCAGTTCTAGCTACAACAAGATCGGGATCCCAGCCTTCTGCCAACAACACCCCTCCCCCTCTCTCTCCCTCCCTCCATTCCCCCCCCCCACACTTTTTCCAACTGTTTGCATAAAGAAACTCTCAATTGTTCTTCCCAAAGCACACGTGGAGCTGGTGGGCCAACCTGAATCCTACTCTCCCTTCTAATTACATGAGAAGCATGAGATTTAGACACAATTTCACCAGTGAGACAGAAATTCCCTCTGCACCATGTGCTTGTCGGGGCCAACCCTCTCCCACACTCCTCATTCCGATGGGGCCCTCGTACTGCTGATCCCACGCCCACAGCAACACCCCTGGTTCGCTGTGGTCAGGTCTGGCAATGCACAGCGCGCCACCTTTCCCTTCCTGCGGGGGACCCTACTATAGAGGATGAACCCCCACCCTCTCCAGGACCACAATGAAGGAGAACTCAAACGTTCATTTATTTTCTCTTAAAATCTAGTTGCCAGAAGTCAGCCATCGTGAGCTCTTTGAGTTCTAAAATTCCAACCGTCTGGGCTCAAAGCCAGGTACCTCCCAAGTTTCTGCAGGAGACTCACTTCACTACCACAGAGATTAGGTGGCACAGAGCCCAAAGAGCCAACAGGTTGCATTACGTGTCTGCCCTGTCCTAAAATACCAACACAGATGGCCAGAGGCCCTATTCGGAGTGACCCACAGCCTGGTTCTCTAAAACTCTAACTTGCTGTAGCAGGACTACACTCAGGCTTGCCTCATGGACTAAAATCTAAAGTCTAGGAGCACACATGTATTCTCGGAGGATGTCAGGAGGTGTCACTTGCTGCTGTGACACCCCCCCCCCCCCGCCCCGCTGTTGTGGCCTGTGCAAGTCTTACTCCCAAGAAGCCTTCCCCCAACATTTGCCCTCCCACAAGCTCCTGGATAGCATCAACCCTTATACCAAGAAGCACAGCTCGAAAACAGTTCCAGGAATGGGTGAGTGGACCTGAGTGTGCCTAACGCATTTTAGACGCACATTTAACAGACACCTTCAGAAATCCCACTCACTTGGGGAAACATGGGTACATTCTGTTCAACTCAATATTTAACCCACATATGAAAGCTCCTGGCAGAGGGTATTATTGTCAAAGGTCTTAAATAAGTGGCCCTCTGCTTCTGACGACACCTCACGGAGCCCCAGGGGACCCAGTAGTGTGTGACCAGAGCCCAGGGGTCATCACCACAGGCTCACGGTGAGGAAGGGCATCCCATCGCATCAGACCCCACCTGCCTCTCCTCAATCTAGTTTCCCCCCTGACAAGAGTGTGCAGGCCACAATGACATTTTGCCATTGGGGGAGCCACAGCTCCTCAGGGAGAATCAGTGAGTGGCAAGCAGTTACTGACGCGCAGTTGTTATTGTCACCCCTGCAAGCCACTGAGGCATCTGCATGATGGCAAGAAGATGCCACTTCAGTTTCAATCATCTGGATAAACAATGGAAGAGGGAGCAGACACTGGGAACACACAAGACAACCAAAATCACTGCCTACCCACAGGGTGAAACATCCCCTCAGCCTCTGAGAAAAGCCTGCCTGTGCAAATCCAGTTTAAGCAAATATCCTGCACACCTGCCACCTGGTACCCACAGAGACAACGGTGAAAAGCCACGGGACCCGAACAAACTACAAACCAGGTAATTAGCCTCTGGGTCCTACAGCACCTGGGTGTCTTGCTTTTAGGCCACGGGAACAAGCAGAGGACAACTTGCTGGAGTCAGTTCTTTCCCGTGTGCATTCCGGGGACTGAACTTGGGTCACCAGGCTTGGCAGCCTTTACTGCCCAGCTATCTGATGCAATCTTCTAAAAAGTTAACAACTGGTAAAAAATAGTGCTCCTTAGATATAAAGAAAGAACTCCTTAGTAGAGGCCAAGTGTTACGTACCTGTAATCCTAGCACTGGGAAGGCTGGGGCAAAGCTATTATGAATGCAAGGATAGTCTGGGCTATGTAGGGAGAACTATTCCCAACTGGAAAAACAAAACAAAACAAAAACAAAAAACCAGAATCCTGTATCTGTTTCGGCCTTCCTGCACCCCTCCTCCACAATCTGAATGTTGCACAAATCTCTCCACCACGAGAGATTTTCAGTATTCGAGCCAAGGCACCAAACACATGGCAGTCAGTTAAGGCCTGAAAGGGGCAGTGTCCCTTCCTCCCAACAACAGCTGTACACTTTCTTAGGCACAATGAAGAGCAATAGGCTGTGAATCCCCAAACCCGTAATTTGCTAAATATCCGATCAAAGAAACACAATGAAATTTATGGGGGCGGGAAATGCTTTGAACTTTAGCGTGAGACATAGGCTGCAGGGTCTCACGGATGCCCCCACACAGCTGCGGGGTCTTCAGATGTCTTCTATCCTGAAACTGACATTGGCCCAAGCCCTCAGTTTGATTTCATGTACAAGTGTAGGCCAAAAAGCAACAAGAAAGGGGTGGTGACATCAAAAACCCTGAACTGGATGACAGACGCAATGGACAGCCAATAGCGCAGCCCCGAGTACCGAGTCACAGTGCCTTACCCTTCTGCCCTTTGTGCTCTCTGTGTGCACATGAAAAGGTGTTCCCCATAGAAAACCAAGAGACCACAGTGGCAACTAGAGAAATGATGCTGACTAAGAGCACTGGTTGCCCTTCTAGAGGACCAGGGATGGAGTCCCAGCACTCACATGGGCCCAAAGCCATCCGTGACTCCAGTGACAGGGGACCCCACACCTTCCATTTCCATGGACACCAGGCACACATGTGAGTCACAGGAATACATTCGCACAAATAGATGAAAACATAAATAATTGTAAAAGGGGAGGAAGAATAGGAGGAGGAAAAAGAGGCGTTTGCAGTAGTTGCCACCACAGACACCAGAGTGGCGGGGGACAGAGGATTCTGCAGCCGAACATCCCGACTGGCTCTCTCCAGATCTGCCTGGACGGCTCTGGTCACACTCAGGGATGGTACGGTCTCCCAGAGTCTAGCTGCTTGATCCCAGCAATACTCATGAGGCCAAGCCAGAACCCGAGCTCCCTCGGCACCGCGCTGAGCACTGTGAGGAGGCAGACACACTCCTACTCACTCTCCCTCCCTCCCTCCCTTCTGTCCTCGCTGCCTTGAACGCCTCCTGAACTCTGGCACAGGATCCTCAATGCAGGCTCTTCCTGTGGGTGGTTGGTTGTTCAGCCTGTTTACCTTCTGTGGTAGGGAAGATTTAACATGGAAGCTATCCTTTTAACCATTCTGAAGCGCACATACATTGCATGTATGATTGTCACCTATTTCCAGAACTTTTCATCATCCCCAGGAGAACCTACGGTCCTAAGAAACAATAACTTCTCTTCCCCCTCATCTCTCTAGCACACAGAAATCTCTATGTTGCTTTGTTTCCATGGATTTGACAATTCTAGGTATTGCCTGTATGTGGAATTACATGTCTGTCCTTTTAAAATAAATCTATTATTTTTAATTATGAGTATTTGTGTCGATGAGTGGCTGTATGTGTGCAGAATCATCGGCTCCCCCTGGAGCTGGAGTTACAGGTGGTGGTAAGCCACCAAATTTGGGTCCTCTGCAACATCCGTAGTTGTTCTTAACTGATGAGCCATCTCCCCAGCCCCTATAAATGTCCTTTTCTGTCTGGTTCATTTGACTTGGCATGTTTTCTTGCATTCCCTCCCTTTTTGTGGTTGAATATTATTCCACCATGGCAAACACAACATCCTGTTTATCCACTCATCCACCCCACCAATGAGCATCTTTTGGTGGCTGAATGGTGCTATTCTGGTTATGTCTGTACTAGTAGAAAACAGGCTAAAGGCATGAAAAGTTAAACCATCAACGCACATGAAGGCATGGTATTAGACATTAGCCATTGGGAAACATAACTCAGAACCATAAGACTATTACATATTTGTGTGAAAGTGACTGAAATTAAAGACTGACAAATACAACGAGCAGGTAAGGAAGGGGACAACCAGAAAGCAGACACTGAACGCTAGAACCACTTTGAGAAACTGCTGAGCGGGAGTTCTTGATGCTAACTAACCACCACCCACCTAAAACAGCAACTCCGTTGTTGATACAGGCAACAGAGATGAATGTGAACTAAGCATGGTGGTACTGGCCTGTGATCCCAGCACTCAGGAGTCCAGCCTGAGGCTATGTAGTGGGTACCAAGCCAGAGGTCACAAACAGAACACTGTCTCAAAAACTAAGAACGACAAAAACAAATGAAGAGGGGAAAAATATTGTGCCATGGGGCAGAGAGAGAGGAGTTAGGTCTATGCTGACCAAGAGGCTAACACAGGAATGCTCATATCAGCTCTGCTTCCAATACTCCAAAATTAGAAACAACCCAAACAATCAACAGCAATCCAGATGGTTAGGTACAATACAACTATAACATAACAGAGTAAATTTTTAAAAAGGATTAAATATTGTAGTGGGCATTTACTTTGCCCATGACCTTGGGCTGTCTGGCCCAATGGAGGCAGTGCTTCTTGTCTGTAGATATGGCCTTTTAAAAAGAGAGGGTCAGTCTGTCTGTCTGTCTGTCTGTCTGTCTGTCTCTCTCTCTCTCATCGTTCACCCATGGCCAGAACAGAACACCACAGTGGCTATTTACCTTGTTGCATATCCATGAGTGTATCCTAATCAATCCCTGATACCCTTTAAATGGGCTCTCCTGGATTCACCTAACTCTAATTTTCCAGTTCCCAAATAACCACTCTCAGGCGTAATATTAATTATAATTGTTAGGTCAATAGCTCAGACATATTACTGACTAGCTCTCACAATTAAATTAACCCACATTTATTTACTAATCTGTGTATCACCTCATGGCTGTGGCTTATTGGTAATGTTCTGACATCATACTTCTACGGCTGCTACATGGTATCTCCCGGACTCTGCCTTCCTTCTCTCCACATCTTCTTTTGGATTTCCCATCTGGCTCTATTCTGCATGGCCACTGGCTAAATCAGCTTTACTTATCAACTAATAAAAGCAACACATATTCACAGCATACAGAAGCACATCCCACATCAAGCTATAGCCATCTTTTGGTATCCACATAGGACTAAACCCCTAATATCTGAGTTCCTTCTACCCTATGACAGGATAATTTGCAAATAATCTATGCAATGCCTACCAAATGCTTTATTTCTTCATTTATTTATTCACCTATCCCCCATCCATTTGTTCAATTTGAGGCAGGGCCTAACATAGCCCAGGCTGGCCACAAACTGGCTGTGTAGATGAGATAGCCCTGAACTTGTCATCCGCCTCCCTCCACCTCCTAGAGTACCATCTGTCAGTTTATGTGGTGGTGAGTTTGAATCCAAGACTGCCTGCGAGCTGGGCAAGCATTCTGTCAACTGAGCTACATACTCAGCTGCACTCCATATATTTTAAAACAACTCTAGACAACCTTGTAGCACAAGACAATGTTTATAATATCTAAACAGTTGCTATAGTGTCTTGTTTAAGGAATAGTGATTAAGTCTGCATATTCAGTACCTCATTGTACTGTTTAGGGACTAAGAATTAAGTCTATGCATATTCAGTCCTGAAGGAGAACTCAAGGGTACAGAGGGCCCACTGCACTGCAACACAGAGCATGCAAAGGAAGTATACAGATTCGTGTCCCACGAGAGAAGACAGACACAAGAGGACCACATCGCATGTCTCCATTTAGTTAAAGATTAAGAATAAACAAAACTTCAAAACTACAAACAGAGCCCCAAGGTGGTGGCACACGCCTTTAATCCCAGCACCTGGGAGGCAGAGGCAGGTGGATCTCTTTGAGTTCAAGGTCAGCCTGATTCACCAGGACAGCCTCCAAAGCTACAGAAAAACAAACAAACAAAAACAAACATCTAAAAAAACAAAAAGAAAACCTACACACAGAAGTCTTTCTTGATGGTCCAGTCCAGGTCGTGGCCTCCCATAGACTAAGGTCTCCTCTACCCTCCCAACCTCTCCATCTAGAGACTCAATTTCCCAATGCCACCTGTAGCTACAGAAGGACTGATTCCAGTATTAAGTTCTCCATCCCTAAGATGTCACAGGTGTGGCTCCCCTGACCTATAAGATAACTAGTGTTAAAATCTTTAGTTCTGCCATGCAGTGATGGCACATGCCTTTAATCCCAGCACTTGGGAGGCAGAGACAGGTGGTTTGAGGCCAGCCTGGTCTACAAAAAGAGTTCCAGGACTGTTACACAGAGGAATCCTTTCCAGCAAAAAAACATACATATACATGCATGCACACACGCACACTTAAGTTCTGTTCTAAGCACCCATATTGGTGATCACTGTTGACCATAACTCCAATTTCAGGAAACCCTATCCCTCTTCTGGTCTTCATGGGTATCTGTACTTTCACGGGTGCACACCCACACAAGCACACATAACTAATAAAATGTTTCTTAAAGTCAAGTGTTTACATATTATACAGCTGCATAAAAGGCAGGCACCTTCTGTATCCTAAGCCCAACATCTAAGCGACAGTCAGCAGCATGCATGCATGAATGGAATCCACACTAGATTTCACATACTAAGAACTGACCCAACACTTCTTGGCATATGATCTGGCAGACAGCTGGGAGCCCAGTGGGGTGTGGCTTCTGACCAGAGCTGGGGGTGTGTGCCTTACAAACAGCAAGCAGGACACATGCTTCCGGGCCAGCAAGCACACCACTCCCTGTGCTGTGTCTGTATCCAGAGGAGGGCTCCAATAGGGGACCAGAGTCACCAAGTCCAGTGTGGGCTGGTTAAGGTTAGGGTCTCTACATGGGCACAATGAGACCATGAGCCCTGACTTCAGCCAGGCTTGAGACAAGAGTCAGACTTCAGCATCATATGAAGAAATCTGTTTCCTTCTGCAGGGAGACTCAACCATGTCTGAAACAGCCAGACAAACACTCCTTTCCATGTTCAAGAATGAAAGGCCTTTCCAGTTTGGGGAAAGGATCTGGGAAAGAATGCTCCCATCTTTGTATTAAACTGAAGTAATTACGGTCCTTTGTAGCAAACAGGTCTATCCGACACAGGCAACCTACAGCAGAAGATGCTCTACTCAAGTCAGAATTCAAAAGGCACTAGGACAACAACACAGGGCCACCTGAGCCCTTCACACAGGTCAGGTGTGTGCACTGAAGATCCTTATGTGACAGCATCTTAGCCATCTGTCCTGTGTGGCTCTCAGGTCAGATATGCCCGCCAAGGCCCTCAGAAACAGCCTCAGTGCGGTACAAAGCCTGGTTTCCCCAATGCACCAACAGCAGCTACTCCAATGCCTGCTCTTCCTGGGCCAACTGCACACAACTTGAAAAGCATGACTTCTAGGGCATGGGGAAACCTGTGCGGCGGGGACAGAAAGAGAGCTGACCCTCCGAGATGCCCTCAGAGGAACACTGAGAGACTAGCTCCATGAATGTAATGGCAGAATAATAGACAGAGGGTAAAAGAGGAAAAAGCAGGCCACCTAAAGGAAGATACAGTGATGGCCCACAGTAAACCCACGGATGCATAAGCACGAAAACAATGGCAGCCTGAGAGGGGATCAGGAGCCTAGACTGAAAGCTGGTGGGAAACGGGTGTTTTCGTCAACTGAAGAATATATTCGGGATCTGTGCACAAGCTCCCGGCAGGAAAAGCTGTGAATCCTGCATCCCAGGACAGACTGGTGCCAAATGTCCACTGAGAACTATTTAATCAAAGTAGGTGAGCTATGCACTGTTAGCCAAAAGCCCCATGCACTCCTAAGACAGCTGACCCTGTGACAGACGACAGCCATCACCAGAGAGTCTGAGCCATCAAGATAAGCCCATAGGATAGGTGGGCAAAGCTGAAAGCCCGTTCACCCTCTGGACCACAGCACAGCACATGCTTGCTCTGTCAACACGAGGGGACCCCTGTCCCACACGACTCCCATGGTCATGCTGTGTGCTTGGGGAACAAAGGCTCACAGCTGCTCACAGCACTTTTCTCTGGTCTGCAATCGCCTTGAGACCCTGCAGACTGCATGCCAGAGAACTCTACCTGAGAAACTCCACAATCAGGCAGGGACAAAGGCATCAACATCAGCCACAGTGAAAAGCAGCTGCCGGGCGTGGAACCTGCCTGATCAGTGGCTAGCAGCCAGCGAAGTACCAAGCCAAGGTCTTCAGCACTTTCTCATTCCATTTTTCTGGAGAAATGGAGCCTCTTAAGAGGAGGCTCCAGCTGGTTAGAAAGAGCCCTCAGCTGGGCTGTCCCTAAGAGGTAGGGCT
Source organism: Phodopus roborovskii (assembly GCF_943737965.1). Taxonomy (NCBI): domain Eukaryota; kingdom Metazoa; phylum Chordata; class Mammalia; order Rodentia; family Cricetidae; genus Phodopus; species Phodopus roborovskii. Next base: position 13,025,917 of record NW_026126578.1, read on the forward strand.
CTCCAGCAAAGACAGGCATCATAACCTGCTGAGATGCGCTTCAAATGTCCCGTGAGACACCGGTGGTCATTGTTTAACACAGAGCAATTCTCGATCTGCAGAAGAACCACTGTGCTCTTGCTCACCTCGCTGTTTGATTTATGCTAGGGATAGAACCCAAGCTCTCTCACATGCTAGACCGTGTTCCTCCACTACAGAACTATCCAAACCACCACTGTGCTTTCTACATGGCTCTGCCAGGGTACGTCCCCGTGAGGAGTGAAGGAAGGTGAGTTATAGCTGCTCAGATGCCTGGTCAGCTTCCACAGTGGGACGCGAACTTTGCTAGAATCATCATAAACTGCAGAGACACTCTAGTGATCAGACCCCGGCCAAATCCGGATCTCTGTGGTGACATGGTCTACATATCTCCCTTCACCCCAACTAGCACTAGCAGCTGCCAGGCTTTGAAGAGGGAAAAGGATATGGCACACATTCAGCTGAGTGCCTGGAGGCTCAGCTCACACACCCTCAGGTGGCCTCTACCAGCACACGTGTCACACCCCCCCCCCAGCAAATTTCTACTTTTTCCAAGCAGAAAACAATAGCAACAGAGAACTGCCTATCCAACTGTTGAGCAATATCCCAAAGAATTCGAAAAAGCGACGTGTACGATTTGGGTTTGGGTGTTTTTGTTCAGGAAGAAGCGAACCCAGTTGTACCATCCTGTCTCTTTTGAGGTAAAGTTACACCACAACACATCCAAAGATAGCCTAGTGATTGTATGTTTGCAAGGAAGTGCTACACGCCCATGTAACCCGTGTGGGTGGAGAAGACCATGTACCGAGTGGTCATGGCCGCCAGGCCAGCTCTGGTCCTTCTTCTGCCAAGCAAATCAAAGCTGTGGGCACCCAAGGAAGGGAACTATAGCCCAGTGCCACCAAGGTCAGCCTGAGTCCTGTCCAGTCCTCTGCACTGCCAACGGGGCCACCCGTCAGATGTACTCATATCACCATCTAGAAATGGAAGTAGGACGAGTGCCAATTCACACTCGTGAGGGGATAACGGTCAGAGGCCTCGCCGAGCCTGGAGTCTGTCACCAGCACACCTCTGAGAAAAAAAGAGCTTTGGGGTACAGCCACGGGTCCTCTCTGCTACAGAAAACCCTGAGGGGACCTGGCCCCCACTGCTTTCCAGATGACACGAGCGGATTCTGAGAATGAGGGCTAGTAACTCGGCAGTCCCAAACCCAAGGTGCCAACCAGACAGTCTAGAAGGATCTTACAGGTACTGTGTGAGAGATTAAGGATGGCCCCAGTGAGGCCGAGTAAGTGCAGAGCTCCCAGGAACTTCTGCTGCCCAGGCCCTTTAATGGGAGGGGATATCAGATATCCTGTCCTCAGTATTGTGCTAAAGTTCACCTCTGTGGACACTGACATGGAAAGAACCTTCTAGCATTTACGGAGGAACCACATGAAAATGTTCCATAGAGCCTAGTGATACATACACAAGGCCTTCCGTCCAGGCCCGGTATCTCCCCCTCCACACACTGAAGAAAGAACACTTTCCTATTCATTTTCCTAAATCAACACCTCTCCCTATCCTTTCTTGGGCCAGGGGATGTGGCTTCTCTCAAAAGGCCCGCCTCCTCTTAAAGCAGACAGATGAGTCTCCTAGGTGCAAAGGATGGCGAAGTCTTAGGACAAAGCTACATCTTCGGCTCTTTCCACATCAGAGGTGGCAGTCGAGGCTCAGGCTTCGTGAATAAATCAAGCGAGGCAGCAGGTTCTGCTCCGGTCTCTCCCACCTCAGCAGAGGGGGTGAACTGAAGGGACAAAAGAGCATGTGCTCAGCTGCCTGCTTCTTGTGGCCTTCCCACAGACAGAACAATGAGGCCGAGCTTTACGCCATGACATCATCAGCCACCAATCACCACAGACGAGGTGGAGCAGGTTCTGTCTGTGAGCAGTGCTCTATGGCTGGCAAAGGGCAGTGCAGGAGGGCAGGTATTTTCTATTCCCATCTGGGTGTGAAGCTGCAGAGGCAAGCAGCGTAAGAGCTCACTAAGGAAAAAGAAAACTCAGAAACCTGCCCCCTCCCCAACCCGCTACTGACAGTGAAAGCCTTTGTTCCAGTGACATCTTTCCCAGTGCACCTTGCCAGGCAAAGAGCCAGCGTTTCAGGAAAACTGTTTGCTGCCACTGGAGATCGAGTGCGCAGGTTTGTTTCCAACAGGCGGTCCAAGCATCAAAGGGAGGGGAAGGACGAGGGAGAGAAAATGGCCAATCCACAGATTGGGTTTCTACTGCGGTATCACAGCTGGAGGATCTGGGGACTTGGTGATTGATTTGAAGCTTACTTTTCTCCAGAAAATACTGGCAATCTTATGAATGAAGCTGTGTGACCAGGGCTCCAGGAGAAAGCAAAACCAAGCGGATCCCCCCCACCCACAGAATATTATTACAAAAATGGAGGCAGAGGGCACAGAGCGACCCACATTCTGCTCAGCAAAACACTCTATGCAGCCTGCCAAGCAGACACACAGCCAGACTCCTGGGTATGAAACAGCAACGTGATTCCGAAGGGAACAAGCTTCAAGACATAGGCCCACACTGGCTACAAAAGACCCAGGAGAAAGCCTACAGGGTGAATATTTTCTTCGATGTTTTGTTTGTTTGCTTGCTTTGCTTCTAGTTTTTGCAAGAACCCAATGTTAGTAGTAGTACCGGCCTGTCCTTGGGGTTCTGACAGGATACGCCCTCAGCTGCACCAACCACCTGTGCACATTCGCTATGTTCCCTTTTAAAAGGCCCTGCCTACCTTCCATCCTCCCTCTCTCTCTCTCTCCCCGCCCCCCTCTGCCCCTCTCTCCTGCTGCTCCTGTCCCTGGAGGCCAGTCTTGCTTCTCCTCTTTCCCCTTTTTATGATTCCTTTCCCTAATAAAAAAACTTCTCTGCTTGAACCTTGTCAGGCAGCATCTTTCTCTCACGCACCACTTTTAAATTACAGCAGCCTAGGAATGTGGGAGATAGGCAGCTGTTGCTCAGCTGCCGAGAACTGCATCTTTAACTGTCAGTGTGTTTGTAAGGGATGCAGGAGCGCCCACAGTGATGGGAGGTGGAGGGCTGGACAAGAACAGGATTCTCGAAACAGCTACAAGGATATCACAGCTTGTGCTGTTTATGTACTTTAACAACACTGTACATCTCTGTGCTCCCAAAAATTTCTATACAAAATATATATGACATGCCATCAAATAAAATGCTCTATTGGTGTACCACGTGACTCTTTTTTATACACAGCAAAAGTAGCTGGGTGGTCTATACCTGTGGTCCCAGTGCTCAGGAACCTGAGCTAAATGATGAGTTAGTTCCCTGCCAGCCGGAGCAAGAATGACTCAATACAAACAAACAATGATAAAATTAGGTTAATAGGAACAGAATTAAGACAGTAAGTCTGCAGCTGGGTGTGATACATGGCTTTAATTCCAGCATCTGGGAGGCCGAGGAAGACAGGTCTCAGAGTTCAAGGCCAGCCTCGTCTACGTAGCAAGATCCAGCCAACCAGGCTACATAACTGAGACCACGTCTTAAAAATAAAAAAATGTCAGCTGGATGTTGGCGGCACACACCTTTAGTCCCAGCACTCGGGAGGCAGAGGCAGGCAAACCTCTGCAAGTTTGAGGCCATCCTGGTCTACAGAGTGAGTTCCAGGACAGCCTCCAAAGCAATACAGAGAAACCCTGTCTTGAGAAAAAAAAAAAAAGTCAAGGTCAATAAATACAACCTAACATGTACTCCACGCTATACAGAGGTGACACCCTTCAGGGCTGACTGTGGACTATAATTCTCCAAAACTCCCAAAAGGAAAGACCTGGCTCCTCTCACACTCCAGTTACCTTTTCCTAAGTTGTCTCGCTGCTGGGCAGGCCTTTTTCCTGGCTCAATTGGACCAGTGATGTAGCTAGACTACAGCACAGGCCTCCAGCCTGAAAGCATCCAAGACCTGTGCTAGCTTTGGCCACCCACCCATGCACATGAAATGCTGAAGATATGGACACCTCCCCATGCTCCGAGCCCAAGCTGAAGCTCACCAGCTGGAGTGGTGACAGGCAGGACCAACACCTGCTGTGGGAGGGGCCCTGTGAGAGTAACAAGTCCCCCTAAAATGGAGAGCCCTCATTAATTACCACCATTCTTACTGACCCCCACCCCAGGGTCCTCCCAAATAAAACAACAGCCTCACAAAGAACTGGCGCCTGTCCCCAGAAGCTGCACCCTGAGATTTGGCTACCCACTGCCCTAGGAAACAGGGTCCTGACAACTGAGGTCTCCTCCACACCAACCTGGTGACAGAAGCGGAAGCCCTCCACCTAACAAGAATGCTTCCGCCTAGCCCACCACATCAAAGACCACAAACAAGGCATTTTTTTCTGCCCAGAGATGGGAGAAAGAAGGGCTGAGAGAAAAGGGAAGCTATATTTAGCGAGTGGGCCAAGATAAAAGGAATGAGATGAGTCACTCAAACCAAGCACACAGCTCAAGCGCTTAACCACTGCTCAGCACGGGGTGGGGGGGGGGGGTGGTCAGCCCACCAGAAGCCCGGGCAGGGCACAGCCAGGGGCAGTCTTCTGAAGAGCAGAATGTTCTCAGGTTGTGGAAAAAGACAGCCACACAGAGGGATACAAAAGCAAACTCAAAGAGTTAGGGAAGAAAACAGAGGACACGGTGTCATTTGAAGGCTGGTGAGGTGCAAATCCCCTAAAACAGATGTCCTCAAGAGCTATAATGAATTTTCCTTAAAGAACCCTCTAGCTGCTCAGAGGGCACAGAGGGGACTCTTGCCATGTCAGCCAGCCAGGGCAGGTCCATTTGCCTTGCTTTAAGCCTGGAAAGGTAGGGAAGCTTTGAGTTTTATGAGCTCGGTAGGAAAAACAGATCAGCCAACACAGCACGGCCCTCATCCTATGTCCTATGCACACGGCCTCCCGTGCAGACCCGTGATCCAGCTTGCCCACTCACTGCCCAAAACGCAGCCCAGGGAAATGCTTTCAAGTGAGGCTCCCAAGTGCTGCAAATGGATGCATGCAAGATTCAGCTAGGTCTCCGAAGTGCCACACACATGCAGACACACCCACTGTATGTACATGTGGGCACACGCACAGGGACATGGCAAACACCTGCATCCACAGATGACTGGTAACACACATCCAAAGTCGGAAGTCTATGATCTACGGGTGCACTGTAAAAGCTTACACTCAGGATGACAGCGGTATTTATTTAACAAGGACTCCCCAAGCACGGGGCACAGAGCTCAGCCATCATGGGAGGTACATGTCTGGTCTGAGGGAGCAGTCCCAGGTTCTCACAGCCGCCTATTTTTAGCCTCTGGTTTTTCCTGCCTTTTTCCCCAGGGAAGGCCCCTCCCTCTGCTCTGTGGCCCCACTGCTCTGCTGCAGGATCCTGACACTGAACAGGAAGGTGGGGCTTCAAGAACCTCAGCATCGCCTCTGGTGCCCGCCTCCGGGTGCCACACGCATGCACATGAGTCAGAGTATATAGACTGAGAAGCCAGACCCAAGGGAGGGGTAAGAAACACTTTCATTTCTCAAGGCAAGCAGCAAAGCAGAAAAGGAGTGAGCGAAAGAAATGCCTGCTGTCCATCAAGGGTCAGAGCCCATGATGGGCACTGCAGCTTGTACTTTACAGGTGACATTCTGCCCACCTAGACAGTAGTCACCCACCAGTCAGGATGGCTGGAACGCCACTTTCTAAGATGGTTCCCTGAGGAGAGCCGAAGCATGATGCTATCTTGCTCTAGACAAGTGTGTCTCAACCTGTGGGCTGCGACCCCTCCAGGGGTGGACTGGCCTTTTCACAGGGGTCACATATCACATTGACATTATGATTCATAACAGCAGCAAAATTACAGTTATGAAGTAACAACGGAAATAGTTTTATGGCTGGGGGGGGGGTCACCACAACTTGAGGAACTGTATTAAAGGGTCGTAGCATTAGGAGGGTTGAGAAACTTGGCACTCCTTTTACTAAAGCTCACAGTTCTACACACATGCAGCTGTCATGAAATCACCACATTAGACTGCAGTGGGTCTGTTCATCCTGGCTGTGACAGGTTGACCCAACACCCTAAAACCTGCATATCCTGAAGAGAATTAGAAGATTTTTAACATGTCTTAACAAGGTTTAGACACAGCAAAGAAGATGGATCCCGTGGGATTTGTTTTTTTAAACCTAGAACACAGGAAATGACAGCCGGCTAATTAGTATAACAATTTTTTGTCTTCAAGCACCATGCAATATATATGAGAGTTCACCCACACACACTGACACCACATTGCTCTGAAGTCACCAATGCATAAGTAGGAGACATCAATTCTCCACTCCCGGATCTCTGGTTATACTATGTAATACACATGAACCACAGACCTCTGGGATGGCCAATACCAGCCCATCTTCCTCCTCCTCCACCTCCCACCAAGTAGCAACTCTTTGATAATTTGGTGATCCCTCCCCTCATTCCCTTCCTGTCCTGTTGTCTAATACCTAAGCACCACTCCTATCCCAGCTCTCAGAGGGGAGGGAGGAAGAGGGGAGGAGGAGAAGGGGGAGGAGGAGGGGGAGAGAGAGGGAGGGGAAGGAGGGAGGGAGGATTTGCCAAAACACTGAGGAGAGACAGGGCTCAGCAGGGCAGGTATTTTCTGCTCTCCCAGACCTTCACCCAGCAGCCAGGCTACATTTCCACTATTACCCACACTATGTTTGTCCCAAGATGGGTGATCACACAAGTCCCAGGACCCTGCTCCTCTCAAGCGCATGAGCTGACCTGGAAACCATGAAACCATACAAGGAGAGAGACGGAGCATGACCCCAGAGGCTGCCTCTCTTCTGTTGCCATCATAAAACAGAAGGTATCAAAAAAATTAGGGAGGTCCAGTTAAGGTACCTGAAAATACCAGTATGGCCAAGTGCACGAATACATCCATCAGCTACCAATACAGAGTACTTTTGTGCTCAACATTGCTGGATGCTCAACCTGCATTAGCTCACTTCTGTCTTGAGAATAACACTCTAAATATAGGGCCACCCTCACTTTGAAGGCCAGGAAATTAAATTACAGTTCAGAGACGACCATTAACTCCCAGGGTTGTGATGCAACAGAGACTCAAGGGCCAGCTAGTCCTAGCGCCTACGCCCCTTCCAACGCAGCGTCACTCGGTAAATACAAATGTACTGTGAACTCTTTGCTGTTTCCTATGAGCACACATCACAATCTTTCTGCCACTATTGTTACCGGTCATTCGATCGCTCCTATGCGTCTATAGATTTTTAAAAATGAACAATGATTACTAATCTGCAGGTATTCGTTGGTGTCTGCCCTGCATGTAGAGACCCAAACACAATGTAAGAACAAGAAATAGAAGAAACTGCATTTAACTCAATACAAACGCTGGGAAATGAGTAGAGCCCCAGAAGGCTGCTGGACACTCACTAGTGTATCCTGCACAGCACAGCCGGCTTCGGGGGTCCCAGAGGGTGACACAAGGCTATGTTCTAACAAACTTACAGGCAGTGCTCCTGACACCGCCTGACAAGCGGCTTGAGTACTTCAAACTACAACCTAACAGTTCCAGAACAGGCAAAGACAAGACGTGACGGGGAAGTTTATAGAGAAGCATGGGGCGACGAGTCACTGGGGAGAAGGAGGAGGGAAGACACCTTGGGAACAGGAAGCGCCAGTGCTCATCACTCCAGGCGTGGGATGCAGGGGAGGGGGAGGACACCTGCGGAGGAAAGATGCAAATGTACCTATGGTTACACTGCTTATTAGAGTGTGAATCTCGGAGGTAAATGTGTTGAAGGCTTAAGTCACAGCCTATGGCACTATTAGGAGGTGGTGGACCCTGTGGGTGGTGGGACCTGTTGGAACAAGTTAGGTCATTGACAGCATGTCCTCAGAGGGGATATTGTGACCTTAGCCCCTTCCCATCGCTGCTTCCCAGCCACCACAAGGAGAGCAGGTTTCTCCCACTAGATTCATGGTGCATTGTGTCCACAGGCCAAAGGGAAAGTGTCTTAGAGAGGGAAATTCAACCACCCAATGGCATAGAGGCTTAAAGCCATGGACTCTGCAGACACCTGGCCACCAGCTAGGTTGTTATGTGAGCTATCTGTCCTTAACCCTCACTGCTCACAGTGAACACAAAAGGAAACTCCATCATCGGTTCCAAGTCTCCCAGGAGGAAGGCCAGAGCAGTGGCCTCATCATCTAGTGATGCTCTCGGCTTCCTGGCTGGGCCACTTCCTTCATGTCTTCATGTACTCTTGTTCAGCTAGTTCCCAGCGACAGAAACGAGTGCTCAGACCACTGCAGCCTGCAGTGTGAGGGTTACAGAGTGGCAAGATGGCACAAAGACTCAGAATCAGAGACAGACCTGAGGCAGGGGCATTGTCGCTGAACAGGGTCTGCCTCCTCCAAATGCAGCTGCACATCTGGACTGGGAACAGAGGTGAGCAACAGGAAGTTGTAGAACACGGGGAACATACAGCAACCCTTCCCCAACCAAGGGTCTGAGATGAGGGTCCACGACTTCCTCTCACAGCACACACACACACCTGATACTTACTGATTTCTACTCAGCAAGTGGAACAGCTCAGCACAGAACTACCTCCTTGTCCAAGGCCAGCCTCAAATCCACCCAAGGAAAGAAACAAATGCTACAGGCTGTCATAAAGTCAAATGGCTTTTCTGTTATGGTATAGTAAGACAATCATAGTAATTCACTTCTAGAAAATTCAACGGTAACATTTCCTAAGGGTGCCTTGTGAGAGTAAAGAAACCATCGTACCCAAGGTAGAGCCAGCCGACTGGAAGGCTGGGTGTCCCAGGGCTCACAATCCTGCCTGTGCAGGGGCTGGGGCCATTCTGCTTCCTGTAAAGGCACAGGGCTGGACTTGCTGAAAGTCAACCTTCCATAGGCAGCCAATCCCTCCAACCAGCTAGCTGCCTCTAAGTGGGGCGATGCCCCCAGACTCCCAGCAGCCCCTTCCCTCCAGACTCTTCCCACGCTGGTGCTTTCCTGTAAGACCCACTAAGCGAGCCCCCCCCCCCGCATACACTTCTTAGCTCTGCATCAGGGGCTGTAGTGTGAAGTCCCCTCTGACACCCTTGAAGCTTAGAGTAGAGAGGTGGATCAGGGGCCAGGTGTGATGCTACATGCTTACAATAACCACCTGGAAAAGCTGAGGCAGGAGGATCACCAGTTTCAGGCCAGCAATGGACTGTCACAAAAACAAACAAACCAACAAAAGGTTAGGGAAGGGCTTTAAGGGCGCCACCCTTAGGAAGGAGCTTAATGCCACAGTCACAGAGCGGGTTACCAAGAAGAAACCGGGCTGGGCTGGCTTTCTCTGACTGGTACCTCCTGCCAGCCTGCCCTTCTGCTCATGATACAACAGCAAGAAGGCCCTGGCTGAGTTCCATACTCTGGGACTTCCTGGCCTCCAGAACTGTGTCAGTCTGTGGTATTTAATATATAGCAGGAAATAAACTAAGACACAGGACAAGCTGGAGTCCTAATCCTTAAATTTGCCACTCCATTCCAGCCCCACAGCCTGCTGAAATCTGCTGCAGTTCTGGCCTTGGGGCTATTTTGAGGGAAGCGAGGGGAAAAAAGGAAAATGAAGAGAGAACGATGCCCATCAATGAATCAATATTATGTCACAAAAACTACTTGAGATTTTGTGGTTTGTTGAAAGTTGTTGAAAAATCTATCCATGGTGGGCAGCCCAATGGAGGGCTAGCGAGAGCCATGACATACACAGATGACTCTGAAGTTCTGGAGAGATCATGAGCCTTTCTACACACATGATTTGAGGGAGCTTCTTAACCTGTTTTTCCTGAAGGCAAAAGAAGACAATCCAAGGGCTGGAGAAAAGGCTCAGTGGTCAAGAACACTTCCTGAGGACCCAGGTTCAATTCCCAGCACCCATACAACTCCAGTCCCAGGAGATCCAAAACCCTCTTCTGGCCTGTCTGGTACTGTATGCACATGTTAAACACAACACATATGCTGGCAAAACATGCAGACACATAAAACAGAAATTAAACAAACAAGAACCAAAAAACCTCAGAGGAAGGTAGTAACACGTGAAACATCTGGGCCAGTGCCCGATACACAGCTAGAGATGACAACAGTGACAATTCCTGTCAATCCCCAACATCAGAACACCACTGACAACATCAGACCTGGAGCTCTCATTCAACAGGCCTCAGACACAGGATGGCAGGAAGTACTCTTCTGGCCCATCCCTTCCTCTGTCCAAGAGTCAAAGGAAAGTACCAGTCTCCAGGCACTGTTTGATCCCAACACCGACAAAAACACACTGCTGACCTTGTTCTCTGTCCACAAGGCCCAGGCCCAGCTCCAAATAAGAAGCACCAGCAAGTGAACCTGGTAAATAAACCCAAGAACAGCTCATGGCAAGCCCTGGGTCCTTCACCGCGAAAGCCAATCTTTCCCTTGATGGCTGGCAAACAACCACACCACACAGGACAGCCCAGGGTGAATGACGCTCCTGATGATCTCTGGCACAAGAGGACATGGGCAGAGACCCCCTACGGAACTGGAGAAAGACTGTGATATTTATATCAACTATGGAATTAGAAAACTGTGATAGAAGAATCTGATAGTGAGAGAAAAGAAATTCTCATCTGCTTGGATGCAAGCTCCATGGGGTAGGAATTTTTGCCTGCTTTGCTTATTGCCGTTATCTTTAGCTCTTGAAACTGTGCCTGGAACACTTGACTTGATGAAAAGGAGACAAAAAAAATCCCATATGGTTAAGGCCCAAAGCTTTGAGTCAAACAGAACTGGATTCAGGTCTTTTTCTGTAGCTATGTGGAAGCTGTGTGGCTGTAATAATTCACTCAGCCTCTCTGGTTTTTCTTGAGATAAACGGCAATGATTTAATCCTTACAGAATGTCTAGCACATGGTAATCTCTGAGAAATGAACACCATGAGTCCTAGCTTTCCCCTGCCAGTGCCTTCAATTTCTAACTCAGGGTAGAAAAGTGGCCACAAGGAAGAATCGAAGGACTGCCAGGAGTGGTCTCGTCCAGCTCCTACCCACCCACCGCGCTGTCAAACACCAGCCCAACCTCCTCTCCACTCCTGCGGAAACTGAAGCCTGGGGACAGTGTGACCCAGGTCCCCACTAAGAACCGGCAGATTCCTGCCCACACTCCAGCATGTCATCTAGGTCATTCTGCATGACAAAGTCTCAAGATGGGTGTTCTCTTAGGCCACTCTGGGGCACTGTTCCTGAAGACAAACCAGAAGCCCAAGTTTCTCTTGACAGGTCTATTTCTCTGCACCTCAATGTGTTGATGCGGGAAGTGGAAATAGACTTGGAAGCCCACACACTAAGGTCACTGAAGGTTTGCACTAGAGACTGGTAAGGTCTCGGGCTTGAACACTGAGTAGGTGCAGAGCCCAGGGTTCAAGGAGAGAAGTGACTTCAGTTTGGGTCATAAATCTGCATTGTAGCCCATTAAGTGATGTTTGGAAACAGTTTATGGGCAAAACAGAATAAAAGGGACTCCACAGTTTTTAGTGGTACCTGCTGTGGCGGTCTGAAGGAAAATGGCCCCCAAAGAGAGTAGCATTATTAGAAGGTGTGGCCTTGTTGGAGGAAGTGTGTCACTGTGGAGGTGGGCAATGAGGTCTCACATATGCTCAAGCCACACCCAGTGAAAGAGACTACTTCCTGTTGCCTGCAGGGCAAGATGTAAGAACTCTCAGCTTCTTCTCCAGCAATGTCTGCCAGCATGCTGCCTTGCTTCCCTCCGTGACAATAATGGACTGAACCTCTAAACTGTAAGCGAGCCAACCCAATGAAATGTCTTCCTTTATAAGAGTAGCCATGGTCATGGTGTCTCTTCACAGCAGTAGAAGCCCTAAGACAGAAGTTGGTAGCAGCACTGGGGTATTTCTGTGATAGGCCTAACCATGGTTTTGTTTGGACTTTTGGTATGCTGGGCAGGGAAAGCAGTGGAAAGCTTTGGGCACTGTTTAATGGAACATGCTAGCAGGAACATGGAAGGCAATGAGGCTGAGAATGTTCTGAACCGTGGGGGCCTGGCTCAAGAGGTTTCAGAGGATAAGGATTTTAGTATGTTGCCTAGAGAGCATTCTTGTGATGTTTTGATGAAGAAGTGGCTGCTTTCTGCGCTTGCCTGAAGAGTCTGCCTGAGGCTAAAGTGAAGAGTTTTAGATAATTATGTTGGCAAGGGCTATCCCAAAGCAGCCTAGTACTGACTCTGCTGCACGGTTATTACTGGTCACTTTTAGACAGATTTATAAGAAGAAGGAGCAGAAAAATGTAAACTTTGAGGAAAAAAGAAAACGAGCACCAGGAAGTGGAATGGAACTGGAGATCAACAGATTAAGAAATGGAATACAGGGAGAGATGGCCTCAAGGCAAGATCCCACCCAGACAAATTTCCCACTCATAAAAAGGAATTAAAGAAAAGCCTAGAGCCAGATGTGATGGATGGTGCACTCTTTTAATCCCAGGGAAGGCGCAGGCTGGTGGATCTCTTGAGTTTGAGGCCAGCTTGATCTACAAAGCTCCAAGACAGCCAAGCTTAGGCAGTGACGGTAACTGCTGAAAACAGAAAGTTGGTAAAGTTCTAATTGAACAAGGGGGCTGTGTTCCAGCCCAGGAAGCAGCAGAACTTGGCAACTTCATCCATGTGGTTCTGGAGTTAAGGACAGAAGAAAGGGCTATGGAATTTGCCTCCACAACTGAGGAAAGCCACTGAGGCCAGGCATGTGTCAGGGTGTTCCTAAATGGAGGTCTGGGGAGGCCATTGTAAGAGGCTGTGTATTGCGGTAAATAAGTTGAAGTCTGGACCTTGGAGACCCAAGATGGAGATGCCAGAGTCATGGGACACCTGCTAAGGAGAGCTGCTAACAGGGACTGAAACCAGCTCAAGAGAAAAAAGTGTGTTACAGTCAACAGAGCTGAACAGAGCTGGAGATCTGGAGAGTGCTTTGACCTCAAACCTGGAGATGCAGAGTGTAGAGTTGGCCCAGCTGGTGCTGGTCTTGCTTCGGTCCAGTATTTCCTCACTATGCTTCCCTCCCTATGTTTTGGAATAGTAATGTATGTCCTATGCCATTGCATGTTGGAAGTATGTGATCTGCTTTTTGATTTTATAGGGGGTTACAATTAAGAGACTGCATGAATCTCAGAAAAGACTTAAACTTTAGAATTTTAAACAAGTTTGAGACTGTGATAGGCTTTGGGGACTTTTGAAAGTTGGACTGAATGAATTTTTGCATTATGATATGGCTATAAGCTTTTGGGGCCTGAAAGTAGAATGTGATGGTTAAAAAAAAAAAAAAAAAAAAAAAATGGCCCCCAAAGGGAGTGGCATTATTACGAAGTGTGGGCTTGTTAGAGTAGGTGTGGTTTGTTGGAGGAAGTGTGTCACTATGGAGGCAGGCTTTGAGGTCTCTTACATGCTCAAGCCACTGCCAGTGAGGTAGACCACTTCCTGTTGCCTGTGGGTCAAGCTGTAGAACTCTCAGCTCCCTCTCCAGCACCATGTCTGCCTGCATGCTGCCTCGCTTCCCACCATGACAATAATAATCTAAACCTCTAAACTGTAAGCGAGCCAGCCCAATTAAATGTTGTCCTTTATAAGAGTTGCCGTGGTCATGGTGTCTCCTCACAGCAACAGAAACCCTAAGACACCTATTCTCACAGATCACAGTGCAGTTGTAAAAGTGACACAGGGGGACACTGTCACTGAGGCCAAGGAGACCTCACCTACAGCGTCCTACTGACCTTGGCAAGGAAGGAGGATGAAGGGGAGGGTTGAGGCTAGCTAGCCTCGGTGGGTCTGCATGGACCTTACTTACGCCTAGGTCCTTTCCAGGTTCCCAGGACACAGAGAGGAAGAAACGGATTCCCACAGGGCAGGAAGTGACAATGTCCAACACTCCAACCCCAGCAAGGAAGCGAGCCCTACAGGAGAACTCCAGCTCAGCAACTTGCTCAGTTACAAAATGGCACTTCCCAGCCTTCCCTGGGGCTAATGTGACTGTTCCACAGGTACTGGCTATAAGATAGAAGACACAGGTGTACCTTCCAGAAAGATCCTTTAAAGATGTGAACTATCCACATCCCCCAGAGAAATCTGTCTTTCCACTGTTTCCTGCTTTGGTTAGGACCTGTGACACTGAAGCTCTTGGGCCTCGAGGCAGAGCCATCAGGGGATAACTAAGGCTAGAGAAGCCCACGGGCAACTTGGTGTCTCCATGATGGGATTGGTGACTTTAAAGAATGCAAGCCCCTGCCAGTGTGCCTGCTTTGCCTTACCTGGTGACCTCCATCACAGTAGGATAGGGCAGGACGTTCTCACCAGATGTTGAGATGGTATTAATGTCACGTCTAAGGTTCTTGGCTTCCAGAAACATGAACCAAAATTAAAACAGACAAACCAAACCCAAAACTTTTTTGGGGGTTGGGAGGGGGCGTCTCGTGTAGCCCAAGCAAGCCTTGACCTTGCTGTGTAGCAGAAGATAACCCTGAACTTCTGATTCTTGGCTGTGCACCACCACAAGCCGTTTTCAACTTCTACTCCTTATAAATTATGGAAAATGGACTCAGACATCTATCCATCTTCTGTTTTCCTGGGAGACAGAAATAAGACAGCTGGAGATCCAGCGGCCACACCTGACCATAAAGTAAGCTGACACTTCTGGTTCCAAAGCATCTAGATGAGGGATACTCAGTCTTTGGTCAGTACAGGCACTGCAAGCAGCTTACCTTCTGCAGTCACCTCCTACAGAAAAGTCCTGCCACCAGGAAGTTCCTCCAGCCTAAGGTTCCTGAACTCAGCAGCTGAGCTCTACCCAGCCAAGGTTACTTTAGCATCTCAGGCCATGTGGGCCATAAATTGTTCCTTAAAAGGCAATGCTCTCAAAGATCAAGCTGAGTTTACCCCGAGGAGAGACAATGACAATAACTGGGAGCTATTATACAAGAATGAAAATTAAGCTGAGGCCCAGCCTGGCGTGTCTCCTTTCCCAATGAGTCTCAGCCTCCTCAGCCTCATCAACATTCTGCTGAAGCTGGAACACATAACCTTCTTTAATGTAGAAATGGAGATGAACTCTGGCCAAGGATTGGTGGAGTAGACCTCAGCACAAACATATAGCGGCAAGTAGGCAGGACTGACCCCAAAGTGGGCACATGAGGGGCACATGCCTGTGGTAGCTGTCTGCTAGCGGAATAGGGGCAGCAAAGACTAGAGGTCAAGGCAGGGGCGTGGGTCTGTGATAGAGCACTTGCCTAGAGTATGTGAGGCCCTGGGTTCATTCCACTGCCTTATCATCACTCTGGGAGGATAGGTTAAGGAAATGTATGCCCTCGACTGTGTGTGAGCAGAATCCTTCTGGAACAGCAAGCGAAAGATAAATAAAGGGAGAGAAAAATCTAAAGAGAGACAAAGAGACTTCTCAGATGTGACAGGCCCTTGGGGGCCAGGCCCAGGATTAGCCCAGGAAGCTACTTCCTCCCATCTTTCCTCCGTTCTCTCCTGGAGAAGCAGGAAGAATAGAAGAGCAGTGAGCACGTGCTTCAGGTTGAAATAAATGTGTGTTCTGGCCTGAGGCTGTGCAAGGGAGGACTGGTCCTTCAGTCCCTTCCTGCCTGTTGCTGCTCCAATGACTCCTCCTGGCAGTCCTCCATCTCCAACACTGTTTGTTCTCACTAGGCAATGAGCGCCTCTGTGAATGTATGTGTATATGCCTGTGCGCGCGCGAGATCAACACAGAGTTGACAAAAAAAAAAAAAAAAAAAGCTAACGAAAGACTAGATGGTCCAGCAGTAAAGAGTGTTTGCTACACAAACATGAGGTTGTAAGTTCAAATCTCTAGCACCCACAGTAAAAACCAGGCATGGCCAAATATATCCAGCAACCCCAACATGGGGAGAAGTAGGGAACAGGGACGTGGGGGGGGGGCAGAAAGATTGCTGCAATTTGCTGACTACCAGCCTTGCAAGCTCCAGGATCAGTGAAAGACCCAGTCTTGAGAGAATAAGACAGAGTGAAAGAACAGAACACCCATGTCCCTCTCTGGCCTCCACACACCCACACACGTGTGCACATACCATACAATACACGCTAAAGAATTCAACAAACATTTGCTGTCCATGCCCTAAATGTCAGGTGCTAGGGGCAGAACAGCAGATGCCCTGTTCCCCTGGAGCTTTGGCTCTCAGGAGTTGAGACACACATAAGCACACCAGGATCTGGCAAGAAGTGCACATGCGTGCTGTGACGGACAAGGCAAGGGTGGAAAGGAGTGGCGGGACACAGAATGAAGAGGCAAACTATAGGGCTACCAGGACAAGGGACAGTGTGCACCCCACAGCCAATGGGGTTGGTGAGAGGGGCAGCCAGGCTGGGAGGGATCAGGGTTCTATGACTGTGTTACCTTTTATCCCGTGCAAAGGGCCTCCTTGCAGAGGGCTTTGGGGGCAGAAGGTGGCTCAGGGGACAGGTGGATTGCAGGAACAAGCCAAGGTGAGAAGAGATGGGGGGGGGGGTGGAGCAGACGGGGGCTGTGTGGGACAGGACGGGAGGTGTGACTAGGGGGACAGGCATGGCCCTGACAGCCTTGGTAAAAGAAAGTAGCAGAAAGGAAGGACCAATCAACTGCACACAACCATCTCTTCCTACTGGGGCCAGCGAGAGGTGAGAAGAGGCTGTCCAGCCCTGGCACTCCCAGGATGTGGGGGAATAGGTCAGTCCCGGGTAAGCAGGGCAGTCGCCTCTGGCAGACTGTCTCCACGTGGGACAGGCCCAGCCAGCCTCCCACTCACTTTGTTCCCTATCTCCCCACATGGCTGCTAACTCCAAATCCATCCCTCATCTGCCCTAATCAAGGCAGCTAGCCAGATGTAAGGGCTAACGCCTTTAACCCCAGCACTAGGAAGGCAGAGGCAGGCAGATTTCTGAGTTCTGGTCTACAAAGTTAAGTTCCAGGCCAGCCAATGCTACATAGAGAGACCCTGCCTCAACTCCCCAACCCTACAACCCATCCCCCAAGCACACAAACACCAGACAGATGAACAGAGTTCTAAAGACGAATGCCTTCTTCTCAACACACAGCCCATTCCTGCAATCCCTCTCCTTAAGAGCACCTGGGTGCTCCTGAAGGAGGCCAGCATGCCTTCACATAACAGGAGGTGGCCCCAACTCAGGAGCAGTGGACAGGGAGAAGCAAACAAGCTAGAAGGTCTGTGCCCTGGCCGCATTGGGCGTTGACAGTTACCTCTGAATCGGTGGCTGCACCCACACCTGGCCAGTCATCTCTGCCTTCCACAGAGCAAAGGGAGCCAGCACCACTGTCACCCATGAAGATGCACCGCTCAGACCCACACCTGTTCATGAACACTCCAACTGAGGCTGACTAAAAGACCCTCAGGGCCAGGAATTCAAAGTGAGGCAAAACCCACATGTCCTCCCCGACCGACAATCTCCTCGGCCACTGACTAGAGGAGGGGCCGGTCTATCAACTAAGCGTCTGCCTCTGCTCCATCCGTGCTCACTGTAAAACAGCCCAAAGCGGCAGACACGAGTGAGGCGCCACTCCCAGCCAAGTGCTACGCCATACTGCCAGCATCCTCCTTCTAGGCCCTAGGCCAAGGGTGTGCCAAGCAAGTGGGCCAGGACCCTGAGACCAGGACAAAACAGATGACGGGCAAGGCACAAGGAAGTGGTCCTCACAGAGCCAGGGAGGACAGTGGCCTTCATAGTAACATGGCCAGAGCCTAGCCAAGAGGATGTGGTCCAGGAACATGGAACCCAGTAGGTGTGAGCAGTTGCTGAAATGAAGGTGGGCTGGATTAGAACCATGGCAGGGGGAAGACAAGGTTTAAATGGGAGTATCACCAACCAGGTATGGTGGTACATGCCTTTAATCCCAGCACTTGGGAGGCAGAGGCAGGCGGATGGATGTCTGAGTTTGGGATCAGCCTGGTCTACATAGTGAGTTCCAGCACAGCCAGGGCCATGCAGAGAAACCTTGTTCCCCAAAAGGGGAGGGAGGAGGATCCACCTAACAAACTCTGAGCACCAATTATGGCAGATGTCGCTTTAGGGTACTGGAACAGGCCATTTTCAAAGGCATTCTGAAAAACTAGGCGTGGATTAGCTGGCACAGGACACATCACACAACTGCCCTGGCTACCTGCCTCCTGCTCAGGGAACAGAGAAGCACACACACAGTTCTCTAGCCAATGTTGTGTATTATCCATGACATTCCCAAGAGCAACAGGTTCAGAGACGACTCTTACATACTTTGGCCAAGGGAGGTGAGCCAGCTCTCCAATCCCAGGCTACATGTCACCGGAATAGAGTAAGCCAAGTGTCATCACCGCTGGGGCGGAGTTCTGTGTCTCACAGGGACAAAGCTTGGGACAGCACCAACCTCAGCCTCTCCCGCTCAGCTCAAGCAGGAAACCCCGGAATGGCCCAGCAGGGAAAGGCAGCTCGCTGTGTGGGGCTGGCGCTCTGTCCCTCAGTGCCACCCTCCTACCACCACACCCTTCTCGTGGCAATTTTGTCTCCATCACAATCTGTGTAGGCATCAAACCCTAGACCCAATCTCGCAGTCATTTACAACAGCTGCCGGCTGAAGACATCACCACACAGGACACCACAGCCGGCACCAGGCCGGCACATGACAGTCTGCCCTGCTAACTAACGTATGTATTTGGGTTTCCTACATGTTTGGGTTTTGTCCACACAAAGCACGCTCCACACACATTACCAACCATGGCAGTGTGGGGAGAGGGTGCCAACTGGATCAGCTCAACAAAACTCTGGCCCTCTATGAGATAATACCTCCTGAACCCGTGCCAGCTGTCACCCATCACTACCAGCTGCAGTACACACGACGACCAGACAACAGGCTGTGTGAGTGGGAACACACTTCATAGATAAGCTACTCCTTCACAGAACTTCAGCCCTTGGGCAGCAGCTGTTTTCTAGTCAGAGCCAGTCCTGAGAAAGTAACTCTCACTTCATCTACAAAGGGCAAAGTTCAATGACTTGAGTTTAAAAAAAAAAAAAAAAAAAGACTCGCTCTACACAGATAAATTCCAGACTCCGAGGCCTTAGACAGCGTGGCCACAGGCTATGGCTCTGGTTACAGATGGAGCCTGAGGACAACTTCACTACTGAGCTGAAGGTGGCCAGCCTGATTTGGGCTGAGACAGAGCCCTGCCATAGCCAGCAAGCAGAAGGGGAAGGCTCAGTGGGGGTGCGGAGTCACAGTCCCAGAGCAAGTCCAGCAGCTGCCCGGTCCCCACATCCTAGGGCAGGGCACCGCTGATGCAGAGAGATGATGTGATTGTCTGACTCTGCTGTTTGAGACAGGTCTCCTCAGATAGCCCACGTGGACCCCAAATGCCTAGCCAGACTCTTGGACGTGGGGGTTATAAGTCAGGCTCACCACACCTGGCTTAGGTATGACATTAAGGATTTCCAATAACACTTGGTTTTTGTCTGTTTTTTAAGACAAGGTCTCACTGTGTGGCCATGGTTGGCCTGGAACTATATAGACCAGGCTGGCCAAAGATTCACAGAGACTTTCCTGCCTCTGCCTCAGAGAGCACAGGAATGAAGGCATCCAACACCATGCTCAGAAATACCTAATTTTTTTTTTTTTTTTTTAAGATTCTGGAATTAGTACAATGTGATTACAATTTCAACATTAGCTCTAGGCAAGTTACTTCTACCACGATTCAAGGCCGTTTTTCTACTACACACCTGGGGTGTTCCATACCTTGGGCTCCTGCCTCTAAATATGAAGATGGTGCAGATTACAAAGGTACCCGTGGTACCGACAACAGCAGCTGTCAAGTCAGATACAGTAGCGTATTCGTACAGCCCCAGGTTCCAATCTCAGCCCCCAGGAGGTGGAGATGGAAGGAGTTCAAGGTCGTCCTCAGCTATGATGTAAGTCTGGGGCCAGCATGGGTTTCATGAGACCCCATCTAAACAAAATGAAACTTTTAAAAAGCAGCTATCATGGTAATCATACATTGCGCATAATGGTAAGAACTTTGTGTGCCCCGGTCCATCAGGCCTTTACAACTGCCAGCAGAAAAGGAGACACAGAGAGACCTAGCAACTTGGCCAACATCACAATAGGTGAACCAGCTGGAATCTGACCCTGAGAAGTCTACAACCAACACACTAAACAGCCTTCTGAAATTATGTCTACTGTCTCACTCCAGAAACCACATAATGAGCAGTTACAGTTGTCTGCAAATGACAGATGAGAAGAAAGTAGGCAAGATGATTTTGTCCAGCTAGGCAGCTCCAGGGCCAGGAGGAGTCCAGCAAGCTGTCTGACCCCTGCAGTCTGGGCTTTCTCAAACTACACTCGGAGGTTCAATCAGCCAGTGTAGGACTCCTGCACAGGGAAGGTGGCACCGTCTTCCATGGTAGATAGGGTGAAGGGTGAAGAAAAGCCACGATCTGCTCCCTGCAGACTGTCTCTCTCGTGTAGGAGGCTCATCCTGACACCCACACCTCAGAGATCTGCTGCCGTGTCTGTCTGCCATGGCACTCTAACTCTGATTCTCAATGCCTCCCGCGTTCCTTAAGAGGCCCTGCTCCCCAATTAGCAGACCAGAGAGTAGGCTCGCTCACGGAAGTATGGAGGTTAGGAGATACTTGAAAAGCTGGGAGAGAAAGAACAATGAGTTGAGACAGGAAAAATCCCCCAGTGGAATGAGGAAGTGGGGCCCGAAGCGTGACCCAGCTCTGTGACTACTGGGCACAGCCACACACAGCACTCCAGGGGACTGTGCTCCTCTAAGAAAAGGTCACACTGCAGGGTTCACGACCCACCGAGTAAGGAACACAGGCATCACCACAACGGAATCCAGCCTTTTTTGGCAGAAGAGCTTCTTTTGCCATCAGCAATTTCTTATCTTTCTGGGACAGACTGCTATTCTTTACAGCCGGCTGCCGGGAGGAATGCCCAGCAATCAAGACCTAGGACAGACTCAACATCTCCCCATGAGCTCCGAGTGTGCTGTTCACAACAGCATCTCTACACACTGAGGAGAACAGGACACACGTGTTTCGGACACTGTTCACACAAGCGGTAACACGTGATGGCTCTGCCTTGTAGACCCTCAGGCCAATCCCCTGCATACACACAAGCACACTAACCACCACAGCATGGGGAGCCCCAAACAGCCAGACCCTTCTTGACAACAGTTCCAAACAGACTTACAGGGGGCCAGTGAGATGGCTCAGGGGGTAAAAGTGCTTGCTGTCAAGCGTGACAACTTGAGTATAATCCCCAGGACCTATAATATAGAAGAATACTCCTAAACAGATACAGACAGACAGACACACACACACACACACACAGAGAGAGAGAGAGAGACAGAGACAGAGAGAGAGATGCTAGACAACAGACTTCCATCAGTTAGAATCATTTCATAATCTTAACTAAAACATAAAAAGGTTTTAAATGCTTGTAAAAATTAGCAAAACGGGCTGAGGATGTGGCTCGGTGGCTAAGCACTCACCCGGCATATGTCAGGCCCTGAACTCCAGCCCAGTAATACAGTAAACAGTAAGTAAATCAAAGTTTCACAGGAGGAAGTTCGAGGGGACCCTGAAGGTCGGTTCAGCAGAGGGAAGAGGAAAGAAAGGAAGAAAGCAGAGAATCAAAGAAAGCGAAGAGAAACGGGTAGCAAGCCCAGGCCCTGGGGTCCTCTGTGAGGAACAGTTAGTAAAGAGAGAGGACGCCCCCTTGGTAACCTTGCCCTGAAGTTTAGACCTGTGAGTGACAGAGAGAAGAGTTCTCAGGGGTGAGAGGTAAGGAAGACAGAAGACACTAGAACTGTGGAGGCTCCAGACTGGTCCCTACCGGGGCCAGACAAACCTACCAGTGCTTTCAGTGAAACGGACCGAGGTGGAGTGCAGTCTGTGGCAGGACATCTTCGCAGCAGATGCCAGGCCTGCGTGCCATCCTCAGCACCACAAGAACGGCCAATGGCGTAAGACAGTGGAACCTGATACTTCATAAGAAAATTAAAACTTCAGAGCAAATACGATGATCTGAGACTGTAAGAAAATGGACACAGTGCCAACCACAGAGACTTCCTTATCGAACCCTCAACAAGACCTCGACCTCTAGCCAGCGGGAGCTGCGGAGCAGGGAAAACAGGGTGAGGCCACAGCTGGTTAAGGGCTCACTGGAAAATGGATGGAGAGAGAGGCTTATTATACGTGCATGAAACCATCCACACCTGGCTCCTGGTCAATGTGAGGAGAGAACCCCTGAAGAGAACCTCACCGGCCCCTCCCCAGGCTAAGAAAGAAAAGTGGGTGTGGACAGCTCTGACAATACAGGATATGCAGCAGGCCTCAGAAGTGGGGGTCCAGACAGACACTTTCTGGGAGATGCTGTCTGCAGTTCCGTGGCCCTGCACCTGGGTATGAGGGCTGACTCCAGAGGTCCTGAGCCAGAAAGGATGGGGGCCCACTCCATTTCCTTTGGCCATTTTGTGCCGCAGGGCGCCAGGAGGCAAATCCAGGGCAGAGTGAAGCCAGGAGAGTCTGATTAGTGATTCAGCACTGGCCACACAGAGCCCTTCTTCCCACCTTCATAGACATTACTTCACCAAGCCCTCGGGTCTCTCCTGACAGGTTCTCACAGGCAGGTCCCAGGTAGCAGAGAGGAAGGCTAAGCCCAGGAGCAGCCTTCAGACAGCCAGAAAGGCACATGGCAGGCGGAACGGCCGGGGAGTGGAGAACACAGAGAAGGGGTTGAACTGACTTCTTCTCTGCCAGAGGCCCAGGCTGTCTCTCACAAATGACTCTACAAGTTTAGGAAAAAGTGAGTGTCCCCAAAGTGAGTCCCAAAACAAGTGTCTAGGATTCCACAGGCCAGACTCATAATCTGCCTCGCCCTCCTTGTGGATGAAGAGCTCTAGTCGACTCAAATCACTCTCAGACAAGCCAAAAACAGACAAAAGAAGGACGAAGTGGGGGTGAGGGGTGATGAATTTTATCTCTGGGGCACCTCGGGTGATCCCTCAAAGCCTATGTGGAGGCCAATACAGCAGCAGGATTGAAACTGCTGTTTCACATGGCTTTGCCTGTCTCACAGAAAGTCCCCATGTTCAGCACCCACTGAACCCAGGGGTGTCGCCAGGCACTTCGTTCTGAGCACACAAAGTGAACAAAACTCTTATGTCCAGGAAGGGAGGTACAGGGGGCAGCAGTCAGTTTAAAAACGTCCTTCCCGTAAGC
This sequence comes from Phodopus roborovskii, assembly GCF_943737965.1. NCBI lineage: Eukaryota > Metazoa > Chordata > Mammalia > Rodentia > Cricetidae > Phodopus > Phodopus roborovskii. The sequence continues at coordinate 13,049,282 of NW_026126578.1, forward strand.
AGGGAGTTCACACTGTGTGCCCTGACATGGTCTGTGAGGAAGAGACAGCAAAAGCTGAGGAAGGGCCTGGAAGGTCCTCCTTGGCTCAGGTACGGAAAGGAGGCCTAGGTAACACAAGTGCTGCTTTGCCTGACATGACAGGAGTGTGCCCAGTAGAGGCAGAAAGCAGAAGGTTTGAAACACGCGTGCACAGGCCACCCAGTAAGGCCAGACTCAGGCCTTCCTGGACAAAGGCCAGTGGGTTTAGAGTTCAGTGCCAGGAACAGCAGGGCAGGTGAAGGCCAGGGTGGGCATCTAAGATTCGGATACAAACATTTGTTTTCTTATGTCCTCAGGAGCCCCAAGGCCAAAGACTTCCCTCGAGACTTGCTTGCTGAGCACAGCGGCAGGCACCTGTCATCCCAGCGCTTGGAAGGCCAAGGCTAGAGAACTGCCTGAACCAGACCAGCCTGGGTAACATCATGAGACCATCTCCAGAGAGGACAGAGGAGAAGAGGGAAGTGAGGGAGAGGCAGAGGCATGCACCTGTGACTCAGCGTCCAGAAGGATGAGACAGGAGGATATGGAGTTCAAAGCCAGCTGGGGCTACATGAGCCCCTATCTCAAACCAGAACAAGAGGGTAAGATGACAAGACATGTTTAAGTCAGCACATCAAACTGATATCCAGGCGGTGGTGGCACACACCTATAATCCCAGCACTCGGGAGGCAGAGACAGGCTGATCTCTGTGAGTTCGAGGCCAGCCTGGTCTACAGAGCAAGTTCCTGGACAGGGCTACATAAAGAAGCCCTGTGTTGAAGACCTGGGGTGGGGAGGGGCTGGGAACACGTGTGTGTGTGTGTGTGTGTGTGTGTGTGTGTGTGTGTGTGTATGTGTATGTGTGTATACATATGTGTATATATATACACGTGTGTATGTACACATTATATACTTATATATACACACATATCTATATATGTATGTGTATATACACATATATAGACTATATGACAAGTAAACCAACAGCTAAAATTCTTAGTCTTTAAGAATTGTATAACTCGATCTATGAAAAAGAAAAACCAGACTACCCACATCCCAAACCAAAAAATAAAAAGTAAAAGGGACCCGGGACAAGAAACATACCCTGAGGCTTCACCTGGTTCCATTCGAATGGTACAGCTTACCAGAAAGGATAACTTCAAGGTAAGATGTGTCAACAGGCTCCCCAGAGAGGGTGGGACCCCACGTGGGAACTAAAGTCTGGAGAGAATTGCCCAGGCCAGCTGGGTGGCATGCTGCAGAACACAGCAAGTACAGAAACAGAGAGAATTAGTGCTCACGAGAGACGCGAGAGACCACTGCAATGGAGCACAGCTGAGCCCACCCTACATGCACAGCATCCAGGCCGCTGTCAGCTCCACGGAGGCCCACCCTTTCCAAAGGTCTCCTTAAGAGACCAGAAGTGTCAGCTGGGCAATCCAGGGCCCTGGGCTGGAGTCCCAGCTGACACACTTCAGGAAGAAAGTGGGTAAGACTGTCTGCCACAAGAGAAGGAGAAATAGCGAAGAGCTATGATTTGCTAAGATTAAAAAAAAAAAAAAAAAAAAAGAGGGAGGGGGGCATGCCAAAGAGAAAGGAGAAAGGGGAGGGGGGACCCAAGTTGTTGCAGTATTATGCAAGCAAAATTCCAGGCATAAGCCAGGAAATTCAAAGGTCATGGTTCCCACAGCAACAGTAACCTGACCCGTCAGTGTATGTAGCCTTTGGCAATGCCAGAACCAAAGCAACCTATCGTGCCAATGCTCAATGAGCGGCTCCCGCCAGGTCCACATACCTGCCTCAGTCACCCCTGTTAAGTCTGCACATGCCCAGCCCAGCAGACCACACCCAACCTCGTGAAGCTCACCTGGTGCCGCCCGGGCCAGGCTCACCAAGCCCACAGCAGGCTGGACGGGCCCTGATTCTTCTTGGCAGACCCTCAACCTGCCTCCACCCACACCTGCCAGCTGTGGGTTTTTAATCTTAACTCCCTGTAGGGTGTATAACCACAGCTTATCCAACCGGCTTGGTACAAGAGGGAGCAGGGAAATGTGTGCGCAAGACACTCCACTCCCATCTGGTAGCTTCCTGAGGCTCACCAAGACTCACCACATGGAGAAACTGGGAAGTGGCAGGGGTAAGTAATATTGTCCTTCAAGAGATGCCATCAGGGCTGCAGGATGTCTCAGCATAAGTCAGGCCGATAAGCCTGACAATATGAGTGGATCTCCAGAACCCACACGGCAGGAGGAGAGAACTTCCCTAAGACGTCCTTTGACCTCCACAAGCATACACACTTTTAAAAAAACAAAGTGACCAGAGCCAAGACTGGTGCCTTATGGCTGTAATTCCAGCCCTCAAGAGGCAGAAGCAGTTCAAAGACAGCCCAGCATCCAGACTGTTTTCTCTGAGTATGCCTGTACATACCTGTAATCCCAAGACTTGCAAGGTGGAGGGAGGCAGGCACGGAAGACCATGACTTCAAAGCCATACTCTACATACCAAGTTCACAAGGTCACCTGGACTACATGAGACCTTTGTCCCAAAAAGCTTAATAAAAAAAGGCTAACAACAAGAAGCTCCACTCACTGAGAGAGATCATGCACCACAGCCTCTATAAGTCTTGTTTCTGGAGAATTCATAGCCAAGCACCTACGTGAGTCTAGACACAGGCTGTCACCAGGCCCTGCAGCTCTGCAGAGGCACAAGATGAACGCAGTGTGGAGAGTCAAGAGGGAGGCGGCCACAAGCCACCCTTCCGTTCTCACCCCCACCCCGGGGTGGAGTAAGGTGGAGAGGTGACCCTGGGTCCTTTCAAAGGACAAGTGAAGGCCTTCTGAACACATAATTGTCACCAGAAGACTGAAGATTCAGAATTCCTTCTCCCTCTGGGCCAGCGGTTCTCAACCCACATGTGGGTCATAACCCCTTTGCCAGATCAAAAGACTCTTTCACTGGGTGGCCTAAGGTCATCTGCATATCGGATATTTACACAGTAGCAAAATTACTGCTATCAAGTAGCAAGGGAAACAATGTTCTGGCTGGGGGTCACCACATGAGGGACCTTATTAAAGGGTCACAGCATTAGGAAGGTTGAGAACTGCTGCTCTGGGCTATGGCTCATGTAGGCAGCCAAGCCCCCCCCCCCCCCCAGCTCAGGGGAGTGAATGGCTTGCCCATTTCTAAGCTCCAGGGGAACACACAAGAGGAAGGCAGCTGGGCAAGGTGTGTAAGCAGCTGTCCAACTCCCAGCATGCACCTCACAAGGCTGGTGAGACATGCTTTGCACAAAGCTACAGGAATTAAATAAAGCCACCCATGGAAGCCCACAGCACCAGCCCGAATACAAAGGTGTTCAACAAGCCAAGCTCATATACAGCTCAACAAACCAGGGATGTCTGCAGTGGCGCTCACTGCCAGCACTGCTAAAGGACATGGCCTTCATTCGAGAAGGCCCCAGCCGGCCGTGTTAATGCTGTGTCTGCTTTTTAACAGTAGAAACAGTAGCATTTCACGGGCATCTACTCTGATAAGTGCTAGCTCCTATGTTCTTCTCTTGGCCATGGTTTCATTGAGTCCTTATAATAACTCACAGGGTGAGTATCAGTATTAACTTTGTGTTGAGGACGCACAGTAGTGGGTGGCAGATGCGGAAACCAAACTCAAGCAGTCTGAGTCTAGGGTCTTCCAAACTTAACCAAACACAAAGGCCAAAGTCATTCCAAGAGTGATTCTTGGAAAGAAATGTCAGTCTCGGGTCAACCTTGTGATCCCAGAACAATAAGGAAATGGTCCTAAGCTCCGGCATCTCAGATGCCATTGGTGCCCACTGTCACCCACTTGACTGATGCAGGCCCCATCAGAATGGGAGTGAATATGAGACCATGCTTCACTTCAAAATCACACTTGCGAAATAGCCATCCACAAATTCTGATGCCTCCAGAATAACACTAAATGAACAAGACTGGGAATGCTCTACTTTAATTTTTTAAAAGTTTTCTTAAACATGTTTAAGTGTTTTGCCTGCAGGTACATATGTACAACACATGTGTGCCTTCTACTCAAAGACCAGAAGAGAGTATCCAGTGCCCTGGAGCTGGAGTTACAGGTGGCTGTGAGCAGCAGTGTGGGCACTGGGAACCAAATAAAGGTCCTCTGCAAAAGCAGCAAGCGCTATTAACCACTAAACCACCTCTCCAGCCCCTACGTTTTATTAATTCTCAATTAATTAATTAATTGCTTTTGTGCTAAGAACGGAACTTAGGACCTCACGCATGTTAGTCAAGCATTCTACCACCGAACCACAGTCCCTGGGACTTATTTCAACTGTCACAAGCCCTACTTGTCACAAGCTTCCTATTTAATAAATCCTACAACTGCCTGTGTTCAGAACATCATCACAGTCATCCCATCCCATCCCTCACTCAGTCCTCCCAGCCCTCAGATACTTTCATCCCCATGCTCCACTCCCTCACTGTTCATTCAGATTACACGCAAAAAAAAAAAAAAAAAAAAAAAAAAATCCAACACGTTCACTTATCCCAATTTCAGCATGGAGATAAAGAGCTGAGAGAAACGAGGCTGTGAAATAACACATTTAAAAGTCACCCCGCTGTGTCCCCAAAAGAACCCAGTATTCCCATCCACTAGTGCACTGACCGTGCACATCAAGCAGACCCTCTTGAACACCCCCAGTTCTGTCCACCTCTCATGGGACACAAGAGCTACTCGTGAGTGTGGAAGGCTGTGTGACACAAAGCGGGCAGCAAATATGACAGCAGAATGCCACTGTGTAGGCCCGTGTTGCCTTTGGACTGCTAAAGTATTCGGGAGGGGATGGGACAGCAGATGCGTCCACACTTTCATTCTGCTCCTTTGTCCACACATCCCAGACACACTTATTATTATTGAACTTTATAGTTGACCTGAGCAGATAAAGCTGATGTGAGAAGCGCCGGCAACAGCAAAGCTCCACTCCCCAGGTTTGCACTTACTTACACACACCTCAGAACGCCTGTATCAGCCTTAAATCCAGCCGAACCCAGAGTGCTGGGCCCCAGTCAGTGGTTTAGTCGGAATCAATTTACACCTGGCTTTCGTTTCATCAGAGGCTCCGTGAGTGAAAGACCGTCTAAAGCCACATGCCCTCAGTTCTGCTTGCGTAGGACTTAAGTTTCCCAAATCTAAAACCAAGTTTAAAAGGCACTGAGATCAGAAAGCCTGAGAATGCTGGATGCTAATTCAGCTTTCCAGACTTCAGCGCGGGGAACACTTGAAAAATCTGAACTCAAACATGTAAGTCTGGGCTTTTTGAAGAATTAAAGGCAAGCTGCACTTGACAAAGAGAGAGAGAGACAGAGACAGACAGACAGACAGAGAGGGGGGGGGGGAACCTAAACCTTGTGTGTTGTGTGTCTTGTGGCCTAAACACAACATGCAGTTGCAAACTGCATGTATGATAAGTAACTTGCTTTCAGAGTATAGAAAGAACTCTGACAGTTCAACAATAAAATGGTAACCAATTGTTTCAAATGGTCAATGTGATGTAACACATCACTACACTTCACTTCTGAGTGACTAGAATAAGAAAGGCAGGCAGGAGCCGTGCACAGGAGAATATCCCCATTGTCCAGGTACTTGGGAGATGAATGGGAAGGTGACTTGAGCCCAAGTTCAGCAGGAGGGAAGGAGGGAGGGGAAGGAGGGAGGGAGGAAGGGGAAGGGAGGGAGCACAGCACAGTGAATGTTAGTAAAGATGTGGAGAAACTGCACCTCTTCAGGGGTGCTTTGGGAAAACACTTGGGCAGTCCTTCCCAGTGTTAAGCACTGACTTACCAGACAACCCAGGAGTTTCACTCCTATGTCTGCACAGCCAGGAGGAAAGTCACACAGCCACACAAACACGTGAGCAAGCCTAACAACACAGTAAAGGAGTAGAGCCAGCCTGTGCTACTACAGAGATCGGTGTTTTTTGTTTTGTTTTTTCTTCGAGACAGGGTTTCTCTGTGTGTAGCCCTGGGTGTCCTGGAACTAACTCTGTAGACCAGACTGGCCTCCAACTCACAGAGATCAAGCGCTTACCTCTGCCTCCCAAGTGCTGGGACTGAATTGTCTGTGCCACCATAGCCCAGAGATCAGTGGTCATGACCCCTTTGGCAAACCTCTATCTCCAAAAATATTTACACTACAATTCATAATAGTAGCAAGATTATAGTTATGAAGTAGCAACACAGATGATTATATGATTTGGGATCACCACGGCATGAACATTAGGAAGGTTGAGAACCACTGACATAGGTAATGTGAACAAACAAAAAAGCCACCCGTGAAATGAGGCATGGATTTCTGCAAGTTCATGGCCAGCTTTGGTCTAGATGGTGGATTTTACAGAATATCGATCAGCTATAAAACAGAACAGAATTCTGATGCTCACAAGAAGATGGATAAGCCTTGAAAACAGAGTGAGTGACCAAAAAAAAAAAAAAAAAAAAAAAAAAAAAAAAAAAATTTGCAGGCAAGAATACAAAAAAAAAAAACCCCAAAAAAACCAAAACCCGCCACCACAACAAACATGTAACTGCACAGTGCACAGTCCCCTTCATACCGAGTGCCAGTACCAGACCAGCCATCTACCGAAAGGAAGAGTAGGTGCCTCGGAGAAGCACACTTCAGAGTGGCTGTGTGGGTCATGAAAAGTTCTAGAATTGGTTACAGTAAATGCCGTACAGCTCTGAACAACCGAAAACCACTGGAGTGTACAATTTAAATGATCTGCATGATAAAAATATTGGGGTTTTATGATGTATTTATTTCATGTACACTAGAGTTTTGCCTGCATGTATGTCTATGTGAGGGTACTGGATCCCCTGAAACTAGATTACACAGTTGTGAGCTGCCATGTGGGTGCTGGGAATTGAATCCAGGTCCTCTGTGAAGAGCAGCCAATGCTCTTAACCACTGAGCCATCTCTCCAGCATCACTACTGTTTTTGTTTAATTGGTTCTGTTATATAGATGTGTGGATATATGGTGTTTTGCCCACATGTATGTATTTGCACCATGTGCACACCAGGTGCCTGCAGAGGCCGGAAGAGGGTGTAACTGGAGTTATGGAAAGCTGTGCCATGTGGGTGCTGGGAATTCATTGAAAGAAATCCCCAATGCAACCTGTGATTTTTTTTTTTTTTTTAAAGAAATCTGTGTGTGTAGTGTGTGTGTGCGTGCGTGCGTGCGTGTGTGTGTGTGTGTGTGTGTGTGTGTGTGTCTTCTTTGTTGTACTCAGCTATGCACACCAGTCTGGCTGGCCAATGACTCTAATCTTGCCACAAGAGCCCTGGTGGTACAGATGCACACTATGGAGTTCTGCTTTATATAGGTTCTGGGGATTTGAACTTTGGGCCTCACCCTTCCATGGTAAAGGCTTTTACCCACTGAGCTAACTCCATAGCCCCATTCAGTGACTTCTTGTAAAAAGAGACAGGAACCCTACTTCAGCTCAATATCCCAAGTCTAGCTCAACCCTAAAATTGGCTCAGGCTCCTAACCAAATATTTTGCTTCCTAATAGATAGGAAAAACTACCATACCATTCACTTTTTGTTTTGTTTTGTTTTGTTTTTCAAGGCAGGGTTTCTCTGTGTAGCTTTGGAGCCTGTCCTGGAACTAGCTCTGTAGACCAAGCTGGCGTCGAACTCACGGAGCTCTGCCTGCCTCTGCCTCCCCAGTGCTGGGACTGAAGGCATGCACCACCAACGCCCAGCCATGCACTTCTTTTTGTTGCTATTTTTAAAGACAGCATCTCGTGTGGCCCAGGCTGTTTCTTCTTTCTCCATTCCCCTAGTGCTAACATTACAGCTTCGCCCCACACACCCCGATGGCACCATGTATTTCTGAGTGTCGATCACTGCTCTTGGTCATCAGGAGGGAAGCCTGGCCTAGTCCCTTAACTGGGAGTCTACGGATAGGCAGAACTGACAATCACACACTTCTGGCAGGCAAATGACGGGGACAATTTGGAAATAAAGTCACAGAGGGCCTCCAAGCACAGGTTTGATGGGACCTCCCTCCCCCATCAGAAGTGACAGCTTCTCCTACCACCTTGTCACACCCACCCTGTTACTGTTTACTGTTACACACCTCTGCCCCCCCCATAACCTATCCCTAGGGGACAAGAACAATGTAAAAGGTGACACACTGAAAACCACCATCAAAGCCTGTACAAGTGGGCAACTCCTATTTGTTGACATTAGTGTTTGCCTCCCAAAAGAATACTATAGCCCTCCTCCCCACCCAGCCTTCAAACTCCCCCGGGAGTGAATGGCTCACCAGCCTGTGAGGGGACTCTTACCTGACCTCCTAAAAGCACCTAAAGCTCTGGTCACACCCTCCCTTTCTGTTCCAGAATTTCTACCTCTTTGCTCGTCTCTTATCATCTAGCTGCAGCCGCACGTGTTGCCCAGAGGCCTACAGCCGACCCCTCCTAACCTCACCCACAGGCTGCTGCACCCTTGAGGCACCCTCCGTTCTTGCCTGCTAAACTATCACATCCCTGATGGGGGTGAGGTAGCACCCACAAACCTGGGAAGAAGTATGAACCTGAGCTACACGGGGTGTAATGGTGGGGTGGTGAGGCGGGTCTTGGATGCTGTTCAGAGCGGTTATCGTCTTCTGGGGGAGGAGAGCAGTGTGTGCAATCCTACAAGTGAATCCAGCTTCAGCTGGGAAGGTGGAATGCCATGCTCAGTCTACAGAAGGCAAAGATCCCTCCCTGCCCCAGGCCCACCTGGTGGGTATGCCACACCTGCCTTCCTGGCCTCTAGCCCACTGTCCCCCAAACCCTCACAGCCTGTTACTCCCTTATTTAAGAATGGCTACAGGGCCGTGTGTGGCTTGGTGGTAGAATGTTTACTTAAGCAAGTGCAAGGCCTTGGGGCCCATTCCCAGCACTGGGGGGAAATCTTCCTGGAGAAGGTATGAGACAGGGCTCTGTAGAGAAACAGAACTTCCAGAATATATACATCCTATACAGACCCCTGACTAATTAATACCTTCTCCCAGATGATTTCTCGTGTGTGTGTGTGTGTGTGTGTGTGTGTGTACATATATATGAAGTATGGCTTACAGGCTGTGTGTGGTCCAGCTAGTCCAACAATGGCTGTCTAGAAAGTCCAAGAATCCAGTAGTTGACTGTCCACAAGGCTGGAGTCTCAGTTGGTCTTCAGTATATGCCAGAATTCCAAAGAAGGAGGCTCTAACGCCAGTGAGGGAATGGACTTGGCAGGGAGAATGAGAGTTAGCAGGCAGAGAGCAAGCTTCCTTCTTCCGTGTCTTTTCTATAGGCTGCCAGCAGGTGTGGCCTAGAGTAAAGGAGGATCTCCCCCTTCAAAAGATCTTCCCACTTCAAATTATTTAATTAGGAAAATCAAGTCCCTCACACTTTGGGTTTTAGTTAATTCCAGATATAGTCAAACTGACAACCAAGAACAGCTATCACAGAAAATATTCCCGTTTTCAGGACACTCACTGAAGCACTTGGGAACCTAGGGGTACAACATGTAGGCCTAGGGTACAACTTACCGGAGATGCCAGGAAAAACATTCAAATTTCAAAAACAAGAAAAAACATGCGAAAGCCAATGCATCTGTATGGAATAAACTGAAATCCCTGTACTAGACCCAAACATCCCCAAATTTAAAACAAAATTAAGTTACCACATATACCAAAATCCAAATCTGATACTTAGCATAAAAGTTTAACAATACACAGAGCCTCAAGAGCCACTCCAGGCTGGTCTGTGACATCACACCTGGCTACCCAGCATCCTGTCCTGTCCCCTTCTGTAAACCTGGACTTGCCTGCATCGCTTCATCCAGAGGTGCTAAGGAGGGGAAGGGACCAGCACTCTTGACGCTGCCCCCAGCCAAGCTGGAGAGGCTTCCTTCTGCAGCCAGCACACCCAGCCCCTAACGACACAGTGACGGGGGTCCAGGTGGGCGCTGCTGTCCACACTGTCCATGCTTGGGTGCTCCCAGACACCTTGCCAGGCCAGTGTCCCCGCAGCCCAGTGATGCACTCAGTGTGTTTTTTCATTGCTGGCTTTATGACTGCTCTGAAGGTCAGACAATGATCCACAAAGGACAGATGACACTCTGATCTCATGAAGCTCCCAGGCAGAAACAGAGAACAGGCTCTTCTTTACCAAACACCTACAGCAGAGATCCATCCATTGGTAGGTGCTGTACTCAGCATTCATCAACAAATCACACTCTTAGCAAAAATCCTGAGTTATATATTATTCTTACAGATAAGGTAACAAAGCAAGAGGTGCTAAGTAACTTACCCAAGGTCATACGTGTAAATGCTAAAAGCAAGACCTAAAACCAGGGGTTCAGTCCTAGTTCCAAAGCTCTGTACAGCCTCTCAATATACATGAATAAATTAGCTGGCATGCTAGTCAGTGGCAGGCACGCTGGAGAAACAGAGAAAGTAATGGGGCTTATGTGGCTTTGAAACCTGGTCTCTCTGTGTAGCCCTGGCTGCCCTGGAACTCTCTATGTACATCAGACTGCCCTTGTACCCACAGAGATTCACTTGCCTCTGCCTTCCAAGTGCTGGGATTAAAGGCGTGCAGTCAGCTGGGCGGTCAGAAGAGCCGTCAGGTCAGACCTCTTAACCACTGAGTTATCTCTTCACCCTCACTCAGCCCAGCCTGGTCTTAGTCTCCTGGGTTCAAGCAATTCTCCTGACTCCTGTAGTAGCTAGGACTACAGGAACTTTACACTGAAATTTTAAACTGAGTGGCCTGAGCTTTTAGTGGAACCTTAGGAAAGGGTGTTTCCTTCTGCTGGAGGGGAGGGTCTGTGTAAAGGCCCAGGTGCAGGGCATGTAAGGAATACATCCACGGAAACCTCAGCACTGCCTTGGGGAAACAGGATGCCCATGAAGTCAGTCCTGATTCTGCATCCCTCCTGCTCTGCACTAGCTGCTCTCTCATGTTATCCTGACTTCCAGAGTGAACGGTGAATTCTGAAAATAGAGCCTACAACCTCTACACCCTCCCCCAAAGTCTCTGGGTAAGCTGATGCTGCTAAATGTGTGTGTGTTTTTCTGTGGATCCCATGGACTAGAGGGTGCAGGACAAGCAGGCTTGCCAGGGCAGCTTGGCAAACCTATCACCAGCACTCCTGCATGAGTGGTGAGCATGTCCCCACCGGTGCTGAGGAAGCAGCATGCAAAGGGCACTATAGGCTGCTTCAGAGCACACCTGCCTGATTTTACTCTCACATCTGGCAGCCAACATCTTCCCTGACTGAGAATGTGAGGCGGAACCATCCAGTGACTTCTGAGCTTCCCACTTAGCACCAGACCCAGGATTTCCCATCGGAAATGGGGAAAGGGGGATATAGAGGATGCAGATGGTACCACACCTTCCCCCTTGCTGATGGCTGCCCCGCCTCTCAAAGCCTGGCAAGGCCTTAAGACCACAGATGACAGGGCTTCTGATGTGGCATTTCATATGTCCTAGGTGACAAGAGTCAGCTCTGAAGAGACCAGTAAAAACTAAGTCCTGAGAAGGCCCAGGCAAAATAAGGGCTATGGGCATATTCAAAGGTAAAGGGCATCCAGATGTGACAGAATTAGCTTACTGCAGTGGGCCATCCACTTTATACTTAGAAGACAACCGTCCTTCCTTTCCTCCTCCTCACCCAAGCAGAACACCCAGAATCACATCCCACAGAGCCACGCAAGCGCCTCTGAAGGAAACAAGGGGCATGCATTTAGACACTCCCGCACCTGGTTTCAGTCTTTTTCAAAAGTAGCAAAAAGAAAATCATTTTGGCCCAAGTCAGAAATGTTAGGGTCCCCCTCACACACCTTATTTTCAAAGTAAATTACTGCCATTTCATTTCCTTTTATTTTCCAGATAAAGCCTGGGGCAGGGGGTAGGGGATTCATCTTGGAAGAGCTCATGTTCCGCAGGCTGAGATGCAGTGGGAGAGCAGACAATAAAAGGGAAGATGTGTTGGGACAACAACAGGCCTCACACGCTGTGTCCGTAGTTCTCTTATAGACTGGCATCCTCACAAAGCTGGCAGGGGCAGCAAGGAAAGAGAGTACTGGGCCTCAAGTTCAAGACAGTGATATCAGGCGACCCTCTGGGCCCACACAGCTCTCCCTCCAGGCCACTGCTGGTCCTGGGGGACCGCTGAGTAGCCCCAGTTTGCATGCAGGAGAATCTCAGTGGGTCTAAGGCAGGTTCCCCATGATGAATGCCCGCTACTATCTGAATATGGCAGCCATCGAGCAACAACAGCTACAGGAGGATCACCAGCTTCAAAAACAATCAGGCTACAGCTCCACGTTGACGCTAAGAGCCCTGGTGCTCCGTACTGTGGCAATGGGACATCGAGTCCTAATTTTGATAGCCCCGCACTGAAGCATTTTGAATAGAGCTGTAATGGTCAAGCAACCGGGGTAAACCTGAACAATGAAATCTAACGCATCCACCTTTGCAGCTTCTAAATAGGAAATAGTGCCAAAATATCCACCTGGCCCTGATACACACACAGTTATAGTAGGACCCAAAACCAATGCGGCAAAAGAAGCTAGCTGACAGGCAAGGTGGCACGCGTGCAGAGGGGGATGTGAGACAATTCGCATGCTGATGCGCACTTGGAAGCAAACACACTCTGCTGTCCTGGGCTTTCTCCAGGCCTCACACCTACCTGCTCTTGGCTCGCCGGAAGGGGCCAGGAAACACCTAACCAGAAGCTCTCCCTTTGCCTGAGCTCCCCTCTCCTCACTGCTAGCCAATCAGAATCCTCTTTCCAAAAGGTCCCTGGCATCAGGTCCCTTCCTCTTTATCTTCAATGCCAACATTCTGGCCCAGTCCTTTGTCATGCTACATTTGAATTATTACCAACTGATGGGGGTGGGCAAACTCCAAACAGTGGCCAAATCCAACTTCCAAGGTAACGATGTATTTTATATGATTTAAATGATTGAAGGGAAATCAAAACAAGATTCATTTATATAACATGAAAAGTTACGTGAAATTCGTATTTCATAAATAACAGCCTCAGTGGCCTATAGCCACACCCATCTGCAATGCATTATCTTCAACGCCATTCACAACATTCCTGGAACACTGTCCCCTGAGAACAGGCAAAGCCATTACCGTCATGAGGCCCTCACAAGATTAGGCCTATTAACAGTCCCTTGTGGAACTGGGGATTCCCAGCTCTGTGTAATCCTGACCCAGCCATGTGTGGTGGGAAATTCTCCAGCATGTAAGTGGAAGGCTGGGGCGGAGAGATGGCTCAGCAGTTAAGAGCATTGGCCACTCCGGCTGCTCTTCCAAAGGACCCGAATTCAATTTCAGTACCACATGGCAGTCCACAACTGTCTGTAGCTCCAGTTCCAGGGAATGTGGCATCCTCACCCAGACATACATGCAGGCAAAATCCCAAAGTACATAAAAATAAACAAAAAGAAGTGGAAGGTTGGCTGGGGTGAAGGACTCTGATACAGCTTCTGGGAGGTCATCCCACACTGAAATGGAACTTTCTAGTGATGTGACTGTTTTGGGATGACCCATATTCCTATAAGTAAGCCCAATGTATTCCCAAGATGAACACAGACGAAGTTTCTTTGGTCCACAGTCGCCTCTCTATCTATCAGGAAAAGGCGGACAAGACCACAAAGCAGAGTTGAGGGACCCAGCTCCCAGAACTGAAAATGCTCACTCCTCCGCCCATACAGAAAGTGTGCCGACTCCTCCCACCACGATCCTGCTCTCCCCTCCCGCCTACCCCACTACCTGTCTTCCAAGATGACTTCCAATCTGGTACTCTGGACACACCCCACCTCCACAGACTCACTGCCTGTCCGGTGGGCGGAGACCTGTACGGTGTGAGGAGGCCTGGGGACAAACTGGCTCCATGCATTTGCTCACGGCCATGCTCATCATCTAGAAAGCCCACTCCGCTGGCCACTGGCCTGCCTTTCAAGGCTCTGGGAAGAATTCCTGGCTCCTCTCCTCAGCTCACACTGCACCCTACATCTACCCTCACTCATCACAGCTCTGACCACACTTCGAGGGAGTCATCTATTTGTGTGTCTGTCTCCCCAGCTACACCAAGATTCCACAGGGAGAGGAATGCAGCTTACTCACCTCCAAGCACCCAGGCAGAGCCTAGCACAGGGGTTCAGGCTCCAGGACCAGAGCTCAGCTCCCCGGGAGCAGGCTACCCTTCACTGCCCGTCACACCTGGGGCTTGCTCTCAACTCTGAGCTACTGCTTCCAGTGTGTACCCTTTTCTCTGTGCTACCCAGGCATTCATGGATAGGTGCCCTTACAGGGGAGCAGTCAATTGACCAGAGGCAACACTTAAAACTGATGGTCCCTCTCCCAGAGGCTATCGACTGCCTGGGATTTCACACTCCCCTCCCCTGGCTACGCTGGGATTTTGTCCGGCTCGAGCTTACACAGAGCTTGTGCATGCTGTCCTAACTGCTGTCAGTTCGTAGGGCTGCTGCCCTGTCGGGGCTGGATGACTGTTTCCTTGTGTTCATCCACAGCCTCTGGCTTTTATACTCTTTCCCCCTTCCTTTAGCAATGACCCCTGGGCCTCGGGAGAAGGGGGGTACAGCACAGATGCTCTTGATGAGCAGGGAAAAAAAAACAAAAAGAGGACACAAAGTTGAGTGGGAAGAGAAGGGGAGACAGATATGGAAGGAGGGGAGGAGTTGGGGCAGGACTGGATGTGGTCAAAACACGGTAAAACTTCTCAAAAAACAGATTTAAAAATGTACACAGTGGGGGGAGCAGTCTTTCCTAAGTGAGCAAACATGTATATAAACAAGTTAAAGATTCTTTTAAAGGACCGTCTTCTCAACTAAACAATCATCAGTGACCCAGACTGCATATGAATCACACCTTTGCAGGCCAGAGGTCAGTGTGGACCTGAGGTAGCTCTCCTTCATGTACTGCGTGTCTTTAGACTATGCTCATGTTTCTATGTCCTCACCTGAGAAATTCAGATGACACAGAACTGACCATGCATGTATCACCTAAACAAACTGGGCAGGGCACACCACTGACTCCCAGTTTATAACCGTAATCACCCTTGTTTTCCCAATCAATGGCTCATGCCTTTACACAGACATACTCACACACACAAGTACACACATACACACACATACATACACACCTATACACAGGTACACACACACACAGCCTGAGTTAGTACTATATCTTCTGAAGCAGGCAGGTTCATGAGCGGTGACAACATGCATTGCCACGAACCTGCCCCTGCTCTAAAACCCAGTACAGTGAAGCAGGTCAGGAGGCCTGATCAATAAGTTAATGAATATATGATTTCAGGAAGTTTAAAAGCTGACGAGGAGGAGAGGGAATGCTGAGCAGCAGGGAACGAGACAGATGGTAATCAGAGAGCCAGCAAGAGTGGCAGACAATTAGAAGGGAGCAGGTGAAGTCAACCTTGGATGTGACTGCAGGAGAGGCCTGGTGGCAGGTGAGTTCCTCCTTGAAGCTTCCTGTCCAGGACTCTGCACTGAAACCCACTCCTGCTCACTGCACAGCTGGAACCCACCATGTGCCTGGTGGGAGGGATTCTGCCTGACTGTTACCGTGAAGCAGAGGCATGCCATCTTCTACCCCAATGACCCTGATAAAGAAATTAAGCCCAAAGAGGGTAAAGAACACCCACGAGGTCATACACTCCGGTCAGAACCCATACTATTCTCTTAACCACCCACCAGTGCCTCTACTCTTGAGTTAAAAACCATACTCGTGAGCTGAGAGCACTCGGGCAAATCACCTAGCCTCTTCCAACCTTATGCTCCTTCCTATTCAGTGGGCGTTATAGAACTATGTATACTTAGTGTAAGGAGAAAAAAAAAGACCATAACATAAAGACCACCTTTAAAATAGACACCAGGAGATGGGTTCCCTTTCCAACCCACAGCCTGACATTCTTCAGCCAAATCCCTCCGACTCCTTTACTGTGGGGGAACTATTGATGCCATTCTGATTGCCCTGCCTTTCGCATATGCTCAAGTATTTTAGAGCCCATTTAAGAGGTTGCAAAATAACTTGGAAACAAACAAAAGGCAGGCAACTAACTATACATGGAACTGTGCATGAGGAGGCAGCACCGTTGGAGAAGATGGCACAGACAGCTTCTGGCGTGCCGATGAATAGTGCATGAGCACAAGCTGGGCCAGCCAGCCCCTGCCAACACGGCATACACCCTGACTGACAGCCCGTGACGTGACGGTAGGTACCTAGTTGACAGGCCAGGGAAGTTAGAGGCTAGGGCTAAAGAGGTAAGGGCGGGTAAAAGAGACAGGCTCACACTTATAATCACAGGCCTCTGGAAGCTGAGTTCAAGGCCAGCCTGGTCACACAGCAAGACACTGGTTCAAAAACCAAACCAAAAACAAAAAGACAGGCAGTCATTTATATCAATGGCGGAAGATCAGGATGCTTGAAGGTCATATACACACAACACACCGTGTTCCTATAGATGGCATGTCACAAAATTCCTTTACGTAAGCCAAGAAATATAGACAGGCACGATTTTATTGGAGGGGGGACATTTCCCTACATCACCTTTAAGCCCAAGAGCACCGCTCTGGGATCGCTGGTCAGAGAAAATTCTTCAGAAGCAGTGTGGACCAAACTTGCTGAATCAAGTCAGTACCCAAGGGGCAGAGGCTGGAAGTCGCTTGAATCACTTCCAGGATATACAAGCCATTTCCATTAGAATGGACCTAAGTGGCCCAAAGGTCTTGGAAAAATAGACTAAAACACAAGCAAAACTGCAATTCACTGAGCACACTCAGCACTGAGAGGTTCAAGTAAGACTCTGTCCACATCAGTCCTCAAACACAGCAATGGCGGAAGCTTGGGAGGAGGGGTCTGAAACACCCACCAGGCTCCACCCAGGCTCCGAGGTCATCGCATGAACAGTATTGCAGTCGTGGCTGCAAGGGAGTCCAGCAGTGCTAAGATGGTTCTAAAGCCAAGTACCATGAGGATGGTCAGAACACCTGGGAGAGGGTGTGGCCGGCAGCACGTCCTCTGGGAAGGTCTGCACTGCCACTGGAGTACCTGTTTCTCATCTGGGCAAGCTGTGGCCTGAGGAGGGACAAGAGCCCCAGCCAGCAGATCCCTAGTGGTGATGGACCCAATGGCAGTGGCAGGAAGGGGACGCGGCCCAGCCTTTCCTGCAGCCAAGGTCCTTGGGGAAGAGCTACAAAACAACCCAACCCTATTGGCAAAATGCAAGCATCCCAGTCACAACCACAGGGGCAGGTAGAGTCTAGAAAGTCGCACCGTAATGTGCGAAGAGACAAGCAAGCCAGCCTAGGACAGTATTGCGCTGCAGCCGTATACACTTGCTTGCCACTCCAGGTCCATCCAGGATGGCTTACTGCTTCTGTGCTGCCCCCTACAAACAGTGCCTTCCTGCAGCATCTGCAGAAGAACCTCAATAAACATGTCAAGTGTGAGTGTCTTACCTCCTGAGGCCCTTAGGGAAACTCCCTGCTCCCCTTGCTTTCTTTCTGGCTCCCTGCGTGTGACATAGTCCAGGAGCTGGGCACACAGCGTTCAGTGAGTTCCGAGGGTTTGTCTCTACTGACCACTACTGTCTATTTCCTCTTCAATCCTTCTTGCTTTGTTTCCTCAATGGTTCATCTTATGACGGTAATTATAGGCTCGGCTTATACAACTTACTGGGTTTATGGATATGACCTTTCTGGAACGGTGAGTGTCCTTACTATAAAAAGGGGAAGGGGGAAACGCTGTGTGTCCATAAAGCACTTGACCAGTGCGACCCAGAGTATGGGCAGTCGGTAAGCCATAACTGTCAGACCCACTTGTTCAGAGGCACTTAAAATACCAAAGACAGAAAGCTGACCCCCACCCCACCCCCACCTCTGCAGGGCTGGTTTTGAGAATAGCCTACCTGTTTTAGAGACGAACTGCCAGAATTCCAGTTAAATACTTCCTTTTTCCATATTTGAAGGGGAATACATGAACCCAACTGGTCAAAGCCTAACTGGGTCAAAGGCCCCACTCTAAGAAGTCTGCTTGCCAATTAGTTATATATACACAGAGTAGACTTCCCAGCCTACCTCCTAGCCATAAAGAAACCAAGATAATGCCAACTGATTGGGGCTTGAGCCTTGGGAATAATGAGCCTATGCCAGGGCCAGAGAGATGGTTTAGCAGGGGAAAAATGCTTGTTGCACAAGCCTGACCACCAGAGTTTGATCCTGGAATCCACAGTGAAGAACAGAACCAACTCCCCAAAGCTGCCCTCTGTCCTTCCCATGTGTGCCACGGTGTGAACACTATACCCCATTAACCTCTCCACACACACACACACACACACACACACACACTATACACCATTAACCTCTCCACACACATACACACTACACACCATTAACCTCTACACACACACACACACTACACACCATTAACCTCTCCACACACACACACACACACACACACACACTATACACCATTAACCTGTATACACACACATATTACACCATTAACCACTATATGCTCACAAAGTGATAGAAAATAAAATCACCAAAAATTTAAAAGGGAGACACTCACACCAGGCCAGACCAAAAAAAGAAGGAGAGAGAGATGGAAAAGGCCATATTCCACAATTCCTAGATCCCACAGCACAGCCATGGCCCCTGAAGACCCCCCTGTGCAGTCCTCCAAATGCTCCAGAATGGACACTTAGGAGAAATATGGCCAGACATGGAGGGACACATCTTTAATCCCAACACCTTCAATCGGGAGGCAGAGGCAGGAGGACCTCTGAGTTCAAGTCCAACCCTATCTTCAAAGCAAGTTCCAGACCTAAGATGACGTAGTGAGATCCTGTCTCAAAACAAACAAAAATAAATAGATGAGTAACCCTGATGCTACTTAACCCGTTTCCAGAAGGCATTTCAGTCAGGTGACTCTAGAGGGAAGGGAGAAGGGAGAAGTTTGATTGTAGTTTTTAAAAGTCACGGGAGTTGCCAGGTGGTGGTGGGGGCACACGCCTTTAATCCCCACGTAGAAGGCAGAGACAGGCAGATCTGAGTTCAAGGCCAGCCTGGTCTACAGAGTGAGTTCCAGGACAGCCAGGGCTACACAGAGAAAAGGTCACAGGAGTCTGTGAGGGCACAGGTGTAGAGCAAAGGCCTGCAGGAGAATCCGGGGACCATCACCCCCGGAAAGAGGGACGGAAACAGCACTGCTTCCTGCCCCGACGGGCTGTACTCAGGCTGGCTGGCTTAGGGCTCTGTAGACAGCTCAGGACACCGGCTGCAGTCAGGGCTCTCCAGTGTCTGCCACCATGATCATGTGATCAGGACTGTTAATAACCCATAGCTCCAGCAGGCTGGCCACCCTACCCCTCTCTCTTCCATTCCAGAATCCTGGAATCCCTAATCACAGAGCAGCTAGGAGGGAGGGGGAGGGAGTATTGTCCCCTCCCTCTTTTCCTTAGATTCCCAAGGTAGAGAGCTCTCCCAGGCTCCAGAGGCAGAGGCAAAAAAGAGAAGCCAGGGTGGATCAAACAAAGCAGAACTTTGTCAATTTAAATGGTGCTGGCGTTCAAGTGTTCTACCACAGGGCCACGCCCACAGCCCTGAACATCTATTTTAAAGCAGTAAGGAAAAGTCAATGGCAGAGACTGGTTAGCCACTGGCCATGTTGTCCCCTTCCCAGAGTTCACCAGAGTGAATCTTTCACTGCATACACAGTGTAACAGCACCTGTAGACCCTCCCAGCGCAAAAAGCCCCCTCTGCTGGCCACCAGCCCTCCCTCAACTTCAGTGCCAGTCTCAACCCCAGAGCCAGGCACTACAGGGCTCTTCCTGCTCAGCAGAAGTTTCCAGTGCCCCAGCCTTCGCTGAGGTAAAGCTCACAGCCCTTTCTCCCATCTTTACTCTGATGATCCCTTCCCCCACCCCACCACCCCTTTGTTGTTGTTTTGTTTTTCAAGACCGTTTCTCTATGTAGCCATGCTGCCCTGGAACTCGCTCTGTAGACCAGGCTGGCCTCAAACTCACAGAGATTCCCCTACCTCTGCCCCCTGAGTGCTGGGATTAAAGGTAAGTGCTACTAACACCCTTGGTTTTGGGGTTTTTGTTTTGTTTTAAGATACAGCAGTCTGCCACCCTCTTGTGCAAATCTAACTAGCCAATGGAGATGTGTCTTTCAATAGCAGGGCTAAAGTAACTGCCTTCCTGTCCTCCGTAGTCACATCTGCATGCCTTCAGACAGCTGAACCAACCTTAAGAAAACAGCTGGTCACGTATGACTGAGCCTCACTGGAACAGCAATGTCATTCTGTATCTAAGTGCCCAAGGTATGTGACATCCACCCCGCCCAATCCCTGTGCATGAGAGGACTCTGAAAAATGGAGCCAAAGATGAAGGAGGGGTTGACTGGAAGAAGAGGGAAAGTCCACTCAGTGACCTTACGTAAATTTCCAAACAAAGTCCCCTCCAATTCCCACTTAACTAGATAATGTGCTGTGTGTGTTCAGCTTCCCACCCAGCGAAAGCAGTAAAGGAGAACCTGCCCTTCTGCAGACCTTAGCAAAAGCGCCGCCGGGTCTCCGATGCTACAGTTCCAACCAGGGAAAGGTGACAGGGCCTCAGACTGGGGACGGACGGCTGCGGGTCCGAGGAACACTTCCCCACCCCCGAACCATGTCCATTCTCTTTGGTCCTAATTGTCCCATCTGCTTTTATCAAATACTTCACGCTCTCCAAATAAGAATGTCTTTTTCAGTTCTGAGTTTTCCGCCTAAAGTAATGACTGTCCACTGCAGAAAGTGGAGGTGGAATGGAGAGAGTAACGGGCATCAGAACCCCAAAATCTGCCCATTAGTCACCGCTGTAGCATGGGGCTAGGATGATACTCCGAAGAGTAAGTCCTAGGCTAACCCCAGCCTCGCTTTCAGCCAGGGCTTTCTGTCACGTCCTTGCCCTGGGATCTCACCAATCCCGCCCTAGTTTGTCGTCTATGAAACGGGGAATACCTAGAGTAAGTTTATACAGCTATGAGGAGTAAACAGCTGGTGTGCACCTAGCAAGGCGCTGACTAGCAATCGAAGAGCAATGCCATTGCTTACCAGTAATCAGAAAAGGACAATGGGCTGCTATACACCTTTCAGAACCTGAAACGAGAGGGGTGTGGGCGTGTCTCCCTTCAGAGGCATCAATGGAATATAACACAAAAAAAATTCAGCTCAAGGATCAATGGATTTGTACTTAGAGCCAATCACATCACTTCCATGTCTTCATTTATGAATTGGGAAAACACTGCACTATAATCTGACTACATTACAGTCAAGTAAGAATCAACGGCATGGGGCTGGGCGTGTGGCTCAGTGGTAGAGCACTTGCCTCGCTGAGTGAGGCCCAAGCACCTGCCTCCAGAGAGGATCAGCTGGTGAGGAAAAAAGCAGCTCACCTCTTCAAAGAAATGGCAGTAACTGAACCCAGAGTCTGGCTTCTGTAAAAACCGTCACGCCCAATATCATGCAACATAAACAAACCAATGATGGTTCCTACTTTCCCAAGTACATTAGCTCTGATAGCCTTTTAATCTGCTCATAGGACCAGTTGCAAGAAGGGAGGAGGCAAACGGTGGCTCGCTGCCGAGCCCAGAACAGAGTCCACAAAAGCTACTCCTGCCTGCTGGTCCAGCTTCAGCTGTCCTGGCCACTTCTCAGATGTCACCGTCTGGAAACATTAAATAATGATTCTAGTTCTACAATCCATCAAGTAAAATCCTCACCTACAAGAGTAATCAACACTCAGGAGTCAGAGTCAGGTTGATCTCTGTGAGTTCCAGGCCAGCATAGTCTACAAAGCGAGTTCCAGAACAGATCAAAGAAAGGGCCAAGTCGCTTGCTGAGTGGTAGTTAAGAACTCTGCTAGGGCAAGTGCCATCCTTTCTTTCACAATGCAACCCTGGATCTGCAGAGACAGCTCTGTGGATAAGAACATCACCGCTCTTCCAGAAGACTAAAGTTCGGCTCCCAGAACCCACGTAAAGCAGCTGTAACTCCAGCTCCCTCTTCTGGCCTCCAAGGGCACCTGAATACATGTGGCACACACTGACACACACACATACACATCTGTAAATAAGAATGAATATTTAGAATGCAGCATACTGCTGGGTGTGCTGGGTCACACATGTCATCTCTGTATTCATGAAGCAGAGGCAGGTGGATCAGGAGCTCCCTTGTCACAAAGCACATCAGGCAGGTCATCCTTAGCTGTAAAAGGAGTTCAAGGCTAGCCCAGGCTATACATGGGAGGGAGGGAAGGAGGGAGGGAGGGAAGAAGGGAGGGAGGGAGGAAAGCACATGAGGGTCAGTTGTAGTGGCAATCCCAGCACTGAGTAAGCTCAGGAAGAAGGTTGGAGAGTGAGGAGCCAACCTTGGTTACTTAGCAAGTTAAGGCCAGACTGGAATATACAGGAAGATCCTGTCTCTAAAGAAAACAACCAACCAACTATAACAACAACAAAAAGCATGAGACGATGGAAAACCTGTTTTCTTTAATTTCTCCTAGTCCAGAAGTGTTTCACTTACAACCCCCTATTAAAATGTCTAGAAAGCAAGATGTGGGAGAGGGAGGGGGAGGAGCTGATCTCCAGTTCAGGGAGAGGAGGGCTTGAGGCCCAACTCCACCCCCAGACAGGTCTTCCAATCAAAAAGGACTTACTGAGCACCTACCACGTACTGTCAGCACTGTGCAAAAAGCACCTACTATGTCCTCAGCACTGCGCAGAGCACTTTCCCTACATTATTTTCTCTACCACACCTAGAAACCACAGGATACAAACATCCTGGTAGCGCCAACAGGTTGCCGGTCAAGCTTTAGACTTCTCAAAAGCTGGTGCTACCCTAAACACAGAAAAGAGCTCTAGCTGAGGAACCAGGTGCAAGTTCTGAATGATTCTCCGCGGAACCACCCACCAGACACCGGGTTAGCTTTGATTCTGAAATCAACTCTTTCACACTACATAGCAGACACCACTAAAAGACACTTTTAAGACGTTTACAACCTAGAGCGTAAGAAAAGCTCACTCGCTGTAAGGCTAAAATAACTGACTTGAGTGCATGTGGCGATCAAGTATGAAATTTATGATATCCTCTTAAAGGCCCTTGGGAGACGTGCTCAGAAAAGGCAGCCACAATGAACAGCATCCTATGTGGCCGGGTCATGAGTGAACTTATTCCTGCTGGCAGCAGCATTCTGTAAGATGTCTTTCTCATCATAAAAATCTCACTCTCACCATCATCCCAAGTGATTGTGCATGTGGCAAATTGTCAAATGGGGCCAAACACACACTGATGTCCTGGTATTTAAATCTATTCTCCCCACCCACAGCACACTTTAAATAAACAGATGCCACTGTCTGTAATGATCTCCGTTGCTCTGCATTAATCCATTCCACACAAGCCATAATTAATGTCTGACTTAAGCACTAAAATCAAAGTAATACGGATGTGGTGTGCATTCTTGGAAATAACTTTCTGTCTCCAGAGTCGGGAGAAAAATCAGCCAAGATACAACAAGGCTGACCCACGACCCCAATTGTGCTGCGGCGCCTGAAGGAACCCCTCTTCCCAGCAACAATTGTGAAAGAGCTGGATAATGCGATCCCTGCCAAGCAGAGACGCCAAAACCTGCAATCGGCCATCACGCCGGCTGGCTGTCTGAGAACACAAGACAAACGCATATCTGGGTAGGGCTCTCCAAGGTTATTCTTAAGCGAGGGATGTCTAGTTTGCCACGGGGACCTCCAACAGTGTTGTCACTTTGTAAGGCAGTTAGGAAAGGGGGCAGCGCTGAGATAAGAGGCTTCGGTGGCTGCATGCACCCCACTCAGTCTACCACCAGACGGAAATGTCAAGAGTTCCCTCATGGCCACCTGCCATAACGACCTCGGCAACCTACACACTGCGCCTGCTGGGCTCCAGACTAGAGACATCGGGGAGCGCAGTTCCACTGCCCAGGCTGGGTCTTCGCCCCTACAAAACCACCTTGGACACACCCAGTCCCAGCCGCTCAGTCCCGCTCCTACTATTGAGTAGGCTCACTTGAGTTCCCCCCCCCCCCCCAGGGAGCGACCTGACCTACCACCCGATTCCTGGAGGTCAGGGACCCGGACACTGGCCCGGCAGCGCGGGAAGCGCAGAAGGGCTTCCTCGCCAGCTCCGCCAGCGCTCCGGACGCACGAGTCGGCCAGAGGGAGGCTCCAGGCACAAGGGGGGCCGGGGCCCCGGGGCTGCCCGAGACGGACGTCCCAGCCACGCATCGGGGAGACGCGGCCACCGGAGCCAAAGCCGCCCGTGGGCCAGCCGCCGATCCCAGGCACACCGAGGCGCAGCGTGGGCGGGACGCGGATGCTCCCCAGGATCGCGGCGCTCACCTCTGCTTCATGCTGCTGTATCCTCGTGGCCGGCCGGGCCACCCAGCCGCGCGCCGGGACACGCAGCCGCAGCCCCCGCGCGCTAGCCCGCAGCGTCCGGCCCGGCGGCAGCAGCAGCAGCGGCGGCAGGAGCGGCGCCGCCGGGGCGGGGCGGGCACATGGGAGGGCGGGGGCTGCGGTCCTCCAGGCTAGACCACCGGCCCGAACGGGGGTGCGCGCGCTTAGTGCTCCTGCAGCTCACTCATGTTTCTCGTTCTTAGAGACCAAGTTGCCACTCAAGCCTCGGTTCTGTCAAAATATCACGGGTCACAAGCAGAAGGTAAAGGAATACATAGCTACTACTGCCTCCCTCTTCCCCCCCCCTCGGAGCGGGCCATATGGTACAGTCCCGAAAGCCCAACGGAGTAAGAGAGGAAAGAGCTGATTGGCTGGGAATATTGGAAGGGGCGAGGAGCCACACAAAACGGCCAACTGGATAACACAGGGGGCATATCAAAGCCGGCCAGACCTGAGACTGGGGGACGCCCTTAAAGGGGACTTGTTTGTTGCTTTCAGAAGCGGCCACAAAACAAAGCTAGAATTTTCTTCCTGATCTCATCCAGATGGGACAGAATGGAAAAGTGTCAGATTTGGGGGGAAACTATAGAAAACTTCGGAGAATTGAATCCTATATTTGTATGACTTTGAGTGGGTAACCCAACTCCTTGCCTCAATTTCCTTTTCCAATCCGATGTGGATGACGCCTAGGAAGCCTTTCTCTTATTTCCTCATCCCTTGCACGAGATTATTAGTCTGTTCAATTCCAGGCATCTTAAGAACTTTGGTTAGAAGTGGGTATACCTTCTGAGTCACACCTTTACAGACATTACTGTATATAGTATATTACTGTATATAGTCTCTTATTACGGGAAGGCAGGGCGAATAATCTTTCAAAGCCCTTTTATATGTTAAGGAAGAGCATTCTTCCTACCCGGGTGTGTAGACCGCGCCCACTAAGGTCTGCATTCCCAGAGGCGTCTAGGCTTCAGTTAATTCTTCACTGGTCTGCTGGACTGTGCAGGATTCTGGCCTTTCAGCCACAGATCCCCCGAGCTGATGACCCTCGGGCCCTGCTGAAGAATTTGTTCTTGGCTAAAAGTCTGTAGCACACCACTGAACTATGCAGGGTTCACCGAGCTCTCGGTCACCTTCCATGTCTAGCTGAAATCCTACAAACATTACTGAAGGCCTTGTCTGCTCCATTTTAGACTTTTACTCCAGAAAGCTAGGACTGCCTCAGACCAATTGCACTCTATTTACAATTTTAAACTTAATATTTGGGAGACGGCGTGGGGGGCTGGAGTGCACACGTTTAGGTCAGGGGACAACTTTTAGGAGTCGGTTCTCTTCTTCTACCATGGGTCCTGGGGATCCAACTCCAGTCCTCCGGCTTGGTGACAAATGCTTTGTCACCCTCCACTTCCTTTATTTCATAATTTGTCAGCCTGTACTCCTTGTTGTCCAAACTGTAAGGTGTTCAGGATGCCTTTCCTAAGAGTGCTACCTGCAGCCCGACAACGAATCTTCCAACTATTGTCCGAAGACACCCAGAAGTTCCCTTGGGATAGGCAGCCTTCCTGGATGGGCTAACTATAGCTACTGACATGTAAGGACTCCCATTTCTACCGTGTGCCCTCATGACCCTAATTTTCCATGTTTTCTGCCCCCAAATGCAAGCCTCTTTCCCTAGTATCCCGCAGCTGCTACTGCTTGGTTTAGATAAGAAGTGTCCTTCAGAAAGGCTCTAGTATTTGATGCTTGGCCCCCAGCTGGTATGCTATTTTGGGAGGTGCTGGAAACTTTAGGAGGTGGGGCCTAACTGGTTGAAGTAGGTCATTAGGAGCCAGTCCTTGGAGTTATCTTGTCCCTGGCCTCTTCCTGCCTTCTGCTTCTTATCCCCGTGAGATGCGAGGTGCACATGTTCCTACTCTTAAGCTCCTCCGCCTGAGATCAGGGCCCCAGGTCAACAGAGCCGAGCCGGGAAACAAAGATGGGAGACCACAAATTAAAAGAAGTCCTCCCTTAAACTGTTCGTGCCAGGTATGTTTGTCAGTAACTGAAGAAACTTGTCTAAACAGACACAGTGTATCTTACGTGCTGGGTACTGCTAGGAGAGGATTATGTGCATCATCTCATTCTGACCTCACATCAGTGCTATGAAGTGCATTATTTCTATTCAAACCATTATTCTTTCCAAAAGAAAAAACAAAATGCGGAGGAGCTCATCTATAGAAGGGCCCAAAGAGGCCAGACTCTAGTAACCACCTCATAATCCTGCAGTGTGACACTGTGCTGGGGTGGGGGGTGGGGGGCCAGCGGAGGGTGGTGCATGGCGGGGTGCTTTGTTTTGTTGTTTGTTGACTTGATGCATGTCAGGGTTATTTGGGAAGAGGGAATCTCAACCAAGGAAGTGCCTCCATCAGACTGGCCTGGAGGCAAGTTTGTGAGGTGTTTATTGATTAAGGATAGATATAGGAAGGCCCAGCCAATGGTGAGCAGTGCCACCCCTGGGCAAGTGGTCATGGGCTGTGTGAGAAAGCAGGGTGAGCAACATGAGGAGCAAGCCATTAATCAGCACCCCTGCATGGCCTCTGCCTCAGTCCCTGCCCTGACTTCTTTTCATGATGGACTACAACTATAAGCTAAAATAAACACTTTCCTCAAGTTGCTTTTGGTCATGGTGTTTTTATCACAGCAATTAAAAGCAAAGCAAGACAAACACTGTCTCCTGCTTTTGATAAATCTACTACACTGTAGTAAGAGATCATGCCAGGGCTGGGGCCCTGTGCCAGAGTGAATGCTTAGCTTGCTTGAAGCCCCAGGTTTGGTCCCCAGGAAGAGAGGGAAAAGGAGAGAGAAGACACAAGGATGGGAAGAGAAGAGCGGGGGAGAGAATTTCAAACACTTCTGTTTCGATACTTGTGATATCATCATTCGACGTGGAGGAGCGCCGGCAGAAGTTTGTCTGTGAAAGGAAGGAAGCAATGGCTCACAAAGCAGATGTTAGCCAAGGTTAAGAAAGCTGCTAAGTAAAACTGCCTGCACGCTCTAGACAGAGGTAGGAAGAGTTGCAAGTTCCAGGCCAGCCTGGTGTACATTTTGAGATCGTGCCTGAGAAAAACCAGAGTTTTGGGCTGTCATTCAGTGGTAAAAAATCACATAGCATACACATTGCCTTGGGTTCCCTCCCTGAGACCTCCAAAAATAAATAAATACAGCCTGGTCTTTCAAATTGTACATTTTATCCACTGCAATCTCCCGCTCCCTCACAATCCTTTTACAACGTGTAACAACTAAGCAACAAGGAAAGAAATGAATAGCAAAATCCACGGGGTAAGTAAGGTTCAAGGGCTAAGCTATACGAGGCGCCTACAGTAAGCTTAGTCTCTGCCATGTTGGCATATTCGGTAGCAGAGGAAATGTTGCCGCCTCCTGGCATGCCTGGAGCTGGAATGAGCTGGGCAGTGTGCATTGTCTCCGAACCAGCTGTTTAGTAAAAATATTCCACCTCACTTGTAGTTAGACTACAACGCTGAACATATAGGCTGTGTTAATTCTCTTCTCTATCTTTCTGTGTTTGTTTTCTGAGACAGGGCCTCTGGAACTTGCTCTGTAGACCAGGCTGGCCACGAACTCAGAGATCCACCTGCTTCTGCCTCCTGAGTGCTAGGATTAAAGGCATGCGCCACCTTGTCTTAAAAGAAAAAGGTATTTGAATTTTGTTTGTTTGTTTATGTGCTGGGCAGAAGACAACTTGTGTTCTCTCCTTCCAACCTCTGAGTCCCAAAGACAGAACTTAGATTGGTAGGCTTGATGGCAAAGCCCTTCACCCACTGAGCTGTCTTGCCAGCCCTCTCCCACATGACTTTGCTAGTATGTCTACCTGCTGCTAGGGCTTCATCCTTCCTGTCTCCCCAGGGAATTCCCAAGCTTCCCCATAACTCAGAAACTCCCAGGATGCTTTGCACAGGCACAGATGTGGGATAGGAGAATGAATAAGAAGTGCAGGATGGTTTAGAAGAAACCACTCCTCAACTGTATCCACTGACACAGAGACACAGCAGAGAAAAGGACAATGTGCTTCAAGTCCTTGCCCCTGGGGAGATGACTCAGCAGTTAAGAGTACTGGCTGCTGTTCTGGAGGACTCAGGTTCGAGTCCTAGTACCCCAGTACCAGAGGATCTGAAGTTATTTCTTCTGGCCTTCAGAGGCACCAAGCATGCACATGGGACACAGCATTACATGCAGGCAAAACACCCATATAAATAATAATAATAATAATAATAATAATAATAATAATAATAAAATAACTTCTTAAGAAGTCCTTGCCTGGGGCTGGAGAGATGGCTCAGCAGTTGAGAGCACTGGCTGTTCTTCCAGAGGTCCTGAGTTCAATTCCCACAACCATCTATAATGGGATCTGATGCCCTCTTCTGGTATGCAGGTGTACATTCAGAACATTCATACATAAAATATGAGTGAATAATTTTTTTAAAAAACTCCTTGGCTTTCTCTTCTATACCAAAGCCCTAACTTTGAACTAGCCTAGCCTGCTGGAAGACAGCTAAGGGATGCACAGGTGGCAATGTCCCAGTACCAAAGACACTCCTGGGCTCTGAGTTTATCCCTGGACTACCATCTGACTGCAAAAATTTCACACATACACACACACACACACACACACACACACACACACTTTTTACTTTCTAATTCTTGAAGTATAGTTTTGTTTGTTTGTTTGTTTGTTTGTTTGTTTGTTTTTTACCGGCCAGCAGGCAGGAAGGAATTTAAATACAACTTGACGAAATCACATGTCTATGTCTATCAGTTTTTCACAGTGCAATAGTCTCAAAGCTGAGAAAGGGTTCCTCAAACTCACTGGCCTGCACATTCTTAGCAATAGTCAGGAATTCTACATAGCAATTGTAGGTAAAACCAAGATGGGACTGTGTAGGGGAAATCAGTTGCCAAGGCCACCATGGAATCCAGAACTGCCACCTTACTACGATAAAATACTAGAGTATGTCTGCATGTACGGTTGCATTATCAGAAAACTGTTCTGCAGCTATGAATATACATGGATTCACAGGTGCATGTGGGCTTGGGTTCTTTAAGTCTCTGTATCAGTCCAGACTAAATGCTGTGTACTTGTAGAAAGAAGCCACAGGCAAACCTATCCTAGTGTGTGTGGGGTGGGGTGGGGGATTAAGAAAAGGTTTCCAATTCTGCTTGTTTAGGACAATGTATTTTTGTTTTTTGTTTTTAATAGAAACACTAAGTGGGGAAATGGAGTGACTGCGGGGTGAGGTCACAGTGACGTCACAGTGAGCAGAGGTGCTGAGGACCTGAGTTTGGTCCCCCTGAACAGGCATGATGAGAGGAAAGAACCAACTCTTGCAACTTGTTTTCTGACTTCCACAGGCATGCACACGCATATATACAAAATAATAAATGTAGTAAAAATATTAAACACGCTGCCTGTCCACCTTTTGGAGAAGATCAAGTGTAAAATCTAGCTCATTAGAAAAGCATAGCAGCACAGTTTGCAACCTCAACACTTGAAAGGCTGAGGCAGGAGGATCAGCAGCAAAGCTGGCCTGGACCGACATAGACCCTGTCCCCGAAACAAACAAACAAAAATTGAATAGATCTACAAAAACACATAAGGGGATGCCAGTGTCCACTTTGGCCCTGGCTGGAGTGATATTCTCTTGCTTTGCACCCTGTGGCCTTGGGGCTCTGCAGAAAATCGCTGATGCCTGGCTCAAGAAAGCAGGGGTCTGTGTGCAGAGGAAGCTGCAGGCCCTTGGGCTGCGGGTTGGCCCGGGAACATGGCTGTGTGGACAGCAGCGCCCCCTTCCTGCAGGGGCTGTGGCTGCACTGTTAACCTGCGGTGGCCACCTAAGAGGCCACGGGCAGATACCTTCCAAGAATGACTGACAAACTAAAGAGATTATTTTAGTCACTACTGGATGTTTGTAACTAAAGTAGGAAGGAACTCTACAGCTCTTTAGCACTTACAAGGCTTCAAACCTGGACCCAAAACTCAGAATATTTTTTTAAAAGGGATTGTTTATCATCATCATCCTATTATTCCCAAATGCCAGCAAACAATTCGATGAAGATTTAACTTAGGTAGCTTTTTCTTCACCTGTTTATTTGACTTGGCAATTGAAGGTGTCAAACTAATTGGCTAGTGGCACTTTCTACTCCTCCAGAGGACTTAGGTTCATTCAGATTCCAGAACCCATAAGGCATCCAAAAACACCTGTTAACTCCAGTTTTAGGAGACCCAACACCGTCTTTTGGTATCCATGGGCACTGCACTTACATTTGTGCACATACCTACATACAGAAGAAATATATATGTGTGTGTGTGTGTGTGTGTGTGTGTGTGTGTGTATTTATACTAAAAAATAACAAACTATAAGCATTTTCCTCCATATGCTGCTTTAAAAACGACAATGCAAAGGTATTGGATATTGCTAAGTGATCTGAAACAATATTAGAAAAGAAATTATTGGTATACTATTAATAGTCTGTGTAGCTGCACAGTCATAGGATAACTTGCAACCCTTGGACAGAGCAGCTGAGCACATGGAAAGGTCTCAACCAGTTTCTGGAGTCCTCAAGTTTGCTCATGCAAAGACCTTCCTTCCACCATTTTCTCTCAAGAGCTACTTCAGTGACAAGGAGCCCCCTACAGCTTCTAATTATGAGAAGCACGTCCACCTCAAGTTCCAAAGTGGTCACATTGTACCTTATGCCTCAAATCTAATATGTGCATTTTACCATTGTGGAAAACAGTGCTAACACTCTCAAAGAAGCTATCAAGTTCAGATACACCTGGCTTACTCTCCGGAAACCGTTGCTTCATATGAAGATCTG
The DNA here is from genome assembly GCF_943737965.1 of Phodopus roborovskii. Taxonomy (NCBI): domain Eukaryota; kingdom Metazoa; phylum Chordata; class Mammalia; order Rodentia; family Cricetidae; genus Phodopus; species Phodopus roborovskii. The sequence continues at coordinate 13,080,727 of NW_026126578.1, forward strand.
AAGAATCACAACAGGGACATTCTTCAGAGCTGTGACACTACAGAAGAATGTGACCTTCCAAAAGTGAACATCACACTCCACTGGCTCTGAGGAGTACTTTCCTGAGAGGGGTGATCTGTTATAATTAGGCAGGCAACCTCCTGATCTTAAAATCCTTCAAGACTGGGCATAGTGACACTCAGTAGGCAGAGGCAGGTGGGTCTCTGAGTTCGAGACCAGTCAGGGTTTCAATCAGGCATAAGTCATATTACAATATAGGCTGGCTGGGATGTATGCCATAGTGCTCAAACAGAGGTCAGAGGGCAACTTGGGAGTCAGTTCCCTTCCCTCCTTATGTGGATTCTTGGAATTACCGTCAAGGTCTGGCAGCAAGCACCCTTTACTCACTGAGCCATCCCACTGGCCCTAAACTTGTCCTTTGGCACATTAATTTTGGAGATAATGTGTTTTTTTTGTTTTCAAGTCACAGGGAGTTTGTTATAGTAAATGTTTTCATGGCACTTAACAGAACTCAGAATGACTTCTTTGAAACAGGTTCAAATCTAAAAATAAAATCAAGAAAACTAAGTCAGCCAGAAAAAGATTCTATTTTAGAAAGAAAAAAATTCAAACCATCGAAACAAAAATCTTATATAATAACAAAATATAAAAATGAAGTCAATTGAATTTAGAGATAGCCCAGCAGTTAAGAGCACTTATTGCTGTTCTAAAAGAACACATATTGTTAAACAGATAAGAGCACCAGCTGCTCTTCTAGAGGGCCCAGGTTCGATTCCCAGAATCCATATTACAGCTCACTACCATCTGTAACTCCAGTTCTGGGGGTCCAGCACCTTTTCTGACCATAGCAGATACCAGGCACGTATGTGTGCACAAACATTTGTGCAAAGCACCCAGATACATAAAATAAATAATTTTTTTGTTTGCTTATTTGTTTTTGTTTCTCAAGACAGGGTTTTTCTGTGGCTTTGGAGGCTGTCCTGGAATTAGCTCTTGTAGACCAGACTTGTCTCGAACTCACAGAGATCCACCAGCCTCCGCCTCCTGAGTGCTGGGATTAAAGGCATGAACCACCATCACCTGGCATAAATAAAAATTTTTCAAAAATGGAAGTCAACTGACAGAATGAAGACAATTAGGTAATAGATGTGAGGAACTTCTGAGTTTGTCCAAATGTTTTCTCTTTTCACTGCTACACACTTAGAGCAGGTCTGATGAGAATTAAGGTTGTCTTACAAGATTTACTTGGAGGTTAAAGAAAATTACTGAAAAACTACTTAAATATCTTATAAATAATATGAACAAAATAGCTCACTATACTCTGTCTTGCTTTGTCTGTTTTTTATATTTTGGTTTGAGCCTGGCTTTTAATGGCTGAGCCATCTCTCCAGCCCCATGATCTGTTTCTCAATATCATATTGATTCTCATTAGGTAGATATGGTGCTTAGAATTTCTCTGAAGTCATGTGCCCACATATCTTTGCACTGCAAGGATCCTATCCAATGGGTAAAGAAAGAGCTTAACATTATTGGTAAAATTCATTGATTTATTAAATCAAATTCCAAGTCATTCAAGGATGCTAGGTTTTGATCACCCAGCACTTCCCAGGAATCATTTTCAAGTTGTAGTCTTCCTCAGTGAGGTTCCCCTTGTAAGTCAAAAATGTGTCACTTCTGAACACATCTGCAGGACCAGTTGTTTCCCTGAACAGATGTTTGGTTTTTGTTTTTGTTTTGTTTTTGAAGAGAGCTGCTCCAGTGAGAATGCAGAAACATTTCTCTTTCTTTCTTTTTTCTTTTTTTCTTTCTTCCTCCCATCCTTCCTTTCTTTCTTTCCTTCTTCTTCTTCTTCTTCTTCTTCTTCTTCTTCTTCTTCTTCTTCTTCTTCTTCTTTTTAAGTTTTATTAGCTTAAGTGTATGAGAGTGTTGCCTGGATGTATGTTTATGCACCACATGTGTGCCTGGTGCCCCCTGAGGTCAAAAGAGGGAGTCAGATCACCTAGAGCTGGAGTTATACATGTTTGTGAGCTGCCATGTGGTGTTGGGAATTGAACCTGGGTCCTCCACAAGAGCAACAAGGGTTCTTAACTACTGAGCTATCTCTCCAGCTCCAAAATGTTTCTTATCTATCTTGTTTAACTGGGAAAAGACAGAAATACCAAATAATCTTTTATCTGAGATCACAAAAACTGTAGTTTGATCGTCGCCTCTGATTAGCTTTCAGTCATCCTCCCTGAGGGTCTGATTGACAAGAAACTTGTCTGGGTATGATGGACATGGCAAGGATAAAAAGGCAGAGGTCTAACTTCTAGGACTGGCAGTATGAACAGGGAGTGAGAGGTGGATTGAAATAAATATTGTCAGGGGAAGGGCACAGCACTGCTCCCAAGGCTGAGAAGGCTCACCTGAAATCTCAAAGACTTTGTGGAGGAGTGGGGATTCCAATGCCCCCTTCCTCTCAAAAAAGTGGACATCAAAAGGTAATCTGGGAAGTGAGGTTCCCTTTACCTGTAGTTCCAGCTTGGAGAGAAGAGCTGTGCTCATATTCTGTGGCTAAGGCCTCTGAAGAGAAGCACCATCTAAGCTGAGGGAGGTCAGGGAGACCAGTTCAAAGAAAGAATGTGAACAGGGAAACGGCTGTGTAAACAGTGCAGTGGGTGGGAACTGAGTGTCCAGACATCATCTTCTTGGGCTGGAGGTGTGGCTTACCGGTGCGGGGAGCGCCAACCGTGCCAGGGGCCCTAAATTTCATTCCTAGCACCAGGTGGCAGGGGGGGAAAGGCTATAATTAAAGAAATCCTCTTCTTTTATTGTGCTGTTTCACTGGGGGAGAGGTTTGAGAACTGAGCATACTTTTATAACAATAAAACAGTTACCGTTTCAGAGCAGCTGCCTCTCACTCCCCAAAAAAGACAGGACAGAAAAGTGTTGAGGAGAAATGGCCTATGTGTCTAGATTTTATGGCCCCTTAGGTCTTCAAACTACATCACTGGTCACAGCTCTTCTTTCCCCTTGCTTAGAGAGCCCTCTGTTTGCATGGAGAGCACCAACGCCTACCCATTCCCTGCAGCATGCAAGCAAACCACAGACCTCCACTCCTCCACACAATCCCCAGGAAGAGAGGAGAGCGTGAATTCACCCAGCCTCGAGGGCCAGGCGTCCCTTGCCTCTCTGAGAGTCTGCCTATGTTCTCTGACTGCAAAAGCACATACAGCACAGCATATCAACACAGCTGACACCAGTGGCCACCTCTGACTCTATGCGTGTGGCATGACAAAGGCCACTTTGAAAGACTGAGGTCAGGTCAGATGTAATGACTCAAAGCACTTGTCGCCAAGTTTGGGGGCCTGAGTTCAATCTCCAGTGTCCATACAGTGGAAGAAGAGAATTAACTCTCAGAAGTTGTCCTCTGACTTCCTTTTGTACACCAGGATACAGAAGCATAAACACACAGATGCACACAAAATACATAGATAAGAAATAAAATTTAACTTGGGATTTAAAAGACACCATTGGTTTTATCCCTAGCATTGAAAAAAAAAAAAAAAAAAACAGGTAACATAAAGCAATGGTGACAACTGCAAAACAAACAAACAAACAAAACCCAAAAACTTAGGGGAAGAAAAGCAGGGGCCAGATGGCTGAAGTTTACCATACGAGCTCAAGCTTCTACAGGACACCATACAGAGTTACCTTCAGTTCCTAGGCATGCTGGGGTAATAAGGCAAAAGGTGGCTAGAATCTCCCAGCCAAGTTGCTTGAATCTCCTTGCCAGTTAACCCCAGGGTGCTGACCCAATATCTTCTATGTGTGCTGAATCATAACACAGGGACCTAGGGGTTCATAAGGCCTTGCACTTTTGGCTCCTGGGCTGGGACACTTGATAGCATTGGCTTCATGCTGGATATGTGTGGGCTTGCCCACCCAGCATCCACCACACCCAGGAATGGGACCTGAAAGCAGCAAGTTGGGCACTCAGCTTAATGTCCTGTTGTTCTCACTATGGGCTGGTGGCAGATAGCCCTCAAAAGGCTCTCACTCTGACATCCATTCCTGGACATTGAGTGGGGAGCAGACAACCACAGAAGAAGGAGAAAGTTCAGGCTGTTGTGGAATATATGACTATGTAAAGATGTGTTGCATTTGTTTATGCTGTGGAATGTTAACTGTGTAAAGGTTGTTACATTTGTTTCTGCTGCATTTAAGTATGAAAAGATGTGTTAAAGATGTATTACTGTTTCTGCTTGCCTGCCTAAGGCACCTGATTGGTATAGTAAAAAGTTGAACGGCCAATAGCTGGGCAGAAGAGGGATAGGCGGGGCTGACCAGCAGAGAGAATCATGACTCATGAGAAGAAGGAAAAAAAAAGAGAGAACTAGGCCACCTGGGGCTAGCCAGCCAGGCAGCTTCCCGCCAGACAGACATAAAGACAGCAGGAAAGTAAGATGTATAGAAAAAAAAGGTAAAAAGGTCCAAGGCAAAACATAGACAAAGAAAAACATTAAAAGTCCTGGTACACTAGGGCAAGTTCTTCCAACCAAGAATGTCCCCTTCCCTGTCTGGTTTTCATCCTTCCTGACACCTGGAGGCCACCTCTGCAAGAGCTCATTCACAGCCTCCCTCTAACTCTCCTCACCCTTCCAAGAGTTAGCCCAAGACTCTATTTCTGTTGTCCACACCCCCAAAGGATTGCCCCATAAGCTCCACCCCTTACTAACCTTACCTATGTCGTTACCAACGTATTTGGTTATAAAGTACTATAAGATAATTGAGCTACAGAGACACTAAGGTATCTTCCCAAGGTTACTTCCCAAGGTCACTCAACTAAAGAGTGCCATTGTCAGAATTTGAACCCAAATTTTGGTATGAAGGCATGATGGGAGTCATGATTTGTTATACAACCAAGATGAGTTCAAAATGTTTACCTCTCTACATTCTACATTAAAAAAACAAACAAACAAACAAAAAAAAAAAACCAAAAAACAAAAAATCCTACTCACATTACTGTGTCCTTGCAATGACTCTAAATGAGAGATCAGAAACAGCAAGGCTGCCTTCTTGGAGTTGTTCAGGGCTGCCGCAAGTGCTGCATATATAAGTGCCTGGCCTGGGGTACTGTGGTGGTTTGAAAGGAAATGGCCCCCAAAGGGAGTGGCACTAGGAGGTGTGGCCTTGTTGGAGGAAGAGAGCCACTGTGGGGTTTGGGCTTTGAAGTTTCTTTTGCTCAAGCTTCCCTCAACGAGACTGTCAGTCAACTTCCTGTTAGCACCGAGTCAAGGACTCTCAGCTCCAGCACCGCATCTGCTGCCTGCTCCATGCCAAGATCATATTGGACTGTACCGCTGAAACTGCAAGTGAGCCCCCTCAATTAAATGTTTTTTTTTTTTTTTTCCAAAGAGTTGCCGCGGTCATGGTGTCTCTTCATAGCAATAAGAACCTCACTAAGGCAGGCATGCACTAACATTAGTTTGGTTGACCTAAAAGTGCGAATGACACCCACTTTGTGGAGGAAACCGAATAACGGACACCTGATCTAGTCCAAAGATTGCTGCTTCTGTGTGTAGATCCCAATAGAATCTCAAAACCTCTGCCACATCTCTAGCACACACAGAGGTCAAAGGACAGTTTCCAGGAGTTGGTTCTCTCCTTCTACCACACCGGGATCAAACTCAGTCGTCAGGCTTAGCATCAGGTGCCTTTACTCAATGACTCATCTGGATGGCCCCATATCAAGCTTTAAAACCTGGATATTTCTGTGTCTAGTCCATGGAATGCCTACCAGGGAATTCGGATGCCTGGGGTGGTGGGGGGAGCTCTGGGCTGCTGTAAATACGAACTCACCCTAAAGCTCCACTGCCTGCCTTTGGAGCTAGAATAGAGCCAGGCTATCCATCCCTCTTTGGGATGATGAAAATGAGGTACAAATGGGAAAAAGGACTGGGGGGGGGGTCAACCTGCTACCTTGCATGTTAAAAAGTAAATAGGGCACAGGGACGCGCTCTATCTGAGGCCACAGGTTAAGCAGAGCCTGGGAACTCAGTGCCAGGCGTTAGTGCTGAGACTACAAAACCTGGCAAAGGAGAACAGGTTTTCCAGTAGCTCTTACCCATTCCATCTTCCTCCTCCTTCTGCCTTTCCCACTGGATTACAGCACCAGTAGGAGACAGGCTTTCCCAGAGCTCTGGTCATCGCCTTAACCCTGGGGTATGATTAGTTAAAAATGTTTCACGCGCGCACACACACACACACACACACACACACACACACACACACAGACGTTTCTTATAGAACCTAGGTCCTCAGAGCTGACTAGGCAAGTGCTCTAACCACTGAACTCCACACCCAGACTTGTTATCTCTCTTCCCTTTGTTGCCTTTTTTTTTTTCCCTCTGTAGTGCAGGCTAGCCTTGAACTCACTATGTAGCTCACGCTGTCTTGAACTCAGAGCAATTCTCCTACCTCAGCTTCCCAAGGATTGGAGTTCCACATATGAGCCACCAATCACCCAGTCTGTCTCAGCTTTGGCTTCGTTTTGTTTTTTTGAGGTAATGTCTCTGGATGCATCACAGGCATCCCCTATGTATTACCCCGTTGCAGTCCCCCCACACTGGTCCAGTGCAGAGCAGAAAGCAACCCAGAACAGATGACAGAGTTTTACCTGGAAACATGCATAACATTATGTGCTAAGGTTTTTTTGTTTGTTTTGATATTATCTTTTTGTTTTGGGGATAGGATTTCAGTCTGTAACCTCTGCTGGTCTCAATCTTGTGGCAATTCTCCTACTTAACTTCCTGTTAATGTTTTAGAAAACTCTTAATCAGCAGGGTGCACACCTTTACTCTCAGCCTCTAAAAGCAAAAGCAGGAAGATCTCTGTGAGTTTGAGGCTAGCCTGGTCTACATAAAGAGTTCCACAACAGCCAGGGCTATGTATAAAAACCTCGTCTAAAACAAACAAACAAACAAAAAAAGAGCAATTGCAATGTCTTAGAAAGTCTCTTTATGCCTTTTTAATCGTTAAATTCACAAAAGCTTTAACCCTAGGCAATTGCTAATGTTTTCTTTCACTAAATTTAGCCATTTTGTGGAATGTCATATAAATAGAATATACAGTGAGTAGACATGCATACACATGCATGCATGCATACATACATACATACATACATGGCCAGCAAGATGGCTCAGTGAGTAAAGGTGCTTGCTGCCAAACCTGATAGATAATCTAACTTCAACCTCAAGACCCACATGGTAGAAGGAGGTTGTCCTCTGACCTCTGCACAAGCACTGTGAACCACGTGCATCCCTCCCTAAAATTAAGCAAATGTCATGAAAATGTAAAAATATAGTGAAATGTTTTGGTTTTCCTTTCTGCACTATTCCAAATGTCTTGTGAAAAGTTTGTTCCAGTCTAGGAGTCGCTCAGCATAGAATCTATGCTTATAGCACATTCAAAGTCCTGGTTCAATTACAGTTCTCCACAATAAATAAGCAAAATAAAAGGGTCGGTTCACTATCAAAAGACCAATGCACAGAAGGGCCTGTAGCACTTATAACCCAGCTCTCACATCAGCATACACAGGACAAAGGCCTCTTAGAACTGGGCTTTTAAGAGGTCTGAGTCAGCCCATGTCTGTGGTAAAATGCTTGCTTAGTATGCACAAGGCCCTGGGTTCGATTCCTAGCACTAAAATACTCTAAACATAGATTTAATTCTATTTTTGTCAGCTCTTCTGGAATTTGTCTATTTTATTGTGGTTCAGCCCTAACTTTCCTTCGATGTCCACTGCAGGGGATGTGAGCATAATGGTTGCTTGACTGTGACCCACACAAAGATTGAACCTTGCTGCCTGGGGGTGTGGCTTAGCATGGACAGGGTTCTGGATCTGGTTCCTAACTCCAAGAATAAATAAAACAAATGCTTCTTGACTCGTTGTACAACAAACACACATGTATAGTATACAAAACCAATACACACATTTCAGGCAACAAAACCTCCTCTCCATCTATGTGACACACTTGGATAATTTTTCTTTTTAAAATGCCGGTTATGACCCACAACATTGATTCCCTGGCCCACTGCTGAGTCACAATCCTGTTTGCTAAAGTATCAACTTGGGCTTTAATTAAAAAAAAGCACCTGAGGATCCTGGGGCCTGCCCCTCTGAGGCAGCTCTTTCTGAAGGTGAGATGGGTTACTGGACACTTCCTCCTGGGCTGTGGAGTATGCTGTCATTTTCAGGGAGTAGTTCCTGGTGGTTGTGGTGGAAAAGGATGGTGTGAGATGAGACTCAGATATACTGTTCTTGGCTTAGCCGGCTAGCGGACAGGCAGCCATTGTAGTGTTGGCATCCTGCCTTGTGAGGTGGGTTGGCTCTGTGGTGACTAGTCACAAAGGGGTATTGGGGCTGGATAGCAGGAGCCACCCTGAGCCACCTGTCTGGCAGAATGTGTCAGAAGAGCACAAGGTCAGAGTGGGGAGCTAAGAGCTGCCCAGGCAAAGGATGCACACAGCTCCCTGTGCTGGCTGAGTGCAGGGGAAACCCTATAGGAGGCCCGGGGTAAGTGGAGGCAGTCTGCAGAGAACAGGGCAAACCCACTAGGAGGTGTAGAGGTCTGCCTGTGCATGAGAGAGAGAGGGAGAGAGAGAGGGAGGGAGGGAGAGACTCTAAAGAGACTAGAACAATAAGTAAAGGGAAGGATGGAGAGGGTTTTAACTGTTTGGGGTTATAAGCACAAGGAGAGGTTTGTCCCAGGGCCTGGCTGGGAACGTGGAGACAAAGTAACCCAGTGCTTGGGGGAGCTGTGGCCATTCTGTGTGGGTATCCTGCTGGCCCCCTCTCTCAGCCTGGCACAGGAGGCCTTGTGACCACAGTCGGGTGGGTGGGTGCTCTTTATGTGGTCACTTAATTCTCCTTCCAATCTATGAAGTGAATGACAGAGGCCAGGCTTTCAGTATAATAGGCAGGACTGTCGTTTGCACCCATCCCCCCACGAAGACTTCCGCCTGCCCTTTCTCCATCTAATCAAAATTAATGTCAGAGCCTGAGCAAGCTGTGATGGGGAAAGAACTAGCACCAGGTCACACTTTGTGGTTTGTTTCATTTTGGCTTCTGAGAATCTTAGGCTGGCCTAGAACCCAACATGCAGTGGATAATGGCCACTGACTTTCCTACTACGACCTCTCAAGTGCTGGGCTTCTAGGCAGGGCACCACTGTGGTGGCCTGGCTTTGTAGGCTGTTTACAATTCTGACTGTTCAGGCTGGAGTCTGAGGCCTTATCTAACTGGGTGAGCACAGCAGGCTGTGGAGAAGTTGCTGTGTGGTTTCTACCTCCCACCTGCTTCCCAGCGTTTATGACTTATGAATATTCATGAATAGCTTTAGAATGCAAAGTTTAGAAGAAGCTTTTTGCTTCCTGGTCTGCAAGACTGTTTGTGAAGAGGATGTTACCCTGGTGTTCCAGCTTTCAGGGAAAACATTTGTAAGATTTCCTTTAGGCGTCGAAGGGCTTTAAAGCCATAATCAGTTCAATCTTGAAAAGGATTAGGACTATAATTTCTAGGTCATTTTATTTGCTTTTTTCCTTTGTTCAAATGGCTACCATATTCCTGCCTTCTCTCTTTCACTCTCCTTTCTTCAAAGTCTAATGTAGCCCAGGCTGGCCTCCAGCTTGCTATGCAGCTGAAGGGGGCCTTCAACCCATGATCCTCTTGTTTCCACCTCCCAAGTCTGGGAGCTACAGGCATAAATCACCATGCCCCACACCCCTGCTCTTCCCAATAGCCCTTCTCCTTACAGCTGGAGAGCGGGTTAGTTACAGGTGTGACTCTGATAAGCACACAGACTTGGAATCCGTTTCTACAGACCCTTGTAGTTTTCCCTCTACAGTCCCTCCCAGGACCACGTTTCCTTTTCTCCTGGGTTTGAAATATAGGTCAGAACGTTTCCTTACGAGAAGGAGCCCTTTCTGAGAGAGGTGCAGCCTCCCTCCTCTGAAACACACCCTTTCACCTTCAGCTGCTCCGGGTAGTCAAAGGTGCTGCCCAGCTCTCTTTACACAGTGGCTAGGCACACATGACAATAACAATACACCCCCGTCCTCCAGCAGCCTAAACTAGTACGGAGTTCACCTGGAATTACGTCACCCTGATTAGAACAGTGGCGGGCAACCTCAGCGCTTTAGAATCACCTGGGAGCTAAGTCAGAATGGCTGGGGCAGGAAACCTTAGGCGTTCCAATATACAGCTAGGGCTGACAACTGCAGGGACCAGCAAGCGCAACCATTGGTTTACCGTTCATTCCAACTAAGTCTCCACCTCCCCCCACCCTTTTTTTTCTCCTGCCATCCCAACGCGGCAAATAGTAAACACTTCATCACAGTGCCAGGGTCATAAGAAAGGATTGGGGGCTTAGGGAGGAGGGGTTGACGGGGGAAGGAAAAGACACTGATGGACACACACACACACACACACACACACACACACACACACACACACACAAGTATTTTGCACTGGAAAAAAAACGCTCATTTGCTTCTGAAACGAACGCAGTGCTCCGGAAGTCTTTTTGCCTTTCTCTTGACTTCCAAGGGTACCAATAATATAAACATCCTTTTGTTAACGATCGACAGAGGCTGACTCGCGCTGGGTCCTCCGCAGCCAGGGGCACGTGCATGCCTACCCGTGTGAGGATGGCACCTCTGGCCTGTTTACCGAGCTGTGCAGGCGAGCGCCGGCGCCCTCTACTGGATGGAAATAAATTTCCCTCTGAGTGTAACAATTGTCGCCTGTGGATGAGCTAATGGATTCACATTGAGCTCGCAGAAAGGACACAGTGTCGTGGGGATCCCAGGCAGTCCTCTGACATCTGGCATACCACCAGCTTGCCTAGGGGTGTTATTTTTTTGATGGGGGGGATAAGAACATAAAGAAAATGGGGCCGTATTGATGAGAAACTGAGCGCTGTGTTTCTCGGTCTTTGGGGTGTGTGCTTATGGTGCATGGTATCAGCCGGTGGGGCGTTGTGCAGTAAAGGAGACACAGACACTGGAATGTCGCTCCCACTGGTTAAGAGAACAATGCGTTTAAAAGCAGATTTGTTCCAAGAATCTCATATATGTCAGAAAAGCAAGGAAAGGCATAAACAATCGAAAGATATGATTTTTAAGACACACAACCTTTTCCTTTAAGGGATTTGCTCACCCAGGGGGAGATTAGATGGTACTTACGAACTGGGGCTTCACTCCTGCATCTGCCTCGCCGGAGTGCTTGCCTCCCCAAGTAGGCTGGTCCTCAGGACACAGGTGCTGCTGTTGTGGCTGCATGCATCCTATGTGCGGCGACTCCACCTTCCAGCTAAAATCCCAGCAAAGAGTCTCATCCGGTGGCCTCGAGGCACACTTCCTTCATCCTTGTGCCTTCCTTCGCTTTCTCAGGGTCCAGAGCAGCGAGGAAGGAATGAAGAACCTGGGTCTGCCTCGTCTGTCGCTCCTCACCGCTGCATCTCAGCTAAAGCTGCAGAAGTCAGTGCAGTAGCGGAACTGGCTAGGGCTCCTCGCGGTTGCCACGGTAACCAGGAGCAGGCGCCTGCCCTGGTGGCTGAGGAAGGCTGTGGAGAAAAGGTAACGGATAAGCTACGGTGCGTTGGCCTCTCTCCTGGGCATCGGTTGAGCCTCAAGTGACCCAAAATGAAATAAAGTCCCAGATAACGCCTTCTTTTATCCAAACCACACCACTGCTGCTGTCTTTTTTTCTCCTTGTCTCTCTCTCTCCAGTCTACACACATAGGAGCATCTTAAGAATGAAAAATTCCAGTACTATCCAAGGCTCCCTGCACACAGCGGAATGTTTGTTAGGCTCGCTCTTGAAAACAGAACTCCCAGTGGGGACAGCTGCGGGTGAGCTGGAGGAGCTAGGGTAAGGACCAAGCAAAGGATGGTAATGAGTGCGTCACAACCTCTCTGAGCTATAATATGAAGAGCACAAAGATGGCTTAGAAAAAGCCTATCAAACTAAGTTGTTTTTGTTATTACTGTGATCGTGATGGTGGTGAATGTAGACTATGGGACAAAGACACAATCCCAAAGGCCATAATCCTAAAGGATAAAATACCCCTAAATTCTAAAACCCTAAAAGATTAACACCTTAACAATGTAATTACTCTGAAAAATAATTCTATTTCTTTTTCTTTCAGTTTTAAAAGGGAAGGGCCTCATAAAATACACAAGGCTATTAATAGTTAACGGTGGCTTTGAACTCTTGACCATCAAACAAACAAAAACTACAATAAAATACTAGGGAGAAAAAATTTCAGTGAGGAACTTAGGGAGGTAAACTCAGTTGGCAGGGCGCTTGCTTACCTAATATGTATAAGGTCCTAGGTTCTATATCCAAAAATGGGGAGGATTACTAAAAACAAATTGGACGAATAAAAAGTGTACTTCAAGAATAGATCAAGCCCATTTCAGTGGCTCACACCTTTAATCTCAGCATTTGGGAAACAGTAGCAGATGGTTCTCTGTGAGTTCGAGGCCAGCCTGGTCTACATAGTGAATTCCAGGACAGCCAGAGCTACACAGTGAGACCCTGTCCCTAAAGAAATAAACAAATAAATAAATACATAAATAGTACATCAAAGGTCTGAAACAGAGGCTCAGTGGTTAAGAATGATGACTGCTCTTACAGAGGAGCAAAGTTTTATCCTAGCCACCTACATTGTGGCTAATAACCATCTGTAAGTCCAGTTCCAGGGAATCCAATGCCCACTTCTAACATCCATGGACAATGGCATGCACATACCACACAGACACACATGCAGGTGAAACACCCCCCCCCACACACACACACAAAAAACAAACCTAGAACAAAACAAAGCAAAACAAAAACAAAAAGAGAGACTAGATCAAGGGGCTGGTGAGGGTTCAGGAAGGACAGGCACTTGCTGCCAAGACAGACAACCTGAGTTTGACTTCCAGGACCCACAGGGTAAAAGGAGAGACAGGAGCCCTAAGTCCTCTGACTTCCCCATACTCCCCACAAAATAAAATGATTAAACATAGATCAAAGACAATTTCAGGAAAGTAGTCCACAAAAGCTGGCCCGCTTCCAGGATCATTAACTATATAGTCCTGCATTGTGGTGGTATACAAATCTCCTGAGATAATACATCCCCATCCATTTTCCATGTGGCTTGGCTCTTTTGAAAATTCCTCTATGATTTTTATACACACTGATGGGAGCATTCCCCATTGAATATCCCTGTCTCCCGGGCCTGTTTCTGTGTTGTTTTGGACATATGGCATCCATTCCACATGCTTTCATATACAGACCACAGATCTGGCAGAAGCAAGGCTGGTGATTGGACAGCAACAGCATTGCTTAAGTGGCTTCTTGTCCTACTGTGCACATAATTATTTTCCAACCAGTTAGACATCTGGCTGACTTCTTCAGGCTAATGCAGCTTTTAATTCATTAAAAGCTCCTGGAATTTCATCAGCTGGGTGGAATGCCAACGTAGATAAATGATCCTCTCTTTCCTTTTCCTTTCTGAGACAGGGTCTCTTTCCATAGCCCTGGCTGTTCAGGAATTCACTCCGTAGACCAGGCTGGACTCTGAACTCACAGAGATCTGCCTGCTTTGGCTTCCTGAGTGCTAGGATTAAAGGGGTGAGCCACCATGCCTGGATTTTTATTTTTCTATTCTTTTAAAGACAGAGTCTGTGGAGCCCAGACTGATCTCTAACTTAGTGCTGTACAAATGAAGCTTCTTTACATGAGGTTTCCACAGCTCTTTGAATTGGGCTGAATGGGACAAAAATAAACTTTATTGATAATGCCTTGAAATCCATTTACCAAATGCGTGCTCATGCCTAACTCCAAATCACCATGATTTGGAGATTCATTTGAAATGTTCCCTTTCTTTTTCTCTACAAAATTCACCAAACCAGGCACACACCTTTGATGCCAGCACTCGGGAGGCAGAGATGGGCGGATCTCTGTGAATTGGAGACCAGCCTGGTCTACAGAGCTTGTTCCAGGACAGGCTCCAAAGCTACAGAGAAACCCTGTCTCAAAAAACAAAACAAAACAAACAAACAAACAAATCACCAAACCTTCAAACTCGAATTTATAAAGTGATTTGCTATATATTCATTAATACATAATTGACTGTAAATAAATTTCAGATCCGTGGGACATGAGTTACTTATATTTGATAAAAACAGTGGGGACAATTTTGGCCAAAGTGAAGCATGAGCTAGTTCTTCTATGTAAATTTATTGGGAACTGTAAGAGGCTTTTCTGCTTTGACAGTCAAATTCATGACTGAGAGCAGTTTACCATTTAATGTGCAAAGGGAACCCAGTATGAACTGCAGGGTGGGGTGGGGGTGGGGTAGGGCTTGTCAAATTCTTCTCTCTGTCTCTCTGTCTCTCTCTCTCTCTTTCTCTCTTTCCCTCTCTCTCCTTTTTGTTGTTTGATTTTGTTTTTGTTTTGAGTCTTATCATTTAGCCCTGACTGGCCTGGAACTCGCTCTGTAGACCAGGCTGGCCTGGAACTCAGAGGCCTGCCTGCCTCTGCCTCTAGTGCTGGCATTAGATGTGTACACTACCAGGAGTTGATTTTGAGACAGAGTTGGGTTGGCTTTGAACTGCTGGTCTTCCTGTCTCCACTTCCCAGGTCCTAGGATTACCTATACCTAGGAATATCATTTCAGAAAATTTGGTTTTGGGGGTTTGGCAAGCAGAACCCATCCCCTCTTGAGACCCTGATGAGCACTGGATGAGGTGACAGTGACCACAGATGTTGGCACCTGGCTCCCTGCAGGAGGGTTACAATTGAAGTGCCCAGCCCCTTCTAGAGTTCAACTCATGTACCTTTCTCCCAGTTCTGGGAGTATGCCTTGGTTCTGGAGCCCTTTAGGCTCCCAAACAACTCTCCCTGAATTGTCACGGCTCACAGAACCAGAAAAATCTGTAAACTCTGAAGTAAGTTAGATGGAAGATGGGACAGATTTAAACACATTCCTATGAGCATGCAGTTCATTAATAGAGTCGTGGCTTTGTTTGTAAGATCACTGACTTCAGTATTACATCCAGCAGAGGCTCTGCTGGAGCAAGCAGATGGTTCAGCAGAACTTTCAGAAGAGGACTGACCCTTGACCCATGAGTCAGTGAGAAAGATGATCTTCCCGGCCCCACTGGGTGTTTTTATCTTTGCATAGTGTTGCCTGCATTTCCAGAGGTGCCTGGTGACTCTGGTATTGACAGGATTGGCGCCATGGCTCAGGGGATCGCTACTCTGCACCAGAGTCTGCCCTCCCTGGGAGGGAGCAGGTGCTCAGCTGCAGGGCTAGAGGGAAGGGGATCTGCTTTTACTATGGTCTGATGATGCGTCCCTGGCCTTTGTTGGTTCTGCCACTTAATCCTCTTGTCGGCCTATAAAAAATGTACATTTACTAATTTATAGATTAAAGGCCTAAGAGCACAAACAAGAAGTGACTGGCTTGTGAGTGAGTCACTTTTATAAGCAGGGTCAGTGATAATCCTAGGATTTCTACCCTCTCAATTGAGTACCTATTGTGCCATCGGGGCCCTGGAGTATGCTGGGGGGAATTCCCTGGAGCACATAAAGTCTCTGATAATTCCTCTCCTTTTTCTTGTAAATTTCATCTATTTATTTATTTTTTTAATTAAATTTGGGTCAAGAGTGATGTCACATGCCTTTATTCCCAGCATTTTGGAGTCCAGGGTCAGTCTAGTATATGTAGCAAGTTCCAGGTCTCTCCCCTAAAAAATTAAATGCTTATCTAAGAAAATTTGGTAGACATAAAAACAAAAGCAAACAAACGAAACAACTGGGCATGGCAATGCACACCTATAATCCCAGCACTTGGGAGGTAGAGGCAGGAAAGCTATCCTCAGCTTCGTAGCCAGTGATTTAAGATTAACCCAAACTGCTGGGCGCTGGTGGCACACGCCTTTAATCCCAGCACTCAGGAGGCAGAAAGAAGCAGGCAGATCTCTGTGAGATTCAGGCCAGCCTGGTCTACAGAGCTAGTAGTAGGACTGGCTCCAAAGCAATACAGAGAAACCCTGTCTCGAAAAACCAAAAAAAAAAAAAAAAAAAAAAAAAAAAAAAAAAGTGGTTGGGCAGGGAATGGTTGAGCACATCAGTGTTTTAGCACTCAGCAGGCAGTAGCAGAACCATCACAACAAATTCAAGGTCAGCCTGGTCCATACAGGAGTATCAGGATACCCATCACTGCATAGTGGGGCTGGGGGAGGTCATTCATAATCCTTCTGTCCAAAGAAAGCCAAAATTCATATTCACATCTCCTAAAAAATTTCCTCTGGTCATTTCTCTAGCTTTCTGTATTTGAACTAAGTTGTGATAAGACTGTGTATTTGAATATATGTGAACGCACATGCAAACACACACACAAGCATATATTGGTTTTAGTTTAAAATACCTATAGGAAAAAATGTCCCTTTCTTTAAAGATTCTTTTGTCTTTATTTTTATTATTTATTACAGAGTTTCTTGCTGTAGTCCTAGCTGTACTGGAAATCACTTTGTAGACCAGGCTAGCCTCAAACTCAGAGATCTACCAACCTTTCCCAAGTGCTAGGAGAAAATGTGTGCACCACCACTGCCCAGCTTCTTCAAAAATTCTTTTTAAACATTATTTATTTATCTATTAAAGATTTACTTTTGTCATTTAAACAGTGTATGTGAGTGAGTGTGTGTGTGTGTGTGTGTGTGTGTGTGTGTGTGTGTGTGTGCATAGTAGTGCAGGTGCCTGTGGAGGCCAGAAATGTCACATCCCTTGGAGTTGGAGTTACAGTCAGTTGCAAGCTGCCCAGTGTGGATGTTCAGAACTGAATTCTGCAAGAGCAGTGTGTGCTCCTAACCGCTGAAGCATCTCTCTAGCGCCTCTCTCGGTCATTTTATGTTAGTTTTGGTTAATTTGGGGAGATAGAACCCAGGGCCCGTGCAAGCTAAGTATGATTCACCTCTAAGTACTAGCCCCAATCAAGCTGCTATTTCTCTCTCTCTGTACATATATATATATATATAATATTTATATATGCACATATTATATTTTTATTTTATATATGATATAATATTTTACATATCACATTTTATATAAGGCAGGACAGAAAGACTGAAAAAATGATGGGGGCATGGCAGGGGAAGGAGCCCCTTACCTTGGAATTTGATCTCTTGCCAGATGAGAATCAAGAGTTCTGATGCAATTACCATCGCTGTGAAGGTTACAACACAGAGATGTTATAACATTCCTCTCACAACGACAGCCAATCAGGCTGAGTACTGAATATGTATGATTTTAGATTGGCTCTTAGTTACTTTCCAGTTGCTGTGATAAAACATCACGGACAAGACAGCTTATAGAGGAAGGGGTTTGTTTGGGTTTGGGTTCCGGGAGGATATGAGGCTGTCGTAGCTGGGTTTGGGTTCCGGGAGGATATGAGGCTGTCGTAGCATAGTGGGGAATTGTGGCAGTAAGCATGGCAGCAGGGACAGCTGAGAGGTTACATCTCAGACCTCATGCAGGGAGCAGACAGAGCGACCTGAACCCTCAAAGCCTACTCCCAGAGACATACTTCATCCAGGAAGGCCACACCTCCTGAACCCACCCAAAGAGTACCACCTACTGAGGACAAGTATTCAAGTGCCAAGCCAATTGGGGACATTCTCATTCAGATCTCCACAGGCCTCTTCCCTTTTCCCAGACCTCCTCTGAAAACCACAAACAAAACTATGAGCTTGGTCTATGGGGAAGATGCCTCAGCTGCCAGCATCCCTGTGGTCTGGATCTCCATCACGACCCTGCCTCTTGAGAACCACTCTATCATTTCACTTAGCTTCCTTGGTAACCCTTTGAAGATAATATCTTCAAAACGCACCCAAATCTGATGAATGCCTAAGGGAAAGACAACCAAGTATGACTGTCTCAGAGAAATCTACACCTGTGTTCTGCTGCCTTCTTCCCTAGCATCTCTTTATTTCTCTCAACTCTTGTGTACAGAGTCTACATAAACCCTAACCCTGCTTCACATTGGCATGTTCTGACTGGGTGTTGCTGCTGTGCCTAAAATATAAAGGGACTCCTTAAGCTTTCAGATGGAATTTGTCTTATATTTCTGTCTCTGTCACAGCTGACTCTCCTCCCTCCTGTGTGTGTGTATAATTTCTTGTCTATTAGATATTTATTCCCAATTTTTATTGATGGAAGATAAGCAGGAATACCCCACCACACTCCCCATTAATTCTGGCCCTTGTTTGTGCACATTTCTTTGTGATGGAATCCTAGAAGAATACTAGGTGAAAGAGAATAAACTTTTTCTTGGGACAGGATCTCTAGCTCAGGCTGTCCTTGAATTCTCTGAGGATAACCTTGAACCTTTCTGTTTTGGATGCCTGCACCTCCTAAGTTATATGATTCCCCGTATGTGGCACCATGCTGGCTTATGTGGTATCAGAGTAGACCTTAGGAGCTGTTGGGGATAGGACCTGAGCTCTAACTCCAACCCAAACCATTATTTAAAGCAGTATGTAATATTGTCCTGGATAGTTTTATGTCAAGTTGACACAACCTAAAGTCATCTGAGAAGGGAACCTCAATTGAGAAAATGCCTCAGTAAGATCAGGACATAGGCAAGCCTGTAGAACATTTTCTTAATTAGTGATTGATGGGGGATGGCCCAGCCCATTATGAGTGGGGTCACCCTGGGTTGGTGGGTTGGTGGGTCAGTTCTATAAGAAAGCAGACTGAGCAAGCTGTGGGGAGCAGCAAGTAAGCAGCCCTCCTCCATGGCCTCTGCATCAGCTCCAGCATCCAGGTTCCTGCCCTGCTTGAGTTCCTGTTCTGACTTCCTTCAGTGATGAACAGAGATAAGCCTAATAAACTCTTTCCTCCCCAAGTAGCTTGGGTCATGGTGTTTCATCATAGCAATAGTAACCTTAACCAAGACAAATACATAACAGATATGATTATTCATAATTTACATTTCATATGCATTTTGTATTACATGAGGCAGGACAGAAAGGGCACATCCTTAGGCAAACTGAGTGATATGCTCTCCCTTCTCTGTTTTTGAGACAGGGTCTTACTGTGTAGTGCAGGTTGACCTCCAAATCAAGATCCTGCTTAAAGACCAAGTGTGGTAGTTCACACTCCCAGTACTTGGAAGGCAGATCTCTTGAGTTCAAGGACAACCTGGACTACATAGAAAGTTCCAGGCCAGCAAGGGCTATGTAATAAGACCATACCTTTAATAGAAAATCCCTTGGTCAGGCAGTGGAGACACACATCTTTAATCCCAGAGGAGGTAGGAGCAAATGAATCTGTGTGAGTTCAAGGCTGGCCTGGTGTAGAATGAGTTCCAGGACAGCCAGGGCTGCACAGAGAAAGCCTGTCTTGGAAACCAAACAAACGAAAGCCTTTTTTTTTCTGTCTCCTGAGTAGTGGGATTGCAGGTGGGCATCACTGCACCCAATAGGCTTTTGGAGACTTCAGTGCTGGCTAACCTTCTCCCTTCCACTTTCTACCCAATGCCGGAACTGCACAGCCATTCTCCTATGTTTGGAATACCTACTCTGTATCTTGCAAACCCTCTGGAATACAAGGACTTGTTTGTAGGTTTGTTGTTGGCTTATTCAGAAAAACTCAGTGTTTCCTTATCATTTAAATATACTTAGTAAGCAAGAAGAAGTAGAACAGATTTAGGGAGGGAACGTGTGAGGAAGTCATGAGCTTTTCCAGGTCCCTTAATAAAGCAGGTAGGCTGGATCTTGCCATTTCTCCCACATTTACTGAAGGGATGGCTTTAACCCTTTAACCATGGCCATCACTGAGGCTAAGGCTTACATTACTAAGCTCTTGGCTATCCCCTGAAATTAAACTAGTGTGTGTGTGTGTGTGTGTGTGTGTGTGTGTCTGTCTGTCTGTCTGTCTGTCTGTCTGCCTGCTGCCTACCTGCCTGCCTGTCTGTATCTGTGTGTCTGCATGTGTGTGTGTGTGTGTATGTGTGTGTGTGTCTTTCTGTGTGTCTGTCTATGTGTCTGTATGTGTGACTCTGTGTATGTCTCTCTGTGTGTGTGTCTGTCTGTCTGTGTCTGTGTATATGTGTGTAAATTGAACCCAGAGCCTCATACAAGCTGAGCACTGAGCTTAGGCTCTATCCTGAGCGATAACTCCAGCCATCCATGTTCTTATTTCCGTGTTTACCACTGATCTGATCATTAAATAACCAAAGCTGTTGTCAGGCAGGGCTGGGCTTGTATGGGAGGATGAGGGGAGCTAATAGACAAAACCACTTTCTAGGGTCAGAGGCAGAGTGATATCCCTGAGTCACAGACTATCTGCCAGGGTAAAATGTAACAGGAGCTGCCATCCCAGTCCCCTGGGAGGAAAAGATGGCAAGCAAGAAGGCACACAGGCCAGGCCAGAGGTGGGTGCAGCCTTGGTCCTACACAGTCTCAAGCCCTCCAGGCAACTACTAGTTCTCCAGAGGAAGGGACATGGAGAAAGGAAGTGTGACATGGAGAAGAAAGAAGCTACTGCTTTTCAGTTTTGAAAATTGGCTTCTAAAAACTAGGGCAGGCCCAAAGGGGAAATGATTAGGCAAATACTCTACTTACTAAGCTGCATTCCCTACCTTTTTTGAGACAGGGTCTCACTCTGTAGCCCAGGATGGCCTCTTGATGAAAGGGCTGTAGGGTCTTGCAGAATTGCTAGGAGGTAATGTGATATAGTAATATAACCTTCATATGAGTCTTATGAGTCAAGTTACGAATGTTAAAACCATGTTCAATATGAGGCTAAGGTCACCAAAAAAGAAAAAGGGTAAGACGAGGCAGTGGTGGCACATGCCTTTAATTCCAGCACTATGGAGGCAGAGACAGGTGGATCTCTATGAGATCAAGGTCAGCCTGGTCTACAGAGTGAGTTCCAGAACAGGCAGGGTTACACAAAGAAACCCTGTCTGGAAAAACTAAAACAAAAAAAAAAAAGAGACTAATGTCAGGCAGTTTTGGAATAACAGACTAAACTTAGGAACTAAATTTATCACAATGGAATGGACAAACTGTAAATTTTTATGATTTTTTTCTCCTGCAGACTAGAGCTATGCAAAAATTCAATGTTTAATTACAGAAATATCTGTTAAGCTATTTTCAGAGTTTAATTTCCTTAAAAGAATGCCTGGGGGCTGGGTATATAGTTCAGTGATAGAGTGATTGCCTGACTTCAATGTCCAGGGAACAAAACGAATTCATTAAGATTTTTATTTATTGGGCTGGAGAGTTGGCTCAGTGTTCAAGAACACTTGTTGCTCTTGCAGAGGGCTTGAGTCTGGTTCCTGGCACATGGTGGCTCACAACTATCTGAACTCTAGCCTAGGGGATCTGATACATTCTTCTGACTTCAGCCAGCAGGTATCAGGTACACTTGTGGTATACAAGCACACATGTAGGCAAAACATTCAAACACACAAAAATAATAAAATAAATATTTGTGGTAATATATTATTTATGATTTATTAAAGTTGGCCTGAGGACTCAGAAAGCAAAGTCAGCCTCAAGCTGTAGAGAGAGGCAGTGGTGGCATACACCTTTAATCCCAGGACTCACAATCAAGAGGTAGACCCATCTCTGTTAGTTCAAGGCCACTATGGCCCACACAGGAATAAAGAGTAACAGAGCTCACACCTTTTCATCTCAGCACCTGAGATCACATGCCTGTAACCCCAGCATCAGGGAGGTGTGTAAGACAGGAACAGGGTCTCAGAGCTGGCATTCATTCTGCAGCCACATTGAGGATAGGAAGACATTCCAGTCTTAGGATTCTCCAGCCTGGTTGAAGACAGCACAGCGGTCTGGGATTACAGTCTGAGGTTTGGTGGAGTCAGGATCGCCTTTCAGTCTGAGCTAGAGGTTGGAGCTAGTGACTGGCTGCTTTGCTGTTCTGATCTTCAGCTTGAAGCTTGAACCCCAAAATCTGTCTCTGAGTCTTTTATCTTTTGTGTTACAAATACTAAAAATTTACCCCCCCACAACCCAGTGTGTGTGTGTGTGTGTGTGTGTGTGTGTGTGTGTGTGTGTGTGTGTGTAGATGTCAGAGGACAACTTCCAGAGTTTTCCATCATGGGTTCCACAAACTGATCTCAGGTCATCAGGTATTTGTGGCGAGGTCTTTCACCCACTGAGCCAACTTACCAACCCTGGGGCATTAAATGTAAATCTAAGCTACTCAGTCTGGACAAAGAGAAAGCATGATTCTGGGTTCTTATTTTCTCATGAAGGATTACAAGTGTGTAGGAACCCTACACCTGTGCATGCCGCTGGCCTTTCCTCCCCACAGAACAACTCCTTTCCTCATTGTCAACTCCAACAATACCAGACTATTTATCCACAGTAGGCGTTCATTATGTAAGAGATTCATTGTGTTTTGAGTAATCAGACATTCTCAAAAGTAGACTCAAAATGTTTCTATCTCCCCCCCCCATTCTCTCCCCCATCTTTCTTTTCTAACGGGCAAGAAGTGGGTCTGGTAGCAGGAATTTCCTAAGCAGTTTTTAAGCATGGTTTTGAAAGCACAGTTCATCTCTCTACACAGCAGTTCTCAACCTGTGGGTCTTGACCTTTCAGGGTCCGAGGACTCTTTCATAGGGGTTGCATATCAGATATTTGTATTATGACTCATAACAGTAGGAAAATTACAGCCATGAAGTAACAAGGAAAGTAATTTCATGGTTGGGGGTCACCGCAACACGAGGGGCTGTATTAAAGGGTCTGTTCTGCAATGTAGCCGAACTTGGCCTGCAGCAGGCTGTGGGTGCCAGCACCACGTTCATTTTTGGCTGTGTCTTAACACCATTTTCATTGCAGAGGGTTACTCCTTTCAGCCTGGGCTCTCTTTCCTCCGTTGTGGGACACACCATGCTTAGGAGTCACAGCGGCTGGTACTCACATGCACTGCTTAAGGGGATTCTGTAGAGACTCAGTTTAAACTCCCAATTCTAATAGATGTGTGCTCCTGAGACCGAGCTCTCAGGCAAGCTGTCCTTCAGCGAGTACCTCAAATCAGTATGTCTCCAAAGTCCAGCCCGGTTCTGCCTTTTCTGTAGCAAGATGCCAGGTGGTACCAGTCTCCTCTGTCCCACCTCTTCCCATCACTCCCCTGTTCCCTGGAGACACACACAGACCTGCCCTGTTACAGCCTCCAGGCTCCTGGGCTTCTAGGCTCTTCAAGCTGTTGCCCAAGCTGTTCCCAGATATGCTTGGCTCAGGGACTTGGAATGAAAAGACACAAGACCAAATCCTTTGGGTGACTCATGTCTATTTGGGGTGGTTATGGCCTGGTTTTATGCCACTTAGCAATTAATTTCCTCTCCTAACCTACATGCTCTTCATTTTCCTAAAAAATGCCAGAGGGTATTTTTTTTTTGATCAATTTGATCATCCTTAGCTTTAAGAGTCTACCAACACTTTCCTATCCCTTCACTCCATCTTGCTTCCTCCCTCTAGAACTGACTTTGTTAGAAACCCCTCTCCACAGTGTTGTAAAGCTAGGGATCCAGTTGCTTCTGAAGGCCATGACATTGACCGTTACCTGAAGGAAGGGGCTTGATAGACTTCCCCTATCCCCCCCCCCCTTTTTTTTCTGTAAACAACATGTAGCCTAAACTAGCCAAGGATAACCTTGAACTTCTTCTGATCCTCCTGCCTCTACCTCCCAAGTGTTGGGATTATAGGCGTGTACTACCAAGCCCAGTAATAAGAGCTGTCTAATGAAGACATCTCATGGCAGTTGGAGAGAGGGTTGGGACACAACCCTGCCCAAGGCTTTGTCCAGGCCAGGGTGGAAGGGACAGGTCTGAGCCTGGAATACCATTTCTGTTGTTGTTAGACACAGTTAAGCTCAAGGGCAGAGAGAAACAGAGGGTGTGTCGTGGGAACTCCATCCTCTTTCATATAGCGACCTACACACAGTCTGGAATCAGTTCTGTCCTTCCTCTGAAACTGGATAAATCCTCAATTGTAGGAGGCCCCATGGAGTGGACAGCAGGAGGGGCTCTATGGTGTGAAACAATAAGCCGGAAAGTCATATCCTATGATGCTGGCCTGCATGCAGTTTGTCGTCCCCCCCCCCCCGCCCTAATACGTCTATATGCGTCCAGATATATCTGTACCATCTCATGCTGGCTGGTGGACATTCCTGTGTGCATGTGTGTGCATCAGTACTCTTACGAGTGCACATAGATAACACACATGCAATTTGGTTGCACACGAATTTACAAAAAAGCGTAAGAATGTGTGTCTGTAGATAAACTAATGTACATGCTCGTATGGACTTTCAGGATACTGAAAGTTGGAAGCATGTTGACATAGAACAAACAGAACAAGTCCTCCCCTTCCCTCCCCTCCCCCACGGCCAGTTTTTTCTTTGGCTCTGCATAAGCATACAGGTCCTTTGCTCCCCAGCCAGGGTTCCAGGACAGCCATTGCCACTTCTCCCCTCCCCCTCAAGTCTTCAGTCCTCATCTGATTGGCCAGCTGTTGGCACTCCTCATTCTAATGGCCTCTGTGATGTGAGGGAGGAAAAACTGAGCTAGCTGGTGGCAGGGGGCCAGGTCCCAGGACAGTGGCTGACTTCATCTCACAGGCCTGTCTCCTTGCTGACTCCTGCTGTGGCTGCCTGCATCTGCCCTGCTCCTCAGAGGCATGAAGAATGTCCCTGCTCATTCCATGTTAGGGCTTCCTTAAGCCACAGGAAGGCCTAGCTCCCCCAGCCACAGGCCAGAAGGCCTCCATTCCACAGCAAGGACCTCAGTTTTCCAGCTGCACTATGGAATGACACATTGTGGTACTTGTGAAGAGGAGGCATCCTGTGCCTGCGTTTGTAGACCTGGGTATGACTTTTCTGTAGTAATAAACAGTGTTTCTGGTATGGATGTGATACACACACACACACACACACACTCACACTCACACACACACAGGGGATGGGGGATGAGGCTCATTCCCTACTAGAACTTGGGTTATTGTGAGGACAGACACCTAGAGCAAAGATCAGGAAGAGTAGTGGCAAAATTGCCTCTTGGGAAGACTTAATTGTCTGAAACCTTAATTGAGTCAGATATGGAGTCACATGCCTTGAATTCAAGCACAAGAGGCAGGAGCAGGAAGATATCAGTAACTAGGAGGCTGGCCTGGTCTACACAGTAAGTTCCAGGCCAGCCAAGGCTACAAAGTGAGGCCCTGTCTCAGAATCAAATCAAATCAAACTGGGATTGGTCATGTTCTTCTGGGTCTGTGTTTGGTGCTGGGGATGGAACCCCACACAATGCACGTGCTTTACCTCCACCCTACACCCCCAGACCCCTAAGACAATTACAAAGCAGAAGGACGCAGACGAAAGACCTTAAGAAATTCCATCAGATTGAGATCTTGTTGACCAACCCTCCCAGACTATTCCGGCTGTGCTTTTGAGGTTGCCTCTCTCCTGCAGTTTGACTCGGCATTCTTTCTGTTGCTGAGGTATTTTGAGATGGGGTTTCTCTGTGTAACAATCCTGGCTGTCCTGGAACTCCCTCTGTGAACTGGGCTGGACTCGAACTCACCCAACAACTGCCACTGCCTCCTGAGTGCTGGGGTTAAAGGCGTGTGCCACCACTGTCCAGTGACTTGTCAATTCTAAAGGCCCTCTCCTGTGGCCTTCTTTCCATCAGCACCATGAACTTTGGCTAGCCTTGGATGTAGAAGTCTGGTTTCTACATGCCTTTCCACCCAGATCTGCAGGCTTCTGTCCATTGCACCATCCCTGTCCTGTCTCTTTCCCCTCACTCTCCAGAAGCTGCCTTGAGCTACCAGGCCATTAGCCTTAGCTTGATAAGACTTGGACCGAAGACTCTGGGCACACCTTGGAGGGATTATCTAGACAAGGTGGTTGATGTGAATCCTGAAGCCTGTGCAGAGGAGGAAGTGGTCAGAGCTTGAGCACTGGCCCCTCTCCTGCTTCCCATTTCTCAATGTCCTCACCAACACAGTTGGTCCATTCTGTTTTTCTCACATTAAAGATGCTTCCTTTGTTCTCATGATCAGGAACAAAATATTGCCTAGCACTGTGGCATGTGCAGTTAGTCCCAGCTATTCTGGAAGCTGAGGCAAAAGGATTGCTTTGAAATGAGGAGTTCAAGGCCAGCCTGGACAACATAGGTCTTCATCTTAAAACAAAACAAACAAAAAAAATATGTATGTATTTAATATTCCATGCATATATGTATACATATTGAAAAGGAAAGGCACTGCTGGGCAATGGTGACACATGCCTTTAGTCCCAGCACTCTCGGGAGGCAGAGGCAGGCAGATCTCTGTGAGTTCAAGGCTAACCTGGTCTACAAAGTGAGTTTCAGGACAGTTTCCAAAGCTACAAAGAAACCCTGTCTTGAAAACCCATAAATAAATAAATAAATAAATACGAAATACAAAACCCCTACAGCCCTGCTTGATGGACTGGCCTGCTTCCCACAGCCCCTCTTCCTCACCATCTGCCCCCTGCCTCAGCCTTCCACAGCACAGTGTCCCTCCCGCCCCACCTCCTCCCCTTGTGATCACTCTCCTTGACAAGCCTTCTCTCTGTCCTCCATGGGAAGGTCATCCTGGGACGCAGACGCTGCTCGTGGCCCAGCAGCTGTCAGTGCTGCCCACAGCTGTGGTCTGCTTCATGCTTCTGTTCTGCTCATCCCCAGAAGAGTCCAATTGTCTGCTTTGCAGAACACTGAAAGCATTCCTCCCTCAATGAGATAAAGGGTGGAGGGCAGGCTGTTTTGGAATTTTGGAGGCTTTTGGGTCCCTGTATTTATTTGTTTTGTTGCAGGGCTGGGTTTGAACCCAGGGCCCCACGCATGCTAACAGAGAGTGATATACCCCAACCTAGTGTCCTCTTTTGACACACAGATGAATTGTTAGCAAACCTAGTCTGTGCCCCTTGCCCACAAAATGTTCAGTTTAGGCCTGTGCCTCTATTTGCTGCCTTCCCCCCTACACACACACACACACACACACACACATACATACACACTGTTCTCCATGTATGACTGGTCCCTAGGAATTAGGAAGAATGGCGTCAGGAGCAGGATTGGCCAGTCCCAGGAGCCTGACCCAGGAACAAAACTAACTCCTAGTTCTGCTGACTCCTGGACCCAAGCTAAATTTGAATATTCAAATTGCCTGGTGTTTGTTTCATTCTACTATAAATGGCGACACTATTTGCTGTAAGCAAGATGAAATTTTTCTCTCCCAGCAAGGCATGATGGCACACATTTGCAATCGTAGCACTCATGAGGTTATCCTGAGTTACACGCAGCCTATTCAAAGCCAACCTAGGCTA
Organism: Phodopus roborovskii; assembly: GCF_943737965.1. Classification (NCBI taxonomy): domain Eukaryota; kingdom Metazoa; phylum Chordata; class Mammalia; order Rodentia; family Cricetidae; genus Phodopus; species Phodopus roborovskii. Next base: position 13,108,139 of record NW_026126578.1, read on the forward strand.
CACGAGACCCTGTTGGTTTGGCCTGTTTCTTTGAATTTTTTTTTTTTTATATATAAATTCTATCTATCCAGTCCTAACCTACATGAAATGAATTGAAATTTTCCCATTTCTTTCTCTGTCGTGTCCTTTTTCTCCTAAAGGGATTGTAGACACTGCAGTGTAACACCTGTTCTTGGGTCTGTGACCTTTGCGTCCCTTACCACACGCCAGTTTTCGATGCACGATTTGGCTGTCCCTCAGAATGTACAATCAGCTTTTCCAGAAAGTCTGTCATACTCTCGTCCCCACACTATGAGTCTTTGGTTGTGATTTCTGGAAATGGTTCTGTTTTACTTCTCTCTCAGCCTTAAGTGAATGCTAACGTGAGTTCAGAGGAAGTTCAAGAGTTCCAATCAGCCTTGTCAATGTTTATTTAGTTCCTTTTTTCCCCTCCCCTGGGGACCAAATGCTGGCCTTGCACATTCTTTAGGTTCCTAATGGTAACTCTGGCACTCGACTCTGGGGGCTAAAAGTGAATAATAAGAGTTAGCACCACTTCTCTGGAGGCGGTGGGGATGGAGAGATTCTGGTGTAGAATGGGGGCTATGCTGGTCCAGAAGACTAGTTATGCCAGGTTTTGGTACTTTATGTTAGTGACAAAAATCCCACCCTCTCAGGGAGAAATGGCCTCTCTGTGTGATGGAGTTAATGCCCTTCCCCTTCAAAGAGTGACTGAGGAGCCCCCGATGCTGTGGTGTACGCTGCCAAGGACGGCACTTGGGAGGCGGAGGCGGCTAGGTTTCTTCAATGAGTTTCAGGCCATGAGGTGCCTTGAGAAATGTCCCCCACAGGCCCAGATATCTGAACACTTGGTCCCGATGGCAATACTGGGGAGGTTGTGGGACCTTTGGGAGGTGGAACCTTGATGGAGGAGGTGTGTGTGTCACTGGAGCCAGGCTTTGAGTGTTTGCAGCCTTGCCGTACTTCCGATTTGCTCTCTGCTTCATGCTTGAGGGTGTGACTGTGCTAACTGCTCTGGCCCCCATGCCTGCCACTCACTGCCATGCCTATCCACAGGATGGACTCTTTCATCCCTCTGGACCCAGAATGAAAACTCTTTCTCCTGTAAGTTGCTTTTGCCCATAGTGTTTTATCACAGCAGCGGAACAGAAACTATGCATCCTGTCTTTAAAAGGACAAAGGAGATCCAGATAAAAGAGCCTGTGGTCGTCCATCTTGTTTGCCATCTTTTTGCATTCCACAAAATGGAGGGTAGAAAGACCTGGGGACAGCTGAGGGATCAGGTCACAAGAAACTGTGGAATGAAGAGACGACAGGATGGACAGCCTCCTTCAGTCCCTGTTCTGGCCTCAGGAAGGAATTAGAACAATGTAAAAAAAAAAAAAGGGCATAGAAAGATTTCCCCTTCCCTCTAAACAGCAGCTCCCAAAATGTTTCTACTCCTTTAAAACTCCTGTAGGACAAGGGGTGATTCGATCTGTAGATGTCCCAGTCACTAGTATTAGAGTAAGAAACTCCAAGGAAGACATGAAACCCTTAGAAGAGCCAGCTTCGGGGTCCTAGCTTCTGTACCTGGACTGAGCCTCCACCCATGTCCAGTATGTCTCAACTGACAAAGGAACAGAGAGCAATTACTCTGTGCTCAGTGTCTCCCAGGCTGACATATGGTAGTGTGTAGTGAGATGTCCACCTTGCCCGCACCTGTTGCACTGACCATGTCCATTGGGGTGTGGGGACAGGTCGGGGCATGAGGGGGGGGGCTAGGTCTGGGGTCCCAGACCCCAGCTCGCTCTCTTACTTCCTTGGGGCAGGAACCTGCAGCAGTCATCTGTTTCTGGTGTAATTGATTTCTCTCCAAATAAACATCCATTGGCCGATTGTTTCCCAGATTCTTATTGACCACGCTATAGTGGTACTTCTGATGAGAACCTTTACTCTGCTGTACTATCCAGCTGGTGTGAGACCTGGGCAGTGAGTGTTCCCATTACTCTGGCCTTTACTTTCCCTCCCTTAAGAAACACTAACCGCTGAATTAAGAGGTTCCTATCTGGTTCCTTTGACTTTCATGTCTGCATTGATTCTGCAGGAGCTTCCAGGAAGGTTCCAGATGAATTTAGGGTAAGAAACCAAATAGCTGCAGGATTTGAACAACTATGTTCTGATGGTCAACAATAGACAAAAAAGTAGATTGGGAAGCTGGAAAGATGGCAACAACTTCCCCAAGGGGGCCAGCTCCCCTGCTCATCCACACTTCTCCCCCCTCTCTCCCTCCCCCCTTCCCCCTCCCCTCTCTTTCTCCCCCCTTCCTCCTCCCCTCTCTTCCTCCCTCCCTTCCTTCTTTTACAGATTTCACCGTGTAGCTTTTGCTGTCCTGGAACTCCTTAGGTAGACCAAACTCGGTTCAAACTCAAGAGATCTTTGTGACTCTGCCTCCCAAGTGCTGGGACCAAAGGCATGGGTCACCATCCACAGCCACACTTCTTTTGCCTGTCATCCTTGAGCAGGGCCCATGCTAACTTACTTTGTATTGTTCCAATTTTAGTATATATGTGAAGTAGATAACTGGTGCCCGGCACAAGATTCACGGGACTGGCTCAAATATAGATTAATATCATTTTATTTGGGGAGAAATCACTTACACGCGATGTAGATGACCTCTGAAAGTCCCTGTTCCGAGGATCCACACCGGCTGCCCTCTGTGACCCAATCGGGAGCAAGAGAGAGCTGGGGCCAGGACCCCAGACTTAGCTTCCCACAGGCCACGTCTGCACCCGTGTTCAGGCCCCGTGGTCAGTGCAACAGTTGCTGGTGGGGTGGATATCTCACTACAATTCCCCTTTTGGTCTAAAGGAAATATTTAGGCTTGATACAAAACTATATACAAAGACAGTAAATATCAAGTGTGCCCTAGGAAAAGGAAGAATATACACATTTAAACTCTATTGCAGTGAAGTGACAAGAGTAAAATGGGAAGAGCTCCTATCCAGTCCTAGGACGAAGGCACAACAGAGATTACTATAGAATTGCCCTAAGCTGGAAAGTTTAAATCTTGTACCTAATATTTCTATCTAGGAAGAGAGAACAAGAATTGTGACAGTCTAATCTTTAATCTCATCAAAGACCTGAGAAGGAAGATAACAATACTAGGGTAGGCAGGAAGTGCAGGCTGCAGAGATGAGCACGCCATACTTCTTTAATGTGAGAGAAAACTAAGCCCCCTCCCTCTGTGAAATAGGCCCTCTGGTTTAAGACTTCTGTTTCTAGAAAGCCAGATTCATTGTGAATCTTACCCTAAAGATATTAAGGGCTGAAAAGCAGTGCTTGGGAGCAGAATTATTGAATGTTCCTGGTAAAAGGCCAGACAGGGAATATTCTAGGCTTTGAGAGCCATACAGTTTCTGTTACAACCACTTGACACTTGTCATCTTGCACAAGGAGCTATGAAACTGTAAATAAAGGCATGTGGCTGTCCTCCAGCAAAATGTTATGTATACACACTGAAATTTGGGATTACTATAATTTTCACATGCCATGAAATACTATTCTGCTTTTGACTTTTTAAACAAAAACATCCTTAGCTTGCAGACCACACTAAACCAGGATTTGGCCACGGCTAGAGTTTGCTAATCAACATTATATAGAACAGAGTTCTTACGGATCACCCGAGGATCAAACAATAGAGTATTTACTGTTCGCTTGTTATTTGTATGTTTCCTTTTCATTTTCTTTCTAAAAAGGCAAGAGCCTCACCCTTCCCATACCTGGCTCTTTCGAGATGCTGGGGACTGAGTCTGGAGTTATCCATGTGACAAGCAAATATATTTAGCCACATTACCAACTCGTCTGATTTTTGAGACAAGGTCTCACTAAGTTGCCTGGGCTAGCCTTCAATCCATTCTGTACCCTAGATTGGCCTTGAACTTTAACCCTCCAGCCTCAGCCTTGAACTTTTGAACTTCTGCCTTCAGCCTCCCAAGTAGCTTGATTACAAACCTGTGTTTCTAAACCATCTTAGATGTCTATAACATACGGCCACAAGTTTAAAATTCATCAAAACTTCTACATCTAAATGAATGCTGCTTTTTCACTGGTACCCTTGGGAAACGATAGACTGAATGCCTCTCTGCTCTCAGTATTACACAGGGCTTTTTCGTTTGACTATTTAAGACCGGTCCTTTGCTGTTGGTCTTAGTTTTGCAGTGCTGGGATGGGACCCAGAACTTAGTTAAATACTCAACAGCTGAGCGGCTTTCTCTGGCTCCTGTTTGCTTTAAAACAAACAAGCAACCCCCCCCCCCAAAAAAAAAACCCAAGGCCGTAAACAATCATTTACTTCTGTAAGGCCAAATCACTATGGAGCTCTAGCTGATAAAGTACAGTCGAGGGAGGGAGCCTGGAACAACGTGGACACGTTAACTGAGATGGCACAGGCGGTGGGAGAACCAGCTCAGAACAATGAAGCCGAGATCAAGGCTCCAGGGCAAGAGCTGAGGATGAAGACTTTACTCTGGCGTATGGAAGAGGGTTAGAGAGGCTTGAGGCTTGATCCCTCCCTGCCTCCCTTCCCTCCCTCTGTACTTGTGCTGGTGAGAACTCTACCATTGAGCTACATCCCCAACCCACCAGAGTCTATTTTTAAAAGTTATGGGCTGTGAAGTTTGATCTTAGCAGGCAACATTCCCCCTGAGGAACACACACATTGATGGAAAACCAGGAGGATGGCGTTCAAGAGTTGATACTAGAGACAGGAGCTGTAATCAACTCCAGAGCCATTGATTGTTTCTGGGTGGTGGTGGTGGTGTTAATGTATGCACTAACATCTTGTATACAACTTACTTGGTTAAAATGCTCATTGTTCTTTCAGGAATTGTGATAGTGTATGCACACTTGTTTTGTGTTTTGGTATAGGGGAGGGTTGTCATTCCAGGCAGTTCAGAGAAACACCTAGGCTGTGTGTGGTTAATTAAGCTCAGCAATTAGGAGGTAGAGGCAGAAGGATGGCGAGTTAGAGGCCAAGCTGGGCTGTACAAGACCCTGCCTCAAAAATTCCAACCTGGAGAAAAAATTCACTGGCTAAGCCCCAGCCCTGCTCTGCCAAGAGGACCTAGGCTCAGTCTCCAGCACCTACTTCAGGCAGCTCACAATCACTTGTAACTCTAGCCCTAGGGCAGTGGTTCTCAGCCTTCCTAATGCTGGGCCGCCATTTGCTACAGTTCCCCATGTTGTGGTGACCCCCACCACAAATAGAATTATTTCACCACTACCTTATACCTATAATTTTGCTACTGTTATGAATTGTAATGTAAATATCTGACATGAGACCTTCAAAGGGGTCTGACCCACAGGTTGAAAACCACTGCTATGGGAACCTGGTGCCCTCTTCTGGCTCCTTCATCTATCTGCACTCACATGTACATACGCATACATGGTTACACTCACAGACCAACCAGTCAACTGCGAGCGAGAACCCCAGGGAAGAGATTATTTGCACAGGCCGAGCAACTGATGAAAATTCAATGATTATGGAAGATTTTGGAGTGCTGCTTATCTAGTAGCCTACTTTCAATTTTCTAGACATCTTTAGCCCCCAAGGAGTCATTCCTTGTCCACCTTTGTATCAGACTTAACATCCTGATAAAAACCTTTAAAAATATTAATTTAAGAAAACCTATTCTTGGCTGGGCAGTGGTGGCAGTTGCATTTAATCCCAGCGCTCAGTAGGCAGAGGTAGGTGGATCTCTGTGAGTTTGAGGTCAGCCTGGTCTACAGAGCAAGTTCCAGGACAGGCTCCAAAGCTACACAGAGAAACCCTGTCTCAAAAAACAAACAAACAAACAAACAAACAAACAAACAACATATCCTCTACTAGTGGAAGCCTAAGGACGCTGTTAGCTAACATGTGAAGCTTATGGACAAGATACCTTCATCCTTTGGGAATTTGATATTTCCACCAGCATATTTTAATTTTATTTGTTTTAATTTCATGTGCACTGATGTTTTGCTTTCATGTATATCTATGTGAAGGTATCAAGTCTCCTGCAACTGAAGTTACAGACAACTGTGAGCTGCCTGTAGATGCTGGTAATTTAACCTGCTTCTTCTGGAAGAGCAGCCAGTGTTCATAAACGAGGAAACATCTCTCCTTCCCCCTGCCAATGTATTTTAAAAATACCTTGATTTATAGCTTTCTATGTTCTGTTACTATAAAAACTCCATGTGTGGCTGGAGAGAGGATTTGGTAGTTAAGAGCACTGGCTGCTCTTCCAGAGGACCGAGTTCCATTCCCAGCATTCACATGGTAGCTCACAACCATCTTATAATGGGATTCAATGCCCTCTTCTGGCATGCAGGTATACATACAGAGTACTCATATACATAAAATACATAAATAACTCTTAAAAAATAAAGCAAACAACTCCATGAAACTGCCCTAATGTTGGAACATTGTGTTTGCAGAGACCTAAATGTGTTGCTGGGTCACAGTCACTCAAATTTGGCTCCAGAATAAATGATCTCCTATTCCCTTTGAGGTGAAAGCTGAATTTTTACCTTGATACAACCAACTGACTGAACAACTGACCAATAGACTAACCAACCATCCAACCAACCAACCAACCAACCAACCAACCAACCAACCAACCAACCAACCAACCAACCAATGAGAAGCATATGTGTGGAAGACAGAGGATGCTGTGGGTGTGGTTGGTTCAGGGCTGGGGAAAAGTGGTTTATTGTGTTCCTTGAGGACACATCAGAGAAAGAATAGTCTGATGTTGGCCTTTCTTCCTTGTGCTACCTGTGGACCCAGAGCTTCTTGCAAATTGGATAAGCACTGTCCCATGGAGTCACACTGTGTGACAGTTTTTAGTCATGCCCAGGAGAATTATTTAGCTTCAAATATGGTTGCTGAGTGGCTGCTCTCTGCTCAGCCTCTCCTTCACTCTCTCTTCCCTGAGTCAACTGTGCAAAGATTTGGTCACATGACATTGAAAGCCTGCGACTTTGCCAAGAAGAAGAGCATGGTGGAAGGGAGGCCTGCTGCCAGGACCAAAGCCTGCTGCCAGGACCCTTGTTCCCAGATGTGGACAGAGAACAGCAAGGCTCTACACAATGTCCTTGGCCCCTCTCCTCAGCAGGCAGCCAGCCTTCCCTTGGGGTGCTTCTCCACTCCCCTATTCTCCCAACTCCCAGGAGCCAGACTGGGCACCCTGGAAGCAATCTGCTCTGTCTTCTCTAGGAGTTGACAGTTATCTCTCAGGTGAGTTTGGGGTTTGCAATTCAGGAGAAGGATGGAAAGAGTACCTCTTCAAGGGAAGTTCAACAAGGTGTGTATGGCAGAACACTGGGGTCATCACAGTCCGAGGCCACTCGGGCTGGCTGGGTTCAGGGCTATTCCTTTCCTGCAGGGTTGTTCCTGTTTCTCTACAAGATACACTTATTGGCTGAGAGCAGTAACTGCTGTTACTTTAAAGGAGACCGACTCTTGGTGGAGGCAATGGGATCAGGAGTTCAAGGTTATCCTGGGCTACAGAGTTAAAGGCCAGCCTGGTCTACTTGAGGAAAAGAAAAAACCCACTATGAAGTGTTATTATAGAAATTACGTGACAGGTGTTGTCTTTGTTTGGGTTCCTATTGCTGTGATAACACTGTGACCAAAAGCAACTTGAGGACAGAAGGGTTTATTTGGCTTTTATATGCTGAATCCCAGTCTATTGAGGACTGCAGCAGAGACCATGGAGGGGTGCTGCTTACTTTGCTCAACCTGTTTTCTCCCACAACCCAGGACCACCTGCCCAGGGATGGCACCGCCCACAGGGAGCTAGGTCCTCCCACTTTAATCATTAATGAAGAAAATGCCCCCCAAGACTTCCCTACAAGCCCATCTAATGGGGACATGTGCTCAGTTCAGACCCTCTATTCAGATATGTCTACGTGTCACATCGACAGAAACCAATTGGTACAGATGTCACACATCAATGACTATTTTTTTAAAGTGGTAGATTGCTAGTCTTCCTGTAAGACACCCATTATCTACCCCTAACTACTTGTCAGATGTTATTTTCAGTGCTGGGGCGGGGAACACAGTACCTGACAGGGTCTAAGTGAGCACTCTACAATTGTCAGCCCAGGCATGACAATTCCAAAGGCCACTCTTCTGGGGGACAAGCTTTGTGGGGTGTGTGTGTGTCTGTCTGTCTGTCTATCTGTGTCTATTCTGTCTTTCTGTGTCTATTCTGTCTGTCTGTCTATCTGTGTCTATTCTGTCTGTCTGTCTTTCTGCCTGCTTGCTTGTCTGCCTGCCTGTGTAGGTTAGAGGACAACATTTGTCCTTGCACTTTTGCTTGAGACAGGCAGAGCTCCTTGGCCCTTGAGTGCCAAGAATATGCTTGTTGCCATTCCCCATGCTGCCATTGCTGCCAACCTGCTACCTCTGGAACTTGCTATATAGACCAGGCTATCTTAAACTCACAGAATCCACCTGCCTCTGCCTCCCAAGTACTGGGACTGATGGTGTGTGCTTATGACTACCTTGTGGATGACAGTATTGGGGCCTCGAGATTAAATTAGCTTCTTATGTTTCCAAGGAAGCAGCAGCCTCCCCAGCTTTGTCCTTTTAGGGGCGATAAAGTGAACAAACATCAAATTTACCATTTTTGTCTGCTTTTGTTTTTTTGAGATAGGGTCCTCTGTAATCCAGGCTGGTCTTGAACTCATTATGTAGCTGAGGATAGCCTTGAATTTCTGATCCTTTTGCCTCCATCTCCCAAGATGGGCAATACCATACTAGCTTTTAAAATCATTTGTGTGCCCTATTTTTATAGTCAAATTTATTCATAATCGCTCTACTCTTACTATGTACTTATTTTGCAAGGTAAATCGCTAATTTATGTTAGTTCTATGACTGAGCTACACCCTTGACCCCTGAATTCATGTACACACACACACACACACACACACACACTTAAAAAGTAATTTTTAAAAAAGAACAAACTGAACTGAAGGCATATCTCAGTTGCATTTAGCAAGGCTTGTGATTGGGTCAAATCGGATAAACATCCCTACAATGAAAAGGAGATGTATTCACTTCACAGCCCCCAAGGGAACAAGATTTCACAATACTTTACAGCAGGTCTTCTGTATTTTCCAGGAGTAGAACGCTTGTCTAACAAGTGAGATACCCTAGGTTCAATCACCAGCCCTGCAAACAAAACAATACCCCCAGTTTTTTTTTTTAAATAAAGAACCATCATTTCAGAGGGATTAATTGAGAAGAAGGGAGTGGGAAGGGGACAAGAGGAGGTATGGGGGGTGTGAATGTGATCAAATTCATTATATACTTGTATGGAAATGTCATGATGAAACTCATCACGTGTAACTGAAATATGCCAATAAAAATAAAAGACAAAAAGAATATTTTACGTGGTACTAATAGCATTATATCTCTTATTCTTTCTTTGTTCTGTTGCTCATATCTCACATATTTAAGAGAAACAGTCTCTCTCTCTCTCTCTGTGTGTGTGTGTGTGTGTGTGTGTGTGTGTGTGTGTGTGTGTGTGTGTGTTTGGACTGTAAATAAACTCCCGAGGATAAACAAGCAACATTTCCTTCAGGGCCTCAGAGTATGTAATAAATCTCAGATCTCTACTGTGTGGCAGAGAATGCATTTAGGAATCCAGGGAGCCCCATGACTGAGGTGCTGCCAAGCTCAGCAGCCTCTTCCTGGGGCCCCTCACTTCAGTCCGACCGACACCCCACCCTGCCTGCTCCCACTGAGTGTTTCTACCAAAGAAGTGGAATCAGAGCTAATGCTTGCAATTCAGAACCTCTACCCTTTCTTTCAACCCCTTTGTGGAAGCGAGCAATGGTGTCAACCTGCTTCCTGCTGGCACTGAGGAGTCAGCAGAGAAATGACAGCCAGACCCGACTACTGTCCAATGTATTGCTGACAAGCAGCAAAGGCATGTAGGAAGTCTGCCTGCCATGGTACCCTCACTGAGCATCCAGGATCTGGAGACAGTCCGGCTACAGGCTGGCCAGCTCCTGGTAGAGTGTGGACTGATGAAGACCCCCCCCCCCCAGCTGAAGGCTCATGGTTTCTGAGTGCTGGTGCCTCCCTGGAGCCTCAGAGGATTTCTTGCAATTCCCTTCTGTCTTGTCACATGCTTAAAAACAAGCCCAAAATTTCACAGCTTATATAATTGAACCATTTGGGATTCATTTTAAATTTGGGACTACTATAACTCCTTCATGCAATGAACTGTAAAGAGTCAAGAAAAAAATGTTGGACAGCATAAGGTGGACTTGGCGAGATTAAAAAAGAAAAGGAGAATATGAAGTTGCGTGGGTAGGGAAGTGGGGGGGTGGATCTGGAAGGAGTTGTCTGAGGGAATGAATATTATCAAAATATATTGTATGAAATTCACAAAGAATAAAAATGTTAGTTTTAAGAAAGAAAAGAAAAGAAGTCATAGGAAGCAAGTACTAGATAAGATCCAAGAGTGCCCAGAACCACAGTTCCTTCTGCAGGGATCCCAAAGCTAGAGCAGTTACACACACACACACACACACACACACACACACACACACACACTGCTCTACAGTTCTGTGGATGGACTCAATAGGCCAGGCACAGCTCGCGGCTGCCGTTAGCTGGCTGTTCCTCATGCATCTTTCTCAAAGATCTAACTTTTATCTGTCCTGTGCTCTCTTCAGCAGACTTCCCTCCAGTCCCCTCTTATATCCGAACCAGTCATTGGTTCCCATTCAGGCTTGTAAACCCTCCTGCTTCTTCCTTTGGCTCTGGGGCCTGGGAGCCTGGGAGGCTGGGAGGCTGTCAGAAGACTTCATCTCTGGGGCAGATGCAGCACTGGAGAAGAGAAAGGTAACTAGATGTGGCTGTTCACAGGCGGCCTGGGGCACTGTCCTTTTCCCAGTGTGCACCCAAAAGGGCCTCTAGAGGCCTGAGCAATGGCAGCCTTCTCTTCATCTGTCTCTCCTCCTGCTGTTTGAGTCCACTTTTCAGAGGACTTGGAGTTGGAGACCTGGATTGCCTTTGGGCCCCTTTCTTTTAGACTCTGACACACGGTTCTAGAGTCACAAGCCCAATTCATCTCATCTCCAACTGATCTGACAGTCCAGAAATGACCGAGAACATCCTGAGATCACATCCCACCACTAGAGTTTAGGTTCTAAAGTGTCCTGGGCTGGAATGAAGCCTTGGGGGGTTGAATCCAGAAGACTAACCCATAGCCTGAAGATAGGGGCTTCATACTAGACAGAACAAGGGACATCACTCTACCTTTCTAGAGTTTGATGGGGGGTGGTGGTAAGCAGTCAAGGGGGACTGGAAGGACTGAGCTGAGAGAAGATGGGAAGAACCCTGCCCCCCTGGAGCCTGGAGAGGTCTTGGTAGCAGTGTGGTGGCAGGGGGCCAGAGTTCCAGGGAAAGGCAGGCAGGACGAAGGGTCTGAGTAGCCTTATAGGGAAGCAGTTTCACCAGCAATTCCAGGCTCAGAGTTGACTTAGCCAGTTCAGAGCAAGCCTTGGCTCCTTCTTTCTGGTGTGTCATGAAGAGCACGTGCTTGGAACCCAAACCCGAGTGTCCCCAGTCACTCTCCTCAGACTGCCACATAAAGGCCTCCTGCAAGGTCTCAGAGGGGGAAGCCTCAGAGTTGGATATGAGGGATAATTATTAGTACCCAAGTAGACTGTTCTGCTATGCAAGGAGTAGGAATAGGCTTAGCCCACCCTTCCCATTTCTCCCAAAGGGAAAATCTTTGCTGGACTTGAGGGAGGGCGAGCTCACACCTTTAATCCCAGCACTGCTACAGAATTTCTTTTCTTACCAAGTAAGTAGTGGGAGGCAGAGACAGGTGGATCTCTGTGAGTTCGAGGCCAGCCTGGTCTACAAAGTGAGTTTCAAGACAGCCAGGGCCACACAGAGAAGCCTTGTCTTGAAAAGCAACAACAATAAAACAAACAAACAAGTACAAAAGAATGGCCTTATCATGAAGGGAGAAAGATGTGGCCAGATTGCCATGTTCTTTCTGGTTATGTTTCTGCCAGAGCATCTTAATTAGTTCTTTGCTGTAGCTCTACAATGTTAGGAAGAGGTAGGCCTGTGAACTGATGGTACTCCCAGAGAACAGGAAGTCTCCCGAGTGAGGGCTCTAGCTGCTATTTCCACTGAAGACATAGGTGGTCTATCATCAGAGAGAGCAGGTGGCTCATGAAAACAATCTTAGGGTAGAACACATGATGGAGACGGGTCAGGGACTAGAGGGCTGCAGGTCATCCTGGCTCCCGGCAGTGGGAGGGATGGGTCCCCAGAACCTGCTCTACCAATCTCAGTACCAGGCCTGCTTCCTTCCCACTAGCCTCCATAGAAGGCCACCCGTAGGTGTCCTGCTCCATGGTCAGCCCCTACTTCCTGATAGCACAATCTTTCGTCTCCAGACAGAATTCCATTTGCATCCAGAGTATTTAATTTACTATAAAATTTCTCTCTACATCCAGACAGAACATGCTATGCCAGTCACACTTACCTCCCTAGGTAAGTCACTCACGAAACGCCTGGTCAACTGAAATAGAATGACCGTAGCCAACGGCACAGCTGCCCTTGTCAGAGGTGGTCCAGGGGGACTGAGATGCCATTGCCTCCACCTGCCAGACTCCACTTCCTGGTCATCTCTTCTGCCCTAGGAGACAGGACCACACCCCTTACATGAATGCTGAGTCTCCAGCATTCTCCCCTGTCTTTCCCATGAGACCTTGCTCATACTTTCTGGAGAAAATCAAGCAGTCAGATGAGGCCTCCCTCCTTCCCCTCCCCCTCCCCCCTCCCCCCCCCCATGCAGTTGACCTCTCCTTGCTTTAGCAACACGTTTGCCTCTTGTCTGTTTCTGTCTAATGTCACCCTCTCCTTTGACTCTGGGACCCATCCTTTTTCTCCTCAAGATCTTGCTTGATGTTTGCCCATTCTGTCTGAAAATCTTAACCCTTCCTTTTGCTCTCATCATTTAAAATTAAAGAAAAATTGGAGACTTGAGGGTACAATTGAGGGGTAAAATGCTTATTTTTGAATGTGTGGAGCCCTGATCCCCAGCAAAACTTGAGAGAGATATACAGAGAGCCAGTCAGGACTACACAGAGAAACCCTGTCTTGGAAAAAAAAAAAAAAAAAAACCACAAAACCCAAAATCACAAGTCAAACAATGGTAAGTGAGGAGTGTCGATCCTGTGCATACATGCAATGTAGCATAGATACAAGGGCAGATGTGCATAAGTGGTCCTGGGAGGGAGAGAGGGTCTGTACGAGATCTCATCATGCTACTCATAATGGCCAGCAATTTAAAATGTATGAATTATTTACTTCTGGAATCTTCCATTTAGTAATTTCCAACCACAGGTAACTGAAAATGGTGGGAAGTCGGGTGATAGGAAGTGCATTATAGGAAGATAGAATGAATGAAAGAAAGGAAGGAAGGAAGGAAGAAGGAAAGCAGAAACTCTTGCTCCTCTTAAATCTCACAGAGCTCCATTTTAAATTCTCTTCATTTTACTTTCACTGTGCATTTACTGATGGGCTGGCAACTGCATTCCTACTCCTCCATCCTCCCTTCCCTGAACCAGTGCCCCTTCGAGGTATTCCAGTGTCTATTCTTGCACCCCTATGAGGGAAGGAGTCTTTCCTTTATTATTACTTCTCCTCCTCCCCCCTAATCTTCCTCTTCCTTCCCCTTAACCCTCCTCCTTCTCCTCCTCTTTCTCTTTCTTCTCCTCCTCCTCCTTTCTTCTTCTCCTTCTCTTCCTTCTTCTTCCTTCTCCTCTTCCTCCTCCTCCACCTTCTTCATAGTATCTAGCCGAGGGTGGTCTTGAACTTGCAATTTTCCTGCCTCATCATCCGGAATGCTGGGATTACAGCCACTCTCTACAACACCTAGCTGCTGTGTTTCTAAAGCAGTTCTTGCATCATCGAATTCCTCCCTAAAAGCATCCAACAGACTCTTTCCTGTGGCCCACGAGGCCCTATAAAACTGGCCCTTTCTGTTTGCAGCTGCCCATCTCAGCCCGCCCCCAGTGCTAATGCCTTATTTATCTTCCTCATCTCACCTGTTGCATCTTTGTCTTTCAGGTGCCAGATTTAATGACTGCTCAGACAACTTGCCCTGACTTCTGAGCTAAAGGAGCCCCAGTTGCTTATCTGTGCTTAACTTTCTGTGTAGCATTTATCAGTATATGATTACCTCATGTAGTCATTATGTATGTCATCTCTCTCTGACAACACACTGATCCTCCCACACCTTGAGCTCTTGAATGTAAAGTTCTCGAAGCAGGGATCTGTATGTCTATCGCCAGTGCCTAGGACTCTAACTTGGCACATGGCAGGCACTGAATAATTGGGGTGCCTCCAACACTCTTGACTCGTGTGCTGTGGTAAGAATCCATACAGGAAGTTGTGGAGCGTGTGAAACCTTTCCTCTCTTCTAGGTCTTTGCCCAGTCCATGGCTATCTGCCCCTTCCTGTTTTTGTCCCATTTCCTAGCGTAAGATACTTGCCAGGTGGGTGTTGGGTAAGGCGTAGATGGGAGAATGGGAGCCAACATGTCCAAAAACACAGGCCAAAGTCCAGATTGATGGTATCAAGCCCGAATGACTCCAGCTGCATCTAATTTAACCTGGGCCGACTCACTGGAACCTTGTGGGCTAGTTGTCTGATTCTGCTCTTTTCCAAGCTTCAATTAAGGGAGCAACAAAAGATCCCTGTTATGAGCCGTGAGTGGTGATCTCATCAGCTAAAACAAATATTTTCTTTCTGGGTATATTTATAGAACTCTTTCTTGTTTCCTTGGACGACCCTGGCTGGCATCATCTGTTTACCTTGTCTTCATCTGGGGCTGTATGTGTGGGAGCAGCATTTTATCTCTGCCTCCTGGCTGTGCTGGATTTCAAATTCTTCTCTTTGCTTTCATTTGCAGGGCTCTTGTCAAGTCAAACAGTTTGTAATCTCCAGTTGCCAAGGCAGTAACTAGTATTATTTAAAAGAAGAAGGAGGCAAAGAAGGAGGAAGAGGAGAAGGAGGAAGAGGAGAAGAAGGAAGAGGAGAAGGAGGAAGAGGAGAAGGAGGAAGAGGAGGAGGAGAAGGAGGAAGAGGACACCTTGGCTCCAGCCCAGCGCTGATTTTTCTAAGCAATGCCTCTGTCTTCCCATAGGGTGGAATTTGGTATTTATTTCCCCCTTTTCTACCAGTGCTTTGGATGCTAGGCCATCCTTGGTACCATCACTGGGTATGAAGTACATACCATTTCCATAGACACTTAAACCCATGCCCAACTCTCTCCTAGGGTGTTGGCTCCTTCTCACACAGAGGGAAGCTGTCTTTGCATCTCTTAGCCTCTTAGATCTAAGATCTTCCCTTCTTGGTGATGGCTGCTCAGCCATGCATTCTGAAGTGAATGTTTGTCTTTTCAAGACAAGGAGGGTTTTTCTGTGTAGCCTTGGCTATAACTGGAATTAGCTGCGTAGACCAGGCTGGCCTCGAACTCACAGAAATCTGCCTGCCTCTGCCTGCCTCTGCCTGGCTCTGAGGCACATTTTTGAGAGGCTGGAAAACATCGTGTTTATGCCCAAAGCACCGATGGACATAGAGTTGACAAGCATATGATGCAGAGTAATGCCAGGAGGAAAAGTTCAGGAAGATGTTGGAATGCTTACGGTGACCACAAGACAGTCCAGGAACTCACTAGGTGGCTGACTGCGCTCGCATGAGCCACTCTCTGAAGTTTCACTTTCAGTGAAGAAGCTAAAACACATCCCACTAAGTTATAAATGTCTGCTAAGAGTTAAAGGGGTATTGTCCACTAATAAGCCCGGCGACATTTTGGATAGGAAAGGAGGAGGCACCGGCTGGGATCGTAGGCTGACACCAAGTAGGGGCGCCACTGCTTGTTGGAAAGCTTGGATTCACTGATCATAGTTTTAAAATAGAAAAATTTAGACATGGCGCCTGTCAAAAGATTTTTTATTACTAATTGGAGATGTATGAGGCTTCTTCAGAGATGTCAAAATTCTGTGGATAGTTTGGTGATTTTTTGTTATCAAGACAGAACCTCTGTGTGTAGCCCTGGCTGTCCTGGAACTCACTCTGTAGACCAGGCTGGCCTCAAACTCACAGAGATCCTCCTGCCTCTGCCTCCTGAGTGCTGGGATTAAATAAGTGTGCCACCCCTGCTTGGCTAGTTTGGGATTTTATGGCAAAGGAGAACAGAGTTTGGGGGTCTGAACAGTTCTAGAAAGGCCAGAACTTGTGATCACACAGGCTTTGTCCCTAAGTCAAAGCTTCAGGCTTCTGCCAGCTTCGCCTTCCCAAAAGGCTGTTTGCTGTCAATGCCTTGGTGTGATGGAGATGGGAGCAGGTGTAGGTGGGTGTGTGGGCGGAAGAAGAGCACCTGGGGCACTTTCCCATGTGCAGCAGCCCATGAGCCCAGGGCACCAGCTCTGTGGGCATGCCCCATGTGCTGGGATGTGCCTGGCATGCATTGAAATGAGTTCCTGGGCAAGCTTCAAGACCACGAAGTCACCTTTCTCTCTCTCCTCTCGGTTTTGAGCCAGAATCTTTCTGGTGCTGACCCATGTCCAAATTTGGCTGTAAAGGAAACAAACAGACAAAACACAGTGGCAGCACCTGCCTTTAATCCCAGCACTCAGGGGACAGAGGCAGGAAGATCTCTGTGAGTTTGAGGCCAGCCTGGTCTAGAGTGAGTTCCAGGACAGGCTCCAATGCTGCACAGAGAAACCTTGCCCTGAAAAACAAAAGAAAAAACAAACAAACAAAAAAAAAAAAAACCAAAAAGTGGCTGGGAACAACTGGAAACAGTCTGTAATAAGCAACAGTGACAAGTGACTGAATACTAGGAGACAGATCTTTTTCAAAATGCAATTAGGACGGCCTTACATTCGGGGGAGGCAGATGGGGATGGCGAGAGGCACTTTTGGATGTGGAAGGGATATATGTAATACTCAAGGTTCTTGTTTCGTTTTTTAAAATCTCTATTGAGAGGCAAATACAAACCAAACTGGGCTTTGTGTGCAGCTCCAGAGACTCGGGGTTAATGTAGGAAGTATTGATTGGGATGTCTTGCTAAGCTCAGTCTTTCACGTTACCTCGTTTTTTCTTTCTCTACAAGCTATGGAGGATCAAGGCGTAGGGAGAGTTTAGTTATAATGGAGCTAGTTAAATTTACAAAGGACCTGTGACCCAGACCCTGGATGGGCACTGCAGAAGCCAGGGGATACATGCACCTGCTGTCTTCTGACATGTTTTGGTCTTAGGTTTAACTGTTCTGGTACTTTCCACTTGGCGGGTTAGATGGAGTATAAGAGAGCGTTAACAGGAGTATGATAGAGCCACGAACATGTGTTCTGCCTCAAGCACTTGCTAACTTTCAGATCTTCACAAAGCACACTCTCCTCATTGATACTGTAGCTGCTTTTCCAGCTTACTTTTCACGCCATGAAGCTTGTCAAGTAAGAAATAAATATGACAGTGGCTATAAATTGTGTCTGGTGCAAACACAGCACATCTGTCCTTCCGGATAAACTCTTCTTTAAGCTCCGATGGAGATGCTCCCGTCTGGAAGTGTTGATGGAAACTGCCTGCAGGTTTGAATCTTAGAACCTGTGAAATCCACCCTTTCAAACAGCCACTCATTTATCAGCATCCCTTTGCTGAAGGCTGCTGCCTGGCACTGACCTCCCTCCCAAGTGCTGGGATTGCAGGCACTCACCACTGCGCTCAGTCCAACAGTCTTAATGCATTGCAAGAAGCAAAGTAAGTTTGGGGTGTCTGCCACTTAGGAGGACAGGGGAGGCATAGCAATGGGAAGCCATATTGCCATGCCTGCTTTGTTCAGGGTTAAGGTTAGATTAGAATTTTAGAAATGTCACTCCTAATCCAGAGGGCGAGCTGGAGGGGCAGGACTGCAGTCATGGAGGCCCTTGCAGCCACGCAGAATAGTGAGCGTGTCCTGACGGAGAGGGCAGGGAAAGGGCAGAGATGCTTCTGTAGGGAGTGAGGGTGGGGGCTGGGAAAACCGGGAGATCTGAGAGCTCCTGCCAATGCATAGACCCAGGGTTAGGCTGGAGAATGGGTGTGAGGGGAGATGGAGGTCATCTTAAATGATGTTAAATACCAAGGAAGCTTCCCTCCAATGGTTTAAAATAAACTGTGGTAAAATGCACCTAGCAGCCAGGCATGGTGGCACTCATCTTTAATCCCAGTACTCAGGAGGCCGAGGAAGACAGATCTCTCTCAGTTCCAGGCCAGTCAAAGCTACATAATGAGATGGGTCTCAAAAAAAAAAAAAAAAAAAAAAAAAAAAAAAAACCCACAATAATAAAGCCCACGGCGTTTTACCATCTTAACCTTTAAAAGTGAACCAAGCACTCTACATCAAGAATACTAAGTGTGGGGTGGGTCCGAGAGATGGCTGCTCACGTGAAGTACTTACTGCCGTTTTCCCCAAAAAGCTTGGGTTCACAGCCCCAGAACTGGGATGATGGAATAAAAGATGTGGGGCTGGGTGTGGTGGCACTCGCTTCTAGTCCTAGTACTTGGGAGCCAGAGGTGGGATGACAGAAAGTTCAAGGCCAGCCTGAACTACATAGTAAGCTCAAGTTGAGTAGGATTTTGCTCTCCATTCAGTGAAAACAGTATCCTTCATCACCAGGGCTACCATCATTTCCACCACAGAACTCTTTTCCTCATTAAAAACGGAAACTCTGCTCCCGACACCATCCCCAGCTTCTGGAATTCTATGAATTTCTGGATGAATTTGGCTATTCTAGGAGCCGTATATAAATGGGACCGAGTAATATTTTCTTTTTGTAGCTGGGTGATTTCACTTACTATAATGTCCCCAAACTGTCAGAATAGTTTTTTTCCTTGTAAGGCCAAATATCTCATTACAAATACTTTAAGTTCTTATTATGATGCACAATTAAAAATGTAGTTTATATTATGATCTGTTACACATGTATATATTATTGAAGTCATATCTCATTAGTAAGTGTTATACAATGTGTATTACTTAAGTAAATATTTTAGATCCCAACCACACTTCTTTTAGGTGAAGTACTGGCATGTTCCTATTCTGTCTCTTTATAAAAACAATGCTGCTACAACCCTCTAACTCAATTTCATGACATGCTAATGGGTTGTGATCCCTAGTTTGTAAATAATCGGTCTGTTTAGACAGTGAAGTTATCCAGGAAAATAGCAAGACTCAGTGTGGAGTAGTGCCAAGGCTTTGAATGAATCTGGAGGGGCAAAAACTGTGCCACACATTTGTCTCATGAATGGCCTGCAACTGCAGCACAGTCTACTAAATTAAGTTCAGACTATCGGTTTGTATCACATATAAACAGAATAATTCAAGGCTATGCTGACTTTCCCCACCGGGCTGCAGCTGGCACAGGGTCTTTTGCGTTGATTTATTCGCTGCCAGTGACCGTTGCTCTCTATTTTTCTGTATCCATCATATTCCCAGGCTCCATTCTCTACTCTTGGAATGGGGAGTAGCATCCAGAGCAGGAGTGGTGGCCTCTAGATGGCCCAGAATCCACAGAGGTCTAGAATCCCCAGGAGAGGGGCACTGTGTGTACTGGATGGTGGGTGTGGCTGAGCCCCCAGGCTGCATGCTGGGCATGCCTGGAAAGGAGTGGAGTGCAGGCTTTGGGGAGCACTGAGAATGGAGGGCAAGCACCCCTCCCCCGCAGGGTGTACATCAGGGTACCTGATGGTCCAGGATGTTCAGAGACTTTCATCATTGCCTTCCTGGGTCACTGCTCTCTCAGCTGTATCTGTTAACTATTAACAAACCAATGTCCCCAGGGAGTCACTATCATTAATTAGCTAAGCTCTGTGGCATCTCACAGGATGAGGTCAGACTAGTCAGCCTGTGAAAAGCAGAGAAAAATTAATGTGGGGTGAGGGGAGAGGGCTAAGGGGTGGGGTGGGACCGGGCGCCATCTGCATTCCTCTGGCACCTCCGGTGTTCCGTTCAGCAGTGGCTGTTGAGGACATGGCAGAGTCTGCTTTTGGCACACTGGCTTAAGAGTGGTGTAGGAGTGGTCACATGAGCAAAGGACTTACTCAGAAAAATGGGTCTGAGGTTGTTTCCATCACAAACTTAGAACTCAGTGGTAGATAGCTAGGTAGGGAGTAGGTGGGGAGCTTCTCGGGATTCTGAAGAGGCCGAGGGACTTAACCAATGAGAATCACAGAGTACCTTGGATGGAACAGCTCTTATCTAACACAAGGGAGGCCCTGGACGCTAGCCCCAGTGCTAAATAGAGCAGTGGTTCTCAACTTCTCAACCTTCCTAATGCTGTGACCCTTTAATACAATTCTTCATGTGGTGGTGACCCCAACCATAACATCATTCTCCTTGCTACTTCATAGCTGTAATTGTGCTACTCTTATGACTTGTGATGTAAAGTTTTGTATTTTCTGATGATCTTAGGTGACCCCTGGGAAAGGGTGCTTCAACACCTCCCCCCAAGGGTCGTGACCCACAAGTTCAGAACCGCTGAGATGGAGACAGGAAAGGGAGAGAAAATGAGGGGGCGGGGATAAACACACAGACTGGTTTGGAGATTCAATTATACAAAAACTTTAACATTTTATGCAACTTTTCTGTATATGGCACTGTATTACTCAAGGTTCTATCTGAACGATGCCTGCATTTTACCCTTATAACCCTGTGAGGTTAAGAGTGATCAGTGACTGTTCCAACTCCATAATCCCTGCCCCTTTCCTCCTGAGAACCTAAGTGTGAGCAGCTTGGTCTGTGTGAAGTAGAAAAAGAACCTGGATGCTCTGGCTCAGACCCAGGGCTTCCTCTGCCTAACTCTGCCAGCCCTTACTTGTTCCTGTCCTAGCTAGGAGAAGGCTCCTATTCTGGTCTACAGAGCTAGCACTGTGTGTGCTGTGTTCATGTGTCTGATGGGCATCAAGAATTTGGTCCTCTCTGAATAAATCTTGGTCCAGACTCTCTCCCCACTGGCCAACTCAGTACCCAGTGATCCATCTCCAGCACCACAGACATTTTTAGATGGAGGAGACCATTAAGCCTGCCTGCTGGCCTGCCTGAAGGATTGTTTCAGCTCAAGGGGTCAGGATCAGCTAAGGCAAAAGCATAGGAAGTCCCTATCTCAAAAGAGGAAAACAAAACAAGACAAGAAAACCGAAGTGATTAAGGCTGGCCCATACATAGTTCAGTGAGCCATGGTCAGGGTTAGGAACATGGGATGGAGCAGCCGGCACACAGGCATTGGGAACCTCTGCTCCTCTGAGTCCTGGCTTGCCCATCTGCTGAGGGGTCCTGGGCTGCTAAGACTGCCCACTTAGCCCAAGCCACTCTGCACACTGGAGACCATTGTTCTGTGCTGCCTAGGGCCAAGGACATGCTGCGGGGCATCCTGACCTAGTGAATGGCTGTCTTTGGGAGTCATGCTTTCTTCTCTCAGGGCAAACTAATTTACTGCAGATCCAAATAGCTCCAATGGATGCTGGGCCTCAGGAAGGCCACAGATGGCCTCTGGCACAGAATTCCAGGGCAGGAAGTACTTCTTGAGGGTCTCACATTAGCTTCAAGCAGACAATCTCTACTGTGGAAATCTATTTAAACCCTGCCCACATCTAGACGGTTCTTCTTAGTTTCAGCCTTGTTTTTCTGTCCCCAGGTCTTCCAGCTAAGTACTGATTCTTCATTGTGTTGTTGACGCCAGCCCTATATTTTAACAGAATCAAGTTTTCACCTCTGCTGCCTCCCTGAGGTTGAGGGAGAAGATAAATCTGAGGCTTAGAGAGAATGCAGGCCACCCACATCCTCCTGCCTTAGGAAGAGGGGTAGAAGGGAGCTGTGTCCAAGAACACAGTGTGCTCTTCTTCAAAAGGCTGCATTGGAAGGTTCCCATAGCCAACCAAGGACCTGAGGGGAGCCTGGGGCAGACGAGACATAGACGAACAGAAGGAGTTGGGGGGAGCAGAGGGGCTGGAGATCTTGTGTGGAGAAGTCAAGTTTCCAGGTAACGGGTGAGTTTTGAGTCAGGTAATAGGCCTGGAAAAGCCACACCTCTTTATTTCTCTGCTTCAAGAAGCCTGGTTACTCATTAAGCCAAGTGATTCTCCTCATTCCTCCAATCAACATCCACGGACCCAAGGCCTGGAGAGAGGGCTCAGAGACTAAGAACACTGGTGGCTGTAGATGGTTCCTGTCCTGCCTGGTCCCATATCCCTTTAGGCCCAAATAAACACACAGAGGCTTATATTACTTATAAACTGTTTGATTGATGACTCAGGGTTCTTACTGGATAACTCTCTCTTAAATATTAACCCATTTCTATTAATCTAAGTATTTCCATATTGTCTTGGCTTCCTGTGGAATGCCTGGACCTGTTATTCCTTCGGCAGCTACAAGGCATATCCCTAATGCCTCCTCTCTGCCTCCTCTCCCCAGAATTCTCCTTGTTTTGTAGCCATGCCTATACTTCCTGCCTGGCTACTAGCTAATCAGTGTTTTGTTCCTCAACCAATAAGAGAAACATATATACAAAAGGACATCCCCTATCAGGGGGCTTTTCTGGAAGACCAGGGTTCAATTTCCAGCACCCACATAGCAGCTCACAACTGTCTGTAACTGCAGTTCCAGGGGAATCAGACCACCCCTCCCCCTTCTGGCCTCTTCAGTTACCAGGCATGTACATAGTGCACCAACACAGTAGGCAAAACGCCCATACATATTAAATCAAAGTTTGAAAAAGCATATTCACATACTCCCTCCATGGGTCAGAAGTTAGAAATGCAGAAATAACATGCACAGCTGAACTTCAAAGGAGTTAATAGTCATGTGGGGGTTCATTTTAGAACTGGTGGTTACTACAATATACATAAGTAGAGGGTGCTCTAAGTGTACAGACTTGGGTGGGTATGATGGCACATGCTGTCTTAGTTATGGTTTCTATTGCTGTGAAGAGACACCATGACCACGACAACTCTTCCAAAGGAAACATTTCATTGAGGTGGTGGCCTACAGTTTTAGAGGTTTAGTCTATTATCATCATGACAGGGAGCATGGTCGCTGGGAGTATGTCGGTGTGCAGGCAGACCTGGTGCTGGAGAAGTAGCTGAGCATTTTACATGTTGATCTGAGGGCAACAGGAAGTGGTCTGTCTCACTGGGCGTGGCTTGAGAATATGTGAGACCTCAAAGTCAGTTTCCACAGCGACATGACATACTTCTTCCAACAAAGTCATACCTCCTGCTGGGCAATGGTGACTGCACACCTTTGATCCCAGTGCTTAGGAGGTAGAGGTAGACTGATCTCTGTGAGTTCAAGGCCAGCCTGGTCTACATAGTGAGTTCTAGGACAGGTTCCAAAGCTACACAGAGACAGCCTGTCTCGGAGAAAACAAAAACAAACAAACAAACAAAAGAGCCACACCTCCTAATATGGCCACTCCTTTTGAGGACCATTTTCTTTCAAACCACCACATATGTCTTTAATCCCAGGCACTCAGTAAGTGGAGCAGAAGAAAATTGTGTTCCAGGCCAGCTTGGACTTTGAGGCCATGTCTCAAAACACAACAAGCCCTCCAAAAGGAGGAGGATGAAGAAACAATAGCAACAGCAACAAACCAATGGGGCAAACAAAACAACAAACATCAACAAAGACCAGAATAGAAAAGAAAAACAGAACACAGACCCGAGAGCACTAGGCCCGCACAGGACAGCAAGGGACATTCAGGGTCTCCCTAGGAGAGACGGCTGAGTGGAGCCCTGGACACGTTAGTCAGGGTCTTGTTACTGTGACACAGTCCCTGAGATAAACAATTCTTTCCTTTAAAACCAGGAAAGGAAGGGTGTAGGGGGGTGGCTTCATCAGTAAAGTGCTTGCCGTGTAAGTGTGAGAGGACTAGAGTTCATGCCCAGCACCCATGTTAAAAACCAAACCACACCACCCCGGAAAAGCTGGGTATTGAGATGCTGGCAGGGAAGGTGGAGACAGACGGATGAGGGCTTGTTGGCCGCTCATCCAGCTGAATTGCCGACCTCCAGCCTTAGTGAAGAAACAGCCTCAACAAAGAAACTCGAGAGTGATTTCAAAAGCCGCGCAGTGGAAACCTCTAGCTTCTGCATGTACATACATACACAGTGCCCCTCCCCTGGTCTCTACAAGAACATACATACACAGTGCCCTCCCCAGTCTCTACATGAACATACATACACAGTGCCCCTCCCCAGTCTCTACATGAACATACATACACAGTGCCCCTCCCCAGTCTCTACATGAACATACATACACAGTGCCCCTCCCCAGTCTCTACATGAACATACATACACAGTGCCCCTCTCCCACAGTTTCTATATGAACATACATACATAGTGCCCCTCCCCCCAGTTTCTACATGTACATACATACACAGTGCCCCTCCCCCCACAGTTTCTACATGTACATACATACACAGTGCCCCTCCCCCACAGTTTCTATATGAACATACATACATAGTACCCCTCCCCCACAGTTTCTATATGAACATACATACATAGTGCCCCTCCCCCCAGTTTCTACATGTACATACATACACAGTGCCCCTCCCCCCCACAGTTTCTACATGTACATACATACACAGTGCCCCTCCCCCACAGTTTCTATATGAACATACATACATAGTACCCCTCCCCCACAGTTTCTATATGAACATACATACACAGTGCCCCTCCCCCAGTCTCTACATGAACATACATACACAGTGCCCTCCCCAGTCTCTACATGAACATACATACACAGTGCCCCTCCCCAGTCTCTACATGAACATACATACACAGTGCCCTCCCCAGTCTCTACATGAACATACATACACAGTGCCCCTCCCCCACAGCTTCTACACGTGCACACACACACACACACACACACACACATGCCCCACACAGATGGAATAAAGATTTGTAGGGGCTCATGGTTTCTTTCCATCCACGGTTACTTATCCCTATTGCCTTTAGGCTTGTGGTGAAGCAGAGAACATCATGGCAGACGCATGTAGACAAAAACTACTCACTTCATGGTGGCCAAGAAAAAAAGGAGGTGTGGGGAAGAAAAGGCCTGGGTCTCCACAAGCCCCATCAAAGTCTGCCTCCCTGGGCTAGCTAGGTTTATGTCAGTTTGACACACTGGGAACCTCAGTTGAGAAGGTGCCTTCATAAGATCCATCTCTAAGGCACTTTCTTAATTAGTGATTGATGGAGGGCCCAGCCCATTGTGGGTGGTACCATCTCTGGGCTGGTGGTCCTGGGTTCTACAAGAAAGCAGGCTGAGCAAGCCATGAGGAGCAAGTCAGTAAGCAGCACCTTCCATGGCTTCTGCACCAGCTCCTGCCTCCAGGTTCCTGCCCTGCTTGACTTCCTGTCCTGACTTCCTTTGATGATGAACTGCAATGTGGAAGCATTAGCCAAATAAACCCTTTCCTTCTCAACTTGCTCTTGGTCATGGTGTGCCATCACAGCAATAGAACCCAAACTAAGACCATCTCCAATGACATAACTTTCTCCAAGGACAGTCCCCTTCCCGAAGACCCCACCATGTCCCAATAGCACCACAGATCTGTAAACACTTGGGCCCTTGGGGGACACTTCAGTTTCAAAGCATAACAAGAAAGTTCAAGAAGTAGTCTAGGAAGCAGGGAAGTCTTCCAGAGAGAAGACATAATTCACTCAGAGTCCTAGATTCAGAGAAATCGGAGTGGGCCATGGGAAAAACCTAGTGAGCTTCAAGACTAGACCTTGGGTATGAGAAGGAGGAGTCATGGTGGTAAGAAATAAGACCAGGAAGATGCAAGAATAAAATAGGCAAGCTGCTTTCAGGACAGGAAAGAGACGGTGTCCCTGGAAGACTGTCACAGTTGTGTCTACCCATGAGTAACTGGTGGCTGATTTCCTTGATAGGAGATGTATCACCTCCAAGAGCCCCAGCCCTGGACTGATCTCAGGGCGCGACACTGAGGCTGGGACAGAGGGATCCACTGTCATGAGACATGGACACAGAACCCTCAGAAAGATCAGAGAAACAGGACTCTATTTTTCAGGTCAGAAAGACGCTCACCAGTTCTTAAAGGACGGGCATCGTGGGATGCAGTAGGGCGTGTCTGTATGCCAGCTGTATTCAGCGCATGAAGTAAAGGGCAGCACTTTCTAACTGCAGTGACTTTGTGGAAGTAGAAGCGGTGGCACTGGGATCTGGGCACTCACCGTTAAACATCACGCCTCTGGAATCTTGTGGATCTACCATGTAGGAAGGAATAGGGAACCTCAGTATGGTAGTGCAAGGGAATGTCTGTGTTATTGCTACTTCCTATTATTTACATGGGATCCAGTTTGGTCACGAACATGTAAATTCCAGCTCTCCATCCCTGCCTTTTCCTGGGGAAACAGGCCACCCACGCAGGCAGCATTCCACTGCTCCTGTTTGTGAATGCTCCTTTCTCAGCACGCCGAGGGTTGGGAGGAAAAGAAAGCATGGAGAGGACTGTCATTTACTTTGGATGTAGTCTGCTTTGGCCTGGTGGAGTGGCACCGTGGTTTCCCAGAACTCAGATAAAAGGGAAAAGAGTTCCAATAAAAGCACGTGGCAAAGCGCTTACTGCGGACTTCAGCTTATCGCCACCCCCAGGGTGGCGGGAGATAACGGTCTTTCTCTGGTTCAGGGTCATCATCTGACTCTAAAGCCCTCCACCTCACTTTCACTTATCTCCCACTCCATCCTGGGCCTGACTCCTCCTTTATGACCCCATGGGCTGAGCTTTAGTCTGGGGATGAAGAAGAGGCTACTAAAGCACCATGTGCTATATAAAAAAGATTTCTTATTTGTATGCATGCGTGCCTGCAGGTGTCTGCATGTGTCCCATGCTTGCAGGTGTCTGAGGAGGTCGGAACATGTCAGCTCGCCTGGCACCAGAGTTGTAGGTGGTTGTAAGACACCTGACATGTGTGCTGGTAACCCAGCCCGGTTCCTCTGCAAGAGCGGTAAGTGTTCTTAACGGGTGAGGCATCTCCTCGCCACACTGCTTGGACTGACGCTTTGTCACACACAGTGGCGCCATTTGCTTTGTGGATTACGGCGTGCACGGGAACTGCCTCTCCTATGCAAAGCAAATGGTGTTCCTGGGAGCTGTGCAATGCAGACACCTGGGTTCCACTCTGAGACTCAAAACACAAAGCAGCAGATCTCTTGGGGGCAACGTCAACCACCTGATGGAGACATTTAAATTGATGAGAGAAAAATGTCCCTGACCTTCCAAGTCTTATTATTGTTGGCCCGAGGCCCAGGCTTTTTTAATAAAAAGGCTTCAAAAATGTTTCCTATCTTCTCTTTCAAGCTTAATACCCACTACTCCCCGCTACGAGCACACATCTGGGCAGATGAATGACCTGGAAATGCCTTATGCCGTCCGGACTCCACCTCTTACTTCAGAAGTTCCTCCCAAATGGAATGCCTCTCTCTAGAACAGTGGTTCTCACCCTATGGGTCATGACCCTTTGGAGGTCAAATGTCCTTTTACAGGGGTTGCCTAAGACCATTGGAAATATCAGATATTTAAGTTAGGATTTGTTACAGTAGCAAAATTACAGTTATAAAGCAGTAATGGAAATAACTTTATAGTTGGGGGGATCACTATGACATGAGGAACTGAATTAAAGGGTCGAGCATTAGGAAGGTTGAGAACCACTGCTCTAAAAGCTCCGTGAGTCACGTTAGTCTGCAGCTAGGCCTTCCTTGCCAGCCCAGCTGAGACACTCCACCAAACTTTAAAAGCCCCCTTTACTCAGTCAGCACAGATCAAACTGCTTAGGAACAATGAGTTCAGTGGGGGCGGCATAGCACACGCCTGTAATCCCAGTGTTGGGGAGGCAGAGGCAGGAGGATCGCAAATTTGAGGCCAGCCTATACTAGATACTGAGAACTTGTCTGAAACACTCTAGTTAAAGGTTGGCGGGGAAGCTCGGTAGTAGGGTGCTTGTCTGGCACACACAATGCCCTGGGTTTGGTCAGACACCAGAAAACCAAGACCAAACCAAAATGAAACAACTATGGCTTCATACAACCCTTAGAAGAAAGGCCCCTGTCACCCCGAGGCCATGTGCCATTTGATCTCAAACTCTCTTGCAGCAAGCAGCTGCAGCCTTTCCTTGTTCCATCGTCACCCCAGACTCTGTATGCTAGCTGCTCTCTCAACTACAGAGGGAACCAAGACATCGGGCTACCAGAAGACATCTAGAAGGACAGAGCCTTCTCTTTTGACGTACATTCTGCTATGTCCCGAGTGGCTTATACTAGTGCCTGGCTTGTGGTAGGTGCGTGCTTGGTCGAAACACAGTGGCTGGAAGGCACATAAGCCACACTGCCATGCTCTGTCTTTTCCTTCCCTCTGTTCCAGCCATCCTTTTGTCCCTATAAAACCTCCTGAAGGCAGAGCTCTGATTTCTACTTGCCGCCTGCTGGTAGGCTCCAGTGCCTCCAACCCAGGTGAGCGTGTTCTTTAGCTGACAGCATGAACTCAGGAGTATAGAAACAGCACTTTCACACCTTCCCACCAGGCAGGCTCCACAGCCTCCAAGGCAGTAAAGGAGTAACCCTTGCCCTCCCTGGACATGTCTGTGGATCAGACAGGGTACCAGCAGTCCCAGCCTGTGGAATTCTCCCGTGCACAAGGCAGGTCTTCCTCTGAGTTCCTGCCACCACCATCACTTTCTGAGCTGCTCACATTGGGCATCTGATATGATGTTCTGCAAGTGACCCTTTCCTCACACATCTGAGAAGACCGTGCAATTGAACGGACGGCTTGTCCCAAGAGAGATCTTCCCCAAAGACTCACAGCATCATGACTTCAGGCTGCCACATTCCAAGCACTGGACAGACACCGAGGAGATAGAGTTAAAGATTCCAAACTTACCTCATCCTCCCCCCTCTCTTAAGGGTGTCTGTGCTGCTCCTTGTCCAAAGTCTAGTCCTTCTCCTTATTTGGGAATCTGAAATGGGCACTAGGGGCACAGCCCTGTCTCCTCTCAGTGCCTGCTGGGATCTGTAGTTCTTTTGGCCTGTAAGTGGGCTGTCCTTCCTCAAGGAGATATCTCCCAACAGCAACCCTGTGTCCACATGGGAGATGGAAAGGCACTTGTAGGAGGCTGGCCTGCTCTTCTCAGCTCTTGTTTTAAGCAAGGTAATACTCTTTATAGCTCAGTCTCCTAACCTGTAAAATGGGAACAATTACCTCACCCTTTCCCTACTTTTCAAATTGTCCATTTGGTAGGGTAATTAACCAGCATCTGTGAAATCCTTTGAGCTCATTCCAGCATGGAGTCCCTTATAAAGGAAAATTGTTATCTCTATAGAGGAAAATATTAATTTTGATTGCCTAATGACCTCCACAAACCAACCCTGCCTACACATCAGGAAGATGCGGTTTAATCCCGCCTATGTCTGCCACCCACCCTGTATTTAAATGGTTTCCCTGCATCTCATTTATCTTCTTTCATCACCTCCAGTTTCGTGTCCTCACGAATAAGCTCTCCTTCCTCTATGAAAGAAAGAAGAGCCAGTCTGCTCTGTGAGAAAAGCACAGGAAAGCCACTTTGGTAGCCGCTGGCTCAGCTTCCTTCTTTCTGGCTAATGACGAAGTGCTCAGCCATTGTGGGAGAGGAAGGAGCTACCAGTCTCCCAGCTCTTGAGAGGCTGGAGGCGGCCATGGTGTGGTGGGACAGCAGTAGACAGCAGCAGAGTGCTTGGAATCCTGGCTTAGAGACTTCACGCCAACTATTTAACTTCTCTGGTCTCTGTTTCTGTTACTGTAAAACTGAGGTCACAATATATAGTAAAATGTTTTGTAGGATGCTGTCCAAAGTGGTATAAGAGGTTAGGTATGGTTGGTAAGATGCAGTGGTTAATAGAAGGGACTTTTAAAAAAAGTTCTCATGCAGCTCAGGCTAGCCTCAAACTCTTTATGTAGCGGAGGATGACCTTGAACTCCTGATGCTCCTATGCCTCTATTCCCCCCAGAGCTAGGTGTGTGGATGTGTATCCCATGCCTACTTTATGCAGTGCTGGAGGTCAAGCCCATGCTTGCCAGGCATGCCAGGCAAACAATACAAACTGGGCAGCATCCTCACTCAATAGCAGGGACTTTATAGTCTGATACACTGGGTTTGCCATGGAAATTTGATAAAATGTCTTAGTCTACTTAAGCCTAAATTATGTTGTCTTTAAGACACAAGAGTGTAATGAACCTAGCACAGAACTTAGTGCACACTCATGCTACCCTAACACAGTTATGATTGTGACTGTCATTGCAACATTGATTATGTGCTTTACCTTTGACAAACTTAACTTGGTGACCATCAAGTAAAATAAGGTAAGGGGCTGGAGAGATGGCTGCTCTTCCCAAGATTCTGAGTTCAATTCCCAGCAACTACATGGTGGCTCACAGCAAGTATGCATGCAGAGCACTCATACATATAATGTAAATAAATTTTAAAAATTTAAAAAAAATCTTGTTAAAAATATAAAAGTGCTTCTTGATTTGAAATGTTCTGCACAAATGAGTAGGGTTATCAACCTTCAACAGAAGAGGAGAGATAGAGTTCTGGAATTTTCCTTCTAGTTTCATGAGTACAAGGCCCAAGAGTCTCTGACTATTACTTAGCTACAGAGAACTACAAACACATACATCACAGTGTTAACAGCGTTGTTCTTGATTTCTTGCTTTAGGTAGTGGGTACTACTAATATCCAATAGCATGCTAACAAAGACTTCCATGACACACTGCCGGTGGGTGGAGGGCATAGCATAATTATACACAATTTCACAGATAGTCTGTATTCATTAAATGTTACAGGTCACTTTGAATGGAGGGATTTCCTGTTATTGTTCTCTTTGCACCTGAGGGATCTTGATAGAATTATTTTGACTTTGGGTATATTTCATTTCAACAAGAAGGACAAAAGGATAAAAGACACCGACTCTGGACAGCTAGGTCTCAGGTGGAGAGGATGAAAGGAAGGGTCCTGTGTGCTCCTGCAGGCCTCAGAATGCTTCCCTAGGGAAGGAAAGTTCTGTCTCTGGGATCAAGGAGGAGCTGGAGAAGATCGTAATGACAGAAAGTCAGAGAGAGATGGGGGCCCTTCTAGATATTCCTAGAGCAGGGGTGTGGTGTGGTGGTGTGGTGTGTGCGCCCTTCCCCCTCCTGACTGTTTGCTTCATGGGCTGTGATAACATGGTGCTTTTAGTCAGAGCCTGTGTACACATGCATTTCCTTGTTTGCTATGGTAACACGGGATTCCTGTTTTTCTACCTCTATTCTTTGTGGTCCCTTGGATCCTGGCTGTCAGAGAAGAGGACGCTGAACTCGCCCACACATTCACATTGCCCCCATAATCAACCTTTGTCCCGAGGGATTAGGGCAAGGGTGTGGTTGCCTACTTGTAATATGCCACCCTTGCTTGCAATACTTGGAGCCAGAGGCCCAGGAGCAAACATGCTGCTCAGCAGGACATACAATGGAAGGGAGGACAGCTGTGTGCCTACTGTGCATGACACGCTTCCCTCCAGAGAACTTTCCATAGGCAAGTCTGTATGTGCCTGGAGACAGCTGGTCTGTGGGGATCCCATCCTCCACTGAGAACAAGAAATGTGGGGCCTGGGAAGGCTCTTTGTAGTCCCCCCCCCACACCCATCACACACACACACATCACACACACCCATCATACACACCCATCATACACACCCCATCACACCCACACGCATCACACACACACACACACACCCCACACACACCCCCATCACACATCCATCCATACCCATCACACACTTATCACACACACATACCCATCACACACACACCCATCTCTCTCTCTCTCTCTCTCTCTCTCTCTCTCTCTCTCTCTCTCACACACACACACACACACACACACACACACACCACACCTGAACACATCTTCAGGAAGAGCCCAGTACATTAGCACTGTAGCACCAAAAGCCCTTGTCCACGTGTCCCACCCTCACCATGGTCAAGTCACACAACTCCAGTTGCATCATTTATACAGTCTTGACATGATGGCACTTCCTAGAGGTGTGCGGAGAAAATCCAGGGCGGGTGATTTTCCTGTTGCCTTGGCTGTACAGAAAGAAAACCAAGGAGACTATAGCTTAGCTGAGTAATTTCTAACCCTGAAATGAATGGAACTTTTATCGGAGATCTGTCTGTCTGTCTGTCTACCTATCATCTATATAGTGTGTATGTATATGTATATATTTATGTCTCCAGTCACTGTGGTCTCCATCCTCTTAATCTCCTGTGTTCTATCTTGTACCATTTTACTGAGGTGCAGAAGCAGCTGCCCAGCCTCAATGTCCTTGACAGTAGTATAGGCTCCTTCCAACACCAAAGCTCTCTGAGTCAGAGCTACAGGCTTTATCCCATGTTTCCTAGAAAACAAGGGGAAAAATTAGTTCGGAAAGGACACTGAAAATCACTGGTAGGCAAGAAGGCAGGCTGGGTTAGCAACATCTGGAGAGCATTAAAAATCCCTTTCTTGCTTTCTGAGGCAGACTCTTGCTACAGCTGGCCTTGAGCTCCTGATCCTCCTGCCTCAGCCTCTTAGGGTTGGGTTAGATGTTTCTCTTTCCTCTGGAGCTGGGCAGGGTGGAGTTGATACTTTTTTACTTGTTGCTTTCCAGCAAGGGTGTTCCAGCATGAAGATGCAATGTGAGAACCGTTTGGAGTTCCCGCCAGAGCACTGCATGTCTACCATGCTGAGGAGCACAGGGATCCAGACACTCGTGAGACCTGATCTCTGTCCTTAGGAAGGACACAAATACGGAATGATAGAATTAAAAGGAAATACGGAAATTGGGAAAGATGGGTAGAAGAGGCATGAAAAAACTGAGCACAAGTGAGAGTTTGCAGGAAGGAATAATGAACTTGAACTTGGTGGAGAGCATTTTACCCCTTTGGCAGCAGGGTCAGGCTGAGCACCAGTTCTGAGAGCATCTATTCCATATTCCAAACAACTGTCTTTCTGTCTGTCTCTTGTGAGATTAGGCCTCTGAATAGATCACGACTTACCGGTCAGGGAAGAGAGGTCTACTGAGGAGGGCTTCCTGGTGAGCACCTCAGGTATCTTCAAGGTGGATGAATAGAATTATAAATGGCTTTTTTTTTCTTTGTGAGATAGTCTTAATTATGTGGCCCTGGATGACCCAGAATTTACTAGATAGACCCAACTGACCTCAAATTCAGAGATCTACCTGTCTCTGACTCCTGAAGCCTTGGATTAAAGGGTTGTGACACCACATCTGGTTTATTAATAGCTCTTTGTATTTTTTTTTTGTTGGTATTGGATACCAATAAAGTTGGAGCTTTGTCGTCGAAGACAAAGATTTGGAGTTTAGCAGAAACAATACATAGGAACTGTAAGGATTCAGGCATTATGCTGGCCTGCCCCTGTCTCCTGGCAGAATGCACTCAGGCAGAACTCTGGTCAGCCCAGGGTTCCAAGAGTACCAGTCTGCAGGCAGGTGTAAAGGACCCCTTTAAAAGACAGACCCCGCCCACTTACAATTTCTTTTGCTCTTGCTCTTCTCCTCACCTCTCTCCCCCTCTCTCCCCTTCTGTTCCCGATGCCTCTATGTCTCTTCCCTTCTCCCTCACTCCCCTTTCTAAATAAACTTCTCACTTAGCTCTGTCTGCCTGGCGAGTTATTTCCTCCACCTCAGTCACCCTCACCTGCTATGGAACCCGCTATGCTCTCCCACGTGGCTGGTCCCTTACCTTGGGACCCCCCACTCAGGACACCCCCTCCTTCTCCAGCTTTATCCTATAACTGTAACAAAAGAACAACGGGAACAACAACAATGACATTTTAAAATTAAAACACAAGAGCATCCTTTCCTTTCATTAACAATGCTCTTTGCCTTACATGGCTGCTGCCAAGTGCAAATGAGACAAGCATCATGGGTTTTGAAGAGCCGATGTTACATCCTCGGTAAGAAGGAGACTCTGGGGCCCGAATGCCCAAGTCATAATGCTGATGATGAAGATGAGTCATGCCTTCAGCATAGAGTCAGTGAAGATGCCACTGAGACATCGTTATATCCATGTCTGCTGCAGGAGGATTACAACCATGGTGATCACTCTCTAGGCATAGAAGTTGAATTCCCACTGCATCTAACTGGGGAGGAGGAAACAGGAGCACCGAGTTCTCTGTGCCTTGAGTCTCAGCTTTGTCTAAGAGCCACATAAATGCCTGGAAGGTCTAGAGCAGGAAGGCACACCCTCGGAGTCTTGGGAAAGCCTTCTCTCCCCCCCTGCTCTTACTTACCTCTTTGACTTTCACCAGACCAAAGGTCCACACACAGTGGGATCCATTGCCTGTGGAGCGTTGGTACCCATAACCTGTACTGAGGACCAATGGTGGCTGGAACAGGTTTGAGAGAGCAGCTGGACTGGCTTGGAGTGATAGGCCAGACTGAGCAGAGATGTGAAAGTTTCTGACTTTGCACAGAAGCGTCTAGGATGTGTCTCAGTGTACACAGACAGCTTTCCTAGTGTGCATGAAGCCCTGAGTCCAATCCCTACTACCATGTAAACTGGGTGTAGTGACATATGCCTATAATCCTAGCACTCAGGAGAAGTTCACGATCGTCCTTTGCTATGTAGCAAGCTCAAGCACAGCTTGTTCCTAAAAGTAAGATCACAAGGATTCCAGAGCCTGGAGGTGAAGAACAGTTTCTGTTCCTTACTTGTGCCTGAATATGTGACACTGGTTATTAGCCTGAAGGATGCCGCAGATTTGGAGGGTCAGTGGTATTGCAATGTCCTGATGCTCACAGCTGCTGTATGTGGTACATGCTAGTGCCCACGTCCTCAGAGAAGACAGAAGCACAGGGAAGTTGGATAGTTACATGGAGGTTGGCCAGCTTTGTTGCAGACAGAACCAATGGAACCAGTGTCTTGCTTTTCTTCTGCACAGCAGGGTACCATTCTGTTGACTCCTGCATGTGCTGAGCTGAGTCCTGAGGGTGTCACACAGAAGGAGGAGCACGGCATCACAGGCAGGCACTAGGAGTTGGGATGTAACGAGGAGACAGGTGTCTCATTCACGCTGCTGATTTTCCCTCAGTGAGACAATCCCTTCGATACAGATACTAACTCCGGCCAGGCCTTTTTGACTGGGAGAACTGTACAGATTCCTACTCCTAGTATTTCAAGGATGAGTCAATGAAAAGAAGGTAGGTACTTTCCAAACATCCTGTACCAAGGGCCCTGAGTTAGGAAGAAAGCTGGCTGGCCAGGTGTAGTCTGTCATATGTGTTCACTTTTTCATATGTAGAACAGACTGGCTATCAGTGTATGACTATATATCTGAATTTGAGAAACTGGGTATACTCAGAAAAAGGGGACAGTGGGTCACAGCAGTGGTGTGGCAGCTTGCCAAAGGTTAGGTGCTAACATAGAGACCACTACGAAGCCCCAAATGTATAACTGAAGATCAAGAGAAACAAATAAATGAAGCACTAGCTTATTTTATTAACATTTATTATGTGTATTAATCATACAAAATAATGGGTTTCATTGTGATGTTTTAACACATGCATTTAGCACACATTGACACAATTTTATTTTTATATGAGTTTTAGGACATCCCACTTCTGCTTTAAATATCTTGACCTCATTCTGGTTATTGTACCACTAACTAGAGAAATTTATGTCTGATAAGAAAGATTTTTAAAAGGCTATTCTGCCATCTGCTGGACAAACTGAGAATAGTGAGAAATTTGTTAGGTATTATGACTTTTCCTGGCCTCAACCACACAATGGTGCCTTTATTTGATGGCAGTCTTAATTTGCCTATGTGTTCTCCTTCCTTCCTTCCTTCCTTCCTTCCTTCCTTCCTTCCTTCCTTCCTTCCTTCCATTCTCTCTCTCTCTCTCTCTCTTCCTTTCTTATTAATTTTTTTTGGGGGGGCCAGGCATTGGTGGTACACACCTATAATCCCAGCACTCAGGAATCAGAGGCAGGTGGATCTCAGTGAGTTTGAAGCCAGCCTGGTCTACAGAGTGAGTTCCAGGACAGCCAGGGCTACTACACAGAGAAACCCTGTCTCAAAAAACAAAAAGCAAAACAAACAAAACAAAATTTGTGTTCTGGCCTCTTAGACAAGAGGTTGACATTGGGTGTTTTTCTCTGTTGCTCTTCAATGTATCTTTTGAGATTGAGTCTCTCACTGAACCTGGAGCTCATTGATTTGGATAGCCAGTAAGTCCCAGAGATTTTCCTGACTCCGCTTCCGATGCCTGCATTACAAATGTGTGTCACTGCCCCTGTTTTTCGTTTTGTTTTTAATATGGCTGTTGAGAATCTAAGTTCAGGTCCTCATACTTGAACCACCAGCTGAGCTACCAAGTGAGCCATCTCCCAATTCTTGCTCTTCTGAGTTTGCAGGGAATACTTTCAAACTCAGTCTGGGGGACTGAAGAGATGGCTCAGAGGTTAATAATACTTGCTGCTCTTCCGCGGGACAGGTTTGAGTTTCAACACTCATCTGGTGGTTCACAAACATCTGTAAGTCCATATATCGGGGAATCCAATACGCCCTCTTCTGGCCTCTTCAGACACCGGACATGCATGTGATACACAGTCATGCATGCAGTAAAACACCTATCCACATTAAATTCAAAACAACAACAACAACAATAACAACTCAGTTTGAGGAACAGATGAGGTGTTATGTTTTGCAAGCCCACAATTATGTTATTACTAATGATCTTTATCATTTAATGTTCATGTGAGGTAGAGCTGACAGAACATTTTGGCAGTCTCAGTTATGCAGCTCACAAGCCAAGTATCGCTGCTTTATTTTAGTGTTTGCTGCAGGGGAGTCAATGCTGTCAGTCGAGGAAGAAGTTCTCCTCACAATGGCAGAGAAAATATATTGGTTCCAAATGTGATGTTCCAAATACTGACCCCCAATAACAAGGGCCAGTGCAGAGCAAAAAGGCATGTTTTCTGTGTGTTCGCCCCTGTCTCTGCACTTGCTGATAGAAAACAAAGGCAAATGCATCTATTGTGCTGGCCTCTCCATGGTTGCCCCATCTCCCGTCTCTTCCTCCTTAGTCCTTATCACCCGACAACTCTAAGGACTGTGTTTTACTTGCTTAAATGTATGCATGTACACAGGTATGTATATATTTAGAAACAGGGGTCTTGCTGTGTTGCCCAGGAGGGTCTCCAATTCCTGACCTCAAATTTCTCCACAGAAGTAACTGGGTCTACAGGCATGTACATTTGTTTATTAATAAGTGTTTGCTTATTTTTGTTGTTTGTTTCCTTCTGTTATGATATAAGCTCCTGAAGGCTCTGTCCCTGATTTCTGTGGGACCCTCAGTGTCTAGAACACGTATGCCATGGTGCCTATGTGGAGGAAATATATGTTTTAGATTTATTTATCGTATTGTGTGTATTTTTTGACTACATGTATGTATATGCACCATGTGTAAGCCTGGTGCCCCAGGAAGTCAGAAGAGGGCATTGGATCTCATGGAACTAGAGTTACAGATGGTTGTGAGTGGCTATGTGGATACTGGGATTTGAACCTAGGTCTTCCACAAGAACAAGTGCTCTTAAATGCTGAGCTATCTCTCTAGTCCTTAGGGGAAAACAAACAGTATTTTAACAAGTGACATCCTGGCCTTTTCATCTTACACAGTCACAGTACCAGAGCCAGACAGACTTGACATTTCTGTCTCAGCTGCCGGAGGAGTTTGTGTGGAGACTTGTAGGCTGCTGTGTCAGTGTAAGCAGAAAGAAAAAAGCATGTATGAGGTGAGCAAGTCCTGGCTTGGTGCCCAGCTGTCAGCTCTAGTCACTAAGGGAGCATATGATTCTAGGAAAGCCTGGGAGAGAGTTCAGAAGCTAGAGAACTGGATGAAAGTAAATCAAGAAGGTTGAGAATACTTGTAAAAGTTAGGAAACCCTGCCTGATGTCTGTAAAGTCATATAACAGCAAACTGGTGTATAATAGCAAGTGGTAGCAATCTGATGCCTGAGTTCAAGGCCAGCATGCCTACAAAGTGAGTTCCAGGAAAGCCAGGGCTACACAGAGAAATCCTGCCTCAAAAGACAAACCAGCCAACCAACCATATATAATAGCTGTAACTTAGCATTTCTTACTTTGGTCCCAGTGCCGTATTATAAAATTGCACTACACAAGCATAGCTTTGCTTTTTATGACATCTTTATTTTATGTAAACACTGCAGGTCCCAGGAGCTTATGTAACTCACTTGTTTGTTGTTGGTTCATCTGCTGAGTACAAAGCATAGATCAGTTCTATCTCCACCCGGACATTCCTTTCAGTCAAAAAGTTCTTCCTTTGGTTTGACAATGCTTTTGTGACTTACTTATTGCTTGACCACCTCGACTGTAAAAATAGAGTAATAACTGTCCTTAACTCATAGAGATGGAGAAATAACTAAGAATACGCAGGAAACACTTTGCACTGTGCCACACTTTAAAACTAACGAAGGGGAAAAAGCTAGCTTCGGTGTTTCATTGTCCTACGCTCCCCCAGTGGACATCTTCAAGGCACCCCTTCCGAAGTTCGGAATAAAGGTGCAGGTAACTCCACCTCCTTACTGGAATTTCTTCCGACCGGCCACTTCCGGTTAGTAAGAACAGGATCGTATTTCACAGGACGTAGGCAATTACTAATGGTTCAGCTGCCCCATCTATTCCAACCCAAAGCTGGGGGGCTGGTGCGTTCTTTGGAGGATGACAGTCCTTGGGTACCAGAGGTTTGAGGTTGTAGTGGGAACGCTTCCTTTAGCGTCGCCGATCAAGAGGCCAGGACTACAACTCCCAGAGTCCCGCGCCCCAGGGCGCGCGCATGCGCCCTAGTGGCGGGGGATTGGAGGCGGAGGTGTCCACCTCTGTGGGTTCTTGCAACTCTGGGAGCTCAGATCCTTCCAGCACTTGTCGAGGAGCGAGAGGAGCGAATGCCTGGCGTTTGGCAGTATCTCGACTTAGGCGCAGGCCAGTCCCGCAAGAGTCAGGCTACCGGTGAGCGCAGGCTGTGCCTCGGGTCCAGCGTCTTCATGGTCCTTTCCTAGGAACTGACCTGGAGAGGCGTGGAGGGTAAGAGTACGACGCCTGCCGCTCATCTCCCGGGCCCATTCCGGATTTCCAGGAGGCCCAGACCTGTGAGGAGATCCGGCCGAGACCAGAGTGACTATGAAAAGCGACGCCTCGACTTCTGCAGCCCCCTTGAAAGGGCTCGGGGGCCCTTTGCGGAGCAGCGAGCCTGCGCGTGCCCTTCCGGCTGTGTCGCCCGCGGTGCACCTGCTGGAGGAGGCGGCCGACCTGTTGGTGGTGCATCTGGACTTCCATGCCGCATTAGAGACTTGCGAACGGGCTTGGCAGAGCCTAGCCGAGGAGCCCACAAGTGGCACGTACGTGCGGGGCTGCGTTCTTTTCTGATCCTTTTGGGGATGAATTTCTGGCAGTGCCAGATTGCACCAACCTTACACCTTGCTTTCAGTAGGGGATCTTCTCTGGGAGAGGCTGGTTGCTCATTCTGCACACGTGCTACTGAGGAAGAAAGGGTCACTGTACAAAGAAGAAATCAAATCATGGAGGGGGAAGCCACAGCCATTTCTTTGCTCATACATTCAGTGCAGGAGGTCAGGGTGAATGTCTATTAAGTGTTCAGTCATAAGAGGTTCAGTAAGCAGGTAGCAGGAGGCCTCCTTTGGGGACCCACCCCCTGTTCACTCGGGTCCATGTCAGATCGTGGAAAACGGGGGAGGGGGTCAAGTCAGAAGTGTGGTCTGGTCCTGTTGAAGGATTGGATGGATTACTTTAGGAAATCCTTGTCCTGGGTTGCTCTTTCTAATGCATAGGCCTCCTCTGGCAGCTGGGGGCACCACTGCTCTGTGGTTTGTTACCTTCCTTAGGGCCCTGTGAGCCCTAAGGGAGTAGGCAGAATGAATAGTCAAATTTGATAGCAGGGAAGCAAAAACTGGAGAAATCGGCTGTGGTCTTGGGAGGGGGGGAGCAGGGGTTGCACAGTGGATGTTGAGGGCTTTGCTTATGGCCATCTGGACATAGAGAGTTCTAAGAGGCCAGTTGAGTTCCTATATGAACACCCAGCCAGGCACCTCACTCCAAGCCCACTTGTCACTAAGCAAACTCTTGACACTCAACTCTCCTTCAACACACAGCAGGTGGCTGTATGTTTGCTGTGTGCCATTCCCACAGGATTACTTTCCAGCTCATTCAACTCTGATTCCCACAGGATGCAAAGATGTGCATTGGGCAATGGCTCATTTGCCGGGGATGGGGGGGGGGGGGCGGCGCAAGAGACCAGTGGTGAGGCCTGATCCAATCTATAGCAGAAAAGGTAAGGGTGGTAGCTTCCCACCTGGAAGCTGGGTACCAGTCTGGGTGGAAGAGGGAACGGAGTGAGGGGGAGCACTTCTAAACCTGACTCGTGTCTTTCTGCTGACAGTGTTGTGGAGGTGAAGTGCTCCCTGTGTGTCGTGGCGATCCAGGCTCTGGCAGAAATGGATCGGTGGAGAGAAGTCCTGTCCTGGGTCCTCCAGTATTACCAGGTTCCTGAAAGGCTTCCTCCCAAAGTCCTGGAGCTGTGGTAAGCCCTTGGTGCTGACCCTGGGTCAGTGTAGGAACTCAAGTCCTCTCTTGAGTCAGGGGTCTTGAGTCAGGTCTCATGACTCCTCTGTCCTCCTTCTCTGTCAGCTTCCCTTCAGGTTCGGGTCTCCTCCCCACTTTGTTCAGACCACAAACCACAGCAGCCGAGGATGAGGGAGGCTGCATTTGGGAGTAGGATACAAGAAGAGAGAGTGCACATGGGTTAGGAGTAAGCAGGCTAATGAGAGGACAGGGCCAACCAACCTTCCTGCTGCCTCTTAGAGTTCTCTAATTCCTAAAATAATTTTTTTTGGTGTGTGTTTCGTGTATGTGGGTGTGTGTATAAGCAGTGTGTGTGTGTGTGTGTGTATGTGTGTGCGCGCGCGCGTGCATGGAGATCAGAGAAGGGTATTTGGAGTCCTCCGTCATTCTCTGCTTTATTCCTTTGAGACAGGGCCTCTTCCTGAAGCTGAAACTCACATTCTTTCTTGGCTAGGCTGTTAGCCAGCAAGTCCTGTGGCCCTCCTGTCTCTCACCCCTCAATGCTGGAATTACAGATGTGGGTAGAACCACATTGGGCTTCTTACTTGAGCGCCAGGTCCCCAATTGAGATCCTCAGGATTGTACAGCTAATGCTCTTTTAAAAAATATTTTACTTTTTGTTTTATTATGTGTGTGGGTGCTTTGCCTGAATGTATTACATGCATAGCACTACATTGTACGTATACACTACATGCATCCTATGTATGTACTATATGCATGCTTGATGCCCACATGCCAGAAGAGGGTGTTGGATTCCCTGGAACTGCAGTTACAGACAGTTGTGAGCCTCCATGTGGGTGCTGAAAATTGAATCTGGGTCCTTTGGAAGAACAGCTAGTGCTCTTAACCTCTGAGCCATCTCTCAAGACCTCAACCTCCAAAAAAATTTTTTTTTGTGTAACAGCTTTGGCTGTCTTAGAACTAATTTTGTAGATCAGGCTAGCCTTGAACTCACAGAGATCTGCTTGCCTTGCCTCCTAAGTGCTGGGATTAAAGGTTTGTGCCACCATTCCTTGCTAGCAATCTGTAATTATTATTATTATTATTGTTGTTGTTGTTATTATTATTGGTTTTTCAAGGCAGGGTTTCTCTGTGTAGCTTTGGAGCCTGTCCTGTAACTCACTCTGTAGACCAGGCTGGCCTCAAACTCAACAGAAATACACCTGCGTCTGCCTCTCAAGTGCTGGGACTAAAGGTGTGTGCCACCACCACCCAGCACAATCTCTAATTCTTAACAAATTTGTTATTATTTTAAAAAATTGTGTGTGTGTGCATGCACATGCATGTGTGCACATGAATACCTGTGCCCTTGTATATCCCAGAGCTGGAGTTACAGGTAGTTGTGAGCTGTGCAATATGAGTGCTGTGAATCAAACTCCAGTCCTCCTTGAGAGAAGTACGCATTATTAATCACTAACTCTCCAAACTTCCAGTTTTTAATTTTTACCAGTGTCTATGTCCCCCCAGGGAAGGTCTGGAGGACCTGGGAGGGTGGGATTGCAGAAATCTGTGGTTTTGCAAATGAGCCACC
Source organism: Phodopus roborovskii (assembly GCF_943737965.1). NCBI lineage: Eukaryota > Metazoa > Chordata > Mammalia > Rodentia > Cricetidae > Phodopus > Phodopus roborovskii. The sequence goes on from NW_026126578.1 coordinate 13,150,465, forward strand.
TGTAGAGCACTGATTCTTCTCTTTTGGGGACACAGCATCCTTTTATACAGCAAAATGCAAGAGCCGGGAGCTGTGCTGGCTGTGGCTGATGCCTGGCTCCAAGACCCAGACAACCAGGGCCTTCCTGAGTACAGATCACTGGCAGAACTCCACCTGCTCCGTGTGCTGCTACCCTTGGGCCGCCTGTCAGAGGCTGAGGGGCTGGCAGTGGGTTCTGCAGCTTTCAGCGAGGCGCAGCGGGAAGCAGTGTTCCAGGCCATCTGCACAGCAAGGCAAAAGGACACACAGGAGTGCTTGAGTTCTCAGGAGCAGCAGAAGCTGAGCCAGGAAGGTAGGACATCAGGGCTCTCTGGCCTCTGCAAAGGGGTCCTGTGGCATCACCTGCACCAAGTTTAGGAACTTAAGGATTTAAGTCACAGAATGGAAAGCCCCTGTGTTATATTCCAAACCAAGCTAGAAGTAGGAGGGCATGGAGAGTCTACATATGGGGAGCTGTCGCTGGCTCCCCTCACCCTGATTTGTCTCCAAATTGCAGGGATTAAAGGCTGATTGTGGTAGTGTACACTCTAACTCCAGCACTTGGGAGGCAGAGGCAGGTGGATCTCTATGAGTCCAAGGACAGCCTGGCTTATGGAGTGAGTTCTAGGACAGCCAGGGCTGCACAGAGAAACCCTGTCTTGAAAAAAGCAAAACCAAAAAGAAAGAAAAGTCACCTTCCTTTGGGGTCTGATTAGCCTTTCACTAGATTTTTTTTTTTTTTTTTTTTTTTTGCTTCTATCATGCTGGCCTGGGAGCTGTTACTCCTCCTTTAAATGCTGGCCCTAATAGACACACACAGCTTAACTCATGAAATAGAAATGACCTCCTTCAGCTTTGGGTCTTTCTGCTCCACCTATCTGCCGTCACTTAACTGGAGCTTTAGAGTGTTTTGTTTTTTAGCCGAGGTCTGCCTGGTTCATTAGTATGCACTTGTGCTATCCAGTGTCTTCTGGTAGCATTCTTACAAGGCAGCAATGTGGAGCTGGGGGTGGGTTGTTCTGTTACAGGAACTTTAAGGCCCCTCGCCCCAAACCTCACTCTTCTCAGTCCCCTTCCTTTGGCCTGTGTGTGGCTGCTCCAGAGGTTAGAACATTACCTGCCTCCTGGACCAGGCCCTTCTGTCCCTTCTTAAAGGTTTATTTTTATTATTTTAAATTGTGCCTATGTATGTGTCTGTGTATGGATATGTGTGTGTGAATGTAGGTACCCATGGAGGCTAGAGATCTCCCTGGAGCTGGAGTTGTAGGCAGTTGTGAACCCCCGAATGTGGATACCAGGAACTGAACATATAGTGTGTGTGTGTGTGTGTGTGCGTGCGTACATGTTTTGTGTGTGTATAAACTTTGTTATAGAAAAGGTTGCACCCCTTTTATTTGCTATGATATTGCTTTATTGTGTGGTGAAATAAATAAACTAAATAAAAATTTGGATATGACAAAAATGATTGTAAATTAAACAAAATAAAACAAAACAACAAAATAAAACACACATCAAAATTAACAAGACTGAAAGACTGTACTGTTCAGTGATCTTCTATACAGTTTGAATAGCCATTCAGAACAGAATCTGTGAAGTTTTGCATTGGATTTTATACTTCCACACTGAATATATTTTTATGTACTTAGCCCCCATCAGAAACAAAATATCCATTTCAGAGAAGAACAACAACAACAAAATTAATTGGCTTTGCCTTCTTCCAGTATCTTCTGTCTTTGGACGCCTTAGGAATTTTTACATTTTCTTCTTTTTAAAATGTACAGGAAAGCCTGTTCTCCAAAGTACTTTTCTCTGTGGCCCTGTACGCCTGTACGCCTGCTTTGCTGGCAGGTTACTGGTTCAGGAGTTGCCTGTGGCTGCCAGGCCTTCTACCTTTGCCTTAGTTAGGTTATTGCTGTGATAAAACACTATGACAGAAAGCAATTTGAGGAGGAAAGGGTTTATTTCACTTACACTTCCCTATCATAGTCCATCATTAAAGGAAGTCAGGGCAGGAACTGAAGACAGGAACCTGGAGGCAGGAACTGATGTGGAAGGCATGGGGGGAGGGGTGCTGCTTGTTGGTTTGCTCCTCATGGCTTGTTCAGCCTGGTTTTTTTTTTTTTTTTTTATGTTTTATTTTTATTAGTTTTAAAGGTTACACTACAAAGCAATGGGTTTCTTTCTTTTTTCTTCCTTTTTTTTTTTTTTTTTAAGACAGGGTTTCTCTGTACAACTTTGGAGCTTGTCCTGGAACTTGCTCTACAGACCAATCAGGCTGGCCTTGAACTCACAGAGATCCTCCTGCCTCTGCCTCCCGAGTGCTGGGACTAAAGGTGTGCACCACATTTCTCCTTCTCCTCACTTCCCATCTCCTACCCTTCCCACCCTTCCATCCGCTCCTCAGAGGGGGTAAGGCCTTCCTTGGGGAATCAACAAAGTTTGTCAACTTGCTTTCTTATAAACCCAGGACCACCACCCAGGGATGGTGGGATAGGCTCATATGCATCAATAATTAATCAAGAAAATGCTCCCCTGGCTTGCTCACTGGCCAGTCTGGTGGGGTCATTGTTTCTCTTCCCAAATGACATGGAAATCAACAGCACAACCATAACCCCTGTGGCAAGTCCAGGGGCTTCTGTCAGGACTGGCACCGTTTGTCTTTGGGCTACTAGTAATCACGATTTTATTCCACAATCCCAGTCTTGAATTCTTTACTGCATATATTAAAGGCCCTTCATTTCTCTGTGTTAATGTGTCACTAGTAAGACTTGAGTTATTTTACACACCAGTTTGTAACATTGAGGAATGCTGTAAAATAAGGGGGCTGTTCTCAGACAATGCTTACACAGCGGAGTAGGTCTCGTGTGCGCTGACTGTGTCTTCACGCAGTCCTTAAAACGGCTGTGGGTGCTGCTGAGTAGTAGAACACTCACAAGCATCTGCAAGGTCATGGATTCGTCCTCATCACGGCAGAAGCCAAATGGAACCTCCAAACAAACAATGCTGTTTTTAGAGCTTTCAGCATTCCCATTGAACTATTTCATGAGCTGTGCAAGGGAATCATTCTCATCCTATAAACAAACAATGCTGTTTTTAGAGCTTTTAGCATTTCCATTGAACTATTTCATGAGCTGTGCAAGGGAATCATTCTCATCCTATTTTGGTTGGCTCTTCAGATCTGGCTCAAAGTTCAGAGCCGGGGAAGTTGATTTACCTGACTCGCCCTGTCATGCTGTGTCCCTTGCTCAGGTTCATTCTCCCATAAGCTGATGTCACTGCTGAGGTTGCTTCGCCAGCTTTGGGACTCTGTGGTGAGTCACCTTCTCTCTCGGCCCTTCAAAAAGAGCCTCCTGGCTGCCTTGATACTCTGTCTGTTGGTTCTGCGGTTTGACCCAGGTGAGTAAAGGGCACCTACAGCAGGGCCTGTGAGGGCAGGGGTTGCTGGGACAGAGCCACCCCCTGTGACATTGTTCTCTGAGCCTCTCCCATAAAAAAACAGGAGTCCACCTCACCTGGCAGGAGAGGCCAGGCCTAGAAAGAACCTAGGATAGAACATTTCTTGCTCTGCCAGTGAAGTCGGCCTCTGCTCTGACTAGAGGGATGACCTCTAGTCAGAATGCAAGATAAGGATGCCTTCCTCATCGTTAAAAGACACCTAAAATAGAGTCTATTCTCCTTCACTGTGACATAGAGATGAGCTTTCCAAGTGAGACTTGGGAACACACCTGGTTGTTTCCTGAGGTGTGGTCACCCAGATGTGCAGACATTGGACCACTATTGGGGGTGTGTGAAAAAGACCACTGTCAGTACAGAATGTCCTCTAACTTTTTTGTTTCAGCCTCCCAAATGCTGGCATTACAGGTGTGCATCCCCAGGCCAGGTTTTCTGTCTTACCTTTGCTCTATGAATTGTGACCTAGCCTCTTTTTTTTTTTTTTTTTTTTTTTTTAAGAATTTAGTGTAGGGTAGAATCACACAACTTTCAAATCCAAGGGGAAATGAAAATCTTTAATTTGATTCATTCATTTTCTTTCATTTTTGGTTGAGAAATCCGATAACCAGAGAGGCAAAGTGACTAGACCAGAGTCACACAACTTGCCTGTTTTTAAAGCTGCTACCTTTCGACTTTAGGTCCCTGTTTTCCTCTCTTCCCCTTTTCTTTAGTCAGGGTTTGTTTAACTCTTTGCTGGACTGTGAGCAGGAATGTCCCCTCTGGACAGTTACACAGGAAAGTCACTTGCAACTTCCAGAAACCCTGAAAAAGACAGGTGAGCAACTACACCTGATGTGGGAAGCAGACTCTCAGCCTGGAAAAATACATTTAAGAAAGGGATGGCTAGTCTGTGTGGTTCATGTCTGTCCCTGACTTCTACTCTGTAGATGCGATAAGAATTTAGAAATTCTTTATGACTTCCCCTAAACACTTTTGTGTCATAAATGCTGATCTCCTAAATGGTGGGACAGAAAGCCGTTTGAACTTGGGTGTGTCCTGGGCCACTCAAAGCTTCCCCAAATGTGTCCTGGTCCTCAGGAGGGGAGGACCTGGGGGTGGGCTGCAAATGGAACTTGGAAGGAGGAGGTCAGTTGCTTTAAAGAAAAATGACATGTATGGAGGGCTAGAGGTCATTTTTGGTGGCAGATGGCATACATAGCTTCCGCTTTAGTTTCCGAGAGAGTCTCTCTTCACCAAACTTGGAACTTGCCCTGGGATTACAGGCTCGTGCTCCTACCATGCCTGGCTTTCACATGGCTGTTCAGTACTTTACCCACTGAGTCTTCTCCTTAGCTCTAAATACCGCTTTTCCCCATTTGAGGGGCAGGTCTGTGTGCGCCTCATTGTGTTGCCCAGCCTGGCCTCAACCTCTGGTTCCAGCTAAGCTCCTGCCTCAGCCTTCTAAGGACCTGGGGTATTTCTTCTGTTTAAGAAAGAAGTATGTATTTTTTATTTGGAGACCAGGGATGAGCTGAGATACCATGTTTGTCCGGTATGTACTGAGCCCTAGGTTCCGTTCCCAGCACCACATGAGACCTGGCATGGTGGCACATCCCTGAGGTCCCAGCATTTAGGGGGCAAAGACAGATCAGAGGGCCAGTTATCCTTGCATGTAGAAGTCCCAGGCCAGCCTGGGCTACATAAGACCCTGCTTCAAACAAAATAAAACCACCTCCCCAAATCAAACCAAAACAAAGATGGAAATATATATTTCCTGTTCGGTTTTTAACTATGTAACCCAAACAAGGAAAATAAACAAATGGTAGATTTTTACCTATTTTTAGTGTAATTTGTGGTTACATAGGTAATACGGTCATAGGGCTCCAAACTGAGAAGGCATAGAAAGGTAAAAAATGACCCCCCCCCAGCAGCAGCCATCGCTGCTGTATTTACTTTTCTCACGAGCTGGTGCTTAATAAGCATTTTTTAGACTTTACAAAATGTTTATGAGTCTGTCTGTCTGTCTGTATGTATGTGTGTGTACCACATGCATGCCCGGTGCTCTTGGAGGCCAGAAGTGTTGGATCCCCTGGAACTGGTATTACAGATGGTTATGAGCCTCCATATAGATGGTGGGAACTGAGCCCAGGCCTTTGCAAGAGCAGCCAGTGCTCTTAACCCCTGAGCCATCTCTCCAGCCCCAATACAGATATTTTAATACAGGCCTAAGCATGGGAGTTAAGAAAGAGAGGGACTCCCCCTTACTATAGGTGACAGTGGTGTGCCTGGGACAGTATATGAGGCCACTGGCAATGGGTCCAAGATCTAACACTAAAGCACAAACTGACTGAGTGGAGCCCGTTCTGTATGGAGAGACACCTTGCCCAGAGGTGCCTTGGTCCTGCTTTAATGAGATGATGGGACAGACTTAGTAGACTTCCTAGGGGAGGCCTTACCCTCTTCATGGAGCAGATGGGAGGAGTTGGGGGGGCAGTGGGGGAAGCAGGAGAGGAGGGAGGGGGAACTGGGATTGGAATGTGAAAACTAAATTAATTTTAAAAAGTATAAAAATAAAAAGAGGTACTCAGAAGGAAGCACACGAGGCACACCTGGAAGGCACACCTGGAAGGCACACCTGGAAGGCACACCTGGAAGGCACGGGTGTGGGCTTCTCTTGGGAGTCACCAGCACCTGTGTATATACTAGAAAGATTGCGATGTAATAAGTCTGGATTTCTTTCTAGAACATTTAAGATTATTGTAATTCGAGTAGAGAACACATATCTCAGAGAAAGAGAAATTCCTTGTTGTTGAGAAGGCTTCTGAAAGCCCAGATGCATTTTCCAGCCACCATGGAGGGCTGAGGGAAGAACACTCATGATAGTCTTTCCTTCCCCACAGCAACCCCTTCTTCACTGCCCTTCCTCTACCAGCTGGCCCACCTCTTCCGCCGGATCCGGAAGGCCACACTCTCTCGGCTCTACCCACTGGCCCTCCGTGACTGAGTGGTCCTACCCTGGCCGCCTTGACCTCTCACAGTCCACATCTACAGAAGCAGCAGAGTTGAGTCCTGTGGCTGAGCCCCAGGTGGGGGGCGTGGTGGTGGGCCCACTTCATTCTAGAAAGTGGCCAAGGCCTGTGAGCTGCCTTTGAGCCCTCCCTTTGGAATTCCATCGTGACTGGCTTCAAGGGTGTGTAGGAATAGAGGTGCCTGAGGCCCAGCTATCCAGAACAGAGGCCTGGCTGCCCGGAGCAACAGCTCCTCAAAAAAGGAGGGGTTCTGGAACCGGAAATGTCTTGAAACATCCCATTTTCTTGACAAAGGCAGAGGGTGACTTTCCAGGTCAGGGAGCTCACACACATCTTGTGAGCCTTTGCGTCTGAAAAACTTACCTCTGAGAATTGCGCCACAGGGCAGTGTTTGAAACGAGAGGTGACTCTTCTCCCATGCTCCTCCCACAGATATCATGATTCCCAGCCAGTGCACCATCCCCCTCCCACTGTGGGGCAAGAGGCATCTGCCTGAGGCTTTTTGCTAGGCAGGCAGACCGTGGCTTCTGACCCACCCAGGTGACCACTGGGAGCAAAGTGAGGCTGCCCGCCCTTATCTCTGGGGAATGTGATCTTGCTTGGTGCCGCTCAGTCTTAGCTCAGCTTTCCAGTATGCCAGGGGCCAAGCAGCGCTCTCTTGAACTCACTGTCTTCCCACTGGGCCCCACCACCCTTTGGCCTGTCCCGCTAAGTCGTCTCCTCACTGTTTCTCCTTGGTGCACACTGCGGCAGGTCCCTTCTCTGTGCCCCGTTGTCCTAGTTGTGGTCTGTTGTTTGTAAAACGCCCAAGTTTCTTTGCTCGTGTGGCCCGAAAAGTAGGCCAGTCTCAGAGCTGAGAGCCGAAAATGGAACTGGGTAATCAGGTGAGTTGGAAGAGCCGTGGGGGCTGGGCCAAGGGGGGGCCGATGGGGGCCAAAGGGACAGACCGCAGCGGGGAGGCACTGGATGTGTCTCGGTATTTCTTTTGATGACCACAAACGCCTCGTGTGTTTCTGTGTAAGTAAATTGCATTTCATTCTGGTGTCACCAGGACGGAGGCCCTCAGCCTCTGTCACCCTATCTCCCTCAGCGTGGATGATAAGAACGCGCAGGGCCGGCTAGCTTTTTGCTGGTTGATTTTAAGGAACTGTGAGTCAACAGCTTTTCTTTAGAAGAGGAAACCTCACAGATATTTAGAAGTCCATCTGCATCCTGAAGCCTTGGGGACCATGGCAACCTTTCCCTGTCATTTTGTATATGACCTTTAAGCAGACCCCAGATGACTGGGGAAAGAAACGGAACCAGGAAGGGCTGAGACCACTTGACAGTAATTCCTGTCTTGTTTGCTTTTGAGATGACAGTCTCACTCTTGTTGCCCAGCGTGGCCTAGAACTCCACTCACCAGCTTCTTGGATTATCTGTGACTCGTGCACCTTATGAGAATGGTTTTTGAAATGGGAGTCTGAACATCCATCTAGAAAAAAGAACCCTTAATGGCGTCCGTGGCCCACAAGGATAGAGATCTAGATTCTTCTTAGAAACTTAGGCCCAGTGTTTGGACGTTTGGCTGACTGCTCATTTGCTGTGCTACCCTGTCCCCTGGGCATGCTGCTGCATTCTGGCTGCCCGGCCCTCCTCAGGCCTCTCCACGGTGGCTTAGCTGTTAATCCTAGAGGGTCTTACAGCAGCTCTGTCCCAGGAGACCCTTGGCTTTTCAGGCTTGCTCAAGGGTCCCTAACATCCTTCCATAGCTCTTTCTGCTTCCCGGCCCGTCTCATGCCCTTCCTGCGTGGTGACTTGCCAGTGGTGGGGTAGTGCTGGAAGCTCTTTGAAGGTGCAGAGCAAGGCTCACATCCCTGCCCTACGGTATGGGTGACTACTGAGCAGAGTTCCGCCTTCTCACCTCTAAGTCATCCCTCATCTCACAGGGGCTCACACATGACAGAACGGGCACTTAGGAAGCTTTTGGCACTTTCTCCTGCCCTGAGTGGTGGCTGAGCTGAGGCCCAGCTGAACATGTACCAGTGCTCGGAGGGGTGAATGAGTAGAGGGTTGAAGCGGGTACTTGCGCTATGCTACGAAATCCTGAACATACAGCTTGATTGTGCCCAGCTTGTCTTTCTGCTCTCTCCTGCTGTTCCTCACTGTCCACCTGGTAGCCTGTGGGGCTCTGGTTATTGTCCTGAATACTGCAGGGCTGTCTGTACCCAGCCCTAACCACCTGCCTGTCAGGTGAGGAACTTGCAACCAAAACTGCTGCTGTTACTTTGGCCTTTCCTAGCATGTAGGCTGGTCCTCAGCTCTGGGCGTAGCAAGGTCAAAGTGAAGGGCGGGCCTTCTTGGTAAACCAGTACAGGAGCCAAAGCTGGTTTTTGAGCATGAACTGTGGCTCGTCTATGTAGACACATTCTGTCACTGTAAAACATACACACTCAATTTCAAAGACCAAACACCAAAATGTAAAAACAAAAGCTAAAACAAAAATATGGAAATACAAAAATTTTTATATTGATTGACTGTTGAAATGATAATATTTTGGGTATATCGGATTAAATAAAATCTATTGAAACTATTTTCAGCTGTTTCTACTTTTTGTAGTGCAGTTTCTAAAATGTTTAAAATGTCTTATGCTGGTTGCATTTGAATAGTGCCATTCAAGGCACCACACATACTGGCCAGTTTCAGAGGGGGATCGATGTCCGAGAAGAGCAGTGCATCCTGGGATTGGGAGGTGTTGGGTATAGAGAGTGTCAGTTGCAGATGGTACCTTGCAGCCACCTTCTTTTTCAGTTAACGAAACTGAGACTCAGAAAGGTGAAACCATTTGTCCTGAGTCACAGGCTGAATAAGACCCAGGCCTCCTGACCTTCCTAGTGTTCTTACCCTGCCTCCTCTGTCCCAGCCTTCTCTGCCACTCTCTGGCTGGAGTTCATTGTTAACAGGCAGATGTATCAGAGAGGGGAAACTAGACAGACTCAATCCACTTCCAGGGGTCTCCAGTGTGTGATGTAGAACAGACATTCTGACTGGAGGGGTGCTTGGGGCAGCTGGAGCAGGTGTCCTGAGCTTGACAGGAGGCTGGGCTGGTGTGGGTGGCTGGGGTCAGGTGGAAGGGGGCAGGTAGCAGGAGAGCTAGCCTCTGAAGGAGGACATGAAGTTCTGAGAAGATGGAATTTGCATAATGTCCCATGCTCTTTGCATGTATACACACATATGTACATTTGCATGTACATATGCACGTAATGTATATGAAGACATAAACATATTAGAGTTTTACACTTACAAAGCAATGCATAAGGTATAAATTATGGGGAGAAGCCTGTCCCTTCCACACGTTCATTCCCAGGCCTCATTTTCTGCCCCAGGGCAACTGCTGTTGGTATCATCAGATATGTTCACTCACCCTTCAAGTTTTCCTTTCTCTTACACAATAATAGTACACTACTGTTTTTGCACACCCTGGCCACACTTCAAAAGGAAAGAAAACGACAACTTCATGAATCAAGGGGACTTTGTCCCCTGTAAGCACACGTTGATTTGCCTTATTTTTTGTAGCTATAGAACAAGATCACTTTTTTGTTTAAAAACAAAAAACAAGGGCTGGGGAGATGGCTTAGTGGTTAAGATCACTCATTATTATTGCAGAGGACCTTAGTTTGCTTCCCAGCTGCTATCGGTTCCAGGGGATCTGACACCCTCCTCCGACCTCCTCAGGTACCAGGCATGTAAGTGGTACTTACACATCCATGCAGGTAAAATACTTAAACACATAAATAAATCTAAGAGTTAAAAACAGACAAAAAACAACTTTTGAGGTGGTGTCTGGCCATGGTCCTGGGTTGGCCTTGAACTCCTGGCTCAAGTGACAGTCCTGTTTCTGATTCCTGAGTGCTGGCATCCCTGTCCTCCTACGCCTGTCACATTGCTGGGATTTGTCTCCCTCTTCCTGGCTTAAGATCCACGGAAGATGGTCAGAGCTCTTCCCTGTCACTTCACACAGAGCAGCTGCCAGAGTAGCCCTGTGGTCACTGTCCCAGCAGCAGTGTCTGTGTGTCTGGCTGGAGGGCAGGCCTGGCCTGTGTGTGCGCTCTGTCTGGACTCCCACATTTCCCCTAAGCCTGTAGTCTGCCTCTGAAGCTGCCGGAAGGAATGACAGAAAGAGAAAAGTTTCATATGACAGCCTACAGGGAACTGCCAGGGATTCTGGCCTGACTTTCCTCTCTCTGCATGGAAAGGCTGCAGTTAGTGCACTTTGACCTCTGCCCCTCTTTGGTGAGTTCACCTCTGCTTTAGTTAGGCAAGCTGCTGTGGCCTGGCCCCAGCTGACCTCACTCTGCCGGTTGGAAGTTAGCTGAGAAATGCTTAAGTGTGGCCCCCTGTGCTCTCCCCTCCCTTAGTGTGGTGAACTAGAAGTGCAATGGGCAGGAAGCCTTGAGCCGTTTCGTAAGCTGCTCTTGGGATTAAGTAGGTCCAGATGTTAGTTAGTTCCAGCCTTTGATAACACACATGCTCCCCTCTTTCATGGTGCTGGGGATGGGTGTAATTCTGGGTCTCACCCACGCCAAACATAACCTCCACCACCCAGCTGTTTTCCCTGACTTAAAAGCAATTGCTTCAACCTGTCCACCTGTCCGAGGTCACGATTTTCACAATTTCAGTTGCCGTTGGTTAACCTCAATGTGTACAATGCAATAAGATTCTGAGAGAGAACATGCCTATCATTGATTACAGTGTTACCGTGATCATTCTAATTACTATCAAGTATATGACTAACTTCATATTGTATCCAACTTATAAACTTAAAACTTTAGTCACTGTGTGTGTGTGTACATACATGCCACAGCTTCTGTGTGGAGGTCAGAGTTGGTTCTTTCCCTTCATCATGTGGATCTCAGGGATCAAACTTCGTCTTCAGGCTTGGCTGCAACTACCCTTACCTCCTGATCCAGCTTGCTAGCCCCTGATTTATTTTATTTTATTTTTGTTTGTTTGTTTTGAGACAGGGTTTCTGTGTGTTTCAGCCCTGGCTGTCCTGGAACTTGCTTTGTAGACCAGGCTGGCCTTGAACTCCCAGAGATCCTTCTGCTTCTGTCGCCTAAGTGTTGGGATTAAAGGTGCATGCTACCAACCCTCAGCATAAGCCCCCAATTTATTATCTTTATCATATATACCTCAGTTTATTATCTTTATCATATATATGATAAATACATAACCTTGGCAGCTTGAGACCCTGTGGAGGAAATAGCAGTTTGTACTTGAGAGAGACTGTTAGGTTCTGGAAAAAAAAATAATTCCTACTTATTCCCCCTATACTGGGGGGTAGATTCCTAGACTTGGAGCATGCCAGGCGGCGCTTTCTCCCCAGGGTGGCAGCACTCCATCCCATGCTCAGCACCTTGCCTTCTCCTTCTCTGTGGGGCCATGGACAGTGTGTGTCTGTGTTGGGAGGTGGGGCATGTGCTGCAGGAGTGAGCGGTTAGAGTGCTCCAGGGGTGTGGTGGGGGTTGTTTTTCTCATCCCTTGCTCTCTCGGGGAGACTAGTATTACCTTTACTTGGCAGTTTCCCAGCTCTGTTCCTGACCTCTCAGGATTTGCTTGACCCCATTCCCAGCTACAGAGAGAGCCTGGACCTGTGCTGCCCGGCCATGTTCCCCGTCCTACCATCAGCCTTTGCTCTTGTAACTCACTGGATTAGCCCCAAACCCATTCGTGTCCAGTGTTCTCTGTTCATTTATATATAGGTTATCTAGCCTGACAGCAACTCACTCCTCAGCTGTGTTCTTCTTCCTGTGAGGTCAATGCTGTTGCAACTACTGGCATACGTTTCTCTTTTCAGACATGCTCACGCACTTAATAACAAACCATTCATTTCATTCAGTCAAGAGGCACATTTTGAGGAGGCTAATAGAGTGTCCCTCCTGCCTCATACTGCTGAGATGTACCTAAGCACTTTCCAAGCGGTAACAAGTTGTATCTTGCAACATACCTACCAGTGGGTCAGGGATGGAGAATGCAAAGAAGCTATAGTGGGGCTCAGCAACTTGCTCAGCTTTGCTTGGCTGTTAAGTGGTGCTGAGCTTCGAACCTAGACTGACTGGCACCAGAGGTCAAATTCTTACCTTCCACTGTTGCAACTAGAATGAGGCTATGTTTGTAGGAGACCATGTAATAAAGATGAGTTGAATGGAGTTGTATTTTGGTCTTGAGAGTCAGAGGGAGGAAGGAATAGAAGCAGCAGAAGTTGCGGACCCTTTAAGGCCAACATGAAGACTGAGGAGTGAGGGCCGGGAGGAGCAAGGAGCGGCTTTGGTACCTGTTTCAGTAATGTCCTTGCTCAGCTCACCAGCACTCTACTGGCAGTGGCAAATCTTGGTGGCTCCACCAAGATGGCTCAGGTGGACAAGCCACACTCCTGGTTATCACTGGTCTTAGCTGGGTTTCAGTGGAAGGAGCCACTTTGCATCTTGGGTCCTCTCCAAATGGTTGTCTGAGATCCTGTTTCCTCTCCTTAGTCTAGTACAAAGCTGGGAGCTGGCAAACTCGCCTGTGATCCTACGAGAGATGCCACCATACCCATTCTCAGTCTTTCTTTGGCAGTGGATGGTAGCCACCTTCCAGTAAACACTCACACCTCTACAAAATTCTGAGCTTAGCCTCTCTCTGAGTAGTGGTCTGTCCCATTCATAGGCTTTATGGTCTCCTAGAGGAGTGACAATGACTTGTTTTCATAGGTGCCAAAAGACATGCTCATGTATCGTGTGTGTGTGTGTGTGTGTGTGTGTGTGTGTGTGTCTGTGTCTGTGTGTGTGTCTGTGTGTGTGTGTGTACTCAGAGTCTTGAGCATGCTAAGCACCAACTACTGCCAAGCTCCAAGGATAAGTAATCCCTTTTTTTCCCCTTAAGATTTATTATGTAGAGTGTTCTATCCGCATGTATCCCTGCATGCCAGAAGAGGGCACCACATCTCATTACAGATGGTTGTCAGCCACCATGTGGGTGCTGGGAACTGAACTCAGGTCCTCTGGAAGAGCAGCCAGTGCTCTTAACTTCTGAGCCATCTCTCCAGCCTGGCTTTTTTAGTTATACATTCAATGGAGTGCTTTCTCTGTATAAGTGAGTGGGCATTGTGGGATGGTATTTTGGAGTGCAGTTCTTGAGAACATAATTTGTGAATTGATGTCTTGCCTTCCCTTTCTTTGACAAATCATCTTTCCTGTACCTCAGTTTCTTTAATATATGCAGGTGGTAACCTGAGGTGACATTGCTTTAGATGTCTTGAGGGATCTCAGCTTTAGGTGCCTGCCTCTAAGGTGTCGGAAGCAATTGGTGACAGAGATAAAAGTTTGTCTTCATCCCTTGACCTTAATGGACTCTGTCCTTGCCTTTCAGCTCTAAGGACTCCTTGCCAAGTTCCATGTGTGTGGCGTGTGTGGTTAACAGTGTCATTAAAAAGCTCTTCCCATTCCCAAGGCAGGTGAGTTGAACAGGAGTTGGAGCTAAAGCTGAAGAGATGATGCTCTGAGAGTTACTATTTGTGACATCAGCCCGCCAGCATGAGTGGGTGTGTGGAAGACTCAGAGCCAGTGTGGAGATGATGTCTTCTCCCGCTTAAGACAAAAGTGACCCAGGCACCCTAATGATTACTTTGGAAGAATGACCTAGGAGAAGGGCTGGTGGGACTGGGTGCTTTTACAGTTGTCCTGAGATTTGCTTTTTCCCTGGTGGTAGCCTGATTACAGCTGCTGTAACTATGGAGACTTGAAAAGGGGGCCTCTGTGCCTGTGTCACTATGGCCAAAAAATGTTCATCCTCCCTTTTGCAAGTGCCCTTCAGACTCTGCGATAATGGTATTGGAATATTAACACTTAAATATGAGTGTACTTAAGGTGGTAGGGGACACACAACACTAATTAGCAATATCAAGTTCTTGAATCCAGGTTATCTCATGATAAGATATTACTTGCTGTCTGTTACAGGCCATGGGCACCTGGACATGGACACTTCTCCCTTGATCTTTCCATCCTAGATATCTGGACTCTTAAAGTCTAAGCCAGTAAAGCATGGACAAGCCTGTTCATGTAAGGTTTGGCCTCCCAGTTTGGGTTCACAGCCAACAACCACACTGGAGCTCAGGCCTCTGGCATCAGACTCCTAGATATGAAGTCAAGCTCTGCCTCTTATCAGTTGTCTAATGAGGACTAAGATTCAGCTTCTCTAGGACTCAAATTCTTTTTCTGTACAATAAAAATGATGAAATTTTATTCTCTTTAGTCTGTTGTGAGAAGTAAATGAAATAATGCACAGTGTTTACTCACTGTCAGGAAATACTGCACAAATAAATATGAATATCACCAGTAGTCCTGGATCCCTGCTCCTCAGGAGGCTGGGACTGATGGATCAAAATTCTAACATTAAGTTTAAGGTTAGCCCAGGTAACATAAGTGAAAAAGTCTCAAGAATAAAAGGTAAAAAAGAAGCTGATAATGGCCCATGTCTTTAATCCTGGGGAGGTAGAGGCAGGTGGATTTCTGAGTTGGAGGTCAGCCTGGTTTACAGAATGCATTAGTTTCAGGAGAGACAGAGACCTGTCTGGAAAAACAAATAAACAAATAAACAAAAGGCCAAAACCAAACTAACAAAAACCCAAGGATATATCAGTTATTGAGCATTTGTCTAGCACAAAGCTCTACCATATACCACAAACACAAATATTATACATAGTCATTCCTATGAAGACCAACTTTTTCCTGTATAATCTGTAGACAATATCTCCTATTCAAATGAGTATGGCTCAACTTTGAAGTCATCCTAATTATTCTACTAACATGAACTCACTGTACAGAAATGCATACCAGAAGAAGATGACTCACACCTGCTAGGCAGACTGTGGAAGAAGTAGAGGTAATTCCTTCAGAAGGCTTTTCACAGTGTTGATGGTTGCTTTCTCATAAACAGCCTCGATTTGACACAGTTTCTCTCTTTGCAGAAAGGGGATTGTATTAGGTTTCTCCAAGGAATGGAAATGACACTTTATTTACTTATTTACCTCATATAGATTAAAAAGATTTATTTCATTTACATGTGCAGTGCTGGGTATCAAACCCAGAAGCTTGTACCTGCTAGGGTAATGGTCTACCATTGAGCCACATACCCAGTTCTAATGAGTTGGTCATAAAGATTGGTCCATGATTTCACTGTGGCTAAAAAGCATTAAGATGTGCAGTCTGCAGGCTGCAGACTTAGGAGAGCCAATGTGTCTGTTCTAATCCAAATGCAAGAAAGCACAGAAGGTCACTCGGAACTTAGCCTTGTCCTATTCTTCATTTGGGTGAACTCATCCATGTGTAGGAAGGCATCTGATTAACTTGATGCTAATTTTGTTCAGAAATGCTCTCATGGATACACCCAGATGTTTGGCATCCTGTGGCCCAGTTAAAGCAACAACAACAACAACAACAACAACAACAACACACACACACACACACACTTACAGGGATGGGGAAAACATGTCCTTTTGTCTTCCAAAACTTCTACTCAGGAGGGGACACATGGGGTAGGGGTGGGATTGGGGAGTATCAGTCTGGGATTGCTCAGGTTAAATGATTTTAAGAAGGAAGGCTTAAAAATAAAAAAGAAGCACACACTTCTTTCTTTGTAAAATTATCCTATTTCTGAGGTTGTATGTGATGTGATATGCTCTCTCTCTCTCTCTCCCTCTCTCTCTCTCTCTCTCTCTCTCTCTCTCTGTGTGTGTGTGTGTGTGTTTGTTTGTTGCCTGCATGTGTCTGGGTACCACGTGCATGAAGTGACAGTGGAACCCGGAGGAGAGTATTGCATCCTCTTGGACTGGGTTATAAACAATTGTGAGCCGCCATGTGGGTGTTGGGAATGGAACCTGGGTCCTGTGGGAGAGCAGTCAGTGTTCCTAACTGCTGAGCCATCTCCAGCTCCCAGGACACATTTCTTACTCTAAAAGCCACTGCCAGTCTGCTCAGGCTGACAAAACAAAATACCACAGACTGGGCAGCTTGAAGGTTAGAAATGTATTTTCATGGGCTGAAGGTCCAAGATCGAGTACCTGTAAGGTGTGATTCTCCTGTGGCCTATTTCCCTGGTGTGCAGAAGGCCTCCTTGCCGTATCCTCACATGGCCTATGGTAGTGCATTCCTAGAGTCTCTCTCTTTCCTCCTATAAGGACACCAGTCCTGTTGGATTAGGGCCTTATCCTTTATAAAAAAAATCTTTATGTGTATGGATGCTTTGCCTGCATATGTGTACGTGTACCCTGAGCGGGCCGGGAGAGGGCCCAAGAACCTCTGGAGCTGGAGTTAAAGGTAGGAGCTACCATGTGGGTGCTGGGAAGTGAACCCTGGTTCTCTGCAAAGGCAACATTGTAGGACCTCGTTCAGCCAGTAGCCTTTGGGGTACTGGCCATTAAGGCATGGTCTCGGGTGCTATATGAATGGATAAGGGGGGAGGGAGGCAGAATTGTGTGCTTTCTCTTTTGGGTGGTGGTCAAGGATCAGATTGCAGCCTCCAGCGCCCCAGGGCAGAAGACCTTGGTGGTTGGTACCCTACAATTATTGTGTGGAGTGTTCACCAAATAAATATGTGTTATCCTTTTATTTGGGCTTCAGTGGACTTCTTTATTCCCAACACTTTTGGAAGGCGATTTGTACATCATCCAAAAGCGATGTTTTAGCTGTTAGTTTGTTTTGACTCTGAATGGAAATAATTTTTTTCTGTTAATATTTTATTCCCATGTTCCATTGATTGTGTTTTGTTTGTCAAGTTATGATTGTCATTTCCAATGGTATGACTCTTCTCAGCTAAATTGTCATTAGCAACAAGTGGTCTTGAGAACTGAGCCATCTCTTCAGACCTAGGGTCTTCTCTTTAATCTCCAAATACACCCCATTGGGGATTAGAGCTTCAGAAATGGGGGGGGGGGCAGATGCTAACAATTCCATAAATGACAGTCAAATTCTTTTTATTTCTTTGGAATCAAAAGATTTAGCATTTGTAGAGTAGTCAGGTTCCATCAAATCCCATTATAGAATGTAATTGAATGCCACCAGTTACTTGTATCATCAACTTTATCCTGAGACATTAAGAGCATACTCATAGTACATTTAGTGGCTTATGAAAAAGACTTGAAAATTAACTTATTCAGGTGTATTCTCTGAGCCCTGATGGGGCAGGCACCAAGCTGAGCAACATGACATAGATGTTGCAATTTTATAGGAGTGTTGAAACACATACACACACAACCTGTAATTCAAAGCATATAAAATATTAAGTAATAAATGAACAGAAGAAGTAATAGGATAAGCATAGGAGTCTGAAAGAGAATTAATAACAACCATTCTTTATTGAGCATTTGCCATGAGTTGGACACAATTTAATTATGAGTCTCCATTTTTATTTATTTATATTTTAATTTTTGGGTTTCTTTTTAAGACCGAATTTCTTTGTGTCATAGCACTTTCTCAGTGTAGCCCTGGCTGTCCTGGAACTTGCACTGTAGACCAGGCTGGCCTCAAACTTACAGAGATCTGGCCTGACTCTGCTACCTGAGTATTGGAATTAAAGGCATGGGCCACCATCCGCTCAGAGTCTCCCTTTTTATGCTATTATACTATAAGACCTGCCTGGGCCCTTCCCCTCTGTGGGCACTGTGATGCTGCAGGGGAGCTGCTGGCCTAGCCTGTCTGTCCCAAGCACTCTCCATGGAGAGTGTGTTAATGCCAGCTGTGGAGGTGACTTGTCTGGAGCAGTGGGAGTGGGAAGTCTCAGCTTGGAGGCTAGGTATCAGTGGGAAGTGTGTTCAATGCTTTCTCATGTGCAAAGATACTTGAAACTCATAAATAGGCAAATACGTGGATGGTGGGCCCACAGAGTAAACCACTGCTTAGGTTTTTCTGCTGGTTCCTTAGAGCAGAAGGGAAGGTTGTGTCTTCATCTGTGTTTGGAAACAGAGGCACATCGTCTGGCCGCAGCTGCTCCAAGCCCATCTTGAAGAACTGATTTCTCTTAGTGACCTGTGGGGTGGGTAGGTGCCAGAGAAGAGAGGGAGAACACAAAGGCTGGTTCTATCTTTAAGTATGAAGTGGTCCTTGGTAGGGAAGTCTGCTGAGGTCAAGGCATAGGAACCATCCAGCCCCCACCTGCGGAGACAAAGGGACATCTGGAGCCCGTTAGTAATGTGGGTAACTAAGGACAGAGGCTCCTAATCCCCCCCCCAAGATGGAGAGTGAGGAAACCTCTTGCTCTTCAATGTCATCTGTGGCCACAAAGAGGAGGTCCTAGTACAGGGGAGAGGCAGTGAGAACCCTGATGTTCTGGAGTACATGAGGTGACATCTGCACATTTGGGGATTGAGTAGGAAGGGATCTTGTAGCAGAGTGTCAGGAGAGACTTGAGAATGGTGTAGTGGAAGCTACTCTGGAAGTATTTAAAACAGCGCTGAGTTCCTGAATCCCATTATGGAGTGTTTGTATGCCATCCTACTGAATTCACCAGTAGCCAGGCAGGCGGTGGTGGAAGCAGAAGCTTGGGTCCTGACCAGGGCTGGTCAGGTCCTGCAGGCTCCCCTGGGCTGAGGTGACTGCCTAACAGACCAGTTAGCTGCCTTCCCACCACATTAACCAGTGCTGGCACCAGGAGGACCATGGGCATGTGGGGAGAAATGAGCATTTTGTTTCGAAGTATTTTTCCACTGCTTTCCAATGCCGATCTCGGAGTGGATGCGGGGTATGTGTGCACACGTGTGTGTGTGTCACGGTCACAGGACTCAGGTAGGCGCGGGAGCTCAGCCGCTGCTCTTGGCTCTTGGCATGGGAAGCAGCGGGGCTGGACCAGGGAGCCAGTGGGAGGGGAAGTGCCATTGTGACCTACTCAGGTCCCTCCCCTCCTCGGGCACTGTGATGCTGCAGGGCAACTGCTGGCCCAGCATGTCTGTCTCAGGCCCCCTCCCTCGCAGTGTGTCACAACCGCGGAGGCGGCCGTATCTGGAGCAGTTGGGGTGGGCAGGCCCAGCTGGGAGGCGAGCGGGCGAGGAGAGCGGCCACGATGGTGAGACTTCCCGGCCCCCCAGCTAGCCAGGGACGCGCGCAGGTGCCGGGGTAGAGAGCTGCGGGGCCACGGAGTAGCTGCCGGATGGCTTTGGATCCTTTGGGCTCCAAGTCTCTTGCGGGGGGAGGGGGTCAGTTTAGGATCAAGGGTCATATATCCGGGGTGGGAAACATCTAGCTTTCAGGTACTGTTTATTTTGCAGAGAAAGTGGCGAGCAGGGGCCTTTCGCCCTTTAAAGGGACCTAAGGGAGATTTGCGCTAGCTAAAGAGAGGAGGGCGAACCTGGAGAACCGGGTGAGAGGCGAGTGACACTCTGGGAGACCGCCA
The DNA here is from genome assembly GCF_943737965.1 of Phodopus roborovskii. Taxonomy (NCBI): domain Eukaryota; kingdom Metazoa; phylum Chordata; class Mammalia; order Rodentia; family Cricetidae; genus Phodopus; species Phodopus roborovskii. The sequence goes on from NW_026126578.1 coordinate 13,170,345, forward strand.
CTCGTGGACCAGAATGAGAAGAAATGGGATGCCAAGGGATTCTGGACAGGCGGTCTGGACCTGGGTGGCTGGGCAGGTAGAGAGTCAAGTCTCCAAATCAAAAGTGACAGGCTCCAGGCTGGGGTCATTCTCTACTCTCATTATCGGGCCACCAGCTTGGGTTTGGGGCAACTTCAATTCCAGCTGGGTCCTCTGTACCTGGTCTGCCTGTGCTGGCTCTCCGGCCGTCGTCTTGGGTTTGGGGCACCCTCGATTCGAGCTGGGTCCTCTGGACCCAACCAGCTTCGCAGGCGCCTGGCGCTGGTGTGGGCTCCTCACCTTTCCCAGCGGTCAAAGTCAGGAAGGCTTTGGGACTCGGAAGTTTCCCTCCCTGGAGACCTGGGGACGTCAGTCATTTACTTTTATTTCCTTTCCTGGCTTCGAGGCAGCGATTCCTCACTGCTATCTGTCACCACTAGCAGCTGCTACCTTTATAGCTAGAGGGACCCCCCCCCCCATTCCCCCTTCCTGAGCGCCTCGTCAGCTCTGCCAAAAGCCCCTGGGACGCCCAGCTGCCGGCCTAATGTTGGCCTCAATCATCTCCCCCACACCCCCGACGCCTGGAAGCCGTGGGGTTTCTGCAGAGAAGTGGGGCAGAAAGGTTAGAGTGACAGCGGGTGGGACAGAATATCTCAAAGACCAAGGTCAGGTTCATAGCACTTGCTCCGGTGTCAGTGACAGGGCAGTGGCAGCAGAACCTCCCTTCTCTCCTTCCCACCCCATCCCCCCTCCCCTGTCCTTCCCCCCTCCTCTCTCTTCTCCCCCTCCCTCTCCTTTCCCCCTTCTCCGGTTTTCCACCCCCCCTTCTCTCTGGCTGTTCATTTGGGAGAGTGCCCAAGGCTTTCTGGCGCCGGTCCTCTGTAGTCCTTCCTCTAAGCCTGTCCATCATTCCTCACGCCCAGCACGCTCCCTGCCACACCTGGGAGCTTGAAGAATTTGAGAACACAGGAGAGAGTAGCCAGAGGAAACCACTTTTGGTCTCTGGTATGGGATTGTAGGAGTGTAGAGCTGAAGTTCAGATTTTGGCGCTTGGCTATGCAGCTAGCTAGCTGTGTGACTTCAGGAAGGTCATTAAAGTTCTCTGGACTGATTTTTCTCATCTACAAAATGAAAAGGGCTTAGTTAAATTTCCAAGGCTCTATATACATTTTAATATTTTTAGACTTTTATAAAGTGATTTAAATATACATGTTACATATACATATATGAAGAGTAAGTTTATTCTATGCATCATCCAACTTTGCATATTTGCTATAATCAGTCATTTGATATTTTCAAGATGTTTCTCTGTGTAGCCTTGGCTGTCCTGGAACTTGCTCTCTAGACCAGGCTGGCCTCAAATTCCAAGATCCATTTGCCTCCTGAGTGCTGGAATTAAAGGTATGCACTGCCACATCCAGAAAAAAAATCAAAATACTTATTAGTGAGTTTTCGAGTACATGTGTATGTTTGTGTATCAGTGTTCTTTCACCATGGAATTTCGTGATCAAACTCAAGTCATCAGGCTTGTTTAAGCAAGTGCTTTTACCTTTTAAGCCATCTCTGTGGCCTCAATTATCAGACTTGCTTTGTTTATTTGGCCATAGCCTGTAGTTCCCAGTGCTTTAAGGTTTTCACATCCATACTTTAGACATTCTGATCTGAGTGTCTACAGACAGACTCGGAGTAGAGCCTAAAAGATGTTTGGAGAAGGGGGCAAAGACAGTAATCCACCCTAGGACAAATGCCAATGTGTGCTGAATAGACGTGGGAAACAAAACAAAACACAAAAAACAGTAAAGTTGAGGTGGTTTTGAAAACCTAAGTGGTCAAAGTATCATAGTTTTATCATGAACCCCTGAGTTTTATGTACCGTCTTCATGGATAACATTTCCCATTCTTAGTGAAATTTTTTCTTTTACCTCCTCCCTCCCTATTTTCCATTTTGAGATGGATCTCATTACAGTGCCCAGGCTTCCCTTAAATGTGTGCTGTTTCTGTTCCCTCAGCCTCGGAGCAGCTGGGAGACTCAGGATGTGGGGGGGATCCTGAGGCCAAGCCTTGTATGCTTGGCAACTGTGCTACCTTTGAACCACATCCCCAGACGCCTCTCATTCCTGAAAGACTAGAATGATGAATTTGTAAACCCTGATCTGAAATATCCCACCCTTTCAAGAATGCCTTCACTTCCCCCAGTAGGTCAGGTTTTAGGCAGCTGGCCTCCATGCCCTTCTTTGTACATGGTCATAGAGGCCTTCTTGGGAGGTAAGCAGAATTAGCTTTGCCATTTCCATTTTTGTTGGGTAAGGATGTGTAAGTGGTCCCCATGGGTATTTTTAGTGTGGTCATTCTTCAATTACTGGGCAGGTGGGCATTTTCCCGGTGTGGATCCTATGGCTTCCCAGGTGCCTGTGGCTCCATCCACCGATGTCCTTTAGTGGTCCCATACCAGACACTCCAGCACACAGCTCACACCTCCTTTCAAGCCTTCCTTCTTAACCATTAGCTGAGCAGGCCAGTTCCATACCCCAGCATTCCATCTGTTGTCTGTGCTCTTCCAACAAGCAACCCCTGGCAATGTGACGATGACACTAAATTTTGGAAAGTACTATAGAGATCCCTGGATAGGTACTCTAAGCCAAACCCATGTCAATAGTATCAGGGAGCAGAGTTTTTTTCTTTTTTCTTTTCTTTTCTTTTTATTTTTCTACAAAGGTCACAGGGAGATGGGGACACCTATATGACCTTTGAAATACCTTCATACCCAATTCCTTTAGCTTTGCGGAACTCTGGCTGCATTAGAGGGAAATTGACACCAAGTGGCGACAAGGATCCCATACACTTGCAAAAACTGGCGGTGAGAGAGGAATTGGCAAAAATTGGCAGAGCGTCTGGGAGGTGGAGGTGGAGTCATTATATCTGGTGTCCTTTGCCATCACTCAGCTGTACCATGTGGCTGTGCTGTGCAAACCAGACGAGCATTGTGACCCAGAGCACCGTGGGGGCTACAGCCATCTCTCCCTTCCTGTCACCAAGGGCAAATTTTTCCTCCTATGCCCTTGGGTATGGGTTCCTTGGTCCTTGGTTAAAGTGATGGGACAAGGTTGCTAAGTGAGTCTTGATAGGTTAGGCTCAAGCTACTGCACAGTTGTGGGAGGGGTGGGGACTTTAATGCTGTTGCCAAGTGTTTGCTATGTGTCCTTGACGAGAGGGCTCCTAGCTGACCTTGGTGACCCCTAGGCTCCTAGGACGAAAAGTTAACTTTGAGGAAGAAATGGCTGGTAACCAGGTCAGTGATTGGGAAGAGGATGTGGTATTGTTTGAGGAAGAAAGTGGACCAACTGTTCACTTTTTCGTGGGCTACCAGGGAGTTGACAATGCTGTGGCCTTTGTGGTGGGCATTTCCTTTCTCCTGGAAGGTCGTGAAAACGTGCACGAGGCAGTGTGTGCATCACACTGAAGACTGAAGCCTGCCCTGTCTCAGCCAGCTGAAGCCCAAGGGCCTTTGCCAGCACAGGGTCTCTTGTGCCAGAATCTACTTAGCAAGCATCCCTGCCACGTGTCTCCGTTGCTGCCTGCATCATCTGAACCCCACTCCTGAGCTGCCTTCTCTCACTGATGCTCATTTAGGTCAGCTCTGTTCAGGCTGCTGCTCATTTGCTGTCTTTTCTCTCTTGCCAGCGATCCCAAACACACACTAATTGAAGGGTCTGAGTAGAGATAACGCAATCTTTGATGAGTCACATTTGCTCTTGCTTTAATTATCCCTTTGGAACACTATGGATCTACTTGTCATTTGTCAGCTTTGTGACCTAGGTCCTAAAATATATGTGATTTTTTAATTCTAGCCCATCAACTAGAAATAATGCTGTGGTAATAGGCTTCCTGAGAGCAACTGCATGGCAACTGAGCACACAGGTGGCCAGGGGACAATGGGCCTCTCTTAGTCCTTCACATAGTTCCTGATGCTGGTCTGAGTCACTAACTTTCCTAGAGAAATACCCCATTGTTAATATTATTTTGTGAAACCTTGAACTGACTTTTTCAGTCCAGGGTCTTACACATGCTTGAACTTTCCCTGCCATACTGAGCTGTGTCACTGTATCCAAATGATGTCCTTAAGACTCAGAACATTCTTCCACTGAGGAGAGTACACAGCTTTTGTTCCTGAGAACAAAGCAAAAGGGCCTGCAATACTAAAACAGGAAATATATTAAATAGGATTCAAGACTAGGGTTTCTTGCAGTGAGTTCTAAAGACTGCAGAGTTCCAGAATATTATTTTCTGTGACATCTGCTCTCCATGGAGGATGGGCAGAAGGGGACACAGTACCCCACCAGCTCTTCCCTTCATGAGCTCATGCTCCATATATACTGGCAGTTGTGGGACATGTCCTGAATTCTCCAGTCTCTTGTTCACTATCCCTAAGGGCACCTAAACATGCCCCCAGGCCATCTAAATGCACCCGGGCCTGTCTATTTTCCTTATGCAGCAGACCAAGTGGGCAGTTGTGGGTCCCTTTATTGAACTCCCATGAGCTGCCTCTATGTGTTCTTAGGCTCTGCCTGCTCTTTGTGTTAAACGATCTGTAAAACCAGGCGGGATCTTACTCTACTCGTCTCTGCTACGTCCAAACACTGAGCTTGGTGCTGGGCCTTCAGTCTCTGTATCAGGAAAAGGCAGACACTTGAAGAAGCCACCATCATGGCTGAACACTGTGTGATAAACAGAAAAGGCAATCATGTGCAAACTCAGCAGGGACCCTGCGGCAGTCTGTGGTTATCCTTACTTCCTGCCAGTAGGGAGTGACATTTAACTGGAGTCCTGAAAAATGGCATTAGCTCGCTGCCACTCAGAACCTTCTTGCATATGACAGCACTTACCACGTTGGGATGGACTTTTGTAGGACGTGTTTGACTTCTCAGGTCTGTTGAGGGATGTCACTTTTCTTGAGAGGTGTACTGGTCTCTCTGTCTCCCTTTATTCCCTGCGTTGCTGAGTTCTGATGCTTTGGCAGCATACAGAGCCTTCCCTTACAGGGACCCAGGAGAACAGAGCTCCACAGGTCCAGATTCAAAATAGAATCAAGTGGGGGAGGGGGCAGGAACTCCGGCTACCAAGGGGAACCTGAGATATGCGTTTGGAGCAACATATGACTGAAATATCCTTGCTAACTCAGCGTACCTTTGCCCCACATCCTTGGCTGCTCAACTTATGCCGAGGAACAGCCAGCCTCCTGGTAGCGACAGAGGAAGATGACTCACTTTAGAAGGGATTGGCTCCTGATGCTCTCCCAGTATTTTTGTGCAGAGAGCATTTCCTATTGGGAATGTTGCATGGCTAGCTTGGTATTGATGTTCACTACTAGGCTTGCACTGAGGTAGATGCAGCCGCACCCCAAGGCACTGGAAATTCAGGGTAAGGGTGAGTCAGGAGGTTGTAGGGGCAAAGGCTAGAGCTCAGGCTAGACTCGAAAGCCCTGGGTTCTAGGCCAGGCTTTCTTGATGCACTGCTGCTCTACGTCTTCAGTCTTAACCTTTGCCTCTCTGTGTCTGTTGTAACTATCTGAGATGGAAAAGGAATCATTAGGCCATCCATGGGGCCAGCCCACCTATGTGCGTGTTCGGAGCTTACATCTCATCCTCACCATGCCAGATGGATGACCTTTCATGGTTGTGGGGACTGGCTTCCCAAGGGTGTCACACTGGTCTCCCGTGCTCATCTGTGTGGAACTTCAGGCGGAAAGAAGGGTTGGCTGAGCAGACAATGTAGAGAAGCTGCCCCTGTGCCAGCTTCTGCCAGGGTAGCAGACCCTGAGGTTAGGTACTTATGAACTGAAAGGGTTATTTTGGCTCAGTTTTGGAGGTTTTAGTGTGTGCTTGTTCTCCCTATCAGTTCTAGGTCTGAGGTGAAGTGACACATGGTGGAGGAACATGGTAGAAGAAGCAAGTGACAAACCACATACTTGATGGCCAAGGAGCAAAAGAGAAAAGGAAGGAGAGACTGGGGTTCCACAGTCCCATGGACCAAAACACATACTGCTGGGCTCCACCTCTTGGCCTCCTCTCTTCCCAATAGTGCCAGAGGTGGTGGGTTGGGCCTTTAACATGGGAACCTTTGGAAGGCATTCCAAGTGCACACTACAGTACCCTACCGTGAGCAAAGAATCCGGTGGAATTCTGAGGGATGTTCATAGACCACAGGGTTCCCGGAAACTGCATCTGAGTTGTAATGTACTTGCATCTAAATTCCACCCTTTGTGCCCAAAACCTCTTGCTTCCTTCTTAGTCTGAACTTCCGTTGCCTTGGGTAGATGGTGGCTGCATCTACCTCAATGCAAGCCTGGTAGTGGACATCAATACCAAGCTAGCCATGTAAAATTTCAAACAGAAAACAGAGACCAAGTCCGGGGCCTGGCTTGTGGTAGGCCAGCTCTCCTTATGTAGCTTTGAAATTTTTGCTTAGCCTTACAGGTTGGGTCTTTAGTAAGTATCATGTAAGTAGTCCTGTGAGATGAGAGGAACCAGGCTAACATGGGTGGAGTCTCTACTCTAACTCCTACTTTTCATCTATTTTATTTTTTAGGTTGTTATTAATGTCTTGATATTTTTTACTATGAAAAAATTTAAACCTCTAGAAAAGTAGATGAGTATAATGCCACCCATATGTTTTGCTTATGTGTAATAGTTATCATTTAAAACCATAACTACTTATTTCTTGTGTTTGTTAATGTGTTTTAAAAGTTAGGAGTGTAGCTCAGTTGGCTAACATTTGCAGGCCCTGGGTTTGATCTCCAGTACTGTTAAAATACAGATATGATATTTCATTGCTAGGTGCTTCAGACAGTAAAAGCATTTTCATACCTAACCTTATTTTTTATTATACTTAATTAAAATTAATGAATTTTTCTGTTTTGATTGGCTCAAGTTATAATTCAAAGTCTGCGTAGTTCATGTAGCTGTTCTGCTTCTAACATGGTTTTGGTATGGTGTAGTTCTTGCCACCATTCTTATTTCTCATGAATTGAGACAGAGAGTGTAGCTTGGCAGTTGGGGGGCATGGAGAGAGAGAGAAAGGAGAGAAAGAATGTGTAAGGAGAAGGATGAGGAGGAAGAAGAGAGAAAGGGAGGGAGGAAGGGAGGGGGAAGAGAGAGAATAAGTAAGGAGGAGGAGGATGCGAAGGTGAAGGAGGGGGATGAGGAGGAGGAGAGGATGTATATAAGGAAGATGAGGATGGGGAGGAGGAGAGAGATATGTAAGGAGGAAACACAACAGGGCACTACCACTCCATCATTTGGCTCATATTTGTTTAGTGGGCATGATAGTGTTAAGCAAACGAACTCTCTGGGGATGTAGCTCAGTGGTAGAGTGAAGAGGACAGCTTGAGAGGATAGTACAAATATGTTTTCCTTGGGGTGTTTTCTTTTTGGTCTTTACTCAAGGAGAGCTTAAGTGACTCAGTCAAGGTGAGACACACACCAAATGAATTGAGATGTCTAGCTGTGAAGCCAGGTGTGGGCATTGGGAAGTACTGTTGGGCTGTAGTCTACAGCTCTGTGCTCCATGTTGATTGATGGCTTTGAATGCCTGCCTTTTCCTTCTAGTGGTAAGAGCTAGCAGAGTGATGGGGAGAGTAGAGACTCAGCTGCAAAAGTGATCCTGACAGCTCTGGTCCTTGGAGATGCTCAGGGCACCTGATCCACTCCTAAGCCTGGAGAGGCTTCTGAATTCCCAGGAGTCTGAACTTGGATGTGGTATGGACAGTGCTTGTTTCCTGAACCAGCCATGCTCTCCAGAGGCTTTGCTCCTGGCTTGGATTACCCAGAGCTGGAAAATGCCACATCAGGTCATGGATAAGAATAGAAACCTCTAGACCAGGCACACGCTTCCCTGCTGGGCTCTGGCAGGTGTCACAGGACACGGTCACCCTGTGTAGGCCACTGTTTTCCCTCAGGCTGGGAAGGGGGGGGGATGAGTCCATTTTCCCAGGACATCTGGTTGGAAGGGTTCTCAACACACACACACACACACACACACACCCCTACACCTTCTCCTCGTGTGATAATTAATGCTGGGATCAGACTTAAAGCTTTTAATCAGAGCAATAGAGACAAAAGGACACCCAAAAATTGAGTTTTAATTCTTGGCCCTATCTAAGCAATGAGGTAGTTAATGGTGACTCCAGAAATGTTTCTAATTTCTCATCATTCATTTGGCCTTTGTAGCCATAACACTGACTGTCTATGGTAGTCCTGGGTGCTGTATGCACACCCATGTGTTTGATGTCTCAGGTCAGTGTTTAGGAATTAGTGTGAACACTGGCAACATGTGTTGTAAGGTTAAGGTTAGTCTGGAGCTGTCTTTGACTTTTTTGGGACCATGTCTTGTGCCAGATGTAGTGGTGTCAGGCACATCCTGGTTGTGGGATGGTGTGGCTGTAGGTTTGAGTATCCTGCCGGTTGAATGTGAGGAAGAGAGTCTTTAGATGTTGTGCCTCCGCCCTCTGACTTTGAGGTGGCCTGTTTCCACAGCGGGAATGCATATCAGTCCACGTGGGTCAAGCTGGAGTTCAGATTGGCAATGCCTGCTGGGAACTCTTCTGTTTGGAACATGGCATCCAGGCAGATGGAACCTTTGGCACTCAGGCCAGCAAGGTCAATGATGATGACTCCTTCACCACCTTTTTCAGTGAGACTGGAAATGGAAAACATGTGCCCCGGGCTGTCATGGTCGACTTGGAACCTACTGTAGTAGGTGAGTACTGGCCAAGAGGGCTCTACTGCCACAGCAAGGCACAGGGGCGTTGGCTTGGGAGAGTGAGGTGAGTTGAAAGGTGTGAGTGAATCAACTAGAACTCACCCTCCTTGTGACTTCCCCCAGCCCTTGGGGTCAAAGGGCTCTCTGCTCAGCTATGCAGAACAAAATGCTTCTTCAATCTGCGGTGGCAGATAGAAATGGCCATGTGTGTTACTGATAGTAGAGGATTAAAAAACAAAAATCTTGAGAAACTATTAGAAACCTCTCAGCCAGGTGGTGGTGGCACATGCCTTTAATCCCAGCACTTGGGAGGTAGAGATGGGTGGGTCTCTGTGAGTTCAAGACCAGCCTGGTCCACAGAGTGAGTTTCAGGACAGCCAGGGCTGTTACACAAAGTAACCCTGTCTTGTAAAACTCCTCAAACAGTTCATTTCCTGAAGTGTTGATTTCTGACTATAGTAGTATAGGGGTACGGTCTAACCTTGCAGCATTTCACAGTCAAGATGGGGTAAGAGTAGCCTCATTCACAAGTAGAGGTGTTGCATTTGCAGGACACTTCTCCTGATGTAAAACACACCGGTGGATTCCAGCTTTCTCAGAACAGGGTTCCTTGGGCTCCTTGGAGAGTGCCTTGGAGGTCCAGATCCAGGTGTAGGGAAGGGAAGACGGGGAGGAAACAGCATTCATTGGTGCTAGATGAGTAGGGTCTGCTCTTTCAAGTCTCCTCCACTCTAGTTTGGCTCAGGGGCCCGGGCTTGGTTAGTGCCCTTGTCACCTAGGATCTTCAGTCATTTAGACTTGTTCTAAATGACTTCACTCCAGTAGAGTGGCATACGAAGATGAGCTGGGTGGAGTGTCTCTCTTGAAAACCGGGGTCTGGGGTTCCTGTATCTTGACAGATGAGGTGCGGGCAGGAACCTACCGCCAGCTCTTCCATCCTGAGCAGCTGATCACAGGGAAGGAAGATGCTGCTAACAATTACGCTCGCGGGCACTATACGGTGGGCAAGGAGAGTATCGACCTGGTGCTGGACCGCATCCGTAAGTTGGTAAGCACAACAGGGCAGGGCAGAGCACGTCTGGTCAGGCTTGGACTCAGGTGGGATAAAGGCATGCATCTGCTGGCTGCAGGCATAGCTCCTAGAGTTCTTGGGGATGATTTTTTGTTTGTTGGTGCTGAGGATAATTCAGGGCCTCGTCATGCCCATGCTCCTCTCCTGGCTGTACCACTAGGCCTTGCTCATTTTCAGAAGGAACATTCACAGGGATAGTATACCTCCTTCCATCTGGGCCCACTGGCCTATCCTATAGACTGAGGCTAAAGTTAGAAACATGGGTAAATAAAACATTGGTTTGGAAGAACTGAGGAAGAGATTCATTTACACATTTGAGTACTGATATATACACTACACGTTCTGACTACACACATTTGTTTGCGCTCTAATAAACAAACAAGGGAGGCATTTCCTTTGTTGCAGGCACACACAGTTTTGGGCTGGGGGTCACACTTGGGTCACACTAGTTAAGTGTGCTAGAGAGTGCAGAGTTAGGGTGTGAATCAGGCTCTTGACTACAAAGCCGCGTTGTGGGTTCCATCACTTTGTCATTTTAAAGCTCTCACCATGTGGTGAGGAAAAAATTGACAGACATGTGGTGCCCAAAAGTTCAGAACCACTGGATCGAATGATCGTAGCTCAAATCCTCTGGGAAAATTCTGTGAGTCTGTAAATTCTCTTGGTTTTGCTAGGAGTCAATATGGAGTGTGTGCTATAGTTCTCCCAGGAGTCAGCATGGAGTGCCTCCTACAGAGAACATCAATGATGCTAACTCACTAGCCATCACAGAACCTTCCAATGATGCTATCTCATTAGCCATCACAGAACCTTCCAAGATAAGAATATAGCCAAGGGGGAGGAAGCCTTTGGAAAGGTTAATAACTGGCTGATGAAGAGGTTACAAGTTGGAAATTCATGGACATGTTGCTTGTTTTGGTGTGGTCATTCCACAATGGACACAAAAGCCACAGCAGCACACTGTGCCCCATAAATGCACACATCTGTGATTTGTCAACCTAAAAACATTTTCTTAAACCTCAAAATTTCAAAAATCTTAAAAGAAAAAAAAACATAGCTCCTTTTACATTTCCCAGACTGGCACTCTGAGTCCTTTCCAAGTTTGAGAGGTGCATGTCAGCCATGCCCATAAAATTATACGTCAAGGACAGGTATAGCAGGCAAGGTTCAAGCTCTCAGAAGGCAAGGCCCACTACTCTGGCAACTCTGAGACTTTCTACTCCTGCTTTGGCCAGCTCCAAATCAGAGCCTTTTGTATCCATGTGTAGTTTGTCAGTCTAGACATTAACCACTCCTCCCAAAATCAAAACAACCTTTTTTTTTTGTGTGTGTGTGTGTGTATGTCTTATTCCTTGTAGGCTATTATGATTCTCCTGACATAAAAATATTGAGGATGGGGTATGGCAGACAGTACGAGTTGGTCTGGGTTCTGATTTCTCCTGTTTCTGGCTCTCCCCAGACAGATGCCTGCTCCGGCTTGCAGGGATTCCTCATCTTCCACAGCTTTGGTGGGGGCACAGGCTCTGGCTTCACGTCTCTGCTGATGGAACGGCTTTCCCTTGACTACGGCAAGAAGTCCAAGCTAGAATTTGCCATCTACCCAGCACCACAGGTGTCCACAGCAGTGGTGGAGCCCTACAACTCCATCCTGACCACGCACACCACCCTGGAGCACTCTGACTGTGCTTTCATGGTGGACAATGAAGCCATCTATGACATCTGCCGCAGGAACCTGGACATCGAGCGCCCCACCTACACCAACCTCAACCGCCTCATCAGCCAGATTGTGTCCTCAATCACTGCCTCTCTCCGCTTTGATGGAGCCCTCAATGTGGACCTCACAGAGTTCCAAACCAACCTTGTACCCTATCCCAGAATCCACTTCCCACTGGTCACCTACGCACCCATCATTTCTGCTGAGAAAGCCTACCATGAGCAGCTGTCTGTGGCAGAGATCACCAGCTCCTGCTTTGAGCCCAATAGCCAGATGGTGAAGTGTGACCCACGTCATGGCAAATACATGGCCTGCTGCATGCTCTACCGTGGTGATGTGGTACCCAAGGATGTCAATGTTGCCATAGCTGCCATCAAGACTAAGAGAACCATCCAGTTCGTTGACTGGTGTCCCACAGGCTTCAAGGTGAGAACTGATGACCAGGGGTGGTGGAGTACTGGGGGAACAGAGGGGATTATTGGAGAGAACAAATCTTGGACCTTCTAGTTTTTATGATAAGGCCAGAGATGACCTAAACCAATGCAACACTGACTTCAGTCAACTTTGACTGAAGCCTTCAGGCCTTGAAGGCTGGTCTGCTTAAGTCATTTTAGAAAGCGCATGAGTTTGCTGCTATTTAAGATTAGTTAACCATCTTTGACTTTTTCTTTTTTTAACCTGAGGGACCTGATTTACAATGCCTTGAAGACTTGCAATTCATTTCAACTTGCAAAAAAGAAAATTTAATGGATATTTTACCCATTTAGGTACATTTTAAGTTTATAGTCAACTAAATGTTTCGAATTGCTAGAGAGGCATAATTTTTTTTTTTGCCATAATAAGATGTGTTTTAATTAACTGTTTACCCTTATTCGGCTTAGAGGAAGACTGAGGGAGGGCCTAATCTTTGTGTGACTGAGTCCCGCTTGTCCTAAAGTCTCACTTTCTCCCCTCCCTCCTGCAGAGCAAGGGCACGTAGTCTTCCTGCTCACAATTCCACTCCTTGGGACGTACATCACATCACCTTTTCTTCCTAGATACTACCTATTTTTATGTGTCAGTTTGGTCATTCTGACCAAGGCAGTCAGGGTCATCTAAAAACTGGAGTTCTCTTTTTTGATTAAAATGATAGAATGAACTAATGAGGGAGTTAATGGGAAGGAAGGAAAAATGAAAGATGTGGGGATAGTGGGGTGATGAACACAGAGGGGATGCCCTCCTCCATTTTAAGCTTGCTCTGAAGTCCCATATGGAAAGAAGAGTAAGGTGCTGTTGGCATTGATAGGTGCTTTCCAGAAAAGCACATGCCCGCAGAATGCATATTGCTAAGCCTCACCAGTTGACATTCTCCAATGTCCCCAGTTTGACTCAGGTCTACAATGTCACTGCTGAAAAGGGAAGGGAGGCCTGTGTTGGGAAGAGCCACACCAGCAAGATACAAGGTGTGGCAAAATGTATATCTCTGTCACATCTGTGGCCAGCTGCTCGTTGAGCGGCCACGTGCCTTGCAGATAGCTCTATTTGAAGATGTGTGCTTTAAAGCTATGAATCCAAGAGGTCGGTAGCTTAAGCACAATGGCCCTGGTAATGTATGTTAGTTTGGGGCAATGCCATGGTTCTTGGTGTCCTACTGATGAAACCACAGTCTGTCATCTTGACGCTTTCCAGTTTCCTATAATTCTTGGTCTGCTTTGATTTGGGGCCTTTGTGGGGAGATTCCTAGGGTAGAAGCCCCACTGGGAAGCTGCTCCTGCCAGTATACTAGCAGCTCTTGAGACGTTGGCTTGCTTGTGTGTGACCTTTGGCTTCTGTGGTTGCCCTTTCTTTTCTTCTAAGAACCCTGTTTACTGGAGACCCAGCCTTGTGAGAAGTAACACTATCCCCAGGGACCTTTGCAATTTATTGCTCTGGATTCTCCCTGTGACCTAACATGGCAGAGAAACCTCATCCATGACAGAGAAACTTCCCTAAATTTATTGCAAAAACAAAACAAACACTAAGAGCATCAGATAAACTTCTAGAAAATAGTGAGCTCTATGACAACACTGTCAGTTCTAGAAATTGATCTGCCTCTAACACGGAAGGCGTTTCCTGCCCCTTGCACCCAAGATGAACAGTCGAGATGCTGCTTTTCATGTCCCAATTTCATTTACTACTCTCATCAACTTGAGCATTTCCTCTTTACCAGCCTGTTTCTCCTCCAGCCTCTAGTTTCTATGCTCCTGAGATCCTCCTGCCTCAGACTTCATGGTACTGAAATTATAGGCATGTACCGCCATGAACCTTCCTTTTGCTTTTATTTTCTCCCTAGCACACACCCTTTTGATCTGCCTATGTTCCCAACTTCCTGGTTCCTTCTTCCACTCCATCGTGCAGCTCCACCCCACACCCATGCCTAGATCTTGCCAGCAAAGCTTATTACCAACAGATTGCCTTTGGCCAACTTGCATGTCATCTGTTGCCTGTTTTCTTTCTCTGTTCCCCAGGTGGGCATCAACTACCAGCCACCCACTGTTGTGCCAGGAGGGGACCTGGCTAAAGTCCAGCGAGCCGTGTGCATGCTCAGCAACACCACAGCAATTGCAGAGGCCTGGGCCCGCCTGGACCATAAATTTGATCTCATGTATGCCAAGCGGGCCTTTGTACATTGGTATGTTGGAGAGGGAATGGAGGAAGGAGAGTTTTCTGAGGCCAGGGAGGACCTGGCTGCCCTGGAGAAGGATTATGAAGAAGTGGGGACTGATTCATTTGAAGAGGAGAATGAGGGGGAGGAATTTTAAATATACACCTGCCCCATGACTGTGTCTCTTTGTGCCACTCCGCCTAAGCATTTTGGGTTCATTCATCTCCTAGCACTTCAGACAGACAGACAGACAGACAGACAGACAATAGCAGCTGTGCCTGCTCACTCTCCATTTCTCTTCTTAGTATGCTGTGCTCATTGTTCTATGGGAAAAGGAAACCACAGAAAGAGAAAGTGACAGACTGGCCTCAGCCTCAGCTCAGTTCCTGTCCTACATAGGAGGAGGGCTCCTGACTCCAGCCCTTGGGCTCTGGAATGAGAATAGCTTCCTTCTTAAAGAATGAGAGTGGAGTTGAGTAAGTCACAAGCATAGGGTGGGGTGAGGAGGTACACTGGGAATCTTCTAGGTAGGTTAGGCTGGTCACCCCCAAGACAGGATCTGCTGGTGGAGGAATAGGACAACACCAGGAAAATCCCAGGCTCAGAAGATGGCGTGGAGAGAGCAAATAGAAGCTCATGAAAATGGATCTGCAGCACAGCCCTGAGCTCATCTGGATCACATCAGGATCACATCAAGTGTTTGAGTAGCTTCATCCGTTTCCCCCTCAGGGGCGTATCCCAAGATCCTGATTAGGTGTTGACAGCCACCAATAGTCCTGATTCTGTATTGTGTGTGTGTGTGTGTGTGTGTTTCCACACTTACATTATGAAATATGTTATGTATCAGCACAAGAGATTAACAGTCACCACCAATGAAATACAACAACTAAAACAAAACACTGTAATAAAAATTACGCAAGGTCTTTGGGGTGTAGCTCCATGGCGAGCAGTTGCTTAGCCTGTGTGAAACCCTGGGTTTATTTTCTGCCACTGTACTCAGACAACAGACACAGAGCAGCAGATGTGGCTGCTTGGTTCCTGCTTTCTTATCTGAGGATGCTGTACTCTTTCTGTGGGAAAAGGAAACCACGGGAAACGAAAGTGAAAATAGTGGTACCTACAGTCTATGCTCTGGCCAAGGCACTGTCCCAAGAGCTAGAGAGTTAGAAGCATGATGATACCCTGCCCTCCTAAATACATTATAAATACGAGGTCACCTTCGAGGCTGTTTAGAGATTTCAAACAGCGATGACAGTAGCTGGTGTTGTGGACCAGTGGAGCCCAGATGAGTCCAGAGATACTGAACACAGGGAACAGAGATGCTGAACACAGGGAACAGAGATATGAAAAGAGAAGGGAGCAAATGTGGGTCTGACAGCAAGAGAGGAGCTTGCTGGGAGGGTGGGAAGCCAGGCAGGTGCCAGTTTGTCCATCCCCAGAGAGCATCATGGATGTTTAGATGTCTCCTAAGTGAAACATAAGCGCTTGAAAGCTTGAAGAAAGGTTCCACAGCACCTTATCTTTTGTATACACCTTCTCCAGTACTCTCAACACTCACGATGGAGTTTTGGTTTTCTGTAGAGACCCTGAGGTATGGAGAATCAGTTGCTAGAGACAGGAAGATGGAGTTCAGCTGGGTCCCAACACCAGGCCTCTCCCCACTGTCTCTGACTCTGAAAATGGCACACAGCAGAAACACATCTCCATTTGCCAAGGAGCCATGCTGCCTCCCTGCAGCCTGAACTCGGGATTTCAGGAGCCATCAGCAGGCTGTTATTTGTTACCCGTGAGACCTCCAGGGTCAAGCCCCATTATGTTATGGGTCTTCGTGCATTAAATGCATAGCTCTTCAAGTCTGTGTTCACAGGTGTCTAGTTTATTCCTTGGAAGCCCTAAGAGAAGCAGAATGTCCTTGTCCTAGAAAAGGAAAGTTAGGCGAAATGTGCTGCAGCTGTCTTCAGGGAGCCTGCCCTCTTTCCTGTCTATGCAGCAGAGCATGGTGCTAAAAAGTGGGTCCAGATCTGTTGTCCGTGGAGGGGTCTGGTAAGAAGAGCAGCTCAGAGCGTGCCCTTCACGGAGATGGGCTTTCCAGTTTCCACAGCTGTCTGTGGTAGGGAGTGGGCAGCCACTGTCAGGAAGAGGCATTTTCTCTACAGACAGAAGTGAGAGATAGAGTCACAGATAGATTCATACCTACCTGACGTGCAGTCACAACACTGATGCCTCAGAGGTGTGTGCAAGGGGGCGGGGGCTCAGGGGAGTCGGGAACCACCCTTAGGGGCATTTGAAGCTGTTTCTCCTCTTCCAACTTCCCTACTTCCCTCATTTGTTTGGGCCCTTGTCCTACCATGAGCTTAGGTACCTCTAGGCCAGCTCCACTTTTATGGCCTTGCTCAGGAGGTAGAAAGTGTTGTTTGAGAACTGGAGATTAGTGTCCCCGTGTGAGGATGGGAAGAGGAATAGGTTACCTGGCCTTTCCCAGGGCAGGTAGCTTGTGAATCTTAGCCTATCATAGGTCATCTTAGGAAGGTGATGCAGGGGGCTGGTGAGATGGCTCAGTGGTTAAGAATACTTCCAGCTCTTCCAGAGGACCTGGGTTTGGTTCACAGGACCCACATTTAACAGCTCACAGCCTGTAACTCCAGCTCCAGAGGAGCTCCTTTGGCACCTACACATACATGGTAGGTAAGTGCATGCATGCGTGTGCACAAACGCACACACACCCACACACATCCATACACCACACATACACACCCACACACCATACCACATACACACACCCAATGCCCCATACCACCCCACTGCACCCCTCCCCCACAGAGTAAGGGGAGGGAAGTGTAAAACAAGTTCTGCAATCACCAGATAAGGCCCAGATTAGAGCATCATGCAGCAGCCTTTTGGAAGGTTCCTTGTTTAGCTCACTTGGCTCTTGTGAGCTCCACTAGATACACCTTTTAAAAATTCATTACTTGAGCAAACGTCCTTTTATTTTGTGGTATTTTATACTAGGATTTAGAAGAATCTATGGTTAACATAGTTTTCTTCCCTAATTTATCAAATGCATCCCAGGCTCCTCTGGGCGAAAGTATGGCTATGAATGCTTTCTCTGCCCTATATTTTCAGCGAGGTCTTGAATTCTCAACAAGAAACATAGGCTTCCAGCCTGTGGGCAGAAGTCAGCCTAGGTTCCAAAGTGAATCTGAGGGGAAGGTGGCACATCCATTTTCTCTGAACTTGCTGATTCTGTATCAATTTGATGAGTCCTTGTATTAGGGTTCTCTAGGGGAGTAGAAACATATAGAATGAATATGTATAGGATTTACTAGGATGGCTTACAGGCTGTGTGTGGGCTTGCTAGTCCAACAATGGATGCCAACCAATGGAAAGTCTAAGAGTCCAGTAGTTGTTCTGTCCACAAGGCTGGAGTCTCAGCTGGTCTTCAGTATATTCCAGAATTCTGAAGAAGGAGGCTCTAATGCCAGTGAGGGAATGGACTTGGCAGGGAGAATGAGAGCAAGCAGGCAGAGAGCAAGCTTCCTTCTTCTGTGTCTTTTATATAGGCTGCCAGCAGAAGGTGTGGTCCAGAATAAAGGTGGATCTCCCCCCTCAAAAGATCCAGATTAAAAATGGGTCTTCCCACTTCAAATGCTTTAATTAGGAAAATAAAATCTCTCGCAACTGTACCCAGCCACGTGGATTTTTGTTAATTACAGATCTAATGAAGCTGACAACCAATTGTAGGCAGTAGGTCCTCAGTCTAACTTGACTGCAGCGGCAGGGGGCATGGCCTCTCATGCAAACTAACAAGATTGGAGCCTCTCCTCTCCCCTCCCCTCCTCCTCTCCTCTCCTCTCCCCTCCTCCCCTCCTCTCCTCCTCCCCTCCCCTCCTCTGCTCTCCTTCTCCTCCCCTCTCCTTTCTCCCCCTTTTCCTTCTCCTCCCTCCCTCCTTCCCCCCTCCTCTCTGTGTTGCAAGACCTAACTCTCCACACTAAGAAATAACATAAAACAAACTACCCCAACATAGTATCTTAAGTCCAGGATGGTGGGCACCTTGAATTTCTACTTCCAGCAATTTGGCTCATGCTGAAAGTGTTGTCTAGAGCATTTGGATAAGGAAACAACTGGAGAATAAGCTCTATTATGATATAATGGAGCATCTGATATAATACTGTGTAATAATGATAATCAGAAGGGTTTTGAAATTTGTATTATTGTTTATGGATTCCTGTTTGGTGCTTTGTGTCTGTAGGATTTACTGATTTCTTATTTGCCATATTGGAAACATTTGTCTTCTATTTTTCTTTGTTAGTTATGCCTGCTGGAGATTTTTAAAGACTAGGCTTCCTGTTTCATTACTTTTTCACTGTTGTGTATTTTTCCATTTCGTTGACCTTTGACCATATTTGTAATATTTATTTATTTGGTGCTATAAAGCTCCAGCAACTTAGAGCTCACTGGATATACCAGGCTACCCTTGAAATTGTGATGGTCCTCCGGCCTCTGCCTCTTGAGTGCTGGGTTTAAAGGCATACACCATAAATGTCTGGTTCAGTTTCTTGTAGTGGAATCTTAAGTAATTAAGACTTTTAGTTCTTTTCCCCTCAATATAAACACTTAGTGCTATACATTAATCATAGAAGTAGCTTTAGCTGTGCCCCATAAGCTCTGATGTGCTGGATCTGATGAAGTCCACCTTAGGCAATATTACGTGCACTTGCGTAGAACAGGTATTGTGCTGTTGTTGGATAAGGTGTCCTATAGGCATCAGTTGGATTCCATTGGCATTGAGCTATTCTGTTGTTCTTGCTAATTCTCTGTCTAGCTGTTGTGTCAATCAAGATTTCTCCTAGTGGAAAAACTTTTGGAATCTAAATGTTTATCCCGCTGTTTAGGGTTTCTAAGTCTTTTTGGTGGGCTGACCCTTTCATCATTATATAATGTCCTTTTCTTCGCTTGCAATTTCACCACTCTCAAACCTATTTCTTTATTATATGAATGTAGCCTGCGGTCCTCATTTGTGTTGGATATTTGTGTGGTAAATCATTTCCTCCACCTGTGGGGAGAGATTAAGTCCTTAGTGAATGTGTGCTGTTGACATAATCATGGCCACGTCAAAGATGCCAAAGCCTCAGACTCATGGGAACCGTGAGGCCTCCACCAGCTTTGAGTACAGATGTTGATAGTATGTGCAGAGTACGGACCACAGCTTCCTGCATAGACCACAGCTTCTTCCCCCAGGTTGAAATGCTGGTAGCCTGAGACTGCTCCCCTAGAGACCCGCTACCAAGGTTAGCAAACCTGCCCCCTCCTTCCTGCTGTATACAATATCATCCGAATTTCCAGGCTGCTGCCTCTCCCTTGGAGGGCACCGTCCTCTGGATTCCAACTTTTCTGCACATGTCTGCTGTTACTTCACTATCTCGACAAGGTCAAATCCAAAACTGTGCAGGTCTCGGCACCCGCCTAAATTACTGTCACTCTCCTGTGACCAAAATACCTGGCAGAAACAATTTGAAGGGAGAAAGATCTGCTTTGGTGCTTGGTTCCAGACGATTTCTGCTCACGGCGGCAGTAGGATGTGACAGATGCTTCTCATCACGGTGGACCAGGAAACAGAACAAAGCTGCTGCCTGGGGCCCAGCTTTAAATGCCCACTGCCTCTGACTTACTTCTTTTAGTGAGGCTCCTCTTCCTAAAGGTTCCAGAACATGAGTCTGTGGAAGCCATTTCAGAGTCAAACCACCTCACAACCTAGTATTTAATGTATATATTATAGTTTTTAGCTCTTAAAAAGTCATGTATATTAGTAATAAAAATAATAGGTTTTATTGTGACAGTCTAGACAGGCCTATAACAACCTTAATTATTGCTTTTATTTCTATCAGTTTTCTTGCCACTCCCCAGTAGATATTTGTGTCACCTTTATTCATTAACTTTCTCTAGATTGTACGTAGGAGAGAATCCATGTGGTATTTGTCTTTGTGAGGATGTCTTATTTTGTTTAACATGATGATTTCCAGGTCCATCCGTTTTCTTGTAAATGACACAGTCACTCTTCATTATGGCTAATACAGCACTATTTACAGGTATCAAGTTGTCTTTATTCATATGTTGATGGACACCTAGGCTTAATCTATATCTTGGCTGTTGTGAATAATGCTGAAGTAAACATGGGTATGTAGGTTTCTCTAAGGTCTATTTCATGATTTCTTATTTTATTTATTGAATTTTTTTCTTGGACAATTTTACACCATGCCTGTTCTCACCCCCAGCCCTCTCCCGTCTTCCTGCTACCCCGGGGCTATGCTCCCTCCCCTGAGAACCTTTTGCTCGTGTTTGTTTTGTGATCCACTGCTTTTTAACCATGGTTGTCTGTGTCACTGTGGGTCTAGAGCTATCCACCGAAGCCTGGTGGGCTCAACCGTGGGATGACAACTACAGTTAATGATTCTCCCCCTCCAAGGATCTGTCAATACTAATCGTTTAGCTGTAAGAGGTGGGCCGGATGAGACATCCCATCATTTCGTGATTCTGTTGATAGGTCCAGTCCTGTCAGACAGGGAGGGAGCTGTGGTTGCTGTGAGTTCAGGTTTGTAAGTGTCGTGCCTGGTCGAGAGGAGCATATTTCAAAGCCTTTCACCTTAGGTTCTCTTGACTTCCTGTTCCTTTCTGCAATGCTCCTTGTGCCTCAGTGCGGCTGTAAATGCTTTGTGGAGGGTTAAGCCCTCACTTTCCACTTGTTCCCAGAGCCCTGGGCAGCCTGGAGTCTCTGAATGCACAGACGTTCACTGCAAAGAAAGAGGCTTCTCTGGTTAAGACTGAGAGTAGCATTTGTCTGTGGGTGAGACAGATTTAGAAGGCAGTTGCTGCTTTTGTCATCTGTTTTTGTTTTGTTTTTCGAGACAGGGTTTCTCTGTATTGCTTTGGAGCCTGTCCTGGAACTCTCTCTGTAGGCCAGGCTGGCCTCGAACTCACCTGCCTCTGCCTCCTGAGCGCTGGGACTAAAGGCGTGTGCCACCACTGCCTGGCTGCTTCTATGTTCATCTTAGTTAAACAGTAATAAGTGCCCTGTAGCATGGATTTTAATTGTTCTTAATAATAAAAGCTCAGAGTCAGATATTGGGGTTAATGCTGAAGATCAGAGAAGCAAAGTGGCCAGCCACTAGAGAGTTCTTACCTCTACCAATGCTCAGACCAGTAGGATGATCCTGTCCTCAGACTGCTTAGACTGCACTGTTCCTCAGATACCATCTCTCTCTTGTCTCCTTATATTCCTCTCTCTGCCCAGACATATCACTCCTGTCTCCACCTCCTTAGATCTGGGATTAAAGGCGTCACTCCAAGTGCTGGGATCACCTTTGTGTGAGCTCTATTTCTCTTTTACACTGGATCAATTACCAGGGTGGCCTTGAACTAACAAAGATCCATCCACCTGTCTCCCGAGTGCTGGGAATAAAGTGTGTACCACCACTGCCTGGTTTCTATGGCTAACTAGTGTGGCTAGCTTTGCACTCTGATCTTCAGGCCAGCTTTATTTGTTCTCATAAAGAAAATCACCACAGTGCCCTGTTTGATCCCAGGTGAGAGTTGTTAACCAGATTTACAACACCAGCTCCTGCTCATGGAGCACGCCTTAGATCCAATCAGAGGACGGTTGGTTGCCTCCACAAAAGTTGTGCCAGTTTTCCCTATATATTGAAAGGAGATGTTTGGTGTAAGAGGGTCTTTTCTGGTTTTGGTGGATAGCAAAAAGGACTGGTGGTAGCTGGGCAGTGGTGGCTCACACCTTTAATCCCAGCACTTGGGAGGTAGAGGCAGGCAGATCTCTGTGAGTTTGAGGCCAGCCTGGTCTACAGAGCAAGTTCCAGGATGGCCAGGGCTATACAGAGACACCCTGTTTCAACAAAACAGGACAAAAACAAAAATGGAGCTAAATTAATAGTGAAAAACAGAAAATAATTTATTCAAGGTGGACCCGTTGAGAAGAGGGACAAAGTGAGTCAGAGCTCCACGAAGGACCCCAATTCTATGCTTTAGGTCTTAACATGGGAGGAAGAGTTTAAATAAAAGGCAAGACAACCACATACTTAAGTGGTCCTGGTCAAGTGTGGCTCGGTCACAGACCTGCGTTTCCATTTGTCTCTCCCATAGGTGACTGGGCATGTTTTTGGATTCTTCTTTGGCTAGCACCAGCCTCCCCCCTTTTCCTTCTCTAGTGAGGGAGGCCAGGGACATGGGAAATTCCAACTCCCTAGGGTCCTTTATTTCAAGATGTCAGCCAGCAAGAGAGAAAGGCTGGCTCCATAGGACATTCTCATTCCTTCAGGCATGCCAGTTTAAGTGTTTAATAGGAATGCAGAAATCTGGGGCTTGACCCCAGAGAAAAGACACAAGAGGCTTCTGTTTTCTCTCCCTTAGAGGAATGGACGTGGGGACTACGAACTCTGCCAGGTTTGGAATGGGTGTGAATTATCTGCCTCAAAAAGTCAATTCTCACCGGGCATTGGTGGCGTACACCTTTAGTCCCAGCACTCGGGAGGCAGAGGCAGGCAGATCTCGTGAGTTCCAGGCCAGCCTGGTCTACAGTGTGAGTTCCAGGACAGGCTTCAAAGCAATACAGAGAAACCCTGTCTCAAAAAAAAAAAAAAAAAAAAAAAAAAAAGAAAAAACAAAAAACAAAAAAAACAAAAAAAAGAAAAGAAAAGAAAAGAAAAAGAGTCAGTTCTCTTTGTCTTCAACGTGGTGGGTTTTAAAAGCTCCATTTTTTCTTCCTGGACTTATATATAAAAAGCTGTCTTAAAGACAACCTGGGACCTAAGGTCCCATTCCTCAGAAGCAAGAGCAGTTCGCTTTTATGAATGTCCATCCACTATAGTGATAGTCTCACAGTTTTCTATAACTGAATGCAGAGCGTAGGCACCACGTTGCCCCAACTACAAATAGTATGTGTGTTGTTGTTGATGCATGCACTTGGGGATGCTGTGCCCTTGTCTTGGGTATGATGTGTGTTCTCTCTCCTCCATTCCTCCTATTTCTTCTTCTCTCTCTCTTTCTCTCTCTCTGTCTCTGTTTCTCTCTCTCTCTGCCTTACTTTGTCTTTCTTATAGGTTGTGAGACAGGGACTCATGTATGTATTCCAGGCTTTGATTTTTTTTTTTTTTTTGAAGGGACTCTGGCCAGCTTGAGCATGGTGGACATGGCTTTGGAAGGCCTTACCTTTCTCCCCAATTCCCGCTGCCTTGCTAAACTGTTACATTATATTCCTAAAGCTAGCCAGTTATAAGGTCTACTCCCTTATTTGACTATCAGGGTCCAGCTATCCAAGTATTAAAGTTCAGCAATAAAAATCCCCTTTTGGCTCACATAATTAACATGCCCAGTTAAAATTAAACACTCATTCTAACACTGGGTTTCCCCGTGTACCTTTATAAACTGCCATTTTGCTATGTCCCACATCTGTCTCCTCTCTGTTCAGAGGCAGTCTTTGGTCCCCTGGGACAATACCTCTCTCCCTCTCCTTGGCCCCATTTCCCCCTCTCTTTTGTCCCCTTCTTCCTCATCCCCTATCTCCTGTCTTTGCCTTTTATTCCTGCCCACGGTCCCTCTGGGGCAAAGAAATCTCCTTTGACTTGGTCTGAACACTTGGTCTTGGGGGTCCTGAGCCAATACTTTTCCATACAGTTTTGAGATAGGGTCTTACGTAGCTTAGGCTGGCCTTGAATTTGCTTTATAGCTGAGGCTGATCTTGAACTTCTGATCAGTTTATGTCTTCATGCCCAATCTCTCCAGTGTTAGGATTAAGACACGCACTACCATGCCTCGCCATTTGTTAATCCCAAGGATGGGAAGACAAAAATCACAGACCTAAATCATGGCCAAATTAATTAAAGCAAGAGTTTGTGTGTGTGTGTGTGTGTGTGTGTGTGTGTGTGTGTACAGGGGCTTCCTCCCCCTAAGGCAGGGTTCTAAAGGTCCGCATTGGATGTGAGGAATACAAGGTTTTTATAAAGCTCATGGTTTCCAAATGGGGGGTTTGACGCGCAAAGCAGGCAGGGTTACAGAAGCAGAATATAAGCATAACAAAACAAGTTAGGCCTAAAGACTTCCCGAAACAAAGACATGGTTGCCAGGTGGTCATAACAACATGTAGTTATAACACGGCAGTCATAGGTAGGTGGTCATATAATCTTTTGAAACAAAGGTACGGTGCAAGATGGTTATTACCATTTTGAAACAAAGACATGGCGGTCATTCCTGGGACAGACAGTAGTTAAAGTCACACACAAGTGAGACACAGCTTAACCCTCGAGAAACAGATTTAATCATAAACAAAAATGAGCCTCGTTTGTCTTTGCTGTAAGATGGCCTTTGGGCCTAAGATGGGGGCAGGCTGGTTCTGCACTGTATGTACTGTTCCTGTCGTAACAATCTTTCTAAATACTCATACTTACTCGGATCATCTACTATTTCTTAATTTTGCTTAATAAACTCACTCATAAAGTAATGGGAAGGGTCTGGGTAGGAAGCTGGCAGGAAAAAACAAAAAGCAAAGCAAAATGAAACAAACAAATAAAACCCCAACAAAAACAGCTGGGGATGGTAGTGAACACCTTTAATCCTGACACTTGGGAGGCAGAGGCAGGCAGATCTCTGAGTTCAAGGCCAGCCTGGTCTGCAGAGGGAGTTCTAGGACAGCCAGAGCTACATGGAGAAAACCTGTCTTGAAAAACAAAACCCAACAACCCCCTCCCACAGAACCAACAAAATCCAAAACATCCCTCACCTTGTTCTCCTATGACTTGTCCTGGAGCTCTTTTCTGTACCTGGCTTTACCTGACAGAAGTCCCTAAGTAGGGACCGCTTCGGGTTACTCGAAGAGAGGGGCACTTGGTGCATCTTGCTGACCTGTAACTCCAATGGACTTGAAGCTCACCTCACATGGAAAACGGACCCTTGCAATTTACTTCTTGTATCTTCTTACACTTTTCCGAGGACGAGGGTGGTTTCACAGTAATAAGCCAGGCTCTCTGATTCTCAGGCAGGAAGTAGGGTGGGGGTGAGGAGCAGGATGCGCCCCACCAATATCCACGTTGATGCATACCCACTTTCTATGTGAGAAGTTCTAGACTTGGAAGTCGGTTAGCTGAGACTCACCAACTAGACATCTGGGCAGGGAGTCCGTCCTGTCCATGAGAGGGAGGGGCTGCTTCAGGTACGGTGGCCTTAGCAGCAGCTGTGATTTTAACATTACTTTCTTTCTTTCTTTTTTTTTTTAATCAACTTTTTTTTTTAACATTTTGAAAATTTTTATTTAAAAAGAAAGAAACACAAAACACTTTTTTTCAGTTTCAGTATGTGGCATGTTGCATGTTGCATTTTCCAGTTTATTCAATGCTTTAAAGGTCAAGGATGCCTCACTTTGAATTGTACATGGGCCTCAAGCATCCTAGCTTTTGGTAGGAGGTAGCAGGTAGGAGACTTAAAAAAAAAATCAAAATAGGAACAACGCACTAAATGGAGGGCACATCTGTAAACATACTATGATTTGAAAATTACACTATCAGTAAAAGCAATACAGTTTACAGGTGAAATGAAACTATTTCTGAACCTGAACAAGTTTCTAAACCTGGACTGATACAATAAATTATTATATATATTCTTACACGTACCCTGGTCCTAGACCAGATGAACCAGAAATTACTTGTCTGAGAAGATACCATCTTACCAGCGAATCCTAAGCCACTTGTTGCCTTGGAAACACTTAAGATGCTGCTGAGATGAATTAGCTCTAGGCTGGAACCCAAGGAGATAATGTCTCTAATCAGCACATTTTAGGTTCCAAAACACATTTAGCTGGCCAGTTCTTTGCTGGATAAGGCTCTTATCTTCTCTCTATAGAAACTGGACTTTCCAGTTGATTCCTCACCCCCTCCTGCTTCTTCAGGAACTGACGGCCTTCTGTGAAGTTTGCAATTGCATACACAAGGCTTGTGGACAGCCACTCTCTGGGAGCCATCTTCCCACAATGTGCCTGCAGCTTCCCCAAATCTCTAAAGAGGTACCTAAGGAAATTGAGTATCCAGGTTTTTCCTAATTCTTCTTTTCCTGTTTACTTTAAGATACACAACTGAACACGAGAGCCTCAACATAAAACTTAAGGAAACAAAGCAAAACAAAATTAGCTAAGTTGGCCCAAACACTCTGAGTTAATGTGGTTATATCATGTTCTTTTAGTTCTGTTAGTCTGTGGTCTGTGTTCATAGCAAGTATTGATTTCTCATGGTTATTTATGTGCCATTCTGTCTGTTGGTTTAGCTGTTAACCTGCGCCTATGAGTTGGCATTCTTGTTTTGTGTGTGAGACTGTAATATGGAGATTTTTTTCTTCTTCTTTCTTCTTTCCTCTCAGCCTAACTACTTGGTTCCCTGCCTTTCTGTGTGTTTAAGAAAACTGGCTATTTGCTGGGTGTGGTGATGCATGTCTTCAATCCCAGCACTAGCAGGTGGATCTCTGAGTTTGAGGCCAACCTAGTCTACAGAGTGAGTTCCAGTACAGCTACAGAGCTACATAGCCAGAGAAACCCTGTGCTGAAGAAAGAAAAAAGAAAGAAAGAAAGAGAGAAAGAAAGAAGGAAGGAAGGAAAGGAAAGAGAGAGAAAAAAGGAAAACTGTCTATTTAATGTTGATCTAGTCCTATCTAAATCTGGAAATACATGGATTGGGACTAAGGATTTAGGAGGCCAAGGCAGGAGCATCAGAAGGTAAAGATCATCCTTGGTTACCTAGTGACTTTTGAGGTCACCCTGGGCTGCATGAGACCGCATGTCAAGCAGCAGCCACCTCAGCCACAGAATGAGACAGCCATGGCAACAACAAAACCCTTTAGAGATAAAAATTAAGGTGACACAGGAAGGCAGAGCAGCTCCGCACACTGGGAGCCAGTTTGCATTTCTCTCTGGCTGAGTCAGAAATGTAGCCAATACAACTAAGACTGGGCTGGGACATGATGCATGTTTTCTGCAAGAACTCTCAAACATGGCTGCTCCGACAGAAAAGGAACTGTGCTTCCTCAGGGCCTTGACCATGGCTGCATCACCGTTCCTTTCTTATCTCTAACCATGTTTCCCTTACAGAACCACTTTAAAATTGCATTTATAAAGGAAATTCTTCAAGAAAGGTGAAGCAGCTAATGGTTAAACTTGACTTTCTCCTTGCTTAGTCTTTAACATTGTGAGTTAGTCTTTGAGCAGAGTAACCTGAGAAGACGTTATGGTTCTGTAATGACGCTTCAGACACTGCAGAGAGGGGCGGCTCTCTCCTGAGAAGCTTGTACCCATCATGTCTTATATGTACATTTTCCTCTCCGTTTCCCTGTCCCTCGGTCTCTCTTTCCCCTTCCCTTCCTCCTTTCTTCTCTCCCTCCACATAGCAATTTATTCTAGGCATCTATTCCAGAAAAAAATAAATCTAAGCAGAAAAATGGCATAATTTTAAATAGTAGTTTTATTTGTAATCAATAAAAAATTAACTCAAGAGATGGCTAAACAAATACATTCGTCCTATGGAATAACAACAAGCTTATTACCCAATAATCACAATGCATCTCTGATGATTTATACTAGTGTTTGTGGTGGAGCTAATATCCACTTATATAACATGTTGACACAAAAACACAGATCTAGTTGCAAAGGGAATAAAAGTTTATTCTGGAGCCAAATTTGAGTGACCATGGCATGGGAAAAACAGAGCTAGGTTATCCCAGGTCCCATGTTCCTACACAAAAGCAGTTTCATAGTAGCAGAACAAAGTCATATGTCAAGGCAACTTTAAAATACAAAGGTGGGTAATCAGAGAAGTGGCTAAAGCTCGATGGGGAAATCTCTCCCACAGGTATCAGATGTTATCTGATAGCAATCTTAGCTTTTGTTTGGTGGAAGTTAGTGGTCTCTTAAGTTAATATGTTCCCAAAGTTTTATCTGTTAATGCCAGGACTTAAAGTCCTACACAGAGGTGGGCAAGGAAATGATTATTTAGGGGACAAAAGGTAGCCCAAATAAAGTAGAGTCGGGTTTTGAACCTGCAGCATGTCAGCCTCTCCACATCACTTGGTTCCAATCCATTAATTGGTCCTTGCAGCATATTTCTAGGAAATCTCCTTTGCAGATATGTTTGAAGTGACAAAATTATAGATATGGAAATCAGATGGGTGGGGGGTCAAGAATCAGAGAAGGGGGTAGAGGGGCAAGGACTTATGGGACAGTCTTCTGTGGAGATGTTCCATGCTGGGGCTGAAATTTGTACAATAGCTTGCAAAACATTGTCCTGGAATCTTTATTTTTCTTATAATTGAACACACAAGTCTATAAAGGTCTTTAAGTAATGGTGAAAAATCTAAATGAATGAGATTATCTATTTGGGCCAAATCTAAATAGCGACTAGATTTTAGAAAGTTTCCAAAATTGATGATAATTCTATGTAATAACTTATCTTTGCTTCTAGGAGATACACAGTGAATTATTCATAACTGAAGAATCTTGACAGTAATTCACCACTAAATAGTCCATGAAAAAGAAAAAAAATCAATATATAGATTTGTGTGTTGTAGTGTGTTTGGTATGTGTATATTCAAGGCTGATAAACAATCAGACAGTTGTACACAAAATAATGCTGAGTGAATGTCATGTTGGGGTCTTTGAAATATTTCTGTTTTCCCTTATGTGTAAAATCTATTTTCCAAAATAAGACATTGAGTAGTAAGTTTGAAGGGTCCTCCAGCAAGGCAATACATTGCCAGAGGACAGAGAATAACTGGGCAGGTGACAGACACTTTTCTTTCCTTGTCTCTGTTACTTTGTCTTCCGAGCCTTCAGCTGGGAAAGTGAAACTTAACATTGTATGTGCCTGCTGCAAGCCAACACCATCCTCCTTCTCAGGGGGATGACTCTGTTGATGGAGATTCTAATTATAACCTTAAAAAAAGGTTACTATTTATTCTTGAATATATGCAGAATACAGAGAAATTTAGAGTACAGAAACAGCAAGATGCAGAGAAGCTAGGGAAGAGCTGTGGAGATGGAGTCACACCAGACAACATGTACTGGGATAGAAACGAGCATGGTGAAGACTTACTGAAATGTTGTTAGCCATTACTTTCTTTAAAACAATTACCTTTCCTACTCCATGCTGTGCAGTCTACCCTTCCTGTGAGCATTGCTGTCCTGGCTTCTGACATGACTTGTTTTTGAAGTAAGTAATTTTCCCCCGTCAGGGAGGGGACTGCTTTGTCCTACCAAGTCAGTCAACCATTTCTTCTGTGACCAAGTTTTTGAGTGAGGTCGTTAGGCATGGCCTCTTGTTTCATAATTCAACTTTTAAAACAGGTGAACAGTAAGATATTCTGCCAGTGAGAATACTGGTAACCCTGAAATTGCTCCAAGTAGGCAGAAATGGGCAAGCCACAGGAAAAGTTTCTGGGGACCCAAATTCACTTTCAGAATAAGTATTACATGGTTTGAACTTAAATTCTTTCATGCCTCATATTGAAAAAGCATCTATAAAGCACAGTTTTATTAGCAGTCTTCAGAAAAAGATATACTACCCATAGTTTTGTTATATATTTAAAAATTTGAAACAGTAGAAAGCCTATAGAGAGCTGTAGTACAAAGAACTTTTTTTTTTTATCACATAAGGGTAAATTATCTCTCTCCCCCCTTTTTTGAGGCAAAGTCTGATTTTGTAGACCAGGCTGACCTTTAACTCGAAGCAATCCTCCTGCCTCTGCTTCCCTGGTGTTGGGATTGCAGATGTGTGCCACCAGCCAGCAAAAGTATGATTTCCATATGATGTTTCTTCCCCCTTTAATGCCTTAGTGTGAAATTATTACCATTCAGACTTTACCAGCTGTCCCAATAATGTCCTTTAAAGCAGAAAGACCCGGCTCAGTGGCTTCTCTTTGTTACTGTGGTCCCTGACAATCTGGTCTCAATTAAGCTTATGTCTTTAATGAAGACAGATGATTTGCAGAACACCTGCCACTCTGGATCACTCCGATATTTCTTTGGGAGCAGTCAGGCCACAGGTCTGTGGCAAGAGAATCACAGAGGGAAGTTGTTCCCTGCATTCATTACATCCTGTTACACTCCCTTACCTGGTGATTGCAATGGCACAAGCTTCAGTCTGTTACATTCCATTACATGGTGTAATAGGAATGGTCAGTCAAACCTCTGCTGCTGGAAGGACACTTCTTTCTGACCACTTAGTTAGTGTTTACATTAATTATATTATTTGCAGTTACAAAGAAACATTACAAGTAGAATATTACCAGTAACTGGTGTGTACTTTGAGGGAAAGCATGTTGTATCCAAGCTATGTCTCACTTTCAGTTTACTCTGTTAGTGACGTGTACAGTTGAGTTTGTTGCAGATTTAGTTCTAGGCAGAAAAAGATCCTGCTTAGATTCCTCCTGTGCTTTTCTTTGCTCCAGTTCTGGAAGCACCACTTGTCTAAGCAGCTCTGCTTTCTGCTTGAGAAGAACAACTAGAGGCCAGCACTGGTGTGCTAGATGTTCCTCTGCTGTGTTTTCAATCCCTGCCCTCGCAGTGGGCCAAGCGTGGGAATGTATGCACACATATACACACATGCCTCTCTAACTGCTCATCCAACACCATGGGTCCATGCAGACTCAGCAGCTAGCAGATCACCCTCTGCCTCTGCTCCTATAGCCTGCATCCTGCATCCTTCAAACCAGGCTCAGTTTAGGCTGTGCCTGTACCTTCATGGCCACCAAGTGTGCTAATTGCAATGGTGTGTTATTTTCCACAGAGGGGTGGGATTGGTCAGAGGCACAAAAGACCATTGTGCAGATAAAATTATTTTCAGAGTTTAACGGTGAGCCTGGCAAGTAAGAGTCACAGTAAACGTTATTAGCGCTAACTGGCTCTTTACTCCTTGGGGATAGCTCCCAGAGGACACGTCACAGCAACTGTGCGCATTTCTAATGTTAAAATTGCATATAAAAAAGATCCTGTATCCGGCCCAGGTCTGACAAGGATGCTGAGATGCCTGTGAAAGTGACCGCGGGTTCCCGGGGCGCGGGCACCCGCGCTCCTTGCGCATGCCTGCCCGTTGCCACTGCCTGAGTTTCGCTTTCCTTTGGATCTAGGGGAAAACGAAAGCTTGGCGGTAAGGGGGCGTGGCTGGGCGTGCAGAGGGCTTGGCCAGGACAGGACAAGAGGGTGGCTGTGCCTAGGGGGACAGCAGAAGTTCCTGAGCCTGGAGCTAGGAGGCTGCTTGTTGCTGCTCCCCTCCTTTGTGCCACTTCCCGAGCTCGTCCGTCGCCAATTCCACCCTCGGTCTTCGCTTTGGAGGCTTGATGCGAGGTGCTTGAGGCAAGTTTGTGACTAACTCTGGAAGTTTTCCTTCAACTACCAGAGCTTTGCTCATGTATCTCCAGATGATTAAGAATTTACTTGGGACCTGCAAATAGTGGTAGACTACCTTTTTGGCATTCGTCTATTGGGGCAATTGGCTTGCTTCCCAAGCAGCTAAATTTATTTGGACTTTAGGCATCATTTATGTTTAATTTGAAAAAAATTTACAAAAGTGGATTGTTAAAAATCCAAACGCAGACAGATGTATAGATATGTTTTGCTTAATTATTAACTCAGTATCATTTTCCTGTCCACTTTATCAGAAACATTTTTGTGCTTATCTTTAACATCATTCTGTAACTTACCTCTTGTTCTTTACATTCTAGCGTTTTAACCGATGTGTCATATGAGAAGTTTCTATTTATTTAACTAACTCATGGACATTTAAGTTATGCCTTATTTTTACCCGTATAGGTGATTTTCATCAACAAATCTAATTTTTTGTATGCCCTCGTGCAAATACACAAACACACTTGTGAAAAACTCCTAAAAGTGGAATTAGTGGACTGAGAAACGGGAAGGATTTTTGTCCACTCTCCTAAATCAGTGTTCTAAACCTGGCCTGCTTCTCATCTTCTGTGGAGAAAGCCGAATATTTATCTTTAAACATAAAGGACCCCTAGAAGCCTGAGTTCATGTGTTTTAAAATTACGACTTAATTTCATAGCGAATATTGAGGTAGTTTATACTTTGAAATTGGTTCAGAAAGTGAGGCAAACATTTCAGAGTTACTCTTGCGAAGTGTCTTTTGTGAGCTTTGATACCCGTTACCTCCTGTGGTGAGAAGATCGGAAAGTAGCACAGGGTGAGGTGTCCTGCTCCCTACATGGCTCATTCACCATGCACTGGCAGGGGACTTTTTTTTTTTTTTTTTAAGAGGGGCTTTTTGCTGGTTTGTTTTCTCTCTCTCTGGAAAACTGTGCCTTGTGGTCTTGGCACTTTTGCGCAATGTTGGGTTTATACGGTTTATGTTGGAGTGTATCATGTGATTGGGCTGTGGCCAGAGCTCCAGTTGGCACTGGAGAGGTGCATCGGCTTTTGCTGGCTAAGGATATGTCTAAAGGTATGCTAAGGGGAGCATCAGTCCTTCTCATCCCACACGGGCCAGAGGAGCCTGAAGATGCTTTGTTAGTTTGGATTTCCTCTGGAGAAATCTCATCTTGTCCATCATATTCTCATTGTTCACAAAATGTGAGCAGATCATTAAGACTGAGTTCAAAGCCCAGAGTAGTGGTTCAGGCCTTGAGGAATCCCTACGGATCTCAGCACTGAGCAGGCTGAGTGAGATGAGACCACCAAGAGTTGGGATGTGATGGTTCAGCTGCCACCTGCAATCACAGCACTGGAGAGGCCCAGGCAGGACTATTGTTGAGAATTTGAGACTGGCCTGGGCTACATAGTGAGACTATATGGAATGTCTGCCTGTCTGTCTGCCTGGCTGTAAGTATGTTTGTGTGTATATGTATGTGTGTGTGTGTATATATACACACACACACATTTGAGTTTGAGGTGAGTGGACTACATTACTAGACTTTGTTTCAAAAGTTTCTAAGACGAAGCTACTTTGATTTTGCTGATAGTACTAATTTTGTTCCTTTCCAGGCATTTTTTAGCTGCACCCACCCCCACCCCTTGTGAGTGAACAGGCTCACCACCTAGAATTCCCATATTATGTCATTGGCTCTCTAGGTCCTTCCATCGAGACCCTTACTGGTTTGGCGACCACGTCTGTTGGTTGCCCCTGGTAGTTATTTCTGCCATCCCCCCTCATTCAAAAGATACAAGCTTCAGGAAGGGTGGGGCACGGTTTCTGCTTTGGAGTCTGTATATTTTGAATCAGGGGTTGAGCATCTTCCCTGGGGATGCATCTTCCTCTGCTCGGGAAGATGAATGTCACCCACCTCAGCTGCATCTCCTCTGCCCACTTGCCACCTCCTCAGTTCCTTCCCCATGATGCTCTGCTACCTGCCTCTCTACCAGACTGACTTTTCTTTTCTTTTCTTTCCTTTTCTTTTCTTTTCCTTTCTTTCTTTCTTTCTTTCTTTCTTTCTTTCTTTCTTTCTTCCTTTCTTTCTTTCTTTCTTTCTTTTTTTTGAGACAGGGTTTCTCTTTGTAACAGTCCTGGCTGTTCCAGAACTCACTGTCGACCAGGCTAGCCTCAAATTCACAGAGACCCACCTATCTCTGCCTCCTTAGTGCTAGGATTAAAGGTCAGCCTGAACTTTTAAAGACTCCCATACCAGTCAAACAAAGCTTTGTAGACTTGGCCTCGGTGTGTGCGCAGTCTCTGCCTCCCAAGCTTTGTGCTTTGATCAGTGAGAGGGCTTCTTTCCCCAGGCCTCAGCTAGACTCTGTCTGCTTCTGTCAGTCCGTTAGCCTTAACTCCAGCTCACAGTTAATGAGCTAATTAGTAGAGTAAACCTCACTTCCTCGCTCACTCTGCTGCCAAAGCTGACTGTCCCAAGTAACACCTGATCCTTCTCAAGCTTCATGCCTTTGTCTTCCGTCAAAACAATTGCCTACATTTGATTTTCATTTCCTATTTAGAAACTTTTATCATATCCATGTATCCATGCCTACATAATACAATTTTCCATTAACATCAAGTTTGAATCTATAGAAAGAAATTATATAATGTTTTCTGAATATTTCTCAGTGGTGTGTGTGTGTGTGTGTGTGTGTGTGTGTGTCTGCCTGCCTGCCAAGCTGGCTGGCTGGCTGTCATTGTGGATGTATGCATGAAGGCCAGAGGTCACTCTCAATGTAGTTCCTCAGGTTCCATCTACCTTGTCTTTTGAGAAAGGGTCTCTTATTCAGGAGACTACAGATGTGTACATCTGGCTTGTTTATGTGGGTTCTGGGGGATTAAATTCAGATCTTCACGCTTGCTAAGCAAGCGCTTTACAGATTGAGCCATCTCTGCAGTCCTGAGATTTGCTGTTTTGAGGAGATACGTGGAAAGATAAGATTGACTGCAACAAATTGCCCCTTGACCTCCTTTTGTGTGCTGTGGCATTCATGTCCGAATACATGCACAAAAAGATGAATAAATAATACAATAAGAAACATTTAATCTTACAAAATCATGTTTAGGTCCAACAAGATGGCTCAGCAGGTAGAGGTGTTGGCTGTGCAAGTGGGGACCTGAGTTCAATCCTGAGACAGAACTGACCCAGCTGAGGAGTCTTCTGAGTTCTGCATGCTGTGGCATGTATGTGTGTGCGCGCACACACATTACTAATATTTGAAAAGAAGAAATCCAGCCAGGACCTTTAGTCCCAGCACTGTGGAGGAAGAGGCAGGCAGATCTCTGAGTCTGAGGCCAGCCTGGTCTACCCAGTAAGTTCCAGGGTAGCCAGGGCTGCACAGAGAAACCCTGTCTCCAAGTTTTTTTTTTTCTTCAATCCTATTTACCCATACCTCCTCCAATGCTTGGCTCAACAAAAATTAAAGTATATGTTATTTTTAATTGACACATAGGAATTATACAAATTCCTACTGGGTGTGGTGGCATTGCTTCCTGTCATTTTGAAACTCCAGAGGCTGAGGCAAGGGGATTGAGTTTGAGGCCAGCCTTGGCTATGAGTAAGCATCTTGTCTCAAAAAAACAACCAAATGGGGACGACAGAAATGACTCAGTGGTTAAGAGACCGGCTGGCCTTCCAGAGACTCTGAGTTCAATTCCCAACACCCACATAGTGCCTCACAGCCATCTATAGTGGGATCTGATGCCCCCTTCTGGCCTGCAGGCATACATGCAGATAGTGGGATCTGATGCCCCCTTCTGGCCTGCAGGCATACATGCAGATAGAACAGTCAAACATAAAATAAATAAATAAATCTTAAAAACAAAACAAAACAAAAAACAAAGGCAAAACCCAAACAACCAAACACCCCTCTCCCCCAGCTGTGTGTTTATAACAGAAGCACTGAGAATGGCATTCAGTCCAGCAGTGTGTCAGAACTGCTGACTGTTCCCAGATGGAAAATGTAAAAGGATGTCTTATTATGGTTGGGCTTTCATGACTGTTAGCTTCCCAGTTAGTAAATTTCTAGACTGTATTTCCTTCTGTTTTGAGTTTGGATTTCCTTATGCAAATCTTCTTAAAGTGCTCTGCATGAGCTTAACCCACATCCCCTTTCTCCAAACACCAAACTTTTGCACACTACTCATATTACCTTTCTTGCATCAAGATTCAGATTCTTCTTCTCTCAGTAGGGTCTTATTCTGTGGCCCAGGCTGGTCCAAAACTTGTTATTCCCTTTCCTGAGCCCCACAAGGGCTGGAATTACTGGTGTTTAGCAACCTACCTGGTTTAACAGCCTTAGCACCCACACCCTTCTGGCCTCTTGTCTTTAGTAAATGCAGTTATAGATGTCCATGAAATATCCTTTTAAACTCACAACCAGACTTACGTCACTCCTTCAGCCGCTGATTCTGACTGGTTCTTCATTGGCTAGACTATAAACTGGTACAAGACATGTAGCCACATGCATTAAAAATGTCACCTTTTGGTGCTGGAGAAATGGCTCAGCAGTTAAGAGTGCACATTGCTTTTGCAGAGGACCCGAGTTTTGTTGCCAATCAAACTGTTTGGGCAGCTCACAACAGCCTATAGCTCTAGGGGATCTGATACCCTCTTCTGGTCTCCAAGGGCAACTGCACTGATAAGCACAAATCCACACTGACAGGAAAATAGATACATAATTAAAGACCATATTACCTTTAGACTGGGGAAATTACTTACTAGGTAAATGCTGGCTGAGTGAGTGCAAAGACAGGGTTTGGGAACCTTGCACCTGTGTAGAACCAGGTGGGCATGGTTGTCTCCCTGCAATTCAAATGCTTGAGGGGGGGGGGACAGGGAATCCATGGAATAAGCTGATAGCTAGGTCAGACTGTATTGCCCAGCCCTGGGGTCACCTGAGAGACCCTGCCTCAATGAATAAGATGGAGGGCAATCGAGGGAGATTCCTGACACCAGCCTGTCTCGAAAGGACTTTAATTGAGAGGGCTCTAGCTGAACCCAGCTGATTCAGTGATTCATAACAATGGGCTCTCAGGCCTCTCCATTTACTTGCCCATGGGAAAGGAGAAACACAGAGGGACTCTGGTGTTGTGCATCTGCCTTGGCTAGAGAGGAGGAAACAGAGCACACGTCACTCCAGCTTAGGCCTGAGGACAGGCTGAGGATTAGAAGGAAGCTGTAGGCAGAAGTTGAAGTCTTTCAGAAGGAACTGTGGGAATCGAAGGGCACGCGGCCCCTGAGGTTAGCTGGGTGTTTCCCACTTTCACATCATCCCCAGTCCAAGATGTCAGTGTGCTCTTCCCAGCTGGCCTCCATGGCTGGCAGTGTCTTGTGACGGCCTAAGCTCACTGGAGAGAGGCAGGTGAGGCCTGGCAAGGCAGTCTTGACTTTTGTTCTGAATCACATGTGAGACCTCTGGGGATCCCAAGGGATTTTGGGGGAGGGTTTACAGGTGGCTGAGGCCTGTGCTGTCAGGAGGAAGTAAGAACAGGGTTGGCCGATCATTAGTAAATTTCCTCCTCTATACTAAGATCTGGTGCTTATGAATCTTTGGTTTGGGGGAAAGGGATGCAGTGGTCCTCTGGGTCTGGAAGGGCTGTCTGCTGAAGCAGGAGCCTGAGCTGTGAACCATCAATCCCACACATAGAGACACATGGTCCCCACATCAGAATTTGAATAACTTTGTGTCCAAAGTGCTCAAAGCATAGGTGCCCACAGAGCCTTCCTGAGGACCTAGGACAAGCTTTCCAGAGACAGGACCTTAGGCGTCTGCAGGCATGTCCCACATGCTTGTGAGTAGTCTCTAGCCAGTGGTATTGACACCTTTTTCATCTGTTAAGGACTGAGAGTCAGGGGCAAGGAGACCCTTGGTTTTTGGTCTGGACCATTTACTAAGACGGAGAAGGCAGGAAGAAGGCCAGCGTTAGCGTTAGGACATGACGGTCCGTGCTGAGGAAGGATGGATGGAGAGGTAGAAGGGTGCCCAGCTTCATTAATTCCTGTTTTAGAGCTTAGCCAGGCTTCCTCTAGCAATCAGAGCCGATGGCATGGATGTATCCCCCACCTCACTGTCATCTGTTCCCACAGAGCTACCTTTGTGCCTGGCTTGTGTGGACTCTTCCGGGAAGAGAAGTCGTGGAATCCTGAGCCTCAGACAGACAGTCCCAGACTCAAGGGTTAGGCGTGATCACTAATGGGCAAAGGGTTTGGGTTCCTGAGGAGAACCTGCCAGTCAATCGTGGCTGAGCCTCAGTGCCCCTCAGAACTGAAGGAAGAGAAGAGTATGACAAGGAAGAGGGGCCTGTCTAGAGAACACTGCAGTGCCTGGGACCGGCCTCATGGTGAGTAGAGCCTCCTCTCTGGAGCACTCACCACTGTGTCGAAATGCTCTCTTCACACTCCGTTTTGGAAGTGGCACACTCCACATTAGTTTTGTGCTAGTGGATTTCCTCTGCTGATTTGTCAGCTGAAACCTGTTGTCCCTGAGGTTCTCATTTGCCTTGTTCTGTCTTAGAAGCTCTTTGTCCAGGACTCCGAGTTGCGGGATACTCTCTTGTTATTCAACCTCTCCCCTTCTGGGGCCAGCTGAGCCTGTGGTTAGGGCGGGATGGGAGATTGGTGGGTGGCCTGTCTAGAAATATTATTTTTGGCTTTCCTACATTTTTGAACATTGTCTGGTTTCCCGCATCTTGAGATAAGTTTAGGGTGGGTCTCCCCACAGCCACCTTCGGTGTCTTCCATTTCTGTGGAGAGAACTGAAGCCAGTGTGGACCAGATGGACACTGTGATTCCTCCTGCGCCACGCTGAGGTCCATTCTAACTCAGCTGTGTAGAAGCAGAGTGAGGGGAGCTAGCACCCCACCCCAGGCACCTTCTCAGAGCTTCCCCTCCCCCAACAACCACTGTGCAGCTCATTGCCAACGTGTGATGCCTTCTTCTCTAGAGCGTTATCACCGCTTTCAAAGCCTCATGCTTGATGGCTCCTTCCCAGGTCGTTTGCAGGGTCCCCGGTGAAATGTCTGTGTCTGTGGGAGTGTTTCTCGGGATTCCGTGTCCTTAGGAGACCCCAGAAAGACACTGGAGTTTTGTTCAGTGTTATGTCTTGCCTTCAGTATTTTTTCCCCTCTCCTTACAGGCCTGGTTGGTTTACACAACATCGGGCAGACCTGTTGCCTTAACTCCCTGATTCAAGTGATGATAATGCATGAGGACTTCAGAAAGATATTGAAGAGGTACATACAACTATGGTTCTGGCTGAGAATGTGCATATCGTTTACATTGTAGAATATTCATTTATTCACAGTGACAGACCTTTATAAGCTGTCTTTCCAGAGATGCCCGAGGAAAGACCTTTTCTTGCACATTTTGTACTGCAGGTTAGCATCACTTTCAAAGTTTAAAAACACACACACACTCACCTCACCCTACCTCCATTTGGTTTCAGGTGGTGTGGGGTTATTAGTGCTTTTAAAATTGTTTATTAACTGCTCCGAACTGCTGAGCCATTTCTCCAGCCCCCATTAGTGCTTGCTTTTTTTTTTTTTTTTTTTTTTTTTTTAAGACTCCTCACAACCAAGGGTGACAGTTAGTTAAGGGTCTGGAGTTGGGAGCAGAGCAACATTAGAGGAAGTCAGTGAACAGAAGCAGATGTTTGATCAGTGACTCTACTTGGTCCAGTGCTCTCTCCTTTTGCTCATCCACAAAGCAAGTGAGAATCGCCTATAGCCAAATGAGCCAGTGTTAAAACACTGTTGCCCTGCTATATTGCCCTTTATTCCCAGGACCTAACTCAGTGTTTGCCTTTGCAGTACAAAGTACCTCAGGCTAACACTGACCTGCTCACTCTAGCGTAGGCCCAGAATGTGGTGCCACTCTCCTTCCTTAATGTGATGGCTGAGCATGGTTGGGGTGCAGATCTCTCTCTTAATAAGGTATCCTGCACATCCCAGTCCCTGAAGCATTTGAGCACATGCATTAATATACCTAATATACCCATAACTCTAATCTAATCCAGAGACTGGTACAGACATGGGGGTGGGTGGGAGTGATTTTAGTATTCCCCTGGCCTGCAGAACGGTGGGTACGAGCTGCCTGGCTGTTCTTACTTGACAGGGTACCAGTGCCTCGGGGCCTAGAAGAGCAGAAGAGGAGTGTCCCCTTTCAGTTGCTTTTGTTGCTGGAGAAGATGCAGGACAGCCGGCAGAAAGCAGTGCTGCCCATGGAGCTGGCTTGCTGCCTCCAGAAGTACAACGTGTCCTGTAAGAGCCTCTCAGCTCTGGCTCCTGCCCATTGATACCGTGTCGGGTGGGGAGGGGGCCTGAGGGAATGGGCAGGGAAAGAACAGGGGGACTCTAGACCCCTTTTATCAGAGGCATTGGTGCTGATCAGAAGTACACATCTTTTCACTTCCGAAAGAAAAGGTTTCGTGTGTGTGTGTGTGTGTGTGTGTGTGTGTGTGTGTGTGTGTGTTTTGTGACTATTATCAGCGTACTGCCTTGTGGCTCAAAACAAATAAACAAACAAACAAAAACAACTTAGCATGACATTTGCCTACTTTCAGGGTTGATTTGATACATTTATGCAATGTGTAATGATCACATCAGGGTAATTAGCATATCTTTCTCTTTAAACATTCATTCCTTTGTGTTGCCTATAGCCAAATTTACCTTTGCCAAAACATACTGTCGTTTTTCCTGTTGTCCACTGTCCTGGTTAGCTTTTAACGGTCAGCTTAACGCAGTCACCTGATCAGGGAGTCTCAATGGAGGAATTGCCTGGATTAGACTGGTTCACAAGTGTGTCTGTGGGTGATTGGCTGTCTTGATTGCTAATAAGTGTAGGAGGGCTCAACTCACTGTGGCGGGAATCATTCACTGGATAGGTGGCCCCACACTATAAGAAAGTCAGCTGAGAAGGAGCCAGAGAGCAAGCCAGCAAGCAGCATTCCTCCAAGTTTTTGCTGAGTTCCTGCCTCAACTTCAATGATAGACTGTGATCTGGAAATGTAAGCCAGGGAAAGCTTTTTATCGCATTTTATCACAGCCGCAGACCGTGCTAGAATGTCTTTTCTTCTGAGGACCTACTCAGTAGGTTCAACATTTGATTCTTCTCTTCTGATCCTTTATAAGAGACATAATAAATTGAATGAACTATGGACAGTTGAATGTCAGAGCTTATCCCCCAGTTTTCCTTTGGAATGTTCTGTAAATGTCTGTTAAATAGATTTGGTGTATAGTATTGTGTAACTCATTGTCTGTTGGTTTTTTAAAAGAGTTAAAATTTTGTTTGTTACTATTATGTTTATGTGTGCTATGTGTGTGAGTGAGGGTGTCTTCGTTCCATTGGGCCACAGGATGTGAATGGAGGTCAGAGGAGAACTTTCAGGAGTTGATTCCTTCCTTACACTGTGGGTTCTAGGTGTCACACTCAGGTTGCCAGGTCTGAGCATCAAGTGCTTTCCTGTGATGAGCCATCATCTCACCAATACTGTTAACTGTTTTTTTTTGTTGTTATTTTTTTGTTTATTTGGTCCAGATGCTTTGTCCATTGTTGAAGGTGGGGGTATTGAAGCACCGGAATAGTTTGAGAATCTTTCTCTGTGTTTAGATGTGATTGGGGGCTTCAGCTTTGGAGCATGAATGTTTACAATTGTTGCATCTTTTTTCGAGTTGATTGCATCCTCATCACATACTGACTTTCTCTGTCTCCTTTTGCAGTGTTTGAATGTTAGTCTGTTTTGCTGGCTGCCGCTGGCTGCCCTTGGTTTCTCTTTGCTTGTTATATTCTTTTCAGCCTTTCACTTTCATTCTGTGTGTCTTTACTGGTAAAGCGATTTTCTTACTGTAGGCATCATGTCATTGACTTTTGTTTGTTGGATGCATCAGTGGGGGAATTTAACCAGTTTACATGAAATGTTACCGCTGATAAATGAGGCATGCTCTTGTAATAATGTAAATTTTCTGTGTATGTTTTGGATAAGTCTTATTTTTCCCCTTTCCTCCCTTCCTTTCTCCTTCTCTCTTCTCTCTTCTCTCTCCTCTTCCTCGTCCTAGTCCTTGTCCCCTCTTCTTCCTTTTCTTTTTCTTTTCTTTACTTCAAGCTCACGGTGTTGCTAAGTTGACCTCGAGCTCCTGGCCCTCCAGCCTCTGCCTCCTGCTTGCTAGGCTTATAGGCATGTGCCATCACACCTAGTGTTTTCCTTTTGTTCTACTTATAGAACAGGGAGACAATTCCCCCAAAAGTTCTGCGCATCTCAGCCAGGGTCATCTAACATGGACGATCTAACATCTAACATCTAACTTTCCTCCTTTTACTCTGGCATCTTTGGGGAATCCTGGTTGTATTAGGCTCTGCTTTTAGGGAATTGAATAAAAATGACCACCAGAGGGCGGCAAAGTCCAGGCATAGTAACAGTTCAGCAGAACAACGGGAGAAAATAGTTGGCTTGTAGAGGTGAATAGTGAGAGAAAGTGATGGGACTATGACCTCAGTTCTAAGAGAAACTCTTAAAATAAATAAATAAATAAAACGCCAAGCTTACTTTTCATTTAATCTTTTAGAAAGCGAGGGGAGGCTAGGAAGGGGACCTGGTGGTTCTGCAAGGGCAGGAGATGTCTCCTTACAAACTGTGCTTCCCTCTGATCAGCCTATGTCCAGCACGATGCTGCTCATCTCTTCCTTACAATCTGGAACCTGACTAAGGACCAGATCACTGATGTGGACTTGGTAAGAGCTGGGGTCTGGAAAAGTCAGGGATGTGAGAGGCTGCTTGTGGGAGTGGCTCCGCTACTATGTGCACGATTAGTTAGGAATGAGTTTCTGCTTGGTGTGGCTCCCTGGTGCGATTACCTTTATGTTCAGGGAAGCAACATTTTGTGCCAGCCTTTTGTAGAGCTTCTATCTAGAAATCGCTTGTCCAGACCTCTTGGTCATCTTACCTCCTTGCTTTCTCTACTTGCAGGCAGAGCAGCTGCAGGTTCTGTTCACAATCTGGACAAAGGAGTCCCTGATCTGTTTGGGCTGTGGTGCGGAGAGCAGCAGAAGCAGTAGGCTGCTCACCCTCTCTCTTCCTCTTTTTGATGTGGACTCAAAGCCCCTGAAAACGCTGGTGAGAGACTTCTCGTCAGAGACTTTTGCACACCCTGACGTAGCCAGTTTCCCTTTGCTTTTCCCTTGGATTTTCAAAAGTAGTTTGTGGGCTGGCAAGATGGCTTAGCATGTGGAGGTGCTCACTGCCAAGTGTCACCATCTGTGTTTGATCCCTGCTTCCTTCACAGTGGGAGAAGAGAACCGGAAAACGGGTTCCTGCATTCCACATATATGCCTGGGCATGTGCATGCCCTCCTACCATGATTAAAAAAAAAAAAAAAAAAAAAAAAAAAAAGAAAGCAAAAATGTAATACAGTTTTTAAAGAGTGACTTGTGCTTCAGTTGCATACCCTGGGTCAGCTCTCCTTAGACGGGGAGGATGCGTCTTTCCCTCCTCTTGCATCCCTCTCGTTCCCCCTGGCAAGTCCCCTCCAGTTTTGTTCCTCTTTCCAGTGGGTACTTTCTGAAATTGTACCCCATGTGTCACATGTGCCCTCTTAGGGGCATGAGGGCTAAAGGGTAGCAAAGCTTGGGCTTCCACTAGCACAGGGAGTGGGCTGGTTTTGAAGCGAGGGACAAGAATGCCGCCCTTTGCTTATGCTTGTTCTCCTGGGTGGGGCAGGAGGACGCCCTGCGCTGTTTCTTCCAGCCCAAAGAGCTAGCCAGCCCAGACAAGTGCTTCTGTGACCACTGTGGGAAGAAGACGCCTAGGAAACAGGTACTCCTCCCTGGAATGGAGTTGCCCACGGGGTTTCCTGACAGGTCTTTGCAGACCCCTTAAGGGCATCTCATAATGGCCAACATTGGGAATCTGGATAGAGCCAGTGCCTGGGGACCTCAGGGCTTCTCACTTGCATTTGTATCACTGAGGGGGTCAGGAAGAACCTTTTAGGGACAAAGAGAAGGTTCAAGAGCAGTAGGTAGGGTTTTCCCCTTAGGGTTTGGCTGGAGTCCTTAGAGTAGATGCTGGGGCAGAGGCCTTCTGTGGGGATGCGTGGTGAGTGGCGCTCAGTCATGGGAG
This sequence comes from Phodopus roborovskii, assembly GCF_943737965.1. NCBI lineage: Eukaryota > Metazoa > Chordata > Mammalia > Rodentia > Cricetidae > Phodopus > Phodopus roborovskii. The sequence continues at coordinate 13,214,096 of NW_026126578.1, forward strand.
TCATGGAAGTGCCCTGCAAGCCCCTCGTGGGAAAGAACTCGTCACCAGTCTTGATACTGCTCTGAACCTGCCCATCTCAGGTGCCCAAAGACTTTATTGGCAGGCTGGTTTTGCTTTCTCAGGTTTTGGAGCTGACTCATCTGCCCCAAACCCTGACCATCCACCTCATGAGATTCTCCACCAGGGATTCACGGACAGAGAAGGTCTGCCACTCTGTGTACTTTCCTCAGCGCTTGGATTTCAGTCAGGCTCTGGCAACCGAGAAAGAGCTTGGTGATACCAAGGAACAGGTGAGGCCTGACGTCTGTCCTTCATCCCAGCAGACCCTGTCCTTCTGAGGTAGCTGTCTGCCAGACAGCGTTCTTCTGAGATAGCATGCCCTGTGGTAGCCGCCCAGCAGACCCTGTCCTTCTGAGGTAGCCGCCATCTATCCCCATTAGCTTCTGGGTACCACTCTCTCATAAATGACTGTGAGGTGACATGGACCATGTGGGCCAAGCACTTCCTGGGTCCGGCTCTCATCCAGGGACCCAGGCTCCCTGTCGGCCATGCTTGGCATATACAACGGTGAGGAACGAACCAACTGCAGTTTGGTATGACTCACAAAAGCACATATATGTTTAGGACTTCTTTCTGTTTTTCTTCTTTTTTAAAGATTAAAAAAATGCACTTACTTATTTGTTGGTGTATGAGTACGGCATGAGTGTAGTCAGGACAACTCTCCTCCCACCTGGGTCCTGAGGACTGAACTCAGTTCATCAGTCTTGGAGGCAATCACCTTTGCCTGCTGAGCTGTCCAGCCAGCCCATGACAGACTTCCCTTCTTAGGCAATACTTTAGTGATGAAGCCTTTGTAGTTCTGAGAAGCAGTGGTGGGTTATCACCCCGCTGTCATGGCCAGCTTTTGCCTTTACTTTTAAAGATTCAGAAAGCTTCCTTTTTCTAAATATTGGGTTTTATGGAAATGCCTCAGGGGACTGAGAAACGGGACCTGTAACTCGGTACTTCCCATTTGAAATGTGGAATACTTGCAGGCATGTAAGTAAACACAAACTTTCGGGTTCTTAGAGCCAGCTAAACTTTTGCATTGAAAAGCCAGAGCCTATTGTGGTATAATAAGGATCAGGAAAAAAAAAAAATAGGCCGAATAGGTGTTTATTCAGGGAGAAATAACTTACAACATAGACAGATGAACACCAGCAGGTTCCTGGTCCCAAGGATGCCTCCGGATGCTCTTCTGTCCATGTCCAGCCAGCAAGAGAGAGCTCTCCCAGGCTCCTCCTCAGACCTAGTTCCCCATGTCACTTCTGCCCCTGTCTCCACCCCCCAATGGGCATGGTCAGTGCCACAGATGCAGACAAAGTGAATATCTCACTACAAGAGCCTGCTTTGAGAATCATATCAAAGTAGCCAGTTGTGGGACCAGATTTAATCAGAGGAAAATTTAATTCAGTTGTCCCAAGTTAATAACTTCTTGGGAGATCCTGAGGGAAAAATATGACTGTCTTCTCTTTGTGGGTTTGAAGTAGAAAATGCTATGTTTGTAGGTTTTAGATCTCACGTGTATGTCTCCATTGTTGGAATATTTGTTCTGTTACATTGGTCTGTTTGCCAGTTCATGCTCCTGGGGCCACAATATTAAAGTATAAGGCCCATCTTTACCTATCGGGTGTCTGTTTTTCACAGCACTCACTTTGGCTCTCCCCGTGTTCTTGCTCAGTCCAGCTGTGCAGTGCATTTAAATTTGTCTCTGTTTTAAAAAAGATTTCGTTATGGAAAATTTCAGAGAAACACTAAAGAGCGGGGAAATAAATATACAGCAAACCCTCATCTATCCATTCAGCGTTGACTACTTAGTTCCACAAACTTGTGGTCAGTCATGATTTGCCTCCATGTCCACCTTCGTTTGCTCAACTGTTCTGGTTAGTTTCTTGTCAACTCGACATAATGGAGTCGTCTGGAAAGAGGGAAGCTCAGGTTTGGAACTGCCTCCATCCCTCTGACCTGGAGGAAGTTCATGGGGACATTTTCTTGATTGATGATTGATGTGGAGAGGCCCAGCCTACTGTGGGCAGTGCAACCCTGTGTCAGGTCTTCCTGGGTCATATTAGAAACCAAACTGAGCAAGCCATGGGAAGCAAGCCAGTAAGCAGCTCCCTCCATGGCTTCTGCTTCAGCTCCTGCCTCCAGGTTCCTGTTTGAGTACCTGCCCTGACTTCCCTTGGTGATGGACAGTGATATAATATGGAATAAACTTTCCTCCCCAACTTGCTTTTGGTTCATGGTGTTTCTCATAGCAACAGAAAATAATCCTTCTAGATCATTTTGAAGCAGCCCCCAGAGTTTCTGCTATTTTATTTGTAAACACTTCTTTATGTTTCTTTAAAGAGTAAGCATACATATATTTTCTCAGTGTAAGCGACCCTATCTCATAATTCTTTACTATTTCCATATCCAACCAATGTTTTGGTATCTCTGCTCTGTAATTTCTGTGGTGTGGTAGTTTGAATAATGGCCCCATAAGCTCATATATTTGCCTGTTTAGTCATCGGGGAATAGCACTACTTGAGAGGGGCTAGGAGGTGTGGCCTTATTGAAGTAGGTGTGGCCTTGTTGGAGGAAGTGTGTCATTGTGGATAGGCTTTGGGGTTACAAAAACCCAAGCCAGTCCTAGAGTCTCTCTCTTCCTGCTGTCTGTGGATGTAGGACTCTCAGCTCCTTCTCCAGTACCATGCCTGCCTGCACGCTGCCATGCTTCCTGCCATGATGATAATGGAGTAAACCTCTGAAACTGTAAGCCAGCCCCAATGAAATGTTTTCTTTTCTAAGAGTTACCATGGTCGTGGTGTCTCCTCACAGTGACAGAACTCTGACTGAGACATGTAGTTTGCTTGAGTTTAGATCCACAGTTTACATTTACACCTGGGTAACCCTCTTCTCTTCCCCTTTCTTCCTCTCTATCCTTTGTCTTTCCCTCTTTTCCACCCTCCCTTCCCCTTTTTGGAAAGTTTCTTTCCCATCCTGCTCTTTTTCTTGGAGTTTAGTCAGGTGAAGTCAAATTATTAGAGGGCCACAGTTGGCTGCTTTACCATAGTCCCAACCCCTTTTTTGGATCATTATATCCAGATATTGCCCTTTATTTAAACAAATTCCATCACAAAAGAAGTTATTACAAAAAGTAAAAGGTGATTTATGTCCTCCATTTGCCTACCTTCCCCTTTTCCTGCCTTGATACTACTTCTCAAGACTCTGACTATGTGGAGAAACTATACGAAGTATTCCTTTATTAAAAACGAAGTTCTCCACAAAGGTTGCCATTTTGTTTGTTCATTCAAAAATGTCTAAATTTAGCTGTGTATAGGGGTATGTGTATATAATTCTATTCCTTGGGAAATTGGCTGTGTGTGTGTGTGTGCATGTGCGCGTGTGCATGCATGCGTGAGTGTGTGTGTGTGTGTGTGTGTGTGAGATGGACAGCCTGTGCTACATAGTAAAACCCTGTCTGGATAAACTGAAAGGAGGCTGAGAGGTGACTAGGCAGGTAATGCGCTCGATGCCAGGCCTGATGATCCACCACCTACGTATGTGGTAGAAAGGGAGAACCCACCTTCAAAGCCATCTTCCGAAGTCCATCCTCACTGCTGGGACACATCACGCACACACAGAGACAAATGAGTAATAGCTAAACATGATAAAAGTCTAGAGTCATCTTTAAAACAGACCTAAGGAAACATACATTTTAGTTACTTTTTAATCTTAAAAGTTTTATCTTTTCTGTGTATTGTGTGCATGTGTGCGCCCCCCAACACATACACACACACACACACACACACACACACACACACACACACACACGGATGACTTTGTAGAATTGGTCCTTCTCTCCATCTACTTTTGTGTGAGTTCTGGGGATTAGACTCACTGGGTTTGTGTGGCAAGTGCCTTAACTTGGCTGTACTCCAAGTGTGTGGGATACTAGTGACTTGGGGGAGAGGTGGGCTCTGGGATCACATTCTCTTCTTGGTTCCGGGAGATGTTCTGGGTGACTCAGACTGTATGAAGCAACAAGGGACCCTGGCTGCAGAGCTCTGGAACCTGAGCTCCAGGCTCCATGCCTGTTGAACAGAAAGTGCACCATAGAACTTTAAGAAAGCATCCAACTAACCTGGAGATCTGGCCCACAGCAGCCACAACCTCTCCCTACCCTTGCTTTTTTCACAGAATTATCTCTTATTTTTCTCTCCTAAAGGTTTGAGGGAGTGGCATGGTTTCCTGTCAGTTCTAATGGATACTTTTAGTATTTTTCTACTTGGTCTGTGATAGTGATGCTGCTGCTGCTGCTCTCCTGATGTCTGTTGAATTGGTTACTCTTCTATTTTGTGATGAAAACACCACAATCATGGAAACTTACAGAAGAAAGAGTTTACTTTTGGGCTCATGGTTCCAGAGACATAGAGTCCGTGACGGCAGAATAGAAGGATGGTGGTTGAACTGTTTCTCCATTTGTCTCCCTCCAGCCCGAAGTACGGTATGAGCTCTTTGCTGTGATTGCCCATGTGGGGATGGCTGACTTTGGTCATTACTGTGCCTACATCCGGAATTCTGTGGATGGAAAATGGTTCTGCTTCAATGACTCACATGTTTGTTGGGTGAGAAACATCATCCAAATTGCTAACTTGTCCTAGATTAACTACCTCTAATAAATCCAGAGCCTGGGGCTATCTGGGTCCTTGCCATAAAGATTGTATTGTGAATGGAGGTGCCTTTTATGAGGTGTAAAGTCCTGGTTATTACTGTACTACCCACTCAGCTCAGGGCCCAGTTTTCTGGTGCTCCAGGCTCAGTGCCACAATGCTTCAGATTCGGTGGCAAAGTTCCCTAAAGCCAGAGTTGTAACTCTTGGATGGGCATAACCAAGTTTAGAGAGAGGAATAGACTTGTCTAGGAGGGCAAACCACAGAACTGTGCATTCAACGAACACCCAATACTGATTAGGGTGTGGCCTTCTTCCTCATGCACTTCTAGGTGACCTGGGAGGATGTCCAGTGTACCTATGGAAATCACAGATATCGCTGGTAAGAGAAGGGCTGCTTACTGAACCCCGATGAACTCACTCTGAATTCTCAGCTGTGGGGAACCCTCAGGCTCCAGCTGCTCTTTACATTCTGATGTCTCCTCTGAGACGGTCAGCTTCATCTGTGACTACCCTGTCCCACCATACCTTGCTTTTCTCGATGCTAAGGGTTCAGTAATGCCCATGGATTCGCAGTGAAGTCCAACTGCTGTGTCTGCATTTTCTGCCTAATTGCAAAGCCCCTCATGTTTGGTTACTCATGGCACCCACAGTGCATTTACAGATTGACCCAGGCAGATGTGTGGGCGCTTCTCACGCGCTATCATTGTATATTGAGCACGCCTCTCTATGGCAAAGACTGTCTCTTAACTGCTTGCTTACATAACTCTCTTTCACATGTCACATGTGTTCGTTGAGGGGAAGAGATCATGCTTCTCGTCTTTTTCTGTCTAGCGGTAGCTTGCATTTACTAAAAATCAACAGATACCTCTTAAAACCAATCATTACAGAGGGGACTCTGGAGAGAAAAAAGCTGGATGAATTTAGATCAAAGAGTCTTTGTAAAGCTTTCCTGGCCTCCTTTCTGGTCTGGGGACAGTGATATACACAAAGGGCGGTGTGAGATGGCTTTCAGCTTGACCACTTGAGAAATAAAGAAGTCATTGCAATCGTGTTTGAAATCTCCTTCAGCCCGCTTGCCAGCTTTCTCTATTAGATGCCAGATTTTTGTTTCTGATTGTTGCAGATGCCCTTCTGTCTTAGGGCAGGAACTGGCAGACTGTCTGTAGACAGACTGTAGAGAGGGAGGGAGGAAGTTCTCAGCTTTGTACAACACAGCTGTTGCAGCTACATGGCTCTCCCCTTGTAGCGCTGAAGAGGCTATGGGTAATACATGGACAACTGATTAAAACTGGCTCTATGGCCAGTTGCCAAAACAGATGTTTTTGTTTTTGTTTTTTGGGACAGGGTTTCTCTGTATTGTTTTAGAGCCTGTCCTGGAACTAGTTCTGTAGACCAGGCTGGTCTCCAACTCACAGAGATCTGCCCGCCTCAGCCTCCCGAGTGTGGGGACTAAAGGCTTGATCCACCAATGCCCAGCTAACAGATTTCTTTTGTGTTCCCACAAGTTTTCACTATGTGATTTAGATATCAACTAATAGGTACTCACTTGGGTCACCCCCCCCTTCCCAAAGGGAATGGCTAGGTGGGTCATGGATTAGGTGAGTGCTTGATGTAAGAAAGTCAGGAAGTTTATTGATGCATGTCATCATGTCATGTCATGGTTTCACTGTGGGTGCTTCATTTTTCTATGCTGACATGTGTTCTTCACTTTCTAGGCGGGAAACTGCTTATCTCTTGGTTTACATGAAGATTGGACCCTGATGGATAAACTCACACCTTCTTGGAATGACAGACTCTTATTTTCCTTTTCCATACCCATGTTTGCTGCATATTCAATGAGAATCATAATTTAAAAGACATAGTAGTTTATTTATAAGCAAAAGTTAATATTGCTATTGCTTGGATGTGGCTTGTCTCCACATACAGGAGGCATGGTTCATAGCACTTCAATGATTAGATGGTAGATAGACCTTTAAGAGACAGGGTCCGGTAGGAGGTAATTGGTCCATGGGATCTCTCTCTTCTGTGCACTAATAGTTCTTTTTCTGTTTCTCTACCATGCTGTGATGCAACCACAGGGGTCCACAACATGATACCAGTGCCATGCTGGTTGGATCCTCCAGCCATTAAAATTTTGAGTTAAATAAATGTTATCAGAAATGATTCAGCCTCAGGTATTTTGTTACAGCAACAGAAAATGCATGACTATAATTGTTGAACTACTTAGCAATGATTCCCAGATAGGTCTAGATCAGTTGGAATGGATAATTTCACTAGTGGATTTGGCTAGATCATGATCCTAATGTGGTCTTCAGTACCAGACATGACCACAGTTGGGAAACTGAGAACCCAGGCTTTATCAGGGAGGAATCAGTGGTAGCAGGAGGAACTGGCGTGACAAGGGACAGTGGAAGGAAGCTATTGTGACTATTCTGGTCTGCAGTGGCTAAATATCACCCTAACTGAAAAGTATTATCATTAGTGTGTATGTGTGAGTGTCTGTGTGTGTACCCATGGCATGCATAAGGGAATTAGTTCTCTTATCCCACTTTGGGATCCAGGGATTGGACTCAGGTGGTAAGACTTGTATTTGAAGCCATTTTACTCTCTGAGCAATCTCACTGACCCTTGGCCTGATCTTTTTTTTTTTTTTCTTTTCTTTTATGTGTATGGCTGTTTTGTCTGCATTGTATGTCTGTGAATCACATCCACGAATTACCCGTGGAAGCCACAAAAGAGCATCAGATCCTCTGGAACGGGAATTAGAGATGGTTGTGAGCCTTCATGTTGGTGCTGGGATTCAAACCCAGGTGTTCTGCAAGAGTATCCAGTGTTCCTAACTGCTGAACCATCTCTCCAGCCTGCTCAGCCATGTTCGTTTATTACACAATTAGTTGGAAATATATTGTGATCATCCGGTCTCTATGAGGTTGTCATATTACTTTTGCATAGTCATGACCAAAATATCTTCAATATCTTCAAGAACAATCTAAAAGATTAGCAGTTTGAGAGGTTACATGGTGGCTTAGCCCTGTGCACATCATGGCAGTGTGAGGGCAATGGGGCAGGTTCATCATCCCATGGTGGACAGGAAGGAGAGAGCATCTGAGAGCAAGAAAGAGAGAGAGGGTGGGAAGAGGAAAGAGCGGATTGGGGACCACTCATAACCATCAAAGCCACACTTCCAGCGAGGATCCACCTGAAATTCCACCCACTTCCCAAAACACTGCCAGCAGTTGAGAAGTCTGTAAGTCTGTGCTTTCATGAAGCACCATTGAAGTACGGAGATGCGAGAAACCGTGCCACAGGAACTGGAAATGAAACCCTTGTGTGGTAGGACCAGAAGTAAGCCTTTGAGTGGGAGGGGCTTAGAGGGAAGGATAACTGTGTGTGTAGGGAAAGTGTACACGGTCGTGTGGCTGAAAAAGACTGTGCAGACAAAGCGAATGCAGTTGTGTGGCTGAAAAAGTCAATATTTCAAGGTTCCCATGCTGAGGAAGAAAGTGTTGAGGGGTGGAGACCAGGAGTGACGTGGAAGGTCTCAAACCAGGCTGCAAGGTTTGGGTTTAATCAGATGGCTAGGGAACTACTGAAGGGGTTAGAAAACGGAAGACATGCTTAGTTAAGTTATGATAAAACTAATTTTCAGGGGAAAAAGGCTAGAGAAAGAAATGATGGAGCAGAAGGACGTTGACAGGCACTAGGGCCATTTTGGATTAAGAATAGTGTGGGTGGTGAAAGGAATTCAGAGGATTCAATAGCAAGCAGGGGAGTGAGCAGGTGGGAATCAACAAGCTGTTTTACAGATGATATAATTCGTACATACACTCAGTACCTCACAGTTGAAGTAGGCTTCTCTAGAGGAACCAAACTGATGGGGTGAAAATGTATCGAAAGGGGAGTTATTAGATTTACTTACTCAATATGGCATGGATAGAAACAATGGCCATCTTTACACTGAGAGACTGAGGACCAGTAGCTAGTGCTTAGCCACAAGGCTGGATGCCTCAGCAGTCCTCCGCTGATGCCAAAGGATTCCTCAATAGCTGCTTGTCCTTAGGTCATGTTTCAGGTTGAAGAAACCGCGTTCTGGTGTCAGCAAAGAGGTAGCTGCAGATGCAGCAGCCAAAGAGTAGGTACACTTCCAGGCAAGAGGCTAAGACAAGCAGGCAAAAAGCAAGAGCATTCCCCTGGGACCTCCTTATCTCCTGCTCTTGGAAGGTGCTGCCCACATAAAGGGAGGGTCTTTTCACTTCAGTTAACCTAATAAAGAAAAATCCTTTACGGGCACACCTATGTACAAACCTAATGTAGACAATGCCGCAGGTGTGGCTGGGTAGTGGTTCTCAACCTGTGGGTTAAGGGCCCCCACAGGGGTCACGTATCAGGTATTTACATTATGATTCACAATAGTAGCAAAACTACAGTTATGAAGTAACAGAAAAAATAATTCTACAGTTGGGGGGGTCACAACATGAGGAACTGTGTTAAAGGGTTGCAACATTAGGGAGGTTGAGAACCACTGGCCTAAATGCTTGTCAAGTCAACAACTGAGGTTAATTTCCACTGTGCTTGAAAGGGCTTCTACTGAGCTCGGGTCAATTCTGTAGGGGAGACTCCAGGCAGTCCTTTGAGTCCTTGTAAAATTAAAAAAGAAAAAGATTCTAATATACAATGGTATACAGTAAATATCCCAAAAGGAAGAAGCCCTACAGCTCCATGCCTAGTATCTGAGCCACATAGTGTTGTGATGTGAACCCCAATGGATTTGGGTAACCCAGCTCCTACAGCCCAACCAATTGAAGCCCACAAGGCCCCTCTAATAGGTTGTTCCATTTACTGTCTGCAGGTTTTTTTTTTTTTTTTTGACAAGTGTTCCCTGTTCTTGGCTTCTCTGTCTTAATTAGGGTTTCAATTGCTGTAAAGAGACACCATGACCACAGCAACTTTTATAAAGGAAAACATTTAATTGGGGGTTCACAATTTTAGAGGTTTAGTCTATTATCTTCATGGTGGGACATGGCAGCATGCAGGCAGACATAGTGCTGGAGAAGGAGCTAAGAGTCCTACATCTTGATACCCCAGGCGATAGGAAGTTGTCTGAGACACTGGGCATAGCTTGAGCATAGGAGACCTCAAAGCCCATCCTCACAGTGACACACTTCCTCCAATAAGGACACACCTCCTAATAGTGCCACTCCCTGTAGGTAGACCTCCCCCCTACCCGCCAGTTCCCAAATAACTGACAGGGAGACTCAATATTAATTATAAATGCTTGGTTAATAGCTCAGGCTTGTTACTAGCTAACTCTTAATTTATATTAACCCATATTTCTTATCTGTGCTTTGCCATGTGGCTTGGTACCTTTTCTCAGTATGGCAATCTCATCTTGCTTCTCTCTGCATCTGCTCATGATTCCTAACTCTGCCCCTCTTCCCATCATTCTCAGTTTGGCTCTTATACCTAACCTTATCCTGTCCAGCTATTGACCAGTCAGCTTCTTTATTAGCCAATCACAGCAATATATATTCACATAGTGTAAAGGAATATTCCACGACTCCCTATGAGATTATAGGAGTCAATTACATTCAGACTACTGCATCTACCACTCTGAAATCTCCATGACAGCTTATATGTTACCTTCAAGGGTCTTGCACATCATACTCAGAGTAACCTTGCTGTGTATTTCCTGGCCTCACAGAACTTTCTCTGGAACCAAGTACAAACCTTTAGGGTCCCATTACTCTTTCATTTTGTGCAAAACCAGAACCTACTGGGCTTGGAGAAATGGCTCAGAATTTAAGAGCATGTACTGCTGGTATAGAGGACTACAATTCAGTTCCCAGCACCTATACTGGATGGCTCACAACCACATGTAACTCCTGCCCTAAGAGGTCTGTTGTCTTCTTCTGGTCTCTGGGCAAAGCTAGCAAGCCAGGTAAGAACTCACATTTCCTGAATGTCCCACCTACTTTCACTTTAGCCAATCACATCAGATTGTGAGGTTGAACTCCTACAAACAGAATGAGACGCAGATGCTACCTGTATTAGGCATAAAAGATAGACATCATCTTGGCGGGTTCACTTACTAGTCCAATTTGGGTTTTGCCACACCTTTTTCTTCCTCTCCAAAATAATTGCTAATTTTGCTGTTTGTGTATACTTCCACTTTGTGTGAACCCTGAGATTATTCTTTGCTTCTGACAGCTGTAAGATGGAATAAACCCATTCATCCCCATGTTGATTTTTTGTCACAGCAACAGAAGAGTAAGTAATATAGAAGTTGGTGCCAGAGGACAAGTGATCTGTTGCTTGGAAGATCTTGACTATGCTGGTTTTTGGAGGATTGTAAACATTATGGAACTTTGGACTAGAAAAGCAATTGAACACTGTAGGTGGGACTTTTGGGCTATCATTTTTTGAGGATGTGGTGGTTTTACCCAAGCTGCTCAAAACTCTGATTCCCAGGCAGGGGTCAGGGAAGGGATGTGGAGCAGGATGGTGGCCACCAATATCCTTGGATACAAGCCTCACTTCTTCAGGTGAGGAACTCTGGTACCTGGATGTGTGTCCGTGAGAGACTCACAGACTGCATGTCAGTAGACTGCCTGTCAGGGCTGCTGTGGTCTGAGCAGTGGCTCCAACAACACACTTTTACAGACAGGGGCCTGCTAAGACATTTGGCCTGTCTACCCTGTCTTTCTTCTCTCAAACTCCAGCAAAATGGCTCTTAGGTTTCCTTCCAAATCCAGTTGCAAATTTTGCAATCTAATAGACTAAGAACCCACAATATGGAACTTTGATTTCTCATGAATGCTTTTGGGTATTAAATCATCTAATTCTGTAGCATTATCTACAAGAATGTAGCGTTTCTTAGCAGTTGTCCCAATGACAAAATTAGTTCATTTTTAACATTGATAAACTATGTATCTTTCAAATAGAAAGCTCAGAAAGCATGTGAAAATATCTCTTCATAAGTTTGCCTAGCAAAAAAAAATTAATTTAGAGGTTAGGCATAGTAGTACATACCTTTAATCTAATGCTCAGGAGGCAGGAGGATTGCAATACGTTCATGGATAGCCTGGCCTACAAAAACCAAACCAAAACAACAAAAACAAAATCAGCTTAGAGATTTTATTTTTTTCAAACATTATTAAAAGTATATTTTAATAATTCAGACAACATTTAAATTTGTTTATTTTCTTTGTGTTAGTGTTTTACCTTCATTTATATCTGTGTGCAGTGCCCTCAGGAGTCAGAAGGGGAAGTCAGATCCCCTTGAACTGAAGTTACAGGTGTTGTATCCTGCCATGTGGGTGCTAGGAATTGACCAGAGTTTTCTGCAAGATCAGTGAGTGCTCTTAACCACTGAGATGGCTTTCCAGCCTGTAATTAGCCCTTACATGTAACTTAATAGTTTATCTCCTTTTGGTAGGCCTTACAGAAATAGGCCTTTAAGACAATTACCACATACAGAGCAAGCTGGAGAGACGGCCTCTGGCCTCTGTGGGCACCTGTACTCATGTGCATGTCCCCACAAGCAGACACATACACCCATACATAATTAAAAATAACGAAAGCAAATCTCTAAAATGTTATTATTTGTAGAGATTTATGTCCTTTAATTTTCACTGAAAAAAGGAAATTTGATGTAAAGATCTTTGATGTGCATACCTTCTACTTTATATATCATGCCCTTAATTAAAGTTGGGTATTTACCACTCATATATCAAAATAATGAAATGATAAGCAATGATCCAAAAAAAAAAAAAAAAAAAACAAAAAAAAAAAACCAAACAAACAGATTTTTAATGTAAATTTAGAGGCTTTTAAAAATCAACATAAAGAATTTGGTTGTTATTTGAAGTTTATCCAGCTTTTATGATTTCTGTAATAAGATTTCCTCTCTCCATCTTAGTTTCTTGAATTAACACTAAAAAAAGCATCAGGCTCAAGGATGTCATTAGCAAGGAATCTCATAACTAACATTTCCATTAGTTAGCATTTTACACAGGCCAGTCTGAAGTCCAGCTGTCTTTCTAGTTTCAGATTCTCTCTTGCCTTTCAGTTGTCTTCTCTTTCAGAGGGAAACCTTTTCATCCAGACACCATGGGCTCTTGCACAGAACACTCCCAGGGATTCTTAGACACTCAAGGGCACAACTCCCACCAGGGGGCACTGAGGTAGCATTTTTCATGGTTAAAGAAATCAGGCTCTAATCTCAAAATCCTTGTTTCCTTATCTCCGCGGTTCCGTTCTTCAGAACCTAATGGTCCATGAGCCCCAATTCCTCTCCTGTCACATTGAAAACATCCCAAGAAATTCAATAGAACTACAGATTTGTTAAAGAGTGCTTCAGAATTGAGAGAGCCTGTCACATCGATGACATGGTAGCACAAATAGTTCAACAAGAGAATTGCCAGAGACAAAGCCAGACACCAAGTGGCAGCTGCCAGTGATGGTTCAGATGAATCTCAAGTTTCTCAAAAAATTACTTCAATGTGCAGTACCGATCCTGCAAAAAAAAAAAAAAAAAAAAAAACCAAAACAAAAAACCCAACAAAACAAACAAACAAGCTGGGTGTTGGTGGTACACGCCTTTAATCCCAGCTTGGTCTACAAGAGCTAGTTTCAAGACAGGCTCCAAAGACACAGAGAAACCCTGTCTTGAAAAACCAAACCAAACAAACAGGACAAAACAGGAAAGCAAAGCCTGGGGTTCACGGGCCAGGGAGGAACTTTCTCCAAGGATCAGACTTTCTGGATAATCTGAAGCAAAGTCCAGATACAAACACTCACTTGTTTTTCTCATCATGTTAGAAATAAGTTTGGGCTCACAAAGAGGTTACTGCTCCAACTGAAGTGGTAGCTTTATTGAGTGGTCCCCTAGCTAGGTGACTGACCTGCCCAACTGAATGTTAGGTCTCTACCTGGCCCAGAGGTCCCCTTCTCTTGACTGGGAGGCAATAGCTTTTCCTTAAAGGGCCTTCAGTGCTACTGTGACAACATTGACTGCGGTAGTATTTTAAAGCTATTTAAAAATGCCCAGATGCCCAAATCATACAGAAAGGAGGGCAGTAGGCCATACCTCAGAATGACAGAAGACCCCAAAGACTTGTTACTAAGCAGACTGAACGCTTAGAGGAGAGCTGTCAATGTGTTGAGTTAGCATCAGGCCGTTACCAAATCTGTTGGTACTAAAAAGTAACAGATCGAATGTCCAAAAGTGAAATTTTATTTATTGGAATTCAGTAATTGCAGGTTGTATCATATCAATTAATAAATGTGAAGTCTCAAAAAAAAAAAAAAAAAAAAAAAAAAAAAAAAGAATGCTTGTGTGCCTGCCACCATTGATATTGCTTCTTAGCAGGTTAAAGTATGGGTTGCTGACCTGACAATGGAGTTCTCTGTCTCTGGGACTCAGGGTGGAAGGAGAGAACTGACTCCCCCTGGTGTCTGCATGTGTGTGTTGGCACGTGCTCAGCCCCTGCCCCAAATTACCAAACAAACAAACAGAAAAACTAAAACTAAAAACGCTCAGGTTCTTTAATAGATGGTGGCAAGAGGATGGCTGGGTGGACAGATGCCTGGTCACTCTGCTCTCTCATTTAAGCTAGAGTGACTCTACTTTTCTTCAATTGGAGTTTTATGTAATACTTAATATTTTTTATTTTATTAAAGATTTATTTATTATTTATACAGTGTTCTCTCTGCATCTTCAAGCCAGAAGAGGAGGGCACCAGATCTTATTATAGATAGTTGTGAGCCATCTTGTGGTTTATGGGAATTGAACTCAGGTCCTCTAGAAGAGCAGTTAGTGTACTTAACCACTAAGCCATTTCTGCGTCCCCATATTTTTATTTTTTAACAACTGTAAAAATATTTATTTTATGTGTACAAGTGTCTTGCCTACATGTCTGTGTACCATGTGTGTATCTGGTGTCCACAGAGGCCAGACAAAGGTATTGGATCCCCTGGAACTGGAGTTATAGACGGTTGTGAGCAGCCATGTAGGTGCTGGGAATTGAGAATGGGTCCTTTGGAAGAGCATTCAGTGGTCTTAGCTGCTGAGTCATCTCTCCAGCCCCAATATTTAATATTTTTAGAACAAAGGCTATTTCTACCAATATGAAGGGGAAATTGGTTGGGCATGGTGGCATGCCTTTAATCCCAGCACTTGGGAGGCAGAGGCAGTCTGATGTCTGTAAGTTTGTAGCCAGCTTGGTCTACAAAGTGAGTTATAGAACAGCCAAAGTTATACACAGAGAAACCCTATCTTGGAAAAAATAAATAAATAAAAAGAAGGGGAAGCTAGTTTAGAAAACCTCCTTAACCCAGAAAAAAAGAAGTGTGTGTGTGTGTGTGTGTGTGTGTGTGTGTGTGTACACTCAGCATGTGTGTGACACTCAGAAGACAACTTGTGGGTGTGTGTTCTCTCCTTCCATAGTGTGGGTTCTAGAGATTGAACTCAGGTCTTTAGGATTGGCAGCAAGCACCCTTACCCACTGAGTCATTCTGCCAGCCCTTTATTCCATTTTGGATCAGATCTCTCTTTTTATCTTACTGTTTTTGACATGACCATTTTTTGTTGAGTCCCACAGTGGCTCCAATATTAAATTTCCCGCTGTTCTTTAAACTGTATGTTTTGTGTTTCTTTTTGCTCCACTTGCTCTTTTCCACCGTAGATGTATATTGGTGTGATTACTAATAACCATGTAACATAGTCAATTTCAGGCTGTCTTGATTCCCTTTCACCAAGGAAATTAGTCCATTACCTTTAAATTTAGCCTCAGATAAGTTCTTAGAACAAAGATAGAAAGCAGCCATATTCTTTGCCAAAACATCACAGGAATGGTCTCTAGCCCAGTTGCTAGTGTTGTTCCCCTCTGAAACCTCTGGATCGGGCTCTTCATAATCCACATTGCTTTAAGTGCTGCCATCTTCTCTTCCAAGCTTCTACTGGGATGACCCATTAAGTCCTGCTTACAGCATTCAGCTGCATTCCTAGTCCAAACCATCAGTCTCCCACATTGTACCAACTTCTGTCTTGATTCACAACGGTATGACTGTGGGGGTGGGGAGGCATCAAGTCAGCACTGGGATTTGAATGAGCCTTTTGAAAACTCTAAACTGTCCCCAGTGACACATCTCCTCAAACAAGGTCATACCTCCTAATCCTTCCCAAACAGTTCCACTATCTGGGGACCAAGTATCGGGGACATTCTCATTCAAACCACCCCAGCCAGCCATAGGAATGAAGCTTCCAGGTCAGTAAGAACTTGATTTCTCTGTTTCCAGTGATTCAGCTGTGTGGTGTCTTCAGCAATAGGGTCTTACCATCAAATTCTGGAACAATGGCAACAACATGTAGTATTAGGAAGGTTTATGGAACCCTCTGACCAACAACTTGAAAAGAGGTAACACATACGTGGCAGTGGGTTTTTGTCTGATAGCTATGGTGTCTGGGAGGCATTGCCCTCCTTATAGGGTAACTCAACTTAACCCCCTGCCCCCCCCATGTTTAAAGAGTCTTGGCTTCCATATAGTGTTTAAAATCATTAGTGTTAGTTGTTCTTCCCTATACTCTTTCCTCTACCTTCTACCCCCCCCATTTAACTCTTTCTCTTCTGCTATTCCCTTTTCCTTCTCCATATAATTTTCATCTTGTCCTTCTTCCATTGAAATTGCCCACCCATTAGCCCTTTACTAGTTTTTTTTTTTTCCTTTTATGGGTACTCATACATATCTAAAGATTCAAAGCTAGCATCCATGTATGAGAAAATCATGTGTGGCATTTGTCTTTCTGGGTTTAAGTTACCTCTGTCAGAATGATTATTTCCAGATCCGTTCATTTACACACAAATTTATTTTTCCTTATAGCGTAACAATACTCCATTTATATACACAATATAAAACCACATTTTCATTGTATATTTATCCATAGATAGACATTTAGGTTGTTTCAATTTCCTGGCTGTTGTAGATAAAGCAGTGACACACATGAATGACCAAGTATCTCTGTAGGAATATGTTAAGGAATGGTATAGCTAGGTCATATGGTATATTTATTTCTAGCTTTTTGAGGAACCTCCATATTAATTTCCACAGTGGTTGCACCACTTAGCACTCCCACCATTAATGGGTAAATGTTTCCCTTCACCTACACCCATGCTGTTGTTTTTATCTTAGTCATTCTGACTATGGTAAAATGAAATCCCAAGGTAGTTTTAATGTGCATTTTCCTGATGACTAGAAGGTTTAGTACCCCTTGACTATCTACATTTCTTCTTTAGAGAACTCTCTGCTTTGTTCCATGGCTCATTAAAATTGGGTTGTTTGTTTTCTTGGTGTTCAGATTTTTGAGTTCTCTGTATATTTTTAGACACTAACCCTCTGTCAGGTGCACAGATGGGAACATTGTTTTACCCATTCTGTGGGCAGCCTATTCACTTGAATGACAGTGTTCATTGCCCTAAGAAGCCCTTTAATTTCATGAGCTCTTACTTGTCAGTTGTTGGTCTTCATGCCTGTGTCACCAGAGTCTGTTAAGAGCAGTTTTCCTGCCAGCCTGGACCCATAGCCTCATCATCTCCAAATAACACACAGAGATTCTGAATAGATACAAAGCTGTTGGCCTGTTACTAGCATTTCTTATTGGCTAGCTCTGTCTTAAATATTAACCCATTTCTATCAATCTAAGTATTTCCACGTGGTCTCATCTTACTGGAGAAAGGGCCCAGACCTCTGCTCTCTCAAGTCTACATCTTGAATCTCTTACTACATCTCTCAGAATCTTTCTTGTGTTCTAATACCACCTATCTTGCCTTCCTGTTTGCCAACAATGCTTTTTTTATTAACCAATAAGAGAAACATATTTACAGAATGACATCTCCCATCAAGAGTCCTATTCAGAAAGCCCTCTCTGTGCCTGTGACTTAAAGCATATTCCCTGCTATCTTCTCCATCAGACCAGGGGATCAGGGCTTCTATTGAGATCCTTCATCCATTTGAAGTTGAGCTCACACCAAGTGAGACATGAAGATCAGCATTGTTGAAGATGCTGTCTTTTTTCTAATGTGTACCTTTGATCTTTTGGCCAAAACTCAGGTGACTGTAGAAACATGAGATTGTATCTATTTTCATTTCCATTCAACTTCAAGAATTTTTGAGTCCCTTCTTGGTTTCTTTCTTGACCCAGTTGTCATTCAGTCATATGTTGTTGGTCTTATGGGCTTCAGAACTTTCTGTGGTGCTAATAAGGAATACAGGATGTGGCTTTATGGTCAGTGGAGATGAGTTAGAGGCTTACAACCTAACGGTACCATCTAGAGGCACTGCCGGCCTGCATCACCTTAGTTGAGCTTATTGGGGTCAGCGTACAACTTGCCTTCTATGATGGCTATTGTTTAATACCCTACTGGTCTTGCTAGGAAGGACAAGCCAGTCATGTTCCTGTTGGAAGTCTGTAGACCTCTCCTGTTGTGCTTATACCAGGAAGAAAAACTCTCAAAGGAGAGGCTCGTCTTTAGGAGGCAGATCACCTGGCCTTCCTCAGTAGGATGTCATTGGGTTAAAAAAAAGTCTGACTAGGTCAGACTCTGGAAAATATATATACATACCAAGGCAAACAGATTTCAGCTTGTGAAACCTGTCTGTTTTGGGTCTCTATTTTAGAGGTGAGAAGGCTCAGGGATCCAGGTTTCTGGAGAGAGCAGAGGATGACGATTAATGAGAATGTCTCACTGAGCCCAAGAGATTCATACTCTTGTAGGAAACCTTCATTCATAAATATTCCAGATTCCACTGCACTTCAGGCACAGCCAGCCATGAGCAAGACTGGTAAATAACAGCTGTCCTTGCAGCCCTCCTCTTGACATATGTGTCCCGAGCATGGCAGCCTCTAAGCATGCCTCCGGTGGGTGCCATCGGATGACACTGAGGCTTAAGCAGAGGATGTGGGGCTGGCTGTAAGGTCTCTCTGGGTGAGATGCTGTTCTAGCAAATCCATTTCTAAAAAGAAAGGAAACATTGTTTTTAATTTTTTTTCTAAAGATGCATCTAACTACTACTACCTGTCATTTTTCTGTATACATGTATATATGTATGTATATGTATATATGTGGTGAAAAATATATGAGATAGTTTTTTTCATCATCACCAAAAATCTATTTGAGATCTTGCTTTTTTCTGCTTTTGACAAACAGATCCCATTCCTTCCTTATAGTCTAAGAAGTTACATCTCCCCACCACTTGAACATATTTTCCATTTTTCTTTTGTTCACATAGATAATGTTTCCTCCGTGTGTCGGAACTTGTCCCTGTCTGTTGGCAACTTAGTCTTACTCTACAGTGCTCTGCATGTCTGAAAACATGGCACTGTGCCCACCCTTCTGCTCCGTGTGGCTGTGTCCCCTCTCCTGTTTTGTTCTGTGTTCTGGTTAAGGTGTTAGTGAGTTATCTGTAAACTCATACTATGAAGGGGGCTGTTCATCTTCTCTTCTGTGTCCTATGCTTTGTTTTTAAAATGTGCAGTTTTATTTGAATTCAGATGTTGTCTTCTTAAAGGCAGGCATTGAGCAGAACTAGAAAAACATTTGTAGTCTCCATTTCCCTTTTTTGTTTGGTCTCTTTGAAGGAAGTGTCCTCCAGTAAATAGAAGTGAGATGTCCTGTCTGGTTTCAGATGGGCTCGAGGTGTAACTTGAAAGGCATCTTAGGAAAAGAAGAAAGTGCTTTTCAAAGTTAAATCCCAGTTTCTACAGATGTTTTCTTTCTTTGTAGCCCATACTACCTGCTTTTGGTCATTCCTTAATACTAGGTGAAGCTTTGACTGTTTCCACCTTGGTGGTGGTTTGAAAGTGATGCTATACATGTGTGTCTTGAGTTTTCATCTCAATGAGTGAGTGGCTTAGGGTTTCCATAGAGATTATGAGGTAACTATCCAATTTAATAGGTCTACATTTTGCCAAACTATATGGAAGTTGTCACTTTATTAAGAACTTCATCTGGTTATCTTTATAGAAGTATATATACATGTATATATGTAATGCATATATATACATACACATGCACATGCACACACATATATCTATATATTTATATATCTATATCTATATATCTTTGCTCTTTGTAAAATTATTGAAATCCTTGTTAGTGAAGAAATGAATGCACTTGCCCAGCCTTGGCACATTGGGAGGTGCTCAGTCTTACTGCAACTCCACATGCCATGTTTTACTGATACTCATAGGAGACCTGCCCTTTCCTGGATGCAGATGGAAGAGGAGGGGATTGGTAGGGTTGGGGGTGGGGAATGGGAGAGGGACTAGGAGAGAAGGATGGCGGGGCGGGGGGGGGGGAGGCTGTGGCCAGGATGTAAAATAAAAGAATTTAAAAAAACTGAATGAAATTCAACCCTCTTAAAAATCATTTAGTTTTGAGATTATACTGTAATCATATCATTTCTCACTTCCCTTCCCTTTCCTTTTCTTCAAACCCTCCCATATATGCCTTCTTATTCTTTTTCAAATTCATGGCATTTTTTAAATTAATTGTTCCATACACATATGTCTAGAAAAGCAATCCACAGAACAACTGGTAGTGGATACATCTTTTGAAAAAAGTAAAACTGATTTTGCCTTCACTTCTATTTAAAAGTAGGTTTACTAAAACAACTCCACACCCAGAGGGTCTACAAACCCACTTTCTCTGATGATTCCACGTGGCTGGGAGCATGTTTAAGAGGTGGCCATTTTGGAAATCGCACACACCAAGGCAAACGCTGAAAAGAGAATATTCATTTCTAAATACATAGCTACGACCTGCTCAGTCTTTATGTGTTACTCGTATGTGCATGTTTTCAGGGCTGGCCATTTGGTGTTGGATGACCAGTTGGCGCGCCCTTCCCTGGGGAGGACCATTTCTCCCTCTCTGAGCATACCTTAGTTCTTTGTGTATGGTGAAGCCTTAAGGATCCCAGCCCCTCCCCATATTCATATTAGTTCATGTGTACTGTTGTTGTTCATGTTCAGCAAGTGTTTAGCTGTCATGGGTGTAGCTTCTGACAATCCTAGGAGATACGATGTCATAGCAAGCTCCCTGTTTCTCTGGCTCTTACAGTCTTCCTGCCTTCTCTTCTGCACTGGTCCCTGAGCCTCAGGTACAGTTGCTTATTGTGTAGATGCATCCTTTGGGACTGGGCTCTACAACTCTGCACTTGCATTGTTTGTGGTTTTCTCTAATGGTCTCTGTCTGTTGCACAAATAAGTTTCCTTGATGAACAGTGAGACCCACACTTATCTGTGGGCGTAAGGACTAATATTTGGGATGTAGTGAGGGATTATGCTGGTTTAGTAAAATGGTGGTTGTAGGTTCTCCTCCAAGATCCATGATATCACTAGCCCTGGGTAGTTGGCTAGGCTTCCAGCACCAGACAGGATTTCTCCTTTGCTGAGTGGCTCAACCTTTTAAAATTAGAATGTAAGCAATAGATGCCCAGACTCTATTTAAAAATTGTCATTCCTTCCCATCCTTCATTTAGTCACTGTTTCCCAAAAGGTGGAGAGTTAGGGGGAACAGAGAAGGGTGGCTGTTCCTGTGTGTGGCTTTCGGATCTGGGTGGCTGCTGGAGGGATCATTTGTGCTCTTTGTGCAGTATTTGTTGGAGACCTGGGATCCTCAAGGCAGTCTATACCAATGCATGGCATTTTCTGACATTTTGAAATTTAAATACGTCATTTCAATGATTCAGTTGCCTTTTTTCTATTAGTATTTGGAGAATTTGCCTGGTGTTGACCACAGATTTAGATTTGATAAGATTATGAGATAAATTAGTATTCTCTTCCAACATTTAAAAGTATGCAGGCTGAAAAGTTCTCATTAAAACTTGATTTGGGTTTCTATGTTATTCCTGTCTCCTCAGAGTTGTAGTTCTTCTCCATGAGGCAGGAGGATCTCTGTGAGTTCAAGGCCAGCTTAGTCTACACAGAAAATTCCAGGCCAGTCAGGGTTATATAGTAAATCTAAACAACAACAACAACAACAACAACAAAAACCAAGGTCTTTGATAATTCTTGACAGGGCAAGTCATTACAACTGTATGCAGTCCCTGCATTCAGAAGTATAAGGCAGCAATAGTTAAGAGCCCTTAGTTTGGGAGAAGAGGCGTCGTCACCCTCTCACAAATGTTAGTTCACTTTGGACATTCCTGCAGAAGCCACGTAGAATGTGGAGATGGAGGGGCGTGGCTCCCTCACTAAGCTGCTGCCTGACTCTTGAGTTGTCCTCAGTGAGATATGAATTACCATGTGCCACACTTCAGAGAGCTGGAAGGCGACATTAAATCTGTGATTGCCTGTGATAAAAATGTGCCAGGCACAGCTGGACCCTTAAGTCAGTGTGACTTCACTAGTGCTTCCCTCCCGTCCCTGCTTCTGTCCTCAACAAGAGTCCAAGACAGGTCAGTTGTCTTAGTTTGCTGGATGCAGTTCATGTAGAGAAACTGCTTGTTGGTGTTTTAATTCCATAGTACATTTGTGTGTCAGCCAGTAGAGTAGGCAGAAGAGAAAAATTTAAAAAGCCTGCCTTTCAGAAGACGTGAGAGTCCATTTCTTAAAGGAGAGCTGTTACTTAACAGCTCGGAGTGGATTTTGAAAACTGTAAACTGTGTAACATTTGAAGCCCCATATAACCCTAAAGCCAGGTACAATAAAGTTTCAGGTGTGAATTAGCTTCCTACGTAAAAAGAAGCTTTGTTTATTTTTAAATTTAAATATTCTAATTATGTGTACATGTATGTGTTTGTGTGTAGGTGTGTGCGTGTGAATGTGATATTATAGTCCAGATAAGAAAGTTACAGAACACTATGCATACAAGGCAAATTGGAGCCCTTTATTTAAGCCGGAGAACAAGAGCTGGCTCTTGCTCCAAGGAAACGCTTCTCATCACTGAAGCTCAGGGGCACAGTGTTTATCAAGGTGAAAAACACAATGACATTACCGTCAGGTATAGATTGGGGAGTACTAACGTTTGTTTTGGATACCCTTTCAGCAAATATTTTGGTTATGTGTCTGGACCACAGTCAGGGTCATGGAAAGTCCTGGGTGTGCAGCCAAGGCAGGCGTGGCTGCCCAGGGGCCTGGGGTTTGAAAATTGCCTGGGCAGATACAAAGTGGAGGTAGGAAAGGACCAGGACAAGATGGTGTCATCTCAGTCACTTCAGCACAGGTTCACAGTGTCCTCAGTGTCGGGTCCCCTGGAGCTGGGCTTCTGGGCAGTCAGCTGGGTTGTGAAATATCCAGTGGAGGTGTGGGGGATTGAACTTGAGTCCTCTAAAAGAGCAGCAAGGGCTCTTAACCGCCGAGCCATCTTCCAGTCCTGAAAGTGTTGTTCTAGTAGGTCTGTAAGTAGAATTCATTTCAAACCCCTGCTCCTTTAAATCAAACCACATTATTACTTTGAATATGGATTTGCCAAGTGATATTTATAGCGTAAGAGGGAAAGAATGGACATTGCTGTCTTTGAAATTGGAGTGTTCTCTTGGCCTGGATCCACCCACTACAGTGTGGCATAGGATGTTGCACTGGGAAAAGATATGGTAGTTTATAAGAGATGTGTGCTGGCTCGTTTTATGTCAACTTGACACAAGCTGGAGTCATTCTGGAAGAAGAAACCTCAATAGAAAAAATGCCCCCGCTGGGGAGAACAGTTTGATGTTTTGTTTCCTTTCTCACTAGAATGAAATGTGATTAGCCTACTGAATTTTCTGATCCTAGTGACATGGAAGAAGCAAGATTTCTTTCCCTCTTTTGGTCCTTCCTAGTTTAACTAATCCAATGTTGTGGGACAGTAAAACAAAGAGGATGCGGCATGGGAAGAGGGACAGGTGTGGAGGGTGCCAGGAGGAGTAAGGGGACAAATGGCTGGCGGGCTAGATCCTAAAACATTGTATATGTGTTTGAAATTCTCAGAGAACAAAAAAAACAAAACAAAACAGAAAAAGCAACTTAATCAAATGAAGTCTTTGGTATGGGACCCTCTAGTTTAGGTCAAGTATTTCTTTTTAAAATGGTTTTATTATACATAGTTAATTAATTAATTAATTAATTTTGTGTGGTTGTGTGTGGTTGTGTGTGCATGTGTCATATGTATGTGGGCATATACATGTGGTTCCCTGGGATATAAATCTTGGCAATCAACAGCAAAAAAAGTAGGAAATCCAGAATTCCTTCATGGAAAACTTAACCATTGATTGGAAGATTAAGCATGGTAGAAGTAGAGAACACCACACACACACACACACACACACACACACACACACACACACACACACACACACCACATACACAAAACTAAAACCAAAACTCAAAGCCCCCAAAAAGCAAAAAGCCGCATGTAACTGTCATATGATTAAACTTTAAAGTGATTTTGGAATTTTTTTTTTTTTACTTCTCTCCTACTTCTTAAAAAGTTAGTTTTGTTAATTATTATTAATGTGTGTAAATTCATGAATGTGAGCACGTGTGCCACAGAGCCTGCGTGAAAGTCAGAGGCTACTCTCTGGAGTCCCTTTTCCCCTCACCGTGTGCTCTGGGTATTGAAGCTTTTTGGGTTTCAGGGACAATGCTTTTACTCACTGGGCTGTCATCTTGCTGGCCCTATCTCTTCTTTATGTGGTACTTCTACTGTAATTTTGTAGAAAGAAATATTTAATTGATATTTTATGTGGTAAAGATCCATGAAATTAATTAGGTATTTGTTTTGTGCACCTTTACCTTTGGAGCTTCCTATGTCAGAGTGGACAGAAAGGCACCAAGAAGCCCCAGAAACACCGAGATGGCTCCATGCAGTGAATCTGTGCTCAGGAACCGTCTTGAGATGAAGGATGTCCTATAAATTAAAACGTTCATGCAGATGAGAACCCTAAAATTACATAATGCTAACGGGATAGGACTTAGGGGTCAGAGAATCTGGGCTTCAGCTCTAAGTGTGACCTTATGTCAGATCTTTGGAGCGTGTTTTCCTACTCCTTGCCCGTATCACGTCAGTCATCATATCAAATAGTTTCAGATAACTGAATTAGTGAGTCTCAGCCCTGATGACATAATCCAATCACCTAGAGAGTGTTTAAAACCCATAACCCAAGCCTGCCATTGCCACTCCAGACAACTGAATCTCAGGTACGTCAGGGTGGAATGCAAACATCAGCGTGACTCTTTCTGAATAGCTTGGTGGGGTAATTTATGGCCTGCAAATCTCTCTCCTTTATACAAAGGATTCAATTATCTTTTTAGAGACTCGCAGAACTGTGCAAGCATCACCACACACCCAAACTACACTGTTTCCATCACCCCCATTTGCAGTTGCTTCCCCTGTCTACTCCCAGCTCAAGCAGCCACAAAGCAATAGGCTTGCCTTTTCTACTATTGAGTATCAAGATTGTTTTTTTAGAGTTTTAAATGTTCATTTGTGTTTTGCCTGCATGCATGTCTGTACAAGGATGCCAGATTTGTTGGAACTGGAGTTGCAGACAGTTGTGAATTGCCAGTGAGTGCTGGGAATTGAACCCAGGTCTTTTGGAACAATGGCCAGGGGTCTTAGCCACTGAGCCATCACTCCAGGCCCCAGGATTTCTTTTTAAGCCCTTGTCTTATTTTAATAGGCAACTATGGTGGAGTACTACAGCTTTTAATTCACTGTGAGCAATCCTAGTGAATACTGAGGCCTGTGTGTAGTAAAGATGTTGCACAATTTTTACATTTGTGACCCCACCCATCACTAGTATGACTGAGATCATTTGACAGTAGAGCTTAATAGACAGTTCTAGTTCACCTTTGTACATCCTAGTGTCATATTTAAAATAATCTCTTATTCTCTTTCAAGTGCTTGAAAAATGATCTCAAGAATGCTTTCCTGGACTCTGGAGAGGTGGATGGCTTGGCAATAAAGACTTAGGTTCCCAGCACCCATCAGCTGGCTTACAACTGCCTGCTGCTCCAGCCCCATGGAGCCAATACTCTCTTCTGGACCCTTAGGAAACCACACACACACACACACACACACACACACACACACACGAACCCTTTTAGAAAGAATGCTATTTTCTCTCCTTTTAAGATAAGTTAACAGTTCTGGAAAAGTACACGAGGAACATTTCTTGCAAAAGATTGTAGTCTCTGCAATAATTGTGATATTGATGTTTGCTTCCTTTGCCAACCTCCACTCCAGAGCTTGTGTGTCTGCCTGTGGTGTGCATGTCCTTGTGGGAGCTGGAGGCTGGACATTGGTTTTTCCTCAGTTGCTCTCCACCCTATTTTTTGAGCTTTCTGATACAGCTATGCTCACTGGCCAGCATGTGCCAGGGATTCTCTAGTTACACTTCCTCTGCTGGGATTATGGGGGTGTGTGCTGCCACGCTCAGCTTTTTGTGGGTCCTGGGAGACTGAACTTAGTTCTCCATGCTTGTGTGGCACTTTTTACAGATTGACAGATTGAGCCAACTCCCCAGGTCCCTCGATGCTTCCTTAACGTCACATTTCTTCGAGTCTCTCTACTTTGGAGCGTCTTCACTGGGTGTTTTGCTAATTAACTTCTTAGCTGAATGATACATTTTTGTTTTATAGGTGTGTTAATACCTCTGAAATTTTCTTTAAAATATTTCCTACTTAAAAAAAATAGTACATGGACATCTACTTTCAAAATCATGTGGATAAAAAGCAACATTTAATTCTTTGCGGGTCATTTGCTTTTTTAAAAATACTAGAGTAAGGGCTCAGTGGTGGTGGCGCATGCGTTTAATTCCAGCACTCAGGAGGCAGAGGCAGGTGGATCTCTGTGAGTTTGAGGTCAGCCTGGTCTACAGAGCCAGTTCCAGGACAGCCTACAAAGCTACAGAGAAACCATGTCTGGGGAAAAGAAAGGAAGGGAGGAAGGAAGGAAGGAAGGAAGGAAGGGTAAGGAAAGGAGGAGAGAGGACCCAGGGGCAGCCACCCAGCTACAGAGCCAACCATGGAGTAAGAAGTAAAGAAGGGTACTTAGAGAAAGGGGAAAGCCCAGAGGCAAACGGTAGATGGAATAATTTAAGAAAAGCTAGCTAGAAATAAGCCAAGCTAAGGCTCCATGTGTAATTTATTTGGGAGCTGGGTGGTAGGTCCCCCCCCCCCCGCCAAAACAAAACAAAACGAACAAACACCCAAAAAACAGGACACTTTGTTTTTCTTGTGTCAGATTGGTGCACCTTGTTGGGAGTCTTTCACCCTTGAGTTTTAAAAATACAAGTTACAGAGTTTTGTGATGTAAACTTTAAAAATGTTATAATTCCTCTACTTACTGCCTTTACTGACTTTCCCCCAACTAGAAAGTAAAACAAGGACCTCCCTGATTGCTTAATATTGAGAGTTTTCTTCTTTATTTACATCCCTGCTCTGTCTTGGAGGTAGTTGGTGTGAAGGATGTCATCTTTCTTGAGGTTATTTTCCTCCTGACATTTCTTCTTCTCCTCCTCCTCTTCCTTCTTCTCCTCCTCCTTCTCCTTCTCCTTCTGTTTTTCTTGACAGGGTTTCTCTGTATTGCTTTGGAGCCTGTCCTGTAACTCGATTTGTAGACTGGGCTGGCCTC
The DNA here is from genome assembly GCF_943737965.1 of Phodopus roborovskii. Lineage (NCBI taxonomy): Eukaryota > Metazoa > Chordata > Mammalia > Rodentia > Cricetidae > Phodopus > Phodopus roborovskii. The sequence continues at coordinate 13,241,402 of NW_026126578.1, forward strand.
CAATTCACAGAGATCTGCCTGCCTCTGCCTCTTGAGTGCTGGGATTAAAGGCCTTTTGAGTTGCTTATGGTATATTTTTCTATGCATATTATTCTACTTCATTTCTTTAAAAATTTAAATTATACTTATTGTGTGTGTGTGTGTGTGTGTGTGTGTGTGTTTGTGCATGACATGGTGTGTATGTAGAGTTCAAAGGACAACATTTGGGAGTCAGTTTTCTCCTTCCATCATGTGTGTCCTGGGGATTGAACTCAGGCCATTAGATTTGGCAACAAGTGCCCTTACCCTCTGAGCCATCTCACTGGCCCATGCTTTGCATTATTATACTTGTGCATATATAGCCATCCCCAAACTGACAGTGTAAATATAACTTGTCCTATGTATATGTGCTCAGCATGTTTGCAGTATTAATTTCTATTGCTAATAGTATTGCCAGAGACTTAACAGCTTCTACCTGAGATGTAGAAGCAAGAGAATAAATTTAAATTTACACAGTGAGTTTGAAGCCAGCGTAGGCTACATGGGATCCTTTCTCAGGAATTAAAACCGAAAACAAACAAGACACCTTACTATCTTAAAAGAAGTGGGTATAGGCAGGGAAGGGCCTAGGCCCTGCTCTAAATGATATGACAGACTTTGAAGATCCCCCATGGAAAGCCTCACCTTCCCTGGGGAGCAAAAAGGATATGGGATGGGGGTTGGTAGGGGGAAGAGGATGGGAGGGAGAGGGAACTGGGATTGACATGTAAAAAAGCTTGTTTCTAATTTAAATAAATAAATAAATAAATAAATAAATAAATAAATAAAGAAGTAGGAATTGTCTATCAGTGCTTGATTGGCAGGATCAGGAATCAGGACACAGCTTTTCTCGGGACTCTGCTTCAGGGTTTTGTAGGATGGTGAGTAAGGTGATGTTTGAGCCTCTGGCCACATCTGAAGTTGGACTAGGGAAGAATCTGTTTCCAGGCTTCTGTGTTTGATGGCTGCATCTACTTCCAGTGGGTTGTTGGCCTTGGGTGTCAGTTTTCAACTGGGAAACAGCCAGAGGACACCTCTGGTTTCTTGACATCTAAGTACCTACAGCATCCTCAAGCCAGCAAGAGGGAACCAATGTCTTAAGAACCAATGTCCCACTCTTATGTGGCTTAGTCACACTTACATAGTCACATGTACAGGTCCTCTTTGTCTTACTATTCATTCGGTTAGAGGCTGTTCACACCTGCTCACACCCAGGGGAGGTCAGAGAAGGCTGGGAGTAGCAGGAGGTCCGGATTGTGAGAAGCCACTTCATGCTCACATCTCCTGCTGTGTGAAGCCAAGAGAAGCAGCTACTTTCTTTAGGCTTAAAATCCACTCATACTTCCCTGTTCAAGGTTGAGAAGGCAGAGGCTTCATCTTTGTTTTCTAGCATCCCTAAGAGCAAAACCAGTCAATTTTCAGTTGGGCCAAAATTTCACAAACTAGCTTCAATTTGACTTATAACTCCCCTTTGGTCCAACTCCTGCATTTAATGAAACTAGTATTTTCCGCCTAGAAAAACAAAAATTTCCACAACTCATCAAATCTACTTGGGTAAGTTCTAAATCCCAAGATTCTTCTGTATGTTCTTCTGTCTATACCCAATCGTTTGTACCATTTACTTGTTCGTTTGGTTTTTAAGACAGGGTTTCTTTGTGTGGCCCTGACTGTCATGGAACTCACTCTGTAGTTCAGGCTGGCCTCAAACGTACAGAAATCTGCCTGCCTCTGCCTCTGCTTCCTGAGTGCTGGGGTTAAAGGCGTGTGCCACCATTTGTAAAGCATAATTATAGCACTAAACAAAGGAGTTGTGTCTTAATCTTTTCATTTTCCTTCCTTCTTTCCTTGCTGCCTTCTTCTCTCCCTCTCTCCCTCCCTCCCTCTCTTCCTCCCTGTCCCTCAATTCCTCCCCTCCTCTCTATGTTGTTCTGTTATCCAGATCATATTTAATACTTTACCTTCTCTAAATTTGTGAATTAATACAATCTCCTAAATGATGTCGTAGATTTTACCCCTAAGACTTTAAGCATCCCAACACATCAGCGTTTTCATGCTTCTGCTACCAATAGGAATGCATCCAAGCCATTCATAGGAAGATGCCCAATGCCTGGAAAAAAAGTGTGTTTGGGAAATTGTATGTATAAGTCACCCACTTTCATTCTGTGTGTTTCCAATATGACTAACTGAATCACCATTGCATGGTAAATATTTGTTTGCTGAGCAATATGTTTCTCATCTGGGAGATGGCTGCAGCTATGGGGGAGGGAAGTATTGAGACCATGGGAGACACAAAAGGGGGGGATGGGCCGAGTTCACCCAAACTCTTCCAGTGCTGCGCACCTGCATGCTATAAGAACAGAGGAGCACTTATATTTAGGGAGGGCACTTTACACATTCAAAATATAAAAATGTGAGGTGATAGGTACATTAATCTCCATTGTAGTAACCATCTTACTATATTCACACACATATCTCATAGCATGGCGTTGTAAACTACAAATCAATGCACTTAAATTTATTTTTAAAACTACCAAGCTAAGAAACAAAATTCCATTTACTAAGGTCAAGGTGAAGGGAAAGAACCATTGACAAAAGATAATGTTAGGAAATGTTTGTGCCTGAAAATGGGAGGTTGTAGAAAAGCTTGAATGAAGCAAATGGCGGTATCTCCAGCTCTTTCTTCCTTTTTCTTTTCCAGCCATGCCTTTCCTGTGGAGCAACAGCACCACTTTGTTGTCTGGAGAATAGAGCCGGACCCAGTGCCAGAACCACGAGAAACAGCAGGAACAGAAGGGTGTGAACTGAGGACCAGAATGGAAGGACGTGCTACAGGGCAAAATGGAACCCCAGCAGGCTTGTCACCAGGAAGAGGGAAAGCCCACAGCCACAGCAGAAAAGAATTGGGGGGTGGGGTGAGGGGTGGGGTTGGGGTTGAGGGGAGTAGACAGTGAGGAACCCATGTTTCAAGGGCTCAAGAAGGAATCAAATCCTTCGATGTCTACGCAGAACCAGCATGGTGTCCCATAGCAGGAAGCTATGGGAGCCTTCTTGAGTTCATGTTTGAGGCAAATCAGACTGGCTTTCTAAACAAGATAGTAGTGTGTACCTCAATCTTGAGAAGGTGAGTTCAGTGATGGGATGAAATTTGGTAGGCCCTAAAGTTGGGTAGTTGAGGGACAACCTTCTTCATGGAAAAGAGCACAAACCTAAGACTTAAAAGCTAGGCACAATACTGAAAGGTATTCCCTAAGAATTAAAAGTCAGGTGCAGGGCTTAAAGGTATTCGTGCAAGTGAAGAGTGCTAAAGCTTAATCTTTGTTACCCTCCGAATAGCTCTACCTCAGCTACCTTAGTAGAAGAATCTACTCAGTCTTGAGTTCTTAGACAGCTTCCTGGTTCTTTCCAGAGTTCAGGTACTCACTGTAAAATATGGATTTTTCCCCTCTAGGTTGTTATTGAAGACTAAATAACAGAAAGCATTTTCAATAAATGGTGCTGGCATAACTAGATGTTAATATGTAAAAGAATGCAAATAGATCCATGTCTATTGACATGCACAAGCTCAAGTCCAAATGGATCAAAGACCTCAACATAAATCCATCCACACTAACTTCGTAGAAGAGAAAGTGGGAAGTACCCTTGAATGCACTGGACGGGAGACCACTTCCTAAATAGAACACCAGTAGCATAGACAATAAGAGCAACAATTAATAAATGAAACTGAGAAGCTTCTGTAAAGCAAAGAACATGGTTAACAAGACAAGCGGCTCCCTTCTGAATGAGAAAAGATCTTCACTAACCTCACATGACAGAGGGCTGATCTCCAAAATATACAAAGAAACTAGACTCAAGAAACTAGAAATCAAACTATCAAATAATCCAATTAAAAATGGGGTACAGATCTAAGCAGAGAATTCCCAATAGAACAATCTTAAATGGTGGAAAGACACTTAAGGAAATGATCAACATTCTTAGTCTTCAGGGAAATGCAAATCAAAACATCTCTGAGATACCTTCTTCTTCCTCATCTTTCTCCTTCTCCTCCTCCTTCTCTTCTTCCTCCTCCTCCTTCTTCAAGACAAATAGCCTAAGCTGGTTAGGAACTCATGATCCCTCCTGTCTGAGTCTTCTCATAGTAGCGGTCACAGACATATGCCACTACACCCACCTTTGCGTGATGAATTTCTTGATTGATAGAAACCATGAATTCAGTTGCCTTTAACCTGGCAATGAGAATGAGGGATGAAGGAAGTTTTGGTTCACAGGGATAGCAGGATCCTGGAGAACATCCAGAGACAAACAGTGGAAATTTGATGATGGTGGTAAGAGTGTTCAGGAGAAAGGTTTAGAGAACTACAAGACTGCTCCCAACTAACAATTTGAGCTTCCGTGGAAAGGCTACCATAAATGCCCTTCCCGGAGAGTGAGATCAACAACTAACTTATCCCTGGAGCCCTCAACTAATGCCTGTTGGAAACAGGATCAAACACCCATACATAAACACTGAGTTGAACTAGAACCCAGATGTAGATGGAGAGGACAAGACCAGGCAGCAGAAACACATACAGACAGCTTACCTGAACAAGGAGGAGATAACGGCCACTAGACTGATAGCTGGGAAGACAGAATGGGACTGACTCAGGCCCCCCTGAATATGGGCCTCAGCCAGAAGGACAGAGCAATCTAAGGAACCTCAGACAGTGGAGCCAGGATGTATCCCTGGTGCACAAAAGGACTTTGCGAACACATCCCCCATGGAGGGATAACTGCATTAATCTAGAGACAGGAGAGAAGTCCTAGTCCCTACTTCACATAACCCCAACTGGATGGCATTCCCCTACATATGGAATTGGGGTGGGGGGATGGGAGGGTGGTTAGAGTGCATGTGAGAGGGCAGAGAGGGTAAAAGGGAGGGAAGGAGGGAGGGAGGGAGGGAGAGGGAACTGGGATCGATATGTAAAATAATAAAGTAAATTTAAAAAAAAATGCTTTGACTCCAAAATTTAAGTTCAAGGACAAGTTACTGGGGAAAAGGATTTCTATTTTTGTTTCCACAGAAAATGAAAAGATGTGGATTCCTTCCAGACTAATGTGGTTTGATCAAGCCAGACCACCTGAAACAGAGTACGAGGTGATCCTACATTCAAAACAGCTGGACAAAGCAGCCTTACAGACTACAGCCAGGATTTCTGAATCTTCTTCGAATCCCCCATGACAGCGCCCCTTACCAGCAGGAAGTAGTTTGGAAAGAACAACGACCAAATTCTCAAATATTGTCAATAAATGTTTATTTTCATTTAAATGGACTTTGTTATATAAAATAAATTTTTAAAAAATGAATGGAAACACTGTTCAAAAAAAAAAAACAAAACAAAAAACAAAACAAAACAAAAAGTGTTCAGGAGAAAGGAGAAAGGACTGGGGCCACTTATCTTGGAGAAGCAATGGCTGAGGTGACTTTGGAAAGAAGCCAGCTGTTGAAAGTCCTCCTGTAGGGGACAGAGTAAGAAATAAGCTAACAGCAGCAAGAGTTGGACTGCAGACATTTTCAAACTTAGAGATACCAGTTTTTTTTTTTTTTTTAAATTTGTTTATCAAGCTGTAAATACAATTGCACCAGGTTCTTTGGGAGTGACAATCTCAGTAACATCTTCAACATGTCCCAGGAGAATCTGATGGAGAGACAAGATTGAGAACTGATGGACAACAGGTGACAGTTTAATTTTTTCTTAAATTTCTGAAGATTGTGTTTTTCTGAGAAGTGTTCAGTTAGCTTTCTATTACCGTAACGAAATATTTGAGGTAAGCAATTTAAAAAGCAGAAAGGTTTACTTTGACTCATAGTTTCAGGGATTCCAGTGCATGATCCTTGAGCCCATAGGGAAGTGGGACATCCTGGGAGGACTCACACTGTGGTGCAACTCGCTCTCCTGTGTCAGCTGGGAAGCAAAGAGGAAGAACAGGGTCCCTAAGAACTTCTTCACTGGCATGTCTCCAGTTACCGAACTCCCTCTGACTGGGCCCCATCTGCTAAGGGTTCATCATCTCCCGATAATGCCAGCAAAGGAACCGAGCTGTTAACACACAGGCTCCGGAGGACATTCAAGATCCAAGCTATAGAGGTTGCTGAGTGGCCTGTGGTCTATCCAGAGATGCTGACATTCTCTGGGGATGGGGTGGGTTGGGGAGTGGTTATCAGTCTTGGTTGTGCATTAGGATTACTGTTGTGGAATACTGTCTTAATGATGTAAAGATGTGCTACATTTGTTTATGGGTATTTGTTTAACAATGTAAGGGTGTGTGTTTAATTATGTAAAGATGTGCTGCATTTGTTTCACTTTGCCTGCCTAAGGCTCCTGATTGGTCCAATAAAGAGCTCAATGGCCAACAGCTAGGCAGGAGAGGGGTAGGCAGAGCTGGTGGGCAGAGAGAATAAACAGGAAAGAAAAGAATGAGAGAAGAAGAGAATGAGAAGACAGAGGACCACATCTGGGGCCAGAGGCCAGGCAGCTGTCAGCCAGCCAGACATGAGAAGCAGTGAAAGTAAGGACAGAAAAGTAAAAAGCCCCGAGGCAAAAGGTAGATAAAGAGAAACAGGTTAATTTAAGTTAGAAGAGCTAGCCAGAAGTGAGCCTAAACTAGGCTGAGCATTCAAAACTAACAATAAGTCTCTATGTCATGATTTGGGAGCTGGTTGGTGGCCCAAAAGAAAAAATCCTGGTATAGATTACTTTGAGGGCCTTAAAATGTCTCCCTGGGTCTCACCCTAGGGATGCTAAATAGAATCTCTGAGCCGTGGCTCATAGTCTAAAGCCATATATTGATTACAAATAATGTGTAGTGATAGATACATTTCCTCGAGAGCTTTCTGGCCGAGTCTAATGTCATCATGCAGCATCACACTCCAAGGGAAGGCCACAGCCTGCTGCTTTCCTGAGTTGCCTGTGTCTCCCTGAGGTCCTCTGAAAGCCACTGCAGGTGACAGCACCAACTCTAGCACCTTGGGAGAGGTAGGTATGCTTGGGAGGAAATGCAAGCTAACATCATTCCTTTCTTTCCCAGAATGCAAATCAGCATGCTAGCTAACTCAAGGTGTAAACACCATGCCCACTGGTCAGTAGGTGTGTACTGAGCACCTACTGTGTGCTTAGTTCTGTTGTATCCCTTGGGGACAGAGACACTAAGGTTTTTCTTTTTAATGTGTTCACAAGCCAAGCCCATTACAGGCAACTGCTGGAGGAGGGATGAGCTTCCTGATATGTTAGCCAATCCCAAGTGCTCCTCCCTAAACACAGATACATACAAACAACACCAAATGGGCTTAGCAGGTTTTTATGCATACTCATATGTATACCATTGGTAATAGAAGAAGAAGGAGGAGGAGGAGGAGGAGAAGGAGGAGGAGGAGATACTTAGAGAGGGAGTGTGAGGAAATGAATGGAAGGAGTTGGAGCGGGGAGGGGAGGTAGAAGTGGTATAAATACCATACTAAAGTATGAAATTCTAGAAAACCCCAAACAATTTAATTGAGAAATAAAAAGGTATACAGGCCCCCACACTGCCAACAACTGAATAACAAGGCAATGGAGACGTCCGAAGCCAGGAGGTTCAGATTGCCACAGTTCAGGCAACAGCATGGTCAGCACGGGCTGAATGGATGGCCCAGCACTTCCCAGAAGTGGGGTTCCAGCTGGCTCTGAAAAGGTAATGAATGAAGGGAGGGCGTGGAGGTGACGTGGTAGCCATATTTTGAAAGAGAGAAAGACCATGTGGGGAGTAGAGGGAAGTGACCACTGGGGCTGACTCCTGTGCTTGGCCAGTGGCCAGAACCTAAAATTTGCAACAAGGTAAACAAAGAACAAGCACAAGGCAAGGCCATGGGGAAAGTTGAGCAACTGCAGAAAGCGCCCAGCTCCTAGGGTCCAGTGGGGCCTTCTTGATAATGGAAACAGGGCTTCTTTCGGATTCCGGTGAGCACTTATGGTGTGACTCTGAAAATTAACAACACTTAGTTTTATGAAAGAAGTAAGAGGAAATGGCCCAATAATGTCAGTCTCTGGCCTAGAAGGTTGTTATTGTTTTAATTAAGGAGTGAGGGCAAGACTACAAAGTGAGAGAGCCGAGGGCTAGTTTAGGCTGAGCAGAGAAGAGAGGAGTAAGAGCTGAGCTGAGGGGCAAGAGCTTAGCAACTCTTCCATGGCCTCTCCAGTCAGGTTCTTTCTACCCCAGAGGCCAACGGAAGGGCTTTTCTCTGTGTGCTTACTGTGTGTGTGAGAGAGAAAGGAAGCCTGTGCCAGCCTGGAGCTAGACTAATGCTGTTAAGGCCTCAGTGGTGCTAGGAGCTGGCTGAACATAGCTGGGCCTGGTGTTCCAGTGAACACAAATCATTTTACAGTTTGTGGTCAGGCTGGATCAAGATACAAACAAAGCCGTTCTATGACCATGAGAGAACAGCGACAAAATGTGAACATTGTCTGAAACGAAATACACAGACACAGACATCCATACACACACACACACAGACACACACACACACATACAGACACAGACACACACACACAGACACACACACAGAGGCACACACACATACAGACACACAGACACACACAGACACACACACAGACACACAGACACACACAGACACACAGACACACACAGACATACACAGACAGGGACACAGACATACAGATAAACACACACAGACACACACACACAGACACACACACACACAGACACACACAGACACAGACACACACAGACACAGACACACACATAGACACACACACAGACACACACACACACAGACACACACACACACATACAGACACAGACACACACACACAGACACACACACACACATACAGACACAGACACACACACACAGACACACACACAGAGGCACACACACATACAGACACACAGACACACACAGACACACACACAGACACACAGACATACACAGACAGGGACACAGACATACAGATAAACACACACAGACACACACACACAGACACACACACACACAGACACACACATAGACACACACACACAGACACACACACACAGACACACACAGACACAGACACACACAGACATACACAGTCAGGGACACAGACATACAGATACACACACACAGACATACATACAGACAAGCACAGAGACATATAGACACACACAGACACACGAACAACCTAAGTGCCATTCTTCCTAATCACATCAGCTTTCCTTCATTCCTCCCTCACAAGCACACAGCTACTCATGCTTTGCATGCACTCAGAGTACTGCCCTTCTGCCTGGCCCCTCCTCCGAATCACCCCACATAAGCCCATCCTGAGATCAACCCCTTCCCTCTCTGCAGACCATTCTCCTAGAGGAAAGGGAACCAGAGAGGAACATGAGTATATTCCTGTCACCTGTCCTGCTCTCCTCAGACAAGAGTAAAAGAAAGTGCATCCAGACAGTGTGGGATTTATATTCATCGGGTCAGCACTGACACCCACAGGTGGGTGAATGCCTTAGGCTCTTGGCAACAATGCAGGGTGAGCCTAACATGACATCAGCATATTTCTCCTACGAATGAGCTCCTGTGCTGGTGTCTTAAAGGCTGTCCCATGGTTGGAGCTGCTTTTTAAATATTGTTACTCTGCTGTGGTCCCTTCCCATGACATTATCTGGTCAGGGTACAGGGGCTGTGCAATGGCTTTGCTAACTAAACCAGCCAGGAGCTCCCCACGGAGGTTGTTGTGAAACTTTGTAAACTCTCTCTATGTGCTGAGAATCACTTAAGAAGTCAGGAACCTGGGAATAGAAGACCCAGGTATAATTGGAAAATATAGTTAGTCTTCTGGTGTTAAGAGAAAATGTATGGCTTTCCTCTTTCCCTAGAGAAGGAAAAGTGCTGGGGTATGGGGATTGTAGACTACATTGGACATTGAAGGAACTTCAATGAGATTTAAACTTTTAAAATTACATTCATTACACACACACCAGGACAGTAGTATGGAGGCCTGAGAACAACTGTGGGAGTCATTTCTCTCCTTTCACCATGTGGGATTGAACTGGGATAGTAAAGCCTGGCAGCAAGCTCCTTTATGCACTGAGCCATCTTGCCAGCCCTCTAATGAGGTTTGTAAACTATTCTTCAAGTCTGAGTGACATTTCCAGCCAAAGAAACATTTTTTTCCTTCCTTCCTTCCTTCCTTCCTTCCTTCCTTCCTTCCTTCCTTCCTCCCTCCCTCCCTCCCTCCCTCCCTTCCTCCCTTCTTTCTCCTTCTCCTTCTCCTTCTTCAAAAAACTTATTTTTATTTACATACATGTACATGTCACCTGAGAAGGCCAGAAGAAGGTGTTGGATAACCCTCGAACTGGAGTCACAGGCAGTTGAGAGATAAGGATGCTGGGAGCTGAACCTCGGACTTCTGGAAGAGCAACAACCAAGCCGTCTTTCCGGCCTAGGAACATTTTCCTTGGTGTTTTATCTACTCGCCTCTTTCCCAAAGTAAACACCAGGCTGGAATTTTAGCCTCCCCACAACCCTTAGCACTTTAGAGTTGGTGTGGCAAGGGTGTTACAAATATAATGATCATTAGATCCAAAAACCCGAGTTCAAATCCTGGCTGTCATCATTTGATAGTTGAGACCTTGAGTGAGTCACTCACTCACTAGATCTACTAAGCCATCATCAACCATGCCTAGCTTGGTCCTAACAGTAATTTCTGTGTAAAGGGATAAAGTGGGATGTTCCTGTCACGTGACACAGTGCCCTGCACATTGGAAGTATTCTATGCAGAGCAGTGGTGATGATTCATGGTATTAATATTAATATTTTTCATAAATTTCGATCCTTTGAGATCTTGTGATTATAGAATTTAGGCTAATACTATTTGGAATCAAACACAGCACATGGAAAAATCATCAAAATTCTCAGTGGTGTCTGTTGGTTTTGCATGGAATATCCCAGAGTTTTTCCCTAGGCTGTTACAGCTGAGGAGTGAAACCATCTTAACTCACACTCCTTAAACTTTAAACTGACTTTAGATTTAAAAATTGGAAAAAAAAAAAAAGAAAGAAAAAAGAAAAATCTGCATATGTTCTGTGCTCAGCTTCTGCTAATATTTAGCATCTTAAGCAAACACCATGATTGTCATGATGAGAGATGAATGTTGGTAAGGTGTTACTAAGTTATTGATCTTATTTAAATTCCACTGACCCTTTCTAGTCCAGGATCCTATCCCTACTCCAATTCAAGATCCCACAATGCATTTGTTTCTTTTTTCTTTTTCTTTTTTTAATCTCCTGGTGGTGGTTTGAAAGAAAATGACCCCTAAAGGGAATGACACTATTAGGAGGTGTGGCCTTGTTGGAGGAAGTGTGTCACTGTGGGGGCGGGCTTAGAAGTCTCTTTTTCTCAAGCTTCCCTCAGTGTGACTGTCAGTCAACCTCTGAGCTAAGATGTAGGACTCAGCTCCAGCACCACATCTGCCTGCATGTCACCATGCTCCCTGCCATGATGATAATGGACAGAACTGCGGAAGCCATAAGTGATCCCCCTCAGTTAAATGCTTTCCTTTATAAAAGAGTTTCCATGGTCATGGTGTCTCTTCACAGCTATGACTGCCTGATCTAGATAATTTCTCACGGGGATGCCTGTCAAGTCAACATTCCACATTCATCATCACAGATGCAATGGAATGAAGAACAGTTGCTTGCTGAATGCCTTTTGCTTGGAGCTGTGTTCTAATTTCTCATGATCAAATAGAATCATTGGCAAGAATAGCAGTGTATCGTACCGGCTTTAGAGAGTGAGTAATACCAGTGTGTTCTGTTACTGGGGGCGCTGCACTTGGCCACTGGCCTTTCTACCATGAAGTTAGCATCTTCCACTTTGAAGTGAATAAATATTTGGGGGAAAATATCTAGAAACTATGAAAAATTCTGCTCTTCTTCAAATTTTTATTTGAAGTTTTACTGGTGCAGTGGTTGTTACTGTTTCCGCCCAATGGAGATTTCCCATTTCTATCATTCCTTCCACATTTATTTATTATAATTTTATTTTGGGAAAAGGTGTATTTTCTCTCCCATTCACTTGCTTACTTTATTATTTATATTACCACAGCCATGAATTGCTTTATACTTTGGTCCCAATCTACTATTACCAATGTTTATTTTGCTTCTCAGATTTTTACCATCCCAGCAGGCTGTCACCGGGTATTGTTCAGGCAAGTTTCCTTGCTCCTTTCTTCCCATCAGTGTCACATTTGAAAAGGGCCCAGGTTGTCCATGAGTGAGCGGGAGAGGGTCTGACATGTACTCTGCTGCCACTCTCCTACTGAAATCACTGATGCTCAGAAACAGGCCACTCTTCGAAGATTCTTCTGTCCTCGTTCTGCTCCTAGTGGAGACAGAAGACACCTTGGAAGATGGATCACGACACATTGGCATTTAATATGCCCAGAATGAACCTGGTACCAGCCATGACCCAAGCTTTTTCATGAGCTCATTTTGTTCCATCCAGTCCTGTGTCAAGGAACTTAATGTTCAGTGATTCTTGGTAGCAGTCCTTAGAGGCTCTCCTGATCCCCCTGTTGAGTAAGAACTCACTAACACTGATTCTGTTAGTGTCTAATTCCTGGGTACCCAAGGGTGGTGGAAGCACCTGTGTGATTGGTGTGACACTCCAGGACAGGCAGTCTGAAGACAGTCACTGACAGTTCTATCAATGGTTCTCAAACTATTTCTCCATCACTTGGCTAAGCAGGGAAAAATGTCAGTCACAACAGATAGAATTTAAAGAAATGGGATTACAAGCATTTGGGAAGAAATAAAAGAGCAATCAAAATGGCAGTGTAGCAGCAGTTATGTGAAAACGGAGGAATCAGCATCCCCTCATGTCAGAGCAACTGGAGGACAGAAGATGACACCAAGGATGCTCTGATCCCTGGGAGTGTTTCCTAAAAAAGAAATCCCATCAGTGTGAGGTCATACAGAACCAAAAAATACTGCTGAAGGCTGTGTGGTACCCAGACTTCTTAGGGGACTGATTTGAGTCTCAAATAATCTCCAGCTGCCTGGTAATTTTGGAGTACAAATGTGAGTGTTCATAGCACTTATTAGGTCAGTAGTAGGCTGCTAGTAAATATCACTTGGCATAAGTCTAGGAAGTCAATCACATTGCGTTGTGCTTTAAGCATGAATTTGCAGCCTATCTTTGAGAACCCATTTCATCTCTTTCTTTAAACCATAAGATGAAATAGATGGATGGTTAGGAAAGAAGAAGAAAAGGGGCTTCTGAAACACAAGAATAATCACCAGGGCTGGAGAGAGGGCTCATTGGACAAGAACACTAGCTGCTCTTCCAGAGGACCAGAGTTTGATTCCTAGCACTCACATAGTGGACCCACATCTGCTTGTAAGTCTGGTTCCAGGAAGTCTGACACCCTCTCCTGGCTGCTGAGGGCACCCACATGCATGTACACAAACATACACAGAATACACACACACAAACACACACACACACACACACACACACACACACACACACAGATACAATCTTACTTTCTTCCTTCCTTCTTTCTTTCCTTCCTTCTTTCTTTCTTTCTTCCTTCCTTCCTTCCTTCCTTCCTTCCTTCCTTCCTTCCTTTCTTTAAGATACCTTCCCTGAAGCTCACTGTGAATGCTTCTTGAAGGGTAAATAGCAGCATCAGTTATTGTTGGTGGGCTTGCTACATTATGAGATCCATTCTCTCCTGAAACCTCACACAGTTGTCCAAGATAGGCAGCATCTTCTCCGTTTCGTAGATGTGAAGTTGGGAGTTTCGGAAGTTGAATGCTTTGCTCAAAATGTCAAGCTGAAAAGTGACAGATGCAATGGGCCCTGGGCTTCCTGGCATCAAAGCTTATGCAGTCCCTGTTTTCCTGCTCTGGAGCAGGTGTTGGGCCCGAGACAGCTCTAGCCTTGCAACATGCAGCTGAACGAACAGAACAGCCGGCTAACTCCTTGGGTCATCCCTGCCTGGAAAGAAAGTCCCTCTAACTAGCTGTCTGCCTCACATTGCCAAATCTTCCCTGACAAGTTTGTTTTAAGCTTTGGCGCTTCATTTGATTGCATTAAAAAAAAAAGTTCTAGCACTTTGTCAAATAATTCAAACAATACGGAGTGTCAAGAAGAAGAGGAAATCTCCTTTACTACTGTTTCCTCAGCCAACTCTACTCTGAGAACAACCACTGTTAACTCATGAGCCCTTTTCAAACTTTTAAACGTTGTGTGTGCACGTGTGTGTGTCTGTGTCTGTGTATGTATGCACGCTGGAAGTTTTACTGACTTCTCACAGTTCAGTGATCTTAATGTCTCCCCCACCTACTTCCCAAATTATTGTCCTTTCCTAAGTGCCATTTGGAACCAGATAAGATCCATATACTTTTAAATTAATCTACATAACACCTCATCAAATAAACACCTAGTACTGATTGATTCCCAGGAGCCCTTGAGTTGTGGAAAGACACGGTAACTGGTTGATCCCTTTAGAGAGGGCCAGAGTGTCAGAAGGAAGGGCATGCAAGAGATGCGAAGAGAGTATGCTGTGGTAAAGTCACAAGCAACTGGCTGACCTGTCAGGGTGCACACATAGTTCCCTAACCAGGGAGTCACTCATGTGCAGATTGTTTGGTGGCTGAGGGGAGGGGAGAAGATGGGAGGGGGAAGGCGGGAGGCAGAATGTGGGCCGGTCAAGTTTAGGATTACAGCCGCCACAGGGCAGTCTCCAGTCACGCTTTAAATAGCCAGCACCTTCCTTTGGCCCCCTCAAGAATTCTCTGACGGACCTCAGGCAGAAACGTCACCAAGGTTCGGAATATTTTCTTCTCTCTCTCTCTCTCTCTCTCTCTCTCTCTCTCTCTCTCTCTCTCTCTCTCTCTCTCCTCTTTCTGGGTCTCAGAATGTAGGTTGGTGGAATCTGCGGATTTACAGCCAAAGGGCTTTTGATGTCCCCTAACAGCGCTGCTGGCTCTTAGGTGTGCAGATGCAAACACCTCATGCTATTTTCTTGGGGTTCTGAAAGCGGTGGCTCCTGACTTAAGGGGCAGCAGGAGTAGGAAACAGAGAGCCCTGATTGGAGGGAGAAATCACTGAGCTTAAGTTGTGAAGATCTCACACATCTCCTCACTCAAGCCTCCCAGCCCAGTCGAAGCTATCGTTCCCACTTTCACAGATGAACAAACTAAGGCTGAGTTATTCATTAACCTCTTTGGAGGCAGGCAGGAATGCTGGAAATGGCTACGGTCTGAACCTGGCTTGTTGGAATCCACAGCCTATGCTCTTCCAGCCCCAGAGGGCTGAGAGAGAGAGAGAGGGAGTGCTGCTTGGTTGCTGGGGGGGGTGTGGAAAGGCCAAGTGGGGGGGCTTTACCTCACTGGAAGACATCCCTGAGATGGTTAGTTGGTAGGAGGAGGCCAGATCAGCATGAGTCTGAGAAGACAAGTTCAGTCAGCATAGAAACTTCTTGCCCCTGTTGCTGGAGTTTTTCTTTATTGGCCACAGCTAAGTTTGGAGCCCACTCCCCAACTTGTCATATAATCAGAGCTGCCTTCCACTAACTGTCTTGTGGGATGACTTTTCCAGTCGCTAGGGCTGGAGGCAGAAGCTAAGGAACGCCTGTGACTTGGAAGGGTTCTTCATGAGAGTGGTCCATTAATTTGAACTCTTTTGGGATTCGGAGAAAGCCCACCTGCTTACTTCTCTAGAAAGGGTCTACTCTAAACTAGTTATGGTGTCTCGGGCCCATAATCAGAGCACTCGGGAAGCTGAGGGCAGGGGGATCCCCTCAAGTTTCTGTTGTATAGTGAGTTCTAGGACAAACTGGGTTATAGACCTTGTCTCAAAACAACAACAACATAAAAAACCGGAACAAAAGGGGCCACTGTATAAAATGAGGAGGGAATCACTGCAAACACTGACATTAAATATGTCGATAAACCAAGGCAGCCAACGTAAGTGAATTGATGTCACTGGAAAGGCAGGGAGTGCAGAGTGGCTTCAAGTCCCATACAGTTTCCCACCTATGTGGCTACAGTAACTTGATTTAATCTAGCAAGAGCTTCAGGTACTTTATACACTCATTTTCTGGACAACAATTGGACTGACGTAAGAATTAAATGAGTATGTGTAAAATGCTTAGTCCATGATAGCTGCTCATTTAATACAAACCACATCGGTAATTTCTCCTCAATCTCAGTATCAGTGGTTTAGGAAGTCATGCCATCATCTCTAGTGTAACAAATTGCTACACTGTTATTGTCAAAGAAGAGGGGGGCTGTGAGGGAGAGTGAGGGAGGTAATTTTTCCATGTATGTTGATTAAGGAAGAAATGGGGGAGCGAGGAATGAATTCCTAGACAGCTCAGTTCACCTTGCTCAGTCACTGGTCCCATTCAATATCCTTCAGAGGCCGTTTCTTGGATTGGAGTGGAGAGGACATAGATAAGGAATACATTCCTAAGATGCAGCCACTAAGAAAGAAATGGCATGGTGCCTGTTCCAGTCTTTCAATGCATGTAAAGACATTATAAAGAATCTGGCAAACATGACCCTCTTGTACATACTGATCTCGCTTCCTATAGCGCACACACCCGTTTGTTTCGATATGTTGTTTCCCTGCAACATAGTTTTTAATGATTGGTATAGAAGCTCATAATATACCTACCATACCTTATTAATATGCCTTCTATTTCTAACATGTATATTCTTTCAATTACTTTTGGTTTCTGTAATGAACAACCATCACCTTCAATATCAGATCTTTTCCTCGTGGTCAGAGTTATTTCTTTAGGATAATTCCTGCAAGGGATGTCAGTGGGTTTGACAATTTGTCAACTGTCATCCTCTTGATGGACATAGCCTATAAAGGGACTGAATTGCTTTTTAATGTGTCACAGCTGGGTGTGAAAGGCAAGGGAGCGGGCAGATGACCACAGACTATGAATTCAGAGAATATGCATCATGGAGGCAAAGTCTGCTCTTCATGGTCAGTGCTTTCTCACTGTGAAGGAACAGGAAGTATCAGGAGCTGGTCCCCAGCTCTGCCAGTGAGGGGCGCTAGAAAGGAACGGGTCGGAGAACAGAGAAGGAAGTCACCCTTTGCCAGGGAATTTATTCCCGTGGGAATTTCCTGAAGGGGGGGAGGTTTCCTCTGTGGGGTTCCCGCCAGTGACAGAGCACCCCACTTGTTTTCCAGGTGGGATGGAAAACAGGATCTCGGGAACAACCAGTAATGGAGAGACAAAGCCAGTGTGTCCAGTCATGGAGAAGGTGGAGGAAGATGGCACCCTGGAACGTGAACACTGGAACAACAAGATGGAGTTCGTGCTGTCAGTGGCGGGAGAGATCATTGGCTTAGGCAACGTCTGGAGGTTTCCCTATCTCTGCTACAAGAACGGGGGAGGTGAGAGGCACTGTGCCACCCCAGTGACCCCAGGAAGGAGAATGCTTCTGTCCGCCACACTTGCTGTCCCTTTGGGAAGTTGTATGAGTGGGTAGTATGCTGGTGTTGAAGGACCCTGACAGGTCACTGAGGACACTGTGACCTAGATAAATCATGTGAGTGTCCTGGGGCTTTCTCTCTTAGCAGTGTGAGTACAGGCTCGGATCCAGTTGGATCAGGGAATGCTCTTCCTCTGCGAGATCTTGGTCAAGTTCCTGAAGCCCCCAGGGTCTCGATGGCTGCCCCTGAAAATCAAGATAGCATTCTTTGACTTTGGCCTTGTGTCCCCTCCCCCCCCACTACTCAGCTGGTACCATGACATTCCCAATAATATCTGTTTCCCAACTCTCACTAGTACAATCTTTGACCCTCATGGCCTTTCCTTTAAAATTCTCTCTGTCTCTGTCTCTGCCTCTGCCTCTCTCTGTATGTGTATGTGTACATACTCCTGTACTGGCTTATTTTCCTTCCTAGCCCTCTGGGGTAATTGCACTAATCCACATTTAGAGAATTTCCACACCTCTGTGTGAAGCCTTGGACAGAGTCCCCAGATACTAAAGGGCTTGGCGTTGACCCATGGGTTAGGAAACCATCCTGTTCTGTTGATGTATAAAGCTTCCAGGGATTGCGGGTCATGGGTCTGTTTTTGTAGGGAGGCTACATCCTGAGTTGGAGGAACGCGGAACACAGAGGTAGGTCACCAGGGACAGTGCTGACAGGAACATACCTACCCACTTGCAGGGCAGCAGAGGCCTCCAAACTCAACCTCAAGTCTCTGTCCTGAATGGTTTTGAGAGATGAGGCACACGGTCCAAACAGTCCAGTGTGGAGGTGGGAGGGGACTGGGAGAGACCAAAAGGGGTACTCTTCACTCACGCTGTCTTGTTCCCGGCTTTGTGGACATTGGAGACTAACCGTGGGGTCGGAAGTTAACATGTATTTTTCCCTAGAGGAATGAGAATGAGGTAATATGTCCTTTCTCCCTAGGAGTTCTGGCTAGAGGCCTGAAATCACAGGACTTTGCTCCGTCTGCATTGTGAGTGAAGGAGGGAGGTCTTCTTGTTCCTCATCTAGCGGCTCCTATGTTAGCTGAGGACTTAGGGCCTGAACACCTTCCCTTAGAACGTCAGGTAGAGGGATGTGGCTGGCCCAGGGCACAGACGGAGGCGAGGGACTAAAGCCGCACATTGGGACTCAGAACCTAGAAACCAGCTTAGTTTCTCATGTGGCAGAAAGATTACGGGGTGAGAAGATTTCCCCAAGCCTCTCTGGAATTGGGTAAGGGTTGAGGCAGTGATTTCCAAGCTTAGTGTAAAGCTGCTGGGGATGAGAACGGCAGTGAAGGGGAGTAGAGGCAGGACAGCTGGGGATGCTGGACTCAAGGCTGCTTCCCTTGTCTGGCAACTTTAGGGTCTGAGCAGTGATTAGTCCAGTCTGGCTTACAGATGCATACACAGGAAAAGCAGTCCCGGGCCCTCAGTCTCTTGTGTGGGTGCCTGGGTACGACTGCTGGGACTTCTGCCTCTTGGACAGAATCTCTGACTCCGTGTGACAATTGAGACATTTTTAGGAGACCTGAGATTTAATCTTGTGTCACCACCCACAGTTTCAGCCCTTGATGGAGCGGAGGACTGTGTGTGCCACCTCCCTATTTTCTGATGAATGACAGCAGCCCAGTAGTGGGAGTATTCTGATGGACTTTGGAGCTAGAGCCTAATGCCAGGTTTGCTCTGCAGGGCATGAGCCATTCAAGGCTACTGGGTGAATTAATGAAAAGGCTCATTTGCCAAAGACCGAGGATAAGTATTGGAAGAACCCAGAGCCCTTGCCTTTGCATTTTCAGCAGTTCATGACACAGAAAGCAAGCTCCCACAGAACCTTAGGCTGGAGCATTTTCGGTTTTTTTGGCCGATGGATGAACTGATGCCAAGGGGACTCTTTGCTGCTGATTTGGGGAGGAAGGGTGAAAAAAACAAAGACAGAGCATATATACTGATTTGCCCCCTTTCTGTTGCCCTAGTGATTTTATTTAAGTCCATTGTTCTCTGATGGATACTCGGGCTCCTAGGAATGCCACACATGTTCTGAATAGGTTCTGGAAAGAATGGTGGGTGTCCCAGGGAGGTACCATGCTTAGTAATGTGTTCTATCAACTTGCTTCTGGTCCAGAGAATCTCTAAGTCCACAGCATCACAGCCACTGTTGTGCTTGGGGTGGGGGCGGGGGAGGGGTACGGTGAGAACTTCTGTTAGTGATGCATTTGTGTGGTGACAATTCAATCCCAAGAACTCTGCTCAAAGCTCAAAGCTTTAATTCCTGGCAGATCTAATTCAAAGTAAGTTCTGCATCAGGAAAGGAGCTGAGATAGATAAAGGAATGGCTAAACAGTTGAAAGTCAGGGAAGCAAAGTGATGTAACAATGGCCACCAAGACCAGAAGCTAAAATGGCATTCTCAGGGCTGTGGTCAGGAGGTTTGCCTACCTCAGTCACCTAGACAAAACTCTTGGTGTTATCTAGGATCCAGGGCTCAATGCCAGCATCACTATGAAGGTTTCCTAGAGTTGCCAGAATGTCACTTGTGTTGGCACGCAGACAAGAAAGCCTAACCTCTATGTCATTCAACAGCAAATACCGGACACCCTAAGTGCTTGAAATGCATTTGCAAATATACCAGACATGACAAAGGAAAGCTTAGCCAATAAGAAAATTATATAGAGTATCAGAAGTTAGCAAGCCCTACAGAGAAGAACAGGAAGAGGAAAGGGGATTAGGAGTGTGGGTGTGGGCTTGTGGCTGTTTTAAAGGGGGTGTCACAGTGGGCTGCACTGAGGACATTTGAGTGAAGGCTTGCCAGGAGTGAGAGGGGTGGTCATGTGATCATCCAGGTAAGCTTGCTGTAGAGAGAGGAAACAAAGGTTAAATGGCCCAAAGCAAGAGCCCACCTGGCTTCATGGAGCATAAAGGAGCCTGCAAGCCTGGAGCGAGATGAGTAGCTAGAAGGTGCTGTCAGGGAAGTAAGTGGAAAAGTTGCTGTCATATGCCTTTTGTTGATGGGACCTAAACCAACATCTTTCTTTCCACCACAGACAGGACACCAACAACAGTCCCAAGAAAGGGCTCTCCACCTGAGTCTCACTTGGCTATTTATAGGAGTAGGGGGTGCAGATGCATCACTAAAACACCCTCCCCAGCATGGGCAAAGCTCTGTGGTGGAGCTCTCTGTCCAGCCAGCAGACAGCTCCAGCAGAGACCCGTTTCTCAGCATTTATTTGCTATCTTAGTGGCTTAGAGAGGAAGCTCATGATCCTTGTAAATTTCTTGAACTTTCCAAGTCTTGTGATCTTTTCTTCTCTTTGGAGGAGGGCGTGTTTAGATTTGGAGCTACACAACAAGGATGCAGACCAGGTAGGGCCTTGCTGGCTACTGTAAAATGTTAGCTTTTCCTCTAGTGTCATGGAGAGTCGGGGCAGGGTTGTGAGCAGGAATAGCAAAGGTCTTCGACTGAAGACACTCTCACTGGCTGCTGTGTTGAGAATTGACTGCAGGGGATAGACCAGGTATAAAGCTAAAGGTTTTAGATAAATCCCTGGTTCCTATGATGGATAGGGTTGATTATTAGTTTTGCAGGTTCTGGACTTGCCTAGGACACCTGTTTGGGATAACTTAGGTCAGATTTGGGACTGTTGAAATAGCAGCATTAGGTGAAGGCACCTGCCACCAAGCCTGTTGATCTGAGTTCAGTTCCTCTGACCTCCACCAAGTTGCCCTGTCACTTCTCCATGTGAACTGTGGCACCAATGCACCCCCCACACAGACACAGACAGACAGACAGACAGACAGACACACACACACACAAAGTAAATAGGTGTAATAAAATCTTTAGGTTAGATCAGCTTCTGAGCATGCCAGTAAGAAATTGCCTTGACTAGTTGAGGTGGGGCAATCCATTGTAAAGGAGGGGGCAGCATCACTCCCCCTGGGCTGTATAAAAAGGAGAAAGTGTGTCGAATAAGGGCATCCATTGCTTTCTTCTTCCTGACGGTGGATGCAGTGTGCCCAGCTGCTTTAATCTCCTGCTGGCTTGACGACTCCCCACCACGATGGACTGTACCTTGAACTATGTGCCAGAATAAACCCTTAGTTACTTGATTTGCTTCCGTGAGATCTTTTATCACAACCATAGACAAGTAGCTAAGATTCATGCCTTCTCTCGTAACTATTGACTCTACCCAAAGTAAGCCAAAGTATTTCAGGACCCAGGCCTTCAGGTGAAGCCTCCAACTCCCTGGACCCTGGCTGCCAGCAGAGTGAATTTCTCAACACCCAGCATACCTGTGTGTGTATGTGAGATATGCAGAATCTGAGTCCTGGACATAGTGCCTGTTGCTAACCCTGTCTAAGCAACCCGAGACTTTTAACCTGAAAAGGGCCACTCTTCCTAAGACATGAAAGGCTGCAGATTTTCAGAGGAAAATAAGTGACTGACTCGAGATACCTTTGGCACATTCAAATGGATTTGTCATGACAGTACAATATGGGAGTTTGGAGTTTGTGTGAATGATCTGGTTGGAAATACACATTGAGGTGTCATTAGAAATTTATTTTATTTTTTAAAAGCATTAAAAAAGCGAAAAAGAAAGCCTAGCCTGGTGGTGGTAGGCAACTTAAATCCTAGCACTCTAAAGGTAGGGGCATGCAGATCTCTGTGAGTTTGAGGCCAGCCTGGTCTATACAGAGAAACCATGTCTTGAAAAATTGGGTGTGGGGGGGGAGTGAGACTACATGGCAGTTTATATCTGTAATCTCAGGAGGCTGACGCAGGAGGATTGTTAATGTGAGTTCAAGGTCAACCTGGGCCACACAGTAAGGCTTCCTGTCTCAAAAGAAACGCACGCGCGCGCGTGCGACACACACACACACACACACACACACACACACACACACAGAGGTGGCGGAGAGGGAGAGAGGAGAGAGATTGCCAGCCTATTGAGTAGGTGAGGAAAGAGAAAGAGCCTATGAGGAGAAAAGAAGAGAGTAGCAACACAGGTTGAAAACTGAGAAAAAGGCAGTTGGAGATATGTTAGAAAGGAGAAGAAAGCAAACAGAGTAGATGCTGCAGAGGGGCTGAGAAGGTGGTGAGTGGGAACAATTTTTGAGAACTCAGGGGCGATTGCGGTAGAGGTAGTTACTAGGGCAACACCTGATGGGAGAGGGGTTTTGTTTTTTTTTTTTTTAATGGGTTTTAAGGGTTAACTTTTTTCTCCTTTTTCATTAATGCTTTACATTCCAATCCCAGTTCCCCCTCCCTCCTCTTCTGCTTCCCCCACTTCGTCCCCCCTCCACCTTCCATCTGTTCCTCGGAGAGTATAAGGCCTCTCCTAGGAAGTTGACTAAGTCTGTTCCATCATCTGCTTGAGGCAGGACCAAGGCGCCTCTCCAGCCCCACACCCCTATGTCTAGGCTGAGCAAGGTATCCAGAGAGTGTTTAAGAAAAAGATGGAGGGAGATGGAGAGAGAAGAATTGGAAAGCACAAGTACAGATATTGCTGAAGGACCCCAATGAGGAAGTGAATCCCTTCTTTCTGTGATCTTCTTCCTGGGAGAAAGGAAGCCTTCCTAGCTCCTGGAGGAGGAGGAACATGCCCACATGTCCAGTCGCTGTGTCCCTGGCTCCCTAGCTGGAGAAGTTGCTGAAGTTGTAAACTTATTTTTCCAGCCCTTCATCCTCAGCTCCCTGGAGAGAAAATAAATATGACTTCCCCCCAAGGCCTGTCCAACACAGACCTCAGCCAAGGAGATAAAGAGACTCTGGTCATCCCAAGAAGCATGGTGGGGCAGGTGGTGGTGGTGTGGGGAGCAGTAATACCATTCAGTTTGGCTAGGAGAATTTTGATGACTTGTCTGTTAATCTCAGCTTGGCTAAGACCTGACTGTCAACCACTTTCCTTTGATTTCTAAGTCTTTGATTGATTTTTGGGAACCTGGAGTTTTGTGTCCACACAACTGAGGACCATCTAATACAGGGCAGGAGCTGTTCCTCTCCTTACAGTTCTCTAAGTTTGTTCTAATCCTCAGACCCCACACACCAAATTCTGGGTGGGATGTCTCTGACAGAACACCCAGGATTGGTGTGTTCATGTGAGGCCACAGTATGACATAGCACAGATAGACAGACACCTTTGATCCTAGCACTCGGGAGGCGGAGGCAGGCAGATCTCTCTGAGTTCGAGGCCAGCCTGGTCTACAGGCTCCAAAAGAAGACAGAGAATCCCTGTCTCAAACAACAACAACAAACCCCCTCCCCCAGGAAAAAAAGAAAGAAAGAGAGAAAGAAAAGAAAAAAGAAATCTGTTTTGGCAAATAGATTCAAGCTTGTTTTACATGTCAATCCCAGTTCCCTCTCCCTCCCAGCCTCCCATGTCCCCCACTGACCCCCACATCCCATCCCCTATCCATTCCCCAGGGAGGGTGAGGCCTTCCGTGAGGGATCATCAAAATCTGTCAATCTTCCATCAGATATATTGCTGGCAAAAACTTTTCTCCTATTCTGTTTCTTCACCCAGTAAACTGCTTCTTTTGCTGTATAGCCACTTTTTAATTTCATGAGGGTCCATTATCAATTGTTGACCTCATTTCCTTGGTTCTTGCCTATGTTTCCATCTTTAATTGTATTCCCTACTTTTTTTTTCTCTAACAGTTTCCCAGTTTTAGTTCTTACATTAAGGCCTTTGATCCATTTGGAGCTGGGTTTTGTGAACGGCAAGAGACAGGAGCCCAATTTTATTCTTCAGTCTGTGGATATACAGCACCAAGAAAACTGTCTTTTCTTTTTTTTTATTATTATTTTATTTAATTTTATGTAACAAAGTCCAATTAAATGAAAACAAACATTTATACACAATATTTGGGAATTTGGGCGTCGTTCTTTCCAAACTACTTCCTGCTGGTAAGGGGCGCTGTCATGGGGGATTCGAAGAAGATTCAGATATCCTGGCTGTAGTCTGTAGGGCTGTTTTGTCCAGCTGGAAAACTGTCTTTTCTACAGTGTATATTTTTGAGTATTTCTCAAAAGCCACATTGCTGTAGTTACATGGGTTTATAACTCCCTTTTGTACTGTAATAAATTTTGTACCAGTGTCATGCTGTTCTTGTTATTGGGATTCTGTAGTATAGCTTGAAAGAAGATAATGGCAATACCTCTAGCATCATTTCTTTGCTCAGAATTGCTTTGTCTATCCCAGGTCTCTTGTGAGAAGCACATAACAGTCTTGTTACTGGGTTACTCCATGCCCACTTTGGTCAGGCTAGCATTCATTATAGCCTTTTCATGTACACACTGACTTCTGTTGCTAATGTAGATAGAATATAGTTCTTTGCATTTTTAAAAAAAACAAGCTGGAACATTACAGGTAACATCACAGAGTGTGCTCCTTTTGGGAGGGGTGGCCCCTGCATGACTCTTTAGGGTCCCTCACATTTTAGGGTAATGAGGGAGACTCCCATGGCCCTGACTCCATTCTTAATGGTGATGATGGGAGAACTAAGTGGGGGGGGGTGCCCCTCAGGACTACCTGGGTTGTACTCCGGTTCCTCTTGATCAGCATGCAGTCATTGGTCCCTTCCATCCTTCCAAACTTCTAGAGTAGAAGCTTCTGCTGGCGAGTATGGACTTTGTTCATGTGCTCAGGGCCAGAGCTGACCATGGGCCTGCGGTTAAACATTGTCTTGTTAGTTGGCAAAGAGCAGGCGGCATAGATAGCCGGTTTGAACTGGAACAATTAGGACTTTCCACAGAGACCACTCCCGCCAGCTACTGAGTTCTTTCTTCCCTGAATTTTCCCATCAAGCCTTGGACCTCTTAGACCGTTCACAGTCTTTTTTTCCTTTACGTGTAGAGCAATTGGGTATTCCTTTAGTGTCTAAATAATGTGTGACTACAAACTGAAGATCTGTTCCTATTAACTGGACCTCTGTTCCCATTAACTGCCAATTGATTGCCATATTTAAGATGTACAAACTGAAGGCTCTTGACATACATGTATCCACAGAGCTGCCACTGTCAAGCTAATGAACACATCAATCACCGTCAAAAACGTCCTCCAGGCTCTTGATAATCTCTTCTTGCTCCCATGGCCCCTGCTGCAGTGTCTCTGTGCAGCCAGTGAGCTCTCCTCTGTCATTTGAATTCATCTGCTTGGTAAAACAAATTTTATACTAGGGACTGACTTCTTTCACGCAGAATAACTGTTTTGAGACTCAGACATAGTTTTCTTTTCAGTAGTTCATCCCTTGTTCTGAAGGGCTTCTTTATGGACCCAAAGAGACAGCTCAGATGACTGCTTGTTTTGCAAGTGTGAGGACCTGAATTTGAGCCCACAAAAAAAAAAAAAAAAAAGAAAGAAAGAAAAGAAAAGAAAAAAAGGAAGGAAGGAAGGAAGGAAGAGAGAAAGGAAGGAAGGAGGGAAGGAAGAAAGAGGAAAATTATGGGCATGGTGGTAGATGCTTGTGACCCCAGTGCTAGGGAGGCAGGAACAGGTGATTCCCTGGGGACAGAATAGCCTATTTGGTGAGTTCCAGCACAGTGAGAGACTCCATGCCAAATGTGGGAACACATACACATGCACACGCATACGCATGCACCCACAAACGTACATGCAGACATACACAGATTAAAAATAACTTAATTAAATTTTGTTTTCCTTTAGCATTTTGTCTGATTTTGTTGTCACAAAATTAAGGTTTTACAGAATGAGTTCAGCAGTTTCCTTGTTTTTCACTGCTGTTCAAGAAGTTTGTGTAGAAGTGGTGTGATGTCTTCCTTGGGTGCTCAGGGCGTTTACCAGTGACGTCATTAGGTCTAGAGGTTGCTTCATGGGAAGTATTTTTAACCAAAAAGATCATTTTATTTGATATTTAAGGGCAGCTTTGCCTTTCTTGAGTAAGCTGCAGGGGTTTGTGCTTTTTGAGGGATTTGCTACACAGTAGCTCGTGAATTTTCTTACCATCCTTTCATTATTTGGAGAACTTGTGCTAACGACATGCCTCTCATTCGTCACATTGGTAATTAAAAAAACAAAAAACAAATCAAAACAACTCTGCTTACTTATTTTTGTGTTGTGTGTGCATGTGTGTGTACGTGTGTGTGGCACGCAGGTGCGTGCGTGCGTGCATGCCTGTGACATCCATGTAGGTGTATGTATGCACACTGAGGACTACCTTTTGGGTGGGTGTCTGTTTTCTACCTTGCTGAGGCAGAGTCACATATTTCCGCTGTGACAGCGCCTACTCCAGGCAGGGACAGCTTCTATTCCTGCCTCTAAACATGCTGGAGAAGAGCTGAGGATGCAAAGGCACACCGCTGCACTCCGTGCTCTTTAAAACGTGGGTCTGAGGTATTGAACTTGGGTTCACAGGCTTATGCAATTAGCGCTTTTACCCACTGAGCCAGTGCCCCAGTCCTGTGTTGGTAATTTATGTCACCTGCAAGTCTATTGTGTTTGTTGTCTTAAGAAGCCAGCTTTTGGTTTGTTGATTTTATCTTTCCTGCTTTCTACTTTGGGCTTCACTTACTTTTCTCATTTATAAGGGGGAAGCTGAGGTTATTGGTTAGGATTCTATTTCCTTTCACGATAATAGACTTTTTGTACTAAAAAACCCTCACTGCTGCTTTAATGGAATCCATGGATTTGAATATGTTGTATTTTATTTCATCCTATTTAAGAAACTTTCTGATTTTTCTTTTGATTACTTATTTGATCTATAAATTGTTTAGAAGAGTGTTACATAATTCAAAGAACCAAATATGTAGGGGCTTTTATTGGTTTATAATTTAGTCAGGGACTACATCTGTTTGAATGACTTTCTTGCTTGTTAAGATTTGCTTTGTGGACTAGTGCATGGCCTGTCTTGGTAAACATTCTACAGATGCCAGAAAACAATGTACACTCTACTGTTGGTGTTGGGATGCTTTATAAATGTCATGTGAGTGGAGCTGACTTACATAGTGAGATATTCACTTTGTCTGCACCTGTGGTATAGACCACACCCATTGGGGGTGGAGACAGGGCCAGATGTGACCTGGGGGAACTAAGGCTGAGGAGGGGGCTTGAAGAGCTCTCTTGCTTGCAGCACAGAGACAGGAGAAGATCCAGAGGCATCCTGGGGACCAGGAACTTTCTGTTGTTCATCTGTCTATATTGTGAGTTATTTCTCACTGAATAAACATCTATTCAGCCTATTTGTTTCTCCTGATCCTTATTAAACATCAATAGACTTATATGGTTTTTAAATATTTTACATTCTTACTGATTTTCAGTCTATTCACTAAATGATTGAGAGAATATTAAACATTTTAACTTTAAGTAGGAATCTATATACTTTTCTTTGCAGGCCTATTCATTTTGCTTCATATACCTAAAAGCTCTATTTTTAAGTGACTATGAATTTAAGATATTATGTCCTCTTGATGAATTGACTACTTATTATGAAATTACCTTTACCACTGAAAATATTTTTTGCTCTAAAATATAATTTGTGTGATGTTAAGATAGATATTCTTTTGAAAGTTTTTCTCTGATTTTTTAAAAGGTTTATGGCCTTCATATGGGCACTTAGTGCAATGAACTTCCTGAGTGGAGAGGAAGCTAGGGGAAAGAGAAGGGGAGGAGAGGAAAGCACGTGGGACTCAGGGGAGGAATAGGAGAGAGAGAGAGAGAGAGAAAGAGAGAGAGAGAGAGAGAGACCATAAAAGAGGGAGCCATTATAGGTTTGAAGAGAAAACTGAACCTAGAGAAATGTCCAGAGACCTACAAGACTGACCCCAACTAACAATCTGAGCAACAGTGGAAAGGCTACCATAAATGCCCTTCCCTGATAATGAGATTGATGACTAACTTATCCACCATCATAGAGCCTGATGGAAACAGAACCAGACACCCACAGCTAAGCACTGAACCAAACTGGAATCCAGATGTAGAGAGGGAGGACAAGACCAGGCTACAGAAACTCACAGAGACAGCTGACCTGAAAAAGGAGGAGCTAATGGACCCCAGACTGATAGCTGGGAATCCAGCATTGGACTGACTCAGACCCCCTGAACATGGGTCTTAGTTAGAAGGCCTGGGCAGTCTAAGGGATCTCAGACAGTGGAACCAATGTATCCCTGGTTCACAAAAGGACTTTGGGAGCATGTTCCCCATGGAGGGGCACTCCCTTAACCTAGAGGCAGGAGGGAGGGCCTAGTCCCTATTCCAATGACTTGACAGATTTAGATGACCCCTCCAGGAAGGCATCACCTACATGTGGAGTGGGGGGGGGGGAGTGGGCGGGGAGGGTGGAAGAGAGGGATGCAGAGAGAATTGGGATCGATATGCAAAATAAGGAAAATGAATAAATTTGAAAAAGAAAGGAAAAAAAGGTTTATGGCCATTAAAAATGATTAATATAAATAGATAAATACTCCTTAGGCATTGTGCATACCTGTAATCATAGATTGCAATTCTAAGTATCTGAGGTAGGAAGATTGTGAGTTATGGGCCAGCCTGGGCTACATGCTGAGACCCTGTCTCAAACCAAACTAAACATGATAAAGATTCCAACTTTCTCTCAATAAGTACTAACCTGAAATACCTCTCTCTATCTTTTTACTTACAATCTCTTCATTTTTAAAAACCTCAAATGTGTTTCATTTAGGCAGCATACATTTGAGTCTTACTTTTTTTTTTTTAAAGCTAACCTAAGAGTCCCAGTCTTTTAATTATTTTATTTAGAGTATTTACATTTAATTCAGCTAACCATAGGTAGATGAAGTCTGACTTTTTACTACTTGTTTTATATTTGTCTTATTAGTTCCTTGTTTTTCCTTTCTTCTGTCTTTTGTTGTATTAATCAGGTATTTCTTTTATTATTCCACTGCTTGCATTGTCCCTTTGTTTGCTTACTATTCGTAACTCTTTGTTGTGTAGTCTGCATCTTTAATTCATCAAATTCTATTTTCAAAGAATATTGTCTATTACTTTATATATGAGTCTTATACTCCTATATTGTTTTCTCCTAAGCATTGTACTTCTGCTGCATATTTTATTTTTTCACTTGTTAGAAACTCTTTACATTGTAATTTTTAATAAATCAATTGCATTTTTTGAATTCTATTATTCTTCTTTAACAATTCCATGCATGATTTAACCTTAGTCCTTTTACAATTCCCACATTACACTCTCCCATTCCCCTCTCTCTCCCATGAAACCCTCCCTCTTCCCAACAAGACCCCGCCTACTCTGACATTTTCTGTTCTGTGTTTGACTCACAGGGTTCTGCTATAATGGTCCTCATGAGTATGGACAGGAGATTATCAACTGGAACATGGCCAATTTATCAGTGGCTCCAGCACTAAAGAAAGTGACACTATCCCCACAAACCCCCAACCCCCACAACCAATAACTACCCATAAATCTTCAGGGAGGGGTGGGGCCTCAGGAACTCCTTTCCTATGCAGGATATTGGCAGTCCAGTCCTGTACCGGTCTGGTGGAGTTAATCACAGCTTCAGTGAGCTCATGGATACATTGACTGTGTCATGTCTGGAAGACATTGTTCTTCAGTAGCCCTCATTCCCAGGCTCTGACATTCTTTTTACTCCTCCTCCATGATGTTTCCTGAACCTTAGGTGGCATTGTTATAAATGTCCCATTCAGGGATGAACACTCGATAGCCACTTATTTTCATTCCTTTGACCAGCTTGAGTCTCTGCATTAGCCATTGTCCACTGCACAGACACCTCTCTAATGAAGAATGAGAGAGGTACTGATCTACGTAGATAGAAACAGAAATGTCTGGAAGGCAGTTAAGTCAACTGTGTCTTTTTATTTTGGGGGGGGGAGTGGGGGAAGTTGGGGCACAGCATCTCAGTAGTAACCCTTGTTGGCCTGGAACTTACTGTATAGACCAGGCTGAGCTTGAATTAAAAAATCACCTGCCTCTGCCTCCTGAGCTTTGGGATTAAAGGCGTGCACCACCAATGCCCAGCCCAGTTGTATTTTTGACAATGTAGTTACTCTTTCTAGAGTTCTGTCTTCCTTTGTGGATATATATTGCTATGTGGCATAGTCATTTCCCTCTGCCTGAAAGACTTCCTTAACTTTTCTTTGTCCTGCGTGTCTTGCTGGTGATGGATTCATTCTTTTCACGACTCAAGAAGTTTTTTATTTCATTTTCCTTTTTGAGCAATCTTTTTTCTGAGTGTAGACTTCCAGGTTGACAGCTTTTTCTTCTTATTACTGTAGCACGTTTGCCCTCCCCCCCCCCACCTGCTTATACTGCTTGCAAGGATTAATTTGACGTTATCCCTTTCTTTGCTCTTTTGTATGTCTGTGTTGTTTCTCGCTCTGGTCACAGTTACGATTTTCCTCCTGAAAAACGTAGGAGGGTTTAAGTGACAGGATTGTGATGTGTCTCGGTTTAAGTTTCTTTACATTTCTTTTGTTGGGTGGGACTGCAGTTGTTCTTGGTGTAGGGGTGACTATTCCCCAGTGATGAGGAACACACACACTATCCAGTATCAGGAGAGCGTCAACAACTTTAATATGACGAGTGGACCAGACACTGTATGAGCATTTTTGGTGTTTCTTTTATTTATTTTTCTTATTTTGCCATTTTTAATTGAGCTGTACATTTTTACCCCACTCCCTTCTCCTCTTCCCCCTTTTGCCTTCCACCCTTCCCCCTGCCCCCCACATTCCCAATTTACTCAGGAGATCTTGTCTATTTTCCCTTCCTAGGCAGATCTATGTATGCCTCTCTTAGGGTCTTCTAGATTTTCTGGGGTTGTAGCCTAGTCTGCTTGTCTTTTGCTTTATGTCTCATATCCACTTATGAGTGAGTACATATTATATTTGTTTTTCTGGGTCTGGGTTACTTCACTCAGGATAGCTTTTTCTAATTCCGTCCATTTGCCTGCAAATTTCAAGATGTCATTGTTGCTGGGTGGTGGTGTGGCATGCCTTTAATCCCAGCACCGGGGAGGCACCTGGGATGGATCTTTGTGAGTTCTCAGCCTGGGCTACAGAGTGAGTGCCAGGATAGGCTCTAAAGCTACAAAGAGAAACCCTGTCTCGAAAAAGCAAAAGAAAAAGAAAAAAGAAAAAACAAAATACAAGATGTCATTGTTTTTTGTTTGTTTGTTTGTTTTTTACTGCTGAGTAGTACTCCATTGTGTAAATGTAGCACATTTTTCTTATCCATTCTTCAGTTGAGGGGCATTTAGGTTGTTTCCAGGATCTGGCTATTATGAATAATGCTGCTATGAACACAGTTGAACAAATGTCTTTGTGGTGTAAGTGTGCATCCTTTGGTATGTGCCCAAAAGTGGTATTGCAGGGTCTTGAGGTATATTGATTCTCAGTTTTCTGAGAAACTGCCATATTGACTTCCAAAGCAGTTGTACAAGTTTGCACTCCCACCAGCAATGGTGGAGTGTTCCCCTTTCTCCACATCCTCTACAGCATAAGCTGTCATCAGTGTTTTTGATCTTGGCCATTCTGATGGGTGTAAGAGGGAATCTCAAAGTTGTTTTGATTTGCATTTCTCTGATGACTAAGGCTGTTGAGCATTTCTTTAAGTTTCTTTTGGCCATTTGAGATTCCTGTGTTGAGAGTTCTCTGTTTAGATATGTACCTCATTTTTTTTTTATTGGATTGTTTGGTCTTTTGGTGTTTAGTTTCTTGAGTTCTTTGTTTACTTTGGAGAGCAGTCCTCTGATAGATGTGTGGTTGGTAAAGATCTTTTCCCATTCTGTAGGGAGCTATTTTGTTTGTAGGGACCATGTTCTTTGCTTTACAGAAGCTTCCCAGTTTTAGGAGATTTAGGATTGTTATTTTAATCCTTTGAAATGGTTTTTTCCAGTGCAGGGCCATTCCACCAGAGTGTGCCCTGTCTCAGCCATACCATCCCCAGTGTGACTGTCTCAGCCATACCACCCGAGTGTGCCCCATCTCAATTGAGTAGTTCTTTCTCTCACCTCAGGTCATTTCCTCTCTCCTGGTTCAAGTGGAAGGTATATGTGCTCCTCCCTTTTCTGGTTTCTCTTCACTGTGGATCTTCCTGCCAACTTTGGCAGTAGGTGGAGGTCCACATAGAGAAGTCCCAGAATGTCTGCAGCTATAGTTTTTCCTTAGCCAATTATTATGGGCAAAGAGTCAGAATGATTAGCAAAGGAAAAATTGGATTTTAGTCTGATAAAATCCCTGACCTGTAATCCCAGCACTTAGAAAGCTCCAGCCATGGGATTATGAACTTGAGAGCAGCCTGAACTACACAGCAAGATCTTGTCTCAAAACTCTAGCCTTTAATAAAACGTCTGAAATTAGTATAATAATTTCTTTGAGAAGAATTAAGAATTGTAGTCTGTGTTGAGGTTTCTGAATATTTATTGTTCAGTGGCCTCCCTGCAATTTCGACAAGAGATGTGTTACTTAGGCAGCAGGCACTGATTCAAACTCTACAATGTAGACAAAGCATGGGACTGCACAGCTTCCAGATAATTTGGCACCTCTTGATCTCTGCTGTGGTTTGCATGCTCCCTGCCTCTGAGATTCTGACCATCAGTGTGGGGTGGTACTGAGAGGAGATGTGTATAGACCATGAAGAGGAGATTGCCAGGTAACGGGCATCCAATTGTCTACCCACAGGTGCTTTCTTTATCCCCTACCTCATCTTCCTTTTTACCTGTGGCATTCCCGTCTTCTTCCTGGAGACAGCCCTTGGCCAGTACACCAACCAGGGAGGCATCACGGCCTGGAGAAAGATCTGTCCCATCTTTGAGGGTGAGTAAATCTGTGTCCAATTCCAGGATCATAAACTAGTTGCTTATAACCCATAACCCATATTTAGGATGACTGAGTGATGAATAGCACTTCAGAGATTAAAACGGAATCCCAAGTCTTCATATATCCATTTCATCTGTGAGCCACAGACTTAGGTAGTTATGTTGTCCCTCAAATAGAATGAGAAGAAACAGATGAGCAAGCCAAAGGCTTTGGATTAAATGGGTGGAATGCAATGTTATTTTATTGTATGTGTTTTAAATATATAATGATGATTTGTTTTTAATAGGACATATTTAATCAATTAGAAAACATTTTAAAAGATAATTTTATGGGGCTGGAGAGATGGCTTGGGGGTTAAGAGCACTGGCTGCTCTTCCAGAGGACCTGAGTTCAATCCCAAGCACCCACATGGTGGCTCCCAACCATCTGTAACGAGATCTGGTGCCCCCTTCTGCAGTACATTAAGACAGAACACTTATATCCATAAAACAAATGAATAAATCTTTAAAAAATATAATTTTATTTAAAAATAGGTTTTTAAAAAATTAATGTTTTGCCTGCATGTATGTCTGTGTGAGGGTGTTGGACCCCCTGGAATTGGAGTACAGATGGTTGTGAGTACAGATGTGGGTTCTCAGAATTGAACCCAGGTCCTCTGGAAAAGCAATCAGTGCTCTTAATGCTGAACCATCTCTCCAGCCCCTCAAAGGAGAATTTTAAATGAGAAGAATATTTCATCAATTATTCTACCACATTGACACTATGACTTAAAATTTTAGACCACTTAATTTCATATTTTCTCTCTTTATAGCTAATATTTTAATTTATGTTTTTATTTTGAAATAGTTACAGATGCACAGAGAGGTATAAAAGTACAGGGAAGTCCATTTTTCCTCAATGACTTTGTACAGAAACACAGGACGTTAGTTAGCAAAACACAGAAACTGACATTGGCATCATCCACAGAATGTACTCACATTTCTGTGACTTTTCACACTCCCTGGTCTGTGTGTGTCCTTCTAATTTTGCCACATGCTGATTTGTTTTGACCACCACCACCACCAAGCGCCCCATAGTGGCTTCACCACACCCATCTGCATCCTGTGGCCACACCCACCTTTCCCCGCCTCCGTTTTGGCAAACCCTATGCTCATTTCTATTTCTGCCACTCTGAGAATGTCATTTAATGTCTGTATGAAGCGTTTTTGTGACTGAATTTCTCACTCAGCGTGCTCCCCTTCACATCCAGCAGTCTATCCAGGCTGTTTTGTATATTAATAATTCACGTCTTCTCTTAGTTGGGTAGTATTCCATGACACTGATGTCATCTGTTTAGCCTTCACTCATCAAGGGCCCCACTATTTCTCTTCCTTTCTGTGATGCTTATAATGTATTCCTATGTAATATACATGATTTAGGATCTAGTTTTCATTTCAACACTGTGGCCATTTTATGGTTTGTATGCTTCCGTTGTTTGTATAGTCCCATCAAGTGAACATGCCATAATTTAGAAAGTTCTTTGCATGAAACATTGTGCTAATTTTCAATTAGTTGTAAAACTTTCATATTCTGCTGTCATCTTTGTTTATTTAGATAGCTCCCTTTTGATTTGAAATGGTTTGTTTAGAGACAAACTCCTAGAGCAGGATCACTAGATCAAACAGATGTCAAGTTGATGATTCTAAATCTGGTTCATTGGACGTCCTGGGCAGTGTTAACTGGCTGACAATGTCATAAGACATGAGTGAGTCTTTCCCCCATTGCCTATGGTGCTCAAACTTGAACCCAGAGCCTTATCTGTGCTCTACCACTGAACTATACCCATAGACCTGTAGAACATTTTAGTGTCTACACAAGTATGTCTATGCAACTTGGGCTACATAGCAAGTTTGAAGGCCCCTTTGACTATATGAAGCCCTATCTTTAAAAACATCGCCATGGTTTTAGTTACAGAATGGTACCTTACTGTGTTATTTTACACCCTGAAGCTATTAGTGATGATGAACATTTTAAAGGTGTACATTCAGTATTTTTACTTTCTCCTGTGTGAAATGCTTGCCTCTGCTGTCATGGTTTTGTGTTTGTGTGTCTGTGTTTATGGTGTGTGTGCCTGTGTACATGGTATGTTCCTCTGTGTGTGTGTGTGTGTGTGTGTAGGTCAGAGGTCAACCTCAGGTGTTCTTCCTCAGACATTGTCCACCATTTTTTTTTTTTTTTTTTAGATAGAATCTCTCTCTGTCCTAGAACTTTCCAAGTAGGACAGTCTGGCTGGACAGGGAGTCCTAAAGGTCTGCCTGTCTGTGACTCCCCAGATCTGGGATCAGAAGCACATGCCACCAAATCTGGCTTTTTTCTTTTTAAACACAGGTTCTGGTCTTCATGCCGGCAAGGCAAACATTTTTACCAACCAGTCTTGCATTTTTACTTCAGAAATATGTCAGATTAACTCAAGGGAGATGAACTAATGTCATAGTGGAGTTAGTTTTATTTATTTCGAGACAAGGCCTCTCTAGATAGACCAGGCTGTCTTTGAAGGTGTGGTAGTCCAACTGCCTCTGCCTCTGAGTGCTGAGATTATAGGTATGTGCCACTATACCTAGCTCCAGGCTTACGCATTTAAAAGGTGACTCAGAGTCTGACAAACACCAAAGTTCTTGTGTAATAGCAAAAGGCAAGACAAAAGACCAACCCAGGAGACCACTGGGATTTAGAAAGTCCTCTCCTTAGGCCTGGATGTTAGGCCTAGCCCTTCTTGCTATGGGCCCTGATAGCGGCACACAGGTCCCTACTCTCACAGGGGTGGGTGGTATGTGAGAAGTTTTTGCACTGTCCTGGCCCAAAGCTTCAGTCCCTCCCCAGGCATCGGCTATGCCTCACAGATAATCGTCAGCCTCCTCAATGTCTACTACATCGTTGTCCTGGCCTGGGCTCTCTTCTACCTCTTCAGCAGCTTCACCACTGACCTCCCCTGGGGAAGTTGCAGCCATGAGTGGAACACAGGTAAGATCATTGCAAATAGCCCGCTCTCTTCTCCTGCTTGGCTACCTTAACCAGCAGTGAGATTGCCACTGCATCCCAGACATTCAATCTCTAGTTCACATTTTGAACTCATAATCTGTCAAATAGATTCCAATGAATTTATATGAAGAAGAAGAGTAAGGGGCTGGGATGGGGTTCAGTGACAGACACATGTCTGGTGTGTAAGAGCCCCAGCTGCCTCACCCAACACTCCCCTCCCATGTGAGATTTCACAAGCAAAATGGCATGGACTTTAAGAAAAACCTGACACATTCTGTTTGTGCACTGTGCAATAGAGCTGGCTTCTTTTTCTGTGTTCAGCCACTTTTTTGTTTCTATCTGAAATATGGTCCATTTGATATGTCGATGTAGTTATTTGTTTTCCATACCTGATTTTGAGTTTTTCTGAACTTGTATCTGTACTCAACTCAGCAAAGAGTTGTTTTGTCCACTATCCAATAAAATTCACAAGAGCAGCTAACTTCTGTGTTTGTAAAGCCATGTGAGCAGCCTAGATCAAAAGAACTGATGCATCGATAGAGTCCTGATGTATTGAGAACCGTGGCAACAGCAAAGCCAAACTTCTCAACAACCCGGCCTATGAGGATGGACATGCTCTCTGTGCAGTCCCCGCGGCTGCTGGGCACCTGACCAGGGTGTCTGAGGAGCAGAACTGTGGAATTTTCACTTTAAGTGCCAGATGGACTAGCGGCTGGATAGCACAGAAAAAGAATGTTCTGCTTGGCTTCTCATTGCTGCGTGTCATGATCAATGTCCAAGCATCTTTTAGTGCTTGTCCGTGAGATGACCGTGTCCTCATTGGGGGAGGTCAAATTTCAGATATCCTGTATATCAGATATTTATATTTCAATTCATAACAATAGTAAAATTATAGTTATGAAGTAGCATTGAAATAATTTTATGGTTGGTGGTCACCACAACATGAGGAACTGTATTTGAGGGTGGCAGCATTAGGAAGGTTGAGAACCTCTCTCTATAGGCTAGCCTACAACCCAGTCTTACGGAGGCATTTTCTCATTTGAGGCTCTTTCCTCTCTAATGACTCTAGATTGTGCCAAATTGACACAAAACCCGCCAGCACACACACTGTAAACAAAGTAGAAAGGAGTATAGAGAGAAGTAGTTGTCAGGCTTGGCAGCAAGCTCCTTTACTTACTGGGCTATCTTGATGGCCTCCCAAATATCTGTCTTTATATTCCCCAGGATTGTATTGATGATAAACCATTAAAAAGAATGTCAGCATCATATAAAACTCTAACGTGACATTCAGGTCATGAGGAGCTACCATTCATTGCCTCATATTTTTATTTTCATTTATTATTCTACCAGGCTCTTCTAGTAACATCTTTGTTCTAGAGATCAGGGAAGTGATGCTTGGGATGTCAAACTGTCACTCACCAAAACCCACATAGCCAATACCTTGAGAGTCAGCATTCAAGCTAATGCTCTCTGACCTTGTCCTTACATCTGTGTTCTTGGTCACTTTGCTAAGTGACTTTCTTAGAAGGTATTCTTACCATTCCTCCAAGGCTGTGGCTCCACCCGGGACACATATATAATATAATATATTATATAATATTATATATTATATATGTTATATATAATATAATATATAAGGGATAACTTATATTTCCACTCACCTGGCACACGGAGCCTCTTCCCATACAGACAAACAGTGAAAAGTCCACTGTGCAGTGTGCAAGAGGTGAGGTCGTCACGTGGAAGGCTGCTGCATGGGAGAATGTGAGGCTCGAAGGATTCTAGCCCAGTGCCTTCTGGCCACCTTTGATCCTGTTTTCTTTGGTCATGCCCAATGTTGGCTGACGAACTCTCTCCTTCCTCCCTGGGGTTCATGGGTAGAAAACTGTGTGGAGTTCCAGAAGGCCAATGACTCCCTGAATGTGACTTCTGAGAATGCCACCTCCCCTGTCATCGAGTTCTGGGAGTAAGTATGTTCCCTCTTCCTTTTGGATGTGGCTGTGTATTCCAAAGAGGGGCCTGGGCTTGGGAATTTCCCTGGGCAGCACCTATGTGACTAAGTTCTAGAGGACCTTTACTGCAGGACTATTCTCAGATGAACTTTGTAATTCTCATGTCAGAGGGTGTCCATATATGTGTACCTATACTAACCACCCGCCCATCTGGCTGAAGGTGCTACATCTCATCCAGACCCTGTCCCTGAATGTCATTCACCCAAGGCTTTATCCCTGACACCAAGCATCCTCAGATGTCTGGATCCCCTCCCCCATGCTCAGTGAATATTCCAAGCAAACTGAACTGGGCACAGTGTATGCTAACCGTACTTTAGGTCTGTCACCATCTCTGTGCAAAGGAGAACATTGCAGGTTTTTAGACAAGAGCTTGGAGGAGTCACTCTGCCCACACGTGTACCCTTAGGGTTGGCGGCGGCGGTGGGGTTGTCTAGCATGTTTATGGCTCTGGGTTCTATCCCCTATACAGAACAACAAAAAATCACAGAATAAATAAAAACCAACGACACAGAAGGGAGGGAGAGGAAGGAAGGAATGACACCCAAGAAAAAGGCCAGGGCACACCTTCTCTCTTAGGAGGCGAGTTCTGAAGCTCTCAGATGGCATCCAGCACCTGGGGATGCTGCGCTGGGAGCTGGTCCTGTGTCTCCTGCTTGCCTGGATCATCTGCTACTTCTGCATCTGGAAGGGGGTCAAGTCCACGGGCAAGGTCTGTGCTGGCAAGCGCCTTCACCCTCCCGTTCCAGGACAGCCTGCTTTCCCTATCACCCTTGGTTTAGCCTACTCAAGACAGGGGAGAATGACAACAGCCACATAAGCTGCTTCCTTCCTTGATTCTGTGCTTCTCATGCCCTCCTGGGAGATGAATGGAAGGAGGGAGGGAGGAGGGGCAGCACCAGAGGAATTCCAGCTCGCAATGTACAGTGGGTGTGAGCATCTTGCAAATCTAACAGCCATGGGTCCCCATTTCATGAGAGAGTTCAGTGGATAGAGAATGCCGTTAGAACATACATACATCTCTCATGATTCTTGGCCTGTTCAAGGATTTTGGCTTTTCTTTGTCCTACAGTCTGAAGTGGTGTGTGTGTGTGTGTGTGTGTGTGTGTGTGTGTGTGTGTAAGCTCTTCTGGACTCCTGCCCTGGGGGCCTCTCATAAGTCTTCTTTCCTAATTTGCAACCCCAAGGGATCATGTGGCCCAGATATTTGCATACCAGACACCTGCTGCAGTTCTAAGCACTTGTGTGGGCAAATGCTTGTGTTCACCGGGCCACTCCACAAATACTGAATAGCATGGAGGGTGGGGCTGGAGGGAAGGAGAGGTGAGTTGTGGTTCAAGACTGGGAGGGATGGAGCTTACAGCTGCAGGGTTGAGGGAGAGCAGGAGGGGGAAATCCCTTGACCTTTTCCGTGGGCTGGGAGCTCCTGTGTCAGACCCCTTCTCCCTGCTGGGGTTCCAGCACGCTCCTGACTTCCTCTCTCTCCTGGTCTCTCCTCTGCCTTGACCAGGTGGTATACTTCACAGCCACGTTCCCTTACCTCATGCTGGCAGTCCTGCTGATTCGAGGAGTGACGCTGCCTGGGGCAGCCCAAGGGATTCAGTTTTATCTGTACCCGGACATCACACGCCTGTGGGACCCCCAGGTGAGAAGCCACCACATGGTTCTGGGGTGCTTGGCCTATCTGGAGTATCTCAGCTCCTGGATGGTCTGATCTGTGGTGATGGCGGTTAGCATGGCAGGGGTGGGCGTGCCCCCTTCTGCAAACGTGTGCCAGCAATTCCTCGTGATCATACAGCGCCTGCCACTGCCCTTTCCTGGGCTACAGCTGCCCAGGGAACCCTTGGGGACTGCAAATACCACTAAGCACTTTTACTACAGACGGGCTGTCCTTTCCCCCTCCTTATTCTCAAATGCCATGTTTCCTTCTGAGCGCCCTCTCTTGTCTCACCCTGCTTAGCTTGCCACCCCTTTTGCCCTGTGGTGACCTCTCTCTGGCCAAGTGACCTGACCCTCCAGCCTCTGCTTCCTGCCCCCCCCCCCACACACACACAGCAGCTGGGCTGGTGTCAAATTTCCTGTCAGTTGTCTCTTTCCCTTCAGGCTTAGCCTTTCATGCTCTCACTCCACTGCGGCAGGTTCTCCACGTCCAGGGAGGAGCGCTGGCGGGTTGTACTGCCTTACAGTGAGGGAGTATGAAGTGGCCTGATTGTGAAGCCCCTGCTTCTGACAGGTGTCCTCTTGGCAGCCATTTTGAAGGCTGGTCAAGCAGCAGGGACATGGAGGCTACTACCCAGTGTATCATGCTGCCTGCGCTGCCTTGGCTCAGTGGGGAGAAAGTGTCTAGGTTGGCAAAGCCCCTCTTGGTTTTGGGGGACTCTGTATCAGCACAAGAACCCCCCAGGGGACATGAGGACAAATGGCTCCCAGCACCTAGAAGACTGCTTGCTAGATGGCCTCCCCTCCAAATAGCCCTATCTGTGAAGTTGCAGGAAAGCAGCAAGGCGAGGGATGGGCACAGGGCTCCAAGTCCCCACTGGCCTGAGGCAACAGTTCTCCTTTGGGCAGAATTGGGCTTAATCCAGAACTGACCATTTCCAAGTCTGCAGACTCATCTGGGGGAATTACAAGTCTTCTCAGGGCAGCATGGCTGCCAGCAGCCAGGCCACACCCGGCTAGAATCTCCTTGCAAACTCCAGCAGCCTCAGTCCTGAGTCTTCCTGTGAGATGTGAGTCTTACCTTCTCTTCCCTGGCTTCTCACAAACCACAGAGATGCAGACTACGATCAAACAGCCTCATGGGGCATTGGGAACCAAGCTATAGGACCAGAGGTGTTGTTGCTTCTGGTCCTTGGCAGCAAAACTGCTTCACTCTGCAGATAGGCAGATCATAGGCCCACGGTACAGTGTTTAAGTGATGTTTCTGTTCTGTGATTTGGAAGACTTTTATCTTTACCTGGAGCCAAAGGATTACAATGGGTAGGGGACAGTAAGCAGGCTGCCCTGGGGCAGTAGTGTAGGCAGGCTAGATAAAGTCAGGCTTAGATCCACCTTGCAGAAGGGACCCCTTGAGGTTCTAGAACAACAGGTAGGCCGGAAGGCCAAAGGAACCCAATATTTGTAGCTTTGTCCTAACCAGCTATTTGTAGCTAACAACTGTTATGCCCTGGCACTAGCAAGAGGTTTGCATGTGTTATCTCAGCTAACTCTCACAGCATAGTAACAAGATACTCCTATGTTATAGAGAAACAGGCC
This sequence comes from Phodopus roborovskii, assembly GCF_943737965.1. Taxonomy (NCBI): domain Eukaryota; kingdom Metazoa; phylum Chordata; class Mammalia; order Rodentia; family Cricetidae; genus Phodopus; species Phodopus roborovskii. The sequence goes on from NW_026126578.1 coordinate 13,282,996, forward strand.
TAAAGGCCCTTAAGATTTTTGTGGCATTGGAGATGACTGCAAGGCACCATGTGTGCCAGGCCAGCTCTCAACCCCTGGGTTTTAAGACTGTCTTCACATCTGCAGCTGGAAGCAGCTCTGGATGCCGACAAACCTTACAGACTTTCAGAGCTCCTCTGGAACGCAAGGTGTTTGCTCACCCTGACTCCTTGTGCAAAGTGTATTGAGCTGCATTCTGTGCCAGGCCCATTCTTGGTGCAGTGTTTGGAAAGGAGTCATGAATATGAGCCAGGACACTTTCAACTCCAGGGGTTAATGAAGCTGTGTCTGGATTGACTCGGAGAGAGAGGCTTACTGAAGCTGAACTCCTGTCGCCATCAGTCCAGTCCCCAGCAACTGGAGGCCGCACAGGGAACTTTCTTGTTCCATAGGCTTTGCGGCTGTGGGCAGGGAGCAGTTTCAAGGGCAGCCAGGGTGTAGTTCCATGTTGTCATCTGTGAGCTGAGTAGCACCTGCAGGGTGGGACACCCTGCTAGGCCCTAATTGAATGTAGTTGGCACTCCTTGGGGAGTGTGATAATCCCACCTGGTGTTTGCCTGGCAGTTGAGAAAGGTACAGAATCCCCACTAGGTAACACAAAGACTAAAGGCATCCCTCCCGCCAAGAGCAGAGGAGGAGAGCCAGGGGAGACTGCTGGTTTCTCTCTCATTTCTGTCTCTCCTGTGTGCTGGCCAGGTTCCCGCCTTTCCCAGGCTCCAGGGCTCATGCTGAGAGCTGGCTCTTAGGAACACAGCACCTGCTTTGCTCACACTAGGTGTTTCTCCCTCATTGCAACCTCTTGTTCTGCTGAACTTCCGCTGATGAGTAAGGGCGGGCAGTGGGGGTAGATTGTCTGAAGAGCCCTGTGGAAACTTTTAACTCCCACATGTTGCAATTCTTATGAAGAGGGTGTTGTAACCATGGATCAAAACGATTTTTTTTTTTTTTTTTGAGACAGGGTTTCTCTGTGTAGCCCTGGCAGTTCTGGAACTTGCTCTGTAGACCAAGCTGGCCTCAAACTCACGGAGCTTGACAGGCCTCTGCCTCCTGAGTGCTGGGATTAAAAGTGTGCATTGCCACCGCCGCCACCACCACCCAGCAAAAGTAGTTCTTTATTTTGGTGTTATCTATGGAGAGCTGAAGCAAGGCTGCTCACTCGTGTTTATCTCTCACCAGGCACAAGGCTCAGTGTCTGTCATGGTTGAATTGTTTTAATCACCAAATGCATCCTGAGTCAGGTATTGGCCTCATTTTATGGATGGAAACATGAAAGCTTAGGAAATTGAAGAGAATTGCTAAGAAGCAGAAGCTAGTATGTGAGAGGGGTAGGTCTGGTCTTGAGGACTTATTTAGAGTCCGATACCTTACCCTCTATCCTCTCTCTCTCTCTCTCTCTCTCTCTCTCCCTCCTCCCTCTCTCCCCCTTTCCCTTTCCCTCTCCCTCTACCCCACTCCTCATGTAGCCTGGGCTGGCTTGGAACTTGCTTTGTTGTTAAGAACGACCTTGAACTCCTGAGTCCTGATTCTTCTGTCTCTTACTTTTCAAGTGCTGGAACTTCAAGATGTGTACCATATGGCCCTCTGAAAGTCTTTAATTATTCGAGTCCTAAGGATTACGTTGTTATTATTCTAGGGTAGGGAATTAATATTTATTTGTGCATTTTGCATACATTTTTTTTGTTATTGGACTGATTTTTCTGATGAGCACAGGATGGTTCGGAGAGATTAAATCAAGCGCCAGTAAAGAATAGAGGCGGGGTTGGAGCCTAGGTCTGTTTGGCCATGGTGGTTCCATTGTAAGCCATTGCCCTTGTAAGAGCAGCAGACATTTATCCACAAGTATGGAGGTTGAAGACATCGTTCCTGTGTCTTCTCTCCTCCTCTCTCCCCTAAACACCTCTTTTTGCCCACACTCCACCATGTGTTTTTCATACTTTTTTCTCTGGGTCAATCTTCTGGTCCAGCGGGAGACACATCAGAGTTGTGTTCTGAAACCCAGGGAGCCTGGAATGATGAGGGAGCGGGTTGCCTGTGGTGGGGAACAGAGCAGCTCGCTCTGTGTGTTCCCTAAGCCTCCCCACCACTCCATCCTGTTCCATTCCCCTACCCCAGCAGGCTTGATGGGCTGCAGCTGCACAGAGCTGGCTCTGCCAAGTTCACAGCCAGAGGGCTTTCGTCAAAGGCCACATCTAACCCTTGAGCTCTGAACCCTCGCCCTCCTGTGTGGCAGCTTCTCTGTTCTCATTAACCTCTCTCCTGACATGGCCCATTCTGCTCTCCTGTCCCCAACCCCTGCTAGGTGAGGCAAACAGCCAAGTCATGGTTTCTCGGAAGACTTCTTCCCAAATCCAAGTTCACAAATATGCACGGTCTCAGAATGGAGCCATTGCTTGCCTAGGGGCCATCACAGTGTCTCCGGGGCACACAGAATGTCCTTGTAACACAGGACAATGCACTGTGAGGCATGGAGCAAAAGTCCAAGGCTAGGCTTTCAGGCCTAAATGGTCTATCTGGGAGAAAGCATCATGACAGCCATCCATTAACTCTGCCCTCTCGCCTCCAGTCCAGGATACCCTCTCTGTCCAGCTCAGTGTCCCTTGCTGCAGCGTTCTGCTTATTAAGTGGCCCAGACCCTACGGAGTCAGGAAAGAATAGGACAGAGCAATATGAGAGGCCACTGTGTTTCCCTTAGATGATTAGGGCACTTTTAGGACAGCAGAGGACCTGGGACATCTTGAAGGGACAGCCGCATGGGTGCCATCACTTTCATATGCCCTTGTGGTCTCCTTAACCCTGCCCTCTGCTTGTCTAGCTGCTCTGAAAGGCTCAGTCCCATTACTCTTCCCCACTGCAGTTTGCGCTTATGGTTATCCGGTGCCTTCTGTGTCCTGTGCTGTTGTCTGGTGAGCTCTAGCCCTTCCCCTACCCTGGACTATGCTTCCTACTGCTGCTGGCTTTTCCCTGGAGGGGATTCTCAGGGAGCAGAGAAGACAGAAGGCTGCAGATGCACTTTTGCTTTCTCTGCCATCTCTCCGTTTGGTCCCTATGCCTGTAGAGATGGAACTGTATTAAGAGGATCTGCATCTGATGCCATTTCTCGAGGACTCTATGACACTGATTCCATAGCTGACTGTTGGTATTGCCAGGGAGCTTTGGAAAAGCTCTGGGTTCTCTCATCCAGCCTGCGGGACTCAGCGTCTTAGCTGTGGATGTTGGCTGAGGAACAGGAGTGATTCTATATGGTCAGCTGCCCTGGGATCCTTTAGATCCCCGTCCTGCAGAGGAAGACGGGCACTTGAGTAGGACTGATGATCAGAGAGTGGAGGGTGGGGTGAGGGAAGAGCAGGGAGGCTGGTGGTTATGGTTAAGAAATTAGGGAGGGGCAGGAAGAGACTGGGGAGCTGTGGGGCCAGAAGGGGCACTAGAGGCTGTGATCTGTGGAAGGAAATGATGGGAGGTAAGAGGGCTGTGGCCTCCAGAACCCACCTCCTGCAACCCTGCAGAATGGCTTAGCCCTGAGCCTTGATGCTCTTTCTCGCTGGGATATTATTCTAGCTGTTAGATCTAAACCACAACATGTAAGGCTGGGCCAGCCAGCTGAGATAACAGTGACAGCCACACCGAGGGTTAATGGGGGAGACTTTGGCTTTCCACTGACTCCTCTGGACACCTCTGGGAGGAGGGCTATTCCCTTTGCTTTTAAGACATAAAGGATTGTGGAACAAAGCTACAGGCTTGAAATGGCTTGACATTATGGCCCCTCATCCCTAGAAATGCCTTCACTTCTGCTCACACTGCCGTGAGACCTGAGATAGGAGGACACGAGGCAGAGCCAAGGGCTTTATATCCATGACTGAATACCTAATACCAAGCTCTAGATCTAGAGCATCTTTTCAATCCCCCCCCATGCCTCTGTTGGTCCTCTTTGAATGCCCAACATCTGTTCCATCCTGAAGCATTCCCAAGAAATCCATTTAGGGGCCCATGATGGAGAGCCTCTAGGTGAGCAGTGGGAACGGGTCTGCTGCCACGGCTAGCCAGGGCCCGGGGCGTGCCTGTGTTCTCTCATGGAGGCTCACATGAGCTTTCATACTGTTCAGCTTCCTCCTTTCCCTTGTGTAGGTGTGGATGGATGCAGGCACCCAGATCTTCTTCTCCTTTGCCATCTGTCTGGGGTGCCTCACGGCCTTGGGCAGCTACAACAAGTACCACAACAATTGCTACAGGTGACTCTCTCGTCTCTTGCCAACCTAGATCAGGGTGGACCACACTAGCTCATGCACCTGTCCATCTGCATCCCACCTTGGTACCCCAAGGCTACGGAAAACTCATAGAAGCCAGCTGTAGGCTGGGCAGAGGATTGCTTTTCAAAAGGTAGGACTGATGTGATTGGCTGGAAGACCACATGAGGTACACAACCTTCCCTGGCTTATTAAGAGGCTCGTAGGTGCTAGAGAGCTATGCCAGCAAGGCTGGGAAATTACTACTAACGTTGTACAAAGGTGACCCTGTCTTGGTGACGCTACCAGACAAACGATGTGTCCTTATGCAGTCTCATTTCACTGCCAAGGCCTACCTCCCAGACACCTCTCTCCACTTTATGATCTCTGTCGCATGCCCACCTGGTTCATACTCAAGAGTTTCATCCAGCTTTAATATTACCTGAGATATAGCCAAGAATTCTATTGTGCATTCCAAGATCAAATTGAGGCATCCAAGAATCATTTGTCATCTGTGATTGTCTATGCACAAACCACATGGATTCATATCAGAGTGGCCGTGTCCCTAGACATATAGTAGGAGTGTGTCAGGGTGGATGTGATGGAGTGGCTGGAATGGTCAGTCTTCTTCTTCCATATGGCATCATTCTTTCGGGACCACCATGGTTTACTCCACACAAGAGCTAGTTGAGGGTCAAAGGGGCTGGAGGAGGGGTACACTTGACAGTCTGAATTCTGCCAGGGAGCCCCACCCTTGGCCTCTGCAACTGTGGGAGAGCCCAGGCCTTTGGCGGTTCTCTTCTGACCTAGCCTGTTGCCTCCTTCTCCCACCTGCGCCCCACAGGGACTGCATCGCCCTTTGCATCCTCAACAGTGGTACCAGCTTCGTGGCCGGCTTTGCCATCTTCTCCATCCTGGGCTTCATGTCTCAGGAACAGGGTGTGCCCATATCTGAGGTTGCTGAGTCAGGTGAGTATTCTGGGGAGGCCGAGGACAACCAGGACCCAGAGTTAACACTGAAAAAGTTTCCAGTTTTTAGAGTAGGGGAACCTAACTGTGTGGGTCCATATAAATATTCCAAAACAACAACAAAAATCCCAAGCATTTTTGATAAAGGACATTGAAGCAGCATATGACACATGCTATGTAGAGCATCTGGCTTGTACCATGAGGTATAAACCATGTGAAACTGATACCAACACTATCCTGGCTGTTCTAGTGTGGGAATTGGGTCCAAGGTCACAGGGTATCCTTGGCGTTTTGGAGGAAGCTTCCTGTGGCTTAACCAGGCTTTGGCAGGGGAGTTTGCTTCTGCTGTTGGAATCAGCTTAAAGAAGCAATTATTTGACAATGAATGTGTCAGTGGGTTCTTTTGACTCCTGTTCACTGACGACGGGTACAGAAAAGGCTTCAGGGTAGCCACAGTGAATTGCAGGCCCAGACCAAATCCAGGCCTGATTATGTCTCAGCACCACGGCAAAGCCACCCACCCTTCCCTGCCCTAGTTTTCAGCAGGTCCCTCCCACTTTCTCATACATTCCTTCAGGTCAGCTTCATGGATTTGTTTAGCCTGCTGGCTCCTGGACCTCATTCTTAGCTTGAGACTCCTGGTTTGAGGCAGTAGATCTGAGTGCCTAAAGTCCTTGTTAGGCCCAAGTTTCTCCATTGCTAGGGTCTCTAGATTCTCTTCTTGCTGTAATATGGTGGGGTGGTGGACACTGAGAATCAAGTAGAGGCTTGGGTGGCTTATGTCGGTATGTGCTAGTGATGACAACTTTGGGGGCAGTTTCTTCCAGCTCTGTTATTCCATGGCCCCATCCTGGGAGGCCCTGGGGTTGCAGAGGCCTGGGGCTGGCTCAGGTTCTGGCCTGTGTTCCTCTGCTCCTGCTGTAGGCCCCGGCCTGGCTTTCATCGCCTACCCTCGAGCTGTGGTGATGTTGCCCTTCTCACCATTGTGGGCCTGCTGTTTCTTCTTCATGGTTGTTCTTCTGGGACTAGATAGCCAGGTATCAGAGGTGGCCACTCCAAGTCTGAGGGACGAGTGGGTGTGGAGGGCAATGGTTGAGACCCTATGAGACCTTGAATAGTTGGGGACTGGGTGGATGTCAGAGGTGGATGCCTTTCCAGGGACCTGGAGGAGCTGTCAAGGTGGCTCACACCCACACACAGGGGTAACTGCTCTGGGGGATTGAGTGGGAGCCTGCTGGCTGGAAGGAAGCTAGGGCTGGCTGATGGGGCTTGCTCCAGGAGCTCAATTCCCCCACACTTTCTCTTACCCTCTCATTCAGTTTGTGTGTGTAGAAAGCCTGGTGACAGCGCTGGTGGACATGTATCCCAGGGTGTTCCGTAAGAAGAACCGAAGGGAGATCCTCATCCTCATTGTATCTGTCATCTCCTTTTTCATCGGGCTGATCATGCTCACAGAGGTGAGGGTCCCCAAGGCTAGACGGGGACCTGATTAGGAGTCAAACACATAATGACTCCTCTGGGAAGGACCACAGGGTAGGCCTGTGGTCTTGGGGGCACTAGGCCCCCATCTTTAGCTCCCACAGAATGAATGTTTGAGGAGTAATGTGGCTCTAGGGTACAGAGAACGGACGGAGAGGATGGATGGGAAGTATTAGCATGAGAAAGCTACCTCTCTGGTGGGATCCCGTGCTTTCCCAGGAACGACCTCAAAGAGAAAGAGGTACCTTGGGGATGGGTGGCCTTCTGTCAGTGTCACACAGGAGAAGACAGGTGACAGAACCTGTCAGCTTGAGAAATCCACAGATGGCTAGCCTTCCTCCAAAGACTGGATACACTGTCTGGAGCTGTCTCAGGGACAACAATAACAGCTGTCTGATGTTCTCCATATTCCTTCCAGAAATAGCGATTGCTTTTGATTGCTGGGCCTTCAGAGCTAAAGTGTCTTATACTATCGTCTGTGAGCCTCACCACCTCTGTCCAGCTGGGAGGCTGCAGGACATAGGGCTCATAGAGGTTGGCCCTTCTGCATCCTCCCAATAATCTCCCACACAGGGCGGCATGTACGTCTTTCAGCTCTTCGACTACTATGCAGCCAGTGGCATGTGCCTGCTCTTTGTGGCCATCTTTGAGTCCTTCTGTGTGGCATGGGTGTACGGTGAGTGGCTGCTGCCCTGGGCCCAGAGCCAGCGCTCTCAGACAAAAGGGACACATCTGCTGCTCACACTCACTTTTCCTGTCACAGCCAGAGCACCTGAGGAGCCCACACCCCGTCCCGTCCGAACCCTTGAACAGCTTCAGTGTCTCCTTTCCCTGATGTTGTGTATGCCCACGATTCCTAGCCAACTGCTTTCTCACAGCCGTGGTTCCAAAATGCAGCTATATCACTGTTTGTCCATGCCCACCCTCGTCTGCTTGACCCCGTCCCAACCTCTCACGGCCCGAAATGAGTTTTTTTGCCCTTCCTCTTTCTCCTGACAGGAGCCAGCCGCTTCTATGACAACATTGAGGATATGATCGGATACAAGCCTTGGCCTCTTATCAAATATTGTTGGCTTTTTTTCACCCCAGCTGTGTGCATGGTAACAGAACTCTCAAGGGGTAAAAAAGGCAGGGTGGAGGGGGATTGTGGTTGCAGCAGAGTGGAAGCCCATAGTTCCTTAGGCCTTGGACGCCATCTTAGATTTTCATTCACCCTCTCACTAGATAAGAAAGGAAGAGAAATTCCTCCTTTCCCCATCACAGAGGAGTTCCCCTAACCACTGAGGGTAACTCGAAGTTCAAGGCTGTCAGATGAGCTGACCTATCGGTCAGCACAGCGTGAGGCTGACATCATGTTCAAGGTTGACCAATAGGACAGTGTGAGGCTGACGTCAGATTCAAGGTTGACCAATAGCACAGCACGAGGATAAGATCAGATTCAAGGTTGACCAATAGTACAGCACGAGGCTGCTGTCCCAGTTAGGACTAAAAAGCAATGCTAGGCTGTTCAGAATCATGCTTGTGAGCACACCGGCCAGTCCACAAAGTGCTACATACACACACATATGCGCGCACACGCACACGTGTGCGCGCGCACACACACAGTCTCAGCAACTCACAGGATAAGTATCAGCTCTAAGTTCAACAGGTGAAGCACTCACACCATCTAGGATGTTTCAGAGAGCCCAGCAGTTCTGGAGCTCCTACCAAGTGTCTGATATGAACTAGGACAGTAGTTCGAGACTGGAGTCCTCATGGCTGACTCTTGGTGCCGGAGACAGCACACAGTTATGTCCTAAATAGGGCCAACTGAGGAGAGGGACCCAAGGGTCTTGCAGGGACAGGGCATGTACACTGCAAATAGTTATCCAGGAGTGAACTTTGAGCAGAATGAGGGTGGAACTTGGAGACTGACTGACTTAGATAGGCAGCACAGCCTGCTGGGAGAACAAACCCTACCAGGCAGAGTTTGGGGGTGGGTGGGATGAGGGTCCTGATGGCACAGGGCCCCAGCACCAACCTCTTCCTCTTCCGTTTCATTCCAGGCAACTTTCCTGTTCTCCTTGATCAAATATACACCACTGACCTACAACAAGAAATACACATACCCTTGGTGGGGGGATGCCCTGGGGTGGCTGCTGGCTCTGTCCTCCATGATCTGCATTCCCGCCTGGAGCATCTACAAGCTTAGGACTCTCAAGGGCCCACTCAGAGAGGTAGGAGGAAAGCAGTAGGGGTAGGAGCCTCATTGGATGGGTAGGTCTTGGATGGCAAGAGGGTTGCTTTCCCATGGGAGTTGGTGTAGAGGGACCCCCCCCCACAAGCCTGGCATGGGTACCAGAGATCCAGAGAAAGAGTAGTTGGGAGTCTTAAAAAAGAGACACAGCAGAACTGGAGACCCAAGCTGTGACTGTGGTCTTGGCAGCTGCAAGCAGGTTTACAGTAGGGAAGGAAGGCAGACATTAGTAATAGTAATGAGGGGCATTGACAGGCACACCTCCTCTACCATGGCAACTATCTCTACTGTCCTTTCAGAGGCTCCGCCAGCTCGTTTGTCCAGCTGAAGACCTTCCCCGGAAGAACCAACCAGAACCTACTGCTCCTGCTACACCTATGACTTCCCTTCTCAGGCTCACAGAAGTGGAGTCTAACTGCTAGGGCCAGGGCCTTGGACATGCCCGTGAGCCTGGCTATGGGGACAGCTATAGCAGCAGAGGCCAGAAAAGACAAGAGGGGGTACTTGGCACCCACCTTCTGAGCTGGGTGCCTTCTATATCAACTCTCCTGCTCCAGGGTGGGCCAAACACTGTGACATGTCCACAGCAGTAACACCCCTATGAGGCAGCTTAGGAAGCCCAGCAAGGGCTGGGGAGGTGGCAGTGTGGCTGGTCGCTGGGCCCTCTTCCCTCCATGCCATTAAACCCAACTTCTTCCCACAACTGCTTGCCGATATGCCTGGTTTCTGCCCTCTCTTCGTGCCTTGCCTCCCTCTTCATCATGACATTGTGGCTCTAGGGCCCTGCCTCCTCCTGATTCTCTTTCCCCACTGAGGTTTTCACTGGATCACATGGCAGGTGTGGCTGCTCTGGTGGGCAGGGGGCAAATGATGGGGTCAGGCCCATCACGCATTTAGACTGAAGAAAGCTGCCCTCTCCTCCACGTTTTCCTAACGTGTCATGCGTGGTCCTGCGTTATCATTACCCCCTGCTTCTCACGACCATTCCACCCTCCTCTCTCCTCTCTCCATCATAGGTTTAAAAAGGGGAGATGGAGGGAGGGACAAAGGGGACCAGTCCCTGGTTACAAAGAGGAAGAAGACTCACTTGTTACAGTTTCCTCCTGTCCGTTTGGCCTTTGTTGTGTCCCTGCCCTGCCCATCAACACTGTGTGCACCCATGGGCTGATGCAGGCTGAGAGAAGATTGCCAGCTGGGCCTTGGCAGACCAGGATGGATGCAGAGGGGCCTTGTAGAGAAAATCCTGCCCAGACTCTGCCAGCAGAGGGATCCATTTCCTTCAGAGGGCCTTATGCTCAGCTAGCAAGAGGTTCCAACACAGGGTACCGCACGCACTTCCAGATGTGACCACATGGGGGTGGCATTGTTATGTGCTCAGCCCTGAGTGTCAGAGAGGAACGCTGAAGGCTAGGTTTCAAGAGTATCAGGCAGAAGGCAGATGAAGCTCCAGGATGTTGCCTGGAGGTCAAAGCAAGGTCCCAGACGTGTCTTAGCAACAGGCCTCTCAGGGGATGGGGAGGAGCGCCAGTTGCTGTAATGTGATGTCAACATGGATGGAACGTGCATTTTTCCCCATCTAGTGCAAGGTCTACCTGGGTCCTCTAGTGCTCCTTGATTTGACCTGTGACTCTGAGATGCTCAGGCATTCTGGGTTTCTGGGTGGCTTCTCAGTTTTTGACATTTCAGTTTCAAGGAAAATGTATTGAAATCCTTGCCAGTGTTTAAGTTTCTGTTTTGTATCTGAAGGGTCTGTAGAAACCAGGGACAATGATCCTCCTGTGTGGGGACACTGATTCTTTCTCCTTGAATATAGTCCTGCAGGTGCAATGTGCCCAAACCCAGGATTTTACTGTCTCATATCTCCACCCCTGACTGTGTTTCTAGAAGATCCATGGCTACAGCACCACATACATTGTATTTAACACACAAAAGAACAGAACCAGAATCCAAGCCATGTCTTTTCTTTTTTGAGCAGGGTCTCACTATGTAGCCTTGGCTGGCATGGCTTGCTTTGTAGAGCACCACCATGCCTGCCCAGAAGCAGTTTCCTTGACAAAGGAACAAAGCTCTTTGAGAGGGATTCATGGAGGGTAGGCTGTTCTGAGTGTATGCTATCTGTCTCTCTGTTCCCTTGTTTGATGAAAGTTTTCTAAATTTGCTGAGGAAGTTTTATAAATCTCTTCAGTGATGATGAGGTGAGTCCCTCTCATGAGAGTCACAAATGGTGTGAAAACCACGTGTTGTAGCCTAAGTGACAGGGAGCTGGCTCTGTCCCTGACTTGTGTCTCCCTCATGACATATCTTGGTAGAAACTCCTTGGAATTCATGCTCATTTTTCAGGTGTGGATAATACCATGTACCCCACCCACACAGGTCTATTACAGGACTCAAGCGAAGTCAGGAACCAAATTGTTCTTTTAGTACAGTATTGGGATGGGTGTGGGAGAAAAACCCTGGCTATCCATGTAGGACTGACAGGTGGAGATATGAGAAGTGTGGTCAGGGTTGGCCAACATGGTTTCATTTTTGCTTTCCTTTTTAGACAGGATCACAGTCTTAGCTCAGGGTGGCCTTGAACTCACAGAGATCCTCCTGCCTCAGCTTTCCCAAGTGTTGAGATTATAGGTATGAGTGACCATGCCTAGATATGATCAGGATTGGAGCTTTCCCCCTGGTACTTGGTACTTCTATAGTACTTGGGTAGGGGCGGAGGAGAGGTGGAGGGCGGAGGAACTGTGAACTGTGTCTCTACCTGGAAGGGCAGAGACTGGGCCCTGCAGTACCCCAAAGAGGAAAGCAGGGCAGGAAGGGGAGCCCACACAGTTGGAGAAGGCTGGCAAGCTTTGTGGGAAGAGACCACTGAGCGCAGAAGGCAGAGGCCTTGGAACTACTGACATCAGAGAAGATGCCTGGGTCATCAGGGAGGTACTTACTAGACACTGAGCCCACTAGACTGCCTGGAAACTTCAACTTCACAAGACTCACACTCAGGCACATGCACACAGCCCTTGTGAGCCTTGGACAATGCGCTCCTCTGCACAAGCTCATCCAGGCAGTCTTCTCCACAGAATCTCACAGTCTCCTTTGAATCTTGACTTTCATACTCAATAACTTAAGCAAACTAACCCCCGGGTGCTCAGTTTTCGCCTCTAAATATGCTAACATTACTAGTCACCCCCCCCCACACACACACAAAGTCACCAGCCTCCAGAAGAGGCAGCTCCTCCGGAAACACTTTGGTAAACCCCTCATGTACTGTGTCTGCACCCCAACAGTGGCTCTTCTCATAGCAGAAAGGTGTAAGAGGTGTTTGGGACAGCTTCTACCTCTTAGTCTCAGGAAGAAGAATATATATTTACTGAGCTAAGTGAAGTGAGGAAGAAGTATCCCCCAAACAGCCTGTGGCCCAATGTCCCTGCTCAGCATGGAGGATTTTCCAGAAATAGTAGGACTGGAGCCCTTCATGTCCTGTTCTGTCCCTGGTTCCAAGAGACCAGCATATGCTGTCTCCCAGCAAAGTGATGAGTACAATCATTTTCTCCTGCAGTTGCATCCATCTCCTTCCCTCTCTCCCTTCCTCTCTCCTTTTCCTCATCAACACATCCATCCAATACAGGCCAAGGACCTGCTCTGAGGCAGCAGCATGTATTAAATGCTAACACAGCAGCAGAGACTCATGCAATGAGACGCCTGCCCATTAGCTGTTCATGATCTGGTAAAGGAGCCTGTGATAATGGAACCCAAGGACACAGGTTCAGATTCACTACTATTCCCCCCAGGACCCTCCTCAGGAAAAGAGTTTTTAATATCCACATCTCAAGGTTCCTAAGGGAGGCAACACATGGTGTATCCAGCCTGAGCTAGGAGCCCAGAATTGGGTTCCATGCCAGGCCTCTGTGAGCATGCATGGGTCAGAGAAAGACAAATGCCAATGGTTCTTCCTGCAGCGAGACTGTATATCCATTTCAGCTCATCACAGCACTTGGCAGGTGTTTGCAAAGACATGGTCTCTGGCGTCTCGAGTTGGGATGAGCTTGGTTAAGGGGGACCAACATGAAGACGGAGAGACAAAGTCTGAGGTTGCCGGCTAAAGGCGGGGAAGGACTAGGTGAAATCAGACTACTCACTGGGCAGAATGGCAAGAGAGTCAGGCAGGCAAAGTTGGGTCCTTTGTTTTTCACACACTCTGGAGTCTCTGGTGCATGAAGCACTAGCGGGTCACCATGGCGGCCCACCCTGTAAAGATAGAACAGACCCAGCAGGGCAGGCGGCACCGTACCAGTTGAGCATGGGAGAGAGAGGAGTGCGGATTTTGGCAGGCCATGACTTCCAGAGCTGGTCCCCAGCCCGCTTCTGGTTTCATCGAGGTGACAGTGTTGAGAGCCAGCCTCATTCTGGTTTTCCTTGATGGGAAAGAGAGGCCAAGGGGGACCTGAGACATGGCGATTAGGTGCCAATGGAAAATTACAGACTGCCAGTCTCACTTCACACCCTCCACTGCGAGGAAGTTCTAGCAGACTAAGGGGAAGTCCACGTAAAGGGAAATTTCCCTTTCTCCCCACAATTTCCCCCCTTGTCATGTCACCCAGGACTGAAGAAGCATCTTGGTTTTCCCAGAAGCCACTGGCCTTTTCATTTCCACACTGTGAGCACACACTCACAGAGCCCTGCTTTGGAACACCCTCCCATCATGGCTGAGGGGACACACATTCCGCACGTGGATTCACATTTGACGGCTGCCAGGCTATTCTGGATGAGCCTTTGGCGTGCGGCTCGGTGCTGCCCAGAATCAGAGTGTCTGGATCCCAGAACCTCACCAGAGCCTACAGCAAATACTGACTGCTCTCCTTAAGTTCCTGTGATTGACTTTAACCCTCTCAGCAACCCTGCAAATCACACATGATCCACTTGTCCAGAATGGGAAACTGAGGCTCAGAGTCCGCCTTGGATCCTGGAGAGGGAGGAGAGGAAAGTCAGGGTGGGTGGGCTGTGCCCTGAATCTTATTTGCAATTCTCTTCCCGGCTCTGGAGCTTTCTCTAGGAAAATCCCAAGGAGAAGGCAGTGGCTGCGAGGTCTAGGGCTTTACTGGGGAGCCACAGAGGCCAGGTACTTGGTGGAAAACTCCAGCGTGTGATTCACCCTCCTCCCATGCCCTCGTCACTGAGGCCAGCTCCCCTCTCAAGGTCCTCAGTGTCTAGCCTGGGAGTTGGTGGCTCCCATCCCACTGCTCTGGTAAGAGGGGCTGTACCTTTCCTAAGAAGGAGCCAGTATTGGGGTAGAGGCGAGAAGAAGGATAGGTGCTGGGAGCAGGAGGAGAGAGGGCAGGGAGGTAGGGCTGCCCACAGCCCAGGTCAGCAAGGCTGCGGGGGGGGGGGCTTTTCCTGGACAGTGCCCACTGGGAAGACACCAGTTAGGAGGGAGGGGGCTGAGGGGAGAGAGAGACGGGGACAGAAAGCTTCACTTCCCGAGGGGAGATGTTGTAATCCTGGTTTATAGACTTTTCAGCCTCTCTTGCTGCTTGTGGTATTCCTCTATCTACCCCCTCTCTGTCCGTCTTTCCGTCCGTCTGTCTGTCTCTTTATCTGTGTCCCGGGACCACTGGGTGGGGCTGTGACAGGGAGGAGCAGGAGAGCTGAAGGTGAGAAATCCTCTTCCAGATCTGGAAACAGTCATTTGGGAGCAGAAGCTCCAGCTGAGCTGAGAGGCCAGGTGAGTGGGAAGCCTGCAGAGGAGCAGAGCGTTCAGCTGGAGCCCCAGAGGGTCTGTACCCCTGGCTCTGGAGGACTGTGTCTGGGCAGGGAGCAGGGAACTGGTTGCCTGAGGCCAGAGGGAGTCTGACCTTCGTGCATGCTACCGGTCCCCTCACTATCCACACCACGGAATTGCTCAGGGACAAGCCTGAGAAGTAGAAGAATCCACCGATGGGGAACTGGCCCTGAGCAGTGGGTGAAAGAGGCGGGTCTTCTGCCTGCCAGGGGAGGGCGGTCGGTTCCCAGAGGCAGGAAGGGTGAGTGGATGGGTCTGGAACTAACGGTCACAGGTTGGGGGTGCCTGCTCTCAGTCAGCCAGGGCCAGCACAGGAAGCCTGAGCTCCTCTCAAGAGGGGGAAAGCTACCTAGGCTGGGATTGGGGCTGAGGAGGGGCTGTGGAAGATGTGGGCTACCATTGTGGAGCCCAGCTGCCTACCAGGTGTGAAGGGCTACGAGGAGCCAGGCTTTGGAGCCATGCACACAGGTATGTGTGTGCAAAGGGACGTGACGGAATGGCACCAGGGTGTGCAGGGGTGGGTGCTGGTATGTGGGCACGGGCTGGAGCAGGGCTGGGTCTCTTTTATGCTGGGATGGGGGGGGGGAGTTGCCTGAGTGGAACTCTAGCAGTATTGGGGGGCAGGACTTCTGGAGTGCCTTCTAGACCCAGAGTGGGCTTCTGTCTAACCTGTCTAGCTTTGAGAAAAGAATTAAGACTGTACTTTCTAGTCCTTTCAGGACAGAGCCCAGTATATGCTCAAGGGCAGCCAAGTATGGTGAAGTCCCTCCCCTGCCCCCAGTTTGCCCCAGCTTGCCCCAGCCTGGGCAGCCTGTAGTGGAGAACTAGGGCTGCACAGGTAACAGAGCTTGTGGAGGGGAACAAATCTTTGCTGTCACTGAATCATTCCTAGCAAACAGACTAGCAGTGGTAGGGCCACCTTGGGGGCGGAGCTGTCCTTTGGGATCTGTTGTTGTTTTTGTTTTTGTGAGACAGGCTCTGACCATGTAGCTGATCTGGCCTGGAACTTAACTACCCTGCCTCCACCCCGAGTTCTGGAGATCTCAGGCATGTGCTACCCATACTGGCCCTTGTGCTTTTACAAGTAATAAAAATGAAAAAGAAAAGAGAGCTCCATGCAGCTTGTTTTCATGGCTATCATTCTACCGCCCCCCCCCAGTCTAACTTAGATGTCCAGTGCTGTGGCTTAGCTCTCTTTACCTCCACTCACTGTGGCTCTAGGCCTGCTCTCCTTTTTTGTGTGCCTTTGTGTTTATTCTCCTGTCTCAGTTTTCCATTCTTACCTATGATATATGCTCCTCTCAATAATCTCTTGACGAATTTTTATACGATTATTATTATATGTCTGGATGTTTTGTCTGCATGCACGCCTGATCATTACATGCATGTCTGGTGCCTGAGGAGGACTGAGGTTATAGGCAGTTATAAGTCACCATGCAGGTGCTGGGAATTGAACCCCGGGTCCTCTGGAAGAGCAGCCAGTGCTCTTAACAGCGGAGCCATCTCTCCAGCACCAATCTTTTATTTATAGAAAATTCATGCCCATGGCCATTCATCATCTCAGGTTTTCTTTTTCCTTCTCATCCTTGATGAAGCTCAGCCTCAGGCCTGGACTGGGTTCTGGGTTCGCTTCCCTGACCCTGCTCTCCTCCATCATCCCCTTCATTCATTCCCTCGTTTGCTAGCTGCCAGTGGTCTGGAGAGTGTGAGGGCTGTCTTCTGCCAGCTTCCTTGGGGTTCTTTGCGTGGGGGTTTACTCTGAGCCATGGCTTGGCAAGCAACAGCAGCCTATTGTGGTCTTTTACACATCTCTTCACCTTTAGCCTCCTGGTCTGCCATTGTCCCTACTCAGAAGGGGCCATTCTCTCTTCTAGATTTCAGGCTCAGGGAGGAGGAGTTATTTGTCTAAGTCACAAAGCAAGAGCTGGTCCTACCACTCGTTTTCTTGGTACTCCAGTGTGAGTATGCTTCGTGTCAGGCGTTATTCCCCAAGCCTCGCTTCTTCACCTGTAATGCTGGTCTGATAGTGTTAGTAACTCAGAGCCTGTCAGGATGCGATCTGGTATAGGAATGTCTGTAGTCCCACACTGACTAAATGGTAACCTTCTGTTGTTGTAATTAGCAAATCTGGGTGAACTTGGTTTCCTGCCTGGAGCTTCTGTGGCAGTGTTTTGGGCTTTTTCATTAGCCCTTGATTTGTTTGTCATCTGCCATTTGGGAATGATTCAGGGGCCACTCCGCAGGGAGCCAGAGTTCCAGTTCCATCTGGCCTCAGGCCTCACTGACAGCTCCCCTGGGATTGAGCACCCATGGATTCCGCTTAAGCAGCCTGGACCCCCTCCTCCATCTCCCTTGTGTCTGAGGCTGGTGCCCTGCCTTTACACGAGCTACTCCCCTTATCCCATTCCTGCATGGAAACTGCAGTTAGAAACTGAGTATATCCCAATTCCAGAACCTCGCCCTGCCATGCCTCCTCATTCTTGGGATAGCCTGCACCCTCCAAATCACCTTCAAAATTTTCCACAACCCTAGCTGGCTCCTGCCTACGCCTTTCTAACGGACTGGGGCTTGGGCTGTTGCCTGGGTTAAAAGGACCAACAAATAAACACAGAGTCTCCCTTCATAAAAAGACTCTCTTGTGCTTCCTCGGAGCCCTGGAGGAGTATGGAGTGCATGGTAGACCTGGCTATTTGATTCCCTGAGTGTTCCCTGGAGGGGAGGGCCAATGGACAGCGATTCTCTGACGGTCCAGGCACCTCCTCCTTGGCATTTCCGTGGGAGGAGGGCCAGTAGTGGCCTCAGCGTGATCAGCTGTGTGGAGGGAGGGACGAGAAAGCAAACATAGATTCCAAATGAAATTTACCTCCTGGCCATTGACAAATAGACAACGGGGTCAGAAAACAGACAGTGGCCTCTGGAAGCTTGGGGAGTGCTGGACTTTTCAGAGGTCAGGGGGAAGGGAATAGCAACAGCCACAATGGGCAGCTCCTGCCAGACTGTCCTTGTAAGAACCAGGCACTCAGCACTTTGAGGTCACCTTGAAATGACCACCATCCAAGTGACTCCCCCAAGCCAGATTCCACAACTATTCTCAAGACAGACATAAAAAAAAAAAAAAAACAACTTCCCTGGAAGGCCTAGAGCTGGCCCCGATGCCACCCCTGTCCTCAACTGGTCTTATTTAGAGGCCACACCTTCTCCCTCCCTCCCAATCAGAGCCCATAATGAGCCAGCTCCCATGTTTACCAGGCCTCCATCGATCCCAACTGCTCAGGAAAGCTCAATGGGCCACCTCAGCCACACCTGCCCTTTAACCCCAACACCCCTCACAGCCAGCCTTTGAGCCCTTCTGGTCTGGAGGCCAGAGGCCAGGTTGCTGTTATTCACAGCAAACTGGAGATCTGGACAGAAGGGCTAGCAGTGATGGGGTTTTTTAGTCACAGTTCTACCCCTGGGTGGTGTTGGGCAAGTCTCTGACCCCTGAAAACCTGCTTCATCTTTGCTTTGTCTGCGGAAGACTTGGCAAG
The DNA here is from genome assembly GCF_943737965.1 of Phodopus roborovskii. NCBI lineage: Eukaryota > Metazoa > Chordata > Mammalia > Rodentia > Cricetidae > Phodopus > Phodopus roborovskii. The sequence continues at coordinate 13,301,212 of NW_026126578.1, forward strand.
CTAGAGTCTGCTTCCTGTTGGCTCAGCCTCATAACTCTGAAAGCAGAGTATCACTTTAGGTAGAAATGCCATCAAGAGCTTGGGAAGAAAGTTCTTGCCAATAGGAAAGACTGGTCTGGAAAGATCATGGTGAAGGGAGATCTCTGTGTGTGTGTGTGTGTGTGTGTGTGTGAGCGCGTGCGCAGTCCCTTTTTTTTTTTTTTTTTTTTTTTTTTTTTTTGCCATCACCAGGGTTCTGCCTCTCACAATCCTGCCTTCCCTTACAGGGTCTCCCTATCCAGTATGGACGGAAAAGTTGCAGTTCATGAAGATGGGTATCCTGTGGTCTCGTGGGTCCCTGAGGAGGGAGAGATGATGGGCCAGAAAGGCCAGGACCAGGTGAAGGATCGAGGCCAATGGACCAACAAGATGGAGTTTGTGCTGTCAGTGGCTGGGGAGATCATTGGGCTAGGCAATGTCTGGAGGTTTCCCTATCTCTGCTACAAAAATGGAGGTGGTGAGTTTGTGTTCAGTGATGTGGTGGGGAGTGTTGTACCCTGCCAGCAGGGCCACTCCTTCCCTGGAAGTGTGGTCAAATGGACGGGGGGGGGGGGCTGCCATGAATCTGGAAGGCTCTTGTTGGGTCCCAGCTCCATCTGTAGCCTCAGTGTCCCTTCTTTGAACTGGGGGTGATTTATTACCCAGGACTATGTGAGATTTAGGTGAGACAATGATCAGAAGCATGACGCTTGGCTCCTTAGCTTCTGTAGCACCTTCAACAGATGATAGCTGCTATTAGGATTCATTCATTCATTCACTCATTCATTCATTCATTCAATCCCATGACTGCAGGCCTCTCATGAGCCAAGGCTCTGTTCTAGATGCAAGCCAGAACTTGGTCTGTGTGTTGCATTTTGATGAAGGCTGCAGATCACAGGCAAGAAACACATGTGGCATGTCATGGTGACAAGTTGAGTGGCAAGGAGAAAAGTAAGGAGAAGGGAGAGGGACTCTGGACAACATCTGGGGGGGATGTAATGATGTGGAGGGGGGAATAGTCTGTGACCAGTGGGATTCATTCTTGGGTCTGGCAGTTCATTTTGCAGAAGTGGCATATTCTCATTGTAATATCAGAACTGTTCCAGGAAGAGGAAACACACTAGAGATAATCATTGTTTAGAAAAGCGTTCTAAACCCTATTTATATTTAAGCTGATACATATCTAGCAGGTGTGTCCAACCCTTTGACACAGGTTAGGCATCGATGGAGGCAATCTCTTTGTGGGTCAAAAATAGGTTTTAAAAATTTGCATCTGTACTAAGAACACACAGCCTTTCCATAGCATTCTCTTGACAGTATAGCCTAACTGAGTTGGAAGCTGTGGATGGGTCCTGTATCTAGACTGTGCTGCTTTATATAAGAGGCTTGAGCATGATGGGGTCTGGCATTCAAATGGTTCTGGAAGCATTCTTCCAAGATTACCAGGGCTGACTATGCCTGGGCAGACTGTCCTTCACCTCGCCTTTCTTTCCCTAATCTTTAGTATATGGGACTAAATGAGGCCTTGGCTTTCACCTTGGAGTCACCAGCTTTTTGGGGGTTCTAGAAAAATAATAAGAAGGATCAGGACTTAGTTCTTTCCTTATTCTAGATAAGCTGGGAATAGATTTAAATGGGAACATGATGTCATAGATTAACCCAAATGTCATTGTCTTGCTTTAGGCTAGAACTGTTCCAACTCCTTGTGATAAAAGGGCTCAAGTCCCCCTGACCACAGGCCCTACTGGGTGGAAAGTAACCTTTTATTAAGTTATGTCGAGAGATTCATTGATTATTGGGTAATAAACACAGCTCTGTAGAAAGGGAGAGCCTCTGGGAGAGGAAGAAATTAATTTAGCCATCCTTAAGAAATTGTCTCATCCCAGACAGAACCTTCTCTAAGTCTTCTTTGTGACTCTGTGTTTCAGGGAAGAGTCAGTGGCCAGGTCATTGCCTGAGGTAGATCTGAGCAGATGGAGGAACATCTAAAATAACCCACAGCTGATTCCCTGTGTTGGCTGAGGTCCCCGTGGACATTGTCAGGTTGCTTGTGGACACAGCTGGGGACACACCATGAGGCTGTGGCCAGGCAGTGTCCCCAGGCTAGGATTAGATCATCCTGTTTGAGGATAGGATATTTGCAGGGCTGGAAGCTCAGGAGAGAGCCATGTGCATGGGTTCCCTGCACTATACTCCATTCAGCCTCCATTCAGCCCCAAGAAAGCCTGAGGAAACCTATCTCTGGGTCTCCACATCGTCTGTGGGTGAAAGCCCACATTCCAGGGACACAGGAAAAGTGCTCCCATAGCTGGTAGGAAGAGACCTGTGGCTATATGCACCCATAGACTTCCTGTGAAGGTCCCTCCTTCAAAGTATGGTATTTGCACAGGAGGCACATTAGTTAGCTTTTATTTATTTAAAATTTTCCTTTTAAATTTATGTTATTTTACATGTGTTACTATTTGCCTGCATGTATGCATGTACACCTCCTGTGTGACTGATACACACAGAGGTCAGAAGAGTGTGTTGGGTCCCTGTAACTGGACTTATGGATGCTGGGAACTGAACCCACTTCCTCTGCAAGACATCTCTTAATAGTGAGCTGTCTCTCCAGTTCTATTAGCTAGTCTTTAAAGGGGAATTATGATGCATGTGATAGATGCATCGGTGAATTTGAAGACATGATTAATGACACAAATATAACAGGACAAATGTTATGGTCCCACTCATGTGTTACTTGTGAGGTAGGGAAATTCACAGAGGCAAAAAGTAGAATATCATTGACAGGGCTGAGGAGGCAGAGATCATGTTTGAAGCATGCGGAGTTTCGGTTTTGGAAGATGAAAAAGTTCTGGAGGTGGATGCACAACATTTAGAACACTTTAATGTTATGGGATTGTACATTGAATAAAAATGTACACGCTTGCATCGTACACACTTTAACATGCACATATACACCAAGAAAAGAGGAATTCTCAGCAATTGTGCCTAAGGAGATGTGTGCTAAAGAGGAAACTGAACAAATATGTCAGGGTGTGGGCAATTTTCACGCTGATAAAAAACTAAGCACGAAACTAAATGTCCAGTGATAACATACTAAAGAAATACCATTCCCACACCAGAACATTCTACGGGCAATGAAATAATGTCATGATATGAATTTTAAAGTGGTTTTCAAATAATATATAGTATATTGCTTTTGTGAAGAAGAACTGTATATGCTTACAAGAAATCTGGAGGGAGGGTCTGTAATCCCAGTACTCGGGTTGCTGAGGCAAAAGCAAGCACCATAGGATCAAGGCTAGATGGGTGACATTGTGAGACCTTGTCTAGCAAAACAGGACCAAGCAGACTCTGAATGAATAGCTGAGGCCCTGGGTTGTTGTCCTAGCATGGTACCCACCAACAAAAGATGGGGAGAGAGGGAGGAAGAGGAGGAGAGAGGGAGGGAGGGATAAAAAGGGGGAGGAAGGAGGGAGGAAGGGGGGAAGAAAGGAAGGCAGGGAGTAATGGGGGAGGGAGGGTGCGGGAGACTCAGGCAGGCAGGCTTCTGGAAGGCTGTACAATACTCTGTGCTTTTTTTTCTTTTGTGCCCCCTGCCTTTCATCCTCAGTGGGAGGATGTCTTGACCTCAGAGGCGTTATGGCATAGCCACATGTAGTGGTCAGGAGTCAGGATGTCTCAGGGTCAGGAGGCCTGGTGTATGTGCCCGTTTTCTCATCTATATCTTGTTCTCCTGTTTTGAGCCTGGGCTGGGCTTTCTTTTCTGTGAAGGACGACAGCAGCATCTCCTTGGTGGGAGGTTGATTTGTGAGGGTTCAAAGCTGCTGAAGCCTAGGAGAGGGTCGGACACAGAAAGCACCAAGGAAGTGTTGCTAAGCTGCAGACAAAAAGAATCCTCTCCCCTGAGGGACCTCTGGGCTGAAACAGGACCTCAGCACAGCTCCACAGGCCCCTGTAGGGCTTGCTGCAGGGCAGGCAGACCAAGCAGACCTTAAGGAAGGAGAAAAGCCCTCTGAAAACTGTTGGTGAGAAAGCTTCCAAGCTGGCGTTGTCTGTTTGCTTCTAAAATGTAACATCTCGATCGTTTAAGAAGCATGTCAAATTATACAGAACACATGTTTTTCTTTCAAAACTAATATGGGATTTGATTTGTGAAACACAGTGAATAGTTCGTTTATTGGAGCGTCCCTCTCAAGATTCATTCCTTTCCCTCCAAAGACTTTGCCTGCCTTACTTGGGGCTCATGTCATCTGCTGGGCATCCCTGACAGCGTGCAGCTAGGCAGAGGGAGTCCCGGTGGGTGGGTCTCGGGTGTGTGAGGAAGGAGACTGAGGGTAAGATGCTGGAGGGGAGTTCAAGACTTTGAAGCAGCAAGTGACTCAGACTCTGCCTTTCTTCCCATCAGGAGCTTTCTTCATCCCCTACTTCATCTTCTTCTTCAGCTGTGGTATCCCAGTGTTCTTTCTGGAGGTGGCACTGGGCCAGTATAGCAGCCAGGGGAGTGTTACTGCCTGGAGGAAGATCTGCCCCCTCCTCCAAGGTGAGCATCATCCTTCCCCTTTTCTGCTTTAGAGCCACCATCCTGCATCCTGCGTGCCTCCAATGTTGTCATTGCTCTCCTGTTCCCATCCCTACTCTCCAGCATCCTCTCCTGTGATGTGTGAAATCAACCTCTTGAGGCCCAAAGCTTACATGCCCAGGGAGAAGGACCTGTCCAGAGAAACAGTACAGAAGTATAGGCACCAAATTAGGTGTAGATATTGGGAGATGAAGCCAGGAACCTGAACCTTAGCCTTCTCCTGCCCCAGGGAAAGTATGTCTCTGACTCTATGTCATGACCCAAACAGGCTTCAAAGGACACAAGTACAGTAATGTTGATAATACTGATAGCTGTGTCAGTGTTGGTGTGAGCGCTTTACGTGCATCCCTTTACCCAGGCCTCTTATCCCGCCATTGACCTCATTCTGCAGAAAAAGAAAGTGGAGCCATCGGCTGAGAGTTTGAACCAGGCTCTCTGCACTCCTTTCTTCTTGCTTCTATTAAGGGCAGCGTGCTCTTCTCTGTAGATCTGTGGTGTAGACACAAACAGCTGGGGTGTTTTTTGCCAGCCTCCTTTAGTGGCTTGGCCAGACCCTGAGTTGCAGTGGAAGGCCCAAGAGCCTCCTTGTCTGAGACATCCCTTACACCTCAGATACAGAGAGGGGTCTTTCTTTATGCTAGCACCTGAGGGGCCACCAGGGACCAGGCTACTGAGTTATTTGTCCAGGAAGGAACCAGCTTGAGTGTATCTGACGAGCACTGGGTACCCCGGCTCCTGAGAAGGCTGCCTGACCAAACACTGGGGAAGGTGAGGCTGATTGGGAGCTGCGCCTCTTGGGGCATTAGCTGGTCTCTTGTAGCATCCAGGAGGCCCTTAGTGGGGCTCCAGCCCAGCAAAGCATTGCGGTGAGACCTCCCCCAGCTTGTTTCCACCGAGGAGACCAAGTTCTTCCAGTGCCGCTCTTCTCCACTGGCTTCTGATGCTCTTGCCAAGCTCGTCCTTCTTTCTGCTTTGCCACTTTTCATTTGCAAGTGATATATGATGGTAATAGAAACAGAAAAAGCAGGCAGGGAGAAATAAAGGTAGAGACGGGGATAGAGATAGAGGGGAGGAGGAAGGAATGTTATCACTGCAATGGGAAGATGAGTGATAGGAAGCTTAGAGGAGGGCCACACGTGACTGGCAGACCCCATGTGACTTTTTTTTTCTCATGCTGATCTCTTGGACTCTCTTTGCTTCTGAAGGCATTGGCATGGCATCTGTGGTCATAGAGTCTTACTTGAACATCTATTACATCATCATCCTCGCCTGGGCTCTCTTCTACCTGTTCAGCTCCTTCACCTGGGAGCTGCCCTGGACAACCTGCAACAACTCCTGGAACACAGGTATCTATCTGTGTGTCAGCCTCGCCACGGGGCCTTGCCCATGAGCTTGGTCCATGGTGGCTCATGACAAAGCGTGTCACAGACCTTGCTTTATAAGCTCTGTGGGTCGTGCTGTCAGCTCTACTGGCTAGTCCTTCTGTGTAGCTGTAGGCCCCTGGGGGAATCAATGGGGTGGTTACACAACCACAGCAGACCTCCAAATAGCAAATGTTCTTGGGAACCTCTCATGTGTCAGACTCTCTGCTCAAACTGAGTAAGGGCTGATAGGACCCCACACTGTCTGACCTGGCTATGGTAGAGATAGAGATGAATCAACTTTACCATGGTGGGTGAGAAAAACAGTATAGCAATTACAGAACAATGGAAGAGGAAGAACCCATCTTGAGACCAGTATTGGGGAATTCCAGGGACAATGGGCAGGCCAATGGTGGGCTATTGATGGGGGATGCCTATGTGGGTGGTGCATGTCTGTGTTCTGTGTTTTTCTGGAGGATTCCGGTCAGGGCCAGACTCACTGGAAACAAGTGCAGTGGTCACAGGGTATACAGGGAAGAGGACTCAGTCTCGCTGATACCCTGGCTCTTGAGGAAACCCTTAGGCCAAGCAATGGTGGGAAGCTCTAGCTGCAAGGTCAGAGAGTAAGTGCAAGAGCATCTCTCCTCATCTGGTCCCCAACTGATATTCATCCCAACCTTGTCCCCAACAGAGCATTGCGTGGACTTTCTGAACTACTCAGCAGGCGCAGCAGTGAACCGCTCTGAGAACTTCAGTTCACCTGTCATGGAATTCTGGGAGTAGGTCCTGGGCCTGATTGTGGATATTCCAGGGGCTCTAAGCACAGGGAGCCTGGATGTCTGGATTGTGCAAACTTGGACGTTGGTGGTGCATACTTAGTTAAGACTGTTCGGATTTTGTAGCATCACACATCCTCTGCCCCCAGACCTACATCATTTAGAGATAAGGGAGCTTTAGTATTCAGCCTTGACTGCCTCTCTATACCTTCACACTTACCCTGAGATTTTGGATGTTGACGCATGCCTAAGACTCTGTGTGTGCTTTCTAGAATGACCTATTCTTTGCCCCTAAGATCTACATCACTGAGAGGTCGGGGGGTCAGGGACCTTCCCATTCATCCTTGATTTCCTACCTACACCTTCACCCTTACCCCAAGCCTTCACCTGTCTGCACAAACTTGCATTTTCTCATCTGCCTCCACTCATTCTCATGGCTGTCTTCCTATGCCATCCCCACACTCCAGATGTACCCTCACATCTGTGGACACCCGTTCACAGGGTGATAGAAAGCACTTTTATTCTCTCCTGGCAGCCAGATGTGTGTATGTCTTCCAAACTGGGTGCACTGCTATTGGGTTGGTAGCTTGACACTTGACACCACAGAAATGTGCCCACCACTCTCCCTCCTGTGTGACCCTGCATACCTCCACCTCCCCAGGCCCCGTACGCTGCCGCTTTTACTCATGGTCTACCCATGCCCTCTCGCCTGCCCTTTTGGGGTTATCTGAGCTCTCTCCTCTCCACCCTCACCTTTACATGGCAGCGTCCCCTCCTTTGGCCCCCTGCCAGTGCTGACCTCCCTCTGCATGTGTGCGATCTATTCTCTGTCGCTCACTCCCAGTTTCAACCCTTTCTCTCTCTTTATCTCTCTGTGCGGCAGAGAAACCTGGATGAGGTAGAAAGGCACAGATACCCGTGGCGTTACAGTGATTTTGTCCTCTAACAGCCAGGGGCACTCAGGCCACAGGTGGGATGATAGCATGACCATGGAGAGGTTGGGGACGGCAGGGGTGTGTGGTATCTGTTGGGTCAGCTCTGAATCAGGGACTTGGTGACAGAGGCAGATTGTCCCCTTTGGTCTTTCAACTGGTTGCTTATTTTTCTCAATCCCGTAGGAGACGGGTTCTGGGTATTACATCGGGCATCCATGACCTGGGGTCCCTGCGCTGGGAGCTGGCCTTGTGTCTCCTGCTCGCCTGGGTCATCTGCTACTTCTGCATCTGGAAGGGGGTCAAGTCCACGGGCAAGGTAAGGAATCCCGGCTCCTGATGAGCACTTAGAGTTACAGAGTCCTCAGGGACACTTGAAAGAGCCCCTCAGGACAGCAGAAAGAACACAGTTTGAGAGAGATACATATAAGAATAGGTGAAGTTGCAGGAACATGGGGTTTAGCTCAATACAAGGGGACACTTTTCCCCCCAACAGGGTTAAAAAAGACCTGTTTATCTAAGCAATATTCAGAGCAAAATAAACCATAAGAGTCCACTTTTGGAACTCATCGGTTTCCAAGCTGTCAGCAATATGGGGGGGAGGGGTGTCTCCCAGTCTGCACGTGTGCATCTGTGTCTCGTTCTCCATTGTGTATGACCGGGCCACACACTCTTTTGACTTGCCTGTTGTATTTAAATGACACACGAAGAAGAGTTTCCATACACATTAGCAAACAGAGCTATCTTGGGGGTAAGTGCCAATCAGTGAAGGGGCTTAAACCGAGAACGGGCACCAGTGGGCTTGTTCTAAAGTGACATTTCAGATCTGTGCATCATTTCCAGTCCAGAGAACGGAATTGAAGTCACACTCTTCACAATCAAGAATGGCAGGTTCTGAGTGTTCTGATCACCCTTGTCCCTGGACTAATGAACATCTTAAGGGAGGACAGGTTGACTCCAACATGGAGTCAGAGAGAGTGCAGTCATGGCGGACAGTGTGGCTCATGACTGTTGTGGCAGGAACCAGAGGCTGCTGGTCATTACATGATGCTGACCAGGAAACCGTGGGTTTGCAATGGGAAGCAGAGCCGGGTTGTATCAATGCCCATCCCACAGCCAAGGCCCTTGTCCAAAATTTCCAGAACTTCTCAGTACAGGACCCCTAGTGGGGAACCAAGTGTTCAAACGCATGGGCCAGGCTAGGACATTTCCTAACTAAGTGGCCATGCTCCTTATTGGTCAAAAAAGGCAACACCAGTAAAGATAATGATGGTGGTGGCTGTGATGCCCAGACAGATACAAATGGTCAGGGCAGCATGGAATCCCTGTGGAGTCTCCAGGACGCTCAGGCCACTGCTGCTGCCCCAACCAGGACTGGAAAAGTACAGTATGGATTGCCAGACAAACCTGGCCTCCTTCCCCATAGAGAGGCAGCCATGCTCAGGGGTTTGGGGGAGGGTACCCAGGATGGAGGATGGAGGGGGCCAGGTTCTGGACTTAAATCTTTGAAAGGTTATGGACTGGGAGCTTCTTCCTCTCTTGTCTTCCCCACTTACACTCTGCCCTCCCCCACCCACCCCTGCTGATGTATATCACACCCCCCCCCCTGCTGGGGAGTGAGAGCCACTGGAATGTGTAAAGGAAGGTGTGGAAAGTTTCATGTGCTCGCCAGCAGCTGTCTCTATGAAGTCTGAGGTCTGAGCTCGGGTGAGGAATGTGATGGTGTGATCTACTCTGCCTGGGGACAGGTGGAGGCAGGGCAGGGTGACCACTGGAGACTCTTGTGCCCCCCTGCCTCCCCCTGCCTCCCCCTGCCTCCCCCTGCCTCCCTCCTGCCTTCCCTCTGCCTCCCTCCTGCCTCCCCTCTGCCTCCCCTCTGCCTCCCCCTGCCTTCTCCTCCACCACCCCTCTGCCTTCCCCTCCACTACCCCTCAGCCTTCCCCTGCATCCCTCCTGCTTCCCCTCTGCTCCCTGCCTCCCCTCTCTCCCCCTGCCCCCCCCACCTCTGCCCTGCCTCTGGGTACCCATGCCAGGAATGACTTAGGCCTGCTTTCCCTCCAGGTTGTTTATTTCACAGCCACTTTTCCCTACCTGATGTTGATCATTCTCCTGATCCGGGGTGTCACCCTTCCTGGAGCCTACCAGGGTATCATCTTTTACCTGAAGCCAGACTTGCTACGCCTCAAGGACCCCCAGGTGGGAATCATGACGGGGACTGTTAACTGAGATGTGCTTTCACTGGACTATACTGTACTTTCAAAGTCTTCTGTTGGTTTTCGCGTGGTTTGAAGGAAACAGATGTATACTGGAGCACAACTAGAGGTCTTAGAGAAAGCTGTGAGGAAGGAATAGAGGGTCTTGAAACCTCACCGCCACTGTTAACCCTCCAGTCTACTTCCTCTCACCCCTCCAGGCAATGCGCATGCAGGAATACAACTGAGATCATTTCATTCCAAGACATAGATCCTTCTGACCTAAATTATGGTACTTGACTTCCCATGCCATTACATTCACCTTTAAATGTTACCTCAGCATCTGTATAATATTCCCTCCAGACATAATTTATTCAACAAAAACGCCCTCAGGGTCTCTTCCAGCTAGGAACAGTCTATTGCTGGGGGGTAGAACAGTGGAGAAAGCGGACTATCTCTCTGTCTTGCTGAACCCTGAACCCTGTCTTCATATACTGAGGCGTTGTCCAATTTTGAATAGACATAGTCTATTAGTATCTGTGGGTGATTGTCCATGACACTGTACCCACAGATCTCTTGTTAGAAATGACACAGTATTTGTGTCTGACCCTAGCTCATCCTGCCACACACATTAAATTGCCTCTTGATTTCTTATAAAACCATAATATCAGCTTTGTATGAATAAATAGCTACCCTATTGCACCCATACTAGGAGCAGTGTGAAGGAAAACGTTGGCCCTTGTTAGGACACACACTTTTTTTTTTTCTGAATATTTTTCATCTGAAGGTTGGTTGCTCCCTGCCCACTTTGGTGTGTCTGTCACAGGCCTGGGACATAGGCTGCATGGCCAGGGAGCTCCTGGGGTCTGCACTGGGCTTACAAGTGCATACCCCACGCCTGACTTTTTTAGCCTGGTTATAGGGATAGAACTCAGCATCTCAGGCCAGTACTATAGCCCTGGCCCAAGTACAATGTATTTTTACTCTTTGGTAACTTAATGGTCACTTATCATTTCGTGGTTTATTTTATTGTTCATTACACGTGGGGCTGGGCATTTTCTTGTGAATGCATTGGCCATTTTCGTTTCCTCCTCTAGGACTTGCCTGAGCACACTGCACACTGTTTTTTTTTTTTGCTTCTACCAAGTAGTCTTGGTGAATTTCTTTATATTTTTATGATGTAGCCTGTGTGCCAGGACATAGTTCAAACATAGTTCAAAAGGTGCCATGTAGACACACTGGCTGAAGGAATGCCAGGGATGCTTCGCCTTACCAGGTCCGGGTACACTGCCTGGGAATAAAGTAGCTCCTCGTGCTGTTGGTGCTTCCCGAGTGCTCACAGAGCCAAACTGGAAATGGGTGCTGCCCATGAGAAGGTGGCTGTGGAGAAGGGGGAGGCACCCTGGGCAACAGGGTGCAGCATGATGCCGTGTAGGACATTAAGAGGTGGGGTGTGCTGAGGTGAGGGGTTGCATTCTGCTAGCCACAGCTCTAGGCCCTAGTTGCCTCTACCCCTTTCTTGGGCTTCACGTAGGTGTGGATGGATGCGGGCACCCAGATCTTCTTCTCCTTTGCCATCTGCCAGGGCTGCCTGACAGCCCTGGGCAGCTACAACAAGTACCACAACAATTGCTACAGGTGAGAGCACTGGGCTGGGCAGGCAAGGGCAGCCCTGCCCCTTGGGCAGCCACGAAAGGCCCGTGTGGACACCACCCCTGACCTGGTTTCTTTCAGCCCCTCTCTGGCCCCTCTTCCCCTGACATCTGGTGTGTGTGTTTGCAATATCACACTCCGTGCTTTCCCATTTTTCTTCTGGGTTTCTCCATCTTTCTTCCTCTTCTTTCTCTCTTATCTTCTGACTTTTGATCTCTCCTTTTTGGATTGCCTTTTCTCCCTTCCCTTCTCCTCCCTTCCCTTCCCTTTCTCTAGCTGACCTCCTTTATTTCAACAGGGACTCCATAGCCCTCTGCTTCCTGAACAGTGCCACAAGCTTCGTGGCTGGCTTTGTTGTCTTCTCCATCCTGGGCTTCATGTCTCAAGAGCAGGGAATACCCATTTCTGAAGTGGCTGAGTCAGGTAGGGGACTTGGGGGGGGGGAGAGTCAGAGAACACAGATTCCTCCTGCCGAGAGGGAGGTGTGCCACCATCCAGGGCAAGGAGCCTTTTTAGCTTGGGGTAGGGGGATTATGTGGCATAAATAAATCTTCTAGAATTGTGGGATAGAAGAAAGGAAAGAAGGAGAGGGAGGGAGGGAGAGAGGGAGGGAGGGGGTGGGAGAGGAGAGGGAGAGAACACATAGGAGCATTTGCCCCAGGGACGAGCATAGAATGAACTTTCTTTAAACAGCCCCACCCACATGCCTGCACACAGAGATCACAGATATTCTAGATGCCCACAAGTGCTCGTAGGCACACATACATGCTCACAGTATATACTCATGTGGGCACTCAAAAATGCTCAAGACTCATACAGAATGTTCACAGATACTCATGGACACACTCAGACATACACACTCACAGATGCTCACAGACACACAGAGACATGTGAAGATCACAGAAGTATACACTCACAGACGCTCAGAGGCACACAGAGGTCACGGATGTGCACACTCACAGGTGCTCACAGAAGCACACAGATGTATTTAGTCATTCACAAAGAATCAAGTGTGTAAATTCACACACACACACACACATGCACATTCAGGCATTGGTAAGTGAACACAAAAGCACATAAAAATCATGGACCGCTACACTCATAGATGCTCACAGAGGCATACAGATCCTGACATAAAATAAAGGCATATACAGACTAATAGATGCGCACAGATGCTAAGAGACAGGCATAGATTCTCATTGGCCCTATAGATATCCATAGACACAGACTAACAGATGCACATGGGATGCCAAAAGACAGGCATAGATTCTCATCGACCCTACAGATGTTCATAGGCACAGACATTTGTAGCAGGCACTCACGGCTGCCCACAAACCTTCACAGAGGCCCACAAAGGCTCTCAGGTAATCCTCTCTCTCTCACACACATTACCAGACACAGATACACACACAGAAGTTCACAGACATGCATTCAGATATCCCCAGAAACTCCTGGGTGCACACAGTACTAAGGAGAGGGCTACTCTTCAGGTAGTGAGTGGTCTGAAGTCCACCCAACGGTATCGTGTGCCTGGCAGGTCCTGGTCTAGCCTTCATTGCCTTCCCCAAAGCCGTGACGATGATGCCTTTGTCCCAGCTGTGGTCCTGCCTTTTCTTCATCATGCTCCTATTTCTAGGGCTGGACAGCCAGGTATGGAACCTTCATCCTGGGTCCCTCTCTCAGCGTCTGTGCTTCTTGCTAGCACTTTTCCTCACCTACCTTCTCCCTGACTGTGGATCAGAGGCCTCACTCTGGTTCAAATCTTTTGCCTGAGGCTCTGAAGGGTGGTCCCAGGGCTCCAGAGCGTCTGCTGTGAAAGGCTGGCCACTTTGCTCTCCAGGTTGAGCCTCTTCCCCTGTACATGGGCACTCTCTCAGATGCTCTACAGAAGCTCATCCCCAGCCTCACGGTCCAGCCCCATCCTTCCCAGAACCTCTCCCCGATTCCAACCTTCCCTACTGTGATTCCATGATAGGGAGTTGTAGCTGAGGGAATGGCTGACTTGCGGCTGCCCCTGCCCGCACATCAGTGTAGGCAAATAGAGTGACTCTTGGCAGGCTCATGTGGGGGCAGCACTGAGTAAGACCTGTGCCCTGGCTGCACAGCTGTCTCATCCCACTATTCTCCTGGCCCACAGTTTGTCTGTATGGAGTGTCTGGTGACTGCCTCGATGGACATGTTCCCCCAGCAGCTCCGGAAGAGCGGGAGGCGCGAGCTGCTGATCCTGGCAGTGGCAATTGTGTGCTACTTAATGGGGCTCCTTCTGGTCACTGAGGTGAGAGGGCAGCGTGGGACTGCCGACCCTGCAGAACCGTCCCTTCTCTCCCCCTTCCACCACCCCTCCCCCCATGGTGAAGGAAGTTGAAGGTTCCACTCACTAGACTGAGTGCTGGTGATGGGAGACTGAATGGGGTCAGGGGAGAGCAAAGTCTGGAGCTATTTTTGGCTTCCATCAAATGCATGAGTCTGCCCGTGACAATGTCCAGTGTGTTCCTTTTTGTGTCCCACCTCTTTTTTTCTCAGGCCGCTTGGCCCCCAGGCAGGTTTCCCCTAGTGATAACAAAGAAGACTGTTTGGGATCTTGGTACCTTTTCCCATTCAGCCAATCAGGCTTTCCCTTGAGTTTGACAGGTGTTCAGGCTAAGACCCTTCCTTGGGCCTGCAGCACGAGAGAGGACTGCCACAACCCAAAGGAACAGACTGAAGGGTAGCAGCTCCACCAAGAGGGGACACTGGGCAGATAATACACCACATGTCCCCCGCTCCCAGCACTTTGCGGGTCTCAGAAATTTTTGTCCCAAGGCTGATGGTAGTGTCTGACCGCACAACCAGGCAGAACAGATTCCTGGTAGCTGTCAAACATTTCCCTGAGCAGGGCAGACCAGGGCACTTGTGGGAGCAGGCGTGGCCCTGCTCAGGCCTCAGCTCCCTCCTCCTCTGCAGGGCGGGATGTACATCTTCCAGCTCTTTGACTACTACGCCTCCAGCGGCATATGCCTGCTCTTCCTCTCCTTGTTTGAGGTGATCTGCATCGGCTGGGTATATGGTGAGTGGGGCAGGTGGTTAAGGGGCAGGAGCAAAATGCTCCAGGGCTGATGCCGGCAGGCTCTGTCCAAGACCGGAGTCTTGGTCTGGCTGCTCTGATTCTTTCTTTCTAGGAATGTCAGACATGACCTGGGGGCCCCACGTCTCTCTTAGAGTTCAGGCAAGGAAAAAATAGGCTTCCTTCATCAGTCAGAGGGGACATTTAGGGCTGTCTGGCCTGACACCTCCCCCAAACCTACCCTCAGATTCCTTCATTCCTTTTCCAACATTCAAGTTGCTTCTGCAGGTCTTGTTGAACCCTGAACACTGCATGGACAGTCCTCATGCTTTAAAAGCAGCTTTTCCCCATTGCTTTACAGTGCGGTGAATTCGGTCATGTCCTGACTTCCAGGGCTGGCCTGGGCCCCACAACACTGAGATCTCAGTCCCGTAATGTGTAAGCCACTGTTACGAGTGGCAGTAGCTGGGGGGGGGGGGTTCCGGCACTGTGCTGGGCAGATCACATGGCATTGCAAGATCTGCAAATGGGCCTCATGCAGTGGAAAGAAGGCTTGGGACAGATGCTATTCTGCCTGAGCTCATGCAGCTACTAAATGGAGGTGCCATCATGTACCCAGGTCTGCAGGCTCTGCCACAGATCAGGGACACAGTGCTAACAATGCCCCGAGGCTCAGAGCAGAGAGGATATGTAGCCACCTCATATTAGGCTCTCAGATGAAGCCTGAATAAGAGGGGTCTTACTTCACAACCCCAGCCTTCCTATGGTGCCCTTTCCTGGCCTTGGAGCTGGCACCACCTTCCCACCCCAAGCATTAGATACCCGTCTGATTCTCTTGTACTCAAAGGCTGTAATAAGCTCAGTCAAGGAGGTGGAGGAAGCTGATATGCCACACCTCCTGGCAGTACTGGGCTTGGAGCTTTGGCCTTTAGAAGTCAAAGTGGTGGCCCTTTAAGGGTTGGCATTCATGTATCAGTATCAGTGGAAAGGCAATGAGCTAGGGTTAGAGGAGTCCCCCAGATGTGGCCAGCGGTGAATGGCTCTTCACAGCCAAGGAGACTGGTTCTGCCTGAAAGCTGACATAAGCAAAGCCACTAAGCACACACTGACCTGGCAGCGGCGAGCATGAGGAATTCGAGGGGCTGGGATCGGGAGCACAGCACACAGCTCTATTCCTTGTACTTTTCTCCCCTCTGCAGTGTGGGTCAGTGAGGATTTGCTGGGATTGGCTCCTTCAGGCTTGTATACTCCCGTGTGCATAGGATAGACGCTGTTCATCCTTAGACAGGACAGCAGAGGTTGTTCCAACAGTTTGTGGGTGGCAGCTTCCGCCACCATCACTGCTCTGTGGCTGGGAGGCTGCTGGGTCTGCATCTCTTTACCCATCATGCCCCATCTCTATCACAGGCAGGGCTGGGGGCCAATGGGAGGGATATTTCCCAAAGGCCAAGAAGTTGTATTTATCTCTGTCTCACCCTTTCTTCTACTCTGCTGTCTCAGGGGCGGACCGTTTCTATGACAATGTGGAGGACATGATTGGCTACCGGCCATGGCCCTTGGTGAAGATCTCCTGGCTCTTCCTGACCCCTGGCCTTTGCCTGGTACACACCTACCCACTGCCCCTTCTCCCTCTGTGGAAGACTCGGGGTATGGGAGCTCTATCCTGCCTGAACAGAGGGGCTGGTACCCTGATCTCCCTTCTCTACTGGGCCCCTCATCCATCTGCCTTCCTCTAGTCTCCCTCTGCCTCAGTCCCCTCACAGCCCTACCACTCCCTGATAGGCTTCCTGTCTGCTCTGAGCTCTTTAGCCCCATGCTCGCTCACCACCTGTGACTGATGGTTCAATGATACTATCCTACCTCAGATGCCTCTCAGTGTGGGTGGGTGGTCTTCTGTTCTCGGCTGTTGGTGTAGCCAGGGAGGGACTCTTGGCCCCTGTCTCATCCTGCCTCTTCCCCTTTTAGGCCACCTTCATCTTCTCCTTGAGCAAGTACACGCCTC
Source organism: Phodopus roborovskii (assembly GCF_943737965.1). Taxonomy (NCBI): domain Eukaryota; kingdom Metazoa; phylum Chordata; class Mammalia; order Rodentia; family Cricetidae; genus Phodopus; species Phodopus roborovskii. The sequence goes on from NW_026126578.1 coordinate 13,317,771, forward strand.
TCAAATACAACAATGTCTACATGTACCCTTCTTGGGGATACTTCATTGGATGGCTCTTGGCTTTCTCTTCCATGGCCTGTGTCCCACTCTTCATCATCATCACCCTCCTGAAGACCCAGGGTTCCTTCAAGAAGGTAGGTGGTTGTGGAGACGACTCGTGAAGAAGGCCCTGAGGGAGGCTTAGGTCAGGAGCAATACCAGCTCCCCATATAGGACAGCCCAGGGGCTGACTACATGGAGACCTTGAAGGCCTTTGAAGAGCGGGCCTCTGAAATCCTAGGTTCTTAGACATCAGGCTGATCTCAAAGCCAGGTAGTCAAGAGAAAACTGCTTAATGGGTAAGGAAAAAACAAAGACCATGCCAAAAGGGGCCAGATGTAGAAGCATTACAGAGCATACACACATCCTGAGCCTAGGAAAACTGCCAAGCATACCCGGTTCCTGGCTTCTTTGCTTATCCTAGTCCAAACTGGGGTATTGCAGATGGCTCCTATGTAGTTTGGGGTATGCCTTCCTTGAAGAAGCCATTGCCAATGACTGTAAAGGCATTAATTATGTCTGTCAAAGTCAGACTGTCCAATAGTAATAGAGAGCTAATGTGCAGTGGTTCAAGCGAATGGGCTTCTTGGCTTCTTACATGTCAGGAAGGTCAGCGATGGGGGCTGCTGGCACTTGGTTTGGCTGTGGAGAGGGCACTGGGGTCCAGACTCTTCCTGTATCCTCACACCCGCATCCTGAGCATAGCTCTTCATTGTCATGCTTACTACTTCCTGGACGCAAGAGAGGTTGTCAGGATTCCCAATTCCCATCATCACAGCTACCTTCAGGGCCAGAAAGGGGGTGCAGTTGACATACCAAAACCAATGTGACGATGTAGTAGTACTACAGATAACTGGAAAAATCTTATCAGGGCATATGACAATAGTAATTAGAAGGCCAGTAATGACAATCAGGCACTTATTTATCACTTGCCCTGCCCCAGGAACTGAACCATAAGGCGTTGTTGCCTCCATTTTACGGATGAGGGAAGGGAAGGAAGTGATGGAAGAGTAAGGTGGATTACCTAAGATTGCCTAGATAAACTAATCAGAACTGGAACCCAGGGCTCCACACTCTTAATTACTTCTCATTGTCTATTTTCACCTCAGAATCATCGCGCACTTAGCCCCAAGTGCCTGGCTTTGTGCCTGGGGACACCCTCACAGGAGCATCCTCCCGCTCACCCCAGCGCTCAGCTCATTCACTCACTGCTTCTCTTCTCTACAGCGTCTTCAAAGACTCATTACACCAGACCCCAGTCTGCCCCAGCCAGGGCAGCGTCCACCTCAAGACGGCGCCTCTGCTAACAACTCTTCGCCCTCACCAGTCAAGCAAGAACTCATTGCCTGGGAGAAGGAGACACATTTGTAGGACCTGCCAGAGGCCAGGTGACTCCAGAGTCAGCGACCTGGTCAAGGCTACCTCCTCCCAGGGATAACCTCTGAAACCTTGGAGGCCTCTGCACCCCCCGCCTGCTGGGAGCCACTGTTCACTTCGGAGAACTTGTCATTTTCTTGGTCCTTCCCACCTGTGCTCCAGGAAGCTGTTTGCCATGTGCTTTGAACTCAAGACCCTGACTTTTTGGATTAAAAAAAAAAACCCTAGGAACTGGACAAAGTGATGTCTTCCAGTTCACACAGCTTGTCAGAGCCTGAGACCCTCTGCTGCTCCTGTGCCCGTCTTGTGAGCTTCCAGCTTCACAGCCTCACCCCTGCCTCAGCTAACAAGCCTGTATGGATCACCTGCCATTACACACGTGCCTCTTCCTTGTCTCACTCCCCTTCAGCTGTTTTGTGGGAGGGGGGTCACCTCCACACAGGGGCTCTGGAATGGGGACATAGCTTGTTAAGTTCCTTTCTGGCCTCTACCTACCAGACTTCTCCTCACAGCTTTTCTACCGTCTCTTCCTGGGTGGTAGGTCTGCAGCAAGGAGCATCTCTCTCTCTCTCTCTCTCTCTCTCTCTCTCTCTCTCTCTCTCACACACACACACACACACACACACACACACACACACCCCTCCCTCTTTTCCCTACCCACTTTTCCTCTGGTCTCTTCCCAACCATTTCTTCCTACTTGCTAAATCCCACAGTACACAGCCTTTGGCTTTTGAGGGTTCCATGAAAGCAGGATGTGGATGAGCTCATGGTGAGCCTTCAAAGGGGAAGGGAAGAGAGGGAAGAGGGTACCCAGGACACTGGGCCTCACAGCCAAGAAAGGATGCAGAGATAAACATCGCCCAAAGGCCACCAAGTGGCCAGTGTCGCAATCCATGGCCTGAACAGTGTGCCTTCCATTCAGGGAGCCTTCAGGCCACCACACAGCATCAGCACCCCTACTTTCACAGAGCTCTGCAAGTCTTCTCGTTTTGAAAAGGAACATCCTTGGACTCAGAGTTCTTCAACTGCCCTGGCTCTTGGCAGCCCCTTCTGTCTTCTAGACTCCTATGTGTATCTAATTGGACCAGCTAGTGAGAAAATAGAAGGTCCAAGAAAGGATTCTTAGAAACCACTGCAGCTGGTCTAAGAATCCAGGCTCCTGCTGAGGGGCCAGTATGGAGCCCTTTCCTGCCCCCTGGTGGCAGAGGAAAGCAGTACCCCTCTTTTCTTTTTTGCCTTAGAAACCAGGCCGGATGCCTCATTGGCACAGTCTCGTCTGCCTCCTGGACCACAGAGGGTAGACTGTGTGGACCCTCTGAACTCGGAAAATGTCTGGGTCATTTTTGTCCTTCCTGGCTGTGTCCTTGACCTCCCCTTTGCCTTCACCTCCTTGCCCCCCCCCCACCAGGACTCTCTGACTTCCTTGTTTTCCACTCCTCACTCTGAGGCATTGACTGCCTTTGTCTCTGCTCACACAGGTTTAATTCCCTGCTGACCAAATCCACGTGGCTTCCTTGTTGATTTAGCTGCTCAATGAAGTAACAAGGGCTGATTGGATCTGACAGGGATGAAAAGCTTGTTAACTACCCATGGAGAAAGGTTAGGAAGGACACATGTGCTTTGGAAACAAATACAATCGGCAGGAGCCTGGCCTGTCAGGTCATGTTGGATTGAGGTGGGCTGATGCCTCAGGCCCAGCACCCTGAGTCCAGCTCTTGGGATAAGTGGGGTTGACTTTCTCATCTGGTCTGAGGAGCCTGTGTGTAGGTTTGATAGGTAAGCGTGGAATTGCCACAGACAGACAGAATGTCAAAGTTGGAGCCCTCCGAGGTCAGGTCTATCTGTAGGATCAGCATCCAGTCCCATTGCTGTGACAAGAGTCTGCTGGGACTGACAGGGACACAGGACAGACACAGGCTTGCTCTGTCCATCTCAGCAGCATGGATGGAGCTGTATTAGATGCCAAGGCCTGGCCCTGAGGCCAGACCCTATAAACAATCCTCTTACTGGGGCAGACCTGTTCTGGCAGGGTATCCATCCACAGGGGTAAACAAAGGGGCCTCACGTTATCCTGGCTGGGTTAGGTCTCTAATGAAGAGGTGACATTTGCTCTGCTCTGGTGAGAAGGCTCTCAGGGGACACAAGAGCTGCTAGGACAGGCTGGGCAGCCAGCCACCAGGAGATCTGAGTTCTCTGCCTTATTGTAGCCTCAACTTGAATTCTTGGGGCTTTTCATACAGACAGTTGGGTGTCTGGAACTATCATCATGTTTTCCCAATTACTGTTCCTTATCTCTTTTTCTTTTCTTTTAATCACTTGGTGACTAGTAGTGGTGGCAGGCAGAACCCTTGCCTTCTTCTCAGTCTTGACAAACATCATGACATTTCACCACTAAGTGAGATCGTTGATGCAGATGCTTGATGGATGACATTTATTAAGTGATGAAGTCTATTGGCTCCAAGTTTGTTTTATTTGAAATTAATAATGCATGTTGAGCTGAGAGTGGGGCTGCAACAATTAGGATGTTGAGACAGGAGGACCATGAGTTCAAAGCCAGTGGCGCTGCATGGTGATAGCCCGTCTCAAAAGTCAAAAACTAAAACAAAGCAGCAAAGAAGAAGAATGCTGAATTTGACTTCTTTTCTGCATCTGTTAGACTGTTGTTTCACTCTGTGGATGTGCTGAAGTATACAAATAGATGTTGCTTTTTAATTATTTTACACCCAGACGACAGCTTCCCCCTGCTCTCCCCAGTCCCTCCCCCGCCAAATAGATCTGTCTAATACTAAGCCAATTTCTTATTCTTGGAACAAACCCAGCTTGGCCATGGTATGCTGTTTTGAGGTCACTCTATGCCATGTTCAGTCTGTTAATGTTTTGTGCATAAGTTTTGGATATAGGCTTATAAGGCTAGATTGGCTTTCGCACTCTCCTCTCCAAATTATCCTGACCAGCGGTGAAGAGAAGGGTCTTTTTGTGTTTGAGGTTGTGTTGAGCTTGTAAATGAGGAGGCTAGGACTGGTTTTGTCTTTTCGGAAGGAGTTCATGTGAGATTAGCATTCTCTGTTCCTTGAATATACATGGAATGTACTTAGTTACCTGATCCAGTGTCGTGTGATGGATTTTTAAAAAAAATGTTCTGTCATTGTCGCATATCTCAAAATTCCTCTTAGTTTTTTTTTTTTTGTTTGTTTTGTTTTGTTTTTTTTAAACAAACTCTGGCAAGCTTTATTAAAGAAAAAGTTCTCCTACTTTACTTTCCTGCCATCTATGATGGCATGCTTCTAATAACATCAGAAGCCTCCAGATCAATGACAGCCAGCATGTACACACTGTAGGATTTTCTGCATGCCGTGCCCAAGTCAATATTATTGCCACTGTGTTGGTGGGCAAGAGCTTTGGCAAACCTTTTGAGTTACCATGTCAGCTTTCCTCAGAGCTGGGCAGTTGGAGAGGATGAGCTACTGTGCTTTGCCTTTGGGTATCTTCAGAGTCAGCTGGTAGTCCAGCATATATGTTGAGTTCTTCATAAGTTGGGGCCTAGAGCTGACCATCTCCAGAGACATTTTGTTTTCTTTGTGACTGCCATCTTTCTGCCTTCGGGGTAGAATGCCCCTCAACCAAGGTGGCTGAGGGAAAACTTTTTTTTTTTTTTTTTTTTTTGAGAAAGTGTCTTACTATGTAGCCTAAGCTGTCCTTGAACTCACAAATCTCATGCTTCAACCTTCCAAGAGATCCTGGGATTGGAGGTATGCACTGCCATACCCATCTCTATTTGGTCTAATGATTTGGCGAGGCATTTTGATAGCCATGGGTTTACAGTTTCTTTGTAGTTTTTGGTTACAAGGAGCCTGTGCCGTGTCTGCAGCTCTGACTTCAGGGCTCGCTCACTGGCTTAGCCATGATGTCCCTTAGAAGGTTGTTAGCTTTGTCCGTCGTCACATGAGCTTTCAGTTCTATCAGTTTCTACAGCACACATATTTTCTATTCATCTCTGCTCTGTCTGTCTTATTTCTTTCCTTCTGTTTAATTTTGGGCGATTCTTTTGCTCTTCCTCCTGCAGCTAGGTATCTTCGTATCCACAAAAAGGATAGCTAACCTGGTTAGTTGGAGTAAGAGGCCAGGGATCCTGTGCATCCTTGTGAAAGGAGTGAGGCTCTCCTACCCCTGGCTTCTGTGTCCTGAGGGTGAGTTCTTGAAGGCATGGGGATCTTAGGAAAGAGGAGCAAGGCAGGTCTGCCTAGGAACCATGGGGAAAGTCAGGTTTCTAGCCTTCCCTGCAGCCAGCCTTGGTTTTCTCAGAGTCCAGCTTGGGCCTGAGGTCACTCAGTCCTGAGGTCGTGAGAGCAGGAAGCCCTGGGTTGCTAGGGGCTGGCTGGTTCTCTAGGGAGCAAAGCACACAGACCTGTTGGAGGGGACAGGGGTGGGGGCAGGGATGGAAAGAGTCTCCACCCTTCCTGCCCATCTCTGTTGGTACCCTCTGGCCTAATCCAGGGTGGAGTTTTCCTGCTGGGACCAGTTCTAGACCTGCCCCTTCTCCCATCCCTGATAATTAACCTCCTTGCTTCCAGGGCCTAGCTCTGGACCCTGTCGCCTATGTTGGAAGAACAGGGAACAGTAAAAAACGTGGGCTTGCTTTAGTTCCTGGGCTCTGGTGGCGCCTCAGCCCTCTCCACCCTCTGAAGGGTCTGCTTGGAGGGACATAGAGTGGACCTTGCTTCGGACAATCTGTCATATTTGTGTACACCGGCATGGGCTGTTCTCATAGTGTCCCCTCCACAGCTGGAACCTCATCTGCCACGTGAGCCTGTGGGTCAGAGGAAGGAGTTGGTGAATGAAAGGACCCAATGGACGTGGTACTTGGCAGGCTGTCACAGTTCTGTGATTACCCAGAGATCTGTGGGTAATGTGGTCATGGTCATCTGTGGGCCAGAGCACTGGGGAGATAGGGCAGCGCTGCTTTTCCCAGGAATCTGTTATCAGGTGTCAGAGTCATGAAGCCTGCTCTGGTTGGGCCTCACCCTGTAGTGTCTGCCTCCCAGATCAAGGGGGTCTCACCCCATAATGTCCAACCCCAGGACCCACAGGGGCAGCAAGGCCCAGCGTCCCCCCCCCAGGGCCCACAGGGGCAGGGGCAGCAGGCCCAGTGTCTGCCTCCCAGGCCACAGGGGCAGCACACTCATTCCCCAGCTTTGCCTCCCCTGAGCTGTCTGCCTCCCTCGGTCTTTCTCTGTTGGTTTGGGTTTCTGACAATCATCTGCTGTTTGTTTGTTTGCCTTTTCCTCTATTAACTTAAGGGAGTTTTTCATCTCCTCTTTAAGGGCCTCTATCATTTTCATAAAGTTTTTTAAAGGTCATTTTCTTCTGCTTTATCTGCATTGGGACGTTCAGGTCTTGCTGGCGGAGAACCCTAGCTCCTGGTGACGCCATATTGCTCTTTATGTTGTTGTCCTCGCTGTTGTCTACCCATCTCTTCCTTCAGTGGGTGCAGGTGGGGCCTGTGGCTTAGGCGAGGATCTTCCTACAGATGCAGGTGGACGATGAACGTGGATACAGCTCTGGGGCTCTGGGGCTCTTCTTGGCAGGGCCAAGGCTCTGGTGGTTGCAGATGCTGTGGGGGAGGGTTTGGGGTGTGGGGAGGCTGCTTCCAGGTCTCTGGGTTTCAGTGGGTGGGTGGGGGTGGGGCATGGGCCATGCTCCAGGTGATTAGGGCCTACTGAGTAGGGTCTTCCAGCCCAACACCCAGACACTCACCTCTCCTGGTGTGGGTAGGGTTCTGGCAATCATCTGACCTGGATATTCTAGAAGGCCGTTTTTATGATTTCCTTAGTGAGGGGTGGTGGTTTTATTGTTGTTGTTTCATGTTTATACTTTAGTGGAATTGTTTCCAATGCAGATATATTTACACATTAGGACATCATCTTTTGGCACATACCTTGGCTTCTACTTCAAGAAAGATATGTCTACCCTGCCCTGTAGATGTGGTTTCAGATGGTTTCTCTGACCTTGCTCTCCTCAGACAGCCTCTCCTTGAACACGCACTTTAACACAGGTCCCCATCACCCCTTGCCTGTCACCACACTGTAGATACCGCTGGATATTTCTTCTGTGAGATTTCCCTTCTGTGGCTTTGAGAGCAGAGCTTTGCATGTAGCGATGCATATTCCTCCCACGGCCTGTCAGCTGTGTATGAGCTGATGGGCCACCATCTTATCTGGCCCATTGCTCCCAGTCAGAAACCCATAAATTTTGGGAACCCCGGAAAATTTCTAAGCCAGTCACCAATATGTGACTCCTCTATCTACAAAGTACCACCACAGGCCTTGACATGTGACAGATGGGCCTAGAGGCTCCTTTAGGACATTCTGGCTTCCCTTTCTTTCTGGAGGGTGCCCTTTCTCCTGGACCACACTGCAGTGACCAGAATGTTGGGAGAGTGGAACTGCCTGCTAGCCTGCTTGCATCATTGGTCCTGTGGTCCTCTTGGCCTTCGGCCTTCTCCCAGGCCTAGCCCCAGATGAACCCCTTATGGATGCTCTCAAGGGGCCAGACTTCAGCTTTCTGGGTCAGAGAATTCCCAGGATGGGACAGGTCCATGCTGGTATCTGCTTCTTCTGGAATTTCCCACTTCCTGGGAAAGGGTGAGCTTATGTTCCCAGAGGTTTTAATAGAGGAACATGGAACCAGCCTGCGGAGCTGTTTAAATGTCTGGGTCTTCAGAACTCTGGGCATCTGGGAAGTTGGGCGTCCTCTTCGCAGGTGCCAATCATTTTTCTCCTTAAGAGATTCTCTGATGTATTGCTGAGGCCCTTCCCTCTGGCCCTGCCAGGAGAAAGCACCTTAGCCACTCCTGCCTTGTCCACTGAGCCGAGCTAAGCTCTTTGGCTGTTACTATGCACTCAAGCCCTTCTCTCCTCAGCCCCCTTCCCAGCCTCCCAGACACACCTTCTGTTTGTGTCCTTGACACAGTATCTTGCTTTATATTTGTGCCTGGCATGGCACTCACTATGTATCCCAGGTAGGTCTCAAACTCACAGTGACTCTCCCGTGTATTGGGATTACAGGAGTTTGCCACCATGTCCATCTCTGGACTCATCTTATAACCACTTGACTGCTGTCTTGCTCTTCTCAGAGCCTTGGATTCCTTTTCTGCTCCCAGCAGGAGACCTAGCACATGGGAGGGGTTTGGAAATACTGTCCTACTTACACATAGTAGCTTTTTCCCAACGGTGTCCCACAATTTCTTCACCCAAGCCTGTTGTCCTGGCTTTGTTAAGCCATTCTCTGGATTAGGTGTCAGACTTTGCATGTGAATGATGGTGAAAATCAGACATGAATGTTCAGGCCTCGCTCTCCACAGATTGCACACATGTACTAGTTGAGGGTGGAGGCAGGTTCCTCTTGACAATTTTCTGACCTTTTACCTCAGCTCTGCCCTCATACCCTCCCATCAGACGTCTAGTCCTTATTATCCTAGCTCCCAGACTGCAGATGTTTCTTAAGACAGGGCCTCCCGACAGAGTTATACCCTAAGGCATCATCTACGTGGCCACAGAGAAGCTGGGTATCCCCAAGGACTCGTGGTTGGGATATCTTCTTTCTGGACCCTAGCAAGAGAGACACTCTGATTCGAGGTGGTGTGCGTGCTGTGTGTCGTCCCCAATCCCTGCCCCCCCCCATGAGAGTGAAAGAAACAATAGACACAGGTTTGCTCAAGTGACACTTTCAATAGAATCTCTAAAACTCTATGAATTGAACAGATAAAATACCTCTGGGCTATTTTGTTACAAAATATTTGCCATTTGGGTTTGTTGCTGAGTGCAGCCACCCTGCCTGTCTCCAGAGAGCTGCCACTCCATCTGGTGAAGGGTGAGCAGGAGGAGAGGTACCATTGGAAGATGGCAGCTGATGCAGAGAGACAGACAGATGCTATCAGGAACCTCTCCAGGGTAACAGAGACACCCTGGCAGGCTCTGGACAGGTGGGGTATGTGTGGGGTATCAAAGATCCAGGGCCCATACATATTTGTGGGAGCAAGACATCTTTGCAGATGAAAAGACAGACAGCCTGGCTTCCAGGAGAGGCTGCCAAGATAGGACCTGCATTTGGAGATGGGTTTGCCTAAAAGTAGGTAGGAAACTGGTCCCACCTCCCACTTGATTTTGGAGTTGGGGCCAAATGTATAAATTGGGAGAGGGGCCCAAGCTCCCCAAAGTAAGGCCTAGAAAGTTGATGGAGGGCAAGTTTTGGGGTGATTTGGTCTGGTAGCTCAGCCAGCACTCTACTGCTCCCTTAACTTTGAGACAGCCAGCGTGTCAAGAGCCTCTTTCTGGGCCTCTGGGAAGACTGGTGGCCCTGACCTGGCCACTGCCATGGGAGGGGCAGGAGGCTTCTCCCAGATCCTCTGGGGACTAAGGTAGAGATGGAGTTCTACCATTAGCGGGTTGGCTGAGCATGCAAGAGATGCAACACATGCCGGCCTGGGGCTCTAACTTGGCCACCCCCTACCTCTCCCTTCCCTGGGGTATTGGGGCTGAAAGCTTGCCAGCTCAGGACTGTTCCATGTTGTGACCCCAAGCAGTGTGGCTTCCTGTGCTGGATTTTGCTCCTGCCAGCAGCATCTACTCAGCTACTGTAACAACCTTAGGTAAAGCTCTCCCTGGAGAAAAGGTGCAGGGTGCCTGGGAGGTGGTGTCCTCAGAGCTTGCACGTGTGGGCCAGCCTCCAAACCTCTGCTGGAGCTGGAGCAGCTCATCAGCAAAGTGAGGCTTCAGTGGATGTAGGAGGGACAGAGGACACTGTTAGCCTGAACCCCATATGAGCAGTGGGAGGGGCTTGACAATGGGAACTGAGTTTCCAGGGCTAATGTCCCTCTTCATTAGCCCTTGACACCATGACCCCTACTTCAGAAACATGCTTAGACACATTCATAACTCACACTCCTTCATACCTCACAGCCTTCCTACAAGTCATACGTTTCCTTCTATTTTTAGCCTTCTCATCCATCCAATCCCATTCAAAGCTCTGCTTTCCCTGGGCCCTAACCCTTTCTGCCCCAGTGTAGATGGGTGAGGTGTCTGAGTAGTGCACCCTGTCTGCCAGCTGTTACACTCTAACATGTTCTGATTATTTTCTGAAACATGGGTGCTCCAGAGGGGTTCAAGACAGCCAATTCAAACAAAACAAAGCAAAAAAAAAAAAACAAAACAAAACAAAACAAAACCAAAAACAGGCTGGGAGCCCCTGGGGAGATAGCACATTGGCCAAAAGTTACAGAAACAGCCCAAACCTCCCTGGGTGACATCATAATGACCTGTGGGTGGAAACACAGACATGCATGCACACACGCATGCACATACATGAAATGAGGTCATTTGGCCCCTCTAAGAGCCTGGATGCCTCCTATCTGGTCCAGAGAATTGAATCTTGGACTGAATAGCATCCAATGTGCCTCTCACCTCTTGGGAGAGGTGTTTAAAAACAGGCTATGACTAGGAGGGCATCTTAGTCAGAAATAGCTGCTGGCACAGGACAAAGGAGGCTGGCTGGGCTGGCATGTGACAGCCTATGACATCACCCCTGTAGTCTATGGGGCTGTCTCATCTGTCTGGGGCTCTGTAGGGTCAGGGCCACCTGTGCTGACTCTGGGTCCTGGTAGGCCTGGAAAGTTGATAAGCCCTGCATGGCTCTGCTCTGCAGTTTTGAAGGTCCAGGAATTCTTAGCCATCCCAGCTGGAAGCCAGCCTGCATTTTCCAGGGAGGGACTGTTTCAAGGCTGGGGCAGCAGGGGTCACACAGTGACGTTAGCACTCCACTGGTTCACCTTGCCTGTGTACACAGAGGCTGCAGAGTCATACATAATAAAGCCCTGACCACAGGCCAAGTCATACCTCTGCTGGGCAGGCCAGCACCCCGTCCCCTTGCTTCTGGTACCACACGGAAGTAACCAACCCGCTTCTCATATGAGTTTATAGATAACTGCCTGTGTGCACTCAGGATTGGCTGAGTGCTGTTGGAGGCTAGAGAACCAAGAAATGCTCTCTAAAAGTGCACTTCCCAGACATGCTCTCACAGTCCCAGGGTCCTGTTGAATTGACCCAGACAGAACTGAATGCCCTGCCCCCTTCCCTTTCTTGGCTCTTTCCTGGGTCGGGGTAGCTCAGAATTTTCTGGTGGTAGCAGGAGAGGTGACATGGTGAAAAGGGAGCCAATGTCCCCGGGGAGCTAAGAGCCAGTCTCCTACCTACAGGCTTGGGTGACAAGGTCCCCCTCCCCTGCTACTCTTAGCCAGGGCTAGCTTGCCTCTGTTCAGCTTGTCTATAGATATACCTTATGCCAGGGTAGTCTGCCTCTGCTGGGCTGTGCTGCTGGCAAGTCCAGCCATTAGCTCTTGCTCTCTGGCCCAAAGCTTGAATACTAGTAGATCAAGATTGCAAGCCCATCAGCCCACAGCTCCTCGGCTTTAGTTTCCCTCAATCTATAGTCCAGTTAGGGGAGCATGGTGAACACAGAGAAGGCATGGCCCATCTGGCTTCTGTGGGACCCCAGGAAGAGTAAGAAGGTGTTTACGTATTTGTGGTGAGGTACTCAAGTAAGTTAGTGAAGGATGGTTGGGTCAAGCAAACCATCTTGCCAGGACATTCTCTTTCCACAACAGTGATCAGTGGCCAGGAAGGCATTATGCCAAGATGTGAGGAGTGGCGAGGGGCAGCCCAGGCTCCTGAAGGACGGCCCATTGGAATAGCGGGGTGCTAAGGGTAGAGCTTACACCAGGCTCCTTGAGCCACTGGAATAGCGGCGCCGGAGCAGCAGGGAGCCTGGTGGGCAGAACTGATGAGGGTGGTTGTATGGGGGTGGGGGTGGGGGTAGTGGGGGCTGGTGGATGACCTTAACTGGGGAGCCTGGACCACGCAAGGGTGTGGAGCCACAGGAATCTGAGGAGGATGAGGCATAGCAGGACAGAGCCTGGCTCAACAGGGGCTCCATGCGGGCCAAGCAGGGTTTGTCCAGGACAATGACCTTGACAATTTGCTGGCACTGCACCAGGGTGCCTGGGGGTGTGGGTGGCGGCAGCTGCGGCGGCGGCAGCGGTGGGGGCTGCTCCCTCAGGGGGCTAGGCTGTGGGTCTGGCAGCAACGGTGGTGGTGATGTTGGTGGTGGCGGTGGTGGCTCTCCCCTCTCGACCCCCAACCTGGGGCTGTGCTGGGACGTTTGGAGCCTGTTGTGAATTGATACCTAGTTTAGAAACAGCCAGAGAAGCGTGAAATGTTACCACTAATTCCCAGCTGCCAGGGCTGGCCACCCAAGCCTCCCAGGGCCTCCCTTCAGACCTCTCCTGCCTACCAGGATGCTCTTAGCCTGGGGTAGACCCCATGCTGGTCTCTCCACTCAACAGGGAAACTGCTTTTAAACTCTGGAGTTATATGGAGATAGCCTATGACAGCCACGGTCCAGTCCTTCAGACCCCAGGTTCTTCATCTGTGAGATGGTTCCCCAGGGCAAATTCCTCCCTATGTACTCTCTAACCCCTGAGCTTGAGAACTAGTCCATCCTCCTAGTGGTCGCATGGGGTGTGATTAAGGAGGAAGCCTTATCATTTAAATTACCATCAAGGTGCCTGAGCCCAGGATGCCAGGGGACCTGGCCCCCTACAACCCCCCAAGGCCATGACCCCTGCATCTGAGAGCTGCTGAGACAGTCAAGGACAGGGCCAAGTCCTCATCACCTTCCTCTCCCGTCTGGTCTTGGTTAGAGCTGCTTGTTATGGGGCAGAGAGATGGAGAGCTCCTGTCTTGATTCCTTGCATGGTGTCCCAGACAGATTGTTTGTAAGGGTGTAATGAGTTTGGATCAGAGTTGCTGCTCAGGCTCAGTACCTGCAGCAGCAGCAGCCTTTCCTTTCCCACAGACATGGGGAGGGGGCATTGTCTCTGAGTCCCCAGCTAACAGGCTTCCAGGTGCTGGGGTTTCTCACCCAGAGAAGCACATTAACATCAAAGTGGATACTGGTGGTTGCACATCCTTGACTCCTGCCTGCGAATCAGAGAGCCTGGTGACAGGCCCATGCTCCTTCAGATGGCTCTAAGAAGAGGCACCCACTTTTGCCATGTGGGCCCTGATTTCTCCCTTCAGACTCCCACTCACGGTCTGTCCCTGGTGCTGGGACCTTTCTTTAGAGCCCCACCATGCTCATGTCCATCTGCCTCTGTCTGGGGTATCAATAACTCTTCTACTAAACTCCTTACCCCACAGCAGTCTGTCCCCCCATGAACCTGTGTACATTTCACTCATGATAGGCCTAGGAGTAGAAATCACCTAGCTTCATCTTGTTAGCAGAAGAGGACACAATGGGAGGAGAAAGATTTAATTCTTCATCCTCTTCTAATTCGCCCCCTCCGTCTCCCTAGCTGGTAGCCATGACACCATCATCCTCCCCAAACACGTGGGCCTTCTCGGGGTGACTAGGACCCTTCTGTCTGAAGATGTTTTCTGCTGTGCCTGTCTGTTCTCAGGTACCACGCTGTAGGGCCAACTTCTCAGGGCACAGAAGGGGATGCTGAGGCCACAGGGGAGAGGACCTTATCCCAGGCTGGGGCCAGAACAGCTCACACTGTGTCAGAACCCCAGATCAGCATTTACCTGTCCTGTTTATTGCCTAAAGGTATAATTTCAGATCTCTTTCCTAGACTTGGGCAGTCGCCCTTGCCCAACACATGTTCCCCTCAAGATTCTCAAGCCCCGGCACCATCCTCTGCCTGCCCTCATCTTCTTTTCCCTGTCATCCTCGTTTTCCATCCTGGCAGCATTGCCCGGGCCTGAAATCACCCTCGATGAGGTGCTCAGAGTCCTTTGCTGTTGATGCACACAGCCTTCAGAGGGCATGGCCAGTGTCTCTGTCCTCTCTGGGGATGTCACAGGCAGAAGACCCATGTCACCACGGCTGATGCGAGGCCTAGGCTAACCTCATCCCTACTTGTTTCTGAGCAATTCCCCAGAAGCGGCTTGAGACAGCCTGACCAGCCTCACCCTCTCTGCCTGCCAACCCCCGCCTTACAGGCACCCTAGGTCTGGCGCACCAATACTGGGCTACCCAATTTAGGGCTAGTGCGCCTTCCTTCTCTTTCTTCCCCAGCTGCTCCTACATAGCCCTCAGCTGGCACACAGTATGCACTTTCCTCTACATGCCAGTCCCACCCCTTTAAGACTCAGCAAATTGAGAGAGAGAGAGAGAGAGAGAGAGAGAGAGAGAGAGAGAGAGAGAATGAACATGGGTAGCAGTCAGAATAGCTCAGAGAAGATGGAAGAGTGCCTGCCATGGGGGCTTGGCTAAGCAATGCCGGAGGAGAGGGAGCTAGGGCCAAGCCGAGAGGAGGCTATGGGGTGGCCAGGTTGCCTCTGCTTAGGGGAGCAGAGGCTGGCAGGATCCCTGGAGCTAGCTGGAGGGGTGGGGCAGCCTTGCAGATAGCCACATGACCCCTTTGGGCAGGTAGGAGGAAAGATGGGCATCATATGGCTGGGCCTCCCTGGGTAGTCCCAAGAGGATGTGATGGAGGGTTGGTGGTTAGGGTTATCTGCAAGGCTGAGAATGGGCAGCTGCGGGAAGATGCGGGCGCAGGGCAGGGGATGGAATACCCACCCTGGGGGCTGGTCAGCTGCTGGGGCGGGAAGCTCCTCCGGGTAAAGGTGCCTCCTCCAGAAACACGTGGGGGGTGGGGTGCGGGGACAGAGAGAAACTGAACTCCCAGGTATCCTGCGGCTCCCCAGGGCTTGGCAGGCAGCTGGGTGGGCTTCTCCCTCACATCTAGGGGAGCCCTCCTGCTAGTGGGTGGGAGAGGACTGTCTATGAGCAGCTGGTGGTCCTCAAGGCCTGACAGCCATGGAGAGGGTCTGAATAGGAGGCAGTGCACGCTGCCTCCAGGGGCCCGCTTTGGGTCTGGCAGGAGCCAGCTGTTAACTTCTAGGTGCCCTTGTGGCTTGGAGATGGCAGCCTCTCCTCCAGTGAGGAGGGTCTTCAGCTTTATCAGCTCATCCCCCAAACCGTGGCATCTCAGCCCTGTTCTGCCTCCCTTTCTCCTGGGCTCACCCCACGCCACGGCCAGCTTTTCCAGAGACCATGTCTCCAGGGAGAAATTCCTTCTCGCTGTCTCAACCCCACTCCTCCGGTTTCCCCAGGAGGTATCCAAATGTCCCTAGGAGTGATCATGGGGGACTTTGGGAGCGAGCCCAGGCTCCCTGTTAAGGGAGCGTGTGTGTGTTGGGGGGCTTAGAAATGGATCATTGAGCTTCTGATACAGCACGTGTTGGGGGGGGTACTGAGCAGTGTGTTCCGGAAGTGGGTGTGCAGAGAGCATGGAAGGGAGGGCCTCGGAGGGTTGTGGGTTCATCTCCCTAGGCTGGTCTGGGAGCTGGGCCCTGGAGGGCAGTGGGCTGGGTTGGCTGGCTGGGGAGCAGTTTGGCAGTGCTTGTGGCTTAACTAGGCGCTGGAAGGATGGAGTTACCCATGCTAGCAGTAACTTTTAATTGTATCTCTTGAAATTGGTAAAATGGTGAGTCGGGCTGGGGAGGCATTGATTAATACCTGAGAAGAGAAACAACAGAGACGGTGAGAAGAGGGACAAGGGGTCACAGGATCACTCACCTGGATGCCACCAGGCTTCCACTTACCTCCCCCGAGCTCTCCCTCTCCGCTGCTTTCTCGCTTGCCATGGCTTCCCTTTTGGCTTTGAATGCAAACAGCACAGAGCTCATTCTCCACCAGTCCTGCCTGGAACCCTTGGCCCTCCTCCTCCCCATCCGGTATCTCTGCCCCTAGTGGTGTTCGCAGCAAGACTGTAGATGCCACACACACTCCACCAGGGTGCTGCCTGGCATAGCAGGCTGGGTAGCAGGAGCCTCATTCAGCCACTTAGTAGCTGTGCCATTTTGGGGAGAGTGCTGCACCTTTCTGGGCCTCTACAGACTTAGAAGCCTCTGGAATTCCTTCTGAAATTCGCACCCTGAAGTCATAGTCTCCCATGCCAATACAGTCTGGGAAAGCTGGCTTTTCAGTGGGTCCTGATTTGTGGGCACCATGTAAAATCTGCCTCGGTCCACGATAGGTTCCTCCAAGGAGGGGCTGTTATTTGCTATGGTCACTGTGACTCAGGGGAATTGTGAGGATTTGAGGGTCTAAATCCACACAGCACACCCACCACAGTGCCTGCCATCCATGGAGCTGCCGAGAGCCTGTTACTAAGATTATAGCTTCTCCCCATCTGATATGCATCAGGGACCCTGTAGACCCCCAGAATGCCTTGATGACCCTTGCTAAGTTCTTCTGAAGCTTAGCCCCTTGAGTTTCCCACTCCCTGCCCCCAGCATGGCAGTTTTCAACCCTGTGCTTCTCAAGGAGCAAAGGGAACTACACAGTCAAGGGCACCATGGGCAAGACTGTAGAGATACACATCCAGATCTGACCAGGGCTTGCAGCTCCCACAAGAGAAACTGGAAGAATGAAAAATCTCAGCTGAGAACTGGTGCTAAAATCCAGGCAGCCCTGAAAAAGAGCCATGACCCGCACCCTGAGCCCTTATAGAGTAAAAGAGGGCCATTGGTTCAGGTAGATGGAGAGTTACGGTAGCATATAGACGACAACTCAGAGAGATACTTTCTATAGCACAGAGCTGAAAACCTTGCTGGTAATGGGAATGACATGTCTTGGCTGGTGCAATCAATCCCTGTGATGCTGTCTATCCCTAGTCTGGCCATAGGACTAGCTGTAGAGGTGTGGGGACTGACCTGAGCCTGAGGATGCTCAGTGCTCACACTATAAGCTTTGAGTGTGGGGTGTGACACTGAGTGGACAAGCTAATGCCCAGGCTGTGTGTGGGGTTTCTGGGTATCCCCTGTTCTTCTAATTTCTCTTTAGGAGGGGGCTGTGGGGGGGGAGGGGCAAAGCCCACCTCCTACGATTCCTGCCAGTGGGTAAAACTGAGGTGGCTGACAGAAAGGATAGAGTCAGGCTGGGGTAAGCAGGCTTTCAGGGCTGAGCAGAGGGACAACTAAGCCCTAAGGTCATTTCTACTCCACTCGCCTAGTGGGGAAATTTAATCTGATGAAACCATTTAAGAAACAGAGTTTGAGGCTCATCTGGGTAGAAGCCAGGACATCAGGGCTCTTGGCCTGACTCCAAGGGCAAGTGGAGACAGCCCTGCACTTTGGGACAATTTACAAACTGGATGTATTTCTCTGTCACCTTTTCTCCACCCAAGCTAAGGACTAAAGGTTAAAGACGGAAGCCTGGGACTGCTCCATGGAAAGAAAGAGATGGAGGAACAGCATGCCCCACCCAAAGCCTCCAGAGCCAGGTGCAGGACTGTGGTGGCCTGTTCGTGGGCTGGGTAAGGGCAGAGCCCAGTCTCACCTGTGGGTGATCCTTGCTTTGACTGGGGGTCCCCCTGGGCTCCAGCAGACCTTACAGAGGGTGCCTTTGTTCCCTGCTGCTTCTCCAGTTCCCCTAAAGAAGGGAGAATCTGTGAACAGAGGTGTCCCCCTCACCCGCCTGGAGCCCCTGGGAGAGCAGAAGGGAGGAAGGAGGGCCCTTTCCTGCCCACGCTGACAGGGACTTCCCGCTGAGCATTGAGATCCAGTTAAATCTCTCTGGGAGTTGTATCTGTGAGTGGTGTTGGCAAGATTTGCTTGACTGCCAGAGGGACCATGAGAGACTGGTGTGGGACAAGGAGGCAGATGGCTGGAGTTGACACCCTACACTGATGGTTCTTAGGTACAGTATCTAGCGTGCTCTGCCTCGCTTGAGGAGACAGCTGGGCCCACATCCCAATGTCATTAGGAAGATTACCTGAGGTAAGACACGCAGAACAAGGCCTGACTTGGGCAAGTGTTCCACGAATTAGCATTAGGACAGTGTGCAAGAAAATGCTGCATGTGGTCCCTAGGCACAGTTGGTGACATCCATGTTTACCTAGCAGGATTATCCCCCTCGACAACCCCAGCTGCTGAGTTTCCTGCAGGGTGTGTGGTGTTCCCCCAAGGGGTAGATTCCATAGCATGTGTGGCTGGGACGTATTTCAGTTGGTCCTTCACCAGAGCCTCCCTGCACTGCCAACTAGCCCGCCTGTTCTCCCAGTTCTAGGGAACTGCTCGTTGCCATCCTTGTAGATTTGACAGGTATTATTAAAGTGTTCTCTCAGCTTCTTGGCTCCATGGGACATGACTCAAGTGTGCTTTATTAAAACTATCCACTTGGGTTCCATTCTCTGTTTCTTTGGCTGTCTAGAATCCAGGGATACTGAACAGGAAGTGTCCAGACCAGCAGTTTGTCCTTGTTGCTGGAACCATGCCATCCATCATTCTTACTGAGTTAGTTGCTTGCTGGCCCAAGAGGGCCCTCCTGGTTTTGGAGGGCTTAGTGCCATAATTACACATGAATCTAGAGAGCCTGAGTATGATGCCCATTGCCACTCGCTGGGAGAACTGGACTCCCTTCCACAGCTCTGCTGGCCTCAGTTTCCTTGCTTATGAGAGGATAAGAATAATGTGCACACATGGGGTGTTGCAGGGATTAATTAGTGGGTTCTGTCACCTGCCCAGCGCCAGGTGGGTAGCAGGTACTTAAACGGTGGCCACTGGTGGCTTCTGTTTACCTCTTTCTGACTCATTTCCTCTCCTGCCTGCCTCAGTGGGGAATCCTCTTCTGTACTCTGTTACTCCACTTTGTCTTCATCTGAAGACTGAGAACCAGTGCTCTGACTACGTTCCTTCCAGCTTTCTGGTCCCCAGGAAGCTGTGGAAGGCGTTTTCTCTCCCGCTTGATATAATGGACTCTGACCAGGACTGCACCTCTCTACTGCTTTGAGAAAGGACTTCCCGGATGCCCTGGGGCTAGAAGAAAGGTACCTCCCTCAGTACAGCCCAGCCAGGTGGCCAGTGGCTCTCTAAGCAATTGGAGCCTTTTGTGACATTCTGACCAGGAGAAAAGTAAATCCATTTCAAGGCACACCTTTGAGAATGTACAAGAACAAATAGCCACCCTGGGTCCTCTATGCCACTAGTCCGATCCCTGAAAAGAGTTTGTGACATTTCTGAGTCCAAATGGACCAGCATCATACAAACTAGCATGTACTTGATGACTGCACCCCCTTGCCAAGGAGCATCCTGTGCTCTGGGTTTTATTTTAGCCCAATTTTGAGTTATTTTCTTAGGAGAGTATACACAGAACCTCTGATTTCAGTCTCAATAGAAAGACTGTGAGGTGAAGCATTGGACTCAACTGTATATGCCATGTCTGCCTGTGTTAGCACTGGTTACCTTCTCAAAGGTGACAAAACAGCCACCTTGCAGGCTACTGCGAACAGAAGCAGAATTCAGCCCCTGGTCTCATGGATCTGCTCTGCCTGGATCAGCTGCCTGGGCTGTTCTGGTCAATGCAGAAGTGTTCTAGGTGAGAAAGGCCCCTGTGCACCCCACATGGCTGGCAAGTGTGCACATTCATGTGTGTACTCTGAGAGGTAGGGCTCAATTTAGCTGTGAAGCAACCCCACATTGGGATGGGATGTTGCCGCGATGTTAGGGGTGGGGTGTGGGTGTGGGTGTGGGTGGGGATCAGGCTGGGCACGGAAGGCATGGCAGTTCTCAGGAGGCAGAGGTAGGTGTGTATGCAGGCTTCCTCTACCTTTTGGACCCCATCATCTGCCTTAGGAACTGGGGCCCATCCTTACACTCTATCCGGATCTGCTCCAGCTCTGTCACCTCGGCAATGGACTCCTTCAGGTCCTCCACAAACTTCTGCATCTCATCGGAGCCAAGGGCGCAGAAATGCAACACCTGCTTCTTCTCAGAACCGGCGACTGGAGTTGCCAGCGTGATGCCGTGGGAGTAATCTGGAATCCAGCCACACCCCGCGGTGAGCACGTGCAGTAGGGAAGCTGGGGCAGCCAGGTTCAGGGCAGACTATGGTTTCAGGGAAGCTCCCATCCTCCCAGTCCCCAGGACTCACACTCGTTCTCAAAGAGGTGAAAGCGCATGCCTAAGAGGCCCACTGCCTTGCAGAAGGTGTAGGTGAAGGAGCTCTTCTTCTTGGGGCACAGCTTGAGAATCTGCTCAGGGGAGGGACAGAAACAGATGAGGGGGCTTCTGTAAATACTGTGTGCACACAGGCAGGCACCAGCGCCCACAGACATTGTGAACACCGTCAACACACAAAGATGCACACCTGTGCACACCAGGCACAATCACCCCCCCCCATACTTGGCACAGTACTCATGTGCCGTCCCTGCTTAAAAGCCACTCGAGCCCATCACTTCTGCATTAGAAGCCCTGGCCTGTAAGTCCCCCCCAGATCCAGACTCTGCCCCATGCCAAGTCCTATGGCAGCCATTCCCACCCCCCCCCCAGCTTTCTGCACAGCCAGATTACTCTCCTTGTCTCCTTATTTAACACAAATGCCCCTTAGAAAGTGTCCTTTCAAAAATCCCATTTAAACCCACAGACTAACAGCAAATGCCCGAGAGCCCCTTATACTCTGTTCCACCACAGCTTCATAGACTTCGTAGTACTCCCCCCATTGGGTACGGTCTCATTCATTTGTTTTCTTTCGTTTTTTTCTCTCAGTTTTTGTTTCTGCCTAAAAGGAGAGAACAGCTCACCGGTAGCTCAGGTATATAAACTTATATTTTATTTAGTAGCTCTTATGAGATGCAGAAGGACAGCTGTGACAGAAAGCCCTTCCCTCGAGAGGCTCATGTGATTGGGCAGGAAGACAGCTAAGGAGAAAACATTTCTACCCACCCAACAAACCAAAACAAGGCAAGGAAAGAAAGGGGTAATTTCAGAAACTTGAGGGTGTTCGGAAGGAAGCAAAGCAGGGTTAGAAATAGAAAGTGCTTGGGCAGACTGCCTTGCTTGTGCAAGAGGCCACCCAGGGAGGCCGCATTCAATTAGAGACCCCCTTGAAGAGCGGGAGATGACCACACCCAGAGGAGCTTTGGAGGGGAAGGGGCCATCAGAAAAGAGGTCTGGCAGGTGGGAGGCAGCATCTGGGGCCAGGGTGTTAGAGTAACCCAGGGTGTGTAGCAAATGAGCTCAGAGACCACTGGGGTTGGGGAACCCTGGGGAGAAGAAGCCCGGTAGAGGGGAAGACCCTGATGCACACTCCAGAAAGGCATGGAGGCTCTGTGGAAGTGAGGGAGACAGGAGGGACATGGCATTTTAACATCCTGTACTATACAGACATATTTGTACTCCATACTGCAGAAAGGAGCCAGCATGTGTATGTTATCACTGGCTGTTCACACACAGGTATCTGAGTTAAGCTCCCCCTCCTAAACCCCATGCCCCTGCGGGAATACAGTTAATACAGGCAGTCACTAACTAGATTCTGTTTCAATGAGTGCCTGAGCCTAAATTTCTACCATGCGAGGCAAGAGGCTAAGGGGTGGGAACAAAGGAAGCAGGGTCACCACAAATCCCCCAAGTGGCTGCCTGACGGGGACGGGGGGGGGGGGGCGAGACCAAGCCCCAGAAGGACTCAGTGGTTTCGCTGCCCCTCCCATTCCCCTATATAGCCTGCTGGGAGGAGATTGGATGGAAGACAGGGTTTAAGATGCTAATCCACTGTCTTCCAGATTATCATCTCTGTGAACAAAGCAGTTTTAAGATTCAGTTTCCACCTCTTCTCATTGGTTCTGCCAGTGACAGGCACCAAGTGCTCCTGTGTTCTGCTTACAGAAAGAGGGCCTGAGAGTCGCTGGGCCAGAATGTCAGGTGGGAAGAGCTAGAGAGTCCCTGGGCCAGAATGTCAGGTGGGAAGAGCTACAGGTGCTCCTGTGGGACCCTGCAGTGGTTTCCATGGGACTCACGGAAAGAGAAGGCCAGAGAGAACAAATCTGTGGGAGCTCACCACCCCCGCCTGCTTCTTGGCACTTGGGACAATTCCTGGCGCACTGGGATGGATTAAAGATTTATTTGTGGGACACTTGTTTTCAGAGAGAAACACACCATACATGCACATGCTCTCTCTCCAGCCTCTCCTTGGGACCAGGGACTGTGGCCCTCTGCTGACTTTCCAGGCAGGGATGTAATGTCAATACGGTGTGCCTTGCCCCGGGTTTCTGTGCCACAGAGAGGCAGGTTGTCTGGCTGGGGTCCCGCTCATTTTCACTGTCTCTGTGCTTCAGATTCATGGCTTATCAAGCAGGGACTGACTTATCCCCCTTAACTATAGTCTTGGTCCGCCTGCTCAGTGCCTCCATGCGTAGCCTTGCCCTGCCCAGCCCCAGTAGGCAGGGACTCAGGACAGCAGCAGCTTCAGCTCTCCCCTCCCCAGCCCTGGCCTGTGTGCTCACCACCAGCAGATCGTTGAAGAGGAACACTTCTCTCTGGTGCGCGGCCTGCTTCTGGAGCTTGTTCACATCGGTCACCTCAAAGAGCCGGCTGCAGCAGACCAGGCGGCGGTGTGGCATGGACAGCACCTGGAACTCACATAGGGCTCTATATGAAGCGCTAGAGACCCCAGGGCCCTCCCTTCATCACACCTCTGGGGCAGCAGATCTGAAGAGGGGGTTCATTATGCTTGGGTAATGAGATCATGGGATGGGGAACAGAAATTGAAACAAGCCTCCAGAGTTTTCAAAATCTGCCAGCCTGTCCCCCTCTATGACCATGCATGTGTGAAAGCCTTTTCTTTACTGCACACCCAAATACAAGTGTGCAAGGGAGAGGGGATTATAGGGACCCCAGAATCTACTCTAGTAGCTAAAATATCAACTGGCTTGTAGAGCAGACAAGCGCTGAGTCCTCAACTGCAGAGGCTCTGAAGTGAAGGTCCTTCCTGCACAGTTCACAAGCAGAGCTCCAAGGCATGCTCCAGTTGGGGGATAGGAACCTGGCCTGCCTCACCTACAGCTAGAGTAAGGTGCCAGGAGCACAGTGTGCCACAGAGGATGCCAGCTTTAAAACTCACTGCACATTAGAATACATTGTTTGGATCCAGGTTGCCACAACCTACAGTCTAGGTAGCTCATTTTTGTGCCTTCTACCCATTAGGGCCATCCAGGAATGTCTGTCCTCCACTGTTTCCTATGAGGGCATCCTAAGGTTTCTCAACTGGTCGTCCACAAGCTTAGATCACTGGCTGGTCCTTTCTAACATCTCACCCTAGTAACAGCAGCTGGTGGTAATGTGATGAGGCAGTTATGCAGAGAAAGAGGATGCCGTTCCTGGCACACAGCACAAACTCCATCAGTGACTCACAGAGAAATGTCTTTGAGAAAGGGAACAGGGAGCCTGGGGAGACGTCGGGAAGGACAGGACAGGGAACAGGAGATGGCTGGTTGGGTAGCCAGCCATGGAGAGGAGGTCAAGAGCTGTGCAGAGTGCTGTTTCACATGGATACTTACTGTCTTCATGCCCACAATGGACTTCTCCACCTTGGTAACATATGTGACGTGGTCCTCATTGGATTTGAGCTCCTTCTGCTGGATCCTTTCATAGATGCCTACCACCAGCTCTCTGGGGATGTCAGCACCATCATCCACACCTATCAACGTGGTAGGAAGGGCACCAGGGCATCAGACAAGAGGGACAAGGTTTCCCTCTCCAGCGGAGCACCAGGAAGGTGGCATTGGTTGTGTTTTGTTTCTGACCTAAAGCTTTTAACAACTGGTTCTCCAGTCCCACTAAAGGAGAGACACACGTTTCAGCCATGTCTGCTAACGTCCTCTGCTCCCACCTCCTAGGCCTCTTTCCTGAGGTCGCCACATTCCCACTAAACATCTCTGCTTCCGCACGAGTATTGTCTTCTGTTAGCTTGCCTTGACCTCACTCAGTGTCTCCCCAAGAGCATGCAGATCACCTGTCTTGTCTCTTTGGGGTCTTTTCTCTCTGGGTCGTCCTCTCCCCTTTAGCAGGGGACATGGTGTCAAGAATGGGTACCATGGAGCGGTGGAATGAGTGATAGGTGTCTTCCCTCGCTGGGAGTGGAAGAGCTGAGCAGGACACAAAGAGGCGGTTGATGCCTGGAGGTGGCACAGACAGTGGACCTCTCTGCCTATTCCCCAAATGTTATACACTGGTAACATTCAGAGGGCAAAAGGGTTACCGGATGGAAATAAAAAGCAGTGTGATCGTGGGAATGAAGAGTGAGGGAGAAAAAGTGAGAGGTAAGGCTGAGGAACAGCTTCCAGAAAGCCAGCCAAGACGTGTGTGTATAGAAAACTCCCACACACAGTAAATGAAGTAGGAAGCTCACACCTGAGTTACAGGAGTTCAAGAGAGAGCGATAAGAATGTGCAGAAGGTAAGTGACCAGTACACTGCACTGAACTGCTTCTGTGCCCATAGCTTTGCTCCAACCAAAGTATTCCCAGAACTGCATCTGTCCCAAACACATGCAGTTTTCCCCCCTTGTCTTCATTCTCTAAACAATACAGTATAACAACTGTTTTCATAGCATTTAAATTGTATTGGGCCTTAAAATACTCATCTAGAGATGACAGAGTATAAAGAGAGAGAGAGAGAGAACTTGAACACTCAACAGGGTCCTGGAAATAATTCCTTGCAAACATAGAAGGATAACTATGAATCAGAAAACTTTACACAGCTGGGCATGTGTTTTTAGATTAAAATGTTTGGCCCAAAACTACAGTGGATGAAGAAAAGCTTATCATTGTGAAAAATTTCTACATAAAGGCAGCCAAAAGACCCCAGAAGCTTTCACGTACAGAGGAAAAATGATGTTCCAAAGGCCAGGAACTGGATGGCCGAGCAGTACTTCAGCCACATCTAACATCTAACCTATGTATTTCCAGGCTGGGATTCTGTTCCAGTTAGCTCCCAGACACATGTGAAGGCAGAAGAAGGTAGATTCACAATGCTTTACCGCTTTGTCTCCCATGTGTCCTTTCTTTGGAAAACAACTAAAATGAGGACACTGTGTGACGTCCAGCTGTGTGATGGTAACACTGACAAGGAGATGAAACACCATGCAGATCTAAGAGGTTGGCATTTAGGATATGGTCAGATGTTTTAGTGGTGGAAACATAGGAAGCCAAATGGAAAACAAAGACAGGTACCAACTCCAAGGGAGTTGGAAAAACTGTAGCCATGATACTCTCAAGATTCAACTTTGGGCTGTGTTCACTTGGCTTTCCTACCCCGACTCTGTTTTTAGTGGTGGTTCATGAAAAAGTAGGAAAAAAAAACTCTATGTGATAGAATTTAAATAATGCTTAAAATCAAAAATGAACACAGTATTTGTACTGTGTCATCACATTTCTGTATCTCAGGGAGTTGACTAGGGTCCTTGACAGCATTAGGCAAGATAATCCCAAGCTCAGGACAGCGTCTCAGGTGAAACTCTTGTCATTTTTATACATCTTTACATAGTCTGTGTTTATAACAAGGGATAGGAAGAAAGAAACAGCATGTCATTTATTGATATGAGCGGAACACTAGACACATAGCCAACAGGCTGGGGATGTAGCTCAGTGGCAGATGGCTTGCCTAGCATTCAGAAGTCCCTGATTTCTATCCCAGCACCATAAAATAAATCAATAAACAACTAAAAACTATTGAAAGTGTGGCTCAACGGAATGCCAGTGGTAACAGGGCAGGCTCTTTTTTCTTTTTCTTTTTCTTTAATGAACCTTGTAGAATTATTTTACTTTATTGAGTACATAATGCATAACTTTGATTATTTTTTGTTTTAATTTTTGGAGGCAGGATATTATTCTACAACCCAGGCTGACCTTGAAGTCACTCCATAGCCCAAGCTGGCTTTGAACAAGCAGCAATCTTCCTGCTTTATCCTCCTGAGTGCTGAGATTATAGGTGCAGTATCACTCCTGGCACTTGGATTTTTTTTTTAATGCCCAAAGCTATCCACATTACAAACATTATATGCTGGTAGCTTTGATCTAGTCCCTGTGAGAGGTGAATGGTAGCAATTAGAAAGGTTTCCCTGGCAGGTACTATCAAGTGACCTGAGAGGCTGAAATCAAGGAACTCAGAACTGGAAAGCCTTATTCCCAGTCCTTTTCCTTGTAAGTGATGAAGTGAGAAGGGCTGGTCCCACCCAGACACCAGTCCAGTGCTAACGGCCTGGAGCTTACCCAGTGGGGATGGTCCACAGTACACAGAAGGCAGGAGGCATTGCTATAGGGCCTTGCTACTTTGTATAGGGCTGTGGTATCTGGAGACTCTCCCAGCCTGCTAGGGGTGGCTAGGTCCTCAGGAACAAATAACATCTACAGTTAGGGTGCACTTTCACAGAATTAACATGAACAGGACCAGGCCACACCGTGCAGTGTCCTTACCCTACCTACCCAGTGCAGCTTCTTACCTCGGAGGTTTCGGATAAAGTCTTCCAGCATCATCTTCCGATCAGGCTTGATGTTGGGGCTGTACATGTCGGTGTTGAGAAGGATGATGGCAAAGGCCAGGATGAAGATAGTGTCTGGGTTGTGGAATTGCTGCACCACCTCGGGGTTGCACATGCAGTAGCGCTGGCTGTGGGGGGCACGGGGCAGGACCGTGAGCTCCCCAGCCCCAGCTCTTGAAGAGTCTGGGGACCAGGGAGATCACTGGCTGACCATCCCCCAATACCCACCTCCCATATGTGCTTAGTACAATGGGCTGGCTGTAGGTGAGTGGGGAACGTCTATTAGAGGGTCCCATGTGGCTCCCAGCTTGGAGGATTCACTAAAGGATTCTGTTCTTGTTTCTTGCAGCCCACTGTCCCACCTATACGAGAAGGGCTTCACCCAGCTCAATATCTGAGTCCAGAATCATGGCAGCTTTTCTTCACCTCTCTGTTTCCCCGGGGTCAGGGCTGTGTGGAGGATCAGAGAGAGGAGGTGGGAAAGGGTTCTCACCTGAAAGCCTCTATGAGTCGCTCTACCTTCTGGGCTTCCCCCTGCACACGGATGTGAGCTTGAAACTTCCTCAGGGCCTCGTCCAGCTCCATGTTGGAAAAGTCCATTTCATCTACCACACAGCTGAGGGCAAGCAGGAGGGGCTTGTGAGTAAGGTCAGCCCCCCTCAACTCCTCTGGAGCTGTGGGGTGAGGTGAAGCCACCCTGGAGGGGGGGGCGCTGGCTTGCTTCTAACCAGGAGAGAATGGAGGAAGAGTCTTACAGCTTTGCTTACCCCTCCGGGGTCTCCTCCGAATAACCCAGGAAGACAGCAGTCTCCTGCCATCCTTTATCTTATTCAGCAGCCCCTGGAAGGCAAGCTATTACTGCTGTCTCTGTCCCACAGCAGAGTAACTGAGGCCTAGAGTGATGGACGTTTGTGGAATATTTGTTTAACTATGCAAAGATGTCTTGCATTTGCTTAATTAGGTACAGATGCGTTGCTGTTTTGCCTTGTCTGCCTAAGACAGCTGATTGGTCTAATAAAAAGCTGAATGGCCAATAGCAAGGGAGGAGGTATAGGCGGAACTTCCAGGCAGGGAGAATAAGTAGTCGGAGAATAAGTTAGGGGAAATAAAAGAAGGAGGAGAAGGAGACAGAGGGAGAGAGGGAGATGCCAGGGGCCAGTCAGACAGACAGACAGACAGACAGACATGGAGGAAGCAGGAAAGCAGGTCATACAAAATGAAGGAAAGGTAAAAAGCCCCAGTGAAAGAAAGGTAAAAAGCCCCGTGGCAAACATAGATGAATAGAAACTAGTTAAATTAAGTTGTAAGAGTTAGTGGGACAAGCATAAGCTAAAGGCCAAGCTTTCATAATCAACAAGTCTCTGTGTCTTTATTTGGGAGCTAGTTAGCAGCCTAAAGAAAATGCCAACTATGATGAGCTGGTGCCCAGTACCACCAAGAGTAGTGGAAGGCTGAGCTCAGGCCTTTCTGTTCTGGATCCAGGTTCTCTCTGAGCCCCATAGATCTGATGGTCAAACAACACTTGGAAATGGGACGAGCCAGGCATGGTGGCGCATACTTACAGTCCTAGCTACTTAGAACATTGAAGCAGAAGGATAATAAATGATTCTACCTCGGAAAAAAATGGATGGAGATAAATGCTAGACAGCATATATCCTATCAAGACTGATTAGGTGCCCCTTTCTCCACACTAGGGTCTCCAAGTGGGCGAGTCTTTCTAGCACCCCTTTTTTCTCAGGCTGTCTGGAAAGGACAACACCTACACAGAGTGTTTCCCCTGTTTGACCAAACCCATCACTTCCTTCTTGGGTGCTCTACTCCAAGGGTCTTGTGTGGGCTGATAGGAATCTGGGCATGGCCATGCTGCAGATCTGATCTTTCCAACATTAGACCTTCCTGCCGAGAGAGGCTTATCATGATGTGACTGGTAGGTGCCCACAGGCTCTCAGAGCTGATGGCTGTCATCTCTGTCACATGCCCCATCGTAGTTACCTCCCTATTGGTTCCTTCACAGCCTGCCCCTTGTTTCCTCAGTTAGCCGGGCAGACATCATCACAGCACAATGTGGGCATAAGTCACCTTGCCCTTCAAGGGTGCCCTCACATAGCTCAGCATCCAGCACTCCCAACAAGGGCTTATCACACATCTGCAGAGTGGCCAGCTGAGGTGCAGACAGGCTCTGAGCACAACCCACCTCTCCTATGATCTCGGAAGACCAAGAGATCCCCAACTCTATTGCCAGTTGTCATGTGAAAGCAAAGAGAGGTTCCAGGAAGCAATGATCTGGGCATGGAGGTGTGTGGACTCTGCCACCCCTCTGAGGGGGGAGTAGGAAGAGGAAGTGAGGTCCGACCCCAGAGAGTGCTAAGGAGGGAGGGTTGAGGGGGGCTAGGTCCCTTCCTCTTTCTCCTCCCTGCCTTGGGTAAAGCCATAGCCATCCTCAGCTGAGTTCACTGGGCTCTCTAAGGCTAGTCTCAAGCTTGTCTGGATTGGTTCATGGATGGGGCAGGAAGAGCATGAAGGCAAAAGGCTTGCCAAGCCTGAAAATCAGTCTGGAGCAGAGAAGGGCACCTGGGTGGCAGATCCTCTATACCCACCCAGGTAGACAGCACTCTGGTTGCTCACTGGCTTCTGCTCTGCACTTTGTGAGGGAGCACCATGTGTGGGTGCCCATGGCTCAGCCCAGGCAGGAGCCGGCATCAAGCCCCATAGTGCTGCTCTCCTGGGAAAGGAGACGGATGTGCAGCAGGGGGTGCAAAGACAGACAGACAGAGCAGGTGCAATACCAGGGGGCGGAGCCCAAGTCAGAGCCAGAGATGCGATAGAGCAGGTGTGGTGTGAGCCCTGTAGTCAGAGGCACAGAGGGGGCCAGGGAAGGCCAACGGAGAACAGAACAGAGAGAGAGAGACAAAGAAGGAAAGGACTATTGGAGGAGAGAGGAGAGAACAAGAGGAAGAGACAAGAGAAGAAAGGAGCAGACAGAGGAGGCAGAGAAATAAAGACAGGATAAGGAAGACGCCATGTGTTCAGTAAGGGGCCTGAGTGTGGAGCAGAGGGTGAACACGTTGTACCCTCTCATCCCAGAGTGGGGGCCTTATAAAGCTAAGGAAGAGAGCTGTTGGCTCAGCTGGGCCAACACTGACTAAAGATCCTGGCTCCTCCAAGGTCCAGGCTGGCCCGTGGCTCCAATGGGCTAATTATCTGGAGGCTTCTCCGGCCTGGACCGTTAGTCCTTTTATGCCCTTCCCCCATCCCTCTGCTGTGGGCTCCTGAACACTCCCCTCCCCTTTCTGTGTCTGTCCCTCTGCCCCCAGAGCTCTGGGCCAAGTCTCTCTCCTAGATGGTGGAAAAAGTGGGCGCTGGAGGCAGGGAAAGAAGCTGCAGCTGCTGGGGTGGGATCTGCCCAGCCAAGCACAATGGCCTAGTTTTTAGTCCTCTACTCAGGTGACATGCAGCCTGCTGCCTCACCGGCTCACTGGCTTGGGGACTGTGGCTAAGCACTCCGGTAATGAACCACGAGCCTGAGACCAGGAGCAGTTCAGGGAAGCAGTCAGGAGAAACAGCTCCCATCCCAAGACAGGGCTGGAGGACTGCCATGGGGCCAGAGAGCCTCTCATTCAGCATCTTCCAGCCTGTTCTAAGATCCCTCAGCTGGGATGGAGAAGATGTTAGCTAAAATACAGCTCTCTGGACCCCATCCTGATCCAGTGAATTAGAACTTTTGGAGGCTAGCCTAGGAATCTGCATTCTTCATCAGTTCTCTGAGTGATACTTGAAATGTGGAAACCAGGGGCTGAGCTGAAGCAGAGGGAAGGAGGAGGCTCAGCCCATTCACTGCAAGCATTGGAAGTGTGAGTCTAGCCACCATCAAGCCCCAGGGAGCAGACTTTGGTGTGTTTGGTGTGTTTGGTGTGTGTGTGGGGGGGGGTGCTTTTACCCTCCCAGGCTATCTGGGCTACTACTCTGTGTGGGGTAGTAAGGGACAAAGGGCGGGAATTATGGATAAATGCAGCATCCCCCACCCCTCAATGCCTCCCTGGGATGTACCTTGGGGAATCAGTGGTTTATTTTTTAATTATTTTTTATGTGCGTGAGTATTTTGTCTGCATGTGTGTGAGGGCAATATACTTATGCAATTCTCTCAGAAGCCAGAAGAGGGAATCAGATCCCCTGGACCTGGAGTTCCAGGCAGTGGTGAGCTGCCATTTGGGTGCTGGGCACTGAACACAGGTCTTCTGCAAAAGCAATCCGTGCTCCTAACAGCAGCATCAGTGTTCTAATCCTAGACATCCTGGGGGAGAATCCTGATTTTTTTTCTAGCTACAAAGCCCAGCTGGAAAGTAAAATAATGGGCTGAGCCATGGTAAAGCGCCCATTCTTCCATAATAGCAGGCCACTTCTTATATAATGGTGGATTAGCCAAGGTTATATAAGACCTGGGAATACCCTACCCTCATCTCAACTCTGATATTCCCTAAGCAGGACACAGAAGCGAAGTGAGCTCACAGCCCGCCTATGAAGGTACCATGGAACCCCCAACAATGGTGCCCAAGGGCATAGCTCTCTGGCTTGGAATTCACCTCCCTGTGACTAGCAGTGGCTACCCCACCCTCTACTCAGGGAGCTGTTATTTGCTTTCCTGATGGGGTCTGTATCCTCCTGAGGAAGGTGACTAGGTGGCAGACTGTGTTGTCACTCCAGTAGACAGTCATCTTTAGGACTGTCACCTGTGACCCTAACAACATGGGTTCCTTCAAGAAGGCTTGGCCGGCATCTCTACATTCTTTACCTTCTTCATTTTTCTTCTCTATACTTCATTTTGTAGCATCTGCTAGTGTTTAAAATTCCCCTTTCCATCCTTCTTTGTCACCTGGAATCCCTAAAGGGAGCAAGCAGACTGTTGGTCTGTTTACCAAAACTTGGGGGCTCCTTTTGGACCCTTGCTTATTGAGGGTTACTTTAGGGCTTCTTATGTGTTCAATGTGAGACATTTCCCACATCTCATGTGCATTGGCACATGATGGTACTGTTGTGGAGGTTATGAGACCTTTGGGGGCTCAGGACCTTGCTGGCAGATGTAAGCCCCTGGCAACCTTCTTCTGGTTCCCTCACCATACTTCCTGAACCCCTCTCCTGTAGAAAATTATTTTAAGGTATGTTACTTTTGTTTATGCTGCAGAACATTTGTTTTAATGACGCAAAAATGTGTTGCATTCTTTTATGTTGCATTTGTTTAACTCTGTGAAGCTGTGATTCTTTGCTGGTCTAAAATACCTGATGGTCTAATAAAGAGCTGAACAGCCAAGAGCAAGGCAGGAGAAAGGTTAGGTGGGGCTGTCAGGCAGAGAGAATAGATAGAAGGAGAAAGGAAAACAAGAAGAAAGGAGGAACAAGAGAAGGAGGGGAGGATGCCAGGGGCTAGCCAGCCAGCCACGGAGTAAGAGTGAAAGTAAGATATGCAGAAGGAAGGAAAGGAAAAAGCCCAGAGGCAAAAGCTAGTCAGGATAATTTAAGAAAAGCTGGCAAGAAATAAGCCAAGCTAAGGGTAGGTGTTTAATAAGTAAGGATAAGCCTTTGTGTGATGTATATGGGAACTGGGTGGCAGGCCCCCCAAAAGAGCCAAAAAGCAACCAATAACAACCCTCCCCCAAGAAGGGAAGAGCTATTGTCTCACACTTCTGCTACTGTGGAAGGTCACCATGCCTTTCGAGATTTGATGGGCTGCACAGGGCAAACCATGACCTAAAGTAAACTTTTCTGTTAAGTTACTCCTGCCAAGTATTTTATCATGTGATGAGAAAAGTAACTAATCTAGTATCTCACTAAAATGTAACAAGCCAATCATCTGGATTTTATGAGATATTAACTATCACCTGTTACTTTTGTAACATGTTCATAGAAGATACTGGCCCTACATGGGGGCTGCACAGACCTCATCCAGGAACACCTTCTGGGCAAGCCTGGCCACCTTCCCCACCTTCCCAGCATTCCCTGCTTCTCAGGATTGGTGCTACTGTGGTTCTTCTCCCTGAGGGTTTCTACATTTTCTTGGTTGCTGATTGATATGGGAGAGACATGTTCACTGTGGGTGGTGCCACCCCTGGACTGGTGAACCTGGTGTTATAAGAAGGCAGACTGAGCAAGCTATGAAGAACAAAGCCAGTAAGCAGCATCCCTCCATGGCCTCTGCATGAGCCCCTGCCCTGTTTGTGTTCATGCCCTCATGATGGACTGTAATGAGGAATTGTAAGCTGAAATAAACACTTTCCTCCACAAGTTACTTTTCTGACTATGGTATTTATCACAGCAATAGAAACCCTAAAAATGACAGGGAGCCATGCTCTCAAAGCAGAGTCAAAAAACTATTTAGTTATAGAGGAGTATGGTGGCAAACACCTATAATCCCAGGACTTGGGAGGCTGGGGCAGGAGGGTCACATGGTCAAGGGCAGCTCAGGTTCTCACCTTCCATCCTCCAAAATCCATAGTAATCATTGCAGGTTCTTTGTGGAGAAAGATCATATTCTATACAAAGGTGAAGAAAACATATTTTGTATTGCTGTGCCCATAAAGAACTCTTAGGGAACATGCAAATCAGTTGAGATCTGAGAAATGAATTTCACTGTTGAGGAGAAGTAGATAGATGGAGGAGGTTGATGCATATACGAAGGTCTGGTGGTAGACAAGAATTCCAAGAATCTAGGGAAAGGTTGGTGAGTCTGCAATGTAGGAAGGAAGGGAGCCTGGAGGACATAGAGGCTTGGGGCAGACAGGGTCTTGACCTGACAGAGATTTGCCAGTTATGAGGATTCTAGAGTTTATCCTGAGCAAGGTAGAAGCAATAGAGCGATAGGATCCAGTTTTCTTGAAGATTACTCTGGTTGCTGGGGGAGAAGGAATGAAAGGGAGGGAGCAGTGAACAAGAGGGGCCAGAGCTCAGTCAAGATGCTACTGTAGGGGTCTGAGCCCTGTTGGGCTGAGTCTGGGTCAAAGAAGAGGAGGGTGAATGCAGGTTCAGAGGCTGAGATACAGCTCAGAGGAATCTGGACTGAAGGATGGAGGGGGATGCGAGCTGTGAAGACAAGTGTCCCAAAATCAGTCCCATAGCCTGGGCCAGGACTTGCGGTGAGCATGAGGCTAGATCGAGGCTTTATCTTGGGCCACTGTGTGAGAAGTTGTGTTGAGTTGTTATTTCTCCTTTACTAACTTATTAACTTGTTCCTCTTCCACCCCCCTCTTTCTCCTTCTCTTTTTCTCTCTCTTCCAGAACCAGAAGTAGAACCCACAGCCTTATACACACTGGTTTAACAACTCTACCCCACAGCCCCTTCAACCACAATTAAGACCCAATGTGTGTCTCTTTTAGTTTACAGATGAAAATCCTTGTGGTGATGCGTCTCTACTCTTCAGTCACTCCCTTTGCCTCTGCTTTTGTTTCAGGAAGGCATCTCAGTTCACGCCATCTTGCACCCTCACTTCTCTTCACGGTCCAGTCCAGTGTTCTCAGCACCCATTGACCATCTCTGGTCAAGGCCACCGCCGGTCGCCATGTCACCAAGTTCAGTGGACTCTCTTGTCATTCCAACAGACATGGGGAACACTGCCTCTCCCTGGGGTAAGCCCTTTCTCTTTCTAGGCGCTCCCCTTACTCTGTCTTAGAGGTGGACCCCAGGCCTTCTTCCCTGTCTTTAAAACCCTTCCTTAGTTTCTGCGCAGTGACTCTGATTGCTATGGCAGCTGAGAGCTTGTCAGGGTTGTCTCTCCCACTGAGTCCCCTTATTGCTGGGTCCCCATTGCTTTATATTGCTTATAAAAACACAACGACAGTGCTACCCAGCTGGGTGCAAGTGCGTCACCGCTGCTTCCGCTGGAACTGGAGTGGCATACTTTTCATTCTGGTTGAGTCATCTGACGTTCTGAACGTCCTTTTTGGGTGGCATCCATGAGAATGTAGGGTGCGCTGACTTCTCTCGCATAGATCCTAGGTTGTTGTGCATCTTTTGTTTTACCTGATATTTAACAGTTTGACTTGCTTAAGTGAATATTTGACAATGTCCAGTTCAATCAGTTCTGCAAATGAGATGTTCCCAGGTGCAGCACATGCTTCCATTTAAAACTTAAATTTTATGTACACGTATCAGGAAATATCTGCTCCAATGTAATGAGCCAGGCCACAAGCACAGTTCGTTATATGCAAGGATGAGTGTCCTTAATCCTCACCCACTCAGGAGGCCACTCACAGTGACCCAGCTCTCTTCTCTCCTCCCACACCTGCCACAGGCTCTGGGATCCACCCACTTCCCTCCCTGCTGCAGCCAGGGCTGAGGCTATGGACTTGGTCCTTTCTTATCCTCTGCCTTCAAATCATCTTTGAGAACCATCCTCCGAGGATGCTTGCCTGGTCTTCACTGGCTTCCCGTTTGCTTTTCTTCAGAGTCTTTCACGTCCTTACATGAAGGTCAAGTTCCCAGCAGAGCTAGCAGGCCTTAGCACCTTTGCCCTCCTCCTGGCTCCCTCCTGTAGTCTTGCCTTTGTGTCACCTAATCCCAACCTTGAAGGTCTGCTGGTCTCCCTGGCTTCCATGGTTTTCTGGATCTGTCTTCTGTCTACGTTAAAAATCCCTTGCATGGTCAGAACATGTTGCTTCTTGGATCTGCTTCGGGATAGGCTAGTCTCACTTTTGCTTCCCTTTGTAGGGTCAGTGAATGAATGAGTGCGTGAGGGATGGGTTGAATGAAACAGGACCCTGTGCAGTTGAAGGTCATCTAGAGAGAAACTCAAGAGCCCTTGGAAACTCTACCCAGGGGCCTAGGATCACCGAGTCAGTCTCCTTTGCCAAAATTATGTGGAACTGACCCCAGACCTCTGCCAGGGAAGTGTCCTGGAGGATTATAGATGCTGGCTGGTGAAGCAGCGTGGGCCACACACACTTCTTGCTTCCTTCAGCTGCAGAAGGAAGTGAGTGTGCCAGGATGTGTGGACATGCGCGACTTTCAAGAGTCTGTCTGAGCTTACCTAAGAGGGCTGTGGCTGGATCAGCCAGTGAATCAGGGGTAGGGGTGGGAAGACAGGGTTTGCTTGGGCTTCCTCCTTTCATGCAGGTCCCAATGGGCGGGGTGAGGTGAAGTGGGGTGAGGTGGGGGCTGCAGCAAATACCTCAGGAGGTCCAGCTGCTTCTGCATCTGTATGAACACATATGCTCTTGCATCAAGTTGCTTGCTAACACTGATCTCCTCACCCAATCAATTTGTGTTGCAGGGAAATGAAGCATCCTACACAAATGTGATCAAAATGAATTGCGTCATCTCAGGAGCTTTTCTTTCTTTTAAAAGGAGAGCAAGACAGTGTCTGGCAGACAAAGGAACTGGTCGGGAGCTGAAAATAGGTAATAACATCAGCAGGGAGTTTTTAATTGGCCAGAAGAGATGGTAAAGATATTGTCAGTGTGGTCCAGCTGAGGCCTGGGAAGAAGCAAGTAGCTGCGCTTCAGGGGAAAAGGCCCCAGGATGCAGGCACCCTGCTTTTGTTCTGCAGTGCTGGCTTACACAATTTAATTAAAAATATCCTCATCCACTGGAGAGTTACTTTCTCTAGTCAGAACTCGGAACATGCTCTGTAAAGGTTAAGGCCTTTTAGGAAAGTAAATGGGGCCAAGGAAACAGGGTGATCTCAGGGGACCTTCTATGGTGCCCACGATGGCACTGGGTACAAACAGAGAAGGGGAGGAGAGGAAAGCACGTGGGACTAGGAAGACTGAGTCAGGGGAGGAATAAACGAGAGAGAGAGAGAGAGAGAGAGAGAGAGAGAGAGAGAGAGAGAGAGGGAGATCATAAAAGAGGGAGCCATTATAGGTTTGAAGAGAAAACTGAACCTAGAGAAATGTCCAGAGACCTAAAGACTGACCACAGTTTGAGCAACAGTGGAAAGGCTACAATAAATGTCCTTCCATAATAATGAGATCAATGACTAACTTATCCACCATCATGGAGCCCTCATCTAATAGCTTGATGGAAACAGAAGCAGACACCCACAGCTAAACACTGAGCTGAACTGGAATCCAGGTGCAGAGAGGGAGGACAAGACCACACGGCAGAAACACATAGAGACAGCTGACCTGAACAAGGAAGAGCTCATGGGTCTCCAGACTGATATCTGGGAATCCAGCATGGGACTGACTCAGGCCCCCTGAGTGCTAGAAGGCCTGAGCAGTCTAAGGGACCTCAGACAGTGGAGCCAGGATGCATTCCTGGTGCACAAAAGGACTTTGGGGGCACACCCCCCATGGAGGGATACTCCCTTAGCCTAGGGACAGGAGAGAAGGCCTAGGCCCTACTCCAAATGATTTGACAGATTTTGATGATCCCTCCTGGAAAGCATCACCCTACATGTGGGGTGGGGGGGTGGGGGCATGAGAGGGTGGGAGAGAGCGACAGAGGGAGGGAGGGAGAGGGAACTGGGATTGATATGTAAAATAAAAATAAAAATTAAAAATAAAAGTCTTCTTTCAGGCCACCTCCAAAGGGATGCCTGCCAGGCACACTCAAGGACCCAGGAATCGATAGTACTAAGTTCTAACTATCCAGACAAGTTAGAAATCATTATGAATGCCAGAACACATTTTGTTTTTCTTGCTGAATTTGGTGGCCTGCTGGTGGACAGGGGTCATGAAACTGAAACATGTCTCAGAATCTCCTGCTGCCCTTACTGACCCCGGGTTACTGGGCTCCACCCCAGAGTTTCTCATTCAGTGGTCCTGGAGCAGAGATGGAGTTAGCATCACCAGTAAGTTTCTAAGTGATGCTGATGTTGCCAGTAGGGTACCACAGTTTGAGGGCTAAGACTGTGCTGTAGCCGTGCGGGGCATGGGAAGAGGTCAAGCCTTTGGGTTTGAGTCTTGTGTCTGCTATATAGCAGTCGCTAAGCCCCTTTGTGCCTCACTTCCCTCCTCTGCAGAACAGACACAGTGCCTGTCACGTCTTCTGGACAGGGCCGTTATGAGTTTTAAGAAGATGATGCACATAAAAGGTAGGTCCTGGTATAGCAGGATTAGCAAGCAGTGGCTTTCACTGTTTCTGGAGATCCAGCCCATGTTGACATGCTAGGCAAGTGAGTGGATTGAAAGTCCCTAGCAGCAGAGGTATTGAGAATACCCCTTCCTACACCAGCAGCTAACTGCCTGAATGACGCCACCAGCCAGCTATCTGTGAGCACTTTAAAATGCACACCAAGCAGAAGAAACCGGATCTAGTGCAGACCTCTTGAGACTTGGGGATTTCACTCTCTGCCCCGCTCTTTCCCAGATGAGAGAATCAGAGCACAGCAAATAAAAGGAGTAGAGGAGAGGAGCTATACCTGGTTCCACTCAGTTTCCTTGCCACTGACCAGTGGACCGGCCATTTCTTCTTTCTGGATGCCCGTTCTGCCTCGGCAAGGTGAGAGGACTGAGCAATAGGTGAGCCCCACAGGCCTTTCATGCTTCAGAAGCAGAGAGGGTAAGAACCGCGAATGCAGCAGATCACGCTTCTCGTGGGTTGGGGCACAGACATGTGTGTGTCGTGGGAACATGGGCTCATTCTGCCCAGCTTCGGGTCTCAGCCATGTATGAGCTGTGTGGCCAAGGGGAACCTCCCTAACTTCCCTGTTTCCTGGTTCCTGCATTATTAGAAATGAGCACTCGCACAGCTGCTGCTGAGCCGGAACAAGGCCTGCATGGGAGATTCCTGGAGCTGAGCCCATCCTGCTGGCACATCCTGGAAGCTTGAAACAGCGGGTGATCTTTGTCATGCTTCACAGACACACCGCAGGGCAAGCTCACTCCCTGGAAGTCCCTTCTAGAAGTCTCAAGGTAGAGTGGCTAGTTGGAGCCCCCAACTGAATATTACATGGGGTATGAAAATGGTCCCTCCAGAGCAGGGGCCCTGAGAGACCGGGAAGGGGCAGGAGTTAGAAATGTCCATTGGTGGTGCACGCCTTTAATCCCAGCACTCGGGAGGCAGAGGCAGGTAGATCTCTGTGAGTTCGAGGTCAGCCTGGTTTACAGAGCAAGTTCTAGGACAGGCTCCAAAGCAACACAGAGAAACCCTGTCTTAACACCCCCCCCCCAAAAAAAAGGAATAAAAAAGAAAAGTCCATTTGTGTAAAATCCCAATGTATATACCAGAAGGAGCCTCAAGCCTGGATATGTCCACCCTATCTTTGAGGCCCCCAAAGCCTCCAGTTCTGGGAGTAATGAACTCCTCATCTTTTGTGACCATTTACTGTTCAAGAGAGTCCTCAGCCACATCAGAGAAGGGGTGAGCACCTACAGAGGTGGAAGGTCAGGGCTGTGACCCTGAAGAGGTACCACTGATGTTATTTTTTCTCACAGTGCCAGGACTCGAACCTGGAGCTTTACATATGCCAAGCTAAGTGCCTTACCATATTACAACCATATAACTATGTTACCCCAAGACATCTTTGCTTCTCTGAGTGGTAGCAGAGAACTTTCCAAAGCTGTGGAAAGAGCACCTAGTCTTCTCCCTGCGTGGTCCTTTCTCTCCTTTCTTCTAGATCCTTCCAGGGTCTCCCTGGGCTCCAGCCTCACCTTCCTCTCCTCAAGGGAATTCCTCAGGCATAAGGTGTGCTCTGAAATTACACACAATACAGTGGTCAAATGTTCTCAAACGATTTCTTGCTAGCCAGAAAGGAAGGCCACATGGCCTTCAAACTGTTGCATCATATGACAGACAATCTGTCTTCATTTCAAAATGTCCTGGGAAGAACAAGCCTGTTACACGCTGGCCAACATATGCTGGTGGAGATGAAGTCATAAACCCTGACTCCAACATCAAATGCTAATTAATGTGTCCCGGAACTTCACAAAACACTGAGAAAACTAGTAGAAGGAAGGAATATGCCAGAAAAGTTCCCGGCTGTGGGCTTAACCCTAAAGTTGCCCTTCAAGCATTTTCACTGAAATGATAGACACGGGTGTCCTCCTGGGCATGTGATTCACATCCGAAAGAATCATCCACACCAGGAG
This sequence comes from Phodopus roborovskii, assembly GCF_943737965.1. NCBI lineage: Eukaryota > Metazoa > Chordata > Mammalia > Rodentia > Cricetidae > Phodopus > Phodopus roborovskii. The sequence continues at coordinate 13,357,580 of NW_026126578.1, forward strand.
AGAGTCTGCTCACAGCTGGCCCAGAACATTCTCTCATCTGCCGGCCTTCAAACTCGCTGAAGCGAACACTTCAGGAAGGAAATAGAGCAGAGCTAAATTCCAGCCATGTGAAAAGTGTGTGTCTCTGTGTGTGTCTCTGTGTGTGTGTGTGTGTGTGTGTGTGTGTGTGTGTGTGTAGAGTTAGCTCTAAAAGATCAACCCTGCCTGGCTCCTATGTATACCTGGGCTTGCAAGGGGTCTCTTCTCTACATTCAGAAGGGCTGTCTTCAGGTACAGGGTAGTCCCCAGAAGGACACCCCCTCCCTGTTCTTTCCCATCCCTCCCTGACAAATCCTAGCAAGTTCTCATCCGGTGAGCAGACCTGACATCAAACCAGAACACGCACATTCACACTTTTCTGCACCAAAAAAAGCAGCACAGAGAGGTTCCAGTGCCTCTCAGTTTTAGGTAGAAGAAATAAAAATGGAAACAGCTAACATTTATAGAAACCCTCCTGAGTGTCAGGCAGTTCAACATGTCAACTTTACCTTAAAAAGATGTAATTCACCGGGCAGTGATGGCTCACGCCTTTAATCCCAATACTTAGGAAGCAGAGGAACATGGATCTCTGTGAGTTTGAGGTCGGCCGGGTCTACAGAGTAAGTGTCAGAATGCTAGGGCTACACAGAGGAACCCTGTCTCCAGAAAAAAATATGTAATTCAGTAGATACCATGACTTTTATGTAACAAGATGGACAACAAAAACAAACAGCCAACATCCTAGAGTGGGCATGGCCCTTTGGTATCTTTTATTCTTATTTGACTATAAGCCTATTAGAAGTCATTCTATATAGGTTCCTTTTCCTACACTGTGAACAAATACCTGACAAGAAGCAGTTTAAGGTAGGAAGGATTTATTTCGCCTTGAAGTTTGAGGGAACACAGTCCACTATGGTAGGGAATGGTAGTGGGAAAGTTGGTGGTAATGGGAGCATGGACATCATGTTCACACCTTGTGGATTAGGAAGCAGAGAGCTTGGGCTGGAATCAGGGATTAGCTATGACCATCTATTTCTGCCCTTAGAGCCCTGCGTCTTCCAGCTAGGCTGCATGTCCAAGAGGTTTCACAATCTTCCAAAATAGCACCATGAGCAAATCTAGTGTTCAAACAAGTAAGCCTGCAGGAGGCATATCATATTCAGACCATCACACCCCACCTCTAGCCTCCATTGGGTGCCTTTTCAAAATGCCAGATGCATTCATTAAAACCTCCAAAGTCACCATAGTCTTATGGTTCCAACACTGTTCAAAATTCCAAGTCCCCAAATCACTTCTGAGATTCAAGGCAGTCTCTATAAAATCCAAAGACAAGCTTCATATTTCTGGCATTAAACTGTATCAAGGAAACACACCAGTTTCTAAAGGGAAAGACAGGAGGGTGGCAAGGAAGGATCAGATCAAAGCAAGACCGAAGCTCAGCAAGGCAAATACCAACCCTTGTATCTTCACATCTCGAATCTAGGGCTCATGGTGACATCATGACCATGTTTGTTGTATTTGCAGTGAAGTCATAAGAATGCCACACTCTAATGCTATGCTGCCTCAAAACAAGAATCCATTGCTTCTGAATTCAGTCTCACTCATACCTTTAAAATCTGTGTAGGATGGATGCTTTGACCGGATGTAACTTGAATGGCTCCTAGCCCAGGTTCCGGCAGAACCCTTGACCACTTCTACAGCACCAGGGTTTGGACCTTTGTTGCTTGTGCTTCAATCGGCATTTTGTTCTTCCAAACTCTAACAGCTCACGAGGCTCTACTTACAGCCTCTAGACCACAGCTCCAAACTCTTCCATACGCTTCCTTTAACTAGCTTAGGGCCCAATAACCCACAAGGTTAGTCTTACCGGAGCAATGCCCCCACCTGTCAGTACCAATTTTCTGTATTAACTGTTTTCCTCATTACTGAGAGCAAATACCCAACGGCAAACCACCTAAATGAGAATGCATTTATTCTAGTGCAGGGTTTGAGGGGATATGATTCAGCATGTCTGGGAGAACTTGGTCAGGAAGGCAATGGGAATGTTGGGGAATTTGCTTACATCTCAGCAGATCAGAAGGCAAAGAGATTGGGTTAGAACCAGGGTGGGCTTTATAATCTGCCAACCTGACAGATAACAAAAGATTCTACAACCTTCTAAAACACCAGCAGCAGCTGGGGATCAGGCAGATGGGTATGTGACACTTGACATCCAAACCATAGCACATTCCTTTCTCAGTGTGTCTTCTGTGAAAAGGAGACCAGTGCACAGAGACAACCATCTGCCACCAAGAACACCAAGCGCCCCATTCCGGGATCAGGGCCCTTGATGATACACTCAGACTTGGATAAGCATTTGAGGCAGTTTTTGCTCTGGTTCCCCAGCCTTATGCTGGGTCTGAATGTTGTCTCTAAAACAATAATTTCCCTCTGAGAGTCATTCTACCTCCAACTTCCCTCCTACTGCTGCTTCTCGGGGAACTCTGTGGCTTGCCATGTCTCCATATCTAAGGGCATGGATGATTTATGATCTTCTGTTTGGCAATCAGCTATGTACACAATGGATGCGACTTGCTGACAGTCTCCAGGTAGGAGCAGGGGACATGTAGAACATCCCAGCAAAGCCTTGCCAGCTAGGGCAAAGCAGCCCTGGAAAGCCTGTGCTCTATCCAATGGGGGTAAGGAGGAGGCCACACATTATTTAATGTTTCCAGGTAGTTAGCTAGGGTGGCAGGGAGAGATGTCATTCTGTAAATGTGTTTCTCGCATTGGTTAATGAATAAAGCACTGTTGGCCAATAGAAAGCAAGATAGGCAGGACTAGGAGACAAGAAAGATTCAGGGAGAGGTAGGAGGAGGAGATTCAACATGTAGAGACTTGATGGAGAAGGTCTGGACCCTCTCTCCGGTAAGATGAGACCATGTGGAAACACTTAGATTAATAGAAATGGATTAATATTTAAGGCAGAGCTAGCCAATAAGAAATGCTAGTATCTGGCCAACAGCTTTATATCTAATACAGTGTCTCTGTGTGTTATTTGGGGCTGACGCAGCTCTGGTGGGAAAACTGCTCGTAACAGACCAATGCCCACAGTGTCTTGGCTCTTGGTAGTGATAACTGGCTGTCTTTCTTTGACTATGTTCTCCTGGCTTTTTGCAGGAAGAGGCAACTCTATCTCAGACACAAACTGAACTTGGGCCATTGGGTGCTGTTTTGTGGGGCTGAGTCAGTCTAGGGGCTGAGTTCAGATCCTGGGGTTCTGTACTGCAGAATAAAGCATGGGACATAAGATACTGGTGGGGGTAGCATCTTGCCTCTACTCTCCTCCCCACACCCACAATGCTAGCAGGAGAGCCTTGGTCTTCTTGTTGCCTTTTACATTCCTCTCTCATCCCTCCCCATCAATGTTCAGGCATGTAAGTCCCCCGAGACCATGAGCCATTCTTGTTCCCACACACAAACACGGAATACCCAGGCCAGGTCCATTCTTAATACAGAATAGCATTCAGTGCTTATTGAATGAATAATAACAGTCATCTCGTTCTTCTCTGAGTCTCAGCCCTCAAGTCCAAAGGCAGCTCTGAGAGTCACTGGCAGGATGACAAAGCATGGTCCCCACATTTAGGGCAGGCAATTCTCTGCCCTAAACCAGTTGCTGACCAGTAGGTGCACTAAGGAATGGGAAAGACCACAGATTCACAGGACACAGCCCAAATTTCTAATCTTACAGATAAGGAAACAGGATTTAAGCAAACATCTTTCCCATGTTACATAGCACCTAGGAGCTGATTCTTAAAATCTACCCATCAGCCAGCTCTCACTAGAAATGCTGGCTGCTGTAGGTCTAGCACAAGCCTGAGCACTTTGGTTGCCAGACTAGTCCCTAACCCGGCCTTCTCCAGTACAGGCCATAGCAGTAGGCCCAGGTCTGAGATTCTTATCATGCAGTGACTCATCCATTCCCTACTATGCCAGGTCACCTGGGAGGGGTGACAATTAGTTTTCATGGCATTGTTCCGCACAAAACCTGTGTCCTGTATGCTCCAGATCAAATGTGGGCTTGGTATTAGAACGCTAGCCCAGTCCCATGGGGATGGGGGTGGCGGAAGAAAACAGACAAAGCCCATAGGGGAACAGGGTCACTCCTGTCCCCTCCTGCCCCAGAGGAGAGAGACAAACCAGTCACCTGGGAGCGTGGGCCAGTTGGGCAGAAGGAGTTAGTGGAAAAGAAAAGGACAGAAGGTCCAAGATGGGGCATGGGGGTGGGGAGGGTGGAAAATGTGGTCACCCCAGCCCAGCTTTCTCCATGTTTTGTCTCTACCAATACGAAAATGAAACTCGCAATGGGGGTGTCCTGGGGCTGCTGGGAGAGGTAGGCTAAGGGGCTGTCCCTCAGGAACTGTCAGAGCTGCACAATTCATTAATTATTTGTTAGCTATTGTTTATATCACCTCCCCTTCCTGTTTCTCATGCCCTAGGGTGTCCCTAGAGTGTCCCAAGGCTCCAGGATCATCCTGCCACCAAATGAACGACTGCACCTATAGCCACTTGGCTGGCTATAGGAAGCTGGAGCAACGATTCCCACCTCCCGAGAAACCCAAGAAACAATGAGAATTCTTGGGTCCAGGGCACGCATGGAAGGAGGGAGAGCAGGGGGTGTTTCGTGGGCACTCACTCTAGTACATCACGGTTGAACTGCTTCTTGCTGTTGCCCAGGAACTCTCCAATCATCTGGCGACTGAGGCCTTTCCGCTGGAGGAGGAAGTGGGCCACACCGATGGGGGTGTCAGGGATGAAGCCGCGTGAGATCAGGAACTGGATGCCCTTGTCCGGGTTTCTGTAGCAGGGTCAGAGCGGGGAGGAGAGAGGAAGTCAAGGCTGTTTGGGGCTGCTGTCTTGACTCCTTGTACAGGGAAATCTACTTCCCAAGTGCCACCAGGGAGCCCCATGGGAGCAAAACATCACACCCACACCGGGTGGTGGTGGTGGAGCACAGGTATGGGGCTTGAAGCGAGAAGAGGTCTGACTCAACAAGAATCCGGAGCAAGGGGAGATGCTCCCTTCTCTGTCCCTGCCTGAAAGACCTCAAGGTGGTCTGGGGATGTACCTCATGCACCCCGCACTTCAGCTGCCCCTGGAGCTGGGGGTCCCTGGCTCTGAGGAGATAAATAAGCCCTGGAAACCTTTCCTCAAATGGTTGACATTTTCAAGATGTTATCCTGTGACTGCTTCCCTAGCAATCCATTTGTATTGTGTTTTGCAAAGGTACCATCCCTTGTGTGGGGGAGGGGATCAGACCAGTTCTTCACTAGGGAAAGGATGGATGAGAGTATCTGATTTCATGTGCCTGGTTGCTATTCTGGGAAACAGAAGGATGTTCCCAATCTCTAGATCCTGCTGGGAGGATTGCAGGTGACTATGAACAGCAGACAGTGAGCATCTTGAGGCCAGAGGCCATGTCTCACTAATCTGTCTGGTACAGGTCTGGCATGCAATAGATAGCAGTTGTATGGATAAGTGAGTTCAGGAAAGGATTCATGCCCTGGTCTGGGAGCTATGAGGAAATGGACGAGAAAGGGTTAATGAGTGTCTCATGGACTTTATGTCTGGCAGGGAAGGACGTGTCTACTTCCTCTGTGTCACCTGGCAGCCCGTGCGCTTGTTGCAGTCTTGTTTGGGTCTCTGAGTTATGGCAGCCAGTAATCTCTCTCCTCCCATTTCCTAATTCCTTTTCTACCCCACTTGCTTCTCTATACTTCCTTCCTGTCCTTTTCTCCTCTTACCTATCCATCTCACTAAAATTATCTAAAAATAAATTGTTGCTGTGGAGAGAGGGAATGGCCTTGGCAGGCCTTCAGAGGATAGCCCTGGGGAGTCACCTGTTGCCTTCCACCTTCATGGCTGCTGTGGGGGACAGAACTCGGGTTGCCAGGCTTGCACGGCAGCTACCCTTGCCGACGGAACCGGGACTATACCTCATTTTCACACTGTTTCCCCTCTCTTTCCAATGCCTCATTTTGTGAACCCAGTGTAACAACTCCATTTTCCCAACTTCATTTTTATTCTCAATGATCCTGTGCAGTCTTCATTTTGCCTGTGCTCAGCTCTGTATTTTCCCACTTTCCAAATCACCACTTCATCTTAAAAAGCAATTGTTGTGAAAAACCTATGCTTGATATGTTATTGGTCATCGAGAAAAATATGTGTACTTCTTAAATTCCCTGGAAGCTCAGGTGAGGGGTATCAGGCCAGGCACAAACTGCCTGGGAGGGCCTTGGGAAGATGCTGTCAGGACTAGGTACCCAGCAAGTCCCTCCCGCTTTGTTCCCTCCCTCTGGTCCTTCCTGGGACTCCAAGCTCACTCACATGTTGAAGAGGTTGAGGCCTATGCGGTACAGCCGCTTGCGCAGGGTGTCTGTGGAGAGCGTGGGGGACCTGCAGCTGGCCGGGTTCTCGCAGTGGTAGCGTGGCAAACTCAGGATCACCGCCTGCAGGGCCTCCTTCGAGGCTGCTGCAGAAACCTCTGAGCCAGATTTGGCGGACTTGGTGGATGTGCTGCTGCTGCTCAACTGCTCAGAGTTGTCGCCGCCCGCCTCAGCCCCTTTCCCTGCCTGCCCAGCCTCTTCCTCTTCCTCCTCTGCCTCCATGGCCACCGCCTCCTCAACCACGGCCTCAGCAACCACTGGTTCAGGTGCGCCCTGGGCACTACTCTCCGCCGTTCCTGAGTTCTCACCCGGGGGTTCTGCCTGTTCCGAGGCTGGGGCTTCGGAGATGTCCGGAGCTGCGGCTTCCCCCTGCTCGGTTTGGCCAGCTGCTGGCTCGGCTGTGGCCTGGGTGGTCTGCGCGCCCAGACAGTTGGCCACAGACAGGGCCGTGGAAGAGGAAACGGAGATGTTCTGGTTAGCGATCTGCACCGTGACATCCCGGAAAGCCATCATGAGGGTACTGCTGTGACCCTGCGGCAGGCCGCCTGTCTCATCTCCAGAACCTGGGCCACTCTCAGGCTCCCCGACCTCGGCCTCCAGGCCTGGCTGTCCTGCACCCGGGTGCAGGGCCTGGTGAAGCTGGTACGCGCCACTCTCTTGCAGTGAGCACATGGTCTTGAGGCTCCAGGTATTGAGGGCGTCGTCGATGGACTTGGCCAGAGACTGCACCTGCTCGGTGAAGGAGTCCTCCAGCTCTGTGAGCGAGCCTGCGAAGGTGGGTGGCAGGGAGGGCGAGCGCCCCAGCGGCAGCCCCAAGAGCCCGCAGCCCTCCAGGAGTGCCTTCTCTGCCACCAGGCTTTCTGCTGTGGGTGCCCGCACTTTGCGCAGCGAGATCCGACGGGGGAAGCGGCTTTCCAGAAGCGAGTTGCGGATCTTCTCAAAGTTCTTGCTGAGCTGGTACTGGCGGAAAGCGGTTTGGATGGTGCACGCGGCGCGCCGGGATACCAGGTGGCCCCCGTATTTGTGTTCTAGCATTTCAATCTGCAGCAGGGACAGAGAGAAGAGCTCAGTTAGAGAGAAGGGCTCAGTTGGGGGGTGTGGAGAGAATGTGTATTAGATCAGTACAGTCCACCACTGGACCTAGGTTCTGGGTTCCCAGTGCACGAGGTGCCTTTACTGGAAGCCCACATCCAACGACCCCAGACCTTGGCAAAACTCCCACAGGATTACATCCAGGATTTGTGATGTCCCCTGTGGCAGTGAACAGAGGTGTTGGGATGAAAAGTCCATTTAGCTAATCTCTTGATTATTAAAGAAAACATTAAAAAGGCATGCTGAAGTATTTATGAATAAAATACATGTCCCGAATTTGTATTGAAACACAGTAAAATGTACTAGCTAGCATGATATTAATATTACTAAAACATTAATAAAGACGGTTGGAGCTTGGTGTTTGCTGTATGGGAGTTTATTACACCATTGTTTCTGCCTTGATGCATAATTAAAGGTGAAAAATTAAGCAATGGTGTTAAGATCAATCAAACAAAAACAAAACTATCAGCACTCACTTCACTGCTTGGGATGCTTCTGTTTCCCTAGGAGCACCAACAGCTTGGCCTCTGGGTTTGACTATTTTTGCATGACCAGCCCCAGTCCAGATACCAGCACATGGGAAAGGGTCGATAAACATGAGCATTATGAGACGGACAATGGCCCAAGCATAGGCTCCCCTCCAGGGATCATGATCCAAACCACCTTTGTATCAATAGGAGCTGTGCGCAAGGGCCAGGCTTGGTCAGGGTCTCCCCTGAGTATTGCTCCGGGCACCCCTGTGTTTAGAGATTTGCCCTTCAGCTCTGCCCTTTATCTCTGCCTCCCCACTGCTTAGGTTGCTATTGTTCTTGCTTACTCTATCAAAATTTCTCAAGGAAGGATTAGGGAGACATTCCCTTGCATTCATGATGCCCCCCCAAGTGACTGACCATTTAACCATGCCACTTGACAGGCTTTGAATTTAACCAAAGGGTTGGGTGATAGACTGAATTAGTATCATAGACTCCATGATAAGAAAATGTGTACCTTGACTCTAAAATCATGCCCTTCACTCATCCTTGCCCTCCACTTACACACTATCCTTTTGTAACTACAAATCTGGATGTGTGGACCAAGAATCACTCCGGCACTGACATTCCCACATTCTCCACGAATCCAGGATGGGGTGGGGGCACATGTAGATTTGATTTCCATGAAGCAGATGGAAAGGCAAGTCCATCCTTCTGTATAACACTGTAACCTGCTTCGTGATCTTCTCAGCCCACCAAAGGGCTTGTCTGAGATGACTGATATGGACTCTAAGCATCAGGAAGAAGCACTCTAATGGCATGAGACCTATGTGTTACAGGGGAGTCTTCAAGGTGACATTAAAAAGCATTACAGGTTGGGCATGGAGATATAGCTCAGAGGCATTGCCTGATTTATGCAAGACCATGGGTTTCATCCCTGACGCTGCTTTAAAAAGAATCATGTTGTTGTCTGTCAAATTACCAAACACTTAGTAACTTAAAATAACGCCTTTATTTTCTCAGGTTCTTTACATCAATAGTCTGGACACAGTTCAACTGGGTTCTATGTGTAGGGCATTACCTTTGGAGGACTTTCCCATATGGGGCAAGGTTGCATCTCCTTTCTAAGCCTCGGTAAATATGCTATAGTTCAGCACTGAGAACCCATGAAGCCATGCTATTCTTTTCTGTCTAGTATGATGTCCACAAGAGCAGAAACAGATTCCCTGGGGGCAGAAAACCAGGTTTCTTAGAGATACATGAGGAGCTACATAGAGAAACAAAATAGCTACCCTCTAGCTGTGAGGTAGGCAGAATTTCAAGATGGTCCCAATGAGAACTAACCCTACTGTATTTAATTCTCTCTCCTTGAGTTGGAGGTGGCTTAATTAATGTGATAGACATTATTCCTGTAAGTTTCCAGTATATTAGAAATATTTCCAATCAACTGTCAGTTAACAAAGGGGAAATTGTCCTTGTAGAATATTTCTGTAAAGATATGTTACATTTGTTTATACTGTGAAATGTTACTTTAACTGTATAAAGGTTGTTACATTTGTTTCTGCTGCATTTGTTTAATTATGGGAAAATGTGTTACATTTGTTTCATCTTAACCGCCTAAGGCATCTGATTAGTCTAATAAAAAGCAGACCAGCCAGGAGCTAGGAAGGAGAGGGATAGGCAGGATGGCTGGGGAGAGAGAATAAATAGGAAAGAAGAGGAAGAAAAGAATGAGAAGAGGAAGAAGAGAAGGAGGGAGAAAGAGAGGCACATGTCTGGGGCTGCAGGAAGCAGGAAAGTAAGACATACAGAGAGAAAGGTAAAGAGTCCAGAGGCAAAAGGTAGATAAAGAGAAACAGGTTAATTTAAGTTAAAAGAGCTAGCCAGAAACTAACCTAAACTGGGCAGAGTATTCATAACAAATATGTCACTGTGTTGTGATTTAGGAGCTGGTTGATGCAAAACAAAACAAAAACCAAAAACAAACAAAAAAACAAAAAAATACAAACAAATAACCCCCCCCCAAAAAAATGCCTGGTGCATGTCCTGATGGGTCTGATTCAATTGGGTAAACCTTTTAAAATAAAACAAAACACAGGGTGGATGATTTCCTGTATACCCCAAAGGAAGAAACTGCCATATTGTGGAGAGTTAGATGAACACTCCCCTTTACCCTCCTTTTTAATCCCTTCCCAAGGACCATGTCAAACTCACTCAAGGCCCAGACTTTGGGTCTCTTTCTCACTGGTCCATTTCTATTTCCTGGAGAAACCAAGACCCAAGAGCATCTTGGCAGGGGATAAGATTCCATATGCAAATGAAAGAAGATACAGAAACCCATTACCTAAGATAGTTCCAACATGGTAAAGAATCTATCTGCTTGGTATGGTATTGTATTGATTAATTCTTTGTCAATTTGATATAATCTAGGGTCATCCAGGAATAGAAAACCATAATTAAAAAAAGTCTCCATCAAATTGGCCTGTAGGCAATTCTTTGGGGCATATTCTTGATTAATATTTGGTTTGGAAGGGTCCATCCCAATGTGATTGTGTCACATCCCTGTATAGATGGTCCTGAAATGTGTAAAAAAGCAGGCTGAGCAATCCATGAAAAATAAAGCCAGTAAGCAACATTCCTGATGGCCTCTGTTTCAGTTACTGCCTCTAAGTTCCTGCCTTGGCTTCTCTTAGTGATGAATTGTGACCTCTAAGCCAAATAAACCCCCCTTCCCCCAGTTGCCTTTGGTCATGATGCTTATCATAGCAATAGAAAGCAAACTATGATAGTTATCATCATACACAGAGTCAGAAGACTGGCCAAGATGATTCCAAGAGGGTGCATCTTCAAGCTTAATGTCTATACTGTATAAAGAAGCCAAACTTTAGATTCCTGTTCATGTCCTTTAATCCTACACTTTAATCCTCTATGATTCAAATCTGAAATGTCTCCTAGTGGCTCATACTCTGATGTTTGTCTCCCAGTTTACAGTACTGAGTTGTTTTTTTCTTTTCTTTCTTTCTTTGAGGGGGGATGGAGAGGGAAAAGCCTTTTAAGGAAGTGAGCATCTATCTGGTGGAAATAGTAAGTAATGACAGTTATAGCTAGCCCTTCCCCCATCATGCTCTGTTTTTTGATGAAATGAACAGCCCCTGACCACCATGAGTTGAGATGCTACACAATGCTTTCTCTGCAGTTATGAACCAAATCCTCTCAGATCACTGGTGAACCAAAATACATGTTTTTAAAATTGTTTCTCTTAGGTAGTGTGGTTACAGCAACATAAACCTAATTGATACAGAAAATGGGTGTCACAAGAAAGCCTGTTACTGTAACTAAATCTGACCACGAAGTTCTTAGGCTTTTGGAACTGGTTTGTAGGAAGAATTTGGAAAAGTTTGCAGATATGGGTTTGAGAATCCCTAGAGCACTGTCAGTAGAGATTAATCGATTGGAGTTTTGAGGCTGGAAGGCTGATGATAATGTGGATAGCAAAGACTGTGTTTATGAGATTTCAGATGGGAACAAGGACTCTATTGGGAATTGGGCTACAGCCATTTGGATGTAGCCTGCAAAAAGTTTGTTTTCATCCTGCTTGTACCCTGAAATTGTAAGCGAGACTTAATTAATAAGTAATGGGAATTTCAAGACAGCATAGCACTCAAGTTGTGTTAGGGTTATTGCTGAGTGCTTCCAGCCAGGCATGTAGTCATAGTTTGAAGCAAAAAATAATGCAGAAAGATATGAAAAATATTGTCCAGAATAGCAGCTGTACTGGATGGTTTTATGTCAATGCCACAAACTAAAGTCATCTGAAAGGAGGGGACCTCAATTAAGAAAATGCCTCTATAAAATCAGGCTAAAAGCCAGACTGTAAAGCTTTTTTTTTTTCTTCAAATTTAGTGATTGATAAGGGAGGGCCCAGCCCATTGAAGGTGCTATCATCCCTGGGCTGGTGGTCCTCCGTTCTATAAGAAAGTAGGCCAAGTAAGCCTTGAGGGGCAAGCCAGTAAATAGCATGCCTCTATGCCCTTTGCATCAGTCCCTACTTCAGGGTCCTCCCTGCTTTTCATGATAAACTGTTATATGGAACTGTGAGAAAAATAAACCCTTTACTCCTCAAGTTGCTTTCGGTCATGGTGTGATGGGAGATGTCATTCTGTAAATATGTTTTTCATATTGGTTAATGAATAAAGCACTGTTGGCCAAAGCAAGATCTGTAGGATTAGGAGACAAGATTTCAGGGGAGGTAGGAAGAGATTCAACATGTAGGATCTAGAGAGCAGAACTCTGGACTCTCTCTCTGGTAAGATAAGACCATGTAGAAATACTTAGATTTATAGAAATGGGTTAATATTTAAGACAGATCTAGCCAATAAGAAATGCTAGTAAGAGGCCAACAGCTTTATATCTAATACAGCATCTCTGTGTGTTATTTGGGGCTGACCCAGCAGTGAGGGAAAGCCTGCTTGTAACAATGGTGTTTTATCACAGCAATAGTCATCCCAACTAATATACATTTAAAATGGCAAGAGCAGCAGCTGGAGGCTTCAGGGTGTAAAACTGCAAACTCATTTGAAAGACTTACCTTTGACAAAAAGAGTGTAGTTGGGGCACTCAACTTGTAAAGCACTGCCTAGATAGGCATTTTCTCGGGTTTAACCACACAAGCACTCAGAGGCTGTTGTAGCTGTGGTCTAAAAAGGCCTGGCTACTGCTGACGCTCTTGGGAAAACTTGATATCATTTACGTGGTGCCAGAATTTCAGACATCCAGAATATAAGAGTTACTGAAGTCATGGAGACTTAGACCTAGATTCTTAAGGAGGGGCTGGAAGGTCAGAGAGACCATATCCCCACTTTAGGGAGCCCTTGACAGGGACATGTGTGAAACTTTGAGAGTGAAAACCCAGGATACAATAAGACCTCAGAATGTTAGAGGTGGCAGGAACATAGAATATTTGTAGGCCAAGGAAAGCTATAATCACTGGTAGATTCAGCCCAAGAAAGAGGTCATGTGGATTGCAAATAGCAGGGCTGCCCAGGCATGGTGGAGCCCAAATGATGCCACTATCCCCAGAAAGCCAGAAAACTTGACATATTCTCTAATGAATTTTGGTCTTGCTGTAGTTCAAACGTTTGTTTCTATGTTCTCAACTCAACTGTTTTTGGAGTGAGAACATTCACTTTGTGTCATTGCATATCAGAAGTATGTACCTCATACATACTTTGATTTCTTTGAGTCATAATGAGACCCTGCAGTTTAGAGGTCCCCCAACTTTTGGGGAGATACATTCACTCACCATAGTATTCAGTTTCATAAAGACGGTTGTTTTCAGATATATTGTGTACTTTGACAGTATTTGCTTTCTCTCCCTTCCTCTCTTTTGTTCTCCCAAGACTTGAGCTTGTGAATGGCTTTGGTATTGTTAAGACTTGGGTAAGCTTAAATGTGAACTAAATGCATTTTGTGTTATGAGATGCCATAGATGGAATGTTTTGACTTAAATGTAAGGAGGATCCCGCAGGCTCATATTTTAAATGCTTATTTCTGAGCCAGTAGTATCACTTTGCGACATTATGGACCTTTTTTGGAGGTGGAGCTTAGACAGTTACTAGGAGTGGACCTTTGAAGGTTATCCCAGAATCTGGTTTGTGTCACACTCTGATCGGCAGTTTGATGAAGAGCCCTACCACAGGACCACACCACTGTGGAGTAAGCTGCTACTCCGTGCCTCTCTTGACATGATGGAATTGAACCTATGAGCTTCCCAGACTTCTTTCTTCCCTTGAGTTGTCTCCGAGAGCTGGGTGGTCACAGCAATGCAAAGATATACTGGGAACAAAGCAAAGCACTGTGAAGGCAGAGGCTTTGCTTGCCATTTTCACTGCTTGGTCCCCAGTTTTCAGACAGTCCCCACCACACAGTCAGCATCCTATGTAGTGAGTACATGAGAGAACAAATTCCCAGGTGAACTGTGTGACTCTTGGAAGTCCCCATCTGATGCAGAGCAAAGGATCAACCCTACAGCAGCTGTGCCCTGTGGACATTCCCTCGTCTTTCTCTTTCTTACCTGCATTTCTAACCTCTACCCTCTATCTTCTGCTTGCCTTCAGACCCTCTGAAGACTAAACTACAACTTCATTTGACTTCTCTGCCCAACGGCACCAGCTTACCACTCCATTTTCCACTGAACCTCTTGGAAGACTAGTGAATTCTCTGCCTCCTTCCCAAACAGCCAGACTCCCAAGCTACCCTCCTTCTCTGCCCCCATGTTCTTTGGTTTCTATGCATCCTATAACTTTGGAGGTCCTCTGAAGCGATCCTCAAGAAGACCAGCTATGGGCTTCATCGGCACAGGTCCTCTCTCACCTGTCCTTCTCCCTCTCTTCTGAAACTCTTGCTGCTCCTCCTGTCAAACTCTTTGGCACTTAGAACCCTTGTCCCCAGTTGGACTATCAATCCTAGACTCTAGTTGCAGAATCCCTATGCATGCCAGTCACAAGTTATGTGCATACCATTTCCAAATCTCTAAGTACAATTTTATTTTTCCCTTATCCATTTCAGAGCCTCTTCCATGGTTTCCATGTTGGGGCCCTAAAAGAGCAACTTATGCTGGTTGATAATTAGCAACTAATTAAGATGGGAGCATCCCAGGAAAAGCCTTTGTCAGGACTCTGACTATCTTCATAGCTTGCCCACTATCAGAATGCCACTCTAATAGCTTGAAGAGCAAACATCACATAGGGAAACAGCCCCTTTTAGGTCTTCTGTGCCGGTGGACCTTGGGCATGTTTGGGCCACTGCCCAGCCTCTCTTCTAGAGGTATATGTATTCCCCTTTCTCTAAGACCTGTTTCAGAAAAGCCATCTTCCCTGCCAATATAGTTGTCTTTGACACTCTGCTTTTCCACGAATTTGGGGGTATATTTAGACTACCCACCCCTCTCTTCGTTTACTCTTCTCACCCCAGGCAGGAACATCATTTATTCCAAGGCATTTGCTATGCCTCAGTTACCACAGATACTCGAGCAGGGCCTAGCTGCTCATGGAGAGCACAGAAATCCAGTTTTTACTCCATCACCCTCTGCTCCAATCATTTTGCACAGCCATCCCCTGCTGGCTCCAGCTGTTTCCAGTACTGCTTTCCCATCTCTGAAAGCCACCCACGATGATTACACCTCTGACTTGCTCTGAACTATCGGCACTCCCATGCTGCCTCTCAAAGGCATCCCTTATGTCTGCTGATGGGCCAGACCCATGGCTGGAGGTTAGTAAATGCATGTGGCCATGAGCTAATGTGAACTCTTTCCTATGCTTGGGGGGGAATAAAAACCCAGGCTTTCTCCCTGAGCTAGGCTGGGAGCCAAGTTCTCCATCCTTCCTCCCCCTCCATACTGCCCATTTCTCACGGACTCGGGAGCTCTGCAGTGTTCCGGGTCAGGCTCACCCAGTCACCCCAATCCTGTTCTTAACAGGGTCAGGCTCACCCAGTCACCCCAATCCTGTTCTTAACAGGGTCAAGTAGAGAAGCTGAGAGGTGATGTGGTGGCCTGGAGTGCTGGGGGACAGGAGTGGGTTGGAGTGCCAGAGGGGGGCAGGGCTGGAGTGCCCAGAAAGTGGGGGTGGCTGGACCCACTAGCCAAGGAGCAAATCTGTTCACTTCTCCCTGAGCCCTGTGGCCCTGACTGCTCCCAAGAGAAAGATCTCTCAGTTTCTGCCAGGAGCAGCACTGAGGGGGTTCTCAGTGTCATTGGAACATGCTCCCTCTTTTCAGGAGCCAGGCCAATGGGAGCCTAATGAGGGCCCGAGAGATGGCAGCAAGTGAAGGTGGGTGGGGAAAGCAGGCAGTGCTGAGGGGCCTGGGCTGGGTGGGGGCGTCTTTCATAGGTGGGGGAGGGTTTCCTCTGGTTTGAGGGTTCTCAACTGAGAACATTAAAGCCAATCATGTTTTGAGTTTCTGGAACTTGGCAAAACAAACTCGAGCATCAGGCTGAGAGCAAGAGATGCCATGTGCAGGGTTGCTCCACAGCAGGCCAGGCTGTGGAACTTACACAAATAGTTTACTGTGATGGCCAGAGATGGGAGGGTACCAGGCTAAGACCATGGACTACATCTTAGTCTGAGAAACAATGCATGGCAAAGGCTTCGCACTATGCCTGACAGATAGCAGTGCTCAGACGGCCCTGGGTGGCACCTACATGTTCACCACAGGAAGACTAATTCTGTGACAAAAACGATTGTGTGTTCTGTATTATGGTGTTACCAGGACTGGCAGTGAATGGAAAATAGCAGTGTGACACCCTTCTCTGAGCATGACTCCAAGTGTGTAACACTTCTGTGTAGCCTGGGGACACTTCAGGACAGCACCCAGGTTCACAGATGAGGGAACAGGGTCTCAGAGAGAAAAGGTATTTGGAAACCTAACCAACCACTTCTTGGCAAGGTGCCCCCTCCCCGGGAAAGATGGGGCAAAGGGTGTTGGAGGAGGGTAAGAGGCCCCTTCCTGAGGCAGGGTCTTGGGGAAGGGGTCAGTGAGATGCAGGGGCAGATTTCTTTCATTCACTCATGCCAGGCTGAGTAGTTCCTAGAATCCAGGGACCGTGCTGAGTGCAGGAGTACAGGGATGGCTAAGAGCAGAGAGGCAGCTTTGGACCACTCGGACCACTGGCTCTCCATGTGGATTGTACTATGTAGTGCAACCCCTGCCCCACCCCCACCCAGCCCCACCCTGTGAGTGTTCAAAGCACAATCACTTGCGCAGCTCTGCAAGAGTCAGAGAACAACCTGGTCCTTGTCTGCATGAGTGGAGCAGCTACTAGAGAGCAGACACAATGCCACAGCACTCTTTACAGGCGCTCGCCCAGCTTGGGGCTTCTGGATGAGCCGTAAGTATAAACTAAGACCACCGGAGACGGAGACGCAGAGTGGAACCAGCTCACGCTCAGTGCTTTCCAGTAGAGGAAGCATTGTGTGTGAAGGGCCAGAGGCAAAGGCTGGCCAGGGGACTCCCAGCGGTGAATGGGAGCAGTAGGGACCCTGGTGTGAGCTTGGGTCTGTGTCTGTGGCAGGGGAACCAGGGGAGCCAGGGAAGCTTTTGTGCTGCACATAAAGGCAGCCATCAAGGGTTTCAAGCAGAGAGCTGCTTGATTAGAAGTGCACTTTGCAGGGATGACTCAGCCACACTGTGACAGCCAGGTGGGAGAGGCTCAGCTAGCCAGAGCTGGAGCCAGCAGGAGGTGACCCAGGGGTGCCGGCAAGGGGCAGGCTGGCTTCAAGTGGGCTGGTGGAGAGGGAGGGGAAAGTCAGAGGCAGGCTCAGTGAGGGTTGGAGATGAGATGAAACGAGGTAACAAGGAGCCTGAAAAGGGATTCTGGGTCTGGACCGGCTGACTGGGAAACCTGGGAGGGAAAAGACAGGGGAGGCCATGGCTATCCACAACCCCAAGTCTGAGAACGGCTGGATTCCATACAGAATACTAAACCCCCTCTCTCAAAGAGTTCTAGTCAGGATCCAGTTTAGGCTTCACGCTCACACATTCCTCTTTGTCACAAAGTCACCCTAACATCTTTTTCTCTGCATTTCCTTCTGATATCTCTGATATTTTCACACATTTCAATTAATTTTTAAGTTGGCCTAAAATGCAATGCGTTTCACTGTAGCATTTTCATACTTTCTTTTTCTTATGTAATATACATGGTTTTATTGATTTTAAGACCTTCTCCGCATGGTTTAATTTCACCTCACTGTGGTGCTGGGGATCAAGCCTAGAACCCCAGAAGATACATGAGCATTCTCTCACAGAACATCATCTTAATACCCAGCTCTGGGCTGGGCACGGGGGAGGGTAGTAATGATGAGAGGCCAGAGAAGTTTCTAGAGAGGGGAGGAAACACTTCTCACTAGCTGGGAATTAAGAGGCCAAGGGAGGGGTACTGGGGGGAGGAGGGACAGAAGCAAAGGCGAAGTGTGCAAAGCCCCAGGGACACATGTGAGCTGGCTGAGGCCCAGAGAGGGCAAACAGCTTGCCCAAGGCCACATAGCCCTTAGCACACGCTGAGTTTCAATAACCTTGCTCTGGTCTCAATCCCCCTTTGGCCCCTGCTCCTCCTGTATACCCTGTCTGTGGTTAGTCTGGAAAGATACAAAATTCAGGGAAGAGCGACATTCGTTCCTCAGGCCGAATGGCCTGAAATGCAAACCTATCAGTTAGAATTAGACTTAACACTAACGGCTCAAACATCTGGGTCTATCACAGATCTCCATTTCCCATCAGGTCAGCTAGCACTTTACTAACTCCTTCTGTTCAAGCCAGGTTCTCTTAGGCTGACGGGATATGACGACAACCTCTCCTCTGGGATGGGGAAGAGGCTTGGCTCTACATCTAAGACACTTTGCCTGATGCTGGGAGAAAGGTACAAAAGATGATTCCTGTCTCAGAGGAGTGGAGAGACCCACAGAGTTGTAGGGGTGCTTGCAGCTAGCCCATCCCCCAGACCACACTGTCTCAATCCTCATAGAGCTTCATCCAGTAATAGAGACCCCAGGATCACACAGGCCAGGTATCTACACTTCTGCCAGTTTAATCCTTAAGCTAAAATGTTCTCTGCCCACAGCTTTTCACCTATCAGAACCCCCGTATTTTTCCTGGAGGGAAATGCAGCTCATCGATTTCCCACTCCTCAGTCCTTTCACATTCCAAACTTGTTTTCTAGTCTATGCTTTATTCACATGATCGCAACCTGTTCTGTTCTCCTTCTTCAGGGCCTCCAAGTTCTCCTTTTCCATCCAGAATGCAGAAGATCCAAGGATCTGCTGAGGAGTGTGAGGTACAGGACAGCTGGCCGGCCGGCCACCCCACTGTCCCGTGGCTCTGAAGGCCCCTGATGGTCCGGAGTACTGTGTGCAGCTCCCTCGCTAACAGCAAGTCTGTGAGCTTTCACTCAACCAAAGCCCCAGGCTCCTGCTCCAGATATGGCTGTGTTCATCCAACACACAAAACATGGGCACTTTGGGCATCGTAAGGCTATAAGCAGAATTTCACTGGCTATTTTCTGTCTATTTCCTCTGACTTATTTTCATTTGAAGCATCTTTCTGCCCATAGAAAACAAACAAACAAAAAACAAAAACAAAGCTCAACTTCAGTTACTAAGGTTCTGGCTGCTGCCCTTCAGCCTTACCTCATGAGAAAGCTCGGTACCTGTAAGTTTCATGTTTTTATCCAGTGCCTTCTCAGAATGGGGAACTGGGCAGAACCAAGGACAGCAATTTCCCCGGACATAGATCAGACAGAATATGCTGGTGGGTGGTGCGGGGTTTTGCTTCTGTTTTGCAAATTCTACTTGTGAAAAAACCCACCTGTTTGTGTTGTCATCTAATCCACATAACCCTATTTTGTCACATAGCTATCATGAAGGATTTTGTCAAAATGCTTTACTGAAAGTCACGCACATTGCCCACTGCTAATCCCAAACCAGGATGATAGCTTGGCATCAATGTCCTCCTAAAGGAATGAAGTTAGCTTGGCTTTATTCAGTCCTACCGGCTTCTAGAGATTTGCCTTGTTCACGGGCCAAGACTGGTTCTTTAGGGCCTGCACACTATGGAGCTAGCAGGGCTATTGGCAGTAACTGAAGGTCTAATTCCCGATTTTGCTAATGAGGAAAGCAACGCTCAGAGTGTTCCGTGGGCATTCCTGAAGGAGCAGTGAGGATTGGATCCCATATCTACCTCTCTGAGTTCAAATCTGTTTCTTTGCGGAATCTAATTACATCTCCCTCTAAGCCGGTGAATGCCTTCATCTGGATCGGTCTTGGAAAGCCTGCCCACTTACACTCCGCTGCTGATTTGGCACCTTATTCTGCTTGTACATGCCTTAGCATTGGGCTTACCATTGGGAGGCATGGAAATAAGGCTGTTTCTTCTGGGTAAAGTGGGAGTGGGGACTGAGGCTTCTACCTTGTAAAGGGTAGAGCCCCTGGATATACTAGCTACAGGCCTTGTGGTACAGGGCAAGAACCCTGCCAGGTAAAGGCCAGATGGGGCTTAGGCATGGCCTCCTGAGGAACTGGGCTCTAGGGAAGGGCAGTTAGGTAGCTCAGCTGGGGAGAAACATTGAGAGACAGTGTGCCTGCAGGTCCCTGGCACCCTGGATAGCCCCCAAAGGCAGGGCCCTTCACCACCCTCCCCGCCCCCCTAGGAGGCCCTGGGTACCTGTTTATTCTTTAGGTCAAGGGAGAGTTCGTACTCGGAGGCAGCAGGGGTGTGGGAGCAGAGCGCCGTCGCCAGGGCAGGCTGCTGCTGGCCGGGGGAGGCCGCGCGGAGGGGGCCAGCCCGTGGGGAGCCCCCCGCCCCCGGCCGCTCCTCCTCCTGCTGTAGCTCCTGGGCTTGAGCCTTCGGGGCATGGACACTGGGTCTGCCGGCTGCCACCACGGAGTCCTCCATGCCCCCACCGGCCTGGGCACAGGAGCCATCACTGTGAACAGAAGGCATGGTGCTCGGTTGGGGGAGAGGGGGATGGTGCATGTGGCCTGACCTGCCTGGTTCTAGTCCTTTCCAATGAGAGGGACTAAGGGATATCTTCTGCCGCCCCTCTAGGGAAGGGCTCTTAGGGCTGGAAAGAGCCCCAGGCATATAAGTTTGGGAGGGCACCCAGGTTGAGGGGGTACCTGGGGCTAGAACTGAAAACAGGGGCCGAATGGTAAAGAGTGACTGGGCTCACATCTGGGATCTGCCCTCTTAGCAGCAATACTATCCTGTGCCCAGTCTGGAAATGGGCGTCTTAGCTGTCCAGGCCTCACGGAACTGGACAGGCATAGGTACTGTACATCTTAAAACAGCCCAGCTTGTGGACACTGCTATAGAGCGTTAACCCCCGCAGTGCCAACTACTCTGGCTCCACGGCCACTGCTTGAGGGGCTTAATGGAACTCACTACATCTTTAGCCTGCCCTAGCGAGTGTAGGAGAGGGAGTGGCCATCATGGGTCCTTTCAGACCTTCATTTTGGGGCTGATCCTATGGAGAGGAGGGAGCTTGTGCTGCTGGGTATAAAGAGGCCTCTGTTCTTGCCTGGCTTCCTTTTCCTCCCATGGAGGCCCTAGCAGGTTGAGCGATTACTGCCTTCCTTTTGTCCACCCTGAGAAGACAGGGAATTAGTAACCTGCGCTGCTTCTCTCTCCACTAGCCTCCAAGCGGTGCCCTACTCCAAGGCCCAGGGCTAAGCCCTTCCTCTAAGAAGCTCCTCCGGATAACCGTAGTCTCCCTGCTCTGTCTCAGAACACCGAAAGCCATCCTCAGAGAGTCCCTGTGTACTGCACAGTGAGGACAGCGGTGTCGTTAACAGCTGGGCTACAGCTTCAGTCCCTACCACTGCTTGACATTGGCCATGTCGCTTTGCCTCTGAGCCTTGGGTTCCTCAACTGCATAACCAGGGTCAATACCAACCTCAGTGAGTTGTAGTGAGGGACACAGGAAGTCTACCTGAATGAGGTGTTCAGCACAGGATATGTGCTGAGTAAAGGTGTGTTTTTCTACACTGTCACTTCCTAGAGGCCAAGGCCTGGATTCTATTTGATTATTCCCCTACCAAAAGCTGCACAGATGATAAACGCACTATCAGTAGTTACTGATCTATGTATTAAGAACCAAGGGCCCGGGGAATGTCTTGCATGGCAGACTGTAACAGAGGGTCATATGGTGAAGCCTTCCCAGCTTTTATAGAGGAAGAGCATGGGGTGGGTGAGGCAGGTGTCCCTGCTAGGAAACCTCAGGACTTAGTTCTTCCAAAACTGCCCACCCCCCAGGTGCTCCCAACCCTGTCAGAAGGCCTCTTCCGTGTTTTCCCCGAGATGTTCCTTATAGGGTCCCAAACCCCGGAGGTGGGATGAAGATCCCTCATGGCCTCATCTCTACCAGTCATCCCAGCCTTCCTTACTCCCCACAGACGAAGAACGTATGGGTGTGTCTCGGCCGCAAGGAGCCTTGCTCTACGGCATAGCACTCTGCTCTGCCACTTCCGGTGTGGCCACCAGACGAGCTCCATGGATACAGTACTCTAGACATCTTATGTGCTTTCTCACCACAGTCTCCAGAAAGTTCTTTTTACCATCTGGTTTCAGCTCCTCTTGCTACGGCATATGTCTTTTCCTCCTCTCGAATACATGGAAATGGCCATCTCCCCAAAACAGGGCACCTTCCCTCCAGGTCTGAGCCTCCCTCCTTCTCTGTTCTGCAGCCTGTCATTGCTTCAGTTGTGGCTGTGACACCCATCACCACTTCATCCCCAAAGTGTCCAGGACTCTAGGGAACTGAGGACTGCTCAGGGTTAGAAAGCCATCTGCTTTATTTGGCTGTTGACATATGCCTGGTAAGGGGCTTCATGGAGTTGTTATCCTTTGATGGCTGCACTCTGCAGGTGACAGTGTAGGTTGGTGGGTAGGTCTTGGCTTTGCCTGCCTTCCTTCCTTTGGACTCACCTGTAAGCAACGTGATGGAAAGTGGCCATGAGCCCCCTGCACTGCTCTCACCAACCCCATCAAGATCAGATAGCAGAGGGGAAGATGGTGGCTTCACTGTCAAGGATGTATGAGTTATAATTCTGCTCTGTTCCTCACTATGTGACCGTGGTCCACTTAGCCACCTTCTTTGTAGCTATACCTGTTCATTTACAGAATGGATAAGTACTTTGCCACAAGGAACAGATAAAGCATATATTAAGAGCCTGGCATACATCAGGGCCTTAATAAATAAAGGGAATGGCTTGCTTCTGAGCCAGAACCACACAGCATGAAAGGTATTTTCCTCTGTTGGGTCTTCTGTCGACCTTCCCAAAACTGGTTCCCCATATAACACACGGCCTCTGTGAGCTCCAGATGGACTGGCTTCCTTGAGGCTTATCTGACTCCTGTTCTGTGCATGGAGAAGAGGTCCTGGTTTTGAATATGATCACCTATGGGATTGCTGGCTTCTCTGTGCTCACTGCCTCCATGCAGCTTCCTTGATTGTACCCATCACAATGTAACCTTCCCTGGATAGGCATTGTCCAGAGTCCATTGTGTAAATCTGTGATTGGGACCCTCTAAGCCCTATTTAGACAGATAGTTAAAATAAATGCTTGGATTTTTATTCTAGAACCATCCTGTTACACTATCACAGATGGAAACCATGATCTTCAGGGCACAGCCCTTGCCCTTGCATGCAGAGTAATGCTTCTTCCATGACACAAGCTGTGTGTGTTTTTGCAGCTCCTTAACGGGACAGGTTCTAGGCAGCCTAGCCTTAACCGAAGTTCTGTAAATGGAGTCATTCATTTATTCTGCAAATAAAATACCTTCATTACAGTCACATCTCTGAGAGTCTAGAAGGTGTCTAAGTGATTTCAGCTCCCTTGGGTTCAGGGACAATGCACTTGCCTGGGACAATACTAACATGTGAGTGGAACTATTCAGGTTTTTCCTTGGTCTTGGGCACCAACTTGAAAAGGAAACAAGTAGAATGTGGGTGATACCAAAAGGAAGGTCTCTGAGAAAGCTTTGATAGTGCCTATGTGACATTAGGCGCCTATGTATACAAAGGCCCAGGGAACCAGTAGACTAGCCCATGCTTGAGAGTGTGTTATTTGTATATGGGAAGTGAAGGTCTTTGAGAGACTGAGCAACAGGCAATTGCTCAGAGGGACACCACATGGGATCAAAAGAAAACGACCCTGTTCTGGAACTAGATAGCATATGTGAAGGTCACTCAGGTTGGAAATTGGCCTGTGGTTTGAGGGTCACTAGACACCTGCTCTGCATGCCTGATCCTGCATATTATAGCATATATGTCTTCTCTGGGTTTTGTGACTTCTCCATCCCTCCACTGTGTCTATTACCACAGCCACTTTCCTGAAATGCAGGTGTTGTACTGCCAACCCTCTGCTCAGAACTCCTCAATGATCCCAGGGCTGTAGGAAGTTCATTTACAGCCACCCCGACTGGCCTCTCCACTCCAGCCATTGTCACCAAGTCTGCCGAGCTCTCTTAGACTACTGCGCACCTCACACCATCTTTCTCTCTCTGCACAACCCTCCCACCCACACCTTTCCCTTCCTCGTGAACTCTTTCAGGATTCATTTAGTGGCTGTGGGAGGAGTTGATCCTTCTACATCCCGTGTCTTACCTGTAGATAGCTAGGTTTTGACACTTGATTCTCGTACAGCAATGACATTCGAGTAATAATTCATCAGTGTGCCTGTTCTCCACTAGACTCCCCTCCACCATCCACACACCCTTTTAAATCACAGGTACTTGTTACACTGGGCTGGCTCCTAAGATGTGTGTAATAAATGTTAAGGGATGAATAAATGGACAGGTGGGTAGATACATATTGCTTAATCTTTACTACTTCTCCAAGGGTGGAAACACTGGAGTGTGCTTCGGAATGTGCCGCTCCAACTGTTCCCCGAGGAAGTATTATTGCATGTCTGCTGAGAGTGCTGTGGGGGTGGGGATTGATTCTCTTTGACTATGGGTGTTATCATCCCTATCATGAACTATGAGCAATAGAGAGCTATATGTCCCCAAGTCACATTCTCCCCATGAATGCTCACATGGCCAACTAAAGCAGGGGTATAAAAGCCCCTTGTGACCGATTTTAGGGACTTTTAGCCTTCCTACTGAGTGTTTATGGCAGAACTGTCCAAGACCGGTGGGCTTTTGTAGTTTGACATTGCCTCTGTTGTGTCCATCATCTCTCCTTCATGGAGATCATCCAATGCATGCAGGTAAAAAGTTAATACATTGAGGTCAGAGGATGCTGACCAAACTCACAACGGAGGCCCTGATTGCCACTCCTCCTCTTTTCTTGGTGGCTAGGATTATCTTTGTCTTCTGTTCTCAGACCTATATATCATTTCCAAGATCCAAGAGCCTTTGCTAAAATCTCTGGGTTCTCTACTAGGAAAATGTCTATACTCTGACACCTGCCATGTCTTATTATCACATCACTGCTGTAGGGACTTGATGCACATAACCAGGTAAGAACACTTATTCAGAGCAATGGCCATGAAGAAATGTTAGTGTCAAGGACTGCAGGTATCTCTGAGGACACAGAGAAGATGCTTGGAGAAGAAGTACCACACACCTTGCAGAGACTGGTCACTATCTTAGGTGCTGATGGAATGCTAATTCAAAAGCTTGAGAGGGGTAAGGCTCCTGCCTCTGCACCCAAGTAGCCAGACACCTAGTGCTTCTGTGCCTCATCCCCCTATCTGAAAAGTGGGGCTGTGAATACTTCTCTTCCAAAAGAGATGAGGATGGAGTGACTTCACAGGTCAACCTTCCACAGGGAGCACTCAAGAAAGAGGGAGTCTGGCAGATGGTATCCACATTGCTCTACTAGGGAACTATGTCCCCTTTTAGGCTCCTTAGTGGGCCCTGGTAGGTCACACTTTGCAGTATCAGGAACTGGAGGGAAGAGGACAACTGAAAAACAGGAGGGATGATGGGAGCTTTGTTTGGAGAGGGGACCACCTTGCCCTAGCTTGAGGCTAGCTTGCCCCACAGCCTGGCACACAGTTGGAATAAGGTGACGAGGAAGTGTGCCAATCTCAAGGGGTTGGAGGAAGTACATGTTGGTCTCTGGAAGGACAAGATGCGAGATGTTTTTCTACCACTGCAGTAGCTGTAACTGTAATTATGGAGAACTCGCTGGAAGGATTTTGAAGGCTGGAGGACTCCTCCCTCAGGCTGAGGCTCCTGAGGACCTGGCCACCCACACTAGATTACTCCCGACTCTGCCACTCATTCTCAAAGCTCTTCTGGGACAAAGAAACAAAGCATTTTCTAGACAAAAGCCAACAACGTGCTTCATATCCCCTAAAGACTTTCCATCCTTTACTAAAATACATCTCTTTCCCCCCCTTTCTTTGAATCAATAGAGTTGCTTTAGATGGTCAGAATGAGTGTATAAAGCCCCAGATGGGACCAGGGAAGGGCTGAGATTAAAGGGAAGGCCAGAGTTAGTGACAGACAAGAACCAAGTTTGGAAATAGGCTGGGAAATCCTGCCCAGGGTGGGCAGAACAAAGCCAGGGCTGACCTCCCCCTTCCTTCTGTGTTCTCTGGTGCTGGGACATCACCCTCCCTTAGTGGAATCTGCTTCCTCAGTGTACAGCAGTGCTTCAGACAAGATGCCTCAGTAGCTGCAAGGAAGGAGAGGCTGGCTTCCCAGTTCTGGTGCCTTGTGCATCACCAAAGGCCATAATCTTCCATCCCTGCTTAGGCTCCCAACCCTCAGCCCACCCCAGTCCCCTGTGTAGAAGCCTCCTATGTCTTCCTAGAGCATTTAATACAAGCTCCCTGGCCCATAGCTCCTTGATCACCATGACCCAAGCTAGAAACTAGGTCTGCTGTAGAAGTCCCAGGGAGGGAGCTTCCATTTCAGGGACTGCCAGGGCTCCCCTGGTGGTGACAGCTTTTCTCCACCCTAGGGCCCCTAGAGAGAAGTTATTTTCTTTTCCTGTTGGCCTCATGGAAGTTTTGGCCTCACAGCTGCTCTACAAGGGGTTGGGGAGTTTGCTTCATCTCTGTGGGTTTTCTGTCAAAGCGGTAACAGCTTCTTGAATGGGCTCCAGCCTTTACCCTACCCAGGTCTGTCATACCCAGGACACTCACCAAGATGGCCATAAATGGCTAGCTTTTGTGGTGAGCTGGCAGCTCCTGCTTAGTCTATGCAGTGACTGCCATGTCCCATGACACTTCAGGTGTCTTGTCTCGAAGCCTCCTCTGGACAGTGTCTCGTACTTTTTGTTGCCACTGAAGCCTTCACACTGCTAAGCATGTCATAAACATGATGGGTTTTCTGAGACTCTCCCCTGCCCTTTGTCAGCACACAATACAGTTTCACAAGCTTATATTTCTTGCCTGGGAACAGCTCAGGCTCAATGCATCCCTGGTGTTGCCTGGCTTCATCAATTAGTCCTCTCATCCCAGGAGGAGGAAATTCCTGCCTTCTGATACCCTGAGCTTTATGATGAGCCTCCACAACCTTCCCTGAACATACAGCCC
The DNA here is from genome assembly GCF_943737965.1 of Phodopus roborovskii. Taxonomy (NCBI): domain Eukaryota; kingdom Metazoa; phylum Chordata; class Mammalia; order Rodentia; family Cricetidae; genus Phodopus; species Phodopus roborovskii. Next base: position 13,384,628 of record NW_026126578.1, read on the forward strand.
AATGTTATGTCACAGCTGGTTCATGTAGACTTAATATTTCCAGTTGTACACACACTGTGTTTTTACCCAGAATTTTGAGGCTGAGGACTTAACTAACACCCACCCGAACGCCTCACAGAGCTTGTTAGGGTGACTACCAAACCTTGTGCACATGACTTGTCCCTGGGACAAGGCAAGGGGTTGTATGTTCTAACTTGTGGAGTCCCTTCGTTGTGGCTTCTTCCTGTCCCATCTCGGGCCACCCACCTCGCCCCTACTTTTATGTCCTTGAGCTATTTCCAAGGAAGGAAGTTTCTCTCAGGCTCGGTATGAGCAAAGCCACGGAAAGGCCTCCACTGAGGAAAATGTGACCTAGGGACCCTCTGAAAACTGTAGCCTGGTGCCTGCTTTGGTTTGGCAATAGCACCCCAGACTCAAGGCTTGAGTGCTTAACCCTCAGTCGGGGGTACTGCTTGTGGATCTGTGACGGTCAGCAAATCTCAGTTGTCGATGTGGCGAGACCTGGGTTCACCTGGGAGATGGACTTCTGTGCAGGCCTAGCGGGGATTATTTGATTAGAGCAACCAGGGCAAGAATTCTCTCACCATTCTCCTGGCTGGGCTCCTAGGCTATGAAAAGGAGAAGGTGAGCCAAGCACACTTCATGTTTCTCTGCTTCTCTGCTGTGGATGCAGTGTGGCCTGATGCCTCAGCCTCCTTCTGCTCTGATCCCCCCACCACGGTAGACCTTAACCTCAAACTGCAGCCAAGCTTCTTCCGTGTGTTGCTGTTGTCAGGCTACTTTGTCACAACAGCAGTCAAAGTACCCGAGCCGGGAGACTGGGAGAGGAGCCTGCACAGGAGCATCACTAGAACAGGCTTTTGGAGGATGTACCGAGCCCCTGGTTCCTGTCTCTACCTCTGCTCCCTAGCTCACCAATATTCAGACAACCCCCACCTCAAGCTTCCACCATGGTGAACTAAGCTACTCCACTCTGCTATCCCCTCCACCATGGACCGAAAACCCTTGGAAACAGTGAGCCAAAATAAATGTTCCCTCCCTGGTTCTATCAGGTGCTGTTATGACACCAAGGTAATTACTGCAGGACTCAGGGTTAGATGTGGCGTAATCACCTGTAGACTAGAACATGGTTCTAGCACTGCCAGTAACTATGGGACAAGACTTGCCACTGTGTCCCTGGAATTCCTTTTAGTTTTCCTTCTGCGAGGCTTTGCTGGTATCCCAGCCTGGTCTTTCCTGCTCAGTAGGAAACTCAAGCTACAATGTCTGACTGGCCCCACTACTTCCCTTAGTCCCAGTGGGAAGGGATGCCAGGCGCACCTGAGGCAATGAGCATTGGTCAGAGCCTCTCCGCTACTTACTGACTTTGGGAGGAAGCTTTGGAGTCCCACAGCAGCTTTGGGGCTGAACTGAACCCTAAACCCTTCACTCTTGACAGTAAACTGATTCCTCATTTCAGAGGAAAAGACAGGCAAGCTCTGGGCTGGCAAGGAGACTTTTCTGATACAATGCCTGGCTCTCTATGTCATCCCAGCCTCCATGGTGCCATCCCAGGTCTGGTTTAACCTCTACATGTCCTGCCTGATATCTAGAAAACCCCCAATCTGTTGCTCTAATTGCCTGGCATCCATCTGGGACACCCCCTTTATGATTTCTGTCTCCATTTATCCTCCATTCAGAGTCTGTCGTGAATGGACTTTTGCAGCCAGGACTCCATCAGCCACAGGTGAGGACAGACCTATTTAGATAAGGTTTCCTCACCTGCCAAGCCTAAAAGAGGACCTCTCTCTGAGGGCTCCAGCACAGTGAATGTTATGATTTGGACCTGAAATGCCCTCCCAAAACTACGTGTTGGTTGCTAAGCTGCCGCTCTCTAGGAAGCAGAGGGACGTTTAGGACATGAGGTCTGGTGGGAGGAAGTTAGGGCACTCTTTAGTTAGGAGTGTGTTCTTTAGAGGGATGGATAGCGGTATCTCAACCCTTGCTCCCCTTTCTCTTTTCTCTTCCTTCCCTGTGACTCATCTCTGCTTCCATCTCTCTCCTTCCTGGCTGCTGTGAACTAAGTAGCTTCTACCATCACATGCTTCCTCCCTGATATGGGGCACTCGCAGGGGCTCAGAAACAATGGAGCCTAGTGACTATGGTCCGAAACCTTTCAGACTATGAGCAAAATACCATTCATCCTTTAAGTTGTTTTTCTCACACAATGAGCATAAGCAACATATAAGGTCATGGGATCCCTGCCTGTCTTCCATGGGTCCACCCCCTGCTATTGATCTAAAGATGATCTCAATCATCTTAAAGTCATAAATTAGCCAACTCATACCCACAAGATCCATAAATCTCTTATGAATATGTTTGGTAAGATAGCTCCCCTGGGGTCCCAAGGAGCCCTGACTGGCTCCCTATGCTTTCCAAACTTTGACATGGGCATAGAGCATGGTGGCCACACAAAGCTTACCAGTCTGTGTGGGTGCTGGTACCTGTGGTCCAACCAAGGTAACACATTCAAACATAAACAAGAAGAAGCAGGGCTCACAGCCACCACTGGCTGTTGCTGCCTTTGAACAACTTCTGGTCTTCTCCTTTGCCAGCTGGCCTGTCTTCTCAGAGGGGACACAGGATTCTTACACTTAAGTATTGAGAAGCAGGTAGCTGAAGATGTATCCAGGCACTTCACATGAGGGTAAGAGGTGAGGGCCAACCTCCACAGCCATCTTCCACCCACGTGTGTCTTGGATCTGGAGTGAAAGAGTGTCCAAGTCCAGGACAAAGGCCAGGATCTGACAGTGCATCCTTCATGTCATACTGGAGAAACTGAGGCACAGAGAGGGGATGTTCCCTCTCTGTGCTGGCAAAAGTTCTGGGAACCTCAATCGTACATCAGCCAGAACTTCCCCAGCTGGAGTGTACATGGCAAGGTCCTTTCAGCAGAGCCCCTGACCCCTCCTGCCCTGTGCTGGTCCATCAGCAGATGCATTCCCTTCACTCCCTTGGCTCCTCTTCCTGTCAAGGGTAGCCACACACACACTGGCCTTCTTGGTCTCTTCATTAACAATTGTTTTTTGTTGTTGTTCTTCATTTGACATGATCTTCCTATGTAGCCCAGGTTGGCCTTGAACCATTGATGTCTTTGCCCCAGCCTCTGCTATATTGGCATTATAGGAATTTGCCACATCTTCTATTTGTCCCTTTAAGTTATCTCAAAAGAAGTATCTAGAAGCCTCCTATCTTAAGGCATCTCAAGCCTCTAAAAGGGCAATGATATCTTTCAGGATGCCTGATAAAACTTGCTATAGGTTATTTCTTCTTTTTATTTTCTTTTCCCCTACTCTTGGTTTGATTAAAAAAACACACCAAGTGATTTATTTTTATTTTTATTTTTCTTGGCCTGACATTAAGTGCCATTGTGGAAATTATAAATTATTTTTATGGTGGGTGATAGGGTTAATTGATAAGTGAACTAGTTGAGAGCCTTCCAGAAGGGAAATAAAACAAAGGTCAAGAAGTTGTGGGTGGGAAAATCTTCAGGCCTTCAAGGAGAGGGTAGTGCTTGCCGGACCAGAAAAGAGCATCCTGAGGAGCCGCACTCATCAGTTCTGGTAAATAAAACGTAAACAGCTTCACCAGAAAACCGAGAAGACTGTGCTGAGCATTGTAGAATAGCAAGGTACTCCTAGGGTACTGTTCATTTTGTTCTGGAAGTTCATGAATGGGCTTTTGAAGGGACCAAAAAAGAGGCCACACAGGTCCTTGGGTCCTTGGGTCTGATGTCTTCACCTGGTGCTTCTGGCCCTTTCACATGGCTCCCAGGCCCAGATGAATGCTGTCTCTAGGGTACGCAGAAGCCCCAATGAGGAGCGGGGCTAGACCCCTTGCTCTGCATGGATCACTCTGCTCCACACTCCATAGTGGGAACTTTCAGTCCCTACTGAGGACTAGTGGGTCAGCTGTGCCATGTCAGGGTAGGACACTGGCAGATTTTCACAGGTTTGGTGACTCCCAAAAGGTCCCTACCCACAGGACCCCTGAAGGAGATGAGCATTTTCTTGGCCCCCTTTGCCATGTACTGCCTCCTTGGTGCGAGAACACCAAGGACCTGTGGCGAGGAGCCTAGCAAGCGAGGGGGCTGCCCCATGTGCCTTGAAGGATATCATGAGAAGATGCTCCAGCAGTGTGACCTGGGTGACCCTTTGGCTGGTCTAAATCAGCGAGTGGGATTTGTTTCAGGAAGTCTCTCGCAGGGCCCCAGTGACTAAAGGAACAGGCATGTGAAAACTATAATTGCCTAGTGAACACAAGCTGGTCCGTTGATCTGTTTCAAGTCAGCTGGGTGAAGGATGTGGGTGATGGATTAAGATTTTCCCCCAGGCTAATGCAGGATCTCCCTGATCTTTCCAGAAAGATGCTGCCTGGAGGGTATCAAGCTGGTTCAGCATCTTACAGGTCTCTAGAATGTGCTGTAGGCATCACTGGTTAGCTGTTTACCAGGTAAGGCATGTGAGTCATGACCCAAGTCAAGTATGGTGGGACCTGGGGAGCCTGGTTAGAACTGGAGTCTCTAGAATGGTGCATACCAGGGAGAGAATGCTACAGATTCTTTCTTCTTCTTCTTCCTAATGATAGTAAAATGTAAAGCCCAAGGCACAGAGAAACAAAACAGTGGAAGGTAATTAGTAATTAATGCTGTATTATTGGATAAGTTTCTTTTTACTTCTGAATCCATTAGACTTCCAAAAGGAAATATATGTTATTTACAATCAAATGATCTTGAGCTCTAGGAAGGAAAAACTCCCAATGTCAGCATACACTGAGAAGGTTAGGCCTTGGAGTTGGACCTGTCTCAGCTTCCAGATGTCACTAGTCGGGGCCCTTTTGCCAAGTCCTTGTGTGCACTTGGACCTCACATCAGTCTCACAAAGATGCAGGTGTGCAGGGATGATGGCCTGCAATAAGGGTGTGGCCATGGGGGAGGAGCAGACACCACAGGAGGACATACTCCAGGGTTTTGGGGCTCCAGGCTCCCCAGCTGTGGGTCCCTCTTCCATGTGCTGGGTTTCCTCTGCCATCTGCCTCTCCTGCAACCCACCTTCCATTGCTCTAAAGCAAGCCAATTGTCCTCATCTAGTCCCATTACCACCCACGGAGAGGAGTGGGCAGCAAATCTGAGAGTTGCTGGGAGGCGGCTGGCCAGCTCTTGGGTCATCCATTGTTCTGAATGTCACTGGGCCTGTAGCTGCAATTACAAGCTTATTCAGTTCCCAGAGCAAAGCCCTGCCATCACAGTAGTGAGGAGGAGGTAGGGAGGGGCCAGGACCAGGTCCCCAGCAGGGGGTGGGGGTGGGAAAGGGAGAGCCTTGCACAGAGCTGCTGTTTCCTGCCTGGCCACAGCAATGCTGAGTTGGGGCTCCGCTGGCTCCCCATGCTGGCAGAGCAGAGACACAGGCTGTTTAAAACAGCCCGAGCTGTGTGGAGTCAGTCTCATTGGTACCCACTGTAATACTGCCGCTTCATGTCGCTTCGGCACCCTTTGCCGGGCCACAGCTGCTTCTTTGCACCCAGCTCCCTCGTGCCTGTCCCTGGCCTCACTTTCAGGTCACTCCTCTTCAAAGACACCACTGGCAGGCTCTAGGTCTAGAGAGAACCGCTCCTGACACAGCTACCAGGGGACCTGGGGAGGGTTGTCATCCCTGCTCTATGACTGGGCTTCCTAGCTTGTATGGGAGCCTGTCAGGGTCCCCCAGACCCTGTGGCTTTCTGTCTAGAGTGTTAGCCTCCGGCTAAAAAACTGAGCAGATAGGTAAACTGCTCTTGCATCTCCTAGAAGAGCCCAGGACTTAAGAAGCAGGTAGATCCCTGGCCTGGCCCTGCAGTATGGAGTTGGGGGGGAGGGGTTGACTTGCTACAAACTTGTGTTGACCTTGACCTCAGCTGGAAAGCAGAGACAGAGGAGGAGCTTCCAGAATTGGCTAAAATATATTACTGGCTGGCTTTGGCTTCTCTGTCATGCAGCCTTCTGTAGAGACCAGTTGCTTTGTCTCCAGAAGTCTCCAGGAGACTGACAGAGCTGGTAGGAAATCGGTCTGGCCAAGGATTTTAGGGGCAGTCCAGAGTCTCAGGCCTGTTCACCCTGGGCTCTCAGCCTGACCTTGGACCTTGACACAGTCTTGGTGAACTCTCAGGAAGTGTGTTGTCTGTGGAGGTGGGATGCCTGGTCCTGGGAAAAGGACAAAGGATTGTGCAGGGGTCAGGAACAGATGTTGTGAGTCTAGTGAGAAAAAACCTGTCTTAGTTTGGAGTTTTCCCAGAAACCAGCAACAGAGAGATCAACTGACAAGTGAATTGTTGAGCAGTCTCCCCAAAGGATCCAAGAAGCTGTCTGTCATCTGACCAACAGATAAAACAGACCATGGGAAACTATAACCCAGACAGATGGGAGTACGGCTGAAATCCGGAGACCGACCACTGGCCTGGGATGACTGCTCGTCCCATGCAGAAAGGGCAGCGCCCTCCTGGAACACTGCTGAGAGCCTGCCCCCTCTCGCCCTTTCCCTCAGCACTTCCGGTCTCTAAGCCCATTGCCTGGACTTCTAGAAAAGACCCAGCAAACCTTCTGGGAACTAAGAAGGGTTTTCCTAGCATCCGCTCCAAGCCTTGAAAGCAACCCTTTACAGGGAAGGGTACTGAATTGCTTCCTGCTGCTGTTGGGTATGGTGCTCCAGGGCAGCCATGTTGCAGAACACGGAAGAGCGTGAGGGTGGAAGGGAGGCGGGGGGGGGGGCAGAGTCCGCCCCACCTCGGCCTCAGCTTCCCTGTCCACTCTCCCCAAAGAGGCCCTGCACTTAGACAGTACCAGCACAATGTTCACGGAAAACTGAGATGATGAGGCGGGAGGCCCACTCCTCTGCTGCCGGAGCAGTGGCGATCGGTCCACAGCAAGGAACCAGGGCCCCTGTCGCTTCCAGCAGGGTCACCTGTGCGCCTCCCAGAACTCTACTCCTCTCCTCTTTCCTCATCTCTTCTCATCCTGTGTCTCCCACGACTTTTCTTCCTAAGTTCCCGAGGAGCCCTTTTCTCTTTAGTGTTATCCTAGTGCCCTACTAGATGGAGGCAAAGGCTTCTCAAGCATCCAAGTGAGCCTGTGTGTCTTACACTGCTGGACTCAGGCCCAACTGTGACAGAGACCACACAGACCAGGGTACCCTTGGCCCTTCTCCTCTGTTTCCCCACGCCCTCCAGCCTGGTCAGTTTCAGGGACCCCCCCTTCCTAGGTCTTGAGCTTAAGGGCCCTGACTGCTCGGCCCTCTGTTGGTCCCACCTCCTCTTGTCCTTTCCCCAGTGGCCTGCTGTTGAGGGTGTGTGTGTGTGTGTGTGTGTGTGTGTGTGTGTCTGTGCACGCACGTGCCTTTTAATATTCCTCATCACTTCCCAAGGAGTGAAAGGGGACACAATTATAGAATCATCTAATCTCAAATGTGAAAACGGTGAGTTCAAGGTCCCAAGTTCAAGTCCAGGTGTTGGTATTTATGCCATGACTGTCGGTGACTCATGTAACCTCCCTGTCCACCCACCCACTGCAGGGAGGATCACATGCGTGTTCTGCCTCCCTGAGCAACTCAGAGATCAGTGATGTTTCATTCCATGTTAATGCTACTTCCTAGACAGAGCCACCCTTACTAAATGGACTGAGGAAACTGAGGGCCAGGGATATTAAAGATTTAAAGTAATCCCCACGTCTGGCGATTTGAGAAGGGGCCAGAATACGAGTGAAGGACAGACACGTGTGAGAAGAGACATCAGCAGAGACGGAGAGAAGAGCAAAGGCAGAGAGAGGTGACATTAAAACAGCACAAGGTGGGGGGGTGGGGGCGGGGGCGTGGTGCAGGCATGATGACAAGGACCACAAGGAAAGGCCATGGGAGGCGAGGGGGACTGTGGCTGGCCTAGACAGAATGAGGATAGCACAGGGCAGTGACGCCAAGCCCTGCCATGTTACCACTACCCTCCCCCTCCAGTCGTCAGCCAGCTCAGTGAGGGCTGAGGAACCCTTAAAATCAAAGACAGTCTCCTTTTTGGAAGGAGAAAGATTGGAAGGAAGACTGCATCTGCCCGCAGGAGGGCCAGGCAGAGTGCATGGGTTGAGAGCATCCCCTGAGTCCAGCCACCCTGTCACAAGGAATACGCATAAATGCAAAGTCAAATTCACCTCTCTCTCTTTTTTTTTTTTTTTTTTTTTTTTGCCAAGTCCACAATTTACACAAGCAGATCGGAACATGGCTGGGATTGGAGCAATGGGGTACAATGACCTTGAAAAGTGAGAATCCAATCGCTCACTTAGGACCAGAGGAAGGAGAGAGGAATGGGAGGATGGGAAGCAGAGAAAAGCAAACAGACCACACAAGACTAGCAGGAAGCCAAAGCAGCTAGCGTTGGGAACTGGGCTCAGAGAGGAAGGAGGGCGGCAGGGGAGGGAGGAAGGTCCGGATCGCACCTTTGGGAAGCCAGGTCAGAGCAGGCAGGTTTCTGCTCGGTGTCAGCGGCAGGACAGCAGAATTGGTGCAGCACGGTCTCATTCCTGCAAGCAGAGAGGGAGAGAAGGTAAGGCAGGCTGAGCTAGCTCCCAAGACCCCTCAGCATCTCCCTGCTCCCAAACCTGGCTGCCCTCTCCCTGCCCGAAACCCCAGAAACCCCAGGTGACCAAACACTGCTCTGGAGGAGTGTGCAGAGCACATATTCTGTCCATCCAGGCTTTCTCAATTGTTCATGGGACAAATTGAAAGGCTGGTCCTGAGCACAGCCCGCCTGGTTTCCTGCTCTTGTACTGTAGTGTGCGTCCCAGCAGGGGCCCTACCTGTGATTCTCTGTTCATGGAGCTGCCTTTCATCCTAGTTAGTTCTTTCTGACCCTGTTTCTTAGAAGTCCTGCGATGCAGAACAAGGTCTAGACACCTATGACATGAAGACTCTGTACCCATAACAAAGCCTGTCACTCACAATGCCTTTCCAGTTGTCCCCTGAAAGTTCAGGGCTGTCACCAGGATGTCTCATGGGAATGAGGAAGTGGAAGTGTGGGTTCTAGCTGGAACTCTAGGTGGCCAGCTGTATTCATGTTTCACCATTGTGGGCCTCCATCTATTTGCTCTATTGAGACAACTTGCACTGTACTGACGGGGTTGTGATGGGCATGAAGCAGCTCTCAACCCTAGCTGCCTGTTAGAGCCACCAGAGTTTAGAATATACCAGCGCCTAGCTCCCACACTCCGGGGACTCTGAATCATGGGATCTAGCAGAGGTTCAAGTATCAGAGCTCTTTATAAACTCCAGGCTGCCAAGGTCCCTTCCCTGCTAACATGCTGTGATTCTGTTACCCTTACTATAGGTTGAAGTTACCTTGCCCTGTTGCCAACTCTCCCTTATGTCAGAAAATGTCAGTTCTAGAAGGATGCTGGCTCATCTGAGAGAGGGTTTCAGAATTCCTTTAAGTCCAGAGTGCATTGTCTGAATCAAAGCTTTCCTTACAAAGGGGGAACAGTTAAATCACTGTGAACAGAGATTGTCCCACTTCAAAGACCTCCCAGGAGCAGTTTTGGAATCCCAGGCACCTCTAAAGAGTCTCTACCTTCTGACATCAGAGATCTATATAGAGCACAAAGTTCAGCTATGTCTATGAAAAAAGATGGAACGGAAACAAATCTGAAAGAAACAGAACTATAGCTTATGAATTGGGAGATGTTTTGAACAAAACAGAGAACAGGAATGCCATTAAGAAAAAGATATACTGGCACTTCGGTGTATGGGAGCCTGAGGCAGAAGGACCAGTTTGAGGCCAGCCTGGGCTACACAACACACTACTGACTGTCTAGTGCTATGTAGTTGAGACCCTATTGCTATAAAACAATACTATTATAAGTCAAAGGCAATATACTGGGGAGGTGTGTTTTGCCACGTACGGCAGAAGGCGTGAAGACATGGGCTTCTGTGCTTGAGCACTTGGTCTAGCTGATGATGCTGTGTGGGAGGGTTGTTGAACCCTCAGGATAGGAGGCATGGACGACAGAGCTGGGTACCTGGGAGCTCTTTCTGGTTCTGTCATCTTCCTGAGCTTCCAGCATATGAATAAAGCCACACTGCAAATTTACACAGGTTCCCACAACCACGGTCTAAGCTGCTCCAGCCACCATGTCCTCCTGCCATGGTAGACTGTGACCTCTAAAACTGTGAAGCGCGATAAACCTCTCATGCCTCAAATTGCTTTTCTCAGCTCTTCTGCCAACTAATATTCTTCTAACACTGAGCTCCAGTACACTTTCAGTGAAAAGACAAACCCAAGACAGAAAAGTGGAAATAGTCCTGGGCAGAGGGAAAAATCTAAAGAGTCAGCAGATATCTGAAGAGCTATTCTACACAGCTTGTGACCAGGAAAATGCAAATTAATGTAGCACAGAGGTACCATGGCCCATCCATGAGATGGGCAAACACTAACAAGATGGCTAATTCCCAATATTGGTGTTTCTGTGGGAGATAGGGGTGGGTGGCTCTCAGCTCTGCCTGACTAGGTATGAATTCTTATAGCTGCTTGGGGGAATTAAAAAGGAAATGCCTTCTCATCCAGAAATACCACTTCTGGGTTCTTATGCTTACAGGGATGCAAATATTTCTCAGAAAGGTGTTTATTCCAAATGTTTAAGCATTGCTTTTTTGGAAGAAAGAACAGCTAGAAACAATGCAACTCCCCAGGCAGTGAAGAATGGATAAAACTGTGAGGCCTTCATCCATACTTGTAATTATAAGCCTGTCCAAAAGAATCAGCACTTTATCTCTTGGTCTGTAGATGGGGGTCCACACTTATGGCTAAATGAGAACATCTGGTATAAAGTATAGAGTACAATCTAGAAATGGAGACCTCCTCTCCTGAGCGTGTTAGTTTTTTGTCAAGTTGACACAAGCCAGAGTCATCTGGAAAGAGGGGCCCTCAAATTGAGAAAATGCAGGGAAGTCTGTGGGGGCATTTTCTTGATTAATCATTGGTGAGGGAGGGCCCAGGTCACTGTGGGCAGAGCCACACCTGGGCGGGTGGTGCTGGGTTGCACAGAAGAGCAAGCTGAGCAAGCCACAAGAAGCAAGCTGGGACACAGCTCTCCTCTGCTCCTCCATGGTCTGGTTCAGTTCCTGCCTCCAGGTTCCTTTCTGAGTTCCTGTTCTGGCTTCCCTCAATGAAGGACTATGGTGTGGAAGTCTGAGCCAAACAAACCCTTTTTTCAAGTTGCTTTTGCACACAGCAATAGAATGCAAACTAGGACATCCCCCAAATGTAAATCCTACACATGTGTACTTCCTGTTTGATGAGTGCAAACTAAGCTGTTAAGTTCGGCTACTGCAGCAGATGAAGCTGGGGGGAAAAGAGGTCAGAAGTAGAAAGAACAATGCTTGGTGTAACAGTAACCAAAAAAGTCAAATATGAATTTGTGCTTATGCTATTACTGCAAATACATTAAAACCGAATATATACTTAGATGGGAATAGAGAGTGTCAGAAACCAACACAAATACTAATTCCAGGTGTCACATATGGTTTTTATATTGAATCTACTAAGTAAAAAGATATTAGCTATAACCTATGATTATAGATTAATGATTTAACATAGCATTGTAAAAGGTCAAGGGTTGAGGGCATAGCTCAACAAGAGAAGGAGGCTTAGCATGTACCAGACCACAGATTCAATGTCTAATGTGTGCAAAGAATGAATGAAAGGTCAACAAAGAACATATTGGGCTGGGATGGTGGCTCAGTAGTTAGGTTCTCCCCATCCAAGCATGAGGGCCTGAGTTCAGGTGCCCTCCCAGCACTCCTTAAAAGCTATAGTCACCAGTCAGACAGTGGTGGCACATGCCGTTAGTTCCAGCATTCAGGAGGTAGAGGCAGGTGGATCTCTGTGAGTTCAAGGCCAGCCTAATCTACAGAGTGAGTTCCAGGACAGTTAGGACCTTTGCACAGAGAAACCATCTCAAAAAAAAAAAAAAAAAAAAAAAAAAACAAACGAACAAACAAACAAACAAAAAAGGTGTAACCCCACCAGTGCATACAGAAATAGGAGGCTCCCTGAAAACTCCCTGGGCAGCCGGTCAAGGTTCAGTTAGAGAACCTACTTCAAAGAAATGGAAATCTATGGAGAAATATACCCAATGTCAACCTCTGATTTCTAAATGTACATGTGCACACACATGTGAACACATACCCACCTATAGAGAGAGGGATGGAGGAGGAGGAATAATAATGAGGTGGAAAAATACATGTCTGACTCTAACCATTCTGGTGAGGGAAGTCCTTTTTATTTCTCTTATTGGTGGGTGGCTAGTGGCCAGGCAGGAAGAATAGGCAGGGCTACTAAAGAAAAGGAGAATTCTGGGAAGGATAGGCAGGGAGTATTCACCATGTAGCCTGCCAAAGGAGTTAGAGGTCCAGACCCTTCTCTGTTAAGATAAGACCATGTGGAAATACTTAGATTAATAGAAACGGGTTAATAATTAAGACAGAGTTAGCCAATAAGAAGCCCAAGCCACCAGCCAACAGTTTCATAATTAATATGGCATCTGTGTGTTCACTTGGGGCTCTGAAGGGCGTGGAACCTGCCAGAACAAAGAAAGCTCATATTACACTACTTGTTACAGGTGAGAGCTGAGGCCCAGAATGGAGAGACAATGTGTCTAGAATTGTTCTATGACTAGTCTTCTAGTTTCCTTCCCGCAGCTCCTTTTTTGTTTAGTCCACAATGAGTTGGAGGATGTGATCTGTCCCCCTGTCCAAGGTCATGTTCCAAGTCCCCTGATCTGGGCAGGCCCTGGTTTCCATGAAAGGGGGGGCAAAGAAGTCTTTCTCACTAAGATGAGAAGGAATCTGTGAGGGGAAAGGGTCTCTCTCTGTGGCCCTTCCTTCTCTGGAACTCACAGCCCCAGGGTGGTCATGAGGAACACAGCAGACAATTTAGGTTCTACATTAGGGATACTCTACTAACACTCCCCCAAACTTCGGAGAACATAAAAACCACAGGAGATGGAATCTGACACAGCCTGAGACACAATAACCGAATGTTATGTGTCAGGAGCACAGGTCCTTGACCACAAAAGGGACATCAGCAGAAAAGCAGGGAAAGTGTAGATAAAGGGTAAGGTTTGGGTGACCGGGACAGATGGTAGATGATAAGCAAGTGACAGATGACAGAGAAGTCATGATAAAATGTGAAGGAAAAGAATAATTGTGAAAATGGCAATAATAATAATTGTGCTTTATCACTTTATATTATTTGTTGGGTGTGCTTATAAACATTTTACAACACTATTATTCAGTTTTACAAAACCCCAACACAACTTCCTCATGAATCTGTAGAAGAGGAAACTGAGGTGCATTGTGTTGGTGAACTGCCAGTGATATGTCAAGTTTACACGTTTATCTCCTTCCTTATGGCAACTCTTTTTGCCCTGCACTGTAGCTACAGGGAAGAAAGAAGGTAAGTGACTTGCCCAAAGTTATTGTTACAGTGTGAATGTAAAATACCTCTCCCCCCCCCCAGGGCTATGTGTTTGATCACTTTGTTGCCAACTTGGCCCTTGTTGTGGACATCTGCAAACACTTTAGACATAGAGCCCAGCAGGTGGAGAAAAGTCACTCCAGGCAGGCCTGTGAAGACTCTACTCAGTTCTGGTTCTAACCAGAGTTCCCTGCTCCCTGTTTCCTGGCCTGGCTGCAATGTAAGGAACTCTAGCAAGCAATCCCATAGACACCAGCTCAGCTGTTCCTGCCACTACATCCTTCCACTGGAATGATGGGCTGGCCCCTCACCCACTGAAATCACAAGTCAAAATAAGCATTTTCTCTCATAAGTACTTTCTACCAGTCTTTGGTCAGCACAACAGGAAAAGTAGTTACTACAGTTGCAAGGTTGTAGATAAGGTACAGTAGTAAGTGAACAGTCTGGTTCAGGGGCTATGGCCCTGTCCCCTCCCCCTTATTTATAAGGTTTTTTTTTTTTTTTTTTTTTTTTTTTTTTTTTTTTTTTGTGGAAACTGAGATCATCCTATGCCAGGCTGGCTTGTAGGACAGCTTGAAGGCACCATAAGTCCCCACACATGGATCCCAATCTCCATGTCTTCATATGGGTCACTCATCTTTTAAGGCCTCCAAGTTCTCAATAGTTTCATTAGGCCAGCAGCAACATCTGGGCATTTGAGGGCTTTTAAGAAGAGTAAGTACAAAGTACTTAGTAAATAGAAAGGCACTCCATGATAGGGAAGGCCATGTCAGTGGGTCTTTTATTCCTGACCACAGTGCCAAATGCTGACACATTTATACAGCTCCTGGAACTCTCTTACATTTCTAGTATGAAGGCAAAATGGCAGTCTGGCATTTTGTTAAACTCACTCTGGGCATATGTCACTTCAATTGTACTTACCTAAGATAAAAATACATAAGAACACAAAACTATTCATAGCAGCAAATATTCATAGTAGGGGAGAAAAGGAACAGTATAAATGCCCATTTGTCTGCTAAAGGGACAAGCAAATTATAACATATCTGTAGGGTGGGATACACGCTCTGTAAAGAGAAACCAGCCCACATGCCCCAACATGGATGGATTTTCAACATGCTCCAGTAAACCAAGGCCAGTCTAGAAAAGGCAGCGACAGGACCAGACGGAGGGTCTGTGTCAGCCACACGGGAGAGGAAGGACTGACAGGGAAGGAAACATGGGTCATCTGGGGCTATGGAAATGTTCTACATCTTGCTAATGACAGTAGTTACGCAACTTCAGACGGCTGTCGGAGCACATCAGACCATGCCCCTAGATTGCGCTGATTTCATTGTATATAATCACACCCTGGTAGGACTGATTTTAAACGAGAAAAAGACCAAATCTGTGTTCCTCCCTTCTCCCTTCTTATTTTCCCCAAAGGCTTTTAAGCTGTTTCATCTTTAAATCCCCTCCGCCCACAGTCCCAGGTCACTTGCGCATTAACCTCCTTCGCAGCTGTAGGATGAGATGCTGTATTGTCCTGCTTCCTCCTGTTAGATTGCATTTGCAGAGACCAGATGGTTCATTCCTGAGCCAGAGCAGTGCAGGGGCCTGGAAATGGGACACTGAGGAAACTGGGGTGGGATAGTTGAATGGGAGGAATTTGGGAGCTGGGCCAGCGGGCTGAGAGTCCCTGGGATGTATGGCAGACATTACCTGAGCTGCAGAAACACATCTGCTTGCACTCCTATCCTGGGATGGTCTGGTCACCCTAAGCCAGGTTCCTGCCCCTGAATGGTTTGTTTCTCTGGGGATTTGGTTTGACTCTGAATGGAGAATGGGACATCACCAGGAGAGGAACATAAGCCCTGAGTAGGGGCAGACTCTTTATATGACTACAGCTAATAGTCTCTGGAACTCGGCAGAGTAGATGTAGATGTCCTCTGCTCAGCTGTGCCACTCTGACAAGGCACAGCTCCACAGAAGGCCCTGGAAGAGCTCAGCATGGCAAGTGATGACAGCTCTTCCCGGAGCTGGCACTTGTGGCAAAAACAAAAACAAAACAACAACAACAACAACAGTATTTGCTTATTCTCAGGGAATGGTGGCCACCCAGCCAGGTTCAAGTCTCTGTCTGAGCCTGCCAGGAGCTGACATCGTACCTGGGGCCCTACTGCTTTCTCACTTTCCTTTAGGGAGGGTTTTCAGGTCTTTCCACCCCTCAGGGGAAAGATGGGTGATGGAGTCCTGGGTCTGAAGCTTCTGTCTGTCCCCTTTGGCCAAACCTTTCCTGAAAGCACCTTGCAGCTATCAGATGTCCTCATGACGATGAGGTTGGTCCTGTGGTAACCCAGTGTGGGTCTCCAACGGTCACTCCAGGGACAGGGACATCAAAGTTAAGAGTGGAGAAGGAAGATCATAAACCTTGCCCTACACAAGTATGACATGGTCTGTTTAGGCATTAGAGCTGCTTAGCAGGTTTAGTTTGGGAGGAAATTTTTTTCTTTTGTGGGGCAAAACAAACAAACAAATAAAACCAAAGAAGCAACTTGGGAGTCTTACACCTGTCATCTGAACACAACAGCGGTTCTCAACCTCCCTAATGCTGTGACCCTTTAATACAGTTCCTCATGTTGTGGTGTTGTGGTGACCCTCAACCATAAAATTACTTTGTTGTTACTTCATAGCTATAATTTTGCTGCTGTTACTTACGAATTGTAATGTAAATATCTGATATGCATGGTATCTGATATTCAACCCCCAAAGGGGCCAAGACCCACAGGTTTAGAACCATTGCTCTAGAGGATGAGGTAAGAGGATTGCCATGGGTTCACGGCCAGCCTGGACTACCTGGTGAATTCCTGGCCAGAGGAGCTTCAGAGCAAAACTGTCTCAAGAGCCAGCCCCACTGTCTCAAATACAACACCTAAACTTGAGAAAAACATTCTAATCCAGAGTCTTTGATTGCCGCTGCTGAACATAGCTTTGCCTCATTCAGCCCTGCTCTCCCAGAGAGGGGCTGCTTGCAGTGGCCCTCAGCAGCCCGCCTTTCCTCACAGCTTATGGGAAGCCTTGTGGTAACCAGCCCTTCCTAATGTCGCTGTACCCAGTCATGGCAGCTGACAGATGTGTGTATAACAGAGCTCATATGGTATGAGGACCTGAGAACTGAAAGAGGCCAAGCTAAGTTATGACAAGCCACCCTCGTGGGACCTAACCAGCTTTTGTGGGAATTAATCTATTGCTCTGAGACCAGCATTAATCCTTTCAAGCTCAGGACCCAATCACTTCCCATTAAGTTCTTCCTATTAAAGGTCACACTGCCTTCAAATTTTATGTATTGAAATATATTAGGAACCAAGTTATAACATGAATTTAGATAGGGACAAACTACATCCAAACTGTAGCAAAGACTGAACTTCTTTAAAGATTGGTATGTGGAGGAAATGAGTTAGAACACAAAGCATTTGAAGACGAGTTAGCTTCATCAATGGGGGCCTGCTACTGATATGTCTGACTTAGGCCATCCTTTCCCTTCTCCATGTGACTTTGAGGAGCAGGTGTAATGCCCCTTCCACCCCCTGTCCGGCCTCCATCTTTTGTTGGCCTTCAAGGTTGGTAGTATCCTAGGCTGTTCTGTTTTAGCACATAAACTTGCTTATATCTCCTATCACAAACCCATGATTTCTCTGAGTCAATGCTTGCCTGCCCTCTTTCCTTCCTTCCTTCTTTCCTTCCTTCCTTCCTTCCTTCCTTCCTTCCTGTTTTCCATCCTTCTTCAGCCAGCTCCCAGAAGAGTCAATGCTGGGTGAGCCCCCTTCCATTTTGCTCTCTTGCCCACCCGCTGGATTCTGGGGTCTTCCTCAGACCCTCAGCAGCACCTCCCCGGGGAGATTCCCATGTATTCCATTGCCCAAATGAGAGAACTTTCCAGTTTCCAGTGGACTCAGCTCTGGCAGGACTCAGTGGCCAAAGGCTCCTAGAGGCCCCATTCGTGGTCTCTTTCCATGGTAGAGAAGTGAACTAATTTGCTTGCTGCTCCTTTTAGAAATGGTAATAAGAAGTAACCAGCACCATGCTGGGAGGAAATCCAAGCAGCTGCTCCACTGAGAGGCCCATGAAGAAAGGAACCACCAAGAAGCCTCATGTGCCAGGCATTTGATGACCATCCTAAAGACAAGCTTGCAGCCTCAGCCTGGCCTCTCCAGTGCAGACTACGTGGAGTAGAAAAGAACTGTCTCCGATACGCCCCGGGCACGTTGCAGATTTCTTAGTAGAGACTTCACTGCATACTGAGTTTGGGGCTGGGTTTTAAGACTCACAGCATGAGTGTGGCTGTGTGCCTCCAGTCATTCCAGTTCCTCTCTGTGATGCTATGAGGGAGACACCCATTCATGCAGAAAGATTTCACAGAGGCCTCATCTCAAATCCTCGCAGAAGGCCTGGTTCCCAGAACAGCAGTCGGCTGTAGATTTGGGGAGACCTGACTCGTCTTCTTCCTGCCATGCTTTGGACGTGCAAGCAGATTCTCAGCCCTCTTTAGCCTGCGTTGCTCAGCCGCTAAAGAGACACCACCAGAAGCACGTACCTGCGAGCTCTCAGTGGCCCTCCTGATGACTAGCAGGCAGCAACATCCATTTCCCTGGTGCATTGCTGGTGTTTATATGCATCTCACAGCTCCCTACACTAGAATGAGCTTTCCAGAACCACTCCTGTGGCCACTTCATTTCTACATCCGGTACAGGACATGGCCTGGCACATGATAGAACAGTCACGGCTTGTCACCGAATCCATAAATAAATCCTTGTTCCTAAGGGGCTGGAAAGCAATGGGGAATCGAGCGTGCACACACAAAAAAACACATACATACATGCAAATAAAGGCAACTGTGTGTGCCATAGACATATGGATCTATTCATCACTGCCACCCAAGGTGCTAGGCATACAATCCCTTTTCATACATCACCTCAGCATATCCCTCACTTCACACCCATCTGGAAGGCTTTGGGGGAGATTCACCCAGAACAGAAAGTCAGTTTGCAACTTGAGTGGGCCCAAAGGCTTCAGCTCCTTTTCCTCTCCACTCTAGCCTCCCCACCCCAACACCAAAAGACCGGAGCTCATGCTGCCTTCTCTCTTTCTACTTTGCAAGCCCAGCCAGTTAGTTGTCCTGCTCAAGATCCGGTTTAATCTGACAGTGGCTAGGTGGCCTCCTGGGGCCAGGCTGGCAGCACCACAGGAGTTACAGAGCTGAGCCTTCCCTGAGTCTCACCAGCTTCCCTCAGGAGATATCTCTTCATTCCTTGGTGGACTTGAGCCTGACTGCTGAGCAAAGGCGACTCAGTAGGATGGATCAAGGCCATCAGGCCTGTGCTGGCTCCAGAGGAGGCTGCCTCCTGCTGGGTGCTGCTATTCAAATCAGAGCAGCACAAACCACAAATTAGCCTTCTTCAGTTGTGGGCATGCAGTGTCTGGAATGGTCAGAGCGAGTCTGGGCAATGATGAGGGCTGCATTTGTGCAGCGTTCCTGCCTCACAGTCATTTCTGAATGTCCTAAGAAGAGTTCCATGACTTATGTATACTTAATAGTGAAGCCTGGTTAATATATTATGTTAATAACTATAATTATGCATTGGTGTCACTTAGGTGATGGGAAACTAAAGCTAAGGGGGGCCTGATGACCTCCGAGGACCCACAGCTAAGTCTTCTGTGTCTCTTGCATTACTTCACACTGCCTCTGGTGTCCCTCACACTCCATTCCTCTACTCTAGGCATCTGTAGGGGTCAGGGTGAGTGGCTTCCGAACTGTGAATATAAGAGCCTTGGTTATGCCTTCTAAAGCAAAAGCTTTAGAATTAGACAAAAACATTGGACCTCATCCAGCCAATACCTGTCTCATAGCTTTAACCAGACTCTAAGCACTAACTCTTCTCATGGTATGCATGCAACTCGTAGGCTCATGGAATACCCACTTTCTTCTTCTGATGGATGGGCCCAAACCTAATATTCAACACACTTTTGCACACCTGCTTGAGCAAACAAATACACACACACACACACACACACACACCTTTCTTGGTGCCCAGCACATCCATGTTCAAACTCCTTAAATGCATTCCTGACTTCACACACACATCAGGGTACCCATAAAAATGCAGAGCTTTTATTCAAACTTCTAGCCACTCAAACCTATGTATGCACAATCTTGCACACAGAAGCATATCCACATACATACACTCTCTCCCTTACATACACACTCACTCTTGGACATGCACATTTATGCACATTTTACATACATCACTGAAGGTGTACACGTTACCTGTATGCATGTATACTGAGGTCAGGCCAAGGATGTTTGGTCAACTACATGAACCCTCCTGGCCATACAGACCATGGACTTAAAAGTTCTGTGATGACCTGTAAAACTACCATCCTGTGGCTACATCTGGGTGGCATTTGCCAGTCCTGTAGCCTAGTCCTGGGTGGCACGAAAGAGATAAGCAGGCCAATGGCCAAGCTCACAACTATGACAACATGAACAACTGTTATAAGGACATTTGGAGCCACTAGCTTTTTTGTCCCTGGGCATTGGTTTATGTCTCAGACTAGGCTTTGCTTGAGGAAGAGACAGTCTTGCCTAAGACGGGGATGGCTGTATCAGGATTTAACAGGCTGCCACTTGTGTGCAGAGCCAAAAGATGGCTCTTCCTTTCCTCTATGGCCTTGGGTAGGTCACCCTAATCTCTCTGCCTATCAAATCCTGCCTCTTCGGAACAGGGATAATGCATCATTCCCACCATGGCTTTGTGGATAAACGAGGCGATAAATGCCCATAACTGGCATGTGCAACAGAAATTAAATATACCAAACTGAATATGGAATAGCAGTGTGTGCCCTTTCTGTTTGGCTCTTAGCCCTCGGGCTGTTTAATGGGTGAGTGGATGACATCATCCCTCTGCTCAGGGACCCCTGGCTTCCCATCAGTCTTAGACCCTGGAAAGCCCTTTCTGTCCCCAGCTCTACCCACCTCTTTTGCTGTCACCTATCTAGGTCTCCCTACCCTCCTTCCCTTCTTGTTTTCTTAGAATACCTGATTTTCTTTTGGGGGGGAAGGGGTTCCAGACAGGGTTTCTCTCTGAAACAGTCCTGGATGTCCCAGGACTCACTCTGTAGATCAGGCTGACCTCAAAATCACAGAGATTCTCCAGTCTTTGCCTCCTGAGTGCTGGGAGTAAAGGTGTCTGCCACCACTGCCCAACAGCATGATTTCTTATAGCTCTGGGGTCTTCGCATGGCCTTATCTCCCTATAGAAAGGTGTTTGTGCAGACTCAAGCCCACACATCCCAATGCTGGCAACCAAGATCAGTCCCTATTTTCCTATTGGTTTTAATTTTTCTCTGCTCATATATCTTCTCCTTAGGGAAATCTTGCCTATTGTACCTCTCCTCCCAGTCACTCTTCTGCTTTTCTTTTAGTTCTTATGAGCGTAGATGGCAAATCCACAAGTTTCCTTATTGTGTTGTGCATCTCCTCACTATGGGGAGATGCACACATACACAATGCCGGGGCTTTTGATTTGTCTGTGACTCCCCAGTGCCAATGAATGCAGCAATGCCTAGCATGCAGGAGCTGCTCGACAGATATGATCTATGTCAGTAGACATCTGACTCCTCCCAGCGGAGCATAAATACAGTTGTCCATCCCCAGCGGAAGCACCCTCTGCTCCCTCTCTCCACTCACCACACCTATGCAGCAATGCACTGGGTTTCTAGCCTTTCTGTACAGCGTGAGCATGAAATGCGGAACTGTGTGCTGGCAAATGAATGCATTGGGCTGATCTAGCCTAATGGTTTGTAAGCAGAGTTGGGCATCAGAATCTGAGGGCTTAGTCTGAAGCCCTGATGGCTGCCTCACTCCTACCACCGCTCCCTGGTGATCAGGGACAAACACCCAGGCAGGCACATTTGGTAAAGCCTTCTCTGGGACCCTTGGATGCATGTGACTGCAGTCATCCCTAGGAGGGAGAAGAGAGGCTATGAACAGCACAGAGACACTGCCTGGGCTCTGAAGAGCAACCCCATGTGCCCTGGGTTGTGGAATGAGCCTACTCATTATGCTTTGCTAGGACACAGTGAGAGCAAAGCTTCAGGGCATTACACAGTGCCCACCCCGGGGCAAGTGCATGCTCACATTTCCTGCGCACTTGCAGTGATTAAACAATTATTTTCCTCCAGGAATCTTTGCCGATTGCCTTGCGGTGCTTAGGTTAGGAGTTTTCCTGCAGTGGGTGGCCAGTCCATGAAGCTGGCTGGCATGCCGCTGAATAGAGTATGCTTTCTTTCCTCCATTGTAAAGAACAGCCCCCTTATCACCCCAGTTTTCACCACTCTTCATGGCAAAATTCATCAAAGAGACTTCTTCAGACACTTTACGCAATCCTCTACATTCTATCTCCCTTTATACTTCTCGCTGGGGAAACTTCAAACACTGCTGGCTAATCTATATCCCTATATTTCTGTGGAATATTTTTAAAACAAACCCCAGAAATAATATCACTTTATTCAGCATGTATTTCTAACAGGTAAGAACTTTTAAAAGATATAATAACAGTATCATTATCACACCTACATAAATTAAGGGTAATTCTCTAATCTCCCCTAATACCTTGTCTGTATGTAAATTTCCCTGGTTGCCTTAAAAATGTCTTTTCCTGTTGCTTCATTTAAACCAGGAAGTCAGGTCCACACAGTGGGTTTACTTTCTCTTAAGCCCTGTTCCTTCCTCCCTCAAGCCCACCCTAATCACTCTTTCCACTATCCTCCCCCTTTCAAGGTCACGATTGCTTAAATACTGCTGAAGGCATTGGGCAGTTCCTCCTTGTCCTCCTATGCATGGGCAATGCCATTAGTGAGGGCACGGGCATGCCGGCAGTGACAGCCTCTGCTGCGATTCCTGGGTTTGCCAAGCTTTTCTCATCTACCTTTGGCCACCGCATCTCAGCTCCTTCCCCGCCTCCCAGCACTGGTGTGTGTGTTTACCCCACCCCTTGTCATTATTCACCAGTGTTGTTCAGGGTTTCTAGCTCACCCAGAGGCCCACTCAACGGCCCTGGCAAGTGTCTGCTGGGTCTCTCCACCTTCACTGTCTGGATTTCAACACCTGCCCTTCTGATGACTTTGGCTCAGCCCTTGAACTCATCCCCAACCTCTCTCTCTCTCTCTCTCTGTGTGTGTGTGGGGGGGGGGGCACATGTTGTAAGGTTGGGTTTAAGAAGACCAGGCTGCAATGCCGTTTGGGGGTGAGAGGGTAGGAGAGTTACTAATGCCATAGACTGTTAGCACAGAGGGACTCTGAAGAGATTTCAGCACCTCCAGACCAACTGAGGTTTCTGAGGAAAGGGAAGACCCAATGCCACACAATAACTCACATGACTACAGTAAGGTTGCCTGTGATTCCCCTCCCCCCCTCATGCAACCCTTTGTCACCCCAGAGTCACAGCAGTGCCTGGAGAGGGGCTGCGGGGACTTGGACCATCTGTGAGACAGTGGCTCCTGGCCTAAAGCATGTAATCTCTCAGGACGGACAGATGGACAGACAGACTACTTACTCCTCAGCTCATCACCACTTTGCTGCCTCAGTCTTGGCTGCCACCATGCTCTTCTTGCGTTCTCCAGTGTATCCTCAACTCTGCATTCAAAGCCCTCTTTAAGGATTCTACTCAAAACTGCCCTATGGGTCCATTTTTCTTAACTTCACAATAGGCCTTAATTCCCTGGATAAGAAACACTAGTGCTGACTGCAGGAGAGCTCTTCATTATGTGTGCTGCATTGAGCACTGCAGGATTCTCCACAGGGCCCTGGCCCACTCACGGTTGGCACAGACATATCTTCCCGAAAGTCTGCCAGCCACTCTGAGTTCTGGAATGTTCCCATGCATTTCCAAACTACCTGGTGGACCAGAATCCCAGGTGAGACTCTCTTACCAGATCGGCTACACCCCTGCACCCTTCCACCTTCCCTCCCTACACCCCACTTGGATGATTGGTCAACTTGACACAGTTTAGGTTCACTTGGGAATGGAGTTTC
Source organism: Phodopus roborovskii (assembly GCF_943737965.1). Taxonomy (NCBI): domain Eukaryota; kingdom Metazoa; phylum Chordata; class Mammalia; order Rodentia; family Cricetidae; genus Phodopus; species Phodopus roborovskii. The sequence goes on from NW_026126578.1 coordinate 13,408,221, forward strand.
AGTGACAGATTGTTTAGATCAGATTGGCCTGTGTGGTGGTTTGAAAGAAAACCCACTCCAAAGGGAGTCCTACTATTAGGAGGCGAGGCCTTATTGGAGGAACTGTCACTTTGGGGGGGGGGCGGGCTTTGCTGTCTCTTTTGCTCAAGATTCCCTCAGTGTGACTGTCGGTTGGCCTCCTGTTGCCTCTGAGTCAAGATGTAGGACTCAGCTCCAGCACCACATCTGCCTGCACGCCGCCATGCTCCCTCCCCCCCCCCATGATGATAATGGACAGAATTGTTGAAACTGTGAGCCCCTTCAGTTAAATGCTTTCCTTTATAAGAGTTTCCGTGGCCATGGTGTCTCTTCACAGCAATACAACCCTGACTAAGACAGCCTGTGAGGGATCGTCATGATTTCCCACCTCAGTTAAAGGCAGGAAGACCACTGTTGGGTGACACCATTCCCTAGGCAGAGGATTTTGCACTCTGTAGGACTGGACAAGGTAAGCTAAACACAAGTATACACATATTGATTCATTCCCCTCCGTTTCTTGACTGTGGATGGAATGTGAGGAGCTGCTTCTTGCTGTCTGGACTTCCACAATGGTGGAATGTAGCCAGGAACTGTGAGCTGAAATAAACCCTGGCTCTCCTGGGTTGCTTTCGCCAGGGTATTTTTATCACAGCACCAGAGACTGAGACACTCACCAAGCTCTCTCTCTTCCCCAGGCTGTGCTCCTTGTGCACCTAGGCTCTTGTCTAGCTGAAACCACCACGCTGTCTTGCTCTGGGCTGTACCCCAGGGAGCCCAGACCCTGCATCCTTTCCTCCAGGTCCTCCTTGCTTGTGGGGACTTCCCAGCACCTGTTCATGCCCACTTTTTACCAGCCAGGCCCTCTTCTCTACTTGCCTTTCTTCCAGAGCAGCTCAGCTAACCCATCAGATACATCATTTTATTTGGGGGGACCTGCCAGCTTCCTGGAGGGGTCTGGTAATTTTCTGCTCGCTTCTGTATCTCCATGCCTGGAGTAGCAATTGGAACTTTGTAGACACTTATCACATGGGCGAACAAATGAATGCAGACAGTGTGGAAATGTGTCTTTAGAGAAGGGAGCTACTTTCTGTGAGACCTTTGTTTGCTTTCTCAGCCCCAGGAGACCTTCTGAAGGAGGAGGTGCTTCAGGAGTCATCTTTGGCCTGCTTGGGAGATTATAACAGCGACCTTGACAGCAAACGGGGTCCCAGAGAACAAAGGCATGCTAAGCCTGAGTTTTCTTTTCACCGGAGAAACATTCTCCCTGGATCTTCAATTGCAATTTACCAATGTTCATAGCATGGGAGGGCATTTCAAATGGAGCCCCTCAATAATGTCTGCCTGTTTCCCAATCCTCTTGCTAACAGGAAAGCATACCCCAAATGAATACACAGAGGCAGGCTGCCCAGAACCTGCCTTCCAAAACTACCAGAAGGCACTGAGGAACCTAGATTCATGGCCATGCAATGTGCTGAGCAGCTATCGAAGGCAGCTCTTTTGATACCAAATGTGTGTGTATGTGTATGTGTGTGTGTGGGGGGGAATCGAAGTACAGAACAGCAGTTATTTACTACAATTTGTGTAAAAAGAACTATGTACATCCAAGTGCTTGGATTTACCCACAAAATCAGTAGAAAGATAAGAAAATTGTTCACACTGGGTGCTGGAGAGTGGGGGGGGGCAAGGTGAGGTGGAGGTAAGTGGTTTTATTATAAAGTGAATGGGGGGAGAGGGATGATTCTTCATCAAACAGTGTGTATACATCCTAACTTTTTTTTTTTTTTGCTATATCAATGTGCTTGAATATACTTGAAAAGAATACATTTTAAAAATTAATTAAAGGCCATATTTAGATTTGATGAAATGCAAGTCAACAGGGCTGTGTGAAAAAGTCCACAAGCATTGGCCGAGGGGGCAGCGATGGGACAAAAGCTCCTTGCACAAGTCGAGGTGGCTCGAAGCTACAGAGCGAGTACCCGGCACCTCGGTGGGGCTGGATGGTTGTCTGCTGCGAAGGGCTAGGAAAGTCAGTGGGTTCCATGCTCACAGCCCAAGCTTAGTAGTTCCCAGGCTGTGTGGCGTTGGAACAGAGGCTGGGGAGGAGCCTGCTGGTGCCTAGGCTGTGTGCCCATGTGCTCTGGCTTTCAGGCTTGCTCAATGTTCTGCAGTGGCGCGTGGTGGCTGAACCAAGTCAGAGTCAGCTCAAAGTCACATGTAGCAGGAAGTTCTAGGATAGAATCATTCTGAAAGATGAGAGTAATGGTGTGGATTGAGGGGTGAGGTGGGCTGGAAGGCACGGTGGGGAGGGATAAGCTGGCCTCAAATATTTGAAGGGCTGTCAAATATAAAAGGGAGGGATGGAGAAGTCCTGTTCCGAGCCTTCCAGATTATTCGGGAGGTGTTGGGTCAAGCACTTGTTCTTGCCACTAGAAGGGTCCCCGATTAAGAGGAAGTAATAACCACATTCGGAGTCCTCACCAGGTTATGGCTGGCCTGTCACATCACCACTCCCCTTCAAAAGGAAGTACCAGGGCTGTGCCCAGTTAGTAAACCACCGAGTCAAGATTCTCTGCCCTGCTCCATGGTCACCTAACATTTAAGGCCCAGCCAGGAGGCTCTTTGGAATTCTGAGACTGCAAATCTGCCAAAGCCAAATATAGGAAGACGGTTGGGACTCTTCTGCAGGCATGTTGGGCATAAGAAGACTGTGTGTGCATGTGTGTGTGTATGATGAACAGAAATCAGCTTTGGTGACACTAACCTCATCCAAGACCCTGTCAACTCCTTCACTTCCATTCTCCAAAGAGAATCCCCAGGCAGGCCTGGGCCAGACTCAGGAGGTCAGGCAAGGGCACCCTGGCCCCACACTCACAGCAGGTCCTAAGGAGGGTGGGCCACCTTGCAGTGGTGGAAGGGGTGGGTTGTGAAGGGGGAGTAGTGTAAGTATGGGGCCGGGTGGGGTGTGAATGTGGGTGGGGGAGGGAGAGAAGGCTGGCAGGTCAGGGGTTGGGGGAGGGAATGAAAGCATGGGCCAACATCTGGGGCAGTGGAGGCTCTACCGGCTGGGGGGTCGGGGCGTGGGCGGCGCACAGGGGAGGACAACGCTTCTCCCACGCGTGTGACTCAGCAGCGGGCGCGCGCTCGGTGGCGGGGGCGCGCGGCTTTCCCGAGCCTGGGGTGCCCGCCCCCGCGAGGGAGCGTGACGCCATCGGCGTGCAGAGGGGGCGCGTGGGCCGGGAGATTCTGTGCTGTTCGTCAGCAACTCGCCAGCCGCCCACACTCCGAGTCCATCCTCCGCTCTCGCCCCCAGCCGGGAGTTCCTGGAGTGGGATGGAGGAGGAAGGATTCTCCCCATGCAGGCGGTGGCAGCAGTCTCTAGGCTCGGGAGGGAGGCTGACCGACTGACTGCAGGGCCCACCTCCTGCTGCTCCTTGCTGGCCGCAGGGGGCCCAGTGGAAATTTCCAGGGTTCTTAGCTCTGAAAGCCTCTTCCGGGATTTCCCCTTCATCCCACCCTCTGAGGCTCTGCTGCCAGAGTCCCCCTACTTCCAGAGAGCATTTAGTCTCGCTCAGGCTCCCTTCCCAGGGTCTTCAGATGTCTTTCAAGCAACTCACTAAGGGTTCTGCTTCATTATTCTTGCTGACCTGAGGATGTGAGTCCGGGGAGGAAATGAGTGGCCCAGTGGAGTTAGAGGGAAATCCAGACAAGGGGAGAGGTTGCTGCAAGGCTGAAACTGGGTCTGTGAGGGACAACAGACCAGCAGCAGCAGTCTTGGCAGCAGGGTCAGAATCCAGTTGCTTAAAAAGATAATGATGTCAATCTTCTGCCTCTACCTGGGTCCAGAAGTCCTGGTGAGGACGTTTCCTCTCTCTCTCTCTCTCTCTCTCTCTCTCTCTCTCTCTCTCTCTCTCTCTCTCTCTCTCTGTGTGTGTGTGTGTGTGTGTGTGTATTGGTGAAATAGTCAAGGATGCAAGGCAGGGCCTCTTGTATACAGAGACTGTACAAAGGAAATCCTGATGCTAGCTAGACCCAACCAAACAATTCCACAACTGCTTTGCAGTTTTTGTTTCTGCTGTTTTTAAATAATCATTGTGTTACATTTTAGGACTGATTGAAAATTGTGGTAGATTGGAACCATTCATCGAAGAAAAAATTACGGAGTTCCCTGCCTTGCCAGGGATGGGAGTGTATCCCTGACTGCTGGAAGCAGGAGGCTGATTTAACCTGGCAAGTTCAAGCAGAAGCAGCTAGTGCCAGGCCCTGGACACAGGACAGCAGGCAGGGAGTCTGCAGAGAAAACCACTGCAGATTTCTCTCCATTGCATTTCGCAGTACTGTAACATCGGAACTCTGTATCTCTACAGAGAACTCCTGGGGCACAGCTCGGCCAAAGCACTATGCAATTTCTAGGGGACATTCCTCCCAGAGGCTCACTTTTCTGAGATCCTAGAAATCCTGCCTTTCCCAGATAGAATACTGGTGACAGCAGGGTGGGTGTGGACATTCAGTTTGGCAGAGGATTACCGAGGTGCAATGGTAAACAACTAGCTAGCCAAGAGAGATGAAGCTTGCCACAAAGAGAAGGAAGAAAGAAAAAAAAAAACTGGGGTTCTGATAGTATGAATTGACCAAATAGGCCTCACTGGGCACAGGGGTGAGTAGGGATGAGAGCTGCCTCATTGCTAGACCTGTATAGCCCTGGGTGCACCTTCAAGCCCATTTCAGTAACACACTCACCTGGTGTCACACCCACACCCACACCATGTGCACACCCACCACCCTCCTTTGGAATCTTAACATGACCCAGGAAATAGTTGGAGACATGCCTGGCTGAGAAGCAGGACTAGAGGCCTGGCAGCCTGGGGGCTGGTTCCAATTGTTCCCGAGGCAGAGTGGTGATCCCCATCCCATATCCTAACTCTGTTCTCCCTCTGCTTCCTTCCCTCTCGCTGGGGTGAAGGATGGAACCTAGAGCTTCGCGTGTGCCTTCTGCCAAGAGCCTCCCAGAGCTAAGGCCATGCATGATTCAAGACTCCATTCCAAAGTCACTTTTCTAATGCTCTTTCAACTTGCCAAGGGTATGTGTGTGACTAAGACACATTAGAGTGCTTTCTCTTGCTCTGTTATCAGTGTGTTTCCTAGGCGAGGGCACTAGTCAGAGGCTGGGAATGGAAGTGGAGGTGAACTCTCCTTGCTCATACATAGAAATAGTGGGTTCCCTTAGGGATGGACACATTCTTCCACTTTCCACTGTTCAGCCTGAATCGTTGAGCCCCCAGACCTGCTCTCTGAATATGCTCAGATGGGACAAAGTCAGCTCAGTGTTGTTGGGCTAATGGTGTACCTCAGGGAGAGGAAGTTGTCTTCTAGTTAGTTCTTCCTCATCCCTGACACGGTCCCTTCTCTCCATCAACTCCAGAATCTAAGAGCCCTCTTGGCTGTGTGCTCACTGGCTTCACTTATTTATTTTTCAGCCAGCATTCCCTCATCGGGTACTGGCTCAGTGCCAAGCTCCGCTTTCATCTCCCACATCCTTGAGTTCATGGACCATCAGCCCCTGGTGCTGGTAGTCCGTATGTACTTTCCACTTTATAGCCATGTCTGATGTGGCCACGGGACATTCTGCCACCCCAAACGTTATCATGAGATCTTTGAAAAGAGCAAGAGCTTCCCCAGCACCCCGAGGCTTCTTCAGCCCTCACTTTGTGATCTTTTCAGCACAGAAGAGGCTCACAGGGGAGGGAGGCTGTCCTCTGGATGAGGCTCACAGGGGAGGGAGGCTGTCCTCTACAACCCACATAACAGTTACTTTTCTGTGCTTCTATACTAATCCCCCTGTGGGCGAGCTTTGTCTTTCCCCTTACTCCTCTTCTCAAGAGGTCTCAATTTAAAAAAGAAATTAGTGGAAATAAGGATACGGTAAGATTCTCAACAGCTTCCTTTCTGGACCCCGTGTGCCCCCGAGCCTCCTGCCTTGGTCTTCAGTCAAGCAGTGCTGTCAGGCACTGCCCTGAGAATTGTCCACAAACACATTTCTCTGTGGACGTGGGGAAGACTAATAAAGCTGCATGGATGGTTTTTATCTAGTCCTGAAAGTGGCATTTTTACCAAGAGAGATAACCCTGAAGTGCTCAAAATAATCTATAGAACTGTGGCATAGGGAAGACATTCTGGAGAGTGACCGTGGATCTGCACCCTACTCCGGCTCTCTGAACCTGGGTAGGTAGCCAAGTTTGCTCTCAAGCACCATGGAATCATCCTTGGGGTCTTCTAATCCAACTACCACGGAGTATCAGAGGAACAGGGTGACGAGTTAGAGCTCTAAACCTAGTCTTGAGACTAACTAGTTTGGAAGCCCCAGTCACTTCCCCCTCATACTTGCATTTTCTCTTGCAGAAGGAGATGTCTGGACCAGGTGGCCTTAAAGCATCCTTCTAGTTCTGACATTTGCTTAATTTCCAAGAGGTATTCATGAAGTCCTTTTGTCCCTGCAGCTCTGGGCAAGATGGAATAGCCTGATGGCAGCATAAAGCACAGGAACCTTCTCTGGGAAGAGACTTGGGAAGGCTGCCTGCACACCCTCTGTCTAGAGCAGTCAGCACGGGGAAAGGCCAGGTAACACTCAGCACAGCATTGCTTTTAGTTACATAACCCTCCTGATTCTAGCAAACAACAACAACAAAACGGTCTGTTCTCATAACTCTAATACACACAGGCAAATGCATTTACACCCAAGTACACACACACATTTGCACACACACACACACACACACACACACACACACACACAGAGTACATTTCTTTGCTAATGGTGGTTTTGTAGCCACAAGCACTTGTGAAAATCTGAGAAACTCTTCATGTGTTTCCTTTTTTCCAAAAGTGTCTTATTTAAGAAAAATTACCAGAAAGATGACTTGTATCTTTTAGCTCTGGACTGAGATAGTAGGGTCCCCTCAGTCCCCTCCCATCATTTCAGTTAGCATCATATGGGCTTCTTCTCTTTTTGATCTCTCCCTGTATTCTCTCCCCCTTTGCATAGTGAAGGTCCACCGTTCATCCCCATCTGCAGATGGGACTCCCCACTGGGCTTGCTTTTTATGAACATGGAAGCTGTTTCCCAAGGTTGTACTGTATCCTCCTCACTGGCCACTATTGTCCCTGTGGGTCACTTTGCCTTTTCCCTGTGGCTTCCCATTTTGGGGGAAAATGTCACAGAGTTCCTTCTTCTCACCAGAGGGTAAGGTAATAACTCACATGTCTTTCATATCCTTAAGAGAAAGGCAAATAATTTTATCGTGCTGCAGGAGAGCTTGCAGTTGGAGATGCACTTTCCAGCTGTGTAGCTGTCACATCTCATAGAGCTCACAAGCCATGGTGACTTTGTCCTGCCTGGCTACATGGCAAGGTCAAGCCTACAAGTCACAGCTCTGGAATAGTTGGGACGAGTGTTGTCTGGTGGTGGGGGAATGAAAGAACAAGGTCCAAAGGTGACCTAACAGACCAGAAGGGACCCTAGTGATTTTAGTCTGCTGCTGCTATCTAAGACCAGATGATCCACTTAGGTTTCCTTGGTCTTGGTTTCCTTATATGCTGAAGTACTGTGTTGTATTAAGTGCTTAGTTAGAGCTCAGCATAGGGCTAAATAAGAGATAGTACATAGTTCTTAAACTTCACAGCAACTCCTTAAAGCACCTCCTTTTTCTATGTGCAAAAGCAGGCTGTAAATGGAGATAAGGTGAGACCAGCTGCTCATCGCTAAAACAGGTCTCCTGCCCGGGTGTGCCTCTGAGATCCCAGGGTCTGACACTCAGACCTGAAATATGCTGTGCTTCAGTGGTTTCCCAGAGCTCGTTCTGCCTGAGAACTTCAGCTTGTCCCCTCACCTCACTCCTATCTTTTTCTTTCTTTGAAGGCCTGCAGAACCCGAAATGAAGTCAGCTGTCCCCTTCCTGCCTGGAAACCAGAAGCCCTTTGCAGCTTCTGTAGGGACCTGTGCTTGGTGCTTTTCCAGAGTGAAGCAGAAAGTGACTGCAGTGTCCTGAGCTTGGAAGCCTGCCAGAACTCTCCTGGTTGAGAACCTGCCAGAGTGTCCCCAGAACCTCTTATAAAGCTGCTGCCATTCTGTGTCCTGGACCATGGAGTTTATGTGGAGACTGCCATGGGGAAAATGTTCTGGCTTCCTGATAAGGGAAGTTACTGTAAAAATCTCTACATGGGACTTAAACTCAAGAATTGGGCCTCCTCTTAGACCTTGGCCCTAGCTGTGATTGCTTACTCTTCTTTCCCACCTCATACCCTTTAACTTCCTCCCCACCCGGCCCTAACCCAGTCAGCCTCTCTCTTCTCCTCCCCAGGCAGTGACCTTTGGAATTCAGACGCACAGATACTTGCTGAATGAGCATCTCCAACTGCTATGCCTCTTGCTTGGGTAGGGGCCAAGTGGAGCCTGCGCCAGGATGCCTCTGTGGGGCCCTGTAATATTGCCCGTGTGATATGGGTGTGAGGAAAGGGGGTTATGTGATGTATTGGGGGGAGCAGCCCCCAGAGCCTAAGGGATGGCTTGAGTCTGTACAGCTGTTTGTTTTTGTTTCCTCCTAGATTAAAGGACAGAAAGAGGATCAGTTTGGGCATTTGCAAAGGTCTGGGCAGCAAATCTTTGTAAAGGCCTGCTGTGTGCCAGCTTGCAGGAATGAGCAGAAGGATTCACTGCCTCCTCAAGTGAACCCTTCTCTGACCCCGCCTTCTAACTAGTTTGTGGATGTGGATAGACAGATGATTGAGCTTTGGCAACCAAGCATCCTAGGCTCAGGACATGATGAGACTATCCATACCCACTGACATGGCTCAGGCAGGGACGTTCTGTCAGCGGAAGAAATGTCTGCATGCAACACAGATGTCTCCCAGGACTGAATCTGCTAGACAATTTCCTTTCTGAATATCCTTGGCTCTTACAGTTTTCTGACACAGATTCTCACCTCTAGTCAAGAAACTCTTCTGTCTGGTTCGGAGTCTCTGTGTATGCACATTTCTTTTACTCTGTAATGTTTGGAGAGAGGGTGGCTTTAGGCAGCTGCAGTACTCTTACACACCTGCTTAAACGCTTCTAGATGTGTCTCGTTATATGTCACATAAGGACCACTTCCTCCTTCCTGTCCACAGCACAGAATTCAGGCACCTCAGCAGACTGGAAATCTGACACATTTATCCCACTGGTAGACCGTCACCCTCCCGAGAGCTTCCAGGGTAAGCTAGCCAGACGTTGCAACCTTCAGGCAGACCACCCTCACTCAACAATAGAGATCTCTACTTTGGTCAGCATCCTAGACAATTCTGGCTGGAAGGCATCTGCATAAATCATCTAGCCATCCCCAGACTTTAGCCAGCACGGATCTACAGAGCTCTAGAGATGACTCAAGATTTGTTTCATTTAGTGCTAGTAGGTAGAGCTCAGTGCTAGAAAATGATCTTAACATGTACAAAGCCATGGGTTCCATCTCCATCGGGAGAAGGAAATGGGGACCAAAGGAAGAAGGGTAGGGGAGAGCATTTGAGAGAAGGAAGAGGAAAGGAGAAGATAAGAAAGGAGAAAGGTAATGGAGAAGGGGAAGGGTACTCCAGGAAGATGAGGGAGGAAGAAACAAAACCACAGTAAATACTAAGGCTCTTGGACTTTTACACTGAGTTGGGGAGCTTGGAGTAAGAGCTGAATTTGAAACAAATGCCCATATCTTACCTTGAAGTGAGTAATTGTCTATCTCTGGGGCTGGAGATGCAGGCAAGCCCAGGGATTCTCAACTAAACACATGACTGAGTAGGTGGGCAAGTGTGCTGTAACAGAAGCTGTGGCCACAAAGGCCGCATAGGGTCATGTGCTTCCACCAACCAGGTCAGGCTAAGGCCTGGCTCTAGCCTGGAAAAAGGAGCTATGTTTGCTGCTTTCATTAAATAGTGTAAGCAGTGGGGGCTCGTGCATAGCAGGAAGCAGGAAGCAGACAGAGAAAGGATGCTAACCCTTGGGGCTTCTGTACTCACCTGCCTCCACACTGTTGCTTGCTTAGCCTGGATCCTAACACCAACCCGTTTGTGTGTCCCCCAGTGAAGGAGGGAGAAAGGACAGGTTGCACACTCATCCCCATCAGATGGCCACTAAATGATCCATCATTTCCCAGGCCCTGAGCTCCTGAATCTTCCAGTGCTGCGCAAGAAGAGTAATTGAGGAGAGACACTATATAGCTGTTGTTTGTGCTGTGCAAGCACGTGTGTGTGTGTGTGTGTGTGTGTGTGTGTGTGTGTGTGTGTGTGTGCGCGCGCGCGCATGCGTGCGTGCATGTATGCAGGAGTTGTGGATGGTATCTAATAATTCTTGGCCTTTTGAGCCTTTTTGCCCATCCGTAGCTGCCAACCTAGGGCACATTCTTCTATAATGAGGGCAGAGAGGAATAAGCAAATGTTTGCTGAAAAATTATGGTCTGAAACCCTCTCTTACATTCCTTCTCCCTTTACACAGTCGAAAACCATCTTAGCAGAAGCATGGGGAAAAGAGCAGGTAGGGCTCAGGGGCACAACTTCTGGTTCTCTTCCACCCTCTCCCCTTTTACCTCTCTCTCTCTCTCTCTCTCTCTCTCTCTCTCTCTCTCTCTCTCTCTCTCTCTCTGCCTGCTGGCTCTATCTAGCCCTGACCTGTAATACAGGATTCCCAGAGGATACACATCCAGAATGGGGCCACCGGTAGAGGATAGAGTGGGCTAAACACTCAGTGAGCAATAGTGACTCATTCCCAAATTCTATGGAGAAATGTTGGGTGAAGTCAGGCAAAAACACGGGAAAAGAAATGTAATTCTGGGGGCCTTCAGCCATTCAGGGTGTGAGTTATTTTGCAAAAAATGGAAGAAAGTTTCGAGGTAAGTATGTTCTCACTCTTGAAGTTTCTGGGTATCTAGGCCTAAGGAAAGAGGGAAGGCTGGAGAATCTGAGGAAAGTAAAAAGCTAATGATGACACCCTCAGAGCCTCACCAGCTTTCCAGGTAAAAGGCACCTAGATGCTTCTGCTGCCCTTCACCATGCTGGTTGAGTCTTAATTTTACTCCATAGGAAGCAAAAGCAGGGCAGGGAAGACAAGGATGTCACATGGTATTGACATGTGATGTTGGAGAGGAATCCAGGTGATCCTTCAATCTCTGGATTCCTAGCAGGAACATCTGTATAGAAGATAGAGCTCTCTAGGACCTCCTGGGGGCTGCAGAGACATCTTCATCCAAGAACAAGATCTGTCACCAGCCCTTCTTGATCACAGCTTTCCAGTGAGATGCAAAGAAAGGGAGTGTGTAGTGGCCGAGAAGGAAGATGCCAGCTGTCATGAGAAGAGGATTCAGGTGCAAAATCCTAAATGTCGGGCTGCTATGGCTGCTCCCAAGGAAGTGGGGTGGAATTGTTCCCTCTGTTAAGGAAAAGGCCATATAATGTCTGGGAAGAATATTTTTCTTATCTCAAATGTGGGTGTTGAGGAAAAACTGCCTTGCTGCTTTTCATGCCAAAAGAGAAAGACAGCCATAAAACTGAAAGACAAATATGCCATGGGGGATTTTCTCAGGGTTTGAATCAGATAGATGCATTAGGTCTATCAAGCTGGGTCATCCTAGATCTCCACCCCTGGGATCCTGTGACTCTGGTCAAACCTACCCGGTGACCCAGCATGCCTGACCCACCTTAACTCCATAGAGATGGGAGAGACAGTGAGGAACGGGGCAAAGAAGAGGTAAGCTTTTAAGAAACGCAGCCAGTCTTCACAAGTGTCTCACAAAGTACCTGCGAGGTGAGTAGAGATGAGGTGCTCGGCTCTCCCCACTTTGCCCTTCCCTCTCCTTAACATTACCTCATCAGGCCTGTGATGACCAGGTATTAGTTGCCACAGGGCCATTCTTTCCTCCACTGTCTAATCAGGGAAGTAATACTGACAGGATTGTCAAGCTTTCCCAATACCGAGAACACAGTCCAGCCCCCTTCAACGCTTTCTCCCATGTTCCTACTCTGTGGCCCTCATGAGTGAAGGAAATTCTCCAGGCTTTAGACTGCCTGGGGACAATTAACATTTCTCCTGGTATCCAAGGTGAGGTTTCCAAATAACCAAAGGGAACCAGGGCTTTCCATAGGCAGCTACAACAGAGATTTATAGAGGCATTGCGTTCAAGGAGCTGTTTCCACACTCATTGTTCCCTTCCCATGGTTGCCAACCTCCCTGCACTCAGACATGCTTCCCAGTCAGGGGTGAGCCGGGGAGTCCTCAGGTTGTAAGGGAGACACCCACAAGGTTGTTTCTGTGCCCCCCTTTGGCACCGCAGGGACTCGGAGTGAAGATGCTCACTTGGGTGGGAAGGGAGAAAGCTTCCCCAAGGGAGCCACTCCTGGCGTTGACTCCCACTGCATCAGATAAAGATTCCCCTGGGCAGCGCCGTCTCCCACCCTTCACCTTCCTATACCCAGTTTCTCTGCCTGTTCACATCCTTCCTGTCCTTCAGCTTTGCCCCCCTCCTCTAATAATCCTTGCTAGACCCCAGCCCCTTTAAAGCTCTTAACAAACCTCCTGATCAAGTCGTCTTCTTGGTGTCTCACTATTTAAACAGTTGTACTATGCAAACTCCCTTCCTAGCTTAAATCCTTAATGGTCCCCTGCTTTTGGCTTAATTTTTACTCCCAATTTCCTCTCAATTTTATCTCTTATTCCTGAAAGTTACCAATATCCCCAACCAGTTTAAGCTCATGTCTCATTCCACCACCCCCCAAAGATGGTCTAGATACTTCTTTTTTTGCTCCAACCACCACAAACCCTCCAACATGTATCTCAATCCCTTCTTTGCTGGGATCTCCTTGACACATTTCTATCCGAGGCATCTTCATCCGCTTTACTTCACGTTTACCCAGTCCTTCACTCTTACGTGCTGATTTCCCCTATCTCCTCACACCCACTTGCCTCTCCCACCTCCTCTTCCCCACTCACTCGGGTCTCCTGCTCAGGACGCCCTTGCCGAGGGCGGCGGGGGATGTGTGCTGAAGCAGGGCTCCCGCGGCAGCGCAACAACTCGGGGGACGCTCCTTCTCCTTGTCAGCTACAGCCCCGGGGTGCTGGTGGGGCGACTGGGGAGCCTGAGCCCTGCTGCCAGGGCCCGGCTGGGTCTGTGCCAGGAGCTGTCCGTGGTGCTGAAGCGGCGGCTCCGGCGTGGCGGGTATGAGCTGTCCGTGGTCCTGAAGAGGCTCCTGGGCCGCAGTGGCGGCCGGAGCCGCGGCTGTAGGAGCAGGCAGTAGGGCCGTCGGTGGGGGAACGAGCCCGGGCGGAGGCTGGGCTTGTAGAAGCTGCTGGTGTTCCCACAGGCTGCGGTTCTCCGCGCTCAGCTCGTCTAGACGCCGCTCCAGCTCATCGATGCGCTGGCGCTGGGTGTGGATGAGGCTTTGCTGGTTCTGTACGATGGCCGTGAGCTCCTTGAGGTAGAGCACAGCGCGCACCGGGTTCTCCAGCAGGCTCTCCATGCCGCCCGCCGCCGCCGCCAGCACCCTGCCTGCGCCTCGGCTGGCGGCGGGGAGCGTGAGCGCGCAGGAGCCCAGCAGCCCCGGCGGTCGGTGGCTTCTTCCCTCTCTCTTTCTCTCTCCCTCCCCTTCCCGCCGCCGCCGCCTGCGCGTCACCGCCTCACAGGCATTCGCACACGCACTGAGGGGCGGACCCGGCGCCAGGACCCACCTCCCACCTCTGGGCTTCGTGAGGGACTCGGCTTTCCGTAAGGCGGGGAGGAGAGAAGGGAGGCGAGGGGGGAGCAGTGAGGAAGAAGCTGGACCATGAGGGATGCTCCATGAGAACCCAGGATGGAGATCAGTCTTATTGGCTAGGAAGGAAGAGCTAACCCAAGCAGAAGTGCTGGGAAAGTGCGATTGGACCAAGAAAAAGAAAAAAGAAAACTACTAGAGAAAGAGGAAGAATAAAGGGAGATGGGTTCAACAGAGCAAGAGAGAAAGATAGGCAACAGTCTCTAAAAGGTCATAATCTCATTTTCCTGTCCCATCTCAGAGGTTGGGGGCAATTTTTAAGACTATCTGAGGAGAGGACTCACCTGCCTCTTTGATGCTCAACAATTTGCTTTTAGGGATGCCCTGGAATAGAGGTCCATGAACAGTCAAGAGACTAGAAAACACGTGTGGTCTGTTGCTTAGTTTTGCCAGGGGTAAATTAAAGCAGAAAGGCTCTCTGGAAATGACATCTCATGGCTCTTTGTACCAGAACTAAATAGAGGAGGGCTTCTGTGGCTAACTGCTTCCAGAACCTTCTGAGACAACCATTCTGTTAGACACCTAGGATGTACATTCAATTAGTAAACGTTGGATTAGGAGATGGTATAATGATAAGGATAGATCAGGATGGATGTGTTGGCTTCTTGTAGCTGACGAACAGTGGACAAAAGAGATGATAATTAATATTGAAATGTGGTAGTAAGGAAGAGAGTCGAGACCAGAGTATTGTCAGGGTCACCAGTCTGGGTTTCTGGGAAGGTATCTTGGCAGAGTTAACATCTGAGGAAGGAAGAATTTTCCTGGAAGCTGGGAGATATGAATCAACATGCAATGATCTGTTCATTTCTACAGTCTTTGCATATAAAACACCCACTGAATGCAGCATCATATTAGGTCAACCAGGAGGAAAATTAAGGCAGGGAGCCTGCTAGTGCTGGATTTACTCTAGAAATGAGGTCTCAGGGCACCTGGAGTCATAATTCACATGCAACAATCTGTATTCATTCTGACTACACAGTTCAGTGGATTTTGACAGTATATACCCAGTCATTTATCACTACAAACAAAACGGCTATATATAACAAGCACCCCTTTGCTCCGTTCAACTTCTTGTCTCCCCCACCACCCCGCCCAGCTAAGCATTCATCTGCTTCCTCTAAATGCACATTAGTTTCTCCTGTTGTGGAATTTAATATTAATGAAATCACATAATGTATACTTGCTCCTGTCTGATGTGTTTGAGGTCCATCCATCTGTTACAGGTACCATTAATTTATTTTATTTTAGGGTGAGCAGCAGCAGATATAGCACAATCCTTTCTCCTGTCTACCTGTTGATGAGCATTTTAGTTGTTTAGCACTTTTATTTTAAGAAAGAAAAGTTTGTTGATTGCACTGCAGAGGGAAAAGAGCTGGGTAGATGTTTGCCTTGATGGTATAGAATCAGTTGCTAACATTATTAAAGGACAGGAAGACACGTGTTTTGAATGTTTGCCAAGAGTAGAAATCTAGAATTGAAATTCCTGGATTGTTTGAAATACAGTTTAGCTTTGGAAGAGATTTCCTGATGATCTTTTCACAGTGGCCGCCTTTGTTCTCAGTGCCGGTGCAGAAGCCTCTGGTATTTCTCCTTGCTGGGATTTCTTTGTCCAGTGTTGGCTTTTATTTTCTTTCAGCACTTACAAACACTGTGCCAGGGTCCCTGGCTAGTATTTTCTGAAGACCATTCTTATTCTCATTATGAGTGAAAAGATGAAGAAAAATAGAAACAAGGTGGACGACAGGCACATAGAATGCACAGGCAGAGCTTTGAAACAGCTGTTTTAAATATGTTTAAGGATTTAAAGATATATGTGAACACAATGAGGCAAGAAATGTGATTTTAAAAAATAACTAAAGGGGATTTCTAAGCAGTATTCACCTCTCAGAATGTAATATCTGAAATGAAATTTGTACTGGGTGGGATTCCCAGCAGATAGATATTGTAGAAGTTTTAAGCATCAGTGAGATCAAACATAAACTGTCTAAATTGGCTTATGTCCCTCTATAGGTCACCGAGTCTCTGGTGTCATTTTTGTCAGTTTTTAATTTTCCATGTTACAGTTTGAAGATCCAACTGTATAAATTCCATCTTTTAAAAAATGTCCTTCCAATTTCATTCCTGGTTGGCTGTGCTTGTTTTCTCCTATTTTGGGTTCTCCTTTTCCTGTCTCTGCACATGTGTAGTAATTTTGTTTTTCTTTTTGATTGTGATTTTCCTAAGTCCATATTTTATTGTTTTCCCTTTAAGATTACAGGCTACTGTTCTAGCAGTGGAGAAGTCTCTTGGGGGGGGGGTCAGCTTGGTTTTGAACTTTGGCAGGATGATGACCCCTCTAGGGCTGACTCATCTTTCCGGATGAGGGCTGATCTCTGCGTCCTCTCTTTCAGCATGTATGAGCCCCAAATGTTCAGTCCACACCCCACCAGTGCTCAGTGTGATCCCACTGGGCTCAGTCTTATGGCATTCCAGTTTGTGCATTTCAACTCAGTAACCATGAGGCAGAATAGAAAGTTGGAGCATTATGGGGACATGAACAGTGAAAGGGGCCCCTCACCTAGGAACTGTGTTGAAGCTTTTTGTCAACTGAGAATAAAGGATTCCAACACAATGAGCAACATTTCATAAAGGCCCCCCTCTCTTTCCAAGTTAAAAGCCTGAAAATTTGTAGACATCTTTTCAGAAATCCCTTTTATAGTTAAGGGTACCTTCTAATGCCCTTGTGCAATTCCAGTGACTCCTGGTTCACCCTTATCAGATTATAACTTCATCCAAGATACTTCTCAAGCCACCCTATAATTTTACTTATTAAAAAGAGTAACTCTAAATGTAGCTTGAGAGCTACCAACAAGGTATATATGGTTAATATTAAGACACTGAACTATTACTTCCCTTTAAAAGTCTATGTCCCAAAGGTGGCGTTGGAGCACACCTTTAATCCTAGCACTCGGGAGGCAGAGGCAGGAAGATCTCTGTGAATTTGAGGCCAGCCTGATCTAGGACTACACAAAGAAATCCTGTCTCAAAAAACCAAACTAATAATAATAACAACAATGATGATGATCATGATGATGATAGCCCATGCCCACACTTGAATATATCTTATTCTTCCCCCCCCCATGCCTCTTTCTTAGCCACTGTGCTTAGCATCAGGCATCCATTGAGAAGTTCACACCCATGCCCTCAGGTGGCTTTAGTCTTTCCCTGAGCATCTTGCTCTTTTCAATAAAATGCAACTCTGCTTTATACTGGGTTGTCCTGAAATTCTTTTCTGCATCTAAGCCAAGGATCTGTTTATTTTAATTGAGTTCCCCAAGAAAACTAATGACCTCCTGTGGCTGCTACGAGTGACATCATGGAGTTGAGTCTCTGTCCCTACTGCCATTGACATTTGTCTGCAGATCCAAAGGGGGTGCTTCAGTTTCTGGAGGCCCTTTTTACCTTCTGTCTTAGTTTCCTTTCTACTGCTGGAATAAATATCATGACCACAAGCAACTTTTGGAGGAAATATAGTTATAGTACATTATGAAAGTGCACTAATTGGCTTTGTGTGTCAGCTTGACACAAGTTAGAGTCATCAGAGGAAGGAGCCTCAGCTGAGGAAATGCCTCCATGAGATTCAGCTGAAAGGGCATTTTCTCAATTAGTGATCAATACAGGAGGGTCCAGCCCATGGTGGGTGATGCCATCCCTGGGCTTCTGGTCCTGGGTTCTATAAGAAGATGGGTTGAACAAACCATGGAGAACAAGCCAGTAAGCTGCTCCCCTTCATGGCCTCTGCATCAGCTCCTGCCTCTGGGATCCTGTTCTGTTTGAGTTCTTGTCCTGACTTCTGTCAATGATGAACAGCAACATTTGAAGTGTAAGCCAAATAAACCCTTTCCTCCCCAGCTTGCCTTTTGGTCATGGTGTTTATTGCAATAATAGAAACCCTAAGACAGAAAGGAAGCAAGGGCAGGAACTCAAGGTAGGAACCTAGAGGCAGAAACTGAAACAAAGGAGGACAAGTGCAGTCTTGAGTCTTGGCTTCTGGGCAATGTATTGTTGTCCAGTGCTAAAACCTACATGTAACTAACAAATGTTAGTTACATTCCCTGCTGATTTTGATGCCCCCCTAAGTATGCATTCCCAGGCTAGTGGGCAATGAGCCCTTTCAAGTATGTGAAACATGCTCTCTTTATTAGGATAGTACTACTTATTTATGTATTTATTTAAGGGTACTGGGTTTAGGACCCAGGGTCTTATGCACATTCAGTGAGTCTTCTGTCACTGTGGTAGTTGGAATGTAATTGACCACATAAGCTGATAGGGAACGGCACTATTAGGAGGTGTGGCTTTGTTGGAGGAAGTGTGTTACTGTGGGGGTGGGCTTTGAGGTTTCTGGTGTTCAAGATACCATCCAGTGTCTCAGTCCACTCCTGTTGCCTACAAGATGTAGGACTCTCAGCTACTTCTCCAGCACCATGTCTGCCTGCATGCTGCCATGTCC
Organism: Phodopus roborovskii; assembly: GCF_943737965.1. Lineage (NCBI taxonomy): Eukaryota > Metazoa > Chordata > Mammalia > Rodentia > Cricetidae > Phodopus > Phodopus roborovskii. The sequence continues at coordinate 13,426,540 of NW_026126578.1, forward strand.
CACCATGATGATAATGGACTGAATCTCTGAACTGTAAGTGAGCCACCCCAATTAGATGTTTTCCTTTATATGAGTTGCCATGGTCATGGTGTCTCTTCACAGCAGTAGAAACCCTAACTAAGTCACCAAGCCACATGTTCATTCTGACATATATAATTTGAGTCTCAATGTAGTGTTGATTTCTACAGGTGAGGCAAATATGGAGGTAACTGGATCACAAGGCTTTACAGTGTGATGTTCAGACTCTTCCCCAGCCAATTGGGAAGAGTGGGGAACCCTGGAAGGACAGCCTCTTTGTAAACCTGGGTTCCTCATGCTAGACCATGTTGTGAGCACTGGCTTCTGGCTTCTGTCTCTCTCTGATCTACTTCCAGTTTCACTTTCAGCATTGTAGAAGTCTTGCATCTCTCCTAATGAGTTCAACCAAACTGGACCAGTTATTCTTTCCCAAAGTCAAACATATCTGTTACAGGCATTTTTCCCACTAGCCTGGTCCCACAGCTGCATCAGCCCCAAATAACACACAGAGACGCTGTATTAGAAAAGCTGTTGGCCTATTACTAGAATTTCTTATTGGCTGGCTTGTCTTAAATATTAACCCATATCTGTTAATCTAAGTGTTTCCATGTGGTCTTATCTTACTGGAGAAAGGGTCAGGACCTCTGCTCTCTTGGTTCTACATTTTGACTCTCCTACTACATCTCCCCAAATCTTCCTATTCATGCCTATATTGCTCTCCTATTGGCCAGCAGAGAAACCAATAAGAGAAACATATTTACAGAATGGCATCTCCCATCACTTATCATCTGTCTTTCAGATGTTTTACACTCTGTCTAAAGTGTTCTTCCTCGTCTCAAACCCCAACATGTTCAAATCTTGTCCAATCAAGGCTTTGCACTCTATGCCATGAGCAGCTTCCGATTTCTCTTCTTCAGGGTGATTCTCATATCAGCTTGCTCTGGCTCTCCCCAGTAGTCACTCACAAGGGTTGTGACTGTGTGCACATGACCTGTGAATGTGCAACTCTGACCAAATCCCAGCACAGAGACAGATTGGCATGAAGTCTTTCCCCTAGCCATAGGAGCTGTTGGCTATTGACAACTTCTGAAAGAGGGAGGAGTCCCTTTCTCCTAGAATGTAGCTCCCGATGAGTTGTTGATTGTGCTCCAGTGGAGGGCCATACATCCAAGAATGTTTGTGCAGTGTGAATTGAATCTGATGGGTATTAAAAGGGGATGGAGGAGGTACACGAAGTTGGATGGGTAGGGGAAGGAAGTGGACCTGAGAGGAGTTGGGGTAAAGGTGAATATGATACAAACAGATTGGATGAGATTCTAAAAGAATTAAAAAATTTGAAACTGTAGGACATGTCATTTCTAGGCTCTCATCTGTGATACTTACATGTTGTGATGGCTAATTTTATTTGTCAACTTCCTATGAATTCTGTTGGCTGAGTTGAAATGAATGAGACTACCAGTTTTGGGGAAATAAAACAACCACTCTTTCTTGGGAGTGTCTAGCTCTGCGTTTGTGGGCATATGCTTCACTGGCATATAACAAGACCACTGGTTCTAGTCAGCATATTTATTTCACCCTGTGTTTGGTACCTAGCCTATGGCACCACTAGTACTGAAACTTCTAGAAGTGGAGCATGGGGGAAAGGAAGTTAAGGTGGCTGGGGGCATGCCTATGAAAGAGGTATTAGAACTCTGCCTCTGCCTCTTTTATTTTGGTGCTTAGCTCTTTTGACCATGTGCTCCCACTATGATGTGGCAGGCAGGGACAGAGCCAATCAATCATGGATAGGAACTTGTGGATCTGACACAAGATAGAGTAAGAGTGTAGCTCACACTTGTCATTCCATCACTCAGGAGGCCAAGGTAGGAGGTCCTAATGCACAAACAAAAACAAACAAACGATCAAGCTCGTCTTCTTTATGGCTAGGTTCTCTCTGGTGTTTATTAGAGCAATAGGAATCTAACATAGAATCCTGGGGGAGGATAGCAATTCCTCCAAAATTGTGTGTGCAATCAGTAATACCACAAGTGTGAAGCACTTTGAAGAACATCTAATGGGGTGTGTACCAGGTGGAATGCAGTCTTACTGCTGAGAGTGTACTGTGGTCCTGATGCAGAGTGCTTTCCCAGGCATGCACCTCTTTCTTTCTTCACTCAAAGTCCATGGCATATTATCATTCACCCCACTTTACAGAAAAGGGTACAGAGATAGAGTGACTCGCCTGAAGCTAGTGCCCTCCTTTCCCTGGAGGGGGCTTCTCTAAGGCACAGCCTAGGGAGTGAGGTTTCCTCTGCACCTCACGCAGCCAGTGCCAGTTGGAGGATGCATTTCACAGCAAGGGTCTTGGAAGGACTCTCCAGGCTATACTGTATCAGTGCTTCTCACTGGCTAACCCTGCTCATCCCTAATTGCCTGATTGATGATCAATGCAGGCTTGCCTGGTTCAGGCCCATTTTGAAGCAACCAGGCTCTCTGGCTTGAGTAAAACACACTCTGTGCAAGTTGTCTTTTCTTGGGTTTTTTTTTCTTGATTTGGAGATAGAGTAGACTCATGGAAAATTAAACAGGTTCCGTGAAAGGCAGCTGAGTTGGAATTCTCACTCTCTCCCTTCCCAACAATGTTACTTCTCTCATGGTGCTGACCTGGACCATAGGTGTCACAGGGTTGCTAAGAGCACACAGAAGAAGTGAAATGGGCTTCTCTTTTCAGACACAGGAAGATTTACTGTGCTAGGAAGGCTGAGTTTGCCCTGTGGTTGTAGAATCTTGGGTTCATCCATCCTAGCCTCTGAACACATCTGGAAGCCCCTCTGCTTTTATCTGTGTCTGTTCTACATAAACAGAAACATGGAAAACAAATGGTTTGGGATGTACACCTAGATCCAAACAGAACCTTCAGATCAGCTAAAGGTAAGGACTCCCATTGCCCACCATACCCCACCTTCTGTCCCAGGAGGCATCCAGTATTGACTTTGCAGAAGGCTGGAATCCTTGGAGAAGGACACATTGAAGACTCAGCAATCATGCAGCGGGATGACATAGGCAGACTTTGCCAGCCTCTCTAATTCTGAGCTTAGAGAAGTGGCATTGGATCTGTGGCATGACATCAGATATGCTTGAGGAAACTTCTAGCTGGAGCCACAGGATGGGCAGTGAACCCAAGTTAATCCTTAGACCTGACCTCTGACCCCATAGCTCTGTGTGCTGGAATCAAATTATGCCTCCTCTTGGCCTAAGGAGTCAGTGCAGGTGATCACAGAACCTAGGGGGTAAAAGCATGAGATGCCGCCTCTTTATTTCTTACAACTCGGTACATACAATGTATTGTGATTGGCCACTCCATCGCCCTTTCTGCCTTCATATCACCCTTCCCCTCCCTGTTCCCAACTAGTTCCCCTCCTAGTTTCATGTTTTTATTGATGGCTGAGTTTCATTAGGGTTATTTATGTGCATTTGGGTAAGGGACTGGAACATGGGCAACTTACCAATAGCCACACTACTGAAGGAATTCCTACCCCACCAATAGCTCCCCAGGAAGGGGGGGCTCATGGGCTTCTCCCCCAACCACAGTGAAATGTTGAAGAGCCCAGTCTTGTATAGGTCTCGTGCAGGTACCCACCCACAGTGTGTTCTTGACTGCAATGGCCTGGTCATAACTGGAGGGCAGCATTTTGTAGCCCATCTTCCCATCATCTGGTTCTTGCATTTTTTTTCTTCTCCCTCTTCTGTGATATTCCCTAGCCTTGGAGGGGATAAGCACCCAATAGTTTTCCTCCTTCTCTTTTTTCTCTTTCTCCTCTTCCTCCTCCTCATGCTCCTCTTCCTCCTGACTTTAACCAGGCATGAGTCTCTGCACTACCCACCATCCATTCCTAAAAGGAGCTTTCCCATCCTAAGCTGAGAGCAGTGCCAGTCACTGGGTATAAACCTCAGTATTTAAGAGGCAGTTTGACATCACGTTCATTTAGCAAATAGCAGTAATAGGTATCCCCATGAGTGACTATGCCATCCCTAGCCATGGGCTTTTAGACAAACTTACAGGCATGTTTTCCCTTCCATGGGATGGGCCTCAAATGCAATAAAAAAGTGGTTGGTTACCCCTTAAATAGCCATGTTACCATTGCACCAGTGAGCATCTCTAGACTGACAGGTCAGTGTTATAGAATGCTGGATCCATGGCTGGGTAAGACTGTTGAGCTTTTCTTCCCAGCAGCCTGGATAGTGCCTGCCTGCACTAAGAATGTGAACAGCAGGGAAGGGACTCCCAGCTTAGATCAGCTTGATTTCTGTGTCCTATACCAAGTGGGTAGGAACTTCAGCAGTAGGGTTTTTACTCAAGTTATGACTGACAGTCAAGAGCAATGGCATCTCAGTTGTTATGGGGACTACTCAGGGTCACAACTCAAGAGGGAGTTATCCCAGACCTGGGACTGAGGCTTAAAAAGTTTATGACTCCTCAGAGCAGCATTATCCAGCCATGCAGAATAGCAAGGAACCATCTCCACCTCCCCTTGTGCACAGCTGGTTATCAAACTTCAGGCTGACAAATGGTAAGCTTAGTGTGTGTGTGTGTGTGTGTGTGTGTGTGTAGCTGCAGTCACCCTCCCATTTCTGTTCGCCACTGGGCCCAGTCCAGCCCTCTGAGGTCCCATCAAACCACCCCTATGGCTATGCTTTCTGAGGAGTAGGGACAGGAGAAGGAAGCCTGATTCCAGCCGTCTGAGCTTCTCATGTCACATCTATCTGCACAGATTCTGTGGGCTGCCGTGTTTGACAAGTTCTTCCAAAATACTCCCTTGTTCTGAGTGCTGCCTACACTTCCTCACCCTTACTCACAGAAACCACCCCAAGGGTGACCTAGGAGGCGGGAAGCAGCCCCAGCACCCTCTGCAGAGACTTCTCCACTTTCAACCTTCTTTAGTCACTGCTAGACAAACTTACATGGGACTCATCTATCTATCTATCTATCTATCTATCTATCTATCTATCTATCTATATCTATTTATCTATTTATTATCTTTATATAAAAGAGTTTAATTGTAATTGAAGTTACCATACACAGGGGATAACACTCTTCCTAGACTGCCAAATAAAATGTCCAGTGCTAGGTGTGGGTTACCTCCCCTCAAGTTGTTGATCAGGTGTGTTCCAGAAACCCTCTGTGGTTTTTATGTTGTCACAAAAACCTTGACCAAAAGCAACCTGGGAAGGAAAGGTTTTGTTTCATTCACAGCTTACAGTTCTTCATGAAGGAAAGTCAGAGCAGGAACTCAAGGCAGGAACTCAAGGATAAGCCATGGAAGTGTCCTGCTTACTGGCTTGCTCCTCACGACTCACTCAGTTTGCTTTTTTATACAGCTCAGGACTGCTTGCCCTCAAGTGGGATTCCCTCTCCCAATGGGCTGGGCCCTCCCACATCAATCATTAGTCAAGAAAATGCCATATAAAAAATGCCTACAGGCGACATGATGGAGGCATTTTCTCAATTGAGGTTCCCTATTCCCAGATAAACCCTACCTTGTGTAAAGCTGGCCAAAAACTAACCAGAAGATGCCCAAAACAATGCAAATTGTTGCCATTGCTCTTATTTTGCCCTCGAAATTGCTGGTAAGACCCTACTGCTGAAGAGACACTTTGGTCATAGGATACGGAAAAATCAAGTTAGTATTGACAAGGATGCTTCCTCCATGCTGGATGCCTTTCATAGCTCCAGAGATGCTGTGCGGGCTGCTGGAGAGAAAAGCCATCAATATTCTTACCCTGTTGTGAGCCCTGTGAACTACAATATTGACAAGATATGCCTATGAGTACAATAGTGACACAATGTTACGGGGTAACCAACTACTTTCTGACTGACATTAAAGCCTGCTCAACAAGGGAAAACATATGCTTAGAGTTATAAATCTGGCCATGAACCCATGTTAAGGAGCTAAAGGCTCCAGTGAAGCCTCTTTATGAAGTGGATGGCAACTAATCAAGAAACCCATAACTTGTCAAAGTGCAGAGAGTAAGTGTCAGTGGATGTTCAGCAACAAATGGGGTACCCATACAATACCTCCCACCAAGGCTCAGGATCATCACACTAGGGAAGATTGTAAGGGACAGAGGTCAGGGTTGAAACCATGTGCTCTGAACTCATGAACTCACAGTAGCTGTGGCTGCCTGCATAAGAGCCATACCTCATCGACCCAGTCAACATTATAACTTGAAGGAACAAGAGTTCTCATTCTCTGTCTATGAGAATCGTGGACACTTGACGGCTTCTGGGGAATGGAGAGTCTGTTTTTGCTTTTGCTTTTTCCTGGTAGATCTGCCTTACCCCAGTAATGATGGCAAGTACAAACTGAACTCAGGAGGTTTTGAGGAGGTGATGGGTGGATCTGGGAGGAGTTGGGGGAGGAGTAGGGATGAGTATGATCAAAACACTATGAAGTTCTCAAAGAATTGATAAAAATATTTTTTAAAGTTCAGGCTACAAGGATCACATGAAGTGTATGCAAAGTGTGATGGCAGATTGACTCATCAGCTTCTCCACCCCCTCAATCTCTCTCTCATGCTCTGAAATATTTAAGGAAGCCTTTCACCCCACGATAGATAATCTAGGCAAGGGCATCCTTGTAAGTATATACGGATGTGATAGAGGAGGGGGCCTTTAGTTTGTATCAAAATGAAGTGGGTTTGTTGAGGTGTGGTGGCACTCACGTGTGATCCCAGAACTCAAGACAATAATGAGCTTGAGGCCAGTCTAGGCTACATAGTGAGACTGTGTCTCAAAAACAAATGAACAAAACAAATCCAAAACAAAACCCCTAAGTGGACTGCTTGTCTTATGTGGCATGACAACCTTCATTCATTTATCACATACTTATTAAGTATATGTCACAGCCACTGTCATAGGGTAGTTTGTGTGGTTCCACAGGGTCATATACTCAGAAGTCCCCTGCCTTTGGTGCATATTCTGCCATCACCACTTTGAAATTATTAATCATAGTATCAGTACATTTGTATTTTGTAAGTGAGTTATGGTGGGCAATGGAGCATGCACTTGGACAGAGGAGATACAGATTATATGTGTGGCCATCATTCCTTATGACTCATTACCCAGCCTTCTCAGTGTACCGTGAGGAGTGAATTCTGGGAGTGCTCACAAAGGAAGGAGCCTGGGAAGAGTCATTTCAAGTGTGAAGTAAGATCACTGGGCCTATGACTGAGGACACACGTTCCACCCAAGCCAAATTTGATTTGTACTTACAAAGAAAACATTGGGCTTAGAAGAAATGTGGTGAGTTTTTTTTTTTAATTACTTGAAACACTTCCTGTATTAACCAATAATTTCTCCTGATATATGACAGGAGGAAATGCTGCTTGTCCTGTCTTCTCTTCATTAACCAACTTTTTTTTTTTTTTTTTTTTTTTTTTTATAGGAGTGTCTCTTTCCTTGTAAATTCCAGTTAGCCTGTACCTCATCATGTAGCTTAGGATGGCCTGCAACTTGCAACAAAGTACAGGCTAGCTTATAACTGAATCCTGCTTTTACCTCCAAAGCACTGTGATTACAGGGGTGTGCCACCACACCCAGCTACACCCAGGTTTCTTGTACTTCACTGAGTGTATTTTACAAGTTGAAGACTGTAGGGTTTTTGGTTTGTTTGTTTTGTTTTGTTTTGCATTAGTTGCATGGACATTATTTTCCCAGTAGTTCAGAGAATCATCAGCATTTTAGTAACATTTTAAAGTTAAGATACATATATTCTAATACATAATTCTAGTTGTGTTGATTTTCTGTTGCTGTGGCAAAATGTCTGAGATTGGGGGCAGGAGAGATGGCTCAGTGGATAAGACCTAACTCCTAATAACATCACAAGCTGGAGATCAGGGCTTCAACACATGGGCCCTTGAGAAAGAATTTAGATCCAAACTATAACACAGTCACACACTTCGACTATGCAAGAGTGAAAACACAGATTTCGTAGCCTGTGGGAAACCAAAGATTTCATGTGGCATGTTATATTGTTTTATTCGCTTTGTTGCAGTGGTCTGGAAATGAACTGCAATGTCTCCAGGAATATCTTTGCTAAAATGGTGAGACCAAAGGTCTTTGGTTCCTTCTCTGTTATCACTTCCTTCCTCCCTGCTAAACCAGAGAAGGAAGTATGGGTGGAATGTGTGGGCATCCAGAAATGAAATAAAAACAGCCGGGTTAGCTTTGGGCATTAGCTTTGGGCAGTGTCTCCACTGTTCTGGAAGAAAAGATGCATACACATGTACTAGCTGTGGAATGTGAATTCTGTGTTTTGGGTGGTTCCACATGAGTCAAGGGCTTCTGTTTTCTATTAACAAATTGTCATACATATCATAAAAGTAACCAGGGATATAAAAATGCAAGAGAGAGAGAGAAGAAGAAAAGTCTGAATACTTTAGATCCATTGCTTTCCCTTAGTCTTCAGACAGGGGATGGATTTCATCTTCATGATGCCCCATAGGTTAGATCTATGGTGTTAGGTATTCAGCGCATGTGGTAAACAAAGCAGCCCTTTTCCTCCTGGAGCTTGGTATAGTGACAGAAATATAATTGAGCACTCCCAGTGTATATATAATATGACAAAAAATTATACAAGAAATATTACAGGGCTTCCTGAGGGCACTTAGTAGTAATCCATAATCTACTCTCAGGATCAGGGATGACTGGGATGTGAAGAACAACGTGGGGAGAGTGAGGGAAACAGGAAGGAAAGGATGTCCCGAGCTGAGGGTACATACAGCATGTACAGAAAGCACTGGGACAAGAGAAAGCCGCAATTATAGCTCAAAGGAAATCATCCTGCTGGGGCAGGCATCAGTCTTATAAACCACATTAGGAATTAATCCTCACCCTCAAAGTTACTGGAAGCCACTGGGATCCTAAACATAAGAGCAATGTCATCAAGCAATGCAGTAAGAGACTCTGACTATTTCAACAGACTGAAGGATAAAAAAAAAAAAAAAAAAAAAAAAAAAAAAAAAAGACCAGTAGAATGGAGGCACTGTGGCAACCCAAAGCATGGTGGTGGCAGGAACAGGGAGCTGCATGGGACCAAAGAAGAAGAGAAGTGGATTGGATAGGGCAGGGAGACTGGGGAGGGATCACACAGGACTCTTGAGTACCTGGTTTGTGCCTCTGTGAGGTGAAAGGGCTCCTTTCTTTAACTGTGTGTCCACCATAGAAACTAAGCTTCCGTGTCAGTGCAGGGATTGAGGGAAGAGTATGAGTTTACCTTCTCCTCCAATTTTGGTCCCTTTGAGACACCTAAGTAGAGATAGTAAGAATGTCATTGGTGTGTTTGTCCAGAACCTAGAAGCAAGGATTAGATAGAGGAAATAAAGTTGCTAGTAAAAACTATAGTCATGCAAATGGATTAAATGGGCTCTTCACAGAATAGATTATCCAAATGGCCAATAAGTATGTAAGTGCTCAACTTCATTTGCCAGTAGAGGAATGCAAATTAAAGCCACAATGAGATTCCATTTCACACTAGAATGGATAACATTTGAAAAGACTGACACTAAATGTTGGTTAGCATGCAAGACTCCCTGAGCTCTCACAGGTTCCTGATGAACAGGTAAGGTTGTACAACCATTTTGGAAAACAGGCAGACAGGTTTTGCAGAAATTAAACATCCTTGTCGCACGGTCTAGCAATGCACTCTTAGACACTTGCCCAAGAAAAACAAAAGCAGCCATCCTACAAAAGACCTGGGACATAATATTTGCTGCAAATGTCCTTATCATCACTTCCAAATGGAAATAACTGGGATGAGCCTCAATTAAGGCCAGAAAAACTAATTCTGGTATGTTCATGCGGCAAAATACTATTCTCCAATTAAAAGAAGCAAAAACTACTGGTAAGTGTAATGATAATGCTGTTGGTGTGTTTGTGGGTTAAAAACATCAGATTGTAGAGTACCGGCTTGGTATTTGTGACTATAGCAACCCTGCCTGTAACTGTCATTTTGCCCTATGGGTGACCCTGACACATATCCAAACCTCATGGTACAAATAATATTAAGACCATCATCTGAGTATGGTTTGCTAGTGATGGGTGTTAGCCTGTTTCTTAACTGATGTTGTAAATGTTAATGGTTTTGAGAAAGGTTGGGTAACTTCTCATAGGTTCAGCTCACTTAGATCCAAGCAAGCACATGTACTTCCTCCTGTCTTGGGGTGTGCGTGTTCACTGATCTGCTGTATCTTTGGTCTCTGCCCTCATCCTCCAGTTCTTATGCTCTAATCCTGGGCTGTTGTGACTATGACTGAGGTTGGATGATGTTCTAAAATGTGCAAAACTAATGTCCAGAGATAGAAATCTGATCAGAGGTTTCTGGGGGCAGAGATGGGTCACTGCAAAAAGATTGGATGGGTTTGAATTCTGAGAAGCACTGGGACTGTCCTACACGCTGGTGGGAGTGGTTACAAGGCTAGACGTATTTGTCAAAACTCACAGAACTGTACATGAAAATGTGTGAACTTTCCTGCAGGTAAATTATATCTAAGAAAGTATTTTTAGGAGATGTATTAAATGACAAGGGAATAGAACTTGAGGCTGTTAATCTTACCAGCAGATGCAAGATGTTGTTTTTGTATTACCCCTATGCCATCCATGGGGCTCAGAGAAGTGAACTGACTTCATAGATAACACAGTGACTTAGTAGTAAAGCCGAGGCTACAACTCAAAACCATCTATCTGGTTATGGGGCAATTTTATTTTTAAGTTCTTCCCATCAACCAGGCCTAACCTATGGCTGAGTATGGTAGCCAAATCGGTGGTTGAGTGGGCTGGACATGAGTTTGACTAACTCTGTGCTGTGCACTATGTATGAAAACAAGGCTCCTTGTCCTCCTCAACCACAACAGGTGCTTTGATGATAGAGTGTAAGGACCATAGTGCCAAAGGTTTTGTTCTGAGCTACCCACATGATGATGATGATGATGACGATGATGATGACTATGATGATGATGATGACGACGATGATGATTTTCCATATCCAAAGGTACCAGCAACAGAAGGTTTGGCCTTGATTGGGGTTTGCCCTGGTCTTACCAGACACCCAAAGAGCCAAAATCAGATTTGTTTCAAGGGAAAAATCCTGTCCTGTTCCAAGCTGTATGTGACTTTGACACAGCTCCAGATGCTTTAGAGTCCCAAAGGCCCCGAGGACAGCTACATCCAAAGGCAAACTCCATATAGAGTTTTGTCAGTGCCCATCATCCTCTTTTGAAGTAAATTGCTACTTCCAGGAGCAGACAGGCCTCACTGTTATGAAAAGCCTTATGTTATTAGAACACACTAAATGCCATATTCTGTAGGCTTTATGAAGTGTTTGAAGATCATCTGTCTATCTAAACTATATCTGTTTGACCTTCAAAACATACCTAACATGGCCACAAATTTGATTGTTAGATGACTAACTACTAACCTGAATTTCTTAATTATCCTAAATAGTTGTAATAGAAACTTTCAAGGACTAGAAATTTATATTACATTGCTTAGTGAGCTACATAAGTGCAATACCTTAAACAAGAGAAACATATATATGTATGTATTAACAAAAATTACCTTAAATTTGTATCAGTATACAAAATTCCATACCAATGTAAAGTATTTAAGACTAGTAGTTGCTTTTCAGTTTAAAAGTAGATTTAATACTCTGCTCTTTTATCCTACTATTCCTATATCCCCCTTTTATCTCCTCAGAATGAGATCCCTGAATCTTATATCCTTTGCTTAGTTTCCTCCCTGACAATAACCAATAACAACTTGCAACTAACCCCCACAAATGATGTCAAACATCCACCAAATGACCAGAAACCACCCACCTCACCTCTTGGGAATGTAGATGTTGTGTCTTTAAAATTCATCCCTATTTTCTAGGGGTGACAGCATCTTTAGGGAACACTGAGAAAATTGAGGTAATGGTTAAGTCCTGGGAGAACCAGCTGTTGTCCAGTCTCACTGTGATGGGAAAGTGCAAGGCTTATCTGAAGTCCTGGCTGAAGTAGTCTGTAAGGCTGGACCATCTCGAGCAGCCACTTTGAAATTGTCCTGGATGTAGATTTTTGAGGAAACTGTAACAGAGGCATTCTGAGAGGCTGGATCACCTGGGCTAGTTGTCTTCATTGGTGTCTGGTCCTTTTGGTCTGAAAACACACAAACTTTTAAAGGTAAATATATATTTGTATTAACATAACTTTGCAATGTGTGGTGTGCACAAATCAGCTAAAGATGATTCTCTGCTCTGTGTTTGTGTGGTGATATATTGTTTATGATTTTGATTTATTAAAGCTTGCCTGAGGATTCAGAAAGCAAAGTCAGTCACAAGCCATAGAAGCCAGGCACACACCTTTAATCACAGCAGCCAGAAGCCAGGAGGTGGTGGCACACACCTTTAATCCTAGGACTCAGGATTAAGAGGTAGACTAATCTCTGTGAGTCCAAGGCCACCCAGATCTACACAAGATTTAATCCATCTAAAAGAGGATTATAGCTCACACCTTTAATCCCAGAGCTCATGAAAGGTATACAAGACAGGAGCAAGGTCTCAGTATCAGGCATTCACTCTCCAGCCACATTGAGAATAGGGGTGCCCCAGCCCTGTTAGAGGTAAGAGCTCTCTGGTAGCTTGGCTGCTTTGCTTCCTGATCTTCAGGTTAAACTCCAATATCTGTCTCTGAGTCATTTATAATTTGTGTTACATGTTTGAGCAGGTAAAAGATATATGCCAATTTTATAAGTCCATTTGGACTATATAACCAAACTGTAATACAAATCTCGATCCATGTTACACGAAAGGCTGGTGTGTAATAATAAGTCACGAGGACTCTGTAGCCAACAAGATTTGTCAGGTCTCATCCAGTCTCAGAGCTGTTTCCATACGGAAGGGATCAGCAAATTCATTGCCTGTCTTGTAGTTTTTCTTATTTTTTTTTTCTTTCATGTCTGTAGGCAAGATTTTCAGGAGGTCTCTCCCAGTCAAATCTTGTCTTCATTAATTTTGAAGAATCCATAGCTTTTTGTTCCCCATAGAAACAAAGGCATAACCTCTCCCCCAACACAACACATTTCCTGACTTCCACTCTGAAGTTAAGATAATACTTAAAATATATAAGCTGTTTTAATTAAGCAGCTTTTTTTTTTTTAAAAAAAACTACAATCCAATGGCTCTTAGCAGCATCTGCCTTTCACTCATCAATATTCAAAAAATTCAGAGTCAACAAAGCAACAACATACAGGACCCAGATGCCTTGTGTATTATTTATCTTTAAGTGATTTGCTTTTTTGTATTACTTCACTCTTTCTTTAGAGATTACTCTATTATTTTTAAACTATTTATGTATTTTGCTTGTTTGTTTATTTATTTTCTTATTTATTTTTATGACTGTCTATACCATACCTAAGTACATTTTTAAGCATACTGTATTTGTTTAGAAGATTTTTTGGTCTGGACCTGGCTTTACTAAGCATCTTCAGCATTCTCTGACCTGAATGAGCCAAGTCTTAATCTGCTAGGCCATCCTCTGCACAGCCAGAATATGGCACTGGCGGCTGGCTCCACCCCTTCTGGGCCTGCCTAACCTTCCCAACTGTGTCTAGCCATCCTAGCTCTGGGAAGCAGCTGTGTCTGTACTGCAGACTTTTCTATCTAGTCTCCCTAACGAGCTCTGTTGCATAGCAGGGCCTCTTAAAAGAGTTGCACCTTTGTATGCCATTAGCAGTGGGCTCTGTGTATGTGTCATATGCTGGAAACCGAATGTACTTGGCTTTTCCTTTGGGCTGCCAGCTTACAAATAATTACACGGAGACTTGTTATTAATTATGGAAACTTAGGCTTTTGTGCAACTAGGTCTTATAACTTAAATTAACCTGTTTTTATTAATCTACACCCTGCCACATGGCTCAGTTACCTCTCTTCTGTACCATCTGTCCAACTTCTTTAGTGTCTTATTGACATCTCTCCTCCTCTCTTCTTCCCAGAGTTCTCCTCTCTTCCCGAAAGTCCTGCCTATTCTCTCCTGCCTAGATACTGGCCATTCAGCTTTTTAATTAAACCAATCACAATGACACATCTTCACCCAGTGTAAACAAATATCCTGCAATACAGGGCTGGTTCCTCAGCCTTACACCGGCTTCCTCTGCCTTCCAGCCAGGTTTTATGTCACATTGTCCCAAGAGGGGCTTCTGAGGCTAGGAAACCATGATCACCTCCTTAGGAAACTGCCAGTATTTCCTACTCCCCGGGCAGTGCTTTGCAATATTTGCCAGTAGTGGGTCATAAAAACTGTGGAAGGCAGCAGTTACAGTTCTGAAATAGAAGAGAAGAACAAGGCAAAAAGTTGAGTGTCCTCCCTCCCCCCAAGTCTCCATGATGGGGCATGGCCTCCTTACATTTCCATGGTTAGGGCCTCGGGTTTCCATATATGTATTGCTGACAGGAATATAGCAGGCATTTCCTGCTGTGGATTATGGAAAGCATTGGAAATCCATAGAATATTGCTAGGATATGTACTAGGCACACATCCTCCATCGTAACTGCCCAGAGTATCCCTACAAATGCCTTACTACGACCACATGGCCAGTTCTCAGCCTTTGTCTTGCTAGTACTTTCCTTTTCCACGGCAAATCTATTTGACAAAACACCTGTTTGAAACCTTTAAGCTTCTCCCCAGTTACAGCTCATCGCCAAGTCTTCCCCGTTCCCATAGTGCATTTGCATGCACCACTCTTAGCATATTTCACTCTGCTTGAATAAAGGTTAATTCAAATGTCACTTTCTCCCAGCTGTCTTGGGTGTTGGGAGCAGGTCTAATTCATCTTTGTTTTTCTCTGCATACAGCTCAGTGCCTGGCACATTGGAATCCCCGAGGAAACGCTTCTTCATTCCAGCTGAACCTTTAAATAGTCCCATGAGGTGAGTATTATCATTCCAGTTCCACATAAGGCAAGTGAGGCTCTGAGAAGTTAGGCAACTTGCCCAAGGCCACACAGTGAATTTACAAATAGACTAAGAGAACAGAGAAAGTCAATTGCTTTTCCCATGTTGGAGTCCTGACCTCTGAATGCACCCTTGGCTGTGAAGTATGGGCCCTGGATGAAGGCTTCCCAGATGATGACCTAGGCAGAGAGACCTGAAACACTCCAATTGCCTAATATTCTCAGAGTTGGTGGAGGGTCTTCTCAGGCCCCAGTGGGCTCTGTGACATGGTAGGGAGCTGGACTGACATAAGAGGACAGACAGAAGAGGCATGCCAAGGCTATCCAGAGGAAAGCTGGTTGGGCTTACTGTGGTTTTTCACTTTGCCTAGCACTTCCTAAGGGCCCTGCTCTCCCAAGAGCTAGTTTTCCCACCTTCCTTCTGTGTCACCAAGGGGACTCTGGCATCAGGAGGATGGCAGCGACTTACATTCTCTGGTCAGCCCAGAAATGTTAATTCCCCTTCCTCGAAGAAGGGTGGGCCAGGGCCAGGGTAGCTGGTGGTAGCAGGAGGTGACTGAACTGAAGGCCTCTCCCTTGCCTCCCATTCTAGAGAACTGACAGTTCCTGTCTTAGTTACTTTCCTGTTGCTAGAATAAAATACCTACACTAAAGCAACTAAAGGGAAAGCTGGTTTGTTTGAGTCCATATTTCAGCAGCAGGAACTTGGGGTAGATGGTCACATTGTACCCACAGTCAAGACACAGAACTATGAATGCTGTGCTCAGCTCACTTTCTCCAGGGTCCTGGCCCAGGGAATGTTGCCACCTACATTAGACAAACCTTCCCACTTCAATGACTCTAATCAAGACAATACCCAGAGGCCCTCCTAGAGGCCTGTATTCCAGGTGATCCCAGATCTCATTAAGTTGACAACCCAGCTTAACAGAAAGCATGGCTGCAGGGAAAAGCTGAATGACTCCTTTTCTAGCTCCCAGACTGAGAGTTCAGGGTTGAAGGAGGGCTTGGTCTGAAGTTGGACATCCTTTCAAGCACAGTGAGGACATGTCACAATCTTAATCTCTCGAAGCAGACCTTTGTATGGCTCAGTATCATTCTGGTCCATTGACTCTTGGGCAGTTTAGCAAAGGATCCTGCTGCTGCCAAGAGCCAGGCTTCTCTCCACATCACATACTCAGGAAACTGTTTCTTACTTTGAGCATCTTTTGTCCTGAGGGAGCCAGAGGGTTTTCAAAATCATTATGTCCTGATTGCTCCTTTTAAAAATCTTAAGTCAGTCATCCCCCACCCCTACCCCGAGTTTATCTCTGTCCTCTCACATTATAATTAGCAAACCCAAGATTCAGGTAGCACTTTCCACACTTAGCTCCCAGTCTCAGCTTTATAATAGATTCATTTTTATAGGACTCACTGCTCACTAAGCACTGGGACTCTTTATCTAGGCTTTCTGATTCTCCTCCATAAGAATCCCTCCTCTTCTAGCTTCCGTTAAAATTGTCCATCCCTTAAGACTGACAAGTTAAGTTGGCCCAGTGATCTCTGCTACCCCCTTCATACAGCCTCCACAATGCACACACATGCAGGCCAATGTAACGGTTCTTACCATGAAATGTCCCTCTCGGGCACTTGTGTTTAAATACTTGGTCTCTGACTGTGGCACTGTTTCGGGAAGTGGGTCACTGGGTACAGGCTGATCAGTTACAGCTGGCCCTGGTTCTGGTTCAGGGTGGGGATCTCTTCCTACTTCCCATCTACTGTGACGATGTGACAGGCTGCCAGCTCCCCCACACTAACACAGAGCCAGGCCTCTCCTGCCGTGGAATTATGAGCTAATACAAATCCATTTCCTCTTAAATTATCCTTGCTAGTTACTTGGTCGCAGCAACGAAGAGCATAACTAAAACACCATCACATAGGGAAGAATGATGGCCACTAGGAGTCTAAGGCAGGTTTATCAGGAGTTCAAAGCCAAATGAACCGTATAGCTGAGACCCTGACTCCAAAAATAAAAATCCTCCAGCCCCCTGCCCTCTACATAACCCCAAGGCCAGTAAATAGTCAGGACAGAGAGACTACATCTAGATTCTATGTCTGTTGCTTTGCATTGATTTGGCCACAAAAATAGAGGCTAAAGTCACAGTTCCTGTATAGATCAGGAAACAGATCACGGCTTAACCATGTCCTTGTCACGGCTTTAATAAACATGACCTTGGGAAAAGAAGTAGATTTGTGGTTGCCAGGGAAGGATCTATGAGGACTTGGGAATCGTGTGTGGCAGCACATACCTATAATCCCTGCCCTCCAGGGGCTGGGGGTGGGTGAGACCACCCTGGGTTACATAGCAAGTTCCAGGCCACCCTTGGCTATACAGCAAGAGACTGTCTCAAAAACCAAACCAGGTTCTGGATTCACCTAGTGGCGATGTTGGGCTGACCTTGTGAACACCTTATGCCAGCTCCTAATCTGGGGCCTGGTTGGGCAGGGATATGCTTCTAAGCTGGGACGGTCATTTTGATTGTCAACTTGACAGGACACACACTATTTTAAGGGAGACACACCTCTGGGTATGTCTTTGAGGGAAGATTCACCTTGAATGTGTACAGTACCATCTCATGTGCTGTGAATAAACTCTCTATAAAACGGCTGGATAAAATGGGAAAAAGGAGAAACTGGCCTCCGCACAAGTGTTCACTTCTCTCTGCTTCCTGACTACAGGTGTGATGAGGCCAGCTGCTTCATACTCCTGCCGCCATGCCCACCATTCCATGACGGACTGTATCCCCCGAACTGTAAGCCAAAATAAACTTCCTCCACTTAAGTTGATTATGGCAGGCATCTTGTGACAGTTATAGGAAAGTAACTAATACTCTTTGACAAAATATTTATTGAGCCCTGTGAGTAGAACTTGGTGCTAAAACTGAGAATCTGAGGGAAAACACCTCTCATGGTAGCAGTTAGTTCTTGCAAACAGGCCTTGGGACCATCCATATAAGTTAGCAAGTTATGGTTTGCTTCGCATAACAGTATTAATTTTGTCCTGCTTGAGTCATCCCTGTACCGTCACCCTGCCAAGCCACCTGGGGATCCTTTCTTTGCCTTGCTAAGATCCTTTCTTCCATTTCTGGCTGGATATTTGTCCTTCTCTATGACTAGAGATGTGCTGCCCAATGTTGTGTTCTCACAAGTAAAGCTTGCTTGGAGTCAGAGGGCAGAGCCAACCACTAACTAACCATAGAGGCTTGGAGGACTGTAGAGAGAGGAGACAGGAAGTAGTTAAGCAGGGCAGACAGCGGCTCCTGTTCTCTGATCTTTTAGGTTCTTACCCCAATATTTGACTCCAGGTTTTGTATTGATTAAGACTAATTAGATTAATGCTTCAGCCCAATATAAAGATGATATAATCAATGGGTGTGAACTAGGAGTTACATTACAATTTCAAGTGACATTAACTTTAATAATTTGACCCAAAACAGCCCAGACATCATCCTTTCAACACGTGATCATATAAACACATTAATGAGATACTTGAAAAATATTTTCATACCAAATCCTAGGAAGTTTTGGTCTATTTTACAGTTATGGTACATCTCAGTTTATATGTTAAGTTTTTATTGGAAATATGTGGTCTATGTTTGGATTACAAATGATTTACATTGAAAATGTAGACTAACAAATCTAAATTGTCTCACATACACTTAAAGTTTCCCAATAACTCAGTGGAGTATCAGTTTTAATTTTTAGTTTAGAATTAGTTAAGATTAACAGGACACCTTCATTGTAAGTGTTCAACACCCATATGTGACATGTGGCCATCCGGAATAGCCCCCCCCCCCCATTGCTTGGTCCCAGCATGGCACCACTTCTGACTTTGTGATCATCTTATCTAGACCATCTTCCAGGGTACTGGTCAGAAACAATCCCTCTCTTGCTTAGTAACTCGTCAAAATTTCAGATTGCCATTAGTTCTGAGCATAGAGATCTTTTCAGGGTCCCCTCAATACACAGGGAGGGAACTACATTAACCACTGAGAAAAACAATGCAGCCTGTGATCGATGGGTTAGATAGTGTGGGTGCCTGTGGGGGGTCCACTTTCACATGTGGCTCACTCTGTTGGAACAATCTGGTTGTAAAATGAGAGCCTTAAGGCATCAATTCATATTTCACACTTCAGAGTTTTCATCATTTAAATTCCTTCCTTCAGGTTGGTATTTGTCTTTCAAGCTTCAGATCTCAGGCTAGAATTGACTTGATTTACATAATCCCACCTCCGACATTTAGCCCCACCCCTTAGGGCTCCTTACCATTGGCTGCCAGGCGGCCCCTGCTGGGCATTTATCAGTGGTCCCTCTGCCCGCTCTGGGCAGCCACCCGGATGTTCCTCATTGGGAAGGAGCTCAGCTCTGCTGATGCTACCACCGCTGCTGCTTTGCTTCACGATGCCAACTAATCCTCCCTGAGCGGTTGCAAGGATTAGTCCTGCTACCCTGTGCCCAGCTCCCACACACGTAGGATTTCAGGACTGGGGGCACAACTAGCAAGAAAGGGCACAGCATCTAATGCAAATCTAGGCACTGTGCTAGCCTCCTGGGAGCAGGGTTCCCAGCTTCGTGGAGAACAGCGAGATGGATGCCGTTAACCAGACACTCCCGGGCACCACCTTTCGTCTAAGAGCCAGAGAGTGAGAGCAGCGTCTTAGGCCCCAGTCTCTGCCTGAACATGCGTATATATGCGTGCATGCACAGACCCATGCATATGTACTCCTTTTTTGTTCCCCTGATTCATCAACCTCGTTCTGACTTCACGGGATGGCCATTAATGACTTACTCCATTAAAATCATATTTTACAATAGCCTATGTGTAAATAACGTTATATATTGGGCCATCTTTCTTCATCCAAAATCTTCTGATTTTAATTAAAATCTTGCTGTAGGTCTCAGGCATTGTGCCTGTCTGAGAAATTAGCTTGGCTCATGGCCCCTGCTTAACTCCACAGCTCGTGTACAGGAGACGGGAATGGAGCTGGTAGGTAGAAGAGCCCTAAGGTCCTCAGCTGAGTCATTCTGGGCTCTAAGAGGTTGGTCAAAGCTCCCTGACACACATATGAAAGGAGACACATGGGAAATCCAGGTGCTGTCCCCAGAGGTTTGCATTATGGCTTCGTGAAGTCCGTCTTATCCCCTCCTTCCTCCCTGTCACATGCCGGTGGTCACAGGTAAGTTGGAACAGATCTGGGGAATGGCCTCTTCCTTTAAGGATTGGCACAGTGCAGTTGACAAGAGTGTTTATTAAGAAGTAGGGTTGAGGATTGCAAAGCCAGCCTGGGCAATATAGTTTCTATTTTAAAAATAGAATAAAGGACTGGGCCTGCTGGTCTGGAGCTGCCTTTGATCCCAGAGCTCAGGAAGCAGAGGCAAGATTCTCTTTTAGTTTGAGACACGCTGGTCTATATAGTGAGTTCCAGACTAGCCATGGCTGAATTCTGAGACCTTGTCTGGGGAGGAGAGAGGGAGGGAGAGGAGAGAGAGAGAGAGAGAGAATAAAGAAGTACTGACCTTTGTCCAGTGTTTAAACCTTTCAAGCCCCGTTCTTAAGATAGTTTTCCTTACCAGATTCTTGAGAGTACAGGACACATCGTTTACATACAAGAGGCTCTACATGCTCCAGACTCCAGAGGTTGGGAGGCCTGTAGCCCACTGCTATGTCAAAGGTAACCAAGAGACAACTGGTGAAGAGAGAGGTCTTTATTTACAGACTGGGCCAGAACCCAGGGAAGGGAAATTCTGTCTCTACCTTTCCTACAGGAATGTGACAGTTTTATTCCAAAGATGAAGCAAAAGCCAGGAAGTGGGTACAGTGTAGCTGTGAGTCAGAGCTGTGTGATGCCTCTTCTTGCAAGACAATTCTTCCTGCTCTGCTGCCAGGTGACATGCTATTCTCTGTCTGCACAGACTCTGCTGGGGCCCTCTAACCCCTGGGGCCATCCTTTTGGAGCCTGAGACACTGCCACATCAAGCCTGTTGGGAAATGAGGTTATTAATAAAATAGGTGAACACAAATATACCACCTTTTCTCCCACAGACATCCTAATTCCATCGCAAGTATATTATATGTAAATTACCCAGTGCATAGCCTGGTAAATGAAGATCTCCTAGATCTAGTACAGCAGTCTGGTTCCCATCCACACCTGCCATTTCCTCCCCACCCCTCTCAGCCTTTGGTTATCACCAAACAGTTCTTTGTCTCCTCCCACACCACACACACTGGCACATTTTCTCATTGCCTGATGATTGTAGTAGAACATAGCTTTTGAGGTTCATAGCCAGACTACAATTCCCAAGATCCCTTGGAGTCAGAAGTAGCCATTAAACAAGCAGCAGCCAATGAAAAGGGATTAGAGAGGTAGCCACTGCTTCTAGGCAAGCTTCTGCAGACTCCCCAGAGGCTCTTCACTTTGTGGCTTCTGTTTCCAAGCAGATAGCAATCTCTATGAAAAGGCCTACGAGAAGCTGATTTCATTGAAAACCACACTGCAGTGGAAGGCCACACATCACAGAATATCTGGGCAGCACAAACTGATCTTGATGGAAGGAAAATACCCAAAATTGGATGTGAAGGAAAGTGGTGGTGGTGGGGGGGGTAGTGTGTTGGAAGAGTTAGGGGAGGGAGGGTGAAATGATTGTACTCATTGTACAAAAATCTTAAGGATCTAAAAAACAGCAAAATACAAACTCACAGAGTCCCACAAGGTCATAAAAGCAGGACAAATGGCTAACATGTCTGCCTTCATTTGGTGTTTGCTTTGGATGAAGGTGCAGATGAGTCCTTAACCTTTCCTCTTGAGTTCTGTTGAATTTGAAAAAAGAGCAAACCACCCCCACCCAGATAAGGACAGTTATTCACAACAGATAGACAGTTCAACAGAGCACCTTGTAGGGTGGATGAGTGTGCAGGGCTGGAGCCCACGGGTCAGTGGAGGCAGGACTGTAACTGGAGTTTCTGTCCCACCTGGTCCCTCAGTGTATCAGCCCCAAATGCGTACAGAGAGACATAGTGGTTATTAAACTGTTGGCCAACGGCTCAGGCTTTTTATTGGCTAACTCTCTCTTAATTATTAACCCAGTTTTATTAAACTATGCATTGTCTCGAGGCTGTGGCTTACCTATAATCCAGCATGTCACTTCTCTGGAAGGTACATGGCTTCTCTCTCTTGGCGTCTCTAGCAATCCCATCATCTGGTACTCCTGCCTATACTTCCTGCCAGGCTATTGATTTTATTCATCAACCAATAAGAGGAACAGACATACAGAAAGACATCCCCACCATCCCTTCTTTTCTGTCTAAATGAAATGAAAGTTTTAACTTTAACAGGGTAAAATTACATATAAAAAACAGTTATTAAGCATGAACTATAGTTAACAATATTTAGTCCATTAACATTTGGCAACATTTAAAGAAAATGTATTATCATCTTTCCTATCTTTGTGAGTCTAAAGTTTTATATGTAACTTATCTTTTATCATAACTAAGGAAATCATAACTATAACTGTCTCTCTTCAAGTCCATCAAAGAACACAGAAGGATAACATAAAAACTCTAGAGTTGACAGAGACTGCCTGCATAGTCACCCAAAGTTCCTCTATAACACTGGAGCGTCCATCTTCTGCCCATAGGCCATGGTGTGTCTGTAAACCCCACCTTCAGTGGACCACACTTTGACCAGGATTGCTCGATTGTACTTACAGCTTGCCCTTTATTTATGTATTTATTTGAACCTAAATCTCTCTCTTTCAAGGCTTATTTTATTTTCATTTGTTTATATGTGTATTTTTGTGTATCTGTGTGGATATGTGCATGTGAGCACAGGCGCCTGTGGAGGCCAGAAAAAGGCACCCGGTTCCCTTGAGCTAGAGTTATAGGCAGTTGTGAATCACCCCAGTGAGTGCTGGGAACTGAATTCAGACCCTCCACAGGGGTACTGCTCAGACATCTCCCCTGACCCTAAATCCAAATCTTGTATCAATACTAAAGAAATGGAATTGGGGATCAGTGGACCCCTTCATTTAGTTTTTGTCTCAATATGGACACATTGCATAATTTTTCTGTCTTTTCATCACTATTTCTCTGTCTCTCTCTGTATCTACGTCTCTCACTCTTTATCTTTCTCTTTTATTTATTTTTTTCAAGACAGGGTTTCTCTGTTCTGTAATTCTCTGTAGACCAGGCTGGCCTCGAACTCACAAAGATCTGCCTGCCTCTGCCTCTCTAGTCTTTAGCTGGTTTGCTGGAATGGGGGAGTCAAAGGATATAGCTGATAGAGCCCAGAGCTTTATACTAAAAAGCTCTAGTAACACCTTTGTTCAATGCAGCCAGAAGAAAAGGTGTCCTTCAGTGTCAACAATTGTAACAAGTCAACTTCAGGTGAGAGGAAAGACCAGACAGTTCTACACAATGGCTGGAGTTGCTTTCATTTCAGGGATGTTTTCTTATCTTTCCACTTTGGCCAGTATTGGCTTCTTTCTACCAGTATTGAGTAAAACAGAGAAATAAGTGTTTGGACTCTTCAGTTCCCAATGTTTGACCCTTGGCATGTTTTCCCCAACCACTGATCCACGAACCCCAAATCCTGCCTTTCCTTCTCTTTGTCATCAGTGGGGGCAGGGAGGTGAGTCTTTTGAGGTGCCTGTTCTCTTCAAGTTAAGTTGAATTTCAAAACTCTGACTGGAGGGGAAGCTGTGTTCCTTGCCTTTGGGAGCCCTTCCAAGCTTATTAGAGCTCTGTCTAATCATTTGGGCAAATGCCTTTGGTGTGGCAGGCTTTGTCTTTAGGGCTTCCTTTGAACAAATTTGGTGTTATATTGAATTATTTGGGAAGTTGCCAGTGTAACAGAAAACCCTGTGTGGATAACTAGTGGAGGAAGTATGTAAGGCACACAAAGTGGCATTTTGTGTGTATCTTTTAGAAGCTAAGGAACACGCCTGAAGGTCATTGGGGATGGACCCTTTTGTAATTGACAGTTGGTTAAAACAGGACTTGATTAATTATTCAGAGAAATGGAATCTAATTCCAGTCCCATCCTAGGTAGAGAATGACATTCCAAACTGCCTAGAAGGGCATTAATAGGTAACTTTTAGACTAATTTCATTCCCCTTTGCTGTGATAAAAACATCCTGGTAAAAGCAACTTGCGGGGGTGGGGGGCAAGTTTATTTGGGCTCACAATTTCAGGTTACGGCCCATCATCGTGGAGAAGTCAAGGCAGGAACTTGAGGCAGCTGGTCACATCCACAGTAAAGATCAGAGAGAGACAGAATGCACAGATGCTTAAGGTTTAACTTAATGTCTTCTTTCTAAATAGTCCAGGACCCCATCCCAGGGGATGATGCCACCCATTGTTTCAATGGGTTCTCCCACATCAGATGATTATGACAGACACACCCACAGGGCAACTTAATCTAGACAGTTCCTCATTGACAATCAAATTGACTAAACCTAAGCACCACGACTATTTAAAATTTATAAGATCACTCTACTGGAGGCTTTTCGGGAAAGAAAAAGGGACATTGTATTGAACCTTCCCATAAAAGTCAATTATGTGGACCTGGGTAGGAAATTTGCTGCAGGAGAGGCTATCTTTCTAAAGGCTTTAGAAACTGTATAAAACTCACCCAAAATCTCTGTCATCACAATGGTTTTTTTGTCCACTGTCCACTCTTACCCTTTGAGAATACTGTACTCTACAATAAGCTGTCAATTGAATTCTGCAACTTTGTGTGGGTAACTAGCAGGGAAAGGACAGATTATAAATTGCATTGACCTATCTTTGACACTGCAGTGTGTGTTTCACATCCGAATTCATTTGTTGGGGTAACAAAAGCCAGGGAAGTGAAGGAGTCTCGAGTAAGATTCTATTGACATGGCCATGAAAAAGATTCACTCTGCCTCTCTCAGTGCCTGCGAAGGAGAACCCCAGCTGACTAGTCTTCATAAATGTATGATGATTTATCTAAGATGCACTCCAAATTATTTTCATTGTTTTTATGTGTCACTTTGTCTGCATTTATGACGGTTTGGTAGACACTGAAAAATTCCTGACTGTAGCAATAGTCCCACTAGAAAGACATGATTTAAATGCTATCTACATGGAGCCTTGCCTCCTGGATTTTGAGAAGAGAAAATGCTCCCTATGGTCCACTCTGCTTGACTGTAGGTAACCAAGGCATTAACAGAAGTGCCATAGGGAAGCATGTAAGAAGAATATATCTCACTCTTGGGTTGCAGGCAACTCCAATAAAACCCAGGAGGTACCCATCAGGGTCGGTCATCTCTCAACACGAACTGCTCATATCCCTCACCCCTTGACAGTGAGACTTCCCAACACAAGTAAGAGGACACATTGACTAGCTAGTGGCATCTGGGAAGGATCCCCACTAATCAGGACCTGTTATTAACTCAGAACACATCCTTAGCATTCACTCTGGCTCCAGTCAACAAGGTGAGCCCAGAACTAAAACTCAGTCTGCCTTCAGAATATCTAAAAATTATTGACTGAGGTACGTACCTGTAGCTACTTCAAAGATTTTTGTACTTTTAAAGACCCATTTATGTTAAGATTATTATTCTTAGCATGCCTAATTTAAATTGTGATCTTTTGGGACTTGGGCCAGGGTTTGTTTCCTATCTGCACTTTTTTATTTATTGTTTGTTTACTTATTTATTTATTGCTTGCCTTGAAAAACTGACTATGCAAAGACATTTCTAAGCCAAGACTAATGAAAATATAATTGTTCATTTTTAAGTTCCAGGTGGAATAATTAGAAGTCAGTGTAGGCGGAGTAAGGAAGTTCACGAACACCTGGATAAAAGAATATCAAATATTTATTTGGGGAATACTCACACAATGAAGGTAAAGAGCTCCTGGGGTCTTTATTTTATCAGTCTTTTGACAAAATCAAGGTTCATTTAAACTTTTGTTTAGGGTGATAGTGTATGTATGTGAGGAGGGAGGGAGGAGGGAGGGAGGAGGGAGGGAGGAGGGAGGGAGGAGGGAGGGAGAGACTTCTGTATAGTTGTGTTGCTAATGTTGTGGGCTCATTTATATACTGAAAATATTCATGTTCCTCAAATATATAAATCTTCAAAACTAGAAAAATCAAGGAAACACTTTTGTTAATTGTTTAATTATTTTTTCTCCCTTGCTCTCTTTTCATTCAGTCTGGGACCATTGCTCATGGAACCCCTGTGCCCTACAGATAGGATAGATCTTTCCACTTTGATTAACTCTGTTTAGAAACCTCCTCAAGGTGTTTTTGTCTCCTGTGTTATTCTAAACCCTGTCGAGTTGACAATATCGTCATGTAACACTTGACCGGTCTGTCATTCTCCAAACTGAAATCGCTGGTGGTGCTGGCCTCTCCCTGCTTGTGTATTGTGACCATCATCATTGCTAAACTTTCTGCACAATTCTAACCATGGCTTTTCCAAGTCTTTCGTTATTCTCTTATAATCCTTCTCTAGGGAATGTGCAAGTCAATCATAAAACATGACTCTGCTTTAATCCCAGCACTCATAAGGCAGAGGCAGGTGGATCTCTGTGAGTTTGAGGCCAGCCTGGTCTACAGAGTGAGTTCTAGGACTGGCTCCAAAGTAATACAGAGAAACTCTGTCTCGAAAAAAGAAAAACAAACAAAAAACAACTCTGTGGAATACTCCATTTTCAAACTAGGTTTTCTCTATTATATATATCTTCATAAAGAGATACTGTCTCATTGCCAGCAGCAACAATGGAGTCACTTGTGTCAGCCCTGCCAAAAGTAACCAAAGCCAAAAGGTTATGGGCAAATCACTCTCATGTATGGCTGCCTGGAAGTACATCTGAGATAGACTATTCGTGTGCTTACACAGAGCTATTTAATAGGGATGATGACTTATAGATTTTTCCTTTTTATAACCTGCTTTATAAGGGTGCTATATACTTAAACATCTGCCTTTGTTTTACACCAACATATTTCAGCCAAGATAGCCTATCATCTCCTCTTGTATTAGTTTATCACTAGGCTAGGAGATTTCAAGGCCAGACTGACCAATACCCTAACTCTATCTTGATTGAGGAAATTTAGACAGAAGAAGGAGACTGACATAGATACTTAGAAGTCGCTTTTGCTAAAAAAGCATCAACTCCTCTGTTGGGCACACAGGGCAACTGTAACAGGACAAAAGCCTACCATCTCTGCCCTTATTTTGTGTCTGCATTTTGGCTGAAGGCTCTGAGGTACATTATTGTTCTTAACCTTTGTCTCCTTGAATTTTGTGAAGAGCAAAACCTCACAGGACAGACCCATAAGCAGAAGACAAGTTTCCATGAGGTTGAGGCTGTACCTCAAGTAATTAACAGAAACAGGTGATCCTTCAGGACTGGAGCTGGAACTGATGGGTGGGGCCACACCCCCCCATCAGTTATGCATGGCTCTTGTTCCCTGTTTAAATCTCATCTTAGTGCTAGGGCAGTGGATGTGGGGGGCCACTGGGCCCTTATGTTTGTTCCTTTACCCAGTGTGGCCATGTTCCATAAATCTCCTTTCTCTGCTTTTTCAGCATTTCTCATCTTGGTAATTGGCACAGTGGGACCGGAAGCAGGGCCTAGCTTCTCTCGGTTGCCGAAGCCAGGCCTTTTGCACTAAGATAACTCCTGTACTCCTGTAACACTTGGGCCAGGTTGTTTCCCCTTGCCACCATTCTGTCGGTACACACTGCTTGTCCTGTGCCTTCAAACACAGACTGTTAGGATGTGATCTGTGCTGTGAGGAGAGAGGGGAGGTGATTGGGAGCACATTTTAATCACAGGCAGATACACAGTAGACAGGTAAATTATACAAGGGCTTAAATAAAATGATCATTTGTTTCTCACTAATAAAGCATCCGAGTCAACAAATGATGCCTGAGTTTTTAAATCTTGCTTTTACATTTTACTTAGTTTAGTGTGTGTGTGTGTGTGTGTGTGTGTGTGTGTGTGTGTGTGTGTGTGTGTGTGAAAGCATGGATACTTGATTCTCTCTTTCCATCTTGCGGGTCTCAAAGATGAACTCAGGTTGGCAGGCTTGCACCATGGGGCTGTGAGCCTCTTCACTCACTAAGCCCTCTTGCCAGCCCCTCCCCTTGAGAAGCAAGGCATCTGAGTAAAGTTTAATGCTGGCGAGGGAGGCGATCTTCAGGAGAGGGAAGTGGTTCTAAGTACAGCAGGGCTAGGGGACAGGAAGGAAGTGGCTCTCATGAGAATGTGAGAAACAGCATTTGTTTACAGAAAGCACGAGAGCGAAAATGAGTAAGCAGGAAACATCAAAGGCCTACAATGAACTGCAGCTGGCCCAGAACACAGGAGTTGGGTTTCTTATAGCTCCCAGCTCCACAGAAGGGAGCTTGTCACACATGTTTAACTTGTAGTTTCCATTGCATTTGTTGTTTTTTGTTTCTTTTCAACAAGTAACAAAATTTCTATTAGCCTTAGATGAGTCCCCCCACCTACCCACCCCTGTGCTTGAGTTTCTCCTAATAAAGACACATCATAATACATATGGCACCCCAGAACGTGTTGTGTAACTAGAAAATGCTTACTGCACAGATGGGCTTAGACTAGATTCATTTTTTCTTATATATATATATATATATGTGTGTGTGTGTGTGTGTGTGTGTGTGTGTGTGTATATATATATATATATATATATATATATGAATGATTGGGCACCTGATAATAGGAAAAATAGAAATTGTTTATTGAGCACTGTGGTGATATCTTGCTTGTATAAATAAAGCCTGTCTGAACGTTAGAGAATGGAGCTTGCCACTAGCTGACCATAGAGCTCTGGAGGACAGGAAGTGAAGTAGCTGGGAGGAAACAGGAAATCCCACTCTTGTCTGCTGAGATGCTAAGGCGTTAAGGAATGCCAGTGGCTTGTTCCTTCTTCTCTCTGATCTCTCAGCATTTTCCACTATATCTGACTCTGGTTTTGTTTGTTTGTTTGTTTTTGTTTGTTTGTTTGTTTTGTTTTTTTGCTTTTGTTTTTTTAATTACTTAGACCAATTAAGAACTCCATTTACAGAGCACACTGCACCAGGGCAGCTAGCTGAGCTAGGATAGTGGTCCTGTAGCATGGGGCAATGGTATGGGGGTAGGGGTCCTTGTTACTCACAGTTTTCCTGCGAGCCTGATCCCACAGCATTTCTTATTGGCTAGCTCCTTATTAAATATTAACCCATTTCTATTAATCTAAGTGTTTCCATGTGGTCTTATCTTACCAGAGAAAGGGCCCAGGCCTCTTCTCTCAAGTCCCTACATCTTGACTTCCTTTTATACATCTCCAGAATCCTCTTTGTCTCCTAGTCCCGTCTATCTTGCTTCCTATTTGCCAACAGTGTTTTATTCATTAACCAATAAGAGAAACATATTTACAGAATGACGTCTCTCATCAAGTCTCTCTTGGGAGAATTACTTTACAGTTTGGGGAGCTTCTTTACGTGCAATTTCCTGGCATCTAACTCAAATCATGGGATGGAGGGCAGCCTACATTGGTGTGCATACAGTTCTGGGAGGTTATCATGAGCTGCTGAGCACATGGTTTCTGGCTGTGGCATCGCTACCATTCAATAAAGGCCATGAAAACTGGTCTGCAAAGACAAGATGCACTCTTTTACAACCACAAGGTGTTGAGGGAAAAGAAGGAAGGTGGCCTACTCATCCATATGAGTGGTTTTGAAAAGACACGGGTGAAATCAGCAGTATCCTTTGCTTATCCAAACTATCTAGAATGTCCTTTCACCAACGTCACCAGTAGGAATTTCAGGAGAAAACTGGTACCCTCCTTCCCAATGAGGGTCCTGGGTTCCGATGTGCATTTTATACTCATAGATCTGGGTGGTGGTTCTGTTTCTTGTCAGCCAGGCAGAAGCTGCCATCACCTGGGAGATGGGCCTCTGGCCATGTGGAGGGGGATTATTTTGATTGACTTAACTGATGTGGGAATCCCATCTTAACTCTGGACAGCACTGTTCTCTGGGTGGGGATCGTAGACCATATGAAACAGTGAGCTGAGCCTTGGCATTCGTTGCTCCCTGCTTCCTGTGTGTGGATGCAACGTGAGCCACTGCTTCAAGCTCCCACTGCCTTGACCGTGGACTGTATTTTGAATTGTGAGCTAAAACAAGCCATACGTTCCTAGCATCAGCGTAGTTTATCACAGCACCGAGAAAGGAAAGCCAGACATGCTCAGTTCTGAACATCCATACTTCCCATGCTCCACAGACGAATGCAGCTCTGGCCACTGTACTGGGCACTGTTGACCTTGTGAGGGGCACTGTTGACAAGCTTGTGTCTTGTTCACTGTGTTTCACCATTGACTTCTTCAAGGATGCACCGTGGAAGATTACTCACCCTTACCATACAGGCAGGAGTACTTCAGTTTCTTCTACCCAGAATGCTCTCTGTGCTCTCTCCAGGTTTTGAGGAAAGGCCCTGATTGTGATAAGAGGCTTTTCTTGCTCCCCTTGGCCCTGCATGCACAGCTGGATTAGAGTGCTCATCAAGGGGGAGTTGATTGTTTTGAAGGTGCTCCACCTGCCTAGTACCCTGACTTTTTCAGCCTGTGGAGATCATGCTGAGCAGTAGCTGTTCACAGACAGAACAGTAAGCCACTGGCCAGCTGTATCTTTATTAACTCTCAAATGACCTTGTTGCTTCCTGATCTGGGGGCAGTGTCTGCACTCCCCATTGGTGAGTAAGCCTGGGTGAACACCTACATCCAGATGAGGTGGCAAACAAGTTCACCCCGAGACATGCCATGCACAGAAAGTCCCCTCATTTCCTCCTCCAGATGCTACAGCTTCGAAACACAAACCGAGTCAGCCTGGCAGATATGCAGCAGGCTCAGCACGGTGATAGGCAGCAAGGACTTTCTTGACCGAGACTCGGGGACTTAGGTTCCTTGGATGGTTGGGGAGCAGCTGGCTACAGCTTAGTGACCTGAAAAGAGGGAATGGATGGGTGCTCACAGCACTGGAAAGCCAAGAAGTTTCTGGAAATGGGACTTTGAGGGAAGAGCTCACCCCTGAGACAGAGTTCAAAGCCAGATCAATCCTGTTGACTCGGATTGGAATAATGTTGGCCTAAGAAACATAGGGAGAAGCCAGAGGCTCAGAAGGGAGAACTTGGGAAAGCCACACTAGGAGCCAAGGACAAGTTCCCACTTGGTAAAGGTATTGCAGAGAAATGCTCTGTATAATGCATACATTTGTACTACTGGAGCTAATAGCTTCTCATAGAGCAATGCCAGTTCCCAGTTTGCAGAATGGGAGGTGGTAAGAATCAGAGGCTGAGAGAAGGCAAGCAATTAATCAAGGTCGCACAGCACTTGGAGCCCAAATGAAGCCTCCCAGCCCTTCCTGCCACACTTAGCCCAACCCCACTCACACCTCCTTTGCAACCAAGGGGCCTGATGCGGCACCTAAGAGCAAGTCTGGGGTGGGTGCCAGGTCTGATTAATGTCTTCCTCACCGTCTTCCAGTGAGGGGCTGTGATTAGACCTATTTATAGGGGCCCGGTGTCTTAATATTCTGCCTGGCGCATCTCTTGCCAATCAAATCAGTGCCGTCTGCAGTGATTGCCGCTTTAGTGGCACCAGGGAGCGGAGTTAATTAAACCCAATATAAATAGACTCTGCCCGCGCCTTGCAATTCAGAGGCATGTTTTTCCTTCCTGTCCTCCACCCCCAATATGTGCTTCCTTCCTTCTGGCCTCTTCACCCTGACCTGGGGGAACACAGCATGGACACCCTTTTTGTTAGAGGCAGTGGCCCTTGTCCTGCCTGTCTCAGGCCAGTTCTTGGTCCTCGGGTAGTGTTTGTGGCTTCCGTCTTTCCTGGACTTGGTAGTCTGCATTGGTGATTCCCTTCTCCCATCTAGCCCTCCCCTTCCAGCCTCTTCTGTTTATCTAAGCATGGGAGGTCGAACGAGCTAATGTGTACAGGGAGCTTAGGGTATGACTCACCTTCTGAACTCTCCTCGTACTCCCACCAGTGCCTTCCCACTACCCACTCAGCAGCCTCCGCAGAGCTGCATCTCCCATGAGCCTCTAGTCTGCTCCCAGCTACCCCCCTGCCTCCACTCCTATACACAGACTGCCAGTGTGCAGGCATGGGTCCCTCTCCTCGGCACCACCATGCCACTGTCCCGAGGCTTTGGTTTCCACTCGCAGGTACCCTAGTTCCTGTGAGGATCCAGCCCTCCCAGACCTCCACAGTGCTCTCATCCGATCAGATCTGTGGACAAGTGTCGAGAGACGCCCATCTAGCAGCTGGGGACATCCTGTAGAACTGTTAGATCTCTAGAGGCACCCTGGCAGGTGTAAAGCCACCGGCTACCCTGTAGAGGGCGGACTCTGGCTTGACAGGCTTCTTGTACGCCCACATAGGTACCCTGCAGGAGCTGCCCCTGTAGTGAGGTCTGCCCTAGGGGACCCAGCTTATCTCCTGAGAGGGGTTCCAGGTAGCAGTCAGTTCCTACAGTTTCTTGAGTGTGAGAGCTCACCACTTACTGTTCTCCATAATCTTCCCAGGCTGCCTGTGGATCCCTCAGGTCTCTATACTTCCCACTGGAAGGAGTCTTTTCCTTCACTGACTCCCTTGGCCAGGACTGCCTCAGCATACAGGTGTGGGTAGGTGCACAGGGCCCGGTGCTAGTTACAGTCAAGGGCTAGCATGTACAGCCAGCTAGAGAGTATGTTCTGGCTGGAGAGACAGGCCTAAATACTGTCATGTTCATATGATTTTGTTGTACGGTCGTCAAAGCATACTGTGGACATCTGTGTGGTGCGGTAACTGACTGTGTGTGAACTCTTGGTGTAATCAACCCACACTGTGAGCCTGCCCTGCTAACCCAGCACCCTGCGCAGGAGACCTCTGTGGGCGCGCACGCGCACGCGCACGCTAGAATAACAGCAGCAAGTGGAGTATAGTAAATGCAGAAGTCAGTAGAGCTGCTGCTGCAATCCAGCATTCTGTACAGTGCACAACTGTACATGGCTCATTTATTTACTTATCTTTATTTAGTTACATTTCTGTGGTGCTAGAGATCGAGCCCAGGGATTTTGCCTGTGGTAGGGAGTTGCTCTGTCATGCTCCAGCTCTTGAACTTAGATACAATGGCCCATACAGCAAGCTTGTGTATGCAGCATCTCAGACCCACAGTGAGTGTTAGACCGGCTGTGTCATTAGGTGACGCCACACACACACACTGCAAGAGAAGGCACCACTTATCCTTTGTTGATGACAAAACTGAAGCATGAAAGGACCAAGGGAGTTAGCCAGGGGACAAAGCCAGGGTTCCAGCTCAGGACTATGGTTCCAGCTTCCATGATAACACCATTTCCAAAGGCCAGGTGGCATGCAATGCCACTCATAGTAGGGGCCTTGGCTTGATCTAGAAGGACCAATGAAGAGATGTGTAAAGACATTGTCCTTCATGGTAAAATCTAGGACTAAGAAATAATGTTCCAGAAAGGTAGAAGAGCATGAATAGAAGCCCTGGGGTGAAGGACAGTGGCGTTGATGCAGGCAAAGGCAGCTGAGGTGAGTAGGGCTGCTGATGTCATTAGTGGTGTTTGACTTGCTTTACTTTCTCTTGCTGTGACAAAATACCTGAGGTGACCAACCTAAAGGGAAACAGAAGAGGTCTTCTTGGCTAAGTTTCAGATGATTCAGCTCATGGTCACATGGCCACATTTTGGGGAGCACAGCACCCCGTGGTGGAAGCTGATTGGCAGTAGAAGCTTGCTCACCTCACTGTGGCCAGGGAGCAAAGAGAGAAAGAGGGGAAGGATCTGGGATCCGCTGTCCTCTTACAGGTCCCTTCTCAGTGACCGAGCATCTCCCGCTGGGTCTCACCTCTTAGTGAGACCCACCATGGTGCCACACTGGGTGAGCCAGCCTTCAGTACAATGCGCCTCAGGTGGGGAAGACCAGGCCACAGTGGAGGGGCAAAGCTGAGGCTTCCTGGGTAACCAACACTTGCCCTGCACAGTCCTTGGCAGAGATGAATTCTCATCCCATGGTCATTTAACATGATTATGTGTGGTGATTTCTGTTCCCTTGCAGAGGCCCCGGTTCTGTCCAGGAACAGTCCTGTCTTTGGTGGGAAGTCACAGGAGCTGAGACGTGGTCTCCGGCCTGGATACCCATACCACGCCTCACACGGGAGGACTTTTCCTGAAACTCTGTATGATGTACTTGACAGGTAGACTCGGGGTCCCTCTTGGGGTTCAAGTCC
This sequence comes from Phodopus roborovskii, assembly GCF_943737965.1. NCBI lineage: Eukaryota > Metazoa > Chordata > Mammalia > Rodentia > Cricetidae > Phodopus > Phodopus roborovskii. Next base: position 13,460,831 of record NW_026126578.1, read on the forward strand.
TTGCCCAGGCCCACTGTGGTTGTACATCACAGCCCCCATTCCTTCTCCATGTATCTCCTCCTTCACCATGTTAATGTATATGTCTTCCTAGAGCTCTCCACACAGGGGGAGCAATAAGGTCACTGTCTCCATCTTGTCTTGGCTGTAAACCCCAGGCTGACCCCCCCCAGCACTTCCTTCCCCAAATGTGGCTATAGAAGGGGTGTTATGAGGGGTGGCAAGGGAAGTCACCTCTGTAGGACAATGCCTTGGTTGAAGTCTGCCACGGCTGACCTGCACTGTGACTTGCGACACATTGATTAACCCCTTTAGGCCTCTGTTTTCATCTGCATAATTACGGTAACAGAGTCTCCTCCTGTGGGACTATTGGAAACAGCATCTTGCACACAACAAGCATGCAGCAAGTGTTAGCTCTTATCTTTTCAGATCATTTCTGCTCACTGCATCTTATGGTGGCCGTACATCAACCTGCCATCAATCACAGGAAAGTTAGAAGCCTCCTTTGTGGTTATTGGTACTTAATGTTCCCCAAGTGGCACGTAAGTAAGAGGAGATTGCCCTCCAAGAGCCATCAGCCCCAGATGATGGCTGTGCTTGGATTGAATGTAAAAATGAAACCCTGAGAAATGCTCGCATTTCCTCATGGAGGCTGTGACCTTGTTCTTACCCTCGTCTGGGAGAGTGTTGGATTTTGGCACATGGACCATTCCAGTTCTGTCACTTGGCACCTTACATACGGGCTGAGGAGAGGATGGGGGGCCTGATGGACTGTGGAGTAGGAGTTCGCTGAGCATGAGTGCACAACTTCTATGTATTCTCCATGTTCTCTGTTTGCATGGGCGTGCTCTAGAGCAGGAGGTGTGGGAGTGAGCAGGGCTGAGTCAAAAGCTGACATCAGGAACCTGGGGTCCATGTAGAGAGCCCGGACTTCGAGTTTGATCCAGGAGTTCCATATGAGGTCCTGAGTGGGGGACATGATGGGATAGAAAGTTCTGAAAAAGGCAAAGGGAGAATAAAAGTTGGGTCTTGGGGTCATCTTAAACACCGGAGTCAGCCCTGACAGGAGAGACTTGAGGCCCCAGCCCTCAGAGGCAGGGGGGGGGGGACAGGAGAGACATTTCAAAGGTAGCAGAAGTAGCAGTGACTAGCTACAGGGAGATGGGAACACAAGAGCAGGGAATGGGGGCAGGGAGTACAGAGCTGTCCTCTGCCTGCTCCCCAGCCCCCCCCCCACACACACGCCAATTCCCTCTACTGCCGGCCTTTTATTTCTCATGGATGGGTTTTGTGAGGAGGGAGTCCACCCCTTACCTATGTTTCGCTTGTTTGGGACCTCCGGATAGGTGGAGGAGGAAAGGGGGTCTTTCCACTGCCCCTGGAGGAATCTGGGTGCATCATAGGTAGGTCAGTGCTTGGAGCAGACCCTCATGCTCCCTTCTGCCTTAGCAGGCAGGAGGGAAGGACCAGCGCCTGCAGGGCGCCTAGCACTTTCTTGCAGGACTCTTGGCTGTACCTTTCAAAGGTGACTCAAGCTATCTGTCTACTTAGAGGTGTCACCGGCTTTTCATGACTCAGATGGCACGCAAAAGGGTGGCAGAGCCTGTGTGTGTGTGTGTGTGTGTGTGTGTGTGTGTGTGTGTGTGTACATGCTGTTGAATGCCTTTCTCACAGTTCTGATCCGGCCACATTGTCCTGGAAGTTACCAGATGTCACCGGCGGTTGACACCCAGTCCTCCATCCTGGGAGAGGATCCACACGCTCCTCATTCTCCCCCCCCCCCTCACCTCCCACCTTCTTTTCCCTTCCCATTCTCTCCTCTGGTCTTCACTTCCTCCTGCTTCCTTGTCTCTTTCTCACCCCTGATGCCTCAAGGTTGCAACAACAGTTGCAATGTGAAGTGTTTGCAAATCGTTCTACATTTCCAGAGAGTGGAGGTGTCGGTGAAAGCCAGAGCCCTGGGCCCTCACCTGTCCTCCTGCTTCTGCAGTGGCTGAAGGTCAGGAAAGGCTGCAGCCTGGTGGGGGGTGGGGAGCAGACAGCTCTCCCTGCCTGGTGTCTCTCAGGTCTGCCGTGGGTGGTGAATGCATGTGTCCTGGGCCAGGGCAGGCTTGCAGGAACCAGAGCTGTCTGGCTTCATGGGAATATTCCCCTAGGGAAAGAAATGGAAGTCATCTTTGGAGGCCGGTGTTTGGCAGCTTAGCCTATCCTGGCCAGTCCTCTCCTACTCCCCTGAATTGCTGCTGCCTGCTCCTCTGACATCCTGCCCGCCATATTGTTCTCTTCTGCTTGGAGCTTCCTAATCCCTTTGTGTTCCAGACACTTCTTCTAAGAGATGGGCCTATATGGTCTGCCCACCCATGAAGGAGTATATGATTTCCTCTGAGGGCTAAGGCCTCCCAGCCTGCGTGAGCTGAGAACTCAAGCTTATCAGCTGGCAAAGACATGCTACCTATCCATGAAAATGCGCCTTCGTGGCCATTTCTTCACACGAGGTTTTATTCTGTATCTTGAAGCTCTGACCATGGTGCTTTCCCAAGGTCATACAATGTCAAAACAGATGTACAATCCATGGGATGCTGTGGTCACTGATGTCCCCCTTTTTTTCTCCTTGATTGTCCTGATTTGCTGTGGGGCAGATGAATTCCCCTCGGTCCCCCCACAAATCGCCATGAGTGGGTTTTAAAACATACGCAAGCTCCTTGTTGAACAGGTGAGTAGAGAGGGGAATGAAAGGGATGCTCAGAATGAAAAGGATGCTGCCCTCCAGGGCTTGTGGAAGGTGCACTGGCAGAAGCTGGAGTAGTCTCTGTGCATACACGTACAACCTCCTGCAACAGTTTCTGGACAAGTGTGCTCCAGGCATAAGCTATAAGCTTGAAAGTGAACCTGCCTTTAAGTGGGTCACCAGGCACAGACTCTGTCCCACACTCTGTCTGTCTGCTTCTGCCGTATGGTGCTCTTCATTAATCAGCATCCTAGCTTAGTGTCTCACGTGATTCCTTCCTAACATGACCTCTTAGCAGCCACTGCCAGTCATCTGAGAGGCAGAGGGTCTATGCACTTTCTCATTCTGGGCCTGTCTTCTCCTGATGGCTGGTGTGGGGCCAAAGAGATTTGACTATTGTGGAATATTCCCTTACACTGTGTGAATACATGTCACTGTGATTGGTTTAATAGAAAGCTAAATGGCTAACAGCTAGGCAGGATTTGTTGGGCAGAGAGAACACAGGGAAGAAGGGTAAGACACAAAGAGTCACCAGCCAGGTGCAGAGGAAGCAGTACAGGTAATTGTAAAAGTGTAAAAGAATGTAGATGAAAGAAATAGGTTAATTTAAGTTATAAGAGCTAGTTAGAAATAAGCCTAAACTTTGACTGAGTTTTTATAATTGATAATAAGTCTCCATGTCATGATTTGGGAACTGGTTGGTAGGGCAGAAAAATCTGCCTACAAATAGTACCCAATGTCTGGGCACATATTTCCACATAAGACCCCCAAAAAGTGTGTGTGTGTGTATATACACACACACAAGCCCACAAAACTGGAGCAAAATGAAGCTTCCTAGCCCCACGGTCTCTCATGCAGGCTGAGTACAGAGACATGTCTCCTGGCTGTAGCCTAAGGGCTTGAACCGCCACCTTGCCATGAGCTAAGCTTCAGGGTGGTTTAAGGTTTTGCTCACGCTTAAGGAAAAGGTTGCAGATATGCAGTGAAGCAGGTTCAGATGAAAAAAAAAAAAAAAACAAAAACCAAACCAAAACAAAAAATCCTCTAAACAGGTTACATTGTGTTTAACAAGGTGCATAAGCTCAAGGAGAAAAAAAATAGGTAAAGGTAGTCACAGAAAAAATAATTAAAAAGTAAGAAAGTCTTTAAAGAGAGAATAAAGTAATAAAAAATAAGCCAAGCCATGTAAGAATAGAAAATACACAGGGAGTCTGGATCCTCTATGGTGTCTTGTTAACTTTGAACTTTTTAAATTCTAATGTAGAAAAAAATGATAGCTACTGAGAAACATTGGATTATGGAAACTGCTGAATTAAACTATCCTATACTTTTTAAATGTCTTAACTTGAAAATAAAAGTCAGACAATATGTTGCATTGGGGAGAGGTTATGCTTTTGTTTCCATAGGAAACAAAAGGCTGTGGATTCCTTCCAGGTTAATAGAGATCAGATTGGATCAGAGGAGACCCCTGAAAATCCTGGCAACAGACATAAAGAAATAAACCTAGAAAAACTACAAGACAGAGCATGGGAAACAGACACCAATAAAAATGGAAGGCCCAAGTGATCCAGCCTTTCCAAGTGCCTCTGTTGAGGTTTCCTCAGAGTTCTGCAGACAGAACAGCTTCAAGGCTGCTGGCTGAGATGGTCCAGCCTCACAGACTATTCCAACCAGAACTTCAGATAAGCCTTGCACTTTCCCATTGCACAGAGGCTGAACAACAAATAATACAGCTAAATATCCCAGGGCTTGACCATTATCTCAGTCTTTTTTCCACGGTCTCCTAAAGATGCCAGTACTCCCTGTTAACAGGAAACAGTCTACAGAATATGATGTCCACATTCCCAACAGGTGGGGTGGGTGCCTTTTGGTCATTCGATGGGTTATAGATCTTTGCTGTCATTTAGGAGGGTTGTTTACAAACTGTTATTGGTTATGATCAAGAAAAAAAGCTAAACAAAGGAGTTAGATTCAAGGCTCTCTTCCTGAAGGAAAATAAGAGGGATATGGTATAGAAACAATTAGATAAAAGGGTAGATTGTTTTCTTGCCTCACAGCTCATTTATGGTTTTGTCTGTGAAAGAGTGCCACCCCCTTTGGGGGCCATTATGTTTCAAATCACCACAGAGGGCTTGGAGTTTTCCTTCTTCGTGTACACACTGGCTGCATATTGTCCATGAGACTGTGTTACAAGCAATCAAACTCCTGCCTGTAATATATCTCTGGTTCCTCAATCTAGTATATTTCCTGTCAAAAGGAGGCGCAGTTGATTTATATTGGCGCTGGTCCCAAAAACTCCCCTTTTCTTTTTCTCAGTGCTATGGATCACCCCCCCCCATTTAATAAATCATCCCATAAATTGCCAAGGCTTGTATGGAACCATCGGCCTTCTCTACCCTCCGTGCAGGCACGGTGTAGGCCTGTGTCCCATGTCTTCCTACTCTCTTCGTGGGCTCCAGAGTGGGGAGTCTATATTCCACCAAGCATGCTTTGGCAGAGTGTGGCATGCTGGGATCTGAAGGAAGGTGAAGCTGAGTTCCAGTGTGGTGATGAAGATGCTCACTGTGGAGACTCTGGGGCTTCAGGATGAGGATTCTGCTTCTCCCACTGGAAGGAGGCGCAATTCTAATTCTGTATCGCTACCCTTCTCAGATCCACCCATGGAGGAGAACCAAGCTGCTTAGTGCCCACCCCTGCTCTGCCACCTCAGTGAGCCTGCTGCATAGGAGTCAGGGCTACAGGACTGACACTGTGGGGCATGAGCACTGTAGGGGATTTTTTTTCAGGGGATGGGGGTGATAGCCAAGCAGGCTTGGACTGGATGCCCTACTGTTCATTTAAGCCCTTACAGAAATCCCAGTGTTCCATGGTCCCAGAGCTCCTCCCCCATCCTACTTCACACCCTTCCTTTTCTCACGAATTAACCTTGCTCTCTGCATCCTCAGTGCTCAAGCTTCCAACTTTCACCGGCTCTCATGGGCCCACCGCTCAGCAGCATTCTGCATAGAAGTATGATGGTCATGGATAGAGACTGGTGCTTTCAGGACGTGTGCAGCCAGAGGAGAGTTGAGGGGAGGATATCATAGTAGGTGAGGTCAGAGAACATTTAGCAGGGAGAACCCTGGCTGTGGCTCAGTAGTGTGGCAGGAGGTTTGCACATGCTGAGCGTAAGGCACATGACCCGTGTTGGTCACTTGTGGTGTAGAGTGAACACCTGGGGTGCAGGCAGCAGAGGACAGCAGAGAGCAGGCTGCTTAGGCTACAGCTCTCACACGGGCAGCCGATACAGTGTATCCATGTAAAAGAAGAGCAGATAAAGCACAGAGGTCCAGAACCATGGATTCTGCAGTCCAGGGAAAGAGCTAGTAGCCATGTGGGTGTCTGAGAAATGGGCTCCCATTTGATGCAAAGACTATAATAAGAATGTGATTGGCAGGTCAGGGCAAAGCAAAGTGGCTGGTGTTAGTAGAGATTTCTTTCACTGGAACCGGGTGGAAGGGATGAGGAACAAGGCCACTCAGAGCCTTGTGAGCCACATGAGCCATAGTCAGGACTCTGGATTCAGCCCTGAGAGCTACTTGCTACATGTAGGGTGATTCCTCAATAGACCTGGCATGGGATTTAGATAGCGGTTCACGGGTCCTTCCTGGTTATCTCTTGACCTCACTGAACTCTAGTTTCTCCACTGAAAAGAGGCCAGCCAGTCTTGCTGCATGTGACTGTGGAGGCCGACAGGCACACACACTATGCCAACTACAGACAGCTTCGTGCCTCTCTGTGCAGGACTACCTATGTGGCTAGGCTGTAAGTCCTGGAGGCAGGAGCCATGTCCTCCCAGGTGATATGCACAGGTGTCAACTTGGAGCCAGGGTGGGCACTCAGGGCTCAGTAAAGGCAGTTCCTGTATGGCACAGGCTGGGTGATTACGGCATAGGTAACCCGGATGGCCCCCAGGATTGGCCCCAAAAGGCAGATAATGCTGTGTGAGAGCTGCACAGTGAACACTGTGAATCCCAGGTCTGTCATTAGAAGATTGTGGAAGCTTCAGGACCTGAGGCAGCCCCGCCCCATCCCTGCATCTTTCCTGCAACAGGAGCTTCTGGTGAGTCAACTGAGCTGGGGCCACTCACAGGCCTCTGGGGAGAGGGTCTCCTCCAGCCCGCGTGGCCGTGTGTTCTGTGGCTGGTGCAATCTCTCCACGTCATGCTTTTCTTCTGTCCAGCACCCCTCCATGCCCACTCACCAATCCACGGCTGTTTGAAGTGTCTCTGGGCTCAGACCATCCCTGTGTCTGTGGGGTTTTGTATTGATAAACACCTCACTGTAGTGCATCGGCAGGAATACAGCTCCGCCTTCCTGCGGAGACAGCCCTACTGTAGGATCCAGAGCAAACAGCACACCCTAAATGGAAAGGCCGCGAAGGTCTACCTGTCTTTATGTTCACACAGCTAGAGGCCATGGACACTGGGAAGAACCCTGAGGGTCTACTGCAGGCTGCTGACCTCCCATGGGACCCTGACTGGGATGGTTGATTTGGTCTTATACTGAAACCCATATGCCATCCTTTTGTAACCCTTCCCTAGGAAAACTTGAAATGCCTGCCCCCTCTCGAATGAACGTGTGTGCATGCGTGCATGCGTGCAAGTGTGTACATACACCAAGCCAAACCTAAGGTGCTGAGTAGTCACACGGGGGTCTTCCCAGCAGCATGAGCTCCATTGGATCCTCCTGCTCTTCAGGATCACTGAGAACCAAACAGCTGGGAGGCAGTCAGAGGAAAGATGGGGACTGAGGAAGGAGGGATGGAGGCAGGCTTGACTTGCACATTCCAGGAGCCTCAGGCTGGTAATCAGTCAGAGCTGATGGCTGGATGCTGAAGTTAAAATACCTCACCACCTGTCACCGAGAGTGCATCTGGAGCACAGGTGGACAGCTTGGGGGACACGGTTAGAGTGATGCTCTAGAGTGGGGCTCTGCCAGTCCCTCCCTTAGATAGCTGTGGGTTCACACAGGCTCCACTGGCTGCCCCAGAGTCACAGCACAGGTCCTATGGGACAGGCTGCCCCAATTCCTGACCTCCTACCAAATCCTGCAGTTTGTAGAGAATAACTTTGACACATCAGATCTGGGTCTACTGCCTGAGACTCTACATGCCTGGCATCACTGACAGGTGCCGATCATGGCCCTGCATGGCAGACTCTAACCCTGGCATCTTTCTGCAACTAATCATCTTCCACAGAAGTGGATGAGCCTTCCAACCCAAGTGAGCCAGGACTAGGACGGAAGCTGTGCCAGGGAATCCCTAGTCTATCTCCAGCCCCACATTCTCAAACTCAGTTTTGTTCCAGACTTGGAGGTTGGACTCTGTAATTTCCTGAAGCTCTTAAGATGTTGGCCATTGCTGTTCCATCACCCACCCAGGCTTTGGCTTGCCTGGATATCCCATCAGGTAGGCTCAGTGTTGGGTTGGCTGGTAGGGCTTGCTCTCTTGAAGACACCTCTGTCTGGCCCGTGTCTGGATCCCTGAAGTGCTTTCTGTATGTCTAATGTTGTGAATCCTGGGTCTTCAGAGAAGTTTCCATTGCTAGCATCCCATTGTACTGATGTAAGAGCAGTTCATACCGAGATCCTGGGAAAGGGGAATGCCATGTGCCCCGCTTCCAATTAAAGAACAGGAAAAAAGGGCCCACAAAAGCTGTGATTCCAGCACTCAGCTTGAAGGTGGCTTTTTAGCCCTCTGTTAGGAACATAAAATATTTTGCTAGCTGTCAGTCATGTTGGGACACCAATGGCATACTGACTCATGGGGACCACCTTTGCTGGATAACATCTAAGTTGGGGGGCAGGGAACTGAGTGACTAAGCATGTCTACACACGAGGCCCCTGAGCTTGGTGGCTACAGAAGTCCCTGACTTCCTCTTTGGAGAACAGGTGTCCTCTCTGAGCTCGGTTCTGGAGTCATCCCCAGCATTGGGCTCAGCATTGCTGTCCATACCCAGGCCTTCCTCAGTGTTTGACTCCTTTCATCCTACCTGGCTGAAGTCTAGGGAGCTCCCAAGTGAGTGGCTGACCCCTTTTGTAGCCAGGCCTCTCTGCTCTAGTGTTATGGGGTATCCACCAGAGAAGACTGCCCGGTCATGGATTCAAACCAATAGGAAGTCTTTATTAGCCAGCCTGTGACTACAGTGGGTGTTCATGGGTAGACATACTTCAGCTAGCAGGAGCAGTTAGCCAGAAGCAGGACTCCAGAAGCCAAACAAGCAAGGTTAGTACATTAGAGACTTTCCCAGAACTGTGGACTTTGATGGATTAGGTCTTTGTTCTCATTTTGGCAGGTGCTGCTGCCCAAGTGCTGAGGCCTGAAATGTACTCCATCATGGAGTCAGTTGTGCTAAGGTCTGGGGACCTGTAACACTAGTGGGCTGCCAAACCAGGGACATTGGCAAAGACAAGCTGACAGGGTGGAGGGAGACCTAGCTCTCTTCCCTCTTGACCCTGTGTAAAAAACCAGGAGGGTTGCTCCTCCCTTGAGCCTTCTAGCTCCAGCTGCTCATAGTAACCTGGGTGCTGGGCAACTGTGTGGCTCTCTGCCTGGTCCCTCTTCACGGAATGGGCGGTGTGTACCATCTGCCTGGCTCTGCTGCAGTTGTCCTGCATGCCCTTCAGTCAGAGTGTACTTCCTCTCTGAGATCCGGGGAGAAAACAGCAACATGAACCGATAAAGAAGGATAACGTAAGAGCTGAGTCCAGGCAAATCTCACACTTAAAATCAAGCAACTGTGTCAGTGTGGGGCTGCAGTAGATTCTGTGGGGCCCATTTTCTCCAGGCAATGGGCAAAACATCCGAGGGGACCAGCCCTTTCTTGGACAGAGGTGAAAAGAGGGGGCGGGGCAGCTATGCAGATGGGAGGAAGAAGGCCTGTTATTTTCCACAGGGGGCAATGCCTCAGTGATAGACACAGGGTCTCTAAAAATAGTCACGCTGAGAGCCTAATGGCCCTTGGCGTAATTGCTGATGTCAGGGTAGGTGACTTGGCATTTGCTCAAGTGGCTGAGGGCGGGAGGTGCTACCGGCTGCAGAGAGAAACTGGAGTGAAGCCAGGGAACTCAAACCCCTGTAGACAGATGAGGGCCAGGGTTGAGGTTAGGCAGTAAAGCTGGATTGTATGGCTTCCTATGATGCCAGGGACTTGGAGTTAGGAACACCTCAGTCTATGTAAGATGTGAGATGTCTAAGACAGCTGGTTTTAGCTGGAAAGGACAGAGGCAGGCTGAGGAGACTTCTGAGGAGGTAGAGGCTGCTCTTCCCATAGCCTCCTTTGAAGGCCCTAGCAGGAAGCTCTCCCCAGGCCATGATGGGTAGGGACAGTCTACTCCAGGGGCAGCCATACAGGCCTGGGCAAACAAGGCCAGGCCCCACTGTTCTTGTAGGATGAAGTGGATTTGAGCCCATTGGCTCAACAAATGCCTTTACTTTCCTAGGATCAAGATGAAGGCCCTGGCAAGCATACAGGGTACAGGAGAAGGCTGCAGTGGTCAGGAAGGCTGGCACAAACCATATTTTGTGCCAGAGTAGCTCATGGGAAGGAAAAAGCAATCCCAACCTTCCGTGTAGCAGTAAAGGCAGGTCAAAGGTGGCTTTGATCACAAGGTCTTGATCAAGGCTATGGCGGGATGAGGGTGAGCATGGCAATAGCCCAGGAGCACGACTCCAGCAAAGGTCTTCTTTTGCCTGATGAGCTGTGTGAGCATACCAGCTGGTCTCTGAATTAACCCTCTTCCCTCCCTTGGTCCTTAGATAACAGCTATGGCAGGACAACCTTTCCTTTATGGTCTTTCACCTTCTAGCCACTCATCTGTCTCCAGCTAGCCCTCTGCCACCAAGAGTCCAGGCTTACTTATGGGTTGGTTATCAGCTTTCACACAGTTCCTTCATCAACACCTTTGGTGAGAGAGGAACACAGGGGATGTCTGACTTGTGGCCCTAAGTGGAAAGGACAAAGGAGATAGCTATTCAGAATTGATTTTTACCTGCCTGGTGTCCCAGGCTTCAGAGAAAGGCCAGGATACTTCATGGGCCCTGGCTAGTAGCTGGTTTAATAAGTAACGACATGTAAAACATCAAGGGGCAAGGAGTAGACCCCAGAACTTTCAGAGTGGTTAGAAAACTTGTTCACGGTGGAAAGACATAGTATTAACGTCTTAATGCTGCAACCCTTTAATACAGCTCCTCTAGTGGTGACTCCAACCATAGAATTATTTCATTGCTACATTTTGTTACTGTTATGAATCATAATAGGTGACCCACAGAGAGAGTCATTTGACCCTCAAATGAAGTCCATGTCATCTTGGGACTCAGACCAGACCCACAGGTTGAGAACTACTGGCATAGTCTTGCTATCCCAGCTCTGGGCTGCAAGTGGTAAGACAAGGAGCTAGGAGAAGCCAGACTCTGACTCAAGGAGCACAGACATCTAAGTGAGTTTCCACAGTGTACGAAGGGATTATCCCGCAGCACGGAGATTCCCCCCAAGAAGAGCATCAGGGAACACCATGCTCAAGTCCTAAGCAGTGGAGGCCACGGGGCCATCCGACATTTTTCATGGTGGCCAGCAGAAGGCTACCATTGTCTCAGCAGGTATAGACCTGGTGCTGGCACTGAGGATTGGAAGGGACACATCCTCTCTCCAGGGAGCACATTACAGAAAGTGAAGCTCGTCTCCATGGAAGGCAGACATGGAGGTCCCAGGGAAAGTCTACCACCATATGCCCAAGCAGCTTTATTGGGACTCAAAACCATGAATAAAGATTCATGGGCAGTCTGGCCCCAAATAGAGGGTGACAGTGAAGTGCCTCCCCCACTTCACAGGATGGAATGTGCCACTATTTCGCCAAACACACCCAGCCATGCTTCTGGTACCTTTTCCACACACATCCCAATGCAGACATCTGAGAGACAGAGTGCATTATGGTATGGCACTGACAGCTCTTCATCCTAACTCTCAGTGTCATGATGAGCACCGCCTGGGATGAATTAAGTAATAGGCACTCCAGGGATGTCCTTGGAAATGTACCCTGAGATCTGTCCCCTTGCTGGGGCAGGGCCTGATATAATCAACCTCAAAGAAGTGAGCAGCATGTTCTCCCAAGCTGTGTCCTAAGTGAAGGCCTGGAGGTCAGCAGAAAACTCACTTAGCAATCTACGGAATGAGGGTGGGGTGGCCTGGAGCTTTCTCGGTAAACAGCTGAGTGGATACTACTCATCTTGTACCAGCGGTGAGATTGCCCCAATGCCAGAACTGGCCAGAACTCTCTCTTCTGCTCTTGAGGGGTTGTGGGAAGGCTGCTGGCTGGCACTAACCCTTGAAGACAGCTCTCTTTTCTGGTGTAAATTTTGGCTGCTGGTAGGAAGGACAGCTGCAAAGGATAAGGGCCAGGATATTGTTTGCAGAGGCACATGACCTGGTAAGATCCAGGAAGATGCTAGAAACTGGAAGTTCAAAACCTTCTCCATGGAAGGGTCTGATGAGGTATGAGGTCTCTTCACCTAACAACCTCCTGGACTAGGAAGAGCAATTTCCAGCCCTCACTCACCCGCCCAGAACAAATGTGGGCAATGTAGATGGTGGAGCACACTGAGTTAGAAGTGGGCAAGATCTGATTTGAGACCACAAGGGTTAAAGTGGGGCACATGGCCCGCCCCATGCTGGAGACCGTTCTTCGCCACAGGAAAAGTCTAGTATTCACTCAGCTTCCAAACCAGCATGTACTTCCAACTGCCTCCCAACGGTATGTAAGTCAAGGCTGTGACATCCCAGAAAAATGGCTCTTCAGGGGGGTGAGGGTGGGGGCAGGCCTAGGCTAGGAGGTAGTGAGCACATGTAAGAGAGAAAGAGTTGAAAGAAAAGACTGATGACAGATTAGAAGAAAGAAAACTACCTTGTAGCCCGCTGTAGTGGCAAATGCCCAGAGTTGCTCTTGGGAAGTAGAGGCAGGAGGCTCAGAAGTTCCAGGCTAACCTCGACGACATAGGAAGTTCCAGCCAGGCTGGGCTGTATAGATCATGTCTTAAAAATTAAAACAAAATGAAAAAAATACTCCCCCATTTCCCAACCAGCCAACAAATCAATCAACCTGCCAGACTGTTAATGACATCCAGTGTTGGCACCCTTATTTAAACTGCAAAGGAACCTGGCACACTTGATTCAAAGATGCTCAACTCCAGTTAGGTGTGAAAGGCAGCAGTGGAGATTTTTAAAAGATCTACATGGCCAGCCCCTAGCTCATCCCCCAAACAAGACTCTCCAGGGACTGTGGAGACTGTTCAATCAGGAAATCAAACACTAGGATCTGAGTTTGACCCCATGTGCAAACACTGGGTACTGTGGTACACACTCGTAATACTAGAGCTGGGAGACAGAGGCAGGGCGCTCTGTGGTAGCTGGCCAGAAAGCCTTACCTATGTGGTAGGCTCCAGACCAACAAGAGACCTTGTCTCTGATGGGTGTTGTTCCTGAGAATGGTAACCTTCCCCTTCAACACCTCTGCATGCATAAAAATGACCTTTCAAGGCCTTCATCTGTCAAGTTACCAGAAATCTGAAGTTTAACCACTCTGGAGAACTGCCATTCTCAGACTTTTCTGGTAGGATACTGATAGCCCCTCTGGCTGGAGGGCAGAATTTGACAGCCTTTTATGACTTAGATGTAGCTTGCACCCTGAAATCCTGAATTAAACTTTACCCATAAGTTTCAATCTGTAGATACCACTCAACATGCACAAGGAAGCTGCTTGCAATAGAAGGCTTGAGCCCAGCTCCATCCACCCAAGTGCAAAGCAGGAGTAGCTTAGTGTGCCAGCCAAAGGGGACTGTCAGGACACGCAGGAAACCAACAACTGGCCAACAGCACAAGGGTGCCTTTGATGCCATAAAAAGGCAAAACAAAAACACCAGGAAAATAACATTGGCCATGTGGTCCCAGGATAAGTTGTTGAGAGACAATTGCATGAGGCTTCCCTGAAGATATGTTTCCAACACAATTTTTTAACTTTTGAAAATTATGAATGTTTACATGTTTGAAAAATAGAACCAAGTCTAGAGAGGAAGAACAGAAACTCTTGAAGCTAAAAATGAGCCCCTCCCCTAAAAAAAAAAAATAACAGCCTGGTTTCCAATAGCTTTATAACTTAAGACCAAAAAAGAAAAAGGTGAAGAAGTGAATTCCGGAGGACAGATTTATTGTTAGAAGTAATAACTTTGAAACTTACAAGTATAGGTGAACAGAGCAAACCATGCTGATGCTGGTGCACTAAGAAACCGTGTGGTCCCTTGGCAACAGAGTGTCCTCAGCCTGTTTCCTCATCAGTAGGTGTGATCATTCCTCCACACGAAGCTGTGCTGAGACAAAGGCAAGACAATGTCGAATTAATGCTTGGATTTGATTCTGAAATATCAATACAGATTCATGCCTGTGATGCGAATTCCACAGGCCTGTCTATGGGAATTGCCCTGTACACAGGGAATCCAGGAGCCAAGGTCACCCTGGCACCAATGTTTCTACATCATTCTCCACTGAGGGCAAGGAAGTGCCTTGGAAAAGGAGTGATCCTACACGGGAGACAAAAGGGGGGAGCATTCCAAGAAAGTGGGGACCCTCCAAATTATCAGAGCTGGTGGGGGGGCTCCTACCAGCCAAGTTTGAGTTGATTGTAGCATCAAGAACATCCTACTTCTCAGAAAGGAAGGTACAGGTGTGAGGGAGGACAGGAACCATGGCTGAGAATCCAAAAGCTCTGCCAGCAATCTGTCCCTCTTCAGCCAGCACGGGAAGGGATAAGACCACCCCCAGCAGAGGGCTTGTCATAGAACCATAGAAATGTTGGGAGCTGAATTCTAAATTACTAACCAAACAGGCGTGACTGTGAAATGCACCCATGTGATTGGTTTGCCTCACAGTGGGACACAGCAGAATAAATCTATACTTGAGGGCCAGGAAAAATGCAAATTATAATAGCATGAAGTAATAATAGCATTTTTGTCTTTGAAATGTGTATTGTCATGTAAAAGCTATGCAGAGGAAGATGATTACAACGCAATAATAACGATGGATGAGCCTTCTGTTTGATTCTCTGATCTCTACAAGGAAAATAAAATTTTCTAAAATGTACATACTGTAATTTAAATTTGAAAGAGAAAATTGATTCCTCAGTACTGGGGTAGCAGCAAGGGGTAGCAGAAGACTTTATATGAAAGACTGGGGCTATGGAATGGCCCAGAAGTGTGAGCCTAGGCTGGGGACCACCAGAACAGCCTGAACCAACAACGGAAAGAAACAGGCAGAGAGATGGTACAGCAGTGACACCCAGTGGACTCTTCTGGAACTGCATGAGCTGAGACACTTCTTGTTTTGTACAATCTCTAACACCTGAACGTAAGAGTGAGCTACAATAAGAAACAGCTGCAACCAGGCATCGATCCTCCACCACATGGGCAAAGAGCTGAAACCGGTTGGGGGCATGAGCTTGAGGCTGGTCCAGCTAAGGCAGGGGATGAGGCAGCCTGAACCCAAGCATCTCCAGTGGGTCCTTTTAGGGGATTTGTGAGATAGCACTTTTCATTTGCCGCAAACCCCATGTCTGGGATATCTATCGCCCTGAGGTAGCCTATGCTACTGTCTCCTGTCTCTCATTATGCACGAGGAAACGAAAGTGTACAGAGAAACTGTTGTAAGTTGCAACGCACAGTGCTAGAACCGAGACTCAACCCAAGCCCACAACTACAGGGCCACCTAGTGATGCTGCCCACGACCCACTACCAACCTTTGTACCCCAGTCCCCAGAACCACTACTTGCCCTGTTATATTTCCATATTTTTAGTAACTGACTCAACATTCCACTTGTAAGACAAAGCATGCAATGTTTGCCTGAGTCTGGCTTACTTTGCTTGGTATGATCACCTTCAGTCCCACCCAATTTCCCAAAAAAATACATAATTTTGTTATTTGTGGGTGAATAAAACTCTGCATGTTTGACTCCTGAGATGATTGTATGACTTGGCTATCGGGAAGTATGTTCTAAAAACTCTGTGATATACTGGCTTAGATTTTCTTGGGTATAGACCCAGGAGAGGCGTAGCTGTCTCACAGAAACTCTGTTTTGGTTTTTGGAGGACCTCTGTACTGGTTTCCATGTGGCTTTGTTTTTAAATCTCAACAGCAGTGTACAAGGTCCATTCCTGGTCATCATCACAGTATTTGTGTTTTTGATGATTATCATGGATTGGTATGGGATGGAATCTCAGTGCAATTTTGACTTACAATATCCTGATAGATTTGAGTCTTAAATTTTTTTATATGATTTATTAGGCACTTGTAGTTCTTTGGAAACTGACTATCCAAGTCATTTGCCTCCTGATTGATTTGTATTATTTGAATTTTTTTGGTTTTGATGCTTAATTTTTAATTTTTTTCCATATAATAAATATATTGATCCCATAGTAAAATTTTCTCCCATTTAGAAGGCTGTCTTTTCACTCTGTTATTTGTTTTGCTGTGCAGAATCTTTTTTAATGTGCAAATCTGTACATCAATTCTTGCTTTAATTTCCGAAGATATTTAAGTTCTTTCTTGGGAGTTCGTACTTATGCATTGAGGCATTTTCCTCTAGTGGTTTAAAGTTTTAGGTCTCATATTAGTCTTTAATCCCCATCCAGGTAGAGGACACATATAAAATATAAAAGACAGGAACTAAAAGAAACTCTTCATGTCATATAAAAGCACAGAATAAAGAACGCACATTAAAAGCTGAAAGAGAGAAGGCCAAATCCCATATGAAAGTGGGCTGATACAAACAAAAACTAATTATCTGATAGAAACTTTTAATTCCAGAAAGCTTGGAAAGATGACTTCCAAGTTCTAAATGACCGCAAATGACAACCAGGATGTTATACCCAACAAAACAGTGTATCACAATTGGAAGAGAAATAAAACTTTTTCATGATAAAAAGAGATTAAAGGAATTTACAACTAAGCCGCCTCTACAGAGAACACTGGAAGGAAAGTTGTAGACTAAGAAGGATAAACACACTCAAGAGACTATAGGGGGAAAAATGCCTGGACAGCTAATAGAAAGACATCTAAGCATCATGCCATACAATAGGAAAGTGACAGCAATAAACACAAATCTCTCGGTAACACTTCCGGTTGTTATTGGTCTAAAGTCCTCAGTGAAAAGGCACGGGCTAGCAGATTTGATTAGACAGCAGAATCCATCTTCTTGCTGATCTGAAAAACACACCTCACCATCAAATACAGATATCACCTTTGGGTGAAAGGATTTTTAAAAATTATTCCAAGCAAATAAAAACTAGGAAACCAATAGGCACAACTATTTTAATATGGGACAAAATAGAATTCAGACAAAAAGTGGTCTCTAAATGAACATTCCATTAAGATTGTTTTTTTTTAAACATAGAGGTATCTTAAGATATGTTTTAAAACATATATGCACCAAAAACAGTTTCACCCAATTTTATAAAATAAATGCTATTAGATCAAGCCTAATACAATAAGGTGGGAGGCTTCAATAGCCCATATCTCTATCATCTAAACAAAAAGTAAATAAATAAACAATGGAATTTATAATGTAGATAAATAAGAATCTGGGGAAACGATAGGCTGATGAATGTTTATTCAGGGAGAATCACTTACACCAGAAACAGATGACTGCCAGCAGGTTCCCATCCTAAGGATGCCTTGGGATGCTCTCTGTCTCTGACCAGGAACCTAGAAAGCAAGCTGGGGTCAAGGACCCCAGTCCTAGTCACTCCAGGTCATGCCCATACCTGTTCCCAGCCCCCAATGGGCGTGGTCAGTGCAACAGGTGCGGGCAGGGTGGACATCTCACTACAGGGATTAAATAATAAATGGATATAATATACATTTGCACAACATTCTGCCCACTCAAGAACTTACAGCCTCAACAGCCCAAGAGTTTTCCCCAAAGTAGATTATGTCTTAGAACACAAAATAGTTGTCAGAAATACAGGAAAATTGTAGTATCATCTTTTCTTTCTGATCACAGTGGGATGAAGCTAGGTATCAACCACACAAGAAGCTGTAGAAAACACAAATGCATACAAAGTAATGCACACTTTTGGATGGTGAGTGGCTCAAATGAAGAAATTGAGAAGTAAAATTTAAAAAATTTCTAGAGTTGAGGGAAAAATGAAAGCACACATACCCAAATCTATGCAGTCCTAAGAGAAATGCTTATAATTCTAAGTACCAACTTTAAAAAAGAGAGAGAAACCCAAACAAATAACTTAATGCTTTGTGTCTGGTGTCCGGGCTGGTGTCACGCTGCTGGTGGGAGACATCATCTTGGAGAGCTTTCTGGATCTGTCTTCACTACAGTCTTTCTTCCGATTGTCTGCACCATTGTATTTGTGATTGGTTTGCGCAATAATGGCATGGACCCCTGTATCTTCCTTTTCTGAACAACAGCAACAACCCACACTGCTGTGATTCATATGGACAGTCTGCTGTTTGCTTCCCCGGGAAGATCTCATCTCCTACCGCCTACACATCAACAACCGGGTCTATGGCGATGCACTTTTCGAGGCGCTCACTGGCTTTTCCTGCGACAACATGTGCTACAACAACCTCTTCATGACCCCATAGGGAATCCCAGGAAATTTTGCATAACTTTTTTACTGGTGTTAGCTTGAATAACAAACTGTTTTGCCAACTATAACACTTACCACCTAGTGTTTTCTAGTACTGTTAAAACTGTTTCATGCAAAATTAAGGCATTTTCATATGTGTATCTTTGTAGATTGCTCATGTTCCCTTCCCGCTTTCCTCCTACCCTCTCCTTGTCTAGGCTGTTACTTTTGAGGTGTTGGCAGGGTGGGTTGTCACAGAAGACTTCTGTTTTTCCCTCTCTACTGTGCATCTGCAGTCATCGCTGTCACTGCAGAAGTGGTCTCCTTGTTCTTCTCAGTCGTGGGCCTCCACTTCTTTCTGGTGACAGCACAGACCACAAACACAGTCCCCTATGTAGTAGGACCATGGACCCAGACATGGCCCTCAGCAGCATCATGGGCCCAGACATCACCATGGCCTCTCAGTATGGCCCCTGGCAACACAGCTCATAAACATCGATAGGGTTTCAGGATGCGACACAGACTACAGGCATGGCCTTTGGTGGTAACTTGAAGCATGGACATCAACACAGACAGACCTTGGCTGCAATAGGGTTTGGACCCAGATGTGACCCTCCATGGCAGCATGGCCTAGACATCATCATGGCCTCAGGTGGCCACAGGCCACTTGGCACTGCTTAATATTTTTAAAGGCTATTGTTGGAACATTTATTGTCAGTTTTGTTTACTGGCTGTCAAATAAAGACTTAAAATCTCCCCAGGGTATGTTTGGAAAAATAACATTAACAAGATGTTACAACCCACTGAAGAGGTATATGACTCCAAATTAACTTTAAACACTGGCTGCATATTGACTTTAAAATTATTTTATAGT
This sequence comes from Phodopus roborovskii, assembly GCF_943737965.1. Classification (NCBI taxonomy): domain Eukaryota; kingdom Metazoa; phylum Chordata; class Mammalia; order Rodentia; family Cricetidae; genus Phodopus; species Phodopus roborovskii. Next base: position 13,480,094 of record NW_026126578.1, read on the forward strand.
ATGCTGATCTGTAAATAACGTATGAAAATTTAAAGACAAAAGCAAACCAAAACAAAAAGATTCTTCCCAACTAAAAAGAGTTTAAGACCACTACAGAATCTTGCAAGACCTTCAAAAGTGAACCAACAACAACACGATTAAATTATTCTGCAAAATAGAAAACAAATGAATGACCCTGAAATGCATTTACAAGGCCAGTATTACCTTGATACTCAAACCAGATAAAGGCACCAAAAAAGTTTCAAATAATAAATAAAAATATTATTTTAAAAAGACATCAAAAAGGGTTATAGATCAAACTCCATAATGACTATAGATGCAAAAATTCTCAATGAAATCCTTGCCAAAGAAGTTCAGGGTCACATCAAAAAGATAATTTTCCATAAATAATTACAAACTCCATTCTAGAGACAGAGAGATGGTTAAACACAGGTAAATCAACAAATGTAACTCCTCATATAAATGAACTCAAAGACAGAAATGACACACTCTTCTCCAATAGATACAGAAAAGACCTATGACAAAATCAAGCATCCTTCATGGCAAAAGTCACAGAAAGGTTAGGGATTCAGGGAATGTACCTCACTGTGAGAAAGGCTGTATATGTCAAAGGTGATCTGGGTGTGACTATTCACAGGCAAGAACATCAAGGGGGTGTCAATACCTGAGTTTAAAACAGTGGCTCAGTGTTTAGGAGAGCAAGTCCAGGGTGGGGTGTAGCTCAGTGGAAGACCCCTGCCTGGCAAGTCTGAGGCCTCTGGCTTTGATCCCCCATACGGAAAAAAGGGAATGTCTGTCATCTGGAGAAAAGAGACACAGGAGGACTGGGTCCCCGAGGGTGGGACAGAGGGAGGTGGCACAAAGGAAAACTCAGACTTTGATCATTTCCTTCTGACAGGGAGTCTGGCTTCATCAAGACCCCCAGACATAAGTGGTTGAGGTCCCATAAGCCTGGGAGAGACTTTTGGCAGCTGTACTAAAAGGTGCAGCCAAGGAACAGTGGCAGGGGCTAGACATAGTGATGGGATTGGAGAGTCCAGGCTTGGAGCAGATGAAAGGGAATTGAATACTCTGCTGCGAGGAAATCTGGGCTGTAAACATAGCTGCTCGGAATCAGAAGTGAAAACCAGGGCAATATCATTCTCACCATCCACCCCTTTCTCATCTTAAGATGTGACACCTCTTGACTGGCTCAGAGTCTATCCTTTGGGGTTCTCCAGAGGAACAGTCCAATAGTGTTTGCTTGCATGCGTGCATACATACGTGTGTGTGTGTGTGTGTGTGTGTGTGTGTGTGTGTGTGTGTGTAATACATATTTAAAGAATTAGCTTGTATTATGCAATGTGGCAAATCCAAACCATATAGGGCAGGGCTTAGGGCTGAACATCTAATTCCAGACCCAAGACCAATGCTGTCTTCTAGAAAAGCTATTTCTTGTTTACAGAAATCAACATTGCTCTACCCAGGTCTTCCGCTGATTGATGAAGCCTTCTGTGATGGTTGGTCTTCACTGACCTAGGAAAACGTGCCTCTGGGCATGTAATAGCATCTCTGGAGAGGTCTGGATGAGGAGGGAAGACTCACGCTGAAGATGAGCAACACAATTCTAGGGGCTGGGAACCTGTGATAAATAAAAATGTAAAAAGTAGACAGCAACTTACCAGAAACATTCATCTCCCTTCCCAGCTGTATATGCAACATGACCAGCTACCACTGGTATGCCTTTCTGTGGGATGCACTACATCCCCTCCGACTATGAGCCACAATGCACTTCCTCCCTATCTCCTTCCCTCCCGCCTTCTTCTCCTCCCTCCCTCCCTTCCTTTTTCTCCCCTCTCTCCTTCCTCCCTTCTTCCCTTCCATCCTTCTTTCCACCCTTCCTTCCGTTCCTCCTTCCTTCCTTTAGTTGCTTTTATCAAATGCTTTATCATAGAAATAAGATAAAGAATTAATATACAGCTTTCTTTTGTTTGCTTAAAATCCATCAGTTTTTACTGTTAATCTCATAAGAAACACCTTTCCAGAAACATTCAGAAAAATATCTGACTAAACATCTTGGCACTGCGGCTTTGCCGAGTTACACATAAAATCAATCATCCCTCCAGTGCAACGCTACACTCTCTTGTTAACAGCTCTGACATCCAGTGAGTGAGCTTTCTTCTGCCCTCTCATTCTGGCATCTTTAATTTATAACTTCTGCATGATGGTCAAGATGACTCTTCCCTGCAGCCAACTGTCTGCATTATAGTCACCAAGAAGACAACCAGGACAAAGAGAAGGCATTCTCGCTCTTTAAGAGCACTTCCTGGGACCAGCCAGATGGCCAAGCAAGGGTTGCTGTCTGGGACCCAAATAGTGGAATGGAAGCTGTAGGCTGACTCACACACGCTGCCCTCTTGTTATAGATGTGGGTTTGAGTGTATAGTGCAGCTGCTGGAGTTTCTGGCTCATTGAGTCTCTATAATGAATCTCACAGATGTGGATGGTTTACAGGAAAAGAGATGGTTCGCTACAGAAATACAGATGCGTTTGGAGGTGAGTGGGCTGAAGCACACAAAAAGGGAGAGCAGGTGGGTTCAATGACATTTCATGTGTCATTTACATATTACCCACTTCTCCCAAGTTTATGCACAAGGGCCCTTTTTTGAGGGCGCTCTGTCAGTTGAATGAAACCCAGATAGGCTAAGGAAGTGGTTTTCAACCTGAGGGTCATGAATCCTTTGGGGTTCGACCCTTTCACAGGGTCGCCTAAGACAATCAGAAAACACAGATATTTACATTGTGAGTCATAACAGTAGCAAAATTATATTATGAAATATGAAATTAATTATGAAAATAATTGTATGGGTTACCACAGCCAGAGGAACTGCATTAAAGGGCTGCATCAGGAAGGCTGAGAACCACTGAGCTAAGGGCTTCCAGAACACGTTAATCTCTGGAGTCTCCTCTTCTACCCTGTTGTTATATTCAGGGTTACTACGGCTTTAATGAATCACCATGACCAAAAGCATCTTGGGAGGAAAGGGTTTATTTCTCCCACAGTTCTACATCCAGTTCGCCATCAAAAGCAGTGAGGGCAGGAATCTGGAGGCAGGAGCTGATACAGAGGCCGTGGAGGGGTGCTGCTTACTGGCTTGTTCAGCCTGCTTTATTACAGAAGCCAGGACCACCAGCCCAGGGTTGGCTCCACTCTCCATGGACTGGGCCCTCCCCCATCAATCACTAATTAAGAAAATGCTCTACAGGCTTGCCTGCAGCCTGATCTTATGGAGGCATTTTCTCAATCGAGATTCCTTCCTCTCTAATGACTCTAGCTTGTGTCACTTTGACATAAAATTAGCAAGCATAACCCTGTCCCACATTCTCCTGACGTGATATGGCCCTGAGAACTGGGGTGCCAAAATTCTTCTTGGGGAGCAGAAGGGTGATGGTCACTCAGTCCTCTGTAGCTACTTCCATGCTGATGAGGGTGTAGTTCTTGCCCACAAGAGACCATAAGTCTCTTTCCCATCTCACTTACTGGCTGGAGAGGAGGTTCTGGATCTCCAGTAGTAAGAACTGCCTGGAATCATCATAGTGTCACAAGTTTAGCTTGAAATCACTGTGTATCGTAGCAGGCACAAATTTTACATGATTAACACACAAGGTTTTGGAAAAAGTAACAGGATTGTGTCAATTGTGACTATGCCTGTTCCAAGAGACACATCCTTTGTACTTTGTTCTCAGAGGTTGTTATTTCCAGCCTGGCCCTGCAGCCAATTCTCCCCAAATAAACACACAGGTGCTATATTAATTATAAAACTGTTGACCAATGGCTTAGACTAGCTCCTTCTTAATTATTAACCCATTTCTATTAATCTACTTATTAATCACGAGGCAGTGGCTTACACATAATCCGGCATGTTACTTCTTGGGCAGCATAGCTTCTCCTCAAAGCCCCTCTCTGCCTTCTTTCCCCAGCCTTCTCCTGGTCTGGTAGCCCTGCCTAAGCTTCCTGCCTGGCTATTGGCCAATCAGTGTTTATTCATCAACCAATAAGAGAAACATATATACAGAAGGACATCCTTCATCAGGTTACTAAAACACACACACACACACACACACACACACACACACACACACAGAGAGAGAGAGAGAGAGAGAGAGAGAGAGAGAGAGAGGCACGTGGAAAGAAATATTAAGAATGTGGGAGATATAAGAGAGCACTTATTTTGCAAAATAATATTTTTATAGATTCTTTGGGAATTTCACATCACACTCACTTCCCAGCCCTTCAATGTCTATCCCTTGCCCTTATGACACCTCCCCCCCAAAAAAAGTTCAGTTTGTGTTGTCCATATATACACTGGAGCATGACCAAACTCCCAGTGGCCAGTCCCCTAAAGAAAACTGAGTCCTCCATCTGTGCCCCAGAGAGAAGCCATCAATTGTGGAGAGCTACACTTCAGCATCCTTAACACAATTCTTAAGAAATTCTATTTGATGGATTCCTTTTTAAGCTGTTATTTTTGGGGGTTGGGGTTGGGGGAGCAGATAGGGGTTGTCACAGAAGCCTTCCATGTGCCTCTTTCTGCCAAAGTAGTTTCCTTGGTCTTCACAGTCAGTGGGAGCACGGATCATGGGCTTCTGGTGACAGCACAGGCCATAAGCATGGGCCCAGACAAGTCTGAAGGAGGCAGCCCATAGCAGGGACATCGACATGGCCTCTGGTGGCAGTGCAGGCCACTCACATCAATAAAGCCCCTGGTGGCAGCAGCACAGCCCTCGAACTCAACATGGCTTCAGGCTGCACCATAGTGGTGTGGGATATTCGTATACTCTGAAGGTGTGTTGCTGTGATTGGCATTATAAAAAGCCAAATGGCCGCTAACTAGGCAGAAGAGATAGGCAGAACTTCCAGCAGGGAGAGAAGGCTGGGAGGAAAAAGGGAGTGGCCAGCCAGAGCCGGGGAAGCAGGATGGGTAACAATGGAGAGATGAGATATCTGAACCACGTCAAAGAAACTAGATTAAAAGTTATGAGTGTGTAACTATACGAACGAGTTAGGAACAAGCCTAAGCTAAGGCTGAGCGTTCATAATTAATAGTAACTCTCTGTGTCATTGTTTGTGAGCTGGAAGCCCAAAGAAAAATCCATCTACAGCATAGACCACAAACATCCACAAGGCCTTGCCGTGCTTAACACAAGCCACAGATATCGACACAGACCCTGCTGCAGTAGGATCATGGACTCCGACAAGTCCCTCAGCCCAGAGATCACCATGAACTCAGGTGGCAGTGTAGGCTGTTCAGATCAGTGTGGCCTCCAGAGGTAGTGGGGCCCAGGGGCATCCATCCACATGTGACCTTCGGTAGAGAGAGGGGCCATGGGCATCGATATAGACCCTGGCTGCAGTAGGACCACAGACCCACAGGTGGCTCTCAGCAGCATCACAGACCACGGTAGTCCTTCGAGCAGGCCCAATCCGGAAACTGAAGTTTTCCTCATTTCTCGCCTGCATCATTGCTCAGAGCCAGGGCAGTCCCGTGGCCCGGCAGCATGTTTCCGGGGCTGAGTCCGTGTCTGCATGAGCCCCAGGATGGTGTACACCACCCTGCCAACACCACGGGCAATGACTCGCTCCACCGTCAACCACGACCCTCTCCCACAGCTGGCACTGCCGTCACATCCCAAGCTCCACTTCTCTGAGTTCCTCCTTCTTTCCCACCTGTCCACCACACAGCCATTTATTATCGTGGCACCTGCTCTCCAGGTGGGGTGGGGTGGGGGTGTCTGGCTAGCTTCCATGACACAAGGGAACACTTTCAAGAAGAAATTTGATTGATGGTGGAAAACATTAAAGGTCATAAGCACTGAGTACAAATGTTGTCAAAAGAGAAATAATGAAGCACCAAGGCTCATGAAGTAAGGTTACAACTACTGATCAACTTAGATGATTTCACCTGAAAATACATATATAAATAGAGCCTTTCGTATACTAGGTGGGAGGGGGCTCTGTGGCTATCCTGGCCAGTATATCAGTAGCTCATACACTGGATTTAACTGACAGCCTTATATAAGGCCTTAATCATTGCTTTTTTTCTTTTAAAATTTAGTGATCATGTGTTGACTTTCCTCTTCACAGAATTGTACACTGGATTAAGCCCACCATCTGGGGCTCCTTAGCCTCTCTGACCAAGAAGATAGATGATTCCTCAAAGCTTCTGGATACTTTGAGAGATAACTCAGTCCCCTGGGACCTACTTGGCATAGGATAAGAGCCACAATATTGGATCTTTGTTCACCTTAACATTGACCTTCAAGTTGTATTTGAAGCCAAAGGATCAGTTAGACCAGTATTGAAAAACAATCTTAAAATTTTTAGATAAAACTTGATAAAGATTTTTTTAAAAAAAGCTACTTAAGACCCAGTTTCTTAATTAAAAAGAGCTAAGTCACAGTTCCAGTTCCAATCTTCAGATTGTAGGAATAGCAAAGCCTAGAGCAGTGGCTCTCGACCTGTGGGTTGTGACCACATTGGAGGGAGAGGGTCACACATCAAATATCATGTATTTATGTTATAATTCATAACAGTAGCAAAATTACAGTTCTGAAATAGCAGTGAAATAATTTTATGGTTGGGGGTCACCACAACATGGGGAAATTATCAAAGGGTTAAAGTGTTAGGCAGGGTGAGAACCACTGGCCTAGACCATCTTTTCTGCATGAGGAACATTGTAAATGGGAGAAAGTTCGACCTCTGGAGCAGGACTGTGTCCTCATCCGTTTATTTTCAGATCGGTGTAGCATCAGAGCTGAGACAATGATCAACCAATAACATCCTGACTAAGCCTACTTCTCTGACAGTTGTTTTGTTAAAACTCTAATTCCATTACGGGCTAAGGGGAATTTGGGCTAACTTGGAAGTTTTGATTAGCATTACTCATAAACCAATTTAGTACTATGTAAACACAAAAACACAGGCAATGTAAACAGTACATACATAAAGTCATATATAGAAATTTCTAAAGTGACAAAGATTTGGTCTTGATTGTCAGTCTCAGGCTAGTCTGGTAGATCATGTTTTAGTAACACCTTTTAGTCCAAGATCTGTATTTTAAAAACCAGATGTTGTTTTTTGACAGAGTCTCACTATGTAGCTCAGGCTGTCCTGGAACTTACTATGTAATCAGGCTGGCCTCAAACTCACAGAAATCTGCCTGCCCCTGCCAGTTCACAGCTTACAGCTGTCCCAGTTAGGGTTACTATTGCTGTGATGAAACACCAAGACCAAAAGGCTAGGACTGTCTATTGTAAAGGAACAGCAAAGAATAGAGCTGTTAGGATATAATAGAGCAGAAGTAGATAAGCATAGACTTTGACAGGGAAGAACTTACTGCTCTAGCTGGATTTGAACCCTTTATTGCTCAGGAAGGGAAGTCCAGCCTTCAGCCGGGGAACAGCGCAGCACTCAGTCAAGCAGTTGGTCCTCTGAGCCTGTGCTCCTGTGCTTTCTCATTCTTCAACCTTTGGGTCCCTTGCGACTCCAGACTTCAAAGCCTTGTCCCTGGGACAGATTGTCCCAGCACAGAAAAGAAACACAAGCTGGGAGGCACCCGCAGGTATCAGCACAGGAGTGAAGTCCATATTTGACCTACAAACGTTTCTTTTCCCCATCCCCAAAGCTTCAGGAAGGGGGAAGTTTCTGGAGAGATGATCTCCGGTGTGGAAAGAGAGTGGAGGAGACTTGTCATCAGGCCCATGTTGGAGATCCATCCGAGGCTCCTGTTTCTGACATCTCAATGGGAATCCAGGAAGGTGCCCGGAATAAAGACAGAAAGAGGAGAGGAGGATGGGGATGTTCAAGTGAATGCCAGTAGCATGGGAAGTTCTAGGAGTGTGGCGATGCCCTGGGAACATAGCTGCATCACCCTTCCTTATACCAGAACTTATTCCATGGCCCAACTAAGGATGAATGGAAAACATCCTCTCTAATCTACACAACCAAGTACATGGCTTTAAGAAGGAGAGAGGGGAGGGAGTGTGTGTGTGCTGGAGAGATAGTTAAATCTGTAAAATGCTTGCCAGGAGCTTGCATTTGGTCCCCAAAACCCATGTGGAGAAGTCAGGTGTGGTAGCCCATGCTTGTAGTTCCAACCCTGGGGAGGTGGATAGATCCCTTGGCTTACCGGCAAGCCTAACTCCAGGTTAATGGGAGTTCCTGTCTCAGAAAAACCCATGCATGATTCCTGAGGAGCGACATGTGAGCTTGATCCCTAGCCTTCACATGTGCCTGTTACCCTGCACCTATGCCTACTTACATACACACACATACACATGCACAAAAGAAAACAGAATAGAATGGATGTTGGCGAACAAAATCCTACTGCAGATGAGAACACGCACACAAGGAAACCAGCACAGAGCTGTGTAGTCAAACCTTAGAATAGCCAGGGTGGGTGTCTGCTAGATAAGTGGGAGCAGGGTGGGTCTTTGGGTTCCAAACAGATGTTCTTGCCCTGTCCACAGCTTTCCTGTAGCAGTGTCTATAGGACCCCACTCCATCAGGAAACATTCTGGGAGGGAATGCTAGTGACAACGGTCAGCAGCACCAAACTGACACAGTGCAAAGCTGGCAATGCCATGTCGTACTCCCCAAATTCCTGACCCCAAGAGACGGAGGAATTTTAATCTCTGTTTTCAGGAACATCAGCAATAAGTGTTTTGTCTTTGTCGAAACCGAAACTGGAGTCACTCCCAAAGCCACAGAGGCCGTGGTCCTAAAAGGGAGGATTTCAAACCATTCGGAGATGTGCAATGTGTCTCCAAAGAAGCGTGAAGTGATGGGTACGTGGCCAAGTGCATCTGGAGCACTTGATGTGGGTGGGAAGTGGAGGGTGTTTTGCCTAGGCCTGCTGACAGCCAGAGGGGCTGAGTGTGGAGTTCATTGGAAGGTTTATGGGATCTCAGTCAGGGCTAGCTAGGACTGCTTTCTTTATGGGCTTGTCTGTGAACCTGTAACGGTGACCACACCCCTTTGGTGTGGCTTCAGGCGGGAAGGGAAGGAGGGAAGCTTGAGGCATGGCTTCTGTTCACCCACCTGCTCTTCTGATAGGTCCACTGATCTGGTAGGAAGGGTAGAGAAATGCTCCCTTGGTTCTTTGTATCGTTTATCTTGGGTCTAGTGAAATCATTACATTCTCGCCTTCCACTTTCTTTCAGTGTTTGGCCTACAACCTATTTACCTTTATCAGAATATTCAAGATTCAATGTACTTCAAGCCTGCTGGGAAAACATGGGGTGGCTGGGTCATGTAACAGTCAAAGCACCCTGTGTTCCTTGATCAGGATGGAGGAAGGGCTGAGGAAAATTTGTAACCCCACAACTGTTCTGGGACAGAAGGATAAAAGGTTCAAATAAAAGTTTAATTTTACAAAAGGAATTAGAATGAGCAGATTACCTCAATAGTAATGTCATGTGCCTGGTTTCAACCTGATGTGTTTTTCTGGGTAATAGGAAGGGGGCTGGAGTCATTGGCAACCCGGAGCCCTCTATTTTATGGTATATGTGAGTACTTGAAGATGTCCATAGAAGTGTGTCAAATGGTAATGTCATCCAGCATGCTGACAAAAACCAGACGTGCTTATGTCTTTCCACAATGTGCACACACTGCCAGATTAAACAGCAATAAATTTACAAAGAGCATCATTTTTACTGCTTCTAATTTGCTGAACAGTCCCAATTTCCCTTGATAGCTGGCCAAGCTAAACACAGGTTATTTTATTCCATTCTTAATTACTAATTAATTCTCAGATCACACATTACGCACAACACAATGTGTGTGTGTGTGTGTGTGTGTGTGAGAGAGAGAGAGAGAGAGAGAGAGAGAGAGAGAGAGAGAGAGAGATAGAATAGCTATAGAGGGTTGAAGAGAAGTTCAAGAGGCAAGCAGAAGCTGGTAGAGATTCAGAGGCAACCTCTGGGGATTGATTGGCTGGGGACACTGTTGAAGGTGCTGGCTCAGAGTGGAGTGTCACAGGTCAGAGCTGAGCTGAGCCAATCAATGTGCAAACATGAGGCACAGGCTTGTGGAGACTATAGAGGCAAAAGGCAGAACTGAACCGAGACAGATGTGGGGAGGATGGACAGACAGCAGGTCTAAATGGACAAACATATGGACAAATGAATGGCCGTTTGAGCAAGTTCTGTCTACAGTGGAGTCAGACAAATGGAATCCGCCCAGGACAGTTGGGAGTTCTCTGCATGCTGGTCCTACGTGCATGTACACGCCGGCTTTTCTTTATCATCTTTGTTTATTTATTAACTTTTTATTGATTCGTTGTGAATTTCCCAACATGCACCCCAATCCCACTCATCTCCCCACCCTTCTATTTCTACCCGCTGTCCTTGCAACCTCACCCTAAAATCAAAACAAAGAAACAAACAAACAAGATCTCAGTATGGAACCTGGTGTGTCACACAATACACCCTTTTGCCCAAACAGCTTTACTTGCAAATGTTCGTTGTAATGAGTCATTGGACTGGTTCCGGGCCTCTGGCTTCTGCTACGCCATCAATACTGGATCCTCAGCAGGACCCCTCTCAGACACCCTGTTGTTTCCCTGTGTCGTGGACATCCTGCTTTGGTTCTGCAGGACCGGCCGCTTCACGTGCTCCAGCAGTTCATGGATGGGCTAGATGATGGGATGGGCCAACTCAAAGCCCTGGGTCTGGGTGGTAGCTGAGTTAGCCAGCATGCCCACTCTCCTGCACCTGCAGCACCAGAGCCAGCTCTCCTCCTTTGTTCAGGGAGGGGTGGGCCCAGGTAGCAGCACAGGCCACTAAGATCAGTATGGTCCCTGGAGGCAGCACAGCGCCAGGACATCAACCTGGCTTCAGGTGGTAGTGCAAGCTCCTCGTGGACATTCCTCATGGCCACCTCATCTCCAGTTTCACCTGTCTCCATAGGACAAGAACCACTCTGCTTCTTGTTCTCTTCCATCCCTCCACCATGCACTCTGTCCTTTCCATCTCTCCAGTATATATTTTCTCATCGTAATGGCATTGACTGTCCTGGCCCAGGGCCTGGGGTAGGTGTGCGGGTGTCATCTTCTGGACCACCCCTACCTGCAGGGCATCTTTTAAAATAATTTTATAGCTTTACTTATAATTAGCATATGTGCTTTGTATAAAATGTTGGGCTTTATTATGACATTCATATACAAGTATATCATATAGTCTGATCACGTCCATCCCCTCATCATCCTCTCTACCTTCCTTCCTACTGGTCCCTTTTCCCAAACAATTTTCTCCCACTCACAGTTTTAAGCGCTGTTCCCCAAGTGAAGTCTAGATTTCACAAATGAGCTTTAAATGTGATATTTGTATTTCTAGCCCTGGGTAATTTCATTGAACATGATGATCTCCAACTCCATATATCTTCCTGAGCATGGCATAGTTTTCTTCTTCAAGTCTAACTGATACCCTGTTGTGTACATAGACAGTGTTTTCCCCACACATCCATCTGTTATGGATGTCTAAGCTGATTTTGTAACGACTTTTGTGAAAAGTACTGCATTAAACGTGTGAACATGTGTGCTATGCTGACTTTGATTCCTCTTGGCCTGTACCTTGGAGTGGTATAGCCAGATCCTAAGAGTTTTACCTTTAACCTTTTGAGGTAATCCCATACTGATTTCCATTGTGGCTGCCTCCATTGACAATCCTACCAACAATTCTCCGCATCATTGCCCATGTCCCTTTGCTTTCTTTACAGTAGCCATGTTACTGACATAAGATGTACTCTCATGGCAGGTTTGGTTTGCATGTCCCTCGCGACTAAGGATGGTTAACATAGGTTCAGATAGTTACTGGCTGTTACACTTCTTTTGAGAACTTTTTTTTTTTTTTTTTTTGCCTGCTTATTTATTGGAATGTTTTTTGGAGCAAAGACTTTTTAATGAATATATTTTACAAATACACTGGAGAATCAAGCAATGCCGCCTGCATTGGATGCAATCCTGGGCCACAAGTCTGCACATTCCTTTGCAACTGGACCTGTGGTAGCAGAACCCTTCATCTCACCTTTAATGCTTACTATGACCCCTGCGTTGTCTTCAAAATAAAGAAACACACCATCTTTTCTTCATTGTCAAATCACCATCTTTCTTCTTAGATCTGGTTTGCCTTTCTTAACTGTGGCCATCACTGTGTCACCCATGCCAGCAGCAGGAAGTCTGTTCAGTCGTCCCTTGATTCCCTTCACAGAGATGATATACACATTTTTGGCAACTGTATTGTCAGCACCGTTGATCACAACTCCTTCCAGAAAACCCAGGGAAATCTGGAATTTTGCTCTGCAGGACCCACCACGTTCTCACTTTGACATCTTGGACACCCAGAAAAGAGTCCTATTTACTGGAATGTTTAGTTCTTTTTGTATTGTAGCTATTAGTCCCTTGTCAGACGAAGAGTTAGCAAATATTTTCTCCCATTTTGTAAGATGTCTCTACTTTCTGTTTCCCTTGCTGTGAAAACACTTCTGGATTTCGTGGCATCATCTTTCAATTCTGGACTATGAGAGTCTTATTCACTAAGTCCTTTCCATGCTTGTATCTTGAAGCATTTTTCCTTACATTTCTTCAAGTAGTTTCAGAGTTTCAGATCTGACATTAATGTCTTTGGTACACTTTGAGTTTTATTTATTTATTTATTTGTTTGTTTGTTTGTTTGTTTGTTTGTTTATTATACTCAGGAATTACATAGGTGGATCAATATGAGAGTATTCTCCAAACCTTAGTTTGATCCCCAGAGCCAGTTTCTCACAATTGTGTTTCAAGTCATACCACATTTAGACCAGAAGGGGGAGCTATGTGGCCTCTAGTTACAAGTTTCTGGGTAAGGGGCAGATGACATCTAGATGAGCACACGTCTCAATCTGTTTAAAAATCTCTTAAGCGGTCTTAACGCCTTTGTTAATAGCACCTTTAACTCTGACTTAGGTAAGCAATAGACCCAGAGATACGGTGAATTGCTGGTGGAATCCCAGCTGATGGCCAGAGACTGCGAGGAACAGGATGAAGGTGAACATTTGAATCTCGATGGGAACAGAGCTAAGGATGAAGTCTCTGAGAGCTGGCTGTCAGTAATTAACTCCCAAAGTCCCAGGGGGAGGTTGCCAGTGTGGGAGCTCAGCCAGAACTATATATATATATATATATATATATATATATAAATTCTCTTGTTCTCTGGTACACAGACTTTAGAGCTGACATCTTCCAAAGAGGACTCATCCTGTCAGAGAAAAGGGAGAAAACACAATTACTAGTTTTGGAATTTCACAATACTCACCTTGGTGGGGGGAGCCCCAGACAACTCAACAGTTCCCCCTTTGACAGTTTGTCTTTGTTTATGCTGTCCTTAATGAGTTGATGACCCCCAGAAGAAATCTCAGACAAAGTGCCGCCCCTCCCCCCACATGCATTCTAGCGTTCCTGTGTCTGGTTCATTTTCTTGCTGTTAAAAAATTAAAGGGCAGGAAAAGCTGTAGTCACAGCAAGCAACTGAGTTTTGTTACACACACACACACACACACACACACACACACAGAGAGAGAGAGAGAGAGAGAGAGAGAGAGAGAGAGAGAGAGAGAGAGAACAGTGTGTTACAGGCTTTGGTGGCCTTGGTGGGATGGGATCCTCTCCCATTTGGGATTGGTCATGTATGAAGGAGAGTCAGCTGATTGGCTCATGGCCAGGAGAGCCAGCACAGCATATGCTTGGGTGAGCCAGCAGCAAGGAGATTGGAGAAGTCCTCTGAGTCTTTGTGAAGAAGCCAGGAGTATGCTAAGTTGTTTATGTCTGTCTGTCTTTCCCTGTCTGTCTCCCGGGAAGGTATCCAACTCTTGTATCTCTCCCTCCTTGACCTAACCTGGCATGGCATCTGTGGCACTGTGGCTTTTACTGTATTGCCTGGGGTAGATATAGAGGGCAGCCCAGCGGCACATGTCGACTCTCTCCATGCTCAGAGTAGGAGCATAACCCAGTTGGTGCTGTGGCAACTCCACCAAATGACCCCATTACCAATGTGTTCAGATAATCCCCCAGGGCTTTATGATGCTTGTCCCCCAGCAGGAATGGAAAAGCAGACTCTTCAGTCATTACGTCACTCAATTATGACAAAATCAAAAAGATACCCAGGGTGCTGAGGCAAATCTGGCCTTATTTTCTCCAGTTCATCAGAAAACAAGACTTACTATGTAAATCTCATGCCACACAGTGATGGAAGGGAGAGTATATCCTCATCTTCACTTTATTTTCCAGTCGGCACCCAGGTCAGAAAAAAGCCTGAAGGGTTAGAGGACAGACGCCACACTTCTCAGATGTGTAAACGTGACCTTCAAGGTCTTCAATGGAAGAAAGCCCTTAAACTCAAAGCTCAAATGAGGTCATGTGAAATGCCAAATGCTAGCTGCACCCTTATTTCTGGGATAACTACAGGGTAAGTCAAACAAAGGAATGATACCCTTTCCACTCATTTGGGCCACAGAGAAAGAGCCTGCCCCAACCCATGGCTGCCACTCTGCCCTTGCCCCCTGTGTGGATAGGAAGCACACTGAAAAAATCAAATTGTGCTCTGAACGACTCTGGTTCCTATGCCAGGCTTCTGTCCCTACAAGGTCCTAATCTTGGAATTCCAGCTTGGTGAGTTTCCTAGGATTGACTTTTCCTGGCTGCTGGGGCCTAGGGATTATTGGACCATCACTATCACCTTTAATGAGCCACAGGTAATACTGCAGACACTGGTAAGCCTATCTCATTCTATTGGATATAGCATCATTATTCAGTTTTACCAGAATTTGCTGGGCCACTCCAAAAGTCCCCTCTCAGACCTGAACAGACTGGTCAACTGATGATATGCAATCTTGTGGGCATTCCTGCTCCGGTTTCTTCTTGGTCATTTCTGGATGCTCAGCCTCTCTCTGTAGACATGACAGTTCAGAAAAGTCCCATGCCTTGATTACCTTTTGCTCACAAACCCTCATGACGACCTCCCTCCTATGCTTTGCCACCTAGACTCCCTCCTGCTGGGGCCTCACAATGCTCTCTGATCACCTTTGGGTCTGAGACACCTCCTCCCTGACTGTTGCTCCTCACCATACTCCTATACTGAGTAAATGACCGGACCCCTCTGATGGATGGGTGTTAAAGGGCTTGCAGGATCAAACCTGAAAGCGTCTAAGGATCCAGATGGCAAAGACAAGCTGTGTGGCTCCTGCGATGAATCAAGAAGTGGGGTTGTTGGGAGTGTCTGTTGCATTGGCAGGACTGGTGTCCACAGAAGGGCAGACTCATCTGGGGAGTGAGCAGAACCTCATGGGCTGTTCCAGTGAAGACACTCAGTGGCGGAGTCACATGAAACACCTTTCGTCATTGTGCTTTGAAGGTGGAATGTCACCCATAGGCGGGGTATTTGAGCAGTTGATCCCCAGCTGGCGGTAGTTTGGGAAGACATGGAAACTTGAGGTGAGGGGGCCTGGTAAATAAGTGCATCAGAGAGGGTGGGCTCTGAAGTTATACCCTGGCTCATTTCCCATTTGCTGTCTGCTTCTTGCCAGCAGATGCAATGTGACCAGGGACCTCTGGCTCCTGCTGCAATGCCTTCGGTACCTCCAGGGACTGTACACTGGAACTTTGAGCTGAAATAACTCTTCTTTCTTTAAGTTGCTTTTGTCAGGTGATTTGCTACAATAACAAGAAGACTAGTGGAAGTATATTAAAGAAAAACAGAGGCCTAGACTCAGGAGGAAAGGATAGAATTTGTGAATACAGACCCATGCTTTTTGTGGTTAATGGCCCTGGATTTGGGACATTCCCAATCGGGAAAAAGCATTCACAATGGCTATGGCAACCATGAGCCCCATCACTGTTGCTATTGATACAGGCAATGCATCTTTTCAACTGGGCAAGCCGGAAATTTATTATGATCTAGTCTAGAGCAGCAAGGATCGTGGTCATGATGCTCTGTGGTTGGCTACAGCTGAATGATCAAATTCAAAGGGTGGCAACTACTGGCTTGTCAACAGCAGCTGGGGTCCGAATGGGGCTCACAGGGCGACATCAAAACAGTCAGAGTCAGAAACGAAAGCGCTGCAGCCAGCTGCTTCGCAGACTGAGTTGATGGACTGTGCTGATAAAGGGATCGAGGACAGCATGTGTGGAAGGATTTATCTTAAAACTGACCGAACCCTTATTGTGTCAGAGAAGACACTGGAATCACTGAGAATCCTAGCTATGTTTTAGGATCTATGAGCATTTTTACAAGGGTGAAATATTATGACTTCTTTAACTCCCAGTATAAACATTTATTATACTGAAGATTCATTGCTTAATCCTTACACTTGAATTTTATGAAAGGTTGTGTGCAGCCCTATTTTTTTAAAAAAAAAAAAGTTTAGTTCAATATAAAACAACATAATGGAAAAGATCACCTCACATGTTTCCGTGTATTTAATAACATCAAAGTAACAAAGCTATATAGACAGAGAGCAGACTAGTGGTTGCTAGCAGGAATGAGGCGCATCAATAGGACTACAAAGCTACAAAGGGTCAGGACAGCAGAGTCCCACTTAGTGACAGGAACAGTTTTATACCCTGGTGGTGGTGCTGTTGCACAATTCTACACACGAGAACCCCTAGCATCGACCATATACTTATGTGAAGGAAGGTCTGTGGCTTGGCAGTGCTACACTATTAGTGGGAACAGGGTTGTGCCGCCAAGTGAAGCTGGAATTCTTCACTTTGCTATGGACAAGAATTTGGAGGTGAGTCAGTATGAAGCGCCATCCAAGTTAATTAAAAAGAGAACCAGTTTTCATATACATGTATGCTTGGGCCTTAATGGAGAAAGATGCTTAGAAAGAGGGACAGATACACCGCCAAATAGGCATATAAGCATGGGATCTTCAGGGAGAGATATGCTTACACACCTTAACACAAGATGTGTGTGTGTGTGTGTGTACATATTTGCGTGCATGCGTGCGTGTGAAATTTTTGATGGTTTCTGAAATTACAATAGAGCTTCTAAGAAATGTTTCTCACTTAGTAAATGAGAACACAGGGTGGTTCCTAAGGGACACTACACAGGATTATGGCTGGATGACATAAAGCCATTGGTCTTGAGACTCAAAGGACTCCTCACTAGATTAGGTTACAAAGAAACTGAGACAAACATTTGGCTGAGGACAAGGTTCTTAATTTTATTTGTGAGATTCTTTACATATTCATAGCTGGGGAAAGAGTAAGGTTCACTCCAAGGACTCTTTGGGCTTCCACATGGTTCCCTGCTACTTCAGCATTCTTATTTGAAATACCTTTATTAAGGGAATAGTGTCTGTCTTTGAGTAGAAATTATTCCATAACTTTTGCTGGTTGTGTTGAAAGTCTTGGCCCTCAGCGGTGAGAGCCTTTTCCAGATGTCTGGGTGAAAGGCTCCCATCTTTTATGATGAAAATATCACCACAGCGGCTGTACAAGTTTGCACTCCCACCAGCAATGGAGGAGTGTTCACCTTGCTCCAATCCTACAGCTCAATTGTCATCAGAGTGACTCCATCCAGCAACTGATGGGAGCAGGTGCACACACCCAAACATTACCTAGGGAAGAGGAGGAGGAATTATAGGATTATAGGAGCCAGAGGGATCAAGGACACCAGAAGAACATGGCCCACAGAATCAACTAAGTAGGGCTCATAGAGCTTACAGCCTGAAGAGGCCATCAGAGACCCTGTATGGGTCTGACCTAGGTCCTCTGCATATTTGTTATGATTGTGTAGCTTGGTGTTCTTGTGGGAGTATGGTGTCTCTGTATCTCTGACTCTTTTGTCTGCTCTTGGGACCCTTTCCTTCCTACTGGGTTGCTCCACCCAGCCTTGATATAAGGGTCTGTGCCTAGTCTTATTGTATCTTGTTATGCCATGTTCAGTTGATATCCCTAGGAGCCCTGTTCTTTTCTGAAGGGAAGTGGAGAAGAAGTAAATCTGGCGGAGAGGGGAGATGAGGGGGAAACTGGGAGGGGTGGGGGAAAGGAATTTGTGGTCAGAATGCAAAGTATGCAAGAAGAATAAATAAACTTAAAAAAATAAAAAGAAACTTAAAACAAATGTAACAGAAAAAAAATAAATGACCCAAAGACAAATACTGAGGTTCAAACAAACAAATAAAATGTTACCACTGGGAGAAACTTGGTGAGGCATCCAAATCTTCCATGTATTAGTACTGTGACTCTCTGTGAGTCTACAAATTGCTCTCTTTTGAGAGAAACTTACTGTGTTGCACAAGCTGTACCTGTACTCAGGATTCTCCTGCTTCTGCCTCATGAGTATGTGGGATTATGGTGCTTGTGCCACCAATTTCAGTGCTACAATCATGTAAAATAAAGTCTAAGAAGAAACCCAGGGTCTTTCACAAGGGACTGATTGAATAAACTATATTATATATAAGCTTAATGAGATGGTGGATATACCAGCTGGACTGATCTGATTATTGTGTACATGTATTGAAATGCTGCAATATGTTCCATAATATAGACAAGTATTGTGTTAATTAACTATGTATTTAAACGTAAACCAAGGAATATATGTGCAAAACTAATGTGAATGTTTCAGAGCCTTGGGTAAAATGCCCCACTAGAGCATGAGGAAGAACAGGAAGCAAGAATGATCTACAGACCTGGGTCTCTGGGTGAGAATGGGAATAGGAATTAAAATCTGAAGGAGACCCCAAGCAGTGGGGGCTTCCTACTGGAGTACAGATTAGGCACAAACCACAACCAGTTGCCTGATTTTATAGAGAGATCTTTTATTGAGTGGAGGAAAAGTTACAGTGGCTGCTTTCTGACTCAAGCAGAAAACAGCGGCAAGTGAGCTTGCAGGTGTCATTTTTAAGAGGAGACAAAGGGGAGGTCTGTGTTAGAATGGGCTAGAATGTGGTAGAAAAGGAGATAGGGGAAGAAGGAAAATGGGGAGGGGACAGGGGAAAGGAGGAAAGGGTATTTGTCCCAGAGGGACAAAGGACTGCCTCTGGATAGAGGGGAGACAGACTTGGCACATAGCCAAAAGGTGGTTTATAAAGGTAAAGGGGGAGACCCCATGTTAGGATGAGGTGTTTAACTTTAATTGGGCATGTTAATTAGGTGAGTCAAAGGGGGCTTTTGATTGCTGGATTTGGTAGTCAGCCTCGGGAAGAGGAAGTAGCCAAATAAGGGAATAGTCCTTGGTGGCTAGCTTTAGGAATATGATCTAACAGTTTTTTAGCCAGACAGAGAGAGTGGGAGAAGGACAAGGCTGCTGGAGCCACATGTTCAAGTAGTCTATTGTTCAAATTCTCTGTGCTTAAGAGAACTATAAAGCAAAACAAGCTTGCCTTGCAAGAGAGGACTTTCTCCTTGCACCTAGACCAGTGGGTAAACCTGTAGGTCAAGACTCTTGGAGGGGGTCACAGGGGTTACATTCCAGATATTTATGTTACATTCCATAATTTATTTATTTTTGTTCATGTGTATTTTTGTATGTGTTTTGCCTGCATGTATGTCTTTGTGAAGGTGTTGGATTCTCTGAAACTGGAGTGACAAGCAGTTATGAGCTGCCATGTGGGTGCTGTGAATTGAACCTGGGTCCTCTGGAGCACAACAGTAGCAAAATTGCAGTTATGAAGTAGCAACAAAAATAATTCTATGGTTGGTGGTTACAACAGCATGAGGAACTGTATTAAAGGACTGCAACATTAGGAAAGCTCAGAACCACTGACCCAGACAGAATGTAATTTTGTATCCTTTACCTTTATAAACCTGTGACTGAAATGTATCTGAATACAAGTCTCTTCTTTCTTAAACTTTATTATGACAGACTGATGAACCTCTTAACAATCTCAGACCCATAGTATTTGGGGGCTCGTCTGGGATTGGGGCATTCAGCCAGATCCACCTTCTTTTTCTGGTGTCCTTGGGACCCTGGAGAAATGAGATAGGCCTAGCATTTGGATGGAGCCACCATCTTTAATGCCTACACTTCACAAAAGATCTTGAATCTCTGGGAGTTTCTGGTGTACTGGGAGCCAAGAAGTCAGATTGCCCCAGCATTTGGCAGAGCACCAGCACATTCTCAACACTTATACTGTGAGAAAAGAGGCATCAGAAAAAACCTCTGGAAGTATAGGTAAGGATCTTGTGTATAGTGAACATTTGTGAGACTTGTGCAAGAGCTGGATGCCTCACTGATTCTGGAGTAGGAAAGTTCACCAGGATGCTGCCAGCCCTTATTTGATTTTGGTTTATCTGGGTGGCCACAAAATTGTAGAATTTTATCTATCTGTTTTGTGTTGCT
This sequence comes from Phodopus roborovskii, assembly GCF_943737965.1. Classification (NCBI taxonomy): domain Eukaryota; kingdom Metazoa; phylum Chordata; class Mammalia; order Rodentia; family Cricetidae; genus Phodopus; species Phodopus roborovskii. The sequence continues at coordinate 13,500,452 of NW_026126578.1, forward strand.
TGGATTGTTTGTGCTTCTGGTGTCACATCTTCTTTAAATGTGTTTTCTTATCTCTAAGCCTTCTTTGTTCTCTGATTACTCTGTTCCCTCCTCCACCCCACCTTGTAGATTCACTTGTACAAGGATTTGGGTATCATCTTACCAGAGAGAGGGGGCCGGTGGTTTTGCTCTCTCCAATCTCTCCATGTTGACTCCTCCCTACTACTTCCTCTCTCCTCCTTGCCTCCTAGTCCCACCTATCTTGCTTTCCTATTGGCCAACAGTGCTTTATTCATTAACCAGTATGAGAAACATATATACAGAATTACATCTCCCATCATCTCCTCTTTTCTGTCTAAATAAAAAGAAGGGTTTTAACCTTAACATAGCAAAATATATCACACAACAGTTATCAAATAAGAATCACAGTTAACAATATTTAGTCCATTAACACTTAATAAGATTTAAAGAAATATTTCATCATCTATCCTACCTTTGTGAGTCTAAAGTCTTATTTGTAGATGGCATCCATGGCTAGGCTAACTATAGATTTTTCAATTTAGCAGCAGCAGACAACCAAGGTCTTCCCCAAGGCTACAGCCAGCTTGCTAGTTCATTTCATATGTTAAAAACCAAGCCCTGAGTTTTCTAGAGCTACTAGGTTTCTGTAGAGAAAAGGTAGACAGGTTTGCCTTGTTAACAGGCTTCATGTTCAAAGATAAACAGGTTTCAGATGTGACTTTCCACTCAAGGAACATGATTTACACTGACTGCTGTTAATAATAACTACTTATGTCTCTGGAAAATGATTAGATGAAAAGAAAGTTTAGAGGGTCTAAGAAAACATTTTAAGATATATAAAGGTCTGAGAATGTGAATGCTTAAGTTCTAAAGGTCTTAGAAAATGATTTAGGATGTAAATGTAAGTTGTAAAGGTGTAAGTAGGTGATTTAAGGTACATGAAATGAGAAATGTTTCAAACTTGTTTCCCCTTCTATGCTATTGTTGAACTAAGATTTCATTGATTAACATTGGTCAATGGAGTTCTGATAAGTTGGTAGGGCGTTAAGTACTGAATGTTCCATCACAATCTCAAAATTTTACATTTCTTTTGGTTGTTTTCTAAGTATAGACTTAAAGGTCCCTATTAGGCTAAAGATATCCCTGTCCAGTCTATATTTGACTCTCTGGTTAGAGGAAAAAATGTTTGTATTTTTTGACCCTAGAACTACTCCAGCTGTTTTACAGACACCTGTTACCTGCTTTTTCTACCATGTGGATGTCAGTACAGATTGGTAATACTAATATATCTAAAATGTTTATCTCTTTTTGTAAGTTAAAACACCAGGTAAGCTTCAGAAAATCTAGGAAATCATAAGATTTGGGTCTATCTCTCACATGTTAAAAGTGATCGTTCATGCTCAAACTTGTCCCCACAGTGAGGTGGTTGCCTCATTGCCAGGACTGGTGATATCTTGATGTCCTCCTTTCTGGACCCACGCACTTCCTGCAGTGTCAGGTCTGGTTAATGCTGGATGGTTATAACTCTTTGCATTTTTCTAGGTGTCACCTGTGCTGGTGAATTAACTCAGAAAAAACAAGCCATTAGTAATGGATGTGTGAAGACTAACTCAAAACAAGCCAACAGTTACTGGTATATCTGTAAAGATTAATGCCTTAGTGTCTGATTCAAAGCATCCTACTCCCCTTTCCCGTTAGTTCTTCTCCTTTATAACTTGTTTCTTCAGGATCTGTTTTCATGTGAAAGATGACAACCTGTCAGTTGCCAGTAAGTTTTTTTTTCCCACAAGGGAATTGTCTGATACAGATCCATATACTCTGTTATAGGCCTTACACAACAGTGAGCAGTTATGCAAAATAAATAAATAAATACAACAAGCAGGAAAACTAAAAAAGGCTTCTATGAGGCCTCTAAGACTTGGAAGTAAAACAGTAAGACTCATTCTCCCTTCTTTATATTAGACATAATTTCATTAATTATATTAGCTTTTTTGTTGATCAATTGAGCATTGTCTAACTGATTAAAATGACAGTTTCCTTTAAACTGCTCATATCCATGAGTTTGCTTCAGTAGCAAATAATCTATCCCAGCCTGCTTTTCTCCAGTGGCTTCCCAGACTTGATTTAATTCTTGTCTGGTAGTCCTACTAGCATAGGATGTAGTGTCTAAGGCTCTGGTCATAGTGCAAGCCAGGTATTCCAATTCTGCATTCAAGAATCCTACCATCATCGACGTTACAAAGACGGTCCTAGAGGCATATTCAGCAGTTCTCCACAGATGCACTTTGTCATCATACGTAGGCAGGGAGGAAATGTCCCTCTTTGTTTTCATTCCATGCATCAGGGTGGCTCTCTGAGACATGTGTGACTCCTCCTATGCTGCAGGGTTCCCCAGTGCTGTTGGCAGGCAGCTTTAGGTGGCCCACAACATATACTATAGGGAAGAAAGACTCACATCTCATGAGGGTACTTTCTGTCAGATCTACACAATCTCGCGAAAACAACATACCTCTTGGCAGATGAGATACCTGACCGTTTTAAGGTGAACACCCTGTTTCTCTCTTGGTCACAATGGATCCCCAACTATAGATGTCAGGAAAGGCCATGGGCTTATTTATGTTGTGGAATAAAGTATAATGTCATAGATCCTCAAGGTGAGTGCCAACACCCACAAGACACTGTAGAAACCTCCTCAACATATGAACCTCCTCAACGGCAGAATTCAGAAGTATTTAAAGTATTTCCTGGTAAGTAAACCCATACAATCTCATCCTGCTAAAAGGCTGTGATGTCTCCACAGAGGGTCAAAAGTCCAGTCATTAATAACAGCATAATTAGCATTGTCTTTTTAAAGTCAAGTTCAAGTCCCTTGTCTGTCTGGGTACCCATTGGTCTTCACACACTCTTTTATTGTAGTGTGGTGTGTCTAATGCTTAAGTTCAGCAACTTGCCCTGCTGCTAGTGTTTCCAGAAGCAATTCCCAGGGACCAGTCCATTTCTCAGCTGTCTGATCCTGCTCCAAGGTATTTCAACAGAACATAATCTCCTGGCTTGACTTAACACCCGGGACCTGTAAGGGCAGGCTTATTAGCACTTGCATATGCTTGGTTGAGTCTAAAATTTGCCTCAGATAATGTACATAATTCTTAATGTTAGGTTCCTAATCTATTATTGTGTTACGCAGTATATGTTTAGTCTGAAATGGTCACCCATAGGCAATTTCATGTTGATCACACTAAGCCTACTTCAAGGAGCAACCCTCACCCTGAGCAAGGCAATAGACAAGGCTTGGTTCCAGAAATGTGTTTCTTGGAAGAACTTGGTGATCATCTTTTCACAGGGTGATTCATGTTCCCTACTTTGAGGATTCCAGGCTGTGTGTACCCTCCTTTATGCCTAAAAAAAAAAGTGTTTGTTTATTCTTTTTGCCATCTTGAATTCTGCTAAACAGTCTACAAGTAATAATTTTCCTAACCAAGGACTTGATAACTTCTTAATTCAAGAGAAGAATTCTCTACTCATCTTCCCAAACTGTCATTACAGACCAACATGTATTTGAGCCCTCTTGGTTTTGATATTATAGTAAAATCAACTTGGCAATTCTCAAGTGAATATTGCCCCCACTATTGTTTCAAGTCTTTCTGGTTTGGGGTGGGGGGATATTTTTCTGGCAAACTGCACATTGAGTAGTTGTTCTTATTGTAACTTCAGACAGCCTGGGGCTCATTACTCATGACTTAATGTAATTATTTGTAGTGTTTCTCCCAAAGTTAGTAGATTCATGAAATCGCTTACTCACAAAAGATCATTACCAGAATTGTCATTGTTTAGTTTGCTGTGAGCAATTACTCTATCAGTTGCCACCCTGAATGTCACGTTTGCTCAAGTAGAGTACAGGCTGCAACCAGTGATTTTTGGGTCCCAATATTGTATGCCACACAAACTCACAAAGAGCCTGCTTTAATTTGGGGAAAAAATATTTGCCTTGAATTCAATGTGTACTCAGCAAAGGCTGCTTGTGTGCGGATGGTGCTTGTGTGTGGATGGAAGAAAAAGAAAGAAATTAATCCCTAGTAGTACACAATAAAGATGCAAGCAATCATCTAACATGATATTGGCAAAGAATTTCATGCATCCATATGTCTTTGTACAAAAATGTAAGAAGTGTGAACTATGTATTTGTTAGTGAACTCATGGATTAAGTCACAAATAGAACATCAATTGATGAATAACATTTTATCTGGAATTCTTTCCTAAAACACTCAAGTTGACACTTCTCTTCAGTTCTATGTGTTTGGTTATTAACTCACAAGAGATGTGCTTATCAGCTTTGCAAATAACACAGTGCCCAGAAAGACAACAACACTATGGACATTGGAATCACTTTGGAAGAATTAGAGACAAAGATTAACAGTTGACAACTAATAGTATTCTTTTAGACACTTATACAATTTGACTTATTCTTTCATACTTATACAAACTCTTATAGAAACTGACATGTTATATGTATATGTATTCTGTGTATATTGTATGTATGCTTGTATGTTAATATATGTATGCTAGAAATACTCATATAACATTCATATGTACTTTAGATTTCACATGAAGCATAGCAGGGAATGGTTGAAAACATTTTTCTGGAGCATGACACATGAGATTTTCATTTTAAAGGATATATTTAAGCTTTTATAAAGAAAGTGGATAATAGGGGAGAAATGACAGAAACAGGGGTACAAGTTAGAAGGCCGTTTCACCTATGAGAAAGGACAGTGGTAGTTCAGATTCCCATAATCCTACTTAAGTTATTCAAAAGACAGTGGGTCAAGAATAGACTTTGATTTGCTGCTAAACTCCAGGTTGGAAGGCAGAACTCTGAAGTGATCCTGTAGATTTGGTGTCTGGACAGTTAGATAAGAGGGAGGATTGTTTACAGGGTGAGAAGTTGCTAGAGAGAGCAGGGATCAAAATGCTTCATTTTGATTAGTCCGCTGTAGTGCCTAACCCAAGTCTGCCTACTCTGTAGTGGACAGGTGTTAGGACAGCAAGAGTATAAGGCTCATCTTTAAGAACCAGACCAGTTGCTTGCTCTCAGTGTAAACTCAGACTGGTGCCAGATTGGAAAGCAGGCACACTTGCTGTTCTTGAGCCCCCATCCCGCCCCCACCCCCACTGTTCCACACTCAGAAAAAAAGCTTATTGATGGATGACAGGATTGGAAAGAAACCTGAAAGTCCTTTCCCCTAGCTATAAAAACAGGCTCTCTTTGTACCCCTGGATCTTGGGTGCATGCTAAGGATCAGACACAAAATTTGATCCAACTCTAGAATTGCTCCTGCTCTTAGGTATAGCTTGCAGCTAAAGGGGTTAGGACCAGCTCTGCCTCTAGCCTTGGCACACCCTTGGGCCCATGCTGTCATTGAAATGGCAGAATGGAACTCTATACTTCCTTGCCCACTCTACCTACATGATTCCCACCAGGGTTTCTGCTTCATGGAAAAGTCTGCCAGACATTCTATAGGACACAGAGAAAAGTGATTGACAAACTGCCAATACAGGTGGAAAGTTTAAAGTTTCCTACTTTCCTAAGGAGTCTGCCCGACACACTATGGCTTTGTCTCCTGACCCTAGTCAAGCTGAACTCCTTTATTTGCAGTTTATTTAACACCTCGTGTTATTTCATAACCCCATCTCTTTGGCCACTTTGCCTTATCTCCAGAATATGTCACATGCATCTGTGAGTTAACCAGGGATCCCTCTGGCAACAAACAACAGGAAAGCAATTGCCAGTTACCTAAACAAACTGAGAGGTCCATAGGTTGACATGTCCAGGCTAACAGGTTGATTGACAGGTTGATGCAATTGCTCACACATGCTGCCTTTGGCGCCTGCCTAGCAAACAGAGCTTTGCCCTCATGCTGCAGCTTGAAGTTTTCAAGACAGTCACTGAATTTCAGACAGACACCAACTTGCCCTGGAAGAAGCATAGGGAAAGCCAGTGTGCACATTGCAATTCTTTCCCTGTGTGTTTAAAAAGCATAGAGTCCCTGTCCGTGAGACCCACTTAGCAGTTTTCTACTTGATCTTTGTGCTGGCCAGTTTTATGTTAACACGACACAAGCTGGGGTCATTTGGGAAGAGGGACTCTCAGCTGAGACAGTGCCTCTGTAAAGCTGGCCTGTAGGCAAGCTTGTACATTTTCATATTTGGTGCTGGCTGTCCTGGGTTCTATAAGAAAGCAGGCTGAGCAAGCTATGGGAAGCAAGCCAGTAAGCAGCACTCCTCCGTCGCCTCTGCATCAGCTCCTGCCTCCTCCCTGTCTTGAGTTCCTGACCCAACATTTCTGGATGACAGACTACAAGCTGTAAGATGAAATAAACTCTTAGCTCCCCAAGTTGCTTTTGGTTGTGGTGTTTATTACAGCAGTAGCAACCCTAGGACAAATCTCAGAGAAATAGAACTAGACCTTCATGTCATACCAAATTTAAAACTGAATAAAAACTTGAAGTTGTATAACAAGACCTAAATTTATAAAACTTCTAGAAGAAAACAGTGGGAAATGTTCACAGTGTTGGTCTTGGCAATGATTTGTATGTTAGAAATCAAAAGCCCATGTGATAAAAGCAAATATGGACAAGTAAGATGATAACAAATGTAAAACATTTAGACACTATATTAGTTACATGTCTGTTGCTGTGATAAAATACCATGACCAGAGATGACTTAAGAGTTTACTTGGGCTACAGTTTCAGAGAGCAGTTACATAATGACAGAGAGGCATGGCAATCAGGACCAGGGCAGGAAGCTGAGTGATTACATCTGAAAGACAAAAAAGTAAAGTTAAAGACAGACTAACCCAGACCGATATCTGTTCCTTAGAATTTGAATTTGCTAACTTCCCCTCATAAGGCCCTGAGATAATAAGATACCAAGAATTCACACTGCCCCTCCTTTCTTGTGAATCAGCAGGAGGTGACTAGGGTCCTTAAAAAACAAAGAGATAACTGTACCTCTGGTTTGCCCAGACAAGATTAATTAGCATACCCTGAGGCCCTAGCGAGACCATCTGGCCTCAAAGGGTCACATACTAAATGGACAGAGGGTCCCACCCCCTCCCTAAGCTTGTGGATTTGCCTTTAAAAACACCTGTGCCTGGGGGAGGGGGCTTCTCTCTAGTCTGCATGCTGGAGGAGCCCGTTTGTGCAAACGTTTCCTGTTCATTAAAGCCTCCAGTAACTGGACTGGACATTGAGTCTTGGAGATACCGACCGAATCTGGGAGACTCCTCATTCTGAGGGTCTTACACATCATCAACTACAAGTACAAAGAAGAGAGAACAAACAGGAAGTTGGGTGAGGTATACTCTCAAAGCCTGCCCCCCAGTGACACACTTCCTTCAGCAAGGCCACACCTCTTATTGAGTCTATAACAATCCATAAAGAGCACCCTCAACTAAGTATCAATAGCTCAGATAGCTGAGCCTATGTGGCGACATTTCTCCTCCCAACCACCATGGCCAAAAAACAATCTGGAATGTGAAGGGAAAAAAAAATGCCTGTAAATGATATATCTAACAAAAGACTAGTATACATAATACATAAAGAACTCCTATAAATGTACAACAAAAAATCAGCCTGAGTTAATTAGTTGACAAGTGTCTTGGAAGATACTTTCCCCAAAGATATATATATATATATATATCCTGTGGACAGACCTTAACATTGCTGCATAGCAGAGAAATGCAAACTATAACCACAGTGGGATATTTCATTGTATCTGATTAAAAATGACACAGAAAATAAGAAATGGTGAAAATGTAGAGAAATTGTGATTCTTGTGCACTGTTTGAAAAGAATATGAATGTTCTAAAAACAAATGAAGAATATCATGTCCCAGCATCCCTGCTTGCAGGTAGACTGTCCCTCCTCAGTATCTGTGAGAGCTTGATTTTAGGTCATCTTCAGACACCAAAACCCATGGTCAAGTCCTTTATATAAAATGTTGTAGTGTTTGTATATAATCTGTGTACACTATCCTGTATACTAAAATATGTTGTTAGATTATTTATAATACCTAATAACAGAAGTGACAGAAGCAGAAGGCAGGTGGTATTACTAGAAGTTATAGGGAGGGAAAATAAAAGAATCATTGATTAATAAATATAAAATTTCAAATTTGAGTGTTAAGAATTAAATTTGCCCCCCCCCCCCCCACTGGCCGGTGTTAGCTGCAGCACATACAACTTCCAGACATCGAGTGGTTTCAGCTAAGACTGGATCCACAGTGGCAGCACCCCTCAGGACACAAGCAGATCACACACACACACACACACACACACACACACACACACACACACACAGCTTCACCATGGTGGACTGTTTTATATGGGCTTGCCCTCAGCCAATGTGTGTATCTCCATTGTATGCTGACCTTGGCAAAGCTGCCAGAGATATTCTCAACAGGATTTGGGTTGGAAGGCTGGATGTAAAAACAAAGCCATGCAGTGGTGTGGAGTTCCTGGGACCTCGTAGACAAATACAAATGGCATGCGTGTGGTCTGTCTTTCACAGAAGAATGGAACATCGATAACACCTGGGGGACACAGACTGCAATTGAAGACCAGACATGTCAACATTTGGAACTGACATTTGATATGACTTTTGCCAACCTGATGTAGACTTTCATTTTGCTGGACCCACAATCCATGGATCAGCTGTTTTTGGTATAGGATTGGCTTGCTGGGTACCAGTTGACATTTGACAAGTAAAAGAAGCCAAAGAGTGACTTTGCAGTAGGCTCCAGACTGGAGACATCCAGTTACACACTAATGTCAATACTGGGGCAGAATTTGGAGAATCAATTCACCAGAAAGTATGTGAAGGTTTTGACACCAGTAAACCTTTCTTGGACATCAGGTGTGAACAGCACTCATCTTGGCATTGTGGCTAAAACCCGGTTGGATACTCCTGCTTACATTGCTGCAAAAGTCAACAACTCTAGTTTAATTGGAGTGGGCAATGCTCAGACTCTGAGGCCTGGTGTGAAACTTACATTGTCTGCTCTGGTAGACTGGAAGAGTTTTAATACTGGAGGCTTAATCCAACTGAAAGAAACCTCCAGGAACAGATTTCACAAGACTTGGCTCAATATATTTACAAGTGTCCAGCAGGCTTCCTCCTCCCCACTCCTAAGAAGGAGATCAAATCAAAGGGTGATTAAACAAGAGCTGTATTTTAAATATACAGACAGTTCCCTATTGGCTGGTTAGCTATCAATGCTGCCATCTTGCAGCCACCTCTACATTATTTAAATTATTTAACTGTTAAATGTGCTAATCACCAGTAATAAAATAGACATTTATGAAAACCATGAAGAAAATTAAATGTTTCACAACAATGTGAATATATGTAATACCCCTGAACTTAAACTCATTAGGAGTAGGAAAAAAATCCTTAATTCCAACATAAGCCTGATATTTATAGTCAGGATATACTTGGGGCAACTCATATCTTATGTTCTTCATATCATTTTTCACATGCTAGCGAGCATACGTATGACTTACTTTTATAATCTAATTAAAAATATTTGAGTTCTTTTTTTTCTCAATTCTTCGAGTTAGATGGATATTTTCAATTTTGGGGGAAAGGTGTGAGAAATACAAAAGTGTACCATATTCTATAAAGAGAAAAGAAGATGAGAAGAAGGGCCTGAGGGCCAGAGCTTTGTGTGCCCAGGGTGGTCCCTGGCAGTGCCCCAGAACTTAGTGTGTCCACAGTGGCCGCCTGGCTGTGTCCCAGAACTGCCCTTCATGGTCATGGTTTCCACCCCAGAGCCTGCTGCTCTACCTGTAGTGTTATTTTCACAGATTAGTTAGTCTGACCTTTCAAAAGGCTAATGTCCTTGTCTGGCATTGTATGTTGATAAAGAGAATGACTAGACAAATGGGCACAGTAAATTAGGTCCACCTCTGTTTAGAAAGGGGAAGCAGAGGTAAGTCAAAAGGATCATGTTGACAGGTTGCAAGGACCCACCACACTGATAGACAAATGTAGGGCTGTGCTACATCCAGTGTTGGAGACATGGCACTAGAAGGAATCCCCACATCTGAAGCACCGGTCACTTTAACAGCTCACCATCCCTTTGAGTCAGACCTTATGTGAGACCACAGCTCTTCCCTAGGGATCTGAATTGCCATGTGGGATAAATCATCCATGCTTGAAAGTCAGATGGCTACCGATAAGTCCCTCGTTCTTCTGCAAAAATTAAGAAGCCTGTACTGGCACTGTGACTTGATTCAGAAAGGAAGAACAATAGAGGAACCAGCAGGAAGAATTGAATGTCCTTCTTACAGTGTCCTGTCCCATGCAGCTGCTCCACAGACTAGATTGTCTCCTAAATGTCAGCTCTAAAGCTGTTACTTCTCCAAAATGCAGTCTTAGGAGAACATCATATTCTTACATAACACTTAAACAAAGTACAGCGAACACTTAACAAGTCAGAACTTAAAGCACTTGTGAAATAGGATAATAGTCCCCATGTCCTCATTCATATATATATATATATATATATATATATATATATATATATGATTTATTTATTGTGTATACAGTGATCTGTCTGCATGTTTGCCTGCACACCAGAAGAGGGCACAAGATTTCATCATAGATGGATGTAAGACACCATATGGTTGCTGGGAATTGAACTCAGGACTTCTGGAAGAGCAGCCAGTACTCTTAACCTCTGAGCCATCTCTCCAGCCCCAATAGTTTCCATTCTTGAAAGTGAAACCAGTAAAATACCAGGAATGAGTGATGTGTCAAATAGCATCCCAATCCCTTGCTACTTATACTAGAAGCCCAGCCTCTCTCTAAATTATTGTGCTGTTTTCCTAACTCTATACCAATTGTATAATTATAGCTCTCATCTATGTTAGTAATCAATTAATTGATAGAATATAAACATGAAAAAGACATCTCTGTCTTTATTTAAACCGAAGTCAGAAGTCTTAAAAAGACTCAACAGAAGAGTCCCGTGAAAGTGTGACTGAGGCCAGGGCCAGTGAGACGACTCAGTGAGCAAAGGTACTTCCATCATACCTGATCCCAGGGCCCACATGGTGGAAGGAAAGCGTTGACTCCAGTAAATTGTCCTCTGACCTCCACTTGGGCACTGGCACCACACAGACACACACACACAGAGGGAAAATGTCATTAAAAATGTTGAAGCCATTCTACAGTGTATACACATTTTAAGTCATGTGCTTTAGACTATATACACATATATTATTTATTGTATATATTAGACAACATATATTGTCAGTTCAAAATATTAAAGGGGTCTGGAGAGATGGCGCAGTAGTTAAAAGTACTTGCTGCTCTTGCAAAAGACCTAGTTTCCATTCCCAGTACTTACACAGTGATTCACAATCATCTATAACTCTAGTTCCAGGGCATCAGATGCCCTCTTCTGGTGTCTATGGAACCAGAGATATGCATTCATATCAGCAGGCAAAATACTTATACACATAACATTAAATAAATGTCTTAAAAAATAAGGACAGGCATGGTGGCATGGTGACACATGCCTGTAATCCTACCACAAGGGAAGATGAGGTAGGAGACTCTTGAGTTTAAGGCTACCCTGGGCAATGTAGTTAGACCTTACCTAAAAAATAACCGACTTAATAAAGAAATGAATTAAGTAGTCTTTAATAATGTGTCAGGACTTCATGAATATAAACATACTGAACGCATCTAAATGTACTGCATTTCTTCTCTTGGTTATGTTTTCAGTGTCTCGTCTTTGTGTGGTGTAAACCTCCAAAGCTTTCAGCAGTAATATTAGCAAAACCCTTAGAAGCCTCCTGTAGCATTGTCCTTTAGCAGTACCCTTCAGCAGCATCTTTCAGCAACATCCTTTAGCAGTAACCTTTAGCAGCATCCATCAGCATCATCCTTTAGCAGTACCCTTCAGCAGAATCCATCAGCATCATCCTTTATCAGTACCCTTTAGCAGCGTCCTTCAGCATCATCCTTCAGCAACATCCTTCAGCAGCATTCTTTTGCAGTACCCCTTAGCAGTGCTATTTAACAGCACCCTATGTATTTGGTAGGATGTGAGGTTAATTGTGCAGTTTCTACAAAATTGCCATTCAATTAGGCCCAAAGGAAATAGTTACCATTTTAAGGCAAGCTGTAAAATATCTATGAAGAACTTTTATTACAGTCCCTTCACAAACAAGAAAAACTGTGGTGATATATCATTTATGATTTATCAAAGCTTGCCTGAGGGTACAGAAAGCAGAACTAGCCACAAACCTCAGAATCAGGCAATGGTGATACACACCTTTAATCCCAGCAGCCATACTATGTAGCCATAGAGCCAGGTGGTGGTAGCACACAACTTTAATCCAAGGACTCAAGAGGCAAGCAAATGGATGGATCTTTGTTAGTTCAAGACCACACCTAAATCTTGTTAGTTCAAGATCCAGTCCTAAAGAGAAACAGCACATACAAGGTGATCTCAGCAATTGGGATCACCTGCCTTCAGTCTCGGGATCTGAGAGATTTATCCTCCAGCCACGCTGAGAACAGAGCGGCCCTTTCAGCCTGAGGTAGAGGTGCGCGCGTGCGCACTAGTGGCGGCTCCCTGCTCTCTCATCTTCAGCTTGAAGCTGGAACCCAATGTCTGTCTCTGGGTTTTTATTTTTTGTGTTACAAAAAGCTCAAGTTCTAGAAAATGTCACTACATTGAACACATATTTCATATAAGAAAACACTGTACCAGGCTAAATGATGGAGTTTAAAAGCTATAGGGCCAGGCGGTGGCACACGCCTTTAGTCCCAGCACTCGGAAGTCAGAGGCAGGCAGTTCTCTGTCAGTTCAAGGCTAGCCTGGGCCACAAAGTGAGTACCTGGATAGGCTACAGAGAAACCCTGTCTCGAAAAACCAAATAAATAAATAAACAAACAAATAAATGAAAGCTATAGGATATGCCAACAAGAAATATTTATCTTCCCTAATGAAAGTGAACATGTTTGCTTTGTAACAAAAATTAAAATGTATTAACTTGAGAAAAGACATTGTAATATTTAACCAATTAATAGAATTATTTGCTATTACAGCCAAAAAAAAAAAAAAAAAACAACCCCAAAAACCCTTAGAGTATGACTCATGACATATGCCTCATGATCTTTTCTTTATAAATAACTTATAATTTACTTTCAAATGGCACCATGTTATTTCAAGTTTTATGAGAATATTAATTACACCTTGATATAAAAACACACGAATTATGTGAATTATGCCATTTATTACTGACAGCTTCATCTTAATAGACCCGTCTTCTCTGATTAGGAAGAAGGGCTTCCTAATCAGCAAATTGAACCTAAGCCAAAGTAAGTCATATGCAACAGACATGGCACCTAGAAGTGACAGCAATGCCAAGCAGCCCAAAGGCCACAGACTTCAAAAGTGAAAACTAAGTGCCGCGTCCCCTCCTTACATACACTGGTGACACTTTAAAAGATTACTTGTGGGAACATGATATTGCCCTTTATACTGCTGACAAGAGATTGTGTTTCTGAACACATGATGTAAAAGTGTGTGTAAGATCTTTCACAAGACTCTACTTTTAGCAAACCCCATGCAGACACATCAATTAAAACATGTCTGCAGAGTCTAGAGAGGTGGCTCAATAGTTAAGAGCACCGGCAGCTCTTCTAAAAGGCCTGAGTTTGATTTCCAGCTCCTTCCTTCCTATATGGCAGCTCACAGCCATCTGAAACCCCAATTCCAGGGGATCTGGTACCCTCCCTTGACCTCTACAGGTACTGGTGTGCAGGTGATGCGCAGAAATACATTCATAGACATAATAATAAAATAAATATAGAAACAAATCAAAACCACATCTAAAGACTTCAAAGAGTGTGCATAGTGTGTGTGGAGACAGGGGTAGAATTTTACTGGTTGTATTAAATTGATTTAGTTTAGGCACAAATTCCTTCATAGCTAATGTAGGATCTACCACAGTGGGTATCTGGCTGTGGGTATCAGTTATCTTCAGAAACCTAAGTGAGCAAACAGAATTTAAGTCAGAAGGCAAAACATGCTAAACTTTTGATAAGCTGGGGAATCCAGAGCAAAGACATTGTTGTAGAAATGTCTGGGAACTGATCTGCTTTTATCTCACTGAAAGTTGGGAAGGGCACAAACAAAACGTACTGAGAGCCTCACTGTGGACACGCACTGCCCCACATTCCTGGCTCCGGGTCTGCATGCTTTCTGAATTGGTGAGTGTGACTATGTCACCAACTTAACTTTCTGGTTTTGAAGGTGATTAATGTATAAATAGCTGAAATGTCCTCACCACAAGAGGAACAGAAGATATTTCTGTTCTGCTGTCTTGGGCAAAGTCAGCCAGTGCACACCAAGTGTATTCACAGGAACTTTCTAGTCCCTGTAAATACTTTTGGTATATGAAACTTTTCTCTTACTAACTTTTATTAAGACCTTTCTCCTAATCTTGTTTTTTTTCCCCTTATCTCCCAAATATTTCCCCCATGTTCTGCATCTTACTTTCTGCTCCATGAGCTGTCTTTCTTATTCTCTTACTTTCAATTGCACTACCTCATCCTTCTTCAAAGTTCTTCAAAGCTGTATAAAACCCATCCGTAAGAGATTGTTATTCAGGTGAAGTAAATGTTTTTCCCCCTTGGAAATAGTATTGGACACTTCCTAGAGCAAAACCCACTAAAGTTACGAACAATCTGTTTCAACCATTAAGATTTAAGATAATTTTCACCAGTGTGATAAGGTTTACAGCATCTGGTCCACATTAACCCCATGAATCTGACAGCACAGATGTTGATTATTTCCAACTGACTGGCAAGACAACCCAGCTGGCCACGACCATGTGGTTCATTCAGAACGGAGGCTCTGATGACCTGGAGATTGACTGCTTCACACACTTAAAATTTTTTTCTTCTCAAGTTATTCACCACAAGTGAAATAGGCTTGCAGAACATTTCCTCTTTATGAATGAGTATGTGAGGAATGTGAGAAAATATGTGAGGAGAGAATGTCCTCCACCAGGAGGCAATTAATCCCTCCATACAGCCTTTATGTTTTTAATTATTATTTTCACTCCTGCACACACTGTGTACAGATAAGTTCCAACCTTCCTTTTGTCCTCCCCAGTCTCTGGCAATCACAGTTCTACTTCCAGTGGGCTTCTTTTTATCTTTTTGTGTCTGGCTTATTTCAATTAACATGGTATTCTGACATTCTATCCTTGATTGCAAATGACAGCATCTCATTACAGTTTATAACTCAATTCCACTCCATTGGGATACACATTTATAACACATCTGCTCATCATGTCCTCTGAGTCTCTCTGTGAGATGGTTTCCTTCTGTACACAAGTGTTAGGTTCTTATCCACCACTGTGACAAAAAACACCCTGGCAAAAGCAACTTAAAGAACAAAGTTCATTCCGGCTTCAGGTTTAAGGGTACAACATGGTGAGAAATTCAAAGCAGCAGGACTGCACAGCGGTTGGACACATCACATCTGCAGTCAAAGATGACTGTGGGTGTGAACTAGTGTCAATTTGCTTTCTCCATTTTCATACCATTCAAGGAATTGGGCCACCCGCAAGAGGTGGGTCTTCAACCTCAGCCAAGGAAACCAAGATAATGGGGATGTCCAGAGGTCATCTGAGGTCATTCTAGAGTCTGTCCATCTCACAATTCACTCTAACCACACAACACAGTTCAACCTCCTGCCCCTTACACTGGCTGCCCTCACTCAGCATTTATAAAAGAATTATTTTATTTACATGTGTTCAGGACTCTCTACTCTTTAGGAACCTTCCTTTCCTTCTGCATCGCTAGCAGCTACATTGCCATTCTCTCCCTTTCAGATAAATTACAAAAGTCTCTCCTGTTTCTCATGCCCCCTTCGTGACCGTATGAAGCTTCTGCCTCACACAAACACAGACAAGGATGGATTCCCAATGCTTTCATCCTTGCTAGGTGAACAGTTGTCATTCTATACTAACTTCACAGTGACATTGCACACAAACATCCAGAAACTTGAGAGTAGCCACCTTCACTGTTCATCTTCACGATTTATGATGAGGGACCATGTAAATTTAATTAACTTTTGCCCATCCTGTCTTAAATCATCCTTGGAAATGCTTATTTCTAGTATGTAAAAAAAAAATGACTAAAGCTCTGTTTGAACCAAGGTGTTATAAAATAAGGCCTTTGTATTTTTAATTTTGAATACTATTGTGGGGATGCCTTGGCATGAATTCATGATCACACTGATCTAGTAAATTACTTTCTTGTTAGAACGGGCCTTCTCTTGGGACTCAGAGACACCCCCCCACACCCTTACTCTCCTGGGATTTCCTCCGTCCTGACTTTTGTTCTGTTTGACTGCCTCGGCCTATTACTTAGATAAGTGTTCCTTGAGCCCTTGTCTTGGGCTTTTGACTTTTCATCAGCATCTTCCAAGTGTTGACATTTGATCCTGTAGTTTGTACAATCAGGTGACTCTAGGGACCTCAGGTTATTCAGGCAGCTTAACTTTAGCATACAATAAGAAATAGTGCATGTTTTCAAGATGCTGTCCACAAAGAAACAACGTAATCCCAGGTCCATGTTACGACCCAGGACATCCATAGTTAAGGACAGAGATGACTCACATATAAGTAACGACACACAAAGTTAAGGTACAGACTTCACCCCTGGAACAAACAGAGCAAGAACAGAATACTAGGATACCTCACAGAATGTCCTAACAGTGTGTGTCCTGTCAGTTCCACTCCTGCCTGCCTGCCATTCCTTGTCTTACTCAGTTAAAGGCAGCATAATTCACTCACTGACTTCCTGGGAAATCCAAACAAACAAGCTTTTATTCCCTGTAATCTTATCTCTCAAATATGCGGTCACTCGGCAACCTCTTTCCAATTCCATCGTGAATGCCCTGGCATAGAACCCACGCCGCACACTCCGCTCTTCCGCCTGCCATCTTCTGGATTAGTTCCTTGTCACCACTCCAAATTTCAGTAAGCTTAATCTTTTCAAGGAGCAAACCCTAACTTTAATATTGCTAAAGTTCGTCTCTGGTTTAAAGCCAGCTGTCTTTGCCGCCCTTCTAATCAGTCAGACATTCCTTTCAGGACAATTACGTTTTGTTTTATGAGAGTGTTGTAGCTGCTCTTACCTCCTGAGCAGGGGCATAGGCACGCCATTCCAAAGCTAGAATGCCCCCCCCCGCCCCCTGTCTCCTTCCCTCTGCACAGCCACCACTCACACTTCACAGCTAACCTTCAGATTCTCACTCCCTCCCAGACTTCTCCAGGAACCCACATCTGGGCTTTGAGCCCCCCATATCTGCCCTCAGGGAGCCTTCAGCTTCTCTAATGACAATGGTTGGCTACTTCCTTCATTTGTCTCACTGCTAAAAATTTGTCCTGTCTCCTGCCCCATAAGAATGTTAGAATTTTTGTTCATTCTTGCTTCTACTTACCTGACATTCTATCGCTAGGTTCTAGTCAGGGAGGATCAATAAATGGTTAGAAATAACCAAGGAGCTACAAGAATGAGTGGATGGAGGCATGGATTAATAAAATTGTCTCTAGGACGTAGAGATTAGAGAGGGGAATGCTGTACAAAAATGTTGGATGACAAGGGGCAATTAGGATCTTTGTTAGGCACAGTAGGTGGGGGTTATTGGAAACTTGTTACTTTTCAGTTTCTTAAAATAGAAGTGTGTGTGTGTGTGTGTGTGTGTGTGTGTGTATGTGTGTGTGTGTGTAAGCTAAGGTCAATGTTATGTGATATTGAGACTTAGAAATTCACTGTTCAGTCTAGACTGGCCAACCAGCAAGCCTAGGATACTCCTATCTCCTGCCCTCTACCACTTGGATTACAGCTAAGCATTAGGAAACTTAAAAAAAAAAAAAAAATTCTTCTGGCCCTGACGCTTCATTTGCAACCTAGTATATAATATCTCTAAAAAGTCAAAACCTACGTGCTAGTTTGGTTCAAATTCCTGCTAACCGCGGGCCTCATGTTAAAGACAGACCTTTTGTGGCTCAGAACTTGCTGGCACACTCTTTGGAATGAACTATTCAAGCCTCCCGAGTGCTGCTGCTTAAAGCAGCAGCCTCCTTGACAACTTTTCTTCAGGCAGGAGCCCCGAGCATCAGTAAAAGGCACTGCGGGAGGCTACGGGGGGGGGGGGTGAGGGGGTGGGGGGGATGGAGAAGCGGATTATCCGCTTTATTGTAAAAACCAGAAAAAGTGAGCAGTAACTGGAAAGTAGCTAATCCTTCTGGGAATTCTGGCTAACAGGCCAGGAATTAACCTTGGCAGTAATTAGGCCATCAATGACCCTTTCAGAGAATGTTCAAAGACCTCAGCTTTGTTTAGAGAACTTGTGTGGGTGGAACCAGCTGTTTGCACAAAGAACAGCTTAAAGCCCAGCTGCCCCGCAGCACCACCTTCAGGACCAGATCTCCGACAGCGGCAGCGGGGAGCAGGGTGCAAGGCTACAGGATCTCCGTCCTTTCCGCAGCATGGGGAAGCACAGGCTCCCACCGCCGCGCCTGGCTGGGCTGCTGCTGCTGTTGCTGTCCACAGATGTCTCTACAACACAACAGCCGTGAGTTCCAAAGAACTCGAGAAAGCTTGACTTTAGGGTCTTGTGCTTATTCGTTCCTTTCCTATACAACCATATCCGTCTTTCTGACTTCTGAGGGCCCTTTCATCTCTGAGATTTCCCAACCTCTCCCCCCCACCCCTTCATCCTTCCTCCTTCACTCAGCCTTATTTCTCTTGAGCTCTCTGGATTTCATAGTATCCAAATTCCCCCATGATGTGACTCACCACCCTTCTGGATGCTCGTGTTAAAAGTTGGTCTTCAGAACCCCAGAGATCTTGTGGCTCTGTTGAGGCGTTGTCCTTCTTGCAGCCTCCTTCACGTTGCTCACACTGTTAGATAAAATAAAGACACACCTCTCTACAGTGGCGCTTTGGCCAGGGATTTACATATCCCTAGGAAAGGTTTCCAATGTTGCCACCGATGCTGAGAAATTAAGGGCTTAGTGACCAAACAGGACTTTGTGCAAATCAGATAGTAATGAAGCCTGTGTTTCAAATAAACAAGAAAGAACCTAGGAGAGTAGACAGACAGACAGCTAGAACAATAGATGGGACCATACAAGAGGATGTGCAAAAAGTGATGACAAAGACATAATTATTATCTACCATTTATTTATTTGTGTTGGAGACCGTTTTTCTTAGTATATATATTTACACAAAAGAAAAATGTTGTTTGTTTTTGTGACATGGATCATCAATGTTCACTGGGTGGTGGTGACACAATTCTCAATAAAGATGTAAATTGTATATTAAACTTCTGAATTTGGTAAGTTGTATATTATAACTTCTGAAAATAAGAAAACATTTGACACAAATTTATAGTCACACATTTAAAAGAAGAGCTACTGTTATATTTACATACCTGTGGCTTGGGTGTATCACACATCCAGGTTGGGTAACCCACAAGTATATACATTTCATGTATAAGTATATATGTGTATACACTTGTTAATAAAACATTGAGTTGTTCCTGAGATATTTTGAAGCACAAGAAAATCAGAATATAAACATCTAGGTAGTTAGCAGCACAGACATTAGAATTTTTGACGGTTACAAAAAGAACTTTTACATTTTATTATATATTTATTTTGGAAACAGGTTCTTGCTATGTAAGCCTGGCAGGCCTCATGGTAATCCTCCTGCCTCAGCTTCCCAACCATGTGCCACCATATCTCTCAATATATATTTTTAAATAGGTGATATTACTTACACAATTTAAGATTCTATGAAGAAGTTGAAATCTAATTTAAGAAAAATTAAGCCTTATTTTACAATGTCAAAAGAGTATATTTGCTTATTGTTTAAAACTGTGATAAAAAATAGAAGTCATCTTGAGAGTATGTAAGAGGTACATTGGCATTTAAAAACAAACAAACAAAACACCTGATCTTGAGAGCTGCTATTTGAAACCGGGGTGTCTTTAGTCACAAGTTACATTACTGAGAAACTATCTGCCCCACTCCTGAGTTACTGGAGGATGGACTGGCTATGTTTGAATGGAGCTTTTCTCTACATTTAGAAAGGCAAGTACATAGGATGTAAGCATCCAGGCTGGGTAACCCACAAAGACTTTGTCACCTGATTGCCACAGCTGAGACTCTCAACCACTGACTCACTTCTTGTGAGGCTCGGATTCCTGTTTGTAAAACAGAAGCAAGTTGTTGGTGTGTGGGTTTTATAGTCTTGCCGGATACAACCCCCCACCCCCGTCTCTATTCTGTCTCTATCTATGTCTCTTTCTCTTCCTCTCTTCACTACAATGGCCTGGGAGGGAAAGGGGGAGGGGGTAATTCATACGCCATTCACAGCAGTTTGATGTCCTTCTTCTCTTACCGTATCGCTAAGGATGACGGTGATAATGATGGAGCTGTGAAGGGACAGAGTGATGTTTGTGGCCCTCTCCTCTAATTTCGTTCCTCCATCCCCAGAATCTACATGATGTTGGTCCCCTCCCTGCTCCAAGCAGGCACCCCTGAGAAGGGCTGCCTCCTCCTCAGCCGTCTAAATGAGACAGTGTCTGTGAGTGCTTTCATGGAGTCTGTCCAGGGAAACCAAAGCCTCTTCACCGACCTGGTGGTCTACAAGGACTTATTCCAGTGTGTCACCTTCACTGTGAGTGCAGCCACTTGGCTTGTTTGTCTCAGTTAGGGAGTAGAGATCCAGAGTTACCAAGCTGCAGCACTGGGTGGAGGCAGCAGGGCTGGGGGCGGGAGTGTTCAATAAAAAAATTCGAAGGTAGCCACTAAGTATAGAGACTCGGTATCAACTCATTTGCTTCATGTAAATATTATAGGTATATTGAAAATAAATTCAATGATCAATTCCATTAGTCTAAAACAAACAAACAAACAAAAACCCAACAGCTTGCAGGAGAGAAGTGGGGGAAATGTGACTTTTACTTAAAATTATTTTTTGAAGCTTATAAAACAAACCAGGTCAAGGTTAATCATAACCCACCACCTATACCCTGGACATGTGTCCAAAGTCTCTTAAGAGCTGGATGCATGGGGGATACTTGCAATCTAGTACTAACAAAATACTTTCTTTTTCCATAGTGTTAAGACCCCTGCATCTACAATGCCCTGTTAGTGTATAACAACTTGATCAAACACAGTGTGCAACCGAGTCCAGGCGTTACTGTGTTTCCCATACAAATCAGTCACAACTTTTTTGATTAGTGTCTTTTCTCTGCTCGTATGCTTGGGTCTTCCCATTTGTAAAATGTCAGAATTCCTACCTAGGCCCACTTCCCAGATAAGAACAAGGGATGTAATGAAGCAAAAAGAATGAGATCTCCGTGGAGGTGTGGGACAGGGAGATGAGGAGGCTGGAGAGACTCACTGGGTTTCAGACTTCCTTCCATATTTCAGGTCCCACGGTCTTTGTCCAATGAGGTGATGTTCCTCACTGTTCAAGTAAAAGGACCAACTCATGAATTCAGGAAGCGGAGCACAGTGCTGATTCAGAATAAAGAGAGTCTGATCTTTGTCCAGACTGACAAACCCATCTACAAACCAGGACAGACAGGTATGATGAGGGCTACAGTTAGGACAGCATCAAAAAGGAAGCTCCTCTCCCTCTGCCTGTTCCTCACAGTCCCTGTGACCCTTGTCCCTTGCCCACCTACAGGACTGGTCAGGGGCTCATCAAAGTATTTCTGTTTCAGTGCAATTTCGTGTTGTCTCATTGGATGAAAATTTTCATCCCCTTAATGAATTGGTAAGTCTCCTATTATTTACATAAAATCATTGTTATTTTATAAACTGGCTAGGACCCTGCTTGGGTTACTGAGGAAACAAGCCTTGGATAACACAATGATTTCTCACATTGCAATAGTTCAGGTCTTCACACTATCCCAGGTCAAACATTCAGGAGCATGTTCTGCCATGATCTGGCATTCGGTTGCTTGTCAGTTTCTAACTTTCTCCAGTTTCTAACTAGGAAGAGTAAGAAAATAAACAATGGACATCTGTTCAAAACTCCAAGTTCAAGTATTTCTTAGAGATTTAAATCTTTTTCAAACACACCAAAATCTCCACTATGGAAGACGTTGTGAGTATTAAATTTATTCCTTTGTGAGAATTCACAACTCTTTCTACCACAATGTGGGCATCAGACCAACCTTCCATTCTCAGTTGAGTTTTCCACTACATCTTCCCATCTTAAAAAGAACCAATTCTCTTTTAACTCCAAAGACAAAAGGAGATGCCATGACCCTGGCTTTTCTGTCTCTCACACCTACATCTGCTTCACACACAATCATGTTGGCTCAGAAAATACCATGTCTTACTAC
This sequence comes from Phodopus roborovskii, assembly GCF_943737965.1. Taxonomy (NCBI): domain Eukaryota; kingdom Metazoa; phylum Chordata; class Mammalia; order Rodentia; family Cricetidae; genus Phodopus; species Phodopus roborovskii. Next base: position 13,522,916 of record NW_026126578.1, read on the forward strand.
CTGAATTGTTACAACTTGGCCAACATCTGTAAACAAGACCATTGCAGTAACCTTGATATTTGTCTCCCAGCTTCTGCTTTTACTCTACCTAAAAGTAAATATGATCGCCAACACACTGTCAGATTAACGTGTATGTGATATATATACATATATATGTATATGACAAGCATACACATATACCAAACCCTATACATATGATGTCATCACATATATGTGCATGTGTGTTTTCTTTTTCTGTCCATCCCTCTAGAATAAGAACAGACAGACATGTTGTTCTTTTCTATTCTGCTGTGTTCTCGACATCTAGAATGACACACAATATATAAGTAGATATGAAATAAATATTAGTTTTATAAGTGAATAAACATGAGTTGTAGAGAAGCTATTCCCATCCTTTATCATTATTAGAAGCAACTAATGATGAATATTAGTAACTGGGTTTAAGAGTCATTACTTCCAGCACCATGCATTTATTTTTCAGTCTGTAAAGTTGCATAGCAAGGGAATGTTCTTGAATGGGATGCTGCAGCTCTTAGATAATATTAGTAAACCCTATTCCTAACAATAGCACACAATATATAAGTTCTTTTTTAATGTTTTTAAATAATTTATTTTTTTATGTAATTGGTGTTTTGCCTGCATGTATGCCTGTGTGAGGGTGTCAGATCTTGGAGTTACAGACAGTTGTGAGCTGCCACATGGGTGCTGGGATTTGAACCTGGGTCCTCTGGAAAAGCAATCTTAACTGCTAAGCCATCTCTCTAGCCCAGCTACTAAATTCTTAACATCGCCTATTAATTTTTTGAAATGAATTAATTGAAATGGGTAAAATTTAATTTTAGAATATATATACAGGTGTGTGTGTGTTGAGTTATTCCACATATTTGAAAACAATATACAATGCTTTCTTTTCTTTCAGATTCCTCTACTATACATTCAGGTAAGCAACACGAATAGTCCATGATCAGGAGAAAAACAGTCATTTCAGGGGAAACCTTCTTTACGGACTTCTTACAATCATATGATAGAGACTTTGGGGAAGGAAGAAGCCCCCAGCCCACCCACGAATGGATGGCTGGAACTCACCTGCCCTCTGACCCTTGTCATTTACCCACTTTATGGATAACATGGAAGCTTCCATAGATTTCTTCCATTATCTCTGATGTTCTCTATACTTCTATGAATTATGTTTAATTTATTATAGGACCCCAAAGGAAATCACATTGCACAATGGCAGAATTTCAGGTTAGAGAGTGGCCTTGAAGAGTTGTCCTTTCCCCTCTCCTCAGAGCCCCCTCAGGGCTCCTACAAGATGGTGATACGGACAGACACAGGCAGGACCATAGAGCACTCCTTCTCCGTGGAGGAACTCGGTATGGATAGTGAAAAAACATGGAATGTTGTCCTTCATAACTGAGGCATCTAGAGCTCCTTGTTTGAGTACATTTAGATTCCGTTTGTTTCCCGTGGATGAGTTTTGGCTTAGAGTAGAATCAATTACATCCAAGTCCAATGGGGCACCAGTGCTTGGTGAACAAAATTTAGTTTGGTTGTTTATAGCAAAGCTGAATGGCTAAAATATTGTTTCAGTAGTGAGAGGGGGAGGGAGGAAGGAAAGGGAAGGGAAGGAAAGGGAAGGGAAGGGAAGAGAGGAGAGAGAGAGACTCTTCAAAGTTATAGTCAACGTCATAATTCCATAATCAAAATCTTTACTTGAAAATGAACTAAGTGTGAATCAACTGAAGAATGGAGTTACCTTTACAAAATACCAGGATATTGTTAGAGAATTGTTACAAGGAACTAGGAAACGTTAAAGCCTTCAAATCTGAAGAGCGACACTAACCTCCCTCATTGTGGTCCACAGTGCTTCCCAAGTTTGAAGTGACTGTGACAGTGCCAGAGATAATCACCATCCTGGAAGAAGTGATGAATGTGTCCGTGTGTGGCATGTGAGTTGATGAAAACAGCAGCAGCAACTCTTTGAAGCAGATTCGCCATTTGAGATACTTTGGCTGATTTCCCCAGGAGCAAGGGCAACATGGGAAATTTAAGCACCTTGGGAATGTTCTCCTGTTCCTTTCTTTCTTTCTTTCTTTTTTTTTTTTTTTTTTTTTTTGTGTGTTTCCTTCTTATGTTCCTTTATATCGTCCTTATCAACATTTCTGTAGCTATCGTAAGGTGGGGGCCATTTATTGAGAGGCCACGTGGCTGGGACTGACTCTGCAAGTGAGACAACACACAGGCACACACACAACTATGCTGAAGAATGCTGGCTTTCCCTTAGCCATAAGGGATTCCAATACACTTCGGAGGAAGAAAATGATGCATGCTTACAGAGGAATTTCAGTCGATAACAGGTCACTCATTTCACCTTGCAAATAGTGGGTAAAAGAGAGTAGATTCAGAATCAAGATGATACTTAACAGGCTGCTTTTGGCTGTCACCTCCCTCTCCCCACTGCCATTTTCACAGAGTGGCTGAACATGCTCTCTCAGGGTGATCCGTTTGAATCCAGAAATGTCTGAAGGATCTTAGGCCCCGCAAAGGACCTGTAGTGGCACTAACGGAACAGGAAGCCAAACGACTCCTGTTGCCGTGAGGTCATACATGTGGCGCACATACTGTCAGTTCCTTCTGAGTCATGGCCACCGAGTCCCCTGTAACTGCTCAGCAATACTCTTGCAAACAGAGTATTTCCTTCCAAATAAGGAAGGAAACCAAACAATCACATGGGACATTAATACCACAACCCTATGTCTTTTATAAAAAGTAAACAAACATACAATCATATACACAGAGATTTATACTGAGGACACATTTGGATAGTCTGGATTCTTAAGTCTTTCTGAAAATGTTTGTAGTTTTTATTAAGTTTATTTTGTGTATTACTTTTCTTTTAAGAATGTGAAATCACATATCCTCTCTCACTTGTGGGTCCTAGCTTGTAATATTCACATGAATGCATGTAAGTAGGGGTGCATATGGGCACATACTACGAGAGTAGGAGACCACAAGAAAGAAAAGAGAGAGAGAGAGAATATTTGTGGCATGCAAGTGGAGAGGGGAGATAAAGGGAATGGGCAAGAAGATTCGGGGGAAGAAAATACTATTTGAAAATGCCATAATGAAACCTCATTTAATTCTTAAATAAAAAAATCTATTTAGCCTTTGTAAATCTGTAGCCTTCAGATCATACTGAAAATTTAAATTTAAAAACTGAGTATGCTGATACATGAGTGTGATTTGAACACAATGAAATCTGAGGCAGGAGGATGGTAAGTTCAAGGCTACCCTAGGATATCAAGCTATCTCAAAATATATTAATTTATGATAAAAAACATCAAGGTTAAAAAATACGTGACCAAAGAAGAGTGAGGTGAGCTCCAGTGCACGGCATGGAGGCTGAGTCCAGTCAGTTTGTCAGCTTCTGGTGTGTAATGAGTGACCTCAGCACATGGCAGAAAGAAAACCTGAAAATAGACATGTTATAGTTGGAGGGGACTTATGGAAGAAAGCAACAGGGATGTCCAGTGCTTGCTTTGAGTCATTTGGCAATATTCTCATGGCAGATATACCTACGGGAAGCCTGTTCCGGGACATGTGACTGTGAGCATTTGTAGAAAGTACAGTCATCCTTCTAGCTGCTTTGGTGAAGAGTCCTTGGCTTTCTGTGAGAAATTCAGTGAACAGGTAGGCTCAGAGCTATGCCTTGTGGGAACTAACAACAAACACCTTGTTTGTTAACAGCAACATAGTGCTAAGCCAGGGCCAAATTCTATGATACCTTTAAGAAACTTAAAAAAGAAAAAGATTTAGCTAAAAAATATTTGTCTTTTGTGATTGCCCAATGTGCATGTTCCAGAATAACAAGTCAACCCATCCAAAGCCTTGCCAGGTATCTTCTGTAAAAGAAGGAGACTCACCACACATCTCTTAAACCACCTTGACCCTGAAGGGTATCAGTTCTGTTTTCTTTTTAGAAGCCAGAAACCATTACTGTGTCCCATCTAGATGCCTAGGAGGTGAGATAGTCATCAAACAGATGACCAGTTAATAGCTGTCTGCCATGGGAGGGGACCCAGCATTTGAAGAAGTTAGCCCTATTGCAGTAAGATTACCTAAACCATTAGCGTATTTCTCAATTAATCTTTCTAGGCAATGTCAGGCAGTAAGGAATTGTATCTGTCAAGTTATACACAAGATATACAAATGACTAGTCCCTGGACAGTGCACACATAATGTAATATGCCTAAATTATTTTATCATTCCTCCTAAATTCTGCCAGATGTAACCCATCATTAATCTATCCACTATAATATGCATTATGCTTTTGTGTTTTATCTTCTCCCTTATTAGCTAGACAGCCAGGGCTGCTTCTCGCAGCTCGTGAAAACCAAAGCTTTCCAACTTAAGAGGCAAGAATATGAGATGCAGCTTGAAGTGAATGCTGAGATCCAAGAACAAGGAACAGGTTGTGTGTTGCATGGGTGTGGGAGAAGAAATGACATTGATTTCTTGCTTGGGCCAAATTATGAGCTGTAAGGAAAGAGGTAATGATATAAGACATTCATTGACATCGGCCTTCAGCAAAAGAACATCTTCCCTTCTGTTTCAGATGTGGAAAGAACTGGAAAAGCGTCCACTAGAATCACAAAAGTCTTAACCAATCTGTCATTTGTGGATGTGGACTCACATTTCAGACACGGGATCCCATTTGTTGGACAGGTGGGGTATTTTTCATTCACCAGGCCATATGCTATCAGCACTCACATCATGTGTACAATGTCTGCTCAGATTGTACCTTGCTAGTGCTGTCAATCAATGTAGCCTGAAGGGGAAAATATATAACCAAATATCTATTAGCTAACTGAAAGTTATGATTTACAAAAAAATGGATGCTTTTGTCTTAAAGTTGAATAGAAGTCTCTAAAATTAGCCCAAAGGCTTAACAAATTGATAAGGATTTTTAAAGATCATTTTTAGAACAGCATTGTTTAAAATCAGTAAGTCTTTTCATGGACTACTTAGAGATTTTTATGACATTATCCCCTAAGCCTGTCAAAATTCACAATGTCAAGTCATGTCACCCTTCTGAAATCGACTGTGTGGAAATGAATATGCAGGTTGATTTTCCTTTGTATCTAGGGTTTTTCATAAATATTATGTTACCATCAGTTTTCTGTAAGAATAGGTACTTTTAGACAGCCCTAAATCCAGAGATAAAGCACTAATTTGAGGTTTCTAGTCATTTGTAATAACCTTTCTTACAGACCTGAGACAACTTCCCATTCTGATTTTTCTGTTGTAAGCAGATGTTCAAATGACCTTTGTGACTCCAGAAATCTAAGGTGACAGTTGTGTCCACCTCAGTGTATAACTACTGTGTATCATGTTTTTCAGTGAAAAGGTTGCTTCGATGTGAAGGCTGTAAAAGACAGGACTAGACTTAAATGAAATAGAGTACATTGTGGAAGCTTCAGTTTTGGTGCCAGAGCATATTCAGAAATTTTACCCACTTCCTAAAATCAAAGTGTAGTCTATTTGAAATTTCTCAGAAGTATATTATAATGTCTCTAATTTAATGCTTGGAAATTACTTTATTGTCTGTCATAAGACTCACTTAGCAGACGACAAAAAAGTGAAGTTGTGAACCCATTCTTGTGATTGCACATGAAGCTGACATTTTCTTAATACACCTATATTTGATTGCTAGGAATACTGACACATGTCAGCCTGTTCTGTTTTCTGCTACCAAATATATGAGACAAGTGATATGTCAGTTATCACATTGGACTTTATAACTATGTACTATGTGGTAACTAAAAATAGAAGCATTTCAAAGTAGAGTTGGAGAGATGGCTCAGCCATTAAAGGCTAGGCTCACAACAAAAAATTTCAAAGTAGCTTACAGTAAAAAAAAAAAAAAGTCACCAACTTTATAATAGGGACTGGGTTGTTTATCTATCTATCTATCTATCTACCTACCTACCATCTATCTACCTACCTATCAATTTATTTATTTATTTTGCCGAGTTCTGTATCAACAACATTTAAGTTTTAAAACCTGATTTCATGCTAAATGTGCCTCCTCTATTTTACATTTGGCCTATGGAAAGCACATCAAGTCTGCATATTTTCCAGAAGGCTGACCATCTAGGATGAGAAGCAGGTGCATACATTTGTCAGCTGGAGAAGCAATTGAAACCTGTAGTAAAATTCTTCTCTTGCATACATAATGACACGCCATAACATTAAGCCGTAGGAAGCTATCTTGTCTACCACAAAATAAGAGTCTGAGGCTCAAATACTTTGACAACTGAACTAAACTTTATATCACTATATAACTCTCATTCTCTATAATCCCCTGTGAGTTATGTAACACACAGTCATTGCAAATGAGCCACGATGCATCTGCCATGGCACTAAGAACTTGAAGATCTTTTGCTTTGTATCTCCTCACACTCTGTTTTCTTCCTAGGGTTGATTACTGCTCACTAAGTTTACATTAGTGGTATGTTTATTTAGCATCTGTCCCTTTTATCACCCTGTAGTCCCTTGATAGTACCACAGGGCCTGGCATCGTGTGGATGCAATACCTAGGTACAGACATTTGCTTTTAACCTGCAGGTGCTCTTGGTAGATGGGAAAGGAACCCCTATCCCATATGAAATGATCTTCATCGAAGCAAATGAAGCAAACTATCACTCGAATGCTACCACTGATAAGAATGGCCGGGTGCATTTCTCCATTAACACCAACAACATCATGGGCGCCTCCCTAACTGTCATGGTAAGTATGGAAAGAGGTTGCTAATGACATGCATTAAGCCTTGAAAATGAAATTGCAACCTAAAGAGATGAAATCTCCAAAATGTGATTTAGTCCTATGGGGAGGAAATAGCCGTATAAGTTACAATTTAAGGTCATCTTTAGTAGTTTTAATAAGAAAGTAATGCTGTGACTAAATATGGGTGCTCTAGTTTGTCAAATGGTGCATACACTGAAAAAAATAATGTGCCACTTTCTCAAAAAATAAATTGAAAATAAAAACAACTGGAGCTTCTATAAAATTTAGCAGTCTTACTACTATGTACATTACTGTTCATCCAGTTGCATGACCATAGCTAATGATAACATAAAGTATATTTCTAAATGCTAGAAGGAAATGTTTTAACTATAAAAAAATATTTTTTTGTTTGTTTTTTCCCTCACTGTGTAGCCCTGGCTATCCTGGAACTCCCTCTGACCAGGGTGGCTGCAAACTTACAGATCTACCTGCCTCTGCTTCCCAAGGGCCACCCAGTTTCTTTAAAACATTTCTTAATGTTTATGCTAACAAATAGGATATTTAATCTTATTTAAATAATTATAAAATTCAGAACTACAGAATGCATTCATCACATACCTAAGACAGGCACAGAAAGGATATCAGCTAATTCTTCAACTCAGCTCTAGCCAGTAATTTTGCAGTTGTTTCCTCAAATCTATAAGGTTACACTATTTCATTTACCCATAAACTCAGTTGGAACTAATTACCAAAGATGCCACTACCTTGTGAATTAGTTTCTGGCGTTTACTCTCCCTGATGAAGTTCTGTAGCTCTGGTGTCAGTCTGCTTGGCAAATGAACAAAGGGACGGTCAAGCCAACTAACCAGCAAGACACACAGCTCATGATGCTCCCTCCCGCTGTATACATATCAAATTCTTCCCTTCCGCTGTATCAAATTCAGGGTGTTCTGTGGTGGAAAGTCACAACCATGACTGTATTTAAGGCAGACAAAATAAGGGTCTTTCTTACCTCTACTGTAGAGGAAAAGACTCCTGGCTACCAGTTAAGGAGGGGAGGTGAACTTACAGAGCAGTGTAAAGACAATGGCTCCCCACATACCATTTAATGAAATAACATGGTTTTTATAATTCTGCAGGCCAAATACAAGGATAACCATGTCTGTTATGGGTTCAAATGGTTAGCGGGGGAGAATGTGAAGGCGCAGTACACTGCCAATGCAGTTTTCTCACCAAGCAAAAGCTTCGTGCACCTGGAGTCCATACATAATAAACTGTCCTGCGACAAAACACTGCATGTCCAGGCACATTATATCCTCAACGGAGACGCTGTGCAGGAGCTGAAGGAACTGGTCTTCTATTACCTGGTGAGAAGGAAGCTAACCACGTTACCCTCTACAATAAAGCTCTCTGGGGACATCACGGCTTTCACTTCCTTTGAAAGCTTATGATTTCTATGTATGCGTGTATCTGCGACTATGCCATGGGTGTGAGTGCCTGGGGAGGCTGGAAAGGAACATCCAGTCCTCTACAGCTGGAGTTCCAGGTGGTTGTGAGCTGTCCGCGGCGCTATGTGTGCTGGGAACTGAATTTGGATCCTTCAGAAGAGCAGTACCGCTCTTGACTGCTGAGTCATCTTTCCAGCGCCTGGTTGCTAACTCTTGTTTCTTCCTAAAATCTGCCTTCTCCTGGGGCTGATCATTTCCAGCAGGGGCTCAATAAGACAAGCATGTAGAATGGAAGCTAGGGTAAGATCTCTGTTGGAATTATTTTAATTTCCTGTTTTGCAGATAATGGCAAAGGGAGGCATTATCGTATCCGGGACTCACCAACTGCCTATGGAGCAAGGGGAAGACAGTGAGTATGGCATTATCTCCACAGTTCTGCTCCATGCTGACTACCTGGCCTCATCACCTGTCAGGAATGCTTCCAAATTCCTGACAGGAAAATGCTTTCTCCTTTCCATCTAGTAACAATAAAGAGGAACCCAGGGAGGAACACAATGTCCTTTGTGTCATTTTTCCCCCAGTATATTTTGCTTAGGTTACTTAAGCTGTTGATAGGGTCATGAGCATACTGTAGTTATTTCAGAATTTCCAGCCAGAAATACTTGTGGACTCTTTTCTCAATGTGAAGGACATTTTAGAGTTTAACTGGAGATGGGAAAAACTTTGGGTGCTTCTACTTACTAGGCTTTGTGTTAAGCTCTCTCCCTAACCTCTCTGTCCTTCCCTGTTCCTTCCCAGTGTGTGTGTGTGTGTGTGTGTGTGTGTGTGTGTGTGTGTGTGTGTGTGTGTGTTTCTTCACTGAACTTAGTAATGATTTGCCAACGTTCAGCTGGGCATTTCTACTATGGAACAGGAATGCTCAGGAGTAATAGAATAGTAAACACAAGGTTCCCCTGTGTGATGGGGTCTAAACACTGACTTACTAGAAAACTATGAATGAGTGCCAAAATGCAGGCACTGCAGTGCCCATAGGCATCAGGGCTGGCTTCTGCAGGAGTGCAGACTTCCTCTTCTGAAGAAAGGGGGCACCGCCAGATGCTTCCCAGACGGAAAGAGGGTATAAGCATGAACACAGCATGTTAACTTCATACTGTCAGCCTCACACTTCCGTTTTCTCCTAACATGAGGGATCCAGAATGAATGATGGGGAAGTTGAAACCTCCACTCCCTCCGGTGGCATCTGAGGTTAGTGTCAGCCAGCTAAATCTCAACAGTGAAGAGGAAAGAGTATATGACTTATGTAGCAGAGAGGATTTCATGCGATTGCCTTCTCCAGAGCCAGGGTTCTACAAGCTAGTCACACTTGTTATGTGTACTGGCCATTGTGTCCACTAATAGGAGCAGTCATTGCTCAGGCCAGAGACCCAGACTAGCTCCGTGTGATGAAGTAACTCATTTTCACTCTGAATTTGTCTAACCCAAGGTTGCTGTGTCTTCTGTCCCCTCCAGCGAGAGGCCATTTCTCCATATTCATCCCAGTGGAGCCAGACCTGGCTCCTGTGGCTCGACTGCTCCTTTATCTCATTCTGCCCGATGGTGAAATAGTTGCAGACACAGTCAAATATGAGATTGGAAGCTGTATGGCCAACAAGGTGGGTGCTTTCTATAATAAAACGCCAGGGTTTATAACTAGCATTCCCTGGTGTTAGCCGCTCTCTTACACACGTATGGAGTGAAAGGTTAAGCGAATGTCCCAGCAATGTTCTATGAGGTCACAGCAGAGTCACATTAAGAAATGATGTCATTGCCTCATTTTCAAAATTCTCTGTGCAACACTGCTTGTGAACATATAGCCCAGATCCCAGTAACTTCATCTCTGTGGTGGAATATTAGGAAGTATGCAAGCAAGTCTAAAGGCCACAAGAAGTCCAAACAAAAACACTTAGAGTTTTCGCAGCCCACAAATCCGGAGTTAATGAGCACTCACTGTAATAACAGACACTTTAGAAGTATTGTAGCATAGAGAGTCCTAATGTTATCCCAGGGGGAGAGGACATGAGTCTAGCACTCTCCTTAAGATAAGATCATGTAGAAATACATATATTAGTAATTATGAGTTAATAATTTATACAGAGCTAGCCACTAAGAGGCTCTAGCCATTGGCTAACAGCTTTATAATTAATAGAGTCTCTGTGTTATTTTGGGACTGATCCTGCTCTGGGACCAAGCAGGCGGGTAACTGTTGTAACAAAATGGCTCCTGCAACGTGGGTACTAAGACCTTCTACTAAAAACTTGACAAAAACTTAAGAAGGGAGTCTAGAAACAAAAGAACAGAGACAAGCAAGGCTTCTTGGTAGCAGCATTTTTCTCAGGAGGGCTCTGTTTTGCCAGACACAAGCAGAGACTGAGAAGCTCCTTTAAGGGCGGTTTCCTGACTCAGCATAAGCAGAAAAAAAACACACAGCTCTTTTGAGAGGCCCTGCTAACAATTCAGTGTTGTGTACGAGCAGCTGGCAGTGGCAGTGATCAATCTCCAAGCCAGCAGCATGCTGCTTGATGGCAGCATAGACCAAGGCAGTGAGCACAACCCTCAATGCTGGCGGGAAATGTGCCCCTGACATATTGGAAAGCCTGTAGCTAAAACAGCTGCCGCTTTAATTTTAGCAATGTTGTTTAGCAGATAAAAGTCTTGTGGCCAAAAAAAAAGATAAAGGCATATAGTAAAGAGAGATTCAGAAGGAAAAAGTAAAACCTCAAGGTTTACAGTGTGTTAAAAATATACATAGGCTTATGAAAGAAAAGAAGCAGGATACATTGTTTGTAAGGAAGGAAGAAAGAAAGAAAGAAAGGAAGAAAAAAGAAAGAAAGAAAGAAAGAGGAAGGAAGAGAGAAAGAGAGAGAAGCTGGGTGTGGTGGCACACACCTTTAATCCCAGCACTAGGGAGGCAGAGGCAAGCAGATCTCTGTGATTTCAAGTCCAGCCTGATGTACAGAGTAAGTTCAAGGGCAGCCAGAGTTACATAGAGAAACCCTGTCTCAAAAAAGGAAAAAAGAAAAGAAAAAAAGGACTAAGAACTATTGTAGCATAAATAATAAAAACCCAGAGACAGATACGGGGTTCAAGCTGAAGATCAGAAAAGCAAATCGGCCAGCCACTAGAGAGTTGTCACCTCTACCCATGCTCAGACAGAAGGGGTGATCCACTGAACCTCAGATTGCGTCTTCAGACTGCACTGCTCTCCACCAGGCCTCTGAATCCTAGACTGCTCTCTTCAATGTGGCTGCAGACTAATGGCCTAGGACTGACTTGGCTTCTTCCTCATATACCTCTCTAGTGCTGGGATTAAAGGCACGAGGTCTGTTTCTCTTTTAGACTGATTCACTCATGTGTAGCCCTGGGTGGCCTTGAACTCACAGAGATCCACCTGCCTCTGTCTCCTGAGTCCTGGGATTAAAGGTGTGTGTCACCACTGCTGAACTTCTATAGCTAACTAGTGTGGCTGGCTTTGCATTCTGACCTCCAGTGGCTTTATTAGATCATAAACAATATATCACCACAAAGTATCTTTAGATTTCACTACAATGGTGAGAATCAAAGTAAATTCCCAGATGGGAAAGAGCCTTACTCAGGTAGCATAACACCAACCACCGTGAAAGCAACCAACGCTGTCACTTGCTGCAAAATGTAAGGGACACAAGGTGGGGTACAGAAACTGATTTTTTCTGACCTTTCTTTCCTATATGTCAGGTGGATTTGAGCTTCAGTCCAAATAAAGGTCTTCCAGGCGCTCATACCTTCCTTAGTGTCACAGCTTCTCCACAGTCCCTCTGTGCTTTGCGAGCTGTGGACCAAAATGTGCTGCTTATGAAGCCTGTGGCTGAGCTCTCTCCATCCTCGGTAAGTCCCTAGCAGCTCTGGAGATGAGAGACAGTCATCTGAGGGCCTTGAAGCAAGGAGAAATGCTGGAATTATATAAGACCTATTGAAACTATAGTGACATTAAGGGGGAGGGAAAGAATATGATCAAAATTAATTACATGAAATTCTCAAAGAATAAATAAAAGCATAAAAAACAACTATAGTTCTCTATAGGTTAATAGTTCTGAACTCTTTGATAGGCACTTGCTTAGTGAGGAAGATGCTTGCTTACACACAATCTCTCCTATTTCTCATTTCCTCTCACACCACTAGCTTCTGCGGGTAGAAAAAAAATGATGCAAGTATTTTGCCTAGTATAGTGAGCCAGAGAATCAATATTTTGAAAATGTAAAAAAACAATACAAATTAGTCAGAAAGACATATAATCCAAGCATCAATGTCATGTCTTGCTCCAGATCGCATGGGGATATAAACCCAGCTGGGACTGTGTTGAGCCACTGAGCTTAGCGGTGTAGGGAAGTGGGGGGGGGGGACACAAGGCAGACTATAAACATGCTCAAGGGAGGTATAGATGTATAAAATGAAGAAAGGTTATTTCTGATTGTAGAACCAGCAGTCATGATAAAGTATACTTATGTAAAAAGAGCACAGAGTGCCCAGGACCCATACTCTACAAAACCCATTAATATTTGTTTTCAAACCAGTTTTAATGTCTTAGAAAGCCTAATGAAGATGAGTACTTCGTGAAGTGGGTCTACGTGCTTACACCACGGCTTCACGAACTCAATGATATTTCAGATTTCTGTTTTCATAAGAATGGTGTTCAGTAAAATAAGGAACAACACAAAGTGAGCATCATTACTGACAAAAAGATAGGCTGATGAATAAAAATTGAGAAAATAAATCGCTGTATGATAAGCGACACTCACAATAAAATACTTGAGAATACAGAGTTACTGAAGGACATAACGGAAGGTAAGTTGTCATTACCTATGACTACTTACCAGAATATACTAATTGTAGTTTGCTCATTTTCAGTATGAGGCCAGTGGGAATATGTTCTTGTTGAACTTTTTATGGAAGCTTACAAAAGGAAGTAATAGATTTTTTACTTCAATAGTAACGTGAATGTAGTGTTGGCAAGAAGGCTCAATGAATAAGGGAGTTTTCTGCCTATCCTGACAATTTGAATTCAATCCCCAGAACCCACATGGTTGCATGGTTGGAAGGGCAGAATCACTCCTACTACTTGTGCTCTCTCTCTCTCTCTCTCTCTCTCTCTCTCTCTCTCTCTCTCTCTCTCTCTCTCTCTCTCTCTCTCTCACACACACACACACACACACACACACACACACCTTAAAGAGGACAGTGTGGTGGCACACACCTTAAAGAGGACAGTGTGGTGGCGCACACCTTTAATCCCAAAACTCAGGAGGCAGAGGCAGGAGAATCTCTGCGAATTCAGGGTCAGCCTGCTCTACTCAGCAAATTCCAGGACGACCCGAACTATAGAGAGAGACCCTGTCTCAAACAAACAAGATTTAAGAAGGAAGTGGAGATGTATGAAAATATAACTTATTGGTCTTTAGTTGTTTTACCTTATATTATTGTTGTATGTTTACCTTGTGGGTGGGCGTGGGAGTGCTACGGTGTAGACCACATGGAGAGGTCAGAGGGCAACTTCCAAGTGTCAACGCTGTCCTCGCACAGTGTGCTCAGTGACTGAACTTGGGCCCTGGGGAGTGCATGGCAGACACAGCTGCTGAACCATCTCATCACAGTCCACACTGCTTGGCCTTTCCACATGGCATTTTAATAGAATATGTTAAAATATATAGCCAAAGGGCATATTTAAGTACATTTCAGTAAGCAGAAAAATAGCACTGTTTTGCATGTGTATAATACAATTTTTGCTCTCAATCGTTAAGGCTTCGTCTCCTTTTAGCATCGAGTATAGTTTGCTGTTGAATGGTGTAAACAAGTATGATGGCCCTCCATTAGTTAAATGGGAAAGTACATTAAGTTTTATTTTTCTATGACAGTTAAACATCTTCAAAATGAAAATACATTGTGATATAAAAACCACACATAAAATGATTTCTGTTGAGTAAGAAAATGTTGCACATCTCAGTGCTTGAGGGAAGCTGGTGCTGCTGTTCTTGGATGCTGTTTGTTTAATAAAAGGCCACCGATACATTAGCCCTAAGTGCTTGCTTTTCCTCAGGTTTATGATCTGCTCCCAGTGAAAGACCTCACTGGCTTCCCTGAGGGTATAGATCTGGAGGAAGAAGGCAACAAAGATTGCATCAAGCAAAACAGCATGTACATTAATGGCATCCTGTATTCCCCAGTGGAGAATACGAATGAAGCAGACATGTATGGCTTCCTAAAGGTAAACTCCTTAGGTTCATAACGTGTCCTAGGTGGAAGAGTTATTTGCTTCAATGCCTTCTTGTCACAGTCTGAACCAACAGAATAAAGGAATTGAGTGACTTCTTTGAGGTCACCAGCAAGAGCAGATCTGCCAAACACAGGGGAATCAGGACCAGTTTTAATGATTAATGACATTTTCTTTTAATTGAAATTCATTGTTTTGTGGTATTTATAGGTATCACGTATAAAATTACTACTGTTGGGTGAATTTATGGAACAAAATGATATTAACCCCATAGTCAAACTAACATTTCCACTTTAGATGCAAATATGGGAAGTTTAATTCAGACAAGGGGAGGTGTGTATGGCTATGCACTGATCAGCTGATCATCTCCTTTGTAGGATATGGGGTTGAAGGTATTCACCAACTCAGATATCCGTAAACCTAAAGTCTGTGAACGGCCCAAAGGCAGCAAAAGAGGTTAGTGCCAAAAATACTGCACCAAATAAGTTAAAATTTAAAAAAATAAAATGTGACCAAAATTAACAAAAGACTCGATTCAGACACGCTCAGGCCATTGCATAATGATCATAACAATATACGCTCAGATCTGATATTGTCACCCCTCCACCAACTACAGAGCATGGAAAGCAGATTGTCAACAGTGGCCTAAGAGAAGTACAGATCCAATACAGGCACAAAGTAAAGAAAGGATGGCCTCTGAGGAGTCAGGAAGTCATCCACCAAGAACTGCTGACGGCTGAAGGGGAAGGGATGGTACCCAGGAGTTTAACTATGAAAACATTGTTAGAAATGTTCAAAAAGCAGGACTTCCTTCTCCAAGTCAAGTGAAGATGCTCTTCAATGGCCCTAAAGTATCCTTGAAGACTCTTCACTGTTTTCAGTAATATAAGCTAGCTGTTCCTTTGCTGAATCATAGTAGGCAGTGTGGATTTAGTATTATATTGTTAACTAGTGATGGGCCGTGTTAAGTGTGGAGAAAGTTAAGTGTGGAGAAACGGAAGTTTAGGAAAACATTGAGTGAGAATCTATTTTCTATGTGATATTTACTAAGAGAATCAGATATTTTTATTTATAAACTGTAGAATCCTTTATTAATAAGATTTGTAGGAAGCTTATATATCTTTCATCTGCCTGTGTATCTACTGCCTATCAATATGTCCATCTGTGTACATTTCAATAAAGGGAGTGGCTGTCACAGTAGGGGAGAGCTGACTGGCACTCTGACTCACTATAGAGTATAGAACTTTTCTAGCCTTGATTGCTCTGTTGGTGTAAACTCTTTCTAAAAACCACTACCATCTTTTGGGTTTTGTTTTTGTTTTGTTTTGGTTTGGTTTGGTTTGGTTTGGTTTTCCTTTGCTGCCATAGATGAACATGTCAATGGCAACCTAGGCTTCTGACCTGCTCTCCACCCAACACCGTAGGTCTCTTCCTTTGGCACAATGGGCAGTAGCTTCCTGGGATTCCACAAGGCCTTCTCTTTTGCACACAACCCAAGGCTTTCTGTGCTTGGGAGTTTCTTCGCCTGGTTCAGTTTGTTCTAATGCCTCAGAATTCAGCTGAATGCCACTTCCTTCCAGAAGCCTTCCTGATCGCCCATAAGTCCTTTCCTGATTGCCCCATCTCACCTTCCTGATCTTTCAGTGGCAGCACTTGGATAGCACAACATCTCCTGAATGCATTCTTGGTATTTATTGCCTCTGTTTTCTCTGTCTTACCGCAGTGCCAGCTGCTTACAAATTCTTAGGCCAAAACCCCATGGAGGATTTTCTAGAGGCTTCTCAGTCTCCCAAGGAAACTATACGAAAATACTTCCCTGAGACCTGGATCTGGGACTTGGCAGTTGTGGAGTAAGTAATTTATTTTTACACAAGATGCAGAAGTATAGATCCATGACAGTTTTTAAACTTTAGTGGGGTTTCCCTTTTTAATGTATATATTTAGGATTGCTTTTGCTTTCACTGTAAAAGCATCATGAAGGCTGAGCAATGTAGAAGCCTCCCAGGCTAAACTGATTTTTTAAGTATTTATTCCACCATAAGTGGGATGCTTGTCTTTCTTTCTTTTCCAGATAGCTTGTCACTGGTACTGAAACACAAACATACTTTCATATATTGATTTTATATCTAACAGCACCACTGGGTTTATTTATGTTAGTTCTAACAGTTTTGTTTTGGTTTTGTTTTTTAATAAACTTCGGAGATTTTCTTCATTTAGGATCAGATGATCTGTAAACAGGGATAATTCGTCATTTCCAACTCAGATACTCTTGACTCCTCTTTCCTCTCTAATTACTCTCGGCAGTACTCAGTCGACGAGAGTGGGATGGGATCCTTATCTTGTGCTAGATCTTACAGGCAAAGCTTTCTGGTTTTCTCCACTGGTTTTAATGCCAGGGGCTTTCATGAGCAGTCTGTATTATATAGCTACTTTATTGGGAGTTCATAATATGAACGGATGATGACATTTTGTTCTGTACCTATTAATATAATCATATGGGGTTTACTTTCTATTCAGCTAGTGTGGTGTGTCATTCTGATTGCACTGTTTTGCATTAAGTGGTCACTACATAATCTTTTTAATGTCTGGTTGGGTTCAGTTAGCTATTGTATCAAGGAGTGTGGTTCTTGATTTACTTAAGGCATTGGCTTATAGATTGATTTACTTCTGGGCTGCTCATCTGACTTTGATACCTGACTGAGGCTGCTCTCTACTCCCATTTTTGGATGTCGTTGAAAGGCTGGTGTTAATCCTTAAATTTGTGCAATTGATCAGTGATGCTATCTAGTCAGAAAAGATACACAGAATGATTTCGTGCTTTTTCACGTTGTTGAGTCTTGTTTCTCGACCCTGGAGAGTACCCTCTATGTGCTTGAGGAGACTTCAAAGTCTGTTATTTTCCCTGACAGTTCTATGTGTCTATTTGGTTGATTGTTTTTCAAGTTTATTATTTCTTCATGGAATTTGTCTGCGCATTGTGGCTATGGTTGAATATGGGGTATTGGGATATCCAAGTATTAAAGAGACACTCCACCAGCTATCCAAGCCAAAGATTCCAGGAATTTCTTGGATCTCTGTGCTTGTTTGTGCCATCCTATTTGTCATATGGTCACCAGGAACTTAGCAATTACCAAGATCTGTCAATGCCTTGAGGTAGATGGGATGGACACTGATCTGCTGAGATGTGGAAATTGTTTGCATGTTAAGTGTCTGTTCCTCTGCCTTAGTTCCAGGAAATGGGTGCAAAGCCAAGGAGAGGGTCTGTAACCATGGCTCCATTCTTGTTCATATTGCTCATATTTCAGAACATCCTTTCAGTTCTTATGTCCAGGGGCCAACCTTGTCCTTTTGCTTCCAGAGACAGGGCGAGCTGTTGGTACACTTTGATCTACCTCTGGAGCCATCCAGCAGAAGGAGCAGTAGGAAAGGCTCACACCTTTGCTACTTTAAGGGCCTCATTCCCTGGGGGAAAACAATGTCACCAAGTGTGTGGTCAGACTTACTCCAGGACAAAACTAGAAGCAGAACACTTGCCACTTGTTCTGTTTGTGCCGATGCCTGGGAGAGAGTCACTGGTCACAAGCACACATTTATTGCACATTTTCTCCTTGTTCTCCGTGGTATCAGAGATCTGGAGCATGCACGCAAGGTCCCTTCCCTGAGATGGGTGAATTAGTAGGCAGACCAGACTCTTGGACAGAGCTACAAAAGCTGAGATGTTTGATAAGTTGACACATTCCTTCCAGGAGGAGCCAGAAACTGATTTTGTCATTGAAGCAAAAACCTGAGGTATAATAGCGGGAAGTGACCACCTTCTCTTTGGGCTCTTAGCAGTCTTCCATGTGACCTCCCCGTCTTTCAAGTGGGCTAATAGGGAGTCCAACTCTCTGAGAGCAGTGAGGCTAAATGAATCTCTTCTAGGAGAAGCTAAAAACTCTTGTCCAATTTTTCAGCTCCCAGCTGTAAGCCCCATCGCTGTTTTCAGGAAAAGCTACCACGTTACCTGTATCTTTTGAGTCAAAAGCAAGACTTTTTGGAAACTTTTAATCATAAGATTCTAGAAAATGGGCATAAGGACCAAATGTAAGCAAACACAGTACATATTAAAGAAAAAAAAAGAACTTCCCCTTTATTGATAAGCAAACGTAAATTAAGCTTTGAATAAATCTGGCCAAACAAACACAATAGTAGCAAAAGGAAAATCTAAAGGCCTACCCTAATGGGATCAGATTTTGTAACAGAAATTGAGAAAAGTATCAGTTACATACACAGTTTGTAACTATGTTTTTCTGTAAGAGATTAGCTCAAATAATCAGGAGACAATCCTAAAATGGACTTAATTAAAAACAGGAGAAAATATCACCATTGTCCCACTGAAAGTCTTGGCTCTGCTCTTCAATTACTGCTCTTCAATGACCATTGAATGACTTATAGGGCTCTCTTCCTGAAGGAGATTTATTTAGATGCTCACTTTCTTTACTTCACATCCCACCCCTGGCAGCTCAACAGGAATAACTGAAATGGACTTTATAGCACCTAACACCATGACTGAATGGAAGGCCGAAGCCTTCTGCTTGTCCAATGACACTGGACTGGGCCTGTCTCCTGTGATCTATTTCCAAGCCTTCCAGCCCTTCTTAGTGGAGCTCGCGATGCCCTACTCTGTGATCCGTGGAGAAGCCTTCACGCTCAAGGCCACTGTGCTGAACTACCTCCCTACATGCATCCGGGTAGAGATTTATTTTCTCAATTGAGCACAGCAGATTAAAAGAAAGTCTCATTCTTAGAAGTACCCCCCAAAAAAAGTTAAAAGAAAGAAAAAAGTAAACCCATCCTGTTTCTACAAATATGATCAATAGAAGAGGCTATCTTACATATATTCATATCTTATGGAAATGAATATCTCTAAGAATCAATCTACAAAGACGAAATCCCGACATTAACCACAATCCTTTAAGGTTAGGTCATTTGTAGAATAGAAATATTTTTTACACCAGCAAACATCACCATACCCCTTCTCATGTTTTAGAGTATGTAGATCCAGCTCCTGCATTCTTATATGTTTAATTTTCTCTTAATGAATTCATTATATGTAGCTTCATTTAAAATGTAGTTTGTGTACATCTCACCTCTGTCAAAACCATAACTACTTATAGGTTTTTAAATATTGACTGAGCCAGGGAATAGTAATGATTCCAAGTCCCAGAAAGCGCTCACCCAGGCTACATTTCTTCGTTATCTTTCTTCTGACTCTGCCCTTAAAAGATCAAGCAATTCTCCAAGTGCTGAGATGTATCTGTGAGATGCTAATCAATGTACCATAGCACTGCATCTTTGTCTGACTTGTTAATGCCAGGCAACATGAAATCTAACCATCTCCAAGTATGCTTCAGGTTACACTTGGTCTCCTACCTTTAATCTTGTTTCTGGTGTGTTTGCAGGTTGCTGTGCAGCTAGAGGCTTCTCCTTATTTCCTAACTGCACCAGTGGAAAAGGAACAAGCGTCTCACTGCATCTGTGTGAATGAGCATCACACTGTGTTCTGGGTAGTAACCTCAAAGTCATTAGGTGAGCAGCAGAGTCCCACAGGATTGACAGTTACTGCAGAAGCAGAGCTCCTGTCTGCAGACAAAGACCTTTTTTCTTTTACTTTCATTCCAGAATGACAAGCACTGTCAGGTTTCCTGGTGCACGCCTGCAGTTCAGCACTTAGAAGGCTGAGACAGGGTCAACCATGAGCTCAAGGCCAGTCAGGGTCAATCATGAGTTCAAGGCCAGTCTTGCCCAGATAATGGAGCCCTGTCACAAATAAAATAAAACACCAGCCACAGCAGAAAGAAGTCTTTTCATGTAGGACAAGGGTGTAAGAGACCCTCACTGACCTCTAGTGGCTGTTGCTTCCATTTCTACTCCTGTGTTTTTACTAATCGAAAGCAACCCCTTGTATATTCTGAGTTTGGAAGCATGGAGGAAGGGGAAATGTACTCATCCCTACTTGGCATTTTTTTTTCTAGGAAATGTGAATTTTACTGTGAATGCAGAGGCACTCAACTCTCAGGAGCTATGTGGGAATGAAGTACCAGGGGTCCCTGAAAATGGAAAGAAAAACACAGTCATCAAGTCTCTGTTGGTGGAAGTAAGTATGCCTGCCTACGTAAGAGGACACACGGAGTCACCAAAGAGTGAAGGGTTCAGGTTGTCAACTCAACTCTTCAATTTCTGCTTCTAATAAGGTTCATAATAACATAAATATGTAGGTAGTGTGAAAACAATAATACATTTAGGCTTCACAATATTTTCATCTCTATCAATCACCCATCTCTCTATCTCCTACCTATCATACTTTTCCATCTCTTTAATAAGTTTCATTAATCTTCTCTCATTTTCTTTTCTATCAACCAATCTTTTTCATATACTTATAATGAATAAACTTTATTCGTATGGTGTATCAAATCTGTCTGCTCACTGTTAGGGACTCTATGGTCCCTGAATCAACAACACACATACCCTGAAGGTCAATGCATTTCATCCCCCCTTTTCTTTCTTTTACCTGCAGCCTGAAGGTGTAGAGACTGAGGTGACATTCAACAGTCTGCATTGTCCAATGGGTAAGTCTCAACCATTATAGTTAAACTCACTCTGACTAAGACTCCTATAACATTTGAAATTCAAAGATTGTTTTCACATTCTCTATGGGATAAAACCTGAAGTGTCATCAATACACGTGACAAATGAGTCAGAAAGCAGTTCCTAAAGAGGTCAACGTGTGGTGGTGTGACCCTATAGTCCCAGCACTTGGGATGCCAAGGCAGGGAAAGCAAACCAAACAGACAAACAACAAACATTCATTACAATAAGAGAATTCTTTCTAAAAGACAAGAAGATAATTCTTCTTGTGTTCAGACTAATATCTGGTTTCTTGGCACCAATTTTTGAAGAGCCTCTCCTTTTCTCACTGTGTTCATTGAAAATTGTCTATACACTTGTGGGTTCATTTCTAATGTCTCTATACTTTTCCAGGGTTCTATGTATATTTTGATTTAAATATCATGTGATTTTAATTATGTCAGTTTTGTAACATGCTTAGATACAGTGTAAAGCCTGGGGTTCTGTTCTTTTTGCTTGTGATTGCCTTTGCTGTTTTTCTGCTCCCACAACTATTTTAAGGTTGCCTTTTCAATTTTTATAAAAAATTATCATGAAATTTTGAAAGAGTTGTATTAAGTCTATAGATTTAATTGGTTTGGGTCATACAAACTTTTATTTATTTATTTATTTTTGGTTTTTGAGACTGCTTTCTCTGTATTGCTTTGGAGCCTGCCTTGGAACTATCTCTGTAGACCAGGCTGGCCTCGAACTCACAGAGAGCTGCCTGCCTCTGTCTCCCAAGTGTGGGGATTAAAGGCGTGCAACACCAACGCCTGGCCATACAAGCATTTTTACAATATTTTTCTAATTGATGAACATGAGATATTTTTCCATTTATAGGTTTTATTTTTAAATTCAATGCTTCATACTTTCCAGCATCTTTTTTTTTTTTTAATCTCCTGTCTTTAGATCTTGGGATCTATTTTTATTTTATTTGTATGAGTGTTTTGCCTGAATGTGTACCATGTGTATGTGTGATGCTCACAGAGGCAAGAAGAGGATGTTGGTTCTCCTGAGACTGGAGTTAGAGATGCTTCTGAGCCACTGTGTGGGTGCTGGGAATCAAACCAGGTCCTCTGGAAGAGCAGCCACTGCGCTCAACCACTGAGCCATCTCCCCAGCCCCTGTTTCAATTTCTTTTTAGATCGTTCATCGTCAGTATAATAACACTGCTGATTTTTGTGTGTTGATTCTGTGGCCTGAGGTGTTATGTTCATTTACTGCTTGGAATGCCTTTACAGTGGAGGTTTCCTGCGATCATCACAACAGAACGATAAATTTTACTTCTTCCTTTATGGTTTGGGTGATTTTCTTTGTCTTGTTTGATTGCTCTCAGCAATTCTGTTGCTGTAAGTAGAAGTGAAAAAAGTAGAGTGTCTTGTTTCAGATCGTAGAGGAAAGGTTTTCAAGTTTTCTCTGTTGAGTAAGTGCTGCCTTTGTTTGTGTTAAGGTATATTCCTCTATGCCTAATTTGGTGAGGGTTTTTATCAGGAAAGTATTTTTAATTTTATTCAATTTTTTTTTCATGTAATGAAACAGTAGTACTTTCATTCCTCACTTTGTCTGGCCTATGGTAAACCACTCTTGCAGCCAAGGGACCAGTCCCAATTGATCATGGTGTATGATCCCTTAAGTGTGGCATTAGGTTTAGCTTGCTGTTACATTGCTGATAATTGTCACACCTGTGTTCATAAAGATATTTACCTGCAATTTTCTTTTCTTGTAATGCCTTTGCCTGGGAAGGTTAATCTTACAAAAATTATTTGAAATTATTCCTTCTTTAATGTTTTTGGAAGACTTGGAAAGATTAGTGTTATTTCTTTAGATAATTTATTGATTTGTCAGTACAGTCATAAGGTTCTAGACTTCTTTAAAGGCGATTTTAATACGAAGTCAGTGTTCTGATTCATTTTTGATATGTTAAGATTTCCTATTTCTTTTTGATGAAGCCTTATTTGGTTGCAGATCTCCAGAAATGTGCCCATTTCTTCTAAATTACCTGATTTGTTGCTGCATAATTATATTATTTCTGCCAGTGTGTGGTAGCTTGTCTTGTTCCAGCTGCTCAGGAGGAATGTTAGTCACTTACTTGAGATCCTCCTTCCGATTGGGTAATGGCTGATTAATACTATGCAATTTGCTCTTAGAACTGCTTTGTCTGTGGCCCATAGGTTTGGGTATTTTATGTTTCCCTTTTCATTTGTCCCATGGTGTTTTAAATTTAATTGGATATCAATTTCTTCATTGATATACTGATTCTTCAGGTGCTGGTTGCATAATTTCTAGACACTCATGATTTTTCCAAGATTCTTCCTGTTGTTATTTCATGACATACTTACAAAAAGTGATTGTTTAATCTTGTGGCCTAATACATGATCTACCCCGAATAGTGTTTTATAAACTTCACAAGAATGGGTCTGCCCAGAACAGAACCCTAGATCCTTCTCTAGCTGCCTAGACTCCTGTAGGTGATCAGGTTTCCCTTTCTGCTGTTCCGCCAATGTTAGCCCCAGGAATGGTCGTTTTTTTGGGGTTTTTTTTTTTGTTTGTTTGTTTTCTTTTTTATTTTATGTCTTTAGGATTATTTACCCCTCCTGTACTCTGTACTCTGTCCTACCCTCCACACCTGACCCCAGTTTAACCCTTCCTGTTCCATTGTTCTTCTTTACCCTTACAGTGAGGTTTATCTTCCCTCCCTTGAGCATCCCTCTTCATGGCCCCTTAGTAATTTCTTGATGTCTTGGTTATTCCAAATGAACCATACGTTATGAAGATTCAAAGCTGTTATCCACACATGAGAGAAAACATGTGACATTCGTCTTTCTGGATCTTGATGACCTCACTCAGAGTGACTGTTTCCACCTCCATGCATTTTACCTCAGAATTCCACAATTTCATTTTCAATAGTTAATAATGTCCTACTGTGTAAATGTACCGCATTTCATTATCCATTCATCAGCTGATGGGTGTTTAGGCTGTCTCCACTTCCTGTATATTGCAAGTAGAGCAGCAAGGAACATGGATGAGCAAGTGTTTCCAGAGTAGGACTCTAGGGAGTCTTTTAAGTATATATCCAAGACTGCTACAGCGGAATCATATGGTAAGTCTATTTTTAGCTTTTTTGAGGAACTTCCACAGTGATTTCCATAGTGGTTGGACCAATTTGCATTTCTACTGGCAGTGCGAAAGTATTATCTCTTCCCTGCATCCATTTTAGCATTTGTCATTGTTTGTGTTTTTTTATCTTAGCCATTCTAAATGAGGTAGAATGAAATCTCAAAGTAGACTTATTGTTGTACCTGGAGATGAATGTATCTCTCACCCTCATCAGAGAAGCATCTATTTGCAGTAGATGGGGACTAACGCAGGGACCCACAACTGGCCAAAGTGAAGAGAGTAAGACTGAAGAATGATCAGCCCCAAGGGGGACATGTATACTAACCCCCCCAAATCCCACAAAAGTGTAAGTGCCAGAGGTGGCAAATGACTACAAGGAAACAGTGTTATAGCAGAGCAGGGTACAAAATAGGACACCTACATGTGTGAACTCCCAGCATGCACAAAACCTTATGTAAGCCCACAATAGACCAAATCCCAGCTTGGAAAAGGTTTCAGCACATAAGTACACCCCTAGCTGTCAAGCAAATGGCAGTTTTTAGCTGCTGAGAGAGGAACGGACAGTTGTCTCTAAGAGTATAGCCCCTGGGAAGGCAGCTACATTTTAGAGGAAGACCACAGATCAAAAAATATTTGGACAGAACAAATTAGTACTGAAGGGGCAGAGGGGAGACACCAAGAGTTGGGAACACAGATCTGGAAAGAGTTGCAAATGTGTGAATATGATCAAAATATGTTATATGAAACTTTCAAAAAAACAAATTTTTTAAAAACTAGCAAATGTTTGTAATGGGCATACACACACACGTATATGTATGTATATGTATGTACATATATATATATGTATATATTAAATGAAGGGATTTTGAGACAGGAAGATGGGTGCCAGCAAGGAATAAAGAAAAATTTATCCAAGAATATCTGAGAATTATACTCCATTTGGTAATCAAAAGTCTCATATCTTGACCACATAAATATGATTTATAAGCATTGCTCCCCACTCCATAAAGAGGAATGGCAATCTGTTGTCCTCTATGGACTGTTGTACACTCGTCTGTTAGATCTAAGCTAGAGTGCTGCTTAAGTCCAGTGAGTGTTTTATTTGCATTCTCCTTGGATGGCCTATCTACACTTTAAAGTGGGGTATAAGCAAGTATCCTGTTACTGTATTACAGCTAGTATTGCTTCCTTTAATATTTGTTTTGTCTCTAAACTCTGATTGGAGACATATGTATATTTACAAGTGTTATTTTCTCTTCAAGAATGAGTCTCTATATAATGTCTGGTTCTTTTCACATATTCTTAACTAGAATTTATTTAACTCGATAGAAGTACCATTGTCCCCATTCCATGTGTGTCCCGAAAAAGTGATTGTGTTGTAGCACCACATAGTTGGGTCTTGTTTTCATCCTTTTCATTTATCCTCTGTGATCATACTGGAGATGGATCCCTTTACATTCGAGGTGGTTATTGGCAGGCAAGACCATTTCCAAACGTTAACATTTCCTGGTTGCATAGATGTTTCATTTCTCACATCAGTTGTCTTCTTTCGTGGTCTAATGTTTTTCTGCAGTGTTGTTTTTAACTTTGTTTTCATTTTGATTTGTGTTTCTACTAAAGTTCTTTGTTTTAGATGCCATAGGGCTTAAAGCATCTTCCCTAAAGCAATCTGTCTCAAGGCATCTTCCTCTGAATCTGTGTGATCTAGCTGTGACGTTGCCCTCAAGTTTTCTGTGACTTGGGACCATGGTGGGCTCCCTGGAAAGCAACTTTCTTAGCATGCCACGTGGTGTGGGTGGCTGTCTCTGGTTGTCTTTTCTTCCTGTACACGCTGTGGGCTTGGGGAGATCTCTGTCAAGGGTTGTGCTGATCTGGGAAAAGCAGAAGTGGAGCAATTAAATGGCATCACCTTTGCCCTTCTGGTTTGGGCTCTCTCCGGTTGTGACCCCACTCCAGGCTTCTAAGATTGTTTCTGTATAATGAGACTTTCCAAATAGTCTCTAGTCTTCCATCAGTATACATTTCCATAATGTATGCTCAGCATCGTTATCTATCTCCATTGCTTACAAATGTTGTCAAATCTTTTAATTAAAATTATTGTGAAGTTGTCTTGATTCATCACAGGTGAAGTTGAACTTGGCTTTTTGTTTGTTTGTTAAGACTCATTTATAAAATCCCATCATATCATCTAACCACATGTGTTTGAGTTATTTTGTCTTTTTTTTTAACCTGAGTTAACACTGATAATTTGAGGATCACATTGGGTTCTCTTTCAATCTTACCTGTGCCATCTGACTTCTTATGTGGCTCAACATTAACTTTATGAAAAAGAGATGATGAGTACCATAATTCTGTCACTTTCCTCTTCATCTATTCTATGAAGTTTGAAAAGGCAGCATATATCTATTCATCAATCTTTATTACTTTTTTGAGCAAGTCAAAATGTTTTCAATTGCTATTACTTTATTTTAAGCAAGTCAAACTATTTTCGTCCACTTGGGTACTTCTATGTTTGCTTAGAGTATTTTTTCTTGCAAAATTTTTTACATTAACTTTATGAAAAGGATACATAGGAAATAATTATTATACTTTTAATCTTTATTATAGTGATAATTTTATGTTTTATTAGTCAGGTATTACTCATTTTCTTACTCCTATTTTAGAGTCTTCCATTAAAATATACTTTCTTCATATCCAAAAGAAAGAACATGACATTGTTGTAGCATTTAGGCCTTTTTAGGGTTTTTCTTTGCTTATTTATATACCCGAGTCTCTCTTGGATTTTCCCCTCTCATGATTATTGAGAGAGGAGTTGTGAAGGTGAGTGCTAAAATGGGTCATCTTGTCCCATCACTGGTCACCAGGCAGGCTGTGGGGTGACTGCCACAGAGCCTCTGCCCCACACTCAACTGACTCATTGCTTCCTGTGGAAATGCTACTCCACATCGAGGGAGAACATTTGGTTTGGGATGAATTCTGAAAACCTCCAAGTCCCAATAGCCCCTAAGATCAGAACAAAAACTGTTTTATTTTTGAAAAGGAACTTTTCCGAAGTAGCTTATGTGTAAGGCACAGTTCTAGTTTCCCGGTCATTGATGTCTCTATACAACACAATGAAGAACAGCCTTTCCTGTTGTTGACATGCTTCTTGCCCTATAGGTTCTGAGGAGTCTGAACAGACAATCCTGAAGCTGCCACCAGATGTGGTAGAGGACTCTGCCCGAGCCTCTATTAGAGTTTGGGGTGAGTTCATTAGCTAGGTAAATTGAATGTGTGTGTGTGTGTAGAGAGAGAGAGACAGAGAGAGACAGACAGAAGCTATTTGTATTTACATAGCAAAATTGTTTTACTTTATAATATTTAATTTTTTAATTAAGATATGTAATTTCCCCCTTCTTCCTTCCAACCCCTCCCAAGTACACCCTTACACTCTCTCTTAAATTATTTCCTCATTTGTAAAATTGTTGCACACACACACACTCCTAAATATATTAATACAACTACTCAGTTCATACAGTATTATTTTTCCATAATATTTATTCAAAACAAACAACAACAATATGCTAATACATACCTACAATGCCAACACTTGAAAGCCTGAGGCAGTAAGATACAGAGTTTGTGGCCAGCATAGCAAAACCTCGTCTGAAATATATACATACATACATACATACATACATACATACATACATACACACACACATACCTGAAAATGTAACTTTAACTTCCCTTCTTTGAATTGTTTATTGTTTCCAATAGTGCTTCTGTCCCTGAAATGTGCCCTTTGTAAAATTACTCATTTTTAATATGGCTAATTACTCACTTTTAAATATTTCAGATGTAATCTTAAATTTCATTATTTCCCATCTCTCCCATTCTCTAGGAGATATATTGGGTTCTGCCATGCAAAACACACAGGATCTCCTTAAGATGCCCTATGGCAGTGGAGAACAGAATATGGCCTTGTTTGCTCCTAATATCTACATCCTGGATTATCTGAATGAAACACAGCAGCTGACCCCGGAGATCAAGGACAAGGCTATTGACTATCTCAATATGGGTAAGTATTGGGTGAGGGACTGAAAGTTGACAGCAGAGTTTTGGTTGGATTGCCCAATAGGATTGAGTTATTTATCATTACTATCACATATTATCCCACTGTGATGGCTATCATAATAGAAAACATTAGCATGGTTTATTTCATAGAAACTCTGTACTTTCCAAACTCCCAAAAAACATTCCAAACTCAGAACATACTATATATGGCAAAAAAAATAGAGAGAGAGAAATAGAGAAAGAGGGAGAGAGATAAAGAAAGAAAGAAAGTAAGAAAGAAAAAGAAAAGAAAAGAAACAAAAAGTCACAAGAGATGTCAAACATTTTAATAATCTTTCTGGCTTCCATGGGTATTTAACCTGCCATGTTGTTTCACTAACCTCCCATTGCAGGGTACCAAAGGCAGTTAAACTACAAGCACCAGGAAGGCTCCTACAGCACCTTCGGGGATAAACCTGGCGAGAATCGTGCCAGTACCTGGTAAAGAGAAGCCAATTTCTTGAGCTCTTATCCTGGATTAACTCTTTACATATATTCCAATTATGTCAATAGCAGCTCCGTCATATGCCAGTAGATCTTGAGTGGACCATACTACATGAATGCACTGGTATTAGCAAGTTAACAAGCAGAGAATCTGATAGTCAAGCACACGCATGTTAATTGTGCCCCCAAAAGCCATCCTGGCCATATTATACCAACACAATCTAAACCAGCTCCCAACTGAGAGTTTTAAAGGGATATAGTGAGCATAACGCTTGACTTCTAGGTAAGCCATATCAACTTCAGCTTGTATTAGCTTTCTCAGGTCATGCTTACCTTGACAGGGGATGAATTAATTGGGAGGAAAGAATTAAGACTAATGCAAAAATCTTATTTTTCCATTCCTAAGTAAAATAAATAAATAAGTTACTGCATAGAAGAGAGGGACATGAGAGGATTCTGCCATCCGTAGAAAGACACCTTTAAAGAAAAAGATAAGGGCCATCTCATGCTCTTTTCTCTTCAGACCCTATAAATCTTTTGCCTTTTTAAAAGACCTTCCTCTCAGAATTAAGGAAAACAATTGAGTGAGAAATCTACAGATACTTTATGGCTAAGGCAAATTCTAGGTCTAGCACCTTCTCTGGGAGACTAAAGAAGGGGGGGGGCATCTCAGGACACACGGATTCAATTGAAGGGGGTGGTCCATGAAGCATGTTGATGTGAAATGGTCCTGGAATCCTTGTAAAATCAATGTACCATCACTCCCACTTCACTCAGGCTCACAGCCTTCGTACTGAAGAGTTTTGCTCAGGCTCGAAAATATATCTTCATCCAAGAAGCACACATCACCCAAGCCCTTCTCTGGCTCTCCCATCAGCAAAAGGACAATGGCTGTTTCAGGAGCTCTGGGTCCCCGCTCAACAATGCGATAAAGGTGAGTCATTCCAGGACTGGTTTTGATTTATCTATTATGAGATCGGTGAGGTTAGAGAGGAGAGATCACAGGGTAGAAATTACCATCAGGTCCATCAAAGAACAATAAGATCTAGACGTCACCAAGAAAGACAGGATCGAGTTTATATTAACTGTCATGTATTGACTGGGGGATGGATATTAAAAGGTGTTAAGTTCCATGGCACAACAGAAAAAGAATAGCTAACTGATAGAAGTACTCATATCTCTTCCTCTTGGCCATTCACAGGGAGAGGCAGACGATGAAGTCACCTTGTCTGCCTATATCACCATTGCTCTACTGGAGATGTCTCTCCCTGTCACCGTGGGTACCACTTCCTTCCCTGTGAAAAGATGGTTCTGGATGCAACAAACCCCTGGTCTATTGTCTGAGACTTGAGCTTCCTAAGTACTGTCAGCTTTCCTTCTATGCAGTACAAATGTTTCACAGGTCTACTTGTTCCATCAAAGAAGAAAGGTTTACCTTTCCTCGGGGAGGCACTATGCTGTTTCTGTTCCATGAATATCTCCACTCCTAAAAGAATCCTAAAAATATTATTAATGCCAGATTAATGGCTAATGATAGATGATTCTTCTTTACTTTTAAGAAATTCATGCACGTATACAGTAACATACAATCATATCTACCCCTCTAGCCGCGTCCTCATCAACCCATCCTTTCTCAACTTCATGCCTTTTTGAAAAATATAACCCACAAAGTCCAGTTAGTCTGCTCATGTTCATGAGTGTAGGACCATCCACTGAAGCATGGGACTTTGACCAGTGGCTGTATTCTTGAAACATAATGGTTCTCTTGCCCTCCAGAAACTACTAAATACCAGGAAAGCCTCAGTAGTGGGTGGGAGCTGGAGAGCACCTACCCCATCTATACCAGAATTTTGACTGACTTATTACCATGTAGGTCTCTTTTCAGTAGCTCTAGCTACTACTGTATGCTCATAAGTGTGCTAGCCATGCCGTATTCAGAGGTGAGCATTTCACAGCATCCCTCCCTGTCCTTATAGTCTTCCTGCCTCCTGTTATGTGATGCTTCAGAGCCTTGGTTAGGTGCTATTTTTTTTCTATGTATAAGAATGAATTGGAAAACAACTTCTTAACTCTAGTGCCATGCTCTACTTTGTATGCTTACCTGGGAATGCCAGCACCTTTGTTCACATAGCCATTTCCTTTCTACCCCTCCACCCCCTTCTCAGCATACTGTTATCCGCAATGGCCTCTTTTGCCTGGACACAGCCTGGAAGTCAACAAAGAAAGGAGCTCACAGTGCCCATGTCTACACTAAGGCGCTGCTGGCCTATGCATTTGCCCTTGCTGGGAACAAGGCCATGAGGAAAGAGATACTGAAATCACTAGATGCAGAATCTGTAAAAGAAGGTAAGAGCATATCTGAGATCTTTCTGCTGCCAACATTCTGGGCACCAAAAAATGTACTGCAGGACATCCCTACCTGCATCCATGACCTCTGTCCTCTCTGCTACCTGCTGCCTATCATCTAAGATTTTGAAAATGAAATCACACGTGAAAAAATAAGAAGCATCAGCTGTAGTGGTGACAAGCTCAGACTTGGAGATTGGCTCCAAAATGAACTATTCCTGTGAAGCTGGGCAAGTATCTGTAAATGGGGGTAAGGTTTGCCCTGTAGGGTTGTTTCATTAAGTGCATAACAAATGCAAACACTCAGTGGAGTGTGTGGCATGTGCTAAACGGTATAGAAGTACCAGCTGTCATTACTTACTACTAAGGCATATCAGTCCCTAATCTACATCTGATCCTTACTTGGTGACCTCACGAGAAAGTTCTAGTATTTTGTCTCATTACACAAATTGGTCATGTTGACCAACCTTTTATTTTTTTAATTTTCATATAATATTTTTGCATATATCACAGTCATGTTAGAAGTTAAATAGAAAATACAATGCACATAGTCAATGAAATTGACCTCATCTTTCTTCTTTGATGGTGTTATTAAATGTTTTCAGTAAACTGAGAAATATTTCAGATAATGCAAAAGGCATAAGGAACAATTAGAAAATATCTCGGTAACTCATTCCCAGCATAAGAAAAAAGGTATTCCCCATGCACACACACAAGAAAATTCTATGTTTCATTTCCACCTTCAGAGGTTAGCATTATCTTGAACTTATTATTACAACACATACTTGTGTTTTTGTTGCATGTATCCATAAGTAATGTTTTTAATTTTATAGTTTTCATCTTTACATATGCAGTACCACACATGTTGACATGCCACAGCTTATTTCCCTTTTAATTCTTAAGATTATGCAAATAAACCTCCCTACTAACACTTGTAGCTTTAATATATTAATTTTCATTCTTTTTTATTTTTGAGACAAAGTCTTGTTAGGTAGCATATGCTAGCCTCAAACTGACAATCCTCCTGCCTCAGCCTCCCACATCCTGGGGACATGCCACTATGTCTGACTTCTTGGCTTCTTGTTCCACAGTGGACACACAAGTGCCCATCTCTGTGTGCACGTGCCAGCTTCTCAAAATTATACTTCTAGAGTTGTAAAGACTCAGTGTACATCAGACACTTTTTTCTTTGCTGAATGTTGCCAAATTGCTGACTAAGATAAACTGACTTTCCGTGACAGTCCTTGTCAGTTCCATTCCTTACCAGCATGCCAGCTTCAGGAATTTGAAAGATGACAGTATCTTTTTACAGTTTAATGAGTATAAGCTTCTATTACTTCATGTGCTCTGTGATATTCATAGCAGACTGCTTGGGAAAGGTTTTATAAGATATCCAATACATTCTAGTTAAGCTCAAGATGACATCAGAAGCAGAGAATACCCATTTCTCTCAGTCAGTGAGAAAACTTTCTTCTGTTGTACAACTATAGTAACTAACTTAAGTCATAAGTAGTTAGGGGGCCTGTGACTCTAAAAACACACTCCCTGACTTGACTGGATTGAAATGTCAGTTCATATTTATACCAAAGGGAATGTATCTCTCTAAGATTTGGAAGCGTGCATTAGAAGTTCAGTGCTCACTTAAGCTCTGCCCTGGCTACTTTCAAACAATGAAGTATATATTTAGTCACTAATGAATATCTTCTTCTTACTTCTAGACATTTCCATCCACTGGGCAAGACCTCAGAAATCCATGGTGCCAGCGGGCCTTTGGTTCCAGCCTCAGGCCCCCTCTGCTGAGATAGAGATAACTGCTTATGTGCTCCTTGCCTATCTAACCGCCCAGCCTGCTCCATCCAAAGAGGACCTGGCTGTTGCAATGCTCATCGTCAAGTGGCTCACAAAGCAGCAGAATTCCCACGGTGGCTTCGCCTCCACTCAGGTCAGGGATTGGCCAGAACCTTTTACTTCACCTTCAATTTACCAATTATAAACACATAGGAGAATAGAAGAGCAAAGGTGACCTGAAAGATTATTAATATACAAAGATAATAAGAAGAAATTCAAAGACAGCAAAAAAAAAAATATTCTTAGCCTACAGCACCCCACCCCATCTGTATTACCATGGTCTCCCAGTTTCAGTAACAAATCCATGTGCCTACAATAGTACTAGGACACCAGAAGAAGGAAGGGAAAATTACCTATCATTCTTCTTGAAAGCCAAGACTCTCTTTTGAACTGTTAATGGAACCCTAACTCAACAGTCTCTCCTTTCAAATGTGTCCAGACACTTCTTGGTACACAAAAATATGTTTACTGGGAACATAGTAGACTGTCTTTACTCATCCAATCTCTCAAGCTCAACTATATATTCATGCATCTAAACAATTCATCAGCATGTACCCAGCAAAAAACCTCATTTTCAGACAAAGTAGATGTTAGCATACACTGTCTCTAAGAGAAAAGAGAATATGGAGGAATACAACCTTGCCCTTTTCGATCGCATTAAAAATACCATTATTTTTCCCATGAGAACGAAAGAAATTCTTTGATTAAAAATAATTTTCATTTATTTCTTGGAAATACATTACCTAAATATGCCCTCCCAGCTCAGAGTCAGTGGCATTGAGAATACAGAATACAAGGTGGTATTCTGATGAAAGGGGAGAGCCAAGTAAGAACAGCAACACATCAGGAGGATGTTGGTAATAAATGCTCTGCTTCCTTTGAAGAAACTGAGGCATGTTTCTGAGCAGTTATAAAGGCCTTGACTTTTCATCAGCACAGGAAAAGTTTAATTTGAAAAGGAGGTCAGGCCAAGCTCTGACTAGGGAACAGCAGGTAGGATCATAAGTAAATAGCTGATGCCGATAAAGTATTCAATTCCCATTTACATATACTTTCTACATCCTGTATCACACATGTTTATATAGGGAGAGATAGATAGAAATCAATTTGCTGATGGACTTGTAAGGCACACAACCCAAGATGTATATGTGATGTTATGATCCTGTTATCCACCCGAAAGTTATAACAGGTCTTTAAAGTTTAACTAAGTGAGGAAAATACAAAAATAGGAAACCTAAAACACATGTGACTGCTAACAGAGTTTTGGAAAACTGGAGGTTTTGTATCTATATTAGTGTCCCTTTCATTCCATAACAGAATATCTAAGAGTTATTTACAAAGCACAGAGGCTGATTTAGCTTACAGATTTTGATACTGAAAGTCCAGAGAACATGGGAATAAGACTGATACATATGTGGGAAGACAATACCCTGTTTTAAAACAGAGATCTGATAAGGCCAGGTTGCTCTCTCTCTCTCTCTTTTTTTTTTTTTTTTTTTTGTTTGTTTGTTTGTTTGTTTGTTTGGGTTTTGGGGTTTGTTTTTGCTTTTTGGGTTTTTTTTTTTTTTTGGTTTGTTTGCTTGTTGTTTTGTTTTTTGAGACTGGGTTTTTCTGTGTAGCTTTATAGACCAGGCTGGCCTTGAACTCACAGAGATCTGCCTGCCTCTGCAGCCAGCACTTGAGTGCTGGGATCCACCTGGCAAGGTTGCTCTTTTTATAACCACGTACTCACAAGAAGTTGGCGGGATTCCCACCAGAACATACTCTCTCCCCAGAACAATGTAGCCAGTGATTCAAGGTCCTCTATATTAGTTACTACCCTGTTGCTGTGATATAACACCATCATCAAGGTAATTTACAGAAGGAAGGGCTTATTTGGATTATGGTCCCAGACGTATAAGAATCTGTCATGGCAGGGAAGTGTGGCGGCAAGGCACAGACATGGTGGCAGGAACCAGACACTTTTAATGTCAAGCATGGAGTGAGAGCAAAGTGGCAATAACCCAAGACTTTTAACTCTCGAAATCCACCCCAATGGCATACTTCCCTCCAGCGAGGCTGTACTAACTAAAATTCCCCAGACAGTGTCACCAACAGGGGAACAGGCAAGTGTTCAAATGCAAGAGCCTCTGTAGGACATTTTGATCCACCTCCAATAGCGCCCCCATGGGGACTAAGCTTCAGACTTGCCAGCAATAAATCACTTCCAAACGTAGCAACCCCTGAGTGAGCTGTGCCATTCATCTTTCAGGACACTGTGGTGGCTCTCCATGCTTTGTCCAAATATGGAGCAATTACTTTCAAAAGAGCTAAGAAAGCTACACAGGTGACCATCTGTTCTTCAGATTCATTTTCTACAAAATTCCAAGTGAACAATGGCAACCAATTATTACTACAGAAGGTCAAGTTGCCAGCTGTGCCTGGGGCTTACACTGCAAGGGTGACCGGAGAAGGTTGTGTGTACCTCCAGGTGAGACTAAGGCAGAAGTGGGGCGCCCCTGGAATTGCTCTCCCTGTAAAACCATAACCAGCAAGCAAATGGCCAAGTCAGAGGGTGAGAGCTGGGGGACATTGTGAGGAAAGGACAAAAATTGATTCCTGTCTTGACTGTTCCATAGACGACCTTGAAATACAATGTCATCCCGAAAGAGAAGGTTTTCCCGTTTGCTTTAGTGGTCCAGACTCTGCCTGGGACTTGTGATGATCACAAAGCTCACACCAGCTTCCAGATCTCACTGA
The DNA here is from genome assembly GCF_943737965.1 of Phodopus roborovskii. NCBI lineage: Eukaryota > Metazoa > Chordata > Mammalia > Rodentia > Cricetidae > Phodopus > Phodopus roborovskii. The sequence goes on from NW_026126578.1 coordinate 13,558,667, forward strand.
ACATCAGGTAAGACTCATTTTCATAATCCTGGGGGTCGGGGGTGGACAACCCATCTTCTTACCGGAACATCCCACTAAGCAAAACTGTTAGATAGTAAATGTTTTGAAAATAAGGTATTCTCAGCAATGGAGCTTATGCTGTCTGTCCTCTACCTTCAGAAGTTAATTTCCTCAAATAATTACTTACTTCTGGTAATAAATAAATGAACATTATCACCTTTTGTCTATTACTTGAATTCCTCCTATGTAATGAAATTTTATAGTAATCTTGTTCTTCACAGAAGAAAAAAATACTTGGAAGACTTAAATTTAAAAAGCAAGTAGTGATTCTTCCATTGTAATCCCACTGTCAATAAATAAATCTAGTTATATATAGTATAATTGGTTTGGAAAACAGCAAGCATGTCCATAGCAATAGTCAAATGGCCACAGGATTTAACAAGAATATATCCACAAGACACTGTGAGTTGGTAGTCTACTCTAATTAGGGAACTGTGGAGACAAAATATGAATAACAAAAACCAAGTATAAATTAGAGGCCTCGAGGGCATGTCACCTGCCAAGCTTCCTTAAAACAGGTCTGAGTCCACAAACTTGAAGTTCTGATTCAAGATCTGGTCTCTATGGATTTACTAATTTTTAGCCAAATCCTAATGCATAGCAAGTTTTTTCAGGAGCCTGGAAAGTCTTATGTATACTTTGTGGAATGGTGGAGTATTCAATATATAGACAGAAAATCTAAATAATACAGGGAAACCTAAGTCTTCCTTCCCTGGATCTTCAGTTACACCGGAAGCCGTTCTGACTCCAACATGGCAATTGCTGATGTGAAGATGGTGTCTGGCTTTGTCCCCTTGAAGCCAACAGTGAAGATGGTATGTTCACTATATGCCAGAACAGCACATTTCATTTTATATGTTATGCATCTGCAGAGCTAGATAATGTTTATTAAAATACTATTACATTGTCTTAAAGAGTTATGCCTCCTCCAAATGAAGTGTGTTTGTGCTTGTGTGTGTAGGGTTGTTTAGACATCAAGGCTACCAGGGAAACTTGTAAACATATTTAATCTTTTTCCTTTTTATTATTTTAAAATATAGTTACATTTTTCCTCTTTCCCTTTCTTCCCTCCAACCTCTCCCATGTTCCCCCTTTACTGTCTCTCAAATTCATGGCCTCATTTTCTTTGTTATTGTTGAATATATGTGTGTACATATATAAACACAAATGTATAAATACTACTTGCTAAGGCCATTTCATGTTGCTTGTGTGGTATGATTTCATAGTTGACCATGCAGTGGTGAATTACCAGATATGGTGCTCATTCCTGAGAAAGATCCATTGTCCCTTTCAACAGCCATCTAATTGCAAAGATCTTTGAATCTTAAGGAAATAAAGCATATGAATATCAGCCAGTGAAATAAAAAAAGATGACTGATGTCATAAACTTCTGTAATACAGAAGTTAAGTGAAAATGAGATTGTTTTAATTTAGAGTTAAAAAAACAAGAAAAAGGTCTCCTTTATGAATAAATAAAATGTTGCTTAAACTTTGAAAAAGGAGTGATTCCCGTCTTTAGATACACAGCTTTACAAGTATGTTATATACCCTTAACAGTATGCCCTTCATCCAAATTACCTTTCATTTTTGCTTCAGGCATTTCATCTATTTACTGACATTTGTGGTTTCTCCATTTTCTTCAGCTTGAAAACTCTGTGAATGTGAGCCGGACAGACATCAGCAATAACCATGTCTTGATTTACTTGAATAAGGTGAGAGCCCTGACTATCTGGTGCAAAACACATAGAAAATAATCCTCCAGGAACTGTCTGGAAAGTGAGTGTGTTTTAGAGTCATCATCTCAGTGCTAGAGGCATGAGAATTCTAGTATCTCAGTGCTTTCTCTCTCTTGGAGGTATTTCACCTAAGACTATGAGAAGAAATGCCACACTATACTTCTGGGGTATGAATACTTCTAGGACCTGTAAGACATTCTCTGTAACAGTTTTCACTATATCAATCATCTTGAAGACACTGAATAATGTAGAAAATTGGTTATTGTGATCAGTCATTACATCATCATCATCTTTATCAACAGTATAAAAGGAGAAAATGCCACCAATCTCAGCCTGCACTTGGACCACATAATAGTAGAACACCAGTCCACCTGTGGACTATCATGAAAAAATAAGGATCGGGAAAACAGATATGCTGAAGAGATGTTTATTCAGGGAGAAGTAACTTACAACAGAGACAGATGACCACCAGCAGGGTCCAATCCTGAGGATGCCTTGGGATGCCCTCTGTCTCCGAACAGAAAGCAAGAGAGAGCTCCAGGGTCCCCTACCCCAGACCTAGTTCTCCCAAGTCATATCCACACCTGTCCCCACCCCCAATGGGCGTGGTCAGTGCAACAGGTGGGAGCAGGGTGAATATCTCACTACAGTGGACCAATAATTAAAAAGATGGGTGTAGTAGCATGGTTATTCAAACCTCTACTGATAGGAATTGCAGTTCATCTTTTATAGACTTTTTTGGATTTGTATCTGTATTTTTACAAAATGGAAAGGCAAAACTCTACTGAACCTCTGAAATTTAAAAGATGATATAATAGGTAATGAATGGAAAGTTCAGGAATGCACGCACATACACAAATACACACACCATGAACAAAGCCATGTGCTGGCATTGATGAATACAGCGTTTCTCAACCTGTGGGTCACAACCCCTTTGAGGGTTGCATATTAGATATTTGAATTATGATTCATACCAGTAATGAAGTAGCAGCAGAATAACTTTATGGTTGGGGGTCACCACAACAAGAACTGTATTAAAGGGTCGCAGCATCAGGAAGGTTGAAAACCTCTATGTAGTGATGAAGTTACATTAGATATTTAAAGAGTAATTTTTTCCATTTACCCTGAAGGCTTTCTACACCATACACCATGCTGTTATCAGATAAAGCCCCCATCCCCTAAAATCCCAATTAATACTTCTCTGTCTATTCAAAGTAAGAAGAAAGCTCCCAGAAAGTCATTGAGCTTCTTTTGATTTCCAGGTGTCAGGTCAGACCTTAAGCTTGACCTTCACAGTTCAGCAAAATGTTCCAGTAAGAGACCCGAGGCCAGCCATAGTGAAAGTCTATGATTACTACGAGAAAGGTGAGTGTGAGCCACCTGAACAGACATCCAACTCCCAATCACAGAAGGACTTAGCGAAGTGTTGAGTCATCCGTTGGCACTGGCTTCTCATCGCCTAGTGTTGTCTCCATCATGTTGACTACCTGACTTTGCATCTCCCCACTCATATTGGAAACAGCACATTTTAAATGTATCATCCAGTAAAACAAATAGCTGCACAGTTAACTTTCTGTCAGAAAGTCCCATTGTAGGACAATATGAGATTTAAGGACATACAACTGACTGTCGAGAATCTGAAGTAAAAGAAAATGTGTCTCCTTGTACCTGGAAGGGTGCCCAAGGCAGCAGGCAGTGCATCGGGGGAAATGACATGGGTCTTTCTGATGCAGTTGCAGATGTTCATCATGACATCACGTAATGGTGTTTGTGTCCTTTTTCTCTTTCTCTCAGATGAGTTTGCAGTCACTGAGTACAGTGCTCCTTGCAGCAAAGGTAAATAGTTCGCACCCCTTTAAAGCGGCCAGAATTCTTCTGGCTTGTCTCCCAAATTTCCTCCTCAAAAAAAAAAAAAAAAAAAAAAAAAATTCTGCATAAATGACCTTCTTAGGGATTATTTTGCTTATATTGCCTATTATTATAGAAAAACATGTGTGTTGGAGAGGAGCGGATGCCTCTTCAACCCTCAGCTAGTTTGCAGCACTGCTTATTGGGTAATTGTTATGATAAAGCAGGAGGAGAGCCTTGGTGGATCCCATGGGCAAACAAGCCATGTGCAACAGAGACAGTGAAAGAAGACATTAGAGACAAAAAAAAAAAGGCAAAAAGTAAATGGGTTCTATGTCTGGCAGCAGGGATTGTCAGCAGAAACTGACGGAGTAACTCAGGGAGAGAATGGAACGATGGCTAGACCACATGGTCGCTCTCAGTCAAGATGGCGGCTGCCATAAACAAGTTCCCGTCACTGGCAGAAGTTAAAAAGTTTTTAGATATAATTTTGTTGGCTTGTTTCCCATGAGTGAGGCAGAAAGATACGTAAAGCCCATAGGACACCGGAGTCTAAGGGGCACAATATCCAAAAAGACCACCGTAGGTCTGAGAAACAAATGCACCAGTCAGTATGGACGGTGCTAGGGTACAAAAACCGGAAAATCTCATTCATGGGGGAAGAAAAAAGAAAATCAAAAAAACTCTCAGAGCATCCTGAGCAGATGCTGTCTCAAGCCAGCCCACTATGAGCCACTGGCATCTGCATGGAGAACAAACATTGTAGTAGCACAACTAGATGGGAAAGAGGAACCCTCCATTCCGGAAGGGAGGCTCCTGCCCTGAGACGGGCTTAGCCTGGGTCAGGGAGCCAGCAGGATGGTGATGGGTGGCAGGCGGGAAAGAGTTTCAGCATGCCAGGGACAGGAGGGAAACAGACAAGTGAAAAGAGCAGAGGCCACACTTCCAACTGAGGATCACTGATAGAATGTAGAGTGCAAGAAACAGGCACATAGTGTGATATGGGGGCTCAGTTTCCATGCGTGAGGTTGAGAAGATCCAAAGCCTATACTCTCCAATGTCCCAGAGATGATGGGAGGATCAGCTATGAGAGGTGCAGGCTTATTTTGTGGTCCACATAGCAAAAATCAGGAGCCAGGACTCCTGGAGCCCAAGAGAGGCAGTCACTCAGTACTGGGCTTTTCACCAGGCCAAAAAGGCAAGAGGCCACAGTCTCGATACAGTCCCAACTCATGGAAGCATGGGCAGAGGTAGAGAGGAAGGGGCAGACGTAACGGTGGTGGATGGAAGAATCCAGAGTTCCTTTGTTGGAAAAGTGACTGAGTTGAAGGCTACAGGCTACTACAGGGTCCCGGCATATCTCAGACTGCCACGGACAGGAGCAAATGCCAGGAAATCCTGCCGAGTCACATACATCAATGTTATGATAAAGCCCGAGCAGGTTCCATAGCAGGCAAGGGTGACCGAGGCAGAGAGACAAATAAGCCAAGCAGTCAACGCTTAGTGAGAAGTTTTATTAGAAAGGGAAGGGCTAGGCGGTGGTGGCACACACTTCAATCCCAGAACTTGGGAGGCCCAGAGGCAGGCAGAACTCTGTGAGTTGTAGACCAGCCTGGTCTACATGAGCTAGTTCCAGGACAGCCTCTAAAGCCACAGAGCAAACGCCTCAAAACAAAACAAAAACAAACAAAATCAAAAAACAAACAAACAAAAAAAAAGGGAAGGGGGGGAAGAAAGAGAAAACAGGTAAAGAGACACAGAGACACAGAAAGGACAGAAGAGAGAGACAGGAAAAGTCCTGTCTGCCCCAGGAGAACATCTGGAAAGCAGGAGAGCTTAAGTGAGTGGAGGTCTTTCTTTTAAAGGGGTCCTTTGCACCTGGATTGACCATGGTACAGCCTGGTGCATTCTGCCAGGTGTTGGGGGAGGCCAGCATAATGCCTGACTCCTTATAGTAATTATATGTAATGGGTCATTTCTGCATTTCCTCCTGTATTTGTTGAACTGTCTTGGACACTATGCAGGGGCATTGTTTGCTCATGGAAACCCAAGCCCATCTTAATTTTCTTTTCTTTTTACTATTTGCAGATTATGGAAATGACTGAGGACACCATGAATAAAAATGTTTTACTTGGAGCCCTGTTCTTAGGATTTCATAAGAAAAACAGTGTTTTTGTATTTCCAGAGATTTGATAAATAAAACATTTTTCATATCTATTAGTCACCATTCTCTTATTTATTCAGTCTTTTTTTTTTTTTAACATTTCCATGCTTCTAGATCTAGTACTGAATAAAAACTGATAAAAATCAAGAATGAAAGGAATTCAGAATACAAAAAAAAAAAATGATACAGTGATATTGGTCTGGATAGGCTTCATGGGGTGGGGGTGGGGATGAGGCGAAAAGTATTGGCTCATAGCTAGGAGAAAGTAAAGCATGTTTGGTTGTAGGAACACCTTAAGGAAGAGTCTATTTTTATAAGCTACTAGAAGACTCACTTGATCAGACATGATCAAGTGATTTATTGGAAACTAGCCTCACTGCTTGGGGTCCATGTGGTCCGGGAAAGAATGGAGTACTGACAGCCACCATTCATTCATTTACCTTGACTCTCAGACTCCACAGTCAGTGGTTTTGAGACCAAAGCTGTGATCCATGTACGTGTAAGTGTCCTCAGAAGGAGGTCAGACGATATGTGACTGGCCTCCAAGTGGGAGGGGACATGCTAGAGCACCTGCAGCTGCTGGGTCACGAGTCAGGGCAAAAGGATGGAAACAACGTCAAGGGATGTTAGACACAGAAAACAGCTCACAACACCTACTCTCCCGGGCCCCACTCTTTATGCGAGAGTGTGCGCAGGAGATCCCAGAGATTTTTAGGGGAGAGCAGAAGAAAACGAGGACAGAAGAAGGCAGAGGTAAGACTCTGGAGGCCACCCTAGCCTTCATTTGGCATGAAAACAACAGTGTTTACTTCGGCGGGAGATTGGAATAAACTGACACCATGGAAGGACTTTGAAATGTAACCCATCCTTAGCTCTGTTTCCTGGGCAAACACACGCACACACACACACACACACACACACACACACACACACACACACAAAGCAAGCATGTTTTCTGAAAAATTACACTGTAAGTACCTTACAGCTCTAGGCCCTTGCTTTTTGTCTGTGTGGGACTCATTGAAAATGTGTTTTCAGAGAGTGCTTATTGTAAGGAGTATGGTTTTTCCACCCACCGCCTCTGGTCTCGTCCCACCACCGCACTGCCAGCCCCAAATAACACACAGAGACTCTGTATTTGATATTATACTGTTGGCCAGGTGCTAGTTTCTTATAGGCTAGCTCTGTCTTAAGTATTAACCCATTTGTGTTAATCTATGTATGTCCACGTGGTCTTCTTACCCGGAGCCGGCTGCCGCATACTGCTCTCTCCAGACTCTCCATCTTGGCTCTTCCTTACTACTTCCTATTTTTGTCTCCTAGTCCCTCCTATCTTCCTTTCCCATTGGCCAACAGTGCTTTATTCATTAACCAGTATGAGAAACATATACAGAATGACATCTCCCATCAGCTTGTGGCAAATCATTAGCTGTTACACCTAATCCAGAAAGGTTCATTCCTGAACTACCAACTATTTGCTTCGCATCTGGGCAGCCCAGGATTATTTGATAGCCTATACTGCAACAACACAGCAGCATACCTTTCTCTAAGCCAGACTCAGAAAGACAAATGTCATGTAGGGGAGGAGGGCTTTTCTATTCCTTTTTTTATGCCCATGGCGTGTCCTGATAGTCCGTCTTCCATTTAAGCCATTTTTGTTTGACTTACTCCATTGTTCGTATCCAAAATTTCAATTTTGTTATTTCTGCCTCTTAATTGCACTCCTCTTTCTTATACTGTACTGTCTTCCATATTATTTCATTTATCTGTTACTGCACTCAGAAGCTGTAAGGGAGAATGCCCACCTCAGACCTGTCTGTGCCATATGGCTATGACAGAGAGAGAGAGAGAGAGAGAGAGAGAGAGGAGGGAGGGAGGGTGAGTGAGTGACAGAGCCAAAAACTTGTTGCTAGTCTCAAGGAACAAAAGCAGCAGGACAGAAGGAGGCCTGAGACCAAAGGAAGAAAACATCATTAACACTGGGCTCATCCCTGAGTTGATTTGCATATGCACAGGGATTCTGGGGGCACTGATAACATACAGCTCCCTTCTCTGTTTTCAACTACACTGGCTGCAGGAGGCCATTTTGAAGAAGTCACTGCTACTCAACACTGTGCATTCCAGAGTTGAAGGTCCATTTCCCCTCCCTGCACTGCCCATTGTGGGCAGCTAGGGTGCAGAGAAAGAACCCTGCAGGATGCTTCTGGTTCTATCTGCTTACAACTCTCATCCTTACTCCCCTTCCTATCTTTCCAACACATCTCCACCCAACCTCCACTGAATCCAATTAATACTGCCTGCATGCACTCAGGTATGGATCATCTACCTAAGCAGAGGTAAACTACCTCAGGCTTCTACCTAAGCAGTGGTTACATCCCTGAATTAAAAAAAAAAAAAAAAAAAAAAAAAAAAGACTCTTCATCCCCTGTGGCCATCAACTACCCATATTTCCTCATCTAGAGTAGAGCCTCATGAGCCCCTCCCCTACCCATGCTGCAGTCTTGCCTAAGGATCTTTTGAAGTTCTTGAGTATATAACCACAACTACTGTAGGTTTGGGAGTACAGTGGATATATCATGTCCAGAAGACAATATTTCTCAGTACTCCTCCTGCCTTAGCTAGGGTTTCTATTGCTGTGAAGCGATACCATGATCACAGAAATTCTTTAAAAGGAAAATATTTAATTAGGGTTAGCTTACAGTTTCAGAGCTTTAGTCTATTAGCGTCATGGTAAAACATAGCAACGTACAGGCAGACATAGGGCTAGAGAGGGAACTGAGAGTTCTACATCTTCATCTCCAGGCAACAGGAAGTGAACTGTGTGCCACACTGAATGTAGCTTGAGCATAGAAGACCTCAAAGCCCACCCCACAGGGACACACTTCGTGGTGAAGCACTCAAAACAGTCATTTGTTTTCTGCACATTTCCCAGTCATGAGTGTCTTGCAGTAACCATTGATTGCTCAAAAGAGAAAAAGAAGCTTCTTTGCAAAAGTTGACAACAGCAATAATCTATGGGTATAAACATTGATATTAGAAGGTAGTTTGACAATATGTTCAATTTAAAAACAAACAAACAGTAGTAGGTTCCCCTCTAGAGCCCATGATCTTCCCAGCCTCATACTATTGATCAATTTATAGTATCAAACATGAGTTCCATCCCGTGGAGCCATTAGCAACAACAACCCATTTAATTGAAGCAGTAGGTACATCCTATCTGGAAGGTCAAGATTATAGGATGCAGGGTCCACAACTGATTAAGACCACTTGATCACTTTTCCCTGAAGAGGCCTACATACCATCTTCTGGCACTATGAAAGCTAGCCCTGTATCATATTGCTGTTGTATCTGTAGGGTAAAAGAGCCAGCCATAGAACTGCACCATGACCCTGAAAGCAAAGCCAAAATACATACATACATACGTACATACATACATACATACATACATACACTTTGGCCATGAAACCAGAGCCAAAGAAACACACTGTGCCCCTTGTTGTACTTTAAGAAAAACAGCGCTCCAAAGAAAAATGTCATGTGACAGGGTTCACGAAGAGGGGTTTTTAATTAGGGAAAAGGATCATAAAAAGGGAAAAGGGTAGGGGGAGACTGACCTCTGGGGACAGGAGCAGCATGAGAGAGGAAAGAGGAGCAGAGAGAGAGACAGACAGACAGACAGACTGGGGGGGGGGAGAAAAAGAGAAGGATGGAGGTGGGCAGGGCCCTTTTAAAAGAAATCATAGTGAACATGCACAGGTGATGCTCTTAGTGGCTGCAGCTGAGGGCGTGTCCTGTCAGAACCAGTACAGATGCTTGAATACTAACATCCCTGACCAACTCAGCATGGAAACAAACTGATCCCTGAGCATGAAACCAAACAATACCTGAGCACAAAATCCAGCCAATCTCTGAGATTGTTCAAACCCAGGGATTAAAATTTCACCAATTCCGACTCTGAAAATCTTCACTCTGGAGAAATTGTCCCTAAGAAGCCCTATATAAGCCCTGTACCTGTTCAGTTGGCAGCTCCTTTTCCACCCTGGCAGAGGCAGCCACTCTTCTGGATTCCTCCTTCCTAACAAATAAAATAAATGAATGAGTTTCAGGTGAAGACCTCTTTTTTTCACAGGAGTGGATCAGAGAAGGAACTACTTTTGCTAGAGCAGGAGGGAACTGTTACATTTCTGTAGGGTTTCCCCTTCAGCAGAGTGAAGGAGAGAAGCCATGGACATCTCTGCTGGGACACTCTCTTAGCAGACTGGAGTATAGCTGAGCTGTAAAGGCTCTCTCAGAGAGGAGCAGGATTACCACATTCCTTAGGGAAAACCATCCCCCACTGGAACACAGCTATAGGTAGCCTGGATTCCCACAGCCAGGATACCTTTCTTTTCAGAGCCATAACACTTACACAATTGTCAATCAACAAAGTATAGGAAAAGAGGGAAGCAGGATACCCAGAAGTGCTCGCAGGATAGCCCACCAGGATTTGGTGATTATTTCTAAACTCGGAATCACACAGACAGTTCTGATTAAACTCTGTGAGGCACAATAAGGAAAAAGAAATGAAAGCAAGAGGTTTATAGGGAAGGGGGCACTGTTAGAGACTTTGGGGAGGGACTGAGAGAGGGACCAAGATACAGAATATATACACATAAAATTCTGAGCGAACAAAATTTACTAGTAAAAACAAAAACTGTACACAAAAATCAGTCACTATTGAAGTGTCACTCACTATGAACACAACAATCACCACTTAAGCTCTAATCATATTAGATAGTGAAAGAGCAGTGATATGATACGGTGTGAATCAAGATATTAGTTACAGTGTACGTGCTTGAAAAGGAAAAAAGATTAATGATTATTTTTGAACTGATAAAGAGAAAATATAAGAGAGAAAAGTAAATAGAATTGAGAGACACATGGAGTGAGACAGTTTGCATAAAGACAGAAAAAGAGAGAGATAAGAAGTACAATCAAAAGCGTTACAAAGAGTCCCAGGTCCGAGGGAGCATTAACTCCTGGTCTCCATCCCTGCTTCCCACTATGTTCATTCATATCACATGTTTCATTATTTCCCCTTTTAAAATCTCTCATTGGGTTGCAAGATTAAGTTTCCATGTAGCTTTCAAACAGTCTTCATTTTGATTTTTGTCATTTACAACACAGTGGTAGATGTTACAGTTTTGATCTGAAATGCCTCTCAAATTCCATGATGCCATGATTCCACATGTTCAAGGTTTGGCCACCAACCTGTGAAGCAAGCGAGAGGTGCTGGGACTTCTGGGAGGTGGGACTCAAGTGAGGAAGTGACGTAATGAAACCATATCTTTGAACAGGATATTGGAAACTCTCCCTTACCCCTCCCACAGTCCACAAACTTTCTCCCACCCAAAGCCTTCACCATGTTGTGGAATCTCATTGCAAACTCCAAAGCAACAACAGTTTGGAACCTCTAGAAAAAACGTTTGTCCTCGTAAGTTGAGTTTTTCAGGTATTTTGTCACAGAAACTAAAGGCTAACTAAGGTCTTCTTCATCATTTTACACGTAAAACACATGCACACACATCCTGTGCTTTTACTCAGCAAACACCCACGGCACAATCTATTCAAATGAAGCCGAGGTCTGCAAGGCAGCACACTTTTCTCCTCTCTTTCCATCCCGAGCATTAATGCCTCACCAGATAGTCAATACAGTTTGCTTCTAATTATATGAGCAATTCTTTATCTTCTCAGCAATCCTAACATGTTGTCAATTAAGTTTTGATACAGTCTTAGGATCTTGATCGGGTTTGTCTTCTGTGCAGGTTAAAGAATTAAATGGCAGGGGGATATCTGCAGTACAATGGATACCAGTAAAGAAATCTCCAACACCACAGACAGCAGCAGACAGAATCAGCAGTTGAAGAAAGGCATTTATCGGGGGTTAGAAAACACACACAGGAAAAATGTGCCTGAAAAAGATCCCACAGTCCCTAAAGAGTCTTAATCTTCTAACTTAGGATTGGTTGCGGTGAAGAAAAGTAGGAAAAGTTTGATTGGTCCACAACTGTTTTATAACCTGTTCCATTCTTGAACTTGTTGACCCAGTCCATCAGCAGGTGGCCTGCTGATGGGAAACACAGGCCTATAAGGTCTTTGTTTTAAAGTGCATGCTGTCTTGCAGGCAGACATGGGGTTGGGGAAGTAGCTGAGAACTGTTTCATGATCCCTATACACACACACAGATGTACACTGGAATGTTCAAGGATATTGACTATGTGTGTGTGTGTGTGTGTGTGTGTGTGTGTGTGTGTGTTTTCAACATCAGGGTAATACTGGCATTTTAGATTAAGTTTAAAATAATCTTTCCTTGTCTCCTTACTGAAGCAGTATGATAAGGAGTCTAGTGGTTTGAAAGAAAATGGCCCCCAAAAGGGAATGGCAGATTTTGGAAGTGTGGCCATGTTGGAGGAGGTGTATCACTGAAGGATGACCCAGTGTCTCATTCAACTTCCTGTTATCTGCAAGATGTAGCGCTCTCACACCAGCACCACATCTGCCATGCTCCCCATCATGATGATAACGGACTGAACCTCTGAAACTGTAAGTGAGCCACCCCAATTGAATGCTTTCTTTTATAAGAGTTGCTGTGGTCATGGTGTCTCTCCACAGCAATAAAAACACTAAGACAACGAGCATTCCTTTGCTTTGTACTTTATGTCCAGTAGGTAAGGTCCATCATGCATTCTGTTGGTCCAGGCTGTCTTTGTTGGGGAAGATTGAATTACTCTTTCCATCTGGTCCCTATGTTTATCTCTTTACATGTTTTGTAACATTGTGAATTTATCATTCAATCCAGGGTGTAATGGGGGAGGGCAACAGGTGGTATGCAGTATGCATGCTTGACAACCTCTTATATAAATCTTGGTGTCTTTTGTGAATTGAGAAATCTTTATCTTTCAGAGTCATCAGCACTGTGGAGTACAAATTTACTTCATACTACTTAGGGTTCCCATGGATTCTACCTGTCTCTTCTGTGTCTCACATTTCAATAATTTGTGTCTTCTCTCTGGGTAATTTAGATTAAGGGTCAGATTTGTTCACCCTATCAAATTACCAGATCCTTGTTTATTTGATCTTTGTTTCAACCTATATGTGTCTACTTATTTCCAGCTCTGATTTTTCTTAAGATTTGTCATAACCACTTTGGTGTTTGTGTTGGTTTTTAATGTCCGACCACAAGATGCATCACTAGATATCTATGATTTTCACAATATAGAAACTGATACCAATAAACCTGTCTCCCAGGCCTGCTTTTGGTTTTGAGGGCTTTTGTTTGCTTGTTTTTTGTTTTTACTTCTAGCACCTGTGATGTGGAGGACACGGAGAAGGAATTTCTATGCATGGGTCTCTGTGATTCACATTTACCACCAGCATGCAGAGTTCCAGGTGATCCATCTCCACCATTATGCGTCCTATATATTCCTTGAGCCACATGCCAATAAAAACAGTGGTAACTGGAGGAAAAAAATAGCTTAATGATATCCTAAGCTACCTAAACAATGATATCTTCTAATGGAAAAAAAAAGGTGGTGGTTGCATCCTTGGGGGTATAGGGCATCTTCGAAAGATCCTTTCAATCAAGAACCTGAAATGTCCTCTAACCCTCCCTCTTTTTCCTTAAGGAAAAGATTAATTCAACCTGCCCTGCTCACATTCATAGAATAGAAGGACAACAAAGGGCAGGAGGTCCAGCTCACCTGATTTATACATCATGGTGGATATTGGCTTGCCTTGCAGTTCTGCCCCAAAGGGGAGTCTTGTGGATGCATACAACATCAATTCTGAGGAGACAGAAAGTACTGTCTCATTTGGTGACACATCTGATGACTTCTTGTCCTACCTGGAGGACACTATGTCTGATTCTGGCTCAGCCCCAGGGGATGATGGTGTAGAGGCTGAGATTGAGGAGGCTGGCTGAATATCTTGTTCAGTTACACACCCCTAGATGTAATGTGGTTCCTGGAGGATATCAACTGTCATGGGATCCCAGGACCATAGGATGATGCTGAGGTTGGTTACTGATAGCATCAACATTAGAAACATGAATGAAACTGACCTACAGTTCAGTGAGAGAACATGTAATATTATATACTCCCTGGAAGATCCCCAGGGTGGGAACGCTGAATATGAAAATATCAAAGGCATAACCCTTGAGGACTCACCACTTACATCTAGGAAGGACCAGCCCCAGGAGGCACCCATGGCCTCCACCAATAACAAAAGAGACTGGAAGGGGGCGAGGAAGCAGATTAGACACCTGTTTTGTTGCTTCCCCACTCCCAAAGGAAGGAGAGACAGCCTCCAGGTAAGAGACTGCAAGGCACAGAAAATGTAGTCCCACTGGAAACTGAGTTAATGGCAACCAATGCTGACTTGTGAATTTGACCTTTGCTCCCTCAAGGTCCTTCTCCACTGACAGGCTGCCCCATTTATAGGACGTGAACCAAAAGATGTGTGTGACCCTAGAAGGAGCTTTCCCACTGAATCTCGCTTATGTGAGCTCTGGGGAAGCAGGCAGCAGAGGGTGTGACCAGGGGCTGGGGATGGAGGAAGAAGGGAAAAGGATTTGGTGAAAGGGATTACAAAGTGGGAAGGGAGGAATCAGAGAGCTGCAGTGTATCAGGGTAACTCAGTGCTAAACCCTGCCTATGTCAAAGTCACTAATGGTGTTCTTTGCTTGTGTCTCCTTTCTAGGGCTGAGGAACACATTGGGGTTTCTTCCCATAGCAAACTGAACCAAAATTGAAATTTTTCAGCATAAAAACTATTCACACACATCTAACTCATTTGTAATGTGTCACTGAATTTAGACTTCAAGAATTCAAGGTAATACAAAAACCGCAAGTATTTTCTTTTACAGAAACACGGGCTGAAGTTCCCCAAAACAGGGATGTTTTACCTGGAGCAGCTGATAGCATTGGTCAAAGCCCAGACTTAACACTGCCTGCCGTCACTATGGGAAAAGGGCAGCTCACCGTCCTTTACCTTGCTGTTCAGAACAGAAACATGCTGAGAGACGCGGCTCAGCTTCTCATGAAATCTGACGGAGAAGAAACCCCCAGCAACTGGCCCTGAAGTGAGAGACACTTAGAGGCTCGTCTCCACCTGCACTCACCTTATGTGTGAGGTAGCACACACTGCTGCCACTAGGAAAACCCCAGCACAAAGCATTGTGGACTTTGTCAACAGGATGACAGGGATGACAGGTTAATAGGAAAATATTTACGTCTACAGTACTCTGGAATGCAGTATAAAACGCTCAAAAGCAAGTTAGAGGGAAAACTCAACCTGACATTACTGCCCTCCATATATCCGTTAGTGAGACCATCAAGGGGTCCAGGCGTCTTCCGTTCAAACTAGAGGTTTCTAACTTTCCTTTAGAGTGCTTTCGAGAATTCTTCCTTTAAGTCTCAAGTCAAAAAGTTAAAATAAACATGGGGGTAATTGTCATAAAAGACACCCTGTTCTCACATTCCCATACTGACCCACTCCAGAGAAACCACCAGACAAACTAAGAGATGCCATTTGCCCTATGTCTTGTACGGATGGGATTTACGTTCACACTGAATTTCAGTTTCTTGCTGAAAGTGTCAACAGACTATAAATAGAAAAGGGGACCACACTTCAGTTCACAAACAGCAAATTACATTTTTACTTTTCTTTATCTTCAAATTGTGACTCAGAGAATGAGCCTTATAAATTCACTGCTCCCCGGTGTCTAATCAACAAAAAAGTCAATAGCTGAGCAAAAAATGGAGAAAAGTCTTATTAGGCACTGAGAGGCTAAATAAATAAATACCAACATAACTAAAACCCAGTAAACCTTACTTCCAGTTCTTGCCATTTCACTGCACAGCTAGAGCTGTGCACTGCTCCCCGCCAAACACCAACAGGCTGGGTCATACAGTGACAGAAAATCTTCTACAAAGGAGAATGCAAACTACGTGCTCTTGCAGGACACAGGGACACTAATTACACTGCTTATTTACACTGTCTACACTCCAGGCAGACCTAGTGATGAGGTTGTGCTCATGTTGACCTCAGGCAGATCATGTCAACAGTGACACGTGACCACCACATCTCATTTCCTGGGAAATGGTGGTAGCACGAATTAGAAGAGGGTAGGAAAATCAATTATCATTGGTCAGGTTCAAGATCATACAGGGGTGCCAGGGAGACAGGATCGGGGTAGAGGGCAGAAATGTGGAATTTTGCTTGTTACAGCATCCAGGCCACTACGGTCTGTTGATTAACATTGAACATCCATGAATGCCACTTCTAACATCCACTTTCACATTTACAAAATGAGCTTATCACCAGTTGAGTGATTAGGTAAGGCATTCAAGTTCCTTAGCTTAACAAAAGAAGGCAACTGATATTCTAGCAAACCACAGGACACATTTTAGAGGGATGCTCTTCAGAGCTGTCCCAATGTACCCTCTTTAGAAACCCTTACATGGTCAATACAAAGGAAAGACATTTTGAATCCTGTTGATAGTCTACACCATGATCCCCAAAAGCTGTATGGGAAGCAGGCACATCAGAGCACCCAAATCTGGCCAAGGAATGGGGACAACAGTTTGTATGTGCTAATCTTTCTCCAAGATCTCTTGCATGCTAGCAGGGGGAATAGTGGTTTGTTATCTTACATAATCAAAATCAGACAGCTATAAGAGCAGCCCCCAATATTCCTGGAAATTACTTGTCCTTGGACAAGTGAGGCTTTTACAGTACTGCCATGTTTGCTTGACAGTTCTCTTTAGCATAGTAGTTTTAAGCATAATGTTCATCATCACTCCACAATGTTCTATTTTTTCTGGTAGCTTTTATTTGCTTTCAGTGTGTTTCAGAAATGTGTTTCTTGAGTTATATACCTTAGAAATAACCAATATTTTTAAGTTAAACTATATTCCCACTGTTGTTTTTGTTTCATGTAAATATTAGAATCCTCACACATAACTTGGAACACTCAAATGAGTAATAAATCTTAATGCATATTCTGTATACCCCACACACTCAGAATGCCTCTGTTTTTTCATGGTCACTGAGGTCTTGAGTAACTTTCTGAAATGCGGAAAGTTAAGAAGACCAGATGTCCATCTCTACACAGACATGACTGCCATACAGTGGCACCCTTTTGTTTGTTTGCTGAAGTATTTGTGTGTGTGTGTGTGTGTGTGTGTGTGTGTGTGTGTGTGTGTGTGTGTTTGAGAGAGAGACAGAGACAGAGAGACACAGAGAGAGATTCCATTGTATGTGCATATGTGTAAATGAGAGTACATGTAGGTTTGTATGTATATGTATGAATAGGGCTCAAACATACCAACTTGTGCACTCCCGTCACCATCACAGGATCATGTAATGAGCCTTTAGCTCCATTTTCTTTCCTAAGAACCTTTTTGTGGTTTTTAGTGAGATAGCTTAGAGGTAAGCTCCTGCTCTTGCAGGAGACCTGTGTTCAGGTCCAAAAATCTAAACTCTGACCCATAACCCTGTGTAACACCAGTTTCGGAACATCCATTGTCCTCTGCTGATGTCCATGGGTTCCTGAATGCATTTGGTGCCTGTGAGTACACACACTAAGATACCCATACATATACATAAAATTTGAAATATTAACAAAACTTTTTGAGAAAAGTACTCTTGGTGATGTGGGCCTTTCCTCTTATTGGTGTTGGCATGAAAAGTGGACATGGCCATGCCTGGTGTGGTTGCCTGTGTGTATGCACTATGCAGGTATACTCACACACTTGTGTACCACCCCTCCACACAGACTATATAGCTCAGGATGACCTCCAGTTCTGGTGAGGCATCTAGATGGGTTTGCTGTGCTGTGGGGGTTCATGTTATGACAATATTATCTCAGTGTTTAGCTACCTGTGTCATCTCAATCATGTTTCCTTAGTGTTAATGATTATAATTTTAAATCCCCCCCTCTCTCATGTGTGTCTGTGTCTTGTGTGAGTGCATGCCTGCGTGCGTGCGTGCATGCGTGTGTGTCTTGTTTTCAAGCTGTCCTCTTTCCTCTGCTGTCTCTGGTTTGGTCTCATCAATAAAATGATCATTTAATCAGTAATTTTCTAATCTGCACTGTCTCCATTTCCAGCTATGCATACTACCCCACCATTAAGATCATTTATGAGTAAGATCCTTATCCATGTAGTTTTAGCAGGGAGTAAATTATTAGGGAGTTTTTATCTCCATGCTGCCTTTGCTAGTCAGTTTCCCTTTGCACTTTTTAAGCCTATTCTTCAAACTTTGTACCCAGTCTTCCCCTCCTTCAGTTATTCTAGGCAACCCACAGCCCACACAAACCTTATTCCTTTAACTTAGATTATTTCTAAGGTATACCATGAATGCTTCAATATGATGACACCTGAAGTGGTCCCTCCATCAGATTGTCCATCAGCACACTCCTTGAGCCCCCCCTTACAATGCAGGCAGCTGTTTGCTTCCTGGGAAGTGATTAGAACTGGGTCTGTGTTCAGGGCCTGTGGTGCAGATGCAAGAAGCATGGCTCATATCAGAGGCTGGACTCCCAATGGACAGTCCTCCTGATGTACAGTCCCAAATCTATCATCTCTTCATTGGTTTCTTTATGTTGACTGAGCACCTCACACAGATATCATGGTGTGTGCCCAGTGATGGTCTCATTGTATATTTTATAAAGATCCTGGAATCCAAACTCAGGTCCTCATGTATGTAGCAGATGCTCTTATATGGTTAACCACCTCTCCAGTCCCAGGATTATTTGTTAAGACTGTCTTAGTTAGGGTTTCTATTGCTGTGAAGAGACACCATGACCATGACAACTCTTATAAAGAAAACATTTCATGGTGGCTTACAGCCACCATTATCATCATAGCGGGACACAGCAGTGTATAGGCACACATGGTGCTGGAGCTGAGAGTCCTACATCTTGATCCGCAGACAACAGGAAGTGAACTGATACACTGGACAGCATCTTGAGCATATATGTGACCTCAAAGCCCGCCTCCACAATGACACACTTCCTCCAAGACCATACCTCTCCAACAAAGCCACTCCTCCTATCAAATTTCACCAATTTAGGATTGAAATCCATAGTGCTTTACTATTTTCTTTCCTTTTAAAACTTTTCTTGAAGAGAATCCTGTTACATTGCCCGGCTGTCCTTAAATTCATGATCCTTCTGACTCAGCCTCCTGAGCGTTGGGACTGCAGTTGTGCTGTGTGGCACTACCATGTAGCTATCTCCTCCACACTGCAGCCTTTCCTCCTGGAAGGAGGACTGAGGTGGGAGGATCAAGGAGGGCATTGAAACTGACTGGGCTTAGGAAGTTCACAAAGTTATCAGTCAGTAAACAACAGCTTTGGGGAGAGGGGAACTCTTCAGGGAAGCTGCCTGCTGTGTGTGCCTAGACCTCCTGATGTCACAGAGTTCATGCCCCTGTTGGTGACCCCTGAGCTGAGCTCCTGTAATCCACCCCCAATAACCTCATTGGCTCATAAGCTAGACTTGGATGGCCCTGACTCTCTTGTCTGGCAACAGTGCCTTATTCGGGGTAAATAAATGCAGGTTCACTTCTTCCAGGAAGTCAAACTGCATGCATCCAGCCAAACTGCTTTTCCGAACTCCTTAAACTGCAAATCTGGACAGCAATGTAATCCAACAACAGAAGTGACAGCTCCCAGGGACATCAGCTTTGTGCCAGTTTAGCTTCCATTTAGCTTCCGCCTGTGGTTGAGTGATTTGGATGGAGGAGGTAGAAGCAGACAGAGTGAACCAGGAAGGGAGGGAAAGACTGTCCTCTGTTTCCTCTGTCCCAAGGTGATACGGCTCCATCCTGACAAGAATGTCCCAGAAGGCTGATTTATTGAGTGAGGGGAGGCCAGACTGAGGCAGAAACCTTTTCTGACCTCAGGATGGTACCTAAGCAGAGTCCATCTAGAAGCCTCACTAGAAGCAGAGACCTGACTGAGCTCCATAGATCTAGGTCAGCTTGGGCTACGGAGTGAGACATTGTGTTAGGGAAAAAAAAAATTAAACAACATGACATACCCCAACAGTCCTGTAGTAACTGGATGACCCAAGGCATCCAAACTGGACCACATGCTACCCCAAGAGCCAGGGCTCCTATTCACTGATTCTGTGTCCCTACAAATTTATAGACTGTGCTTCCTTCCCAGTAGCATCTACAAGAGGCTGTTTAGCCATGCCCACAGTGCCTGGGCCTGCCCACATTAACCATCAAGACCACTCCCAAAGGTCTTGATGCCTTAAGCACAGGCTATTCTGATCTGGGCATTCCTTCACCTGGGACTCTATCTCCCCAGGTGACTCCTGACTGCATCAAATAAAAACTAACACATAGAGCTCAACAGTATGTTCTACAAAACCGTAGGGCATGCTGGGTTACTGATTAGGGCTGCGACCCTGGGGAGGCATAGTCTGAGTTGAGAGTCTCTGCTCGCCTTTTGACAGCCAGTTAGCACACATGGCTCTTTTGTGTGTGTTTCAGGGTTTTGTTTTCTGTTTTGGTTTGTCTTTCTGACACTTTGTAGCCCAAGCTGAACATATTAGTATGTAGCTCTGGCTGGTCTCCAACTCACAACAATCCTCCTGCCTCAGCCTCCTCTCTGCTGGCATGAGTCTTGTTTGAAAACACCTGATTGAATACATATGGCTGGATTAGTCCCTTAGTGCCCTGGCCACAGCCTTGAGGCTGATAGCTAGGTGAATCTTCTCTGACACACTTTTCTATGGTTAAAGGTGCTTGCTGCCATAGCTGAAAACCTTAGTTTGATCATTGGAAACTCATGATAGAATCAGAGAAATGATTCCCACAGTTGTCTTCTGTTTTCCACATGCACTTGTGCGAATACACACACACACACACACACACACACACACACACGTAAATATTACAAACTTTAAACATGTTTACATGGTGATGAATCTCTGAGGCAGACAAGATTTGCCCTGCAACTCAACATGGAATCAGTTCTTGTAGACAGTCCCACGTGTCAAGTGTTTTCTTGCCCATCACAAAAGTTTACACACGGCCATTAAATTAAGCTTGCCTGTTTGCTGATGGCAAGTTTGCTATGCTTATCAGTATTTTCAATGAGGTATTTGCTCATCAATTTTCTGCTTGTCAAATAGCTGTTCTTCACTCCCTTGACTTCTTTCAACTGCTGGAAACCATGCATCTTGAGGCGATTCTGTCATTATTTTTCTGTTCTCATAAAGTACGGTAATAAAGACACTGTTGAGAAGAAAATGTTGGTGTTTTCGGCTCCAGAGCAAAAGAAGTTCATCAGAGTGGAGCAGAGATGATGGAATAGCAGCTAAGAGTTCAGAACCCAGAGCAGAAAGGGTGTGGCATGGGTGTGGCAGGATGCTAAATTCCCAAAGCCTGCCTCCAGTAACACTCTTCCTCCAACAAGGCCACATCTACCCAACCTCTTCTAACAGTACCACCAACTGAGGACTGAACATTCTCATTCAAACCACACAGGCCTTACCCCGGAAGACCTTTAATTCACAATGTTCCCTGACATTTTCAGCTGACCCTGAGCACCTCACTGGGTGGAACACTTTCAACTTCCAGGGATAAGCACCAGCACCATCAGTCCCTAAGGGTGTTGCTCTACAGATGGCCTTGCTTATGTGTCTACCCAGGATACATTCATCCTCCATTCTCAAGATGATGTCAAAACCTGCTGGCAAAATGGAGTCTTTCAGGGCAAGAAAACCAAACAAAATAATCCTAAAAATTATTTTATACAAAATGGATTAAGTGTAGAGCAGGACATAGGCTGACTCTGACAGGGTGATACCATCTCATGGGCAAAGGACACTTTGAAGCAAACAAAGAAATAATGCAAGAGCTTTAGACTTTGGCCTTTTTCTGGGGGTTGAGGAGATACAGACAGCTTATCTGGAGACTCTAGTTACTATTCTACTAATCCATTTTTGAAAATACCCAGGAGGACACAAGGAACAAATGGAGGCAGTATGTCTAAAGCTGTGCTCTCTGCATCCAGCCTGGGCCCTATTATGAAATGCAAATGAAGCCCAAACTTCCTTGTATCTCCATCGGATTTGCAAATGACTCATATCACCAGAAGAATCTGTGAAAACTGAACCGTATTTTATGTCTCTGTGGTTTGGGTCCCTATGATATATGTGCTGCAACATTTTAACACAGAAAAGCTGCTCTTGGTCCCAGAAATACATTTTGTTCTCAAGGAGGCAATCAAATGTTTGTGGCATGCTACTGTATCCCTCTGTTTCTTTGATTCATTCATTCACTTGTGACTGACAGTCAACACCTTGATTTACTTCATCTTGTATGACCATATTGCCACCCTGTTTTACATGCATCCATTTTGATTGGCTGCCTATCATGCTTAGATCTCAAACATTTAACTAGGTGACACCTATGTTTTTGTATGAATACTTGAGAATAAATTGTAGGAAAACATTTCTGGGAACTGAGAAGACTCAAGTTGACATTCACTTCGTCTCTTAACTTTCTTGTCTACACACAGGCTGTGTCTTGTTTGAGGATCCCAAGGCAGTGCTCATCTGCTTCGAGAGTCTGAAGGCTTCATTATATGCTCTTTCCCCTGGATACCCCAGTGAGAGCCTTAGAAAATAAAGAGCCGAGGAACCAGGGTGTCCAGCTATGTAGTGGACATGGCTTCAAGTTCTAGACTTGACATCCGCTCTTATGTGTGAAGATAAGAGAAATGATGGCTCTTCCCGAATACAGAAACTCTCTGCACATGTTTCCAAGAAATGTTGAATTTTAGACTTTTGCTTATCTGCTAGCAAGCCATGTGTTTACCAGGCCAGAGTCCAGCCTGCCCTGAACCCAGACTGTCATTTTGGCCCCACATTGAACCTAACAGTGATATAGTGCTAGCTAGCAAGCCTGATGACCCAAATTCAATATCTGGGACCCACAAGAAGGGAGAGAACTCACTCCTTCAAGTTGTCCTCTGACCTCCACATATATGCCATGGTGTGACTCCACAAATAAATGTAAAAAAAAACAAAACCAAAAGGGAAGAAGACCACATTTGGTCAAAGCTGCACATTCTACATTAGATAGTGCTTGGCATGCCACCATGGCTCTGCTGAACGGTAGAATTTCCTTCCTAGTTTGTTTCTCACTAGGAAATGCCTCAAGGATTGCTCCCTAATGGGAAGCAGAAGCCACATCTCAGGAGCCACATCATTAAACACAAATCTAAGTGGTACTGTGAAGGGAACTTGCAAAGTAAATTTACAGATCATCTCCCTAAAGACTAGCCCAGAAAGAGATGGTCTGGGTGAGCCTGTCTCCGTCAGATAGAAAGCCTATTCATTAAAGTTTGGATTTCTCTGACTCAAAATAGCAATGAAGCCTGAAGCTGCCCTCTTCTGCATCCTCCTTGCATTTTTATCTGTGGCCATGTCCAGCTGGTGCCTGTTGGTGACAATCCCTCCCTGAACTTAATTGCCGCTTCGTTCGACCCTGTGGGTGTAGAAATTAATACCTGTAACATGTGTGCTAACACAACACATTCCTTTTGATCTTACCTCATGAGAGTCCACACATGCATATATCGCACACATTGCTTCTTCATGTTGGGCAGGCAGGCATGCATTCATCCTGTTTCCCGATGGTGGCTGTCATGTAACCAGCTGCTTCTAGCTCCTGCCGCCTTGACTTCTCCACCATGATGGACTACACCCTTTAACTTTGAGCCAGAAAAAGCCAATTTTCCCCTAAGTTGCTCTTGTCTGGGTTTTGTTTTGTTTTGTTTTAATCAGCAATAGAACTTGCATTATGTGATTGGCAGGTCCATGACAAGTTCCAGGGTCCTTTATGTCATTGCATATTGGAGACTCTTAGAGCCTAGAAACATCAACAGTTATGGGCCTTAAAACTCCAAGAATTTGTCTCTAGTCAAAACGTCAAACACGGGGAATCTTGATGATATGGACTAATTTCTCTGGATTGCAGCATGGCTCTGGAAGGGGATTGCTAGCAGTTTTGCCATCACAGATCAATACATTTGACACTGTCTGCTTTTAGAACCTGGACTCGCCATATAGAAGTTTTTTATTTGGCTTGACTGAGGTGAAAAGACTCACGCTAATGTGCTGTGGCACCAATCCATGGGCTGGAATCAAGTAATTCCAGTAATAAAGAGAAAGCCAGCTGAACGCCAGCCTCCATTAACTCTCTGCCTACTCTGGCTACAGATACAATGTGATAAGTTACCCTGCGCTCCTGCCACTAGGCCTCCCCCTCCATGAAAAACTGAAAACTCTCAGATGCAGACTTGAAGAGTTCACTAAAATAGATTGTGGGGGCAGTTAGAAGTTTAGTAAAAGAGTTATTGATACCATGGACAGACAGACAGATAGCAAACAGCACAGGAGAGGCTCTGAGGAAAATTAAAGTTCAACGCCAGAGACAAAGAGCATGGTGAGAGGTCTGAAGAAAGGGATCCAAGCTTCCATGGCAGAGCCTGGCTCCCTTCTTATCTTTGATTCCGAGACAGGATTCGGGGAAGGGTTGGGGAGAAGGCAGTGCAGTCAGCAACACCTTCTTTGTTGTAAACCTCACATCCCAGGTAAAAACCATGGCTCTTGGATATCTATTGGCTAGAGACTCATAAACAGCCTGGTGATACCTGTGGCACTCACGGTGAGTCAAAATGAATCCTACTTATGTTGCTTTTGTTGGGTATTGTGTCACATCATGGGAAAAGTGATTGAAATATAGTATCCGTAGGCGGCTATAGCAAGGTGGGGACTTCACACTTGTGGGTGTTAGATGTACAGCAGCATCCTTAGCTTCAGGAGGGCAGAGGATGCTATCTGATTCTGAGATACCCTCTTTGACTGGGTTTTTTTTTTCCAGCAGTAGGATGATGTGGGATAATGCTCCTGTACACTGTAAGGATTTGTCACTCATATTGGTTTAATAAAATGCTGATTGGACAGTACCTAGGCAGGAAGTATCGGTGGGGCTACCAGACTGGGAGAATTCTGGGAAGAGGAAGGCAGAGGGTGAGTCCCCAGCCAGACACAGGGGAAGCAGGATGAGAATGCCTCACTGAGAAAAGCTACCAAGCTACATGGCTAAACATAGGTAAGAATGATGGGTTAATCTAAGTTGTAAGAGTTTATTAGGAAGAAGCCTGAGCAATAGGGCTATAGAACTGGGCAGGCAAAAACTTCCTTCTACAGTAAGATGTTAGCTCAGACAGCAAGGTTGAAAGTCAAAGGTTAGTGTCTTAATCACTGTTTTATTACTGTGAAGAAACACAATGACCAAGGCAACTTTTATCAATGAAAGCATTTCATTAGGAGCTCTCTCACAGTTTCAGAGGCTTAGTCCCTTGTCATTGTGGTGAGAAGCATGACAGCACACAGCCAGGTGCTGGAGCAATAGGTGATTGCTACATCCTGATACGCAGGGAAAGAGAGAGAGATGCACAGAGAGACAGAGAAGTGGACCTGGTATGCGGTTTTGAAACCTCAAAGCCCACCCTAGTAACAGACTTTCTCCAATAAAGCCACACCTCCTAATTCTTTTTATTCTTTCAAATAGTGCCTGGTGACTAATCATTCAATATATGGGAATATAGGGGCCATTCTTATTAAACCACCACATTCCACTCCTTGGCCTGCATAGACTTGTAGCCATATCATAATGCAAAAATGTATTCAGTGCAATTTTAAAAGTCCCCATAATCTATCACTGTCTCAATACCATTTAGATGTCCAAAGTCTTCTGAGAGCAAAGGCAATCTCATGACTGTTATCCTCAGAAAATCAAAATCAAAAAGCAGATCACATACTTGCAACACACAATGGCACAGAATATACATTACCATTCCAAAAGGGAGGAAAGGAGCATAATGAGGAAATACTCAACCAAAGCAAAACCTAAAACTGAATTCTGCATCTCAATGTCTAATGTCAAAATGCTCTTCAGGTCTCCACCTACTTTCGGCTTTCTTGACTACAACCACTTCTCTCTCTTGGGCTGGTTCCACATCAGGTATGCAACTCCCCTTGCTGGCTATTCCAAGGCTCTGA
Organism: Phodopus roborovskii; assembly: GCF_943737965.1. Classification (NCBI taxonomy): domain Eukaryota; kingdom Metazoa; phylum Chordata; class Mammalia; order Rodentia; family Cricetidae; genus Phodopus; species Phodopus roborovskii. The sequence continues at coordinate 13,584,606 of NW_026126578.1, forward strand.
AATCTCCAACATCCTGGTTTGTGATGGCTAAGGAAAACTGCTTTTGCACTAGGAACACATTTTAAACTCCTGAAAAAAGAAAACTCCATTTTGTGCTAGGTACCCATTCCAAATTTCTAAAATATGAGCTTCCAGCAACTCTGACTCTTTGCCCTCTCTCCGATCTTATAAAACTGCTATGAGATCATCAATTGTGCTGGTTTTTAAAAACCCGTTTGGATGTGTACCATGGAGTGATTCAGGTCTTTTATCCATGTATACATGGGGATAGAGACAGCTTTTTAAAATTGAGGGGAGTGAAAGCAGTTTCTCACTCAGCTTCACACAACTGAGATAGTTGTGGTATCCATCTTTAAAACCCTTTCCTCTAGTCAGATCTGCATAACACTCCTTAGATTTGGATTTAAGACTGTTGGCAGTTTACTACTAGCAGTAAATAATAAATTCGTGTAATGATAATTTGAATCAAGTCTGTGGTCTTTTCTCTGTGTATTTTAACTCTGTAACAAGTGTCTCCAAAGTAATCCAGGCTTCACCTTCACAGCTTCACACAATGGGACACCCCGGACACATGTCTGGCCTTAGTGGCTCTCCTTAGCCATGGAGGAAGATTCGACAACCCTTCTTGTATTCTTGATTCTAAAGATCAAGTCATGTGACTGATACTGCCAAATTCTGCTGCTTGGTGGGGCTGGAACATGAGTTCCTTCTTTCAGTTATGTTTGGATCAGCTTTCTGTTGTTGATAGATTCTTTCACTGCTTATGGTTTTCTTTAATTCCTTTTCACAAGTTGGAAGCTTAACTCCATTTAGTATTTAAATTTTTTTATCTCCTTGAGCACTGGACTTTGTTCCATTACATTTCCTGATACTCCTTTTCTCCTCAAAGTGTACATTTTGTGCTTCTCTTCGTCCAGCTTTCTCCTTTTCATGATAGGTCTGCATAAGAGTGGTTACTAAGAACCACATGACAATGTCAATACTAGGCTGTCTTGAAATATCCTCTACCAACACCATTAATCCATTAATTCAAAACTCTTCCATTTAGCCTCAGGCAGATTTCTGAGATGAGGAGGGGAGCAAAAAGCAGCCTTATTTGTTTCTAAAATATCACAAGAATATCCTCTAGGCCACTTATTAATATTCTTCCCCTCTGAAACTTCTTGAGCCAGGCTGCCACAATTTACATTGCCCTCAACACCACTGTCCATGTTCCCACTTGGATAGCCCAGTAAATTTCACTTAAAGTGTTCAACCACTTCTCTAGTCCAAAGTCTCAATGTTCACATTATGCCAGGCTCATCACAGCAATATCTCAATCTCTAGTGCCACAATTTGTTTTTTTTTTTTTTTTTTTTTTTTTCTTACAGTTTCAGAGGTTTAGTTCATCATGGCAGGGAACATGGCCACATGCATGAAGCATGGTGTTAGAGAAGTATCTGAGAACTACATCCTGATCCATAGGCAGAAAGAGAGAGAGAGAGAGAGAGAGAGAGAGAGAGAGAGAGAGAGAGAGAGAGAGAGATATTCTGGCAGCATGAGCTTTTAAAAACCCAAACCCACCACCGTGTCACATTTTCCCCAACAAGGTCACACTTCCTAATCTTTTCAAACAGTTCTGCTTCCTTGTGACTAAGCACTCCAATATATGAGCCTAGGGCCCATTCTTATTCAACCACCATAGTAAAGAAAATGCCAGTCGTCTTGAGGGTTTGCCACCTTTATTATCTAGGCATAACCCATCTCCCTATCTGTCTGCCTACCAGGGAGTCTGCATAACTCCTAGTCTCTCAGTTTGGAACACCATCACAGGATATCTAGGTAACTAGACCAGCATCAAGTGGGATATCTAGGCTTTTAGTAATCATCTCAAACAACCACACTAGCTATCATGCTAAACAGAAAAGATCTTATATCTTTTCATTATTTAAATAATTTTAGTTTATACTCCAAGTCCCTTCCATAGGCCCTCTTATAGCTAAGCTTAGCTTTATTGCAGCATTATTATTCTAGTGAAATTCTTCCACTTCAGATGTGCCAATGCTTTTCTGGTCTCCAGGACTTTTCATATGTCTTTTTAGAGAAATCTGAACCCCACTTTTTCCTCTAACTTGAAAAGCTCAAGTAACTCATTGTAGCATGTCTGTTCTCTAACAAAAAGTCATCTGTGAGTTCTGAGCCTGTCACAGACATGCTCTGCCATCTGATGACACCCTGTACTATTAGCATGTTAGTAGTTTTATATGTATTGTTTTCAGGATCATCTTACAGGAACTTAAAGCCATCCATTGTCATGCCCAAACATAAAGAGCAGAGCGTGAGTGTAATTATTGTTTCAGTGGGATTTGGGGGAAAAGGACCAGTTCAGGACTTGATAAGGCTTCGTATTGATAATTAATTGGGGCTCAGATATCAATCTGAAGTTTTATTTCTCTTTCAATTTTTACATGCTCACCCTACATCCCCTTTTAGCATGTTATCACCTTAACATTCAAAGCCATCACCTTAGTTGCACAGATTATATTTGGCTTCTTTGGGAGATCATAGAGTTAAGATTTCTCAACTGTACCTCTAGATGAGGTTTGTAAACTTCTAACAAAGAAGCGTTAGGCACAGTGACTTGTAGTAGGTGAGTTTGCGAGCTTTCCCAGTATCCACAGTCCCCTCTTTATACATAAGAGCCATCAAGGCAGACACTTGAATGACCAGAAACAGGAGAACTGAAAAACTCTAACCTGAACTACTCTAGTGACTCTCGAATGAGGAAAGAGAAACTGAGGTGTCACATCCCAAGCAGTGCTGCTAGATTCCAGGTGACTAGAAGCAGTGAGGTAGCAAATGTCACACAATCATAGCACAGTCACCTGCTGCAAAGATTCACTGGTCAGTAGTATTCAGACTAAGAAGGTCTGCTCTGATTCAAACTGAGCAGATTCTATGGCCTTGGCCTTCTACCAATACCAACCACAACTACTCTGGCACCTTTCCTGAGACTGTTGTAATTTATTTGAGTTGTGCTGAGGCTGCCACTGAATACAGTGACACCAACCCAAAAAAAAAAAAAAAAAAAAAAAAACCCTCTTGCAAAACTCTTCTTGTATGTTTGGACATAGGGTGAAGCTTCCTGATTACACAGAGCACTCATAAATAAACCGCTGTGTGTCGGTATTGGAAACAGTATTAGGGAAGAGGACACCATAGGCCTCATCCTCTTGTCCTCTCTTCCTACACCATGTGGAAGGGCAGACAGGCTCTGCAATGTCTTATTTCACTTCTTGCCTTCCTGCCGTCTGCTTCTTCACTCAATGAACAACCGTGAGTACTACCAAGGCTCTTCCGTAGTGTTCCTCTTCCAATCCAAAACCACCAATTTCCTTCCATAGTCCCTTCTCTCACAAGCCTCTCTATATCCTTTTTTGCTGTTTAATTAACAAATAATAATTGTATGTATGAGTTCCATGATTCTATGTAACATTTTTTTCCAATTCTAAGGCAATCAGTGTTACTACACTGAGCTTTAATATGATTTAGAATAGCATTTCTCTTATGACTATACTGGTAATATCTAATATCCCAGTGGTCAGAGACATTCTTACCTGTTGAAATCATTTAATCACTTTGAAGATAAGTATTTACATTGTTGGTATTCTTGGTTGGAAATGTGTAGCCTACACATTGGGACAGGTAAGACTTCAGGCCCACCAGAACTCTATGGATGTTTATGTCCTAAAGCAACACTCTTGTTAGGATCAAAGACCTTGTATTTAACTATGAGTAGAACTCGTTATTTGGTGCCCAAATAATCACATTATCAGAATTATATTGAGTGACTTTTCTCATCATTTTTTGATCAGAAAAATATATTTAAAGTGGTAAAAATAAAAGCAACCTGTTGATTTTTTTTCTTTTTTTCTTTTTCTTTTTTGCATTGTGTAATGTAGTAGTGACAGGATAGATTTTGGGCTAATTTGGGTAGAAAAACTCGAGTGCCAGAAAAAAGTAGACAATGATTCCTACAGTCTTTGGCACTTGCTCAAGTGTAACATGTTTGAATCGTGCATCTCTGAATTGCACAGTCACATTATAAATCTTAGGTTTAAGAGTACCTGAAAATAAAAAACAGAGTACTGAGTTATTTTTCAAGAATTAAAAATGGCAATTAAGAACAATCTTGGTAAGTTTTTATTAAAATGATAACTATTCCTCCCATGTTTTCATTTTTAAAATTTTTTTAAACCTTCTAGAACTAGAATGCTAAATGCTTAAGCAAAGGGAGTACAGGCCATTTAAACCTGCCATGACAGATATCATCACTGAAGCTGAGTTATTATAAAAACTGGTAATTGTCTGACCTCTCTGCTGTATCATGCTGTCAACCTGCCACCTCAAGCTGTAGAAAAGTGGATGGTGATGAAACCACAGTCACGGATACCTGTCCTTTCCAGGAAGTTCATGGCACTAGTCCCTTCCCAGCTCCGCACTGAGACCCTGGAGAAAATCTGCCTCCATCTATACCATCTGAATGAGACAGTGACTGTTAAAGCCTCCTTGCAGTTTAGCTGGGGAAACAGAAGTCTGTTCAATGAGCTTGTGGTTGACAAGGACTTGTTCCACTGTGTCTCCTTCACGGTGAGTACTAGATACCTGTCCCAATGTGTTTTTTACATTTATGTACATATGTGTGTGTATATGCATACATACTGACATATTTCTAAAACAGATTAATCTAGAAACACATCTACTACTTCAAAAGAATAGAAACCTAGAACATTTATCCAGTAAACAAATAGCATAAATTATTCCATCCCCAAATGGGAAGAACATATGCCCCTTTCCCACGGAAGTCCCTCAAAAATCCTACCACCCAGAGAAAGCAGGGTTTTGCCACTTTGAAATACTTCCTGCTCTTAAGTTATAAGCTTTCAATCAGGACCACACCTATTTATGTGATTGATATCCTGAACAAGTGCTGGGCTTCTTCTAGACTGATCCTCAAGACACAAAAGACACAGTTCCTACCACCATTGATGTATTAGTTTTCACTCTACCTCAGTTTCAGAGTTAGATCTAATTTTTCAGTCAAGATTATATTTACCCCAAAAAGTGGCTGCATCTTTGATGTTTCCATTAACTGATATGAAAGTTTGTTTTCTTTTCATACCTTTTTTTTGATGTACCCTCCACCAGATAATATGTAAATAGAAACTGGTCTCCCCCCTCCTCCTTCCTGGGATATGGAAAGAGAGGAGGTAAAAATAAAATCTAAGAACTCCAAAGGGTCAGATGATGAAGGGTCTTGTGTTCCTCTTATCCTCAGCTCCCCAGAGTCGCATCTTCTGATGAGCAGGTGTCCCTCTCTGTCCACATCAAAGGACCAAAACATGAATTCATCAAAAAGAATGCGGTGATAGTGAAGAATCAAGAAAGTGTTGTTTTTGTCCAGACAGACAAACCCATGTACAAACCAGGGCAGTCAGGTATGAAGCCATCATGGGCAATGGAATTAAGAAGCCATCATCAACATGGCACAGAGAAGGTCTGGGTCTCTGGACTCACTAGGAAATTTTTTCTTTCTCCAGTCAAATTTCGGGTTGTCTCTATGGATACAAATCTACACCCCCTGAACGAGTTGGTGAGTCTCTTACACGTGGGTATTGGTGGGTTCATGAAGACATGTTACTGAAATAGTCTCTTTTCTAGCCCCTTGCTAAGGTATGAGTTTACCTTGTTTTCTATTCCACTCATTTGCCTACTTATACCCCTTGCTCAGTTACCATTGGACATTCTAAGTCTTCCTTATATTTCGCAGCCCATTACTGATTAAGTGCCTCTGTATCTTCTTTATACTTCATGGAGACTTACTGTACAGAACTTTTTGGTTTAATCATGCTTTTCAATCATTTCTTATATAGTTTCTGTTACTTCATGTCAACCTTAAGAAATTTATTTCTAGTCCAACAGGGGTATTTCTCACATATAACTCTGTATTTAACATTTAAGTCCTTCCCTAAATGGACTTTCTTAAGCATAAAACAGCATTTCACAGTCTCTTGTCCTCTACACTTCAGCAAGTTGTGGGTGTCAATGTTAATCACCCTCTACTATAAATAGAAGCTTCTCTGACAAGGACTGAGATATGCTATAGTCTGTAAGTATAAAGATCAATCAGTAGCAGTTGGTCTAATACTATGTCTTTTAGCAGCATAATAATGGGTACTCCTCTAAGGCCTATGATATGTCTATCCATAGGTTCTTGGCCCTGCAATTATGCTAAATATGGGTTTCATCTTGCATAGTGGGACTTAAATCCAGTCAGAGTGGCTTGTCAGAGGTTCTCAAGTTTATAGAGTTCACAGCTGGATGAGATTGATGAGCCACCCCCCAGTGGTATACATGGCACTTTCCAGCTCTATGACAGTTAGCCAGTAGGGATGATGGCTCCAGTCAGCATCCAGCTTGACTGTGGAATGTGAATGGCCAAATTAGACATCTAAATAACATCCTCTCCTCCCAAGGAACAGAGATTACTGTGTCAGAGAGGAAGGAGAGATGAAAAGAACCAGAGGTAGTGAATGAATACAAGGAAACAGTCCTCTAGACGCAGCATGGCACCCAGACACATGAACTTAGAGTTATGTTAGCATGCACAAGTACATGCAAGATCAAGCCAGACCAAACCTTAGTTGAGGCACTATTGCTAGCTGATAGCTACTGGGAGAAGGTCAGTTTTCTTTAAGAGTAGAGATGCAGGTAAGTTGATTATACTCCAAGAATATATCCAAGAATATATAGGCAGCAGAAATTGGAGTTAGAGAGAGAGAGAGAGAGAGAGAGAGAGAGAGAGAGAGAGAGAGAGAACACTAAGTCAGGTGGATGGGGAAGGGAGGTAGACTGTGATGAGTTAGGGGAAGGAGTAAATATTATCAGAAAACACTGTGATAATATTAATCCCAGTACTCAGGAGGCAGAGGCAGGTGGATCTCTATAAGTTTGAGGCCAGCCTGTCTATAGAGTGAGATCCAGGAGAACCAAGGCTACAGAGAGAAACCCTGTATCAAAAAAACAAAAACAAAACAAAAATTAAAACAAAAAATAAAATAGTGATCTGGTTTTATTTAATTTGTTCTTTACAGATAACAAAGTACAATAGACACTATTTGTTGGAGAGTCTATAGATTCTATCTTATCACAATAATCTGTTGTATAATTCTATCAAGGATATTTTTTCTTTTTATTTACTCTCCTCTCATACAATACATCCTGACCATGACTTCTCATTCCTTCACTCCTCCCAGTCTCCCTCCCTCACCTAGATTCATGTCCCTTCAGAAAGGAGTAGGTATCCCAATGATATCAACCATGCATGGCATAATAAAATGCAATGAGACCCGTATGAGAAAAAAGGGTCCCAAAAGCAGGCAAAAGAGTTGAAGACACCCCCATTCCCACTGTTAGGAGTCCCACAAAACTCCTAAGCTAAACAACCACAGCATGCATACAGAGGACTTAGCACAGACACATGCAGGCTCTGTGATTTCTCCTTCAGTCTCTATGAGCCCTGCTTAGTTGATTCTGTGGCCCATGTTCTCCTGGTGTCCTTGACCTCTCTGGCTCCTACAATCCTTCCTTCCCTCTTTTGTGGGATTCCCTAAGCTCTGCCTAATGTTTGGCTATGGATCTCTGCATCTGCTCCCATCAGCTGCCAGAGGACAATTGAACTAGGCACCAGACTTGTGAGTATAGCAGAATATCATTGGGAATTATTTCATTTACTTTTGGTGAGGGAGGGTTGGTCATGTTTAGTTCTACCCTGGGTCTCTGAGCCATCCAGCTTCCAGTTACTGGCCATCCAGGCAGTAGCTCGGGCCTCAAGTTAGAGGAGCCATTTGTTGGCCACTCCTACAAGCTCTGAGCCACAGTTGCCCCAGCACATCTTTCAGGTGGGACAGGTTGTGGGTTGAAGGCTTTGTGACTGGGTTGGTGTCCCAGCCCAAGCATGGGGAGCCTTGCCTCATTACAGAAGATGGACAGTTCAGGCTCCATAGCCTCCATTACTAGGAGTTCTCAGTATGATCACCCTCATAGGTTCCAGGAAGTTTCCATTGAATTAGGTTTTCCATCCCCACTGGTCCCCATTCCACCTGCAAAACCTGTTCTATTTCCCCTTCCAAGGGAGATCCATGCATCCCCTGTAGATCCCTCCTTATTACTTAGCCTCTCTGAGTTTGTGGACTATAGTATGATAATCTTTTACTTAGCAACTACTACTCACTTATAAGTGAATACATACCATGTTTGTCTTTCTGGGTCTGGATTGCCTCACTCAGGATGATTTTTTTCTAGTTCCATCATTCATTATATGCATGTATATGGTTCTGCTAGACAATCTCTCAATCCCTTTACCTATTGCTGTAGGCTTAAGGCACTGTAGAATTTCCAGTGTAGGCTGTTGACTCACTTTCTAGTACTTTGTGTGTCTCTGTGTTATTCATGCTTAGTGTGTGTGTGTGTGTGTGTGTGTGTGTGTGTGTGTGTGTGTGTGTACACATGCATGTGCTACCCAGAAGACAATCTTAGATTTCATTTCTTGGGTGCTGAACACTGTGGTTTTGAGTCAGGGTCTCTGACTGGCCTGGGACTCGATGATCAGGCTATGTGTCCTAGCTAATGACCCTGTGAGAGTTGGCTGACTCTGATTCCCCATCTAAGACTACAACAAGCACTTGTCCCTCCTTTTATGTAGATTCTGTAGATGGAACCCAGGTCCCTCTGAGCAGCTAGCATTTATCAACTGCCTCTCCCTCCCATCTTTTACCTCCTGGTTTCATAAGGGTTACAGTACTTTCATTTTCCTTTGAATTAATCCTTTCTTTAGAATTTTATCAACTACTCTATAAATTTTATTATCAGGTTGCAGTTCTATGGTAAGACTTGGAGCTGTGATTAAAATGTTAATAACATGTATATGTTGATTTGGAAAGAGTGTAAATCATTTAATAACAAATTTTTCTGTCTAGTATACATATATCTACCCATTATTTCAGATTTGCTTTTATGTATGTCCTAATGGTTGGCAATATTCTTCTTAGGCCTACTGAATTTAATTAACTTATTCCACAAATCATAGTTTTCATTAATGAATGGTGTTTATAAAATTAATAATTTGTTGCCTTCATTATCAATGCAATTAAGTTTTTTTTCTATGTACCCCATTACTATTTATTATGTTAATCTTGCTGAAATCATTAGTCAAAATGACTTAGCTTGGATTCCAATAGGTTTTGTGTGCCAGTTATAAAGTGATCTTGCTACTACTATGTATGGTTCATTTTCTCTGCCAGTTAAGGAATTACAATACCAGAAAAATCTTGAGCACAGTAGGTCAAATCGGTCAGTGAACAGAGGCTTTTATTAGATGTGAGGAAACACACACACAGCAGGCATGTGGGTGGGAAGGCCCTCTGCAGAGGGCATTGGGAAGTCCTGTCTCTCCCTGAGGGCTGGTGTCTTTGAAGATCTCCCTTCCCTACTTTAGGGTTGATCAGTTTGAATAAAGACAGAGAAACGGATACAACTGTAGGGTGAACTCATCCTGGTCTTGCCCTTGAACATGTTGGGGTGGTTCATCACAGAGGCGCCCTTGGTATTAGAGGTAGAGCCCTATGGAGGGCCTTTAGGCCTTTGGCATAGGTGACGAGTATGAGGAGGGAGCCAGGATCTCACTGTTTTTATTATCTGTCTGTGGCTCCTCTTCCTGACTACCTACCAGAGGCCGGTCTAAGCTTTAGTCCTTCAATCTGATAGAAACAATTTTATTCCTTCACTCACAGTTTTTATGGCTTTGTTTTCTTTGATGGTCATGTAGGTCATCCAGAATGGTATTTTAAAAAAGTCATATCTAGAGCTTTTGTGAAAATTTTTCTTTCTTCACAACTTTGCTTACTTTGCAGTGTCAATTGACTTTCTTGTGTAATTTTGGCTGGCCTGGAACTCTCTATGTAGACCAGGCTGGCCTTGAACTCACAGAGATCCACCTATCTCTGCCAGATGTGCAACCTTCCTGGCTCAACTGATGTGTTTAAAGTCTGCTAAGTCAACAGTGCCTCTTTCTTTTCTTGGCTCATCCTGATCTTACAAAACTCACAACACAGTCGTTGTTTCCAAAAGAACAGCTTGCACCCTCGTCTTAGGTATTTAAAGGTGGAAGTGGGTGATGCACAAAGACATGGCATTTGAAAAGAAGAGAAAAGAAAAGAAGGTTTCTGTCCCAAGTACCACTTACTTCAGAAGGTAAGGAAATAAGGCAGATCAGAGGAACATGGAGAGAGCCTAGTGTCCTGAAGACAGGTCACACAGCAAAGAGAAGCTTCTCTCATTCAAGCTGCTCATGGTATTGCTCCATGAGTACAAGCATAAATTATTAAGAAGGCAACTTGGCACTGTGACAATTTAGCTAAACAAAAGTGTCGTCTCTCCACTTGGGCCCAAGTCTTCCTAAGTCATGGGTTATCGACTGGCTTTTCAGTACCTGGTATGGGTTCCGTCTTACAAAACAAGATTCAGATCCAATCAGAGATCAGCTGGTTTCCACCATAAAAGTTATGCCACTAATACACCAATGTGCACATCTTGCCTGGCAGGTTGGTGTTACAGATCCTAGGGTTCTCACCTGGATGAAAACATTGACACCTCCTCTCCTGCAGCAACCGGTGTAGTACCTGGTGGCACTGTTATGAATCATAATGGAAATATTTTTGGAGATAGAAGTTTGCCAAAGGGATCATAACCCATAGGTTGGGACTTGGTGTTCTAAACTAACATACTTTTCCCTTTTGTTTCAGTTTCCTCTGGCTTACATTGAGGTAAGAAACTGTTGCACATTCAGAGAGAAATCAATCGGCTGAAAGGAAGTGGACGCTGGAATGTTATAACAGTACTGTGGGTCAGCAGCCTTTCGCCATTCTAGATAATTGGTTCATTGTGTCCACTTGACCTTTATTCCTCCCTACCCAAAAAGAATATTATTACTGGCAAGTTTCCAAATGCTTCCATCTCGAACACCGTGGTCTTAGATGTGTTGTTGTAACTAATACTTTATTTAGTTAGAAAATTTACAACCTGTTTCCTAGGATCCAAAAGAAAATCGGATTATGCAGTGGCAGGATATTAACACAGAGACTGGGCTTAAGCAACTGTCCTTCAGCCTGTCATCTGAGCCCATTCTAGGCTCCTACAAGATAGTGGTACTAAAACAATCGGGGGCGAAGAAAGAGCACTCCTTCACTGTGGAAGAATTCGGTATGGCTTAGAATATTGAAAAGGGAAAGTAGATGTCATGTTTCTGGTTATCATAGGAAGAATTCTTTTGAACACATTGTTCTGATGGATAAGGCTCAGCTTCATCTGACTCCATCTAGGCTATCTATCTAGCAACATGAGACTTCCTGAAAGTTCTGGGATTTTCAGAAGCAAATTATTTGATTTAAGTAGATATCTTATTTAAGTAGATATCTCTGTGATTTGCAAAACCTGATATAATCTATGACCATTCAGCATTCTAGCTTTATGCGGGGAGGTGGGTACCTTAATGGTATGAAGTCAGCGTTTCTCAGCAGAAACTGATCATTAAGACAACTAGAAAAGTCATTTCCCACCTGAATTTCTCCTCTCTCTCCCAACAGTGCTTCCCAGATTTGAAGTTCAAGTAAAGGTCCCAAAGGCCATTTTCATGAAAGATAAAAAAATAAATGTGACTGTGTGTGGAATGTGAGTTACCTGTATTGAACCTTCTATCCTTAGGAAGTACTTGGACACAAAATAGCCAGGATAATGTCTCACTGTAGACTCTGTAGAAATGCTAAGGCTGTGTACTTCCCTCCTAGCGTGTTTCCCCCATGGTGTTAATTTCTTCTTCGAGTCCCTGCCTGCTCTGCATCCATTACTTCTTGGCCATTCGTTGCATATGTTACTAATATTAATTCTGATGACACCAATGATAGGATCAGTTTATGTGTCTGTGGAGAGCCCCTACCTTTGGAGACAGGAAGGTACCTAAAAAGATCCCCTGGCCCATGGGAAGAGAACACAGGCGCTAAACAGGGAACTCTGCTGACCTATTATGGGTTGACAGAAAGAACAGGGGAACAAGGACTCCCAGTTTGGCTCCGGTTGCAGCCACTGAGCCCAAGTTTAACTTTCAAACATCTCACTGTTCTGTTTGCCTTTCTGTACCTGAAAAATGAGGGCCCTGTGTGAAACTGCTCTTTAAGTCTGGAACCACAGTAAGTCGAATCACACTAGAAGGAATTTGCAAAGGTGCCTGAGAAGAATATTTGCCTGTCTCTAAAGTAAACATGCTCAAGAGAAAATTGATAGAAAGAAGGAAAAAGCTTGAGGAAGTCTGTTAGAATAGTTCTGAGTCATTTTGCCATGTTTCTCATTCATCCCAGCCCCGTCTCTGAAATTATCTTGTGACAGATACACCTATGGGAAGCCTGTACCAGGACATGTAGAGATACGTATGTGCCATAAATACCAGCAGTATGGCAGTGAGACAGAGACTCTATGCAAAGAGGCCCGTTACCAGGTGAGTAAAACTGTTCAGTATCCAGGGTTAACTGATACAGAAATACAGACAGCAAAGCCTAGAGGAAATGCACACCCAGATATTGAAAGAAGTTGTTTCGGACCTCGGGACCTCAGGGTGTAGCTCTGTGATGGAACACTAGCCAGGCATGTGTGCAATCCTCAGCACCCCCACCACTGACGCTAGTGATAATCCTAGGACCCACTATTGCTAAAGGGATATTTCAACCACTTTACAGCTAAACTGGGCCACCAAATTTATTTTTTTAGTATATATTCATTGAACAAAATAATAGGCGTATGACATTTTCATACACTAATAGCATGCATTTTAGCCATATTCCTAGTCCCATCGTCACCCCCGCTCTCTCGTGTCCTCCTTCCTCTGTCCTCTTCTTGTATGGCTGTCACTACTTTGATGCCTTACTGACTATTCTATGAAAATAGATTTTAATTGGCACATATAGAATGTAAGCAAATTGTACAAAACAGTAGGCTTCTTTACAATATGTCCACACACGTGTATCACGTTCTTAATTATCTCCTTCGTTACCTACACTATTCTCTCCATCTGTCCTCCATCAGACCCTTCCTCTTCCCAAATGGAACAACACCTACTTCACTGTCTTTTTTGTTTTACCATAACATTTGACGGTATGTGTGTCTGAGTCAGTTATTGTGAAAGGTGACAATCCCCATGCCTGTAACATTCTCTGATCCAGTTTTGATTATTCATTCATCAGCTAATGGACTCATTTTATTTGTGAATCACATGCATGACAAGCATGCATGTGAACACGTGTTTTGGAGTATGGATACAGATCCTTTTATATATTCCTGATAGATGATCATATGGTTCTTCGACCTTACATTTTCTGAGGCGCTTCTATACTGACTTGGGAAGTGGCTGTACGAAGTTGTAGTCTCATGAGACCACAGTGTGTTCAGTGAGGAGAGCACATTCTGTGTCCTCACAGATAAAGCGTTAGGGAAACCAGGGATGTTAAACACACAGGGTTGTCTCCCTAACAGAGATCATGTTTTCCACCCAAAAACCTGCCAATGGATGTAGTTAACATTCTGGTGATCTGTGTTGTCTGTAGGGCCAGGACACACCTGAATCTTCCAGTCTACCATGTTTATCCCAGACTCTTCCTTTCTAGACCTTTATCTTGAGCACTGTTTCTCAGTCAACAGAACCATCCTTATGGAAGATGCCATGCATACTTTACAGCAGCTTAGATGACTCTGTCCTATCTGTAGGACTAGTCCACTCCTGACTCCCACAGACTCATGTTTATCTCAGTTATCCATCCTAGTGTTGAGCACTGTTTCTCAGTCACTAGAAACCATCTTTATGGAAGAGGTCATCTGTACTTTGTAAAGAGTCTCTCTGTAACCATGTTTTAAGCTTTGTGGCATGCACATGGGATTGAGTTAATTTTATCAGGAAACTTCTTTCCAAAATTTTTCTATGTTTAAATATGCCTAAAATAAACGGCCCAGTGTCGGACTCTAGCAGTCTGCGCTACTCCGTCATGTTAAACTGGATTTCCTTCTTGCCTCATGTGAATTGTTATTCTGCTAGTCTATGTTTACATAGACTCCCACAATGAGTGTATTTTCCTCACAACCTCACCAGCATTGTATTTGCTTTCTTTACAGCACCTACTCTGCCTGTGATGAGAAGGATATCTGTAGTTTGGGGGATGCATTTTTCTATGTCTAAAAATATCAAGTTTATTTTTCATATATTTTTAGAGGTTTATGCTTCTTTTGCAAATTGTTTCTTCAAGTCACATCAGTTGTCCATGAAATGAATTGTTTTTATTGGTTTTACATGTTTTAAGTTTTTATATACATAATTCTTAATTTTAACTTTTTTGAGAGCTTCATGAAAAATGTGTTTATGTCATTTATGCCCCTTTATCCCTCTCCAATGCCTCCCATGTCTCCCCCAACTCTCTCTCAAATCCATTGCCTCTTCTTTTGGAATGATTATTGTTACACATATAAATAAATTGTGTGTGTGTGTGTGTGTGAGAGAGAGAGAGAGAGAGAGAGAGAGCATACTCATCCTGCTAAGTACATTAAGTATTGCTCCTATGAACATATACTTAAGGATGACCACGTGAGATTATACAGCCTACCTGGGGACTCCTTGAGAAGAATGGTTTCTCTCTCTCAGCAGCCATTGACTACCTGCAGCTCTTGATCTCAGAGTGGGGTTTTAAGAAGCTTCTCCATCCACCACATTGGCATGTTGACTGGTGTTACCATTATGTGAGTCTTGTTTAGGCAACCACAGTGTTGAGATTTTTTTATGAATGTGTTTTCCCTGTTATGTCTGGATGACACTATTTTCAACAGATATTCTGGTCCTTTGCAATCTTTCTGATCCTTGTTCCAAGATTTTCCCTGATCCGTTGATGCAGTGGTTATGTTGGAGATATTTCAGGTGGAGTTGAGCACATCATAGGCACTTATTTTCTGCATTTTCTTAAGTTGTGTGTCTCTATAATGGTCTCTAGCACTGAAAAATAAGTTTGTTTGATCTACACATATCTATAAGTATAAGGATAAGTCTTTGGAGTATAATAAGGAACTATATTGGTTTAAGAAATGGCAGGAGTGGCTTTCCCCCCTAGAGTCTATGTGACTGTTGAAGTTGTCCATTTCTTACTGGTTTAACATTTATGTTTTGGATGAATGTAGAAATTTGTCCATTTGTTTTGTTTTCTAAATAATTAATGCAGTACAGGATTTTAAAGTATTAGTTTATAATATTCCTGATCTCCTCTGTGTAATGTTTCCTAACAAACATCTGATTCTGTTAATTTGGGTAATTTCTTTCTGTCTTTGGTTAATTATGCCAAAGGTCTGTTGACCTTATATTCTTAAATAGCCATATCTTATACTCATTGATTCTTCTTGCTCTTTATTTCTGTTCCAATCATTTCTGTCCCGGTCTTTATTGTTTCTTCCCATCTACTAATACTGAGTTTGATTTGATTTTTCTTTTTCTAAATCCTTGACTTGTATCATTGAGCCACTTATTTGTTTGGTTTCTTTTCTTCTTTTTTGATGTAAGTACTCAGACCTGTAAATGTCCCTCTTAGGACTGCAATGAATGTGTTCCAAAGGTTTTGTTGTGTTGTGTTTTCATTTTCACTTCATTTTAGGATTTTTAAAGTTTCCTTTCTTGATTTCTTGATTTGTTCATTATTCAGTAGCAGACTGTTTTATTTCCAATAGTTTGTGTAATTTCCAGAAATTATTTTGCTCTTGGCTCTAAGTCTTATTGCATTGTGGTCAGATAGGATGTACTAGGTTATTTCAATTTTCAACAACTGTATTTGTTAATATTTAAAGTTGTCTCTGAAAGGTGTGTGGTGACTACTGTCACTTTATTATTTTGTTACTATTTGTGTTTAATTCTATTTCAAGTTTCAATAATTGTAGCTTCATTTTTTTTTTCCTTCTGTGGCCTCTTATCTTTGTTTATTCCTCTCCTCAGTCCAAAGTATTGTTTCTAGTATTTTCTGTATGGCTGCTTTAGTAGACATGAATTCTTTTAACCTGCTTATTGCTTTGCAATCTTGTCAATTTCAGGAACTTCTTGAGACTTGCAAGTTGTTTACTTCTTGAGCTTGTAAGTCTTGTATATGTCCTGAGTCTTAGTGAGTTTTCTTTCAGATGGAATGTTTAAATTCAGATGAAATTGCTATGCAACACTCTGGAAAATATTATTTTATCCAGATGTTCAATTAATAAATGTGTAGAACAAAAGCCACCCATCATGATTGCATCTGGACCTATCTATCCTTTCTTTAGTAGTATTTCTTTTATGAGATTGGATGCACTGGCATGTTTATTCCGTATTCTTTTGTTTTATTCCTTTTACCAGTAGGTAGTGAGTTTCTATTTCATGTAACTGATTTTGGATTGGTCTGTTTTATCAATTATGATTTTAATGCCCCTGCTTCTTATCAGCTTTAGATTTTCTTATCTACCCTTTTCTATCTGTCTTAGTTAAGGTTTCCTTTGCTGTGAAGAGACACCATGACCACAGCAACTCTTGTAAAAGAAAACATTTACTTGAGCTGTTTACAGTTCAGAGGTTTGGTCCATTATCACCATGGTGGGACCTGGCAGTGTACAGGCAGACATGGTGCTGGAGAGGTAGATGACAGTTCTACATCTTGTGCAGGCAACAGGAAATGGTCAACAATACTAGTGTGGCTTGAGCATATATGAGAACTCAAAGTCTGCCTCCTTGGTGACTCATTTCCTCCAACAAGGCCATACCTACTCCAACAAAGCCACACTTCCCAATACTGCCATTCCCTATGAGCTTATGAGCTTTCTAATTACATTCAAACTACCACATTCCACTCCCTGGCCCCTACAGACTTACAACAATATTATACTGCAAACCACATTCAGTCCAATTTCAAAAGTCCCCATAGTCTAGAAACAATTTCAACAATGTCAAAAAGTTCAAAGTTCAAAGTATTTATGATTTATTAAAGCTTGCCTGAGGATTCAAAAAGTAAAATCAGCCTCAAGCTATGCAGATCAGGCAGTGGTGGCACACACCCTTAAATTCCAGGACTCGAGATTAAGAGGCAGATGGATCCCTGAGTCCAAGACCACCCTGGGATACTGGAGAGTGAATCAGAACTCACACTTTTAATACCAGGATTTGAGAGGTATAAAAGGTAGAGGCATCATTTTCCAGACACTTTGAGGATAGGAAGACAGTCAGTCACAGGATTCTTCAGCTATGTTGAAGAGAGCATAGCAGTCTGGGATTGCAGTCTAAGGTTTGGTGGAGCCAGGATAACCTTTCAGTATGAGGATCACATTTGTGTGAGCTGTTTTTCTTTTAGAC
The DNA here is from genome assembly GCF_943737965.1 of Phodopus roborovskii. Lineage (NCBI taxonomy): Eukaryota > Metazoa > Chordata > Mammalia > Rodentia > Cricetidae > Phodopus > Phodopus roborovskii. The sequence goes on from NW_026126578.1 coordinate 13,602,085, forward strand.
TGGATCAATTTCCTGTAGCACAGTATGGCCTTGAACTAACAGAGATCCATCAGTCTCTGTCTTCTGAATCCTGGGATTAAAGAAATGTACCACCACTGCCCGGCCTCTATACCTAGCTAGTATGATTGCAGGGGTTAAAGGTGTATATCACCACTGCCTGGTTCTATGGCTGTGACTAGTTTAAATTTTGATCTCCAGTGGTTTTATTAAGTCATAAATAATATATCACCACAGAATACATATCATGTTTGTCTTTCTTGGTCTTACTCAGGATGTTTTATTTTTATTTCTGTTTTTGTTTTGTTTGTTTGTTTTAATTCAATCCATTTACCTGCAAATTTCAAGATGTCATGTTTTTTGTTTGTTTTTTACCACTGAGTAATATGCCATTGTGTAAAAGTACCATACTTTATCCGTTCTTCTGTTGAGAGACATCTAGGTTGTTTCCAGATTCTAGCTATTACAAATTATGCTACTATGAACATAGTTGAGCTAATGTCCTTGTGGTATGATTAGTCATCCTTTGGGTATATGCAAGAGTGATATAGCTTCTTGAGGTAACTCAGTTCCTAGTTTTCTGAGAAACAATTCTATTGATTTCCAAAGTGGCTGTACAAGTTTGCACCCCCACCAGCAATGAACATAAGCTGTCATTAGTGTTTCTGATCTTAGCCATTTTTGATAGGTATAAGATAGTATCTCAAAGTCATTTTGCATTTTGATTTGCATTTCTCTGATGGCTAAGGATGTTGAACAATTCCTTAAATGTCTTTTGGCCATTTGAATTTCTTCTGTTGAGAATTCTCTGTTTAGATCTGCACCCCATTTTTTATTGAATTATTTGGGTTTTTGCTGTTGGTGGTGGTGGTAGTAGATTTTTTTTTTCTATTTTCTCAAGTTCTTTATATATTTTGGAGTTTGGCCCTCTGTCAGATGTGGGGTTTGCGAATATCTTTTCCCATTCTGTGGGCTGCTGTTTTGTCTTATTGACAGTAACCTTTGCCTTACAGAAGCTTCTCAGTTTCAGGAAATCCCATTTATTGATTATTGTTCTCAGTGTCTGTGCCACTGGAGATATATTTAGGAAGTGACCCCCCTGTGCCCAAGCATTCAAGTCTACTTCCCACCTTCCCTTCTATTAGGTTAAGTGTAACTAGATTTATGTTGAGGTTTTTGATCCAATTGGACTTAAGTATTGTGCATGGGGATAGATATGGATCTATTTGCATTCTTCTGCATATCAACATTCAGTTATGACAATACTATTAGCTAAAGAAGCTTCCATTTTTTCTCATTGCTGACCACAGCAACTCTTATAAAGGAAAATGTTTAATTGGGTGGCTTACAGTTCAGAGATTCAGTCCATTTTCATCATGGTGGGACCTGTCAGTATGTGTGTAGATACAAGAGGTACCTTGTAGCTACAAAACTGAGTGTGGCGTAAGCATAAATGAGACCTCAAAGTCTGCCTCCACAGTGACACATTTCCTCCAACAAAGCCATAGCTACTCTAACAATGCCACACTTCCCAATAGTGCCATTCCCTATGAACTTATGGTAGTTTGCATTCAAACTACTACACTATCCTTTCATATATTATTCTAATTAGTTACCCTGTGTCTCTTAATTGGAGAGTAGTTAAAATAATGTATGTCTATTTGTTGGCAATTATTTATTTATTTCCTATAATTTAATTGGATGTTCTGATTGGTTCACATGCTATTTATCTTTTATTGATCATCACATCTGTTGTTGAATTTCTCATTTTTTTTTGTCCTGAATTGATAACATTAATATCTTCATCTGCTTGTTTGAATCCTCTTTGAGATCACTAGCCATTTCCAAAACTAGACAATTAGGTTATTTGTCAGCATTATGACAGTTTCTGTACTCTGGGATTTAGTTAGTGAGGAGTTGTGCCTTTTTGTAGTTGTCAAACTGCCTTGCTTCATGTTTCCTGTATTTCTACATTGTGATCTACATATCTCTTATAACAGATCTCTCCTCCAGTTTTATTTGGGGGTCTTTTTGGTAAACAGTTTTCACTTAACAGCTCAATCCCCACCATCATTCAGAGACGAGAAAACAAACTGCCAAACACCAGGAAATCAAAGATGATAGAGTGATACAATTTAAACTAAATAAAGTACACTACTATGCCAGAAGTCACTTTAGAAATGAAAATGGCAGTAAATGTAAAGTGGCCTGTGAATTTGAATTGAATTAAGAACAAAGTAATATGGTTCTTGTGACTTCTCTCACATTTGAGAATGTCAGTTCTTTCTTAGGAAGACACTTCTCACAGAACCATACAGACGCAGCTTCTAAGCCCCTGTTACACTCTGGAAATAGATTTCACTTCATTTATTTACTGGTACTCAGTATCAAGCCAACAGTTTCGTGCCTTCTAGTAAAATGTACCATTGAGCTACATCCAAACCTGTGGTTGCTATTTTAAATAATACGAAGTGATTATTAAGTCCTAATGACATACAAGTAAGTGTTATGATTATATTATAATTGTGAGGTTACCCAATATTTCTTATTGCCTATCAAGGTAATAATTGTTTTTATAGATGACAAAGCCAAGGCAACTCTGTGGTTGGCTCACAATCATGGCACACAGCAGCTCCGTGTGTGAGCTGAGTCCCATGCTTATGACCACAATGCCACACTGTGAAGGCCTAAGCACTCAGTTTTCTCAAGGGAGCCCTCACATGTGGGTTTGAGTTGACCATCAATCTGAACAGTGCACCATGTTACCTTGTTTTTCTCTTGCACATCAGTTAGACAACAGTGGCTGCAGCACACAACAAGAAAGAATCACTGTGTTTCCATTGAAGCAAAGAGCATATGAAGTCCAGCATCTCCATGTGAATGCAAAGGTTACAGAAGAAGGGACAGGTATGTGAGTAACCTGAGAATATGGAAAACGAAGCTGTGGAAGGTCACACCTGCTCACGCCAATGGTGGTTTGAACGGTACAGGAAAAGGATGTAGAAAGCAAATGATTCTTCTCTAACTGACTTGGGCTTTCAATGTTGTTGCTAATTTCTTTTTCAGGTTTGGAGTTCAGTGGATCTGGGACAACTAAAATCGAAAGAACCGTAACCAAACTCACACTCGTGAAAGCAGATTCACACTTTAAAAGAGGGATTCCATTCATTATGAAAGTAAAGAACTTTTTGATTCATAGATGGTTGGGCTGTATTAAGAGGCCTCAACCTAGGCCATTTCTGCTCAGTGTTAAACTTGTCTAACATCACTGGTTGCAATGCAAGAATTTAGTTTGCTGGTAGAGTTTGTACCTCACATGCTCAAGTGCATGAATTCAATTCCTAGAATTAACCTGAACACTTAGAAAAATTATCAAGAAGTCCCAAGTCTAACACATATGTAGCAAAAGCTTTATTTATAACTACTGTCCTTGAAAACCTTAAACCCCAAAGTGTCACTGTGTTTCAACAATGAAGCAAATGCTACAATATGCTACATATTCATAATAAATCCATGCTCTCCATTAGCCTCAGGGCCCTAACTAGATTTTATTTTGATTGTCAGTGAATCTACCTTCCTTTGTCCATACAATGAACTCATTGATGCTTTCTTGTGAATAACAGGCAAGTAGGAAGCATCTATTATTGAATCATATTAAGAATATGACACCTTCAGACTCTGCCTTTCAAAGCACATCCAGTTCTACTGGTGTAGACCTTAAAGAGTGCAGTGTTTATAAAATACATTTTTTTTTCTTTTTGCATGCTGAATTGGTGCATCTTTTGAGATCTTTATATAATATTAAAACAGGTTTTTCTCTTATATTCTATGTAGTATCTTTATAAGTAGATTATATTTTTTTCCTTGTTCAATTTAGGTCCGCCTAGTGGATATCAAAGGAGCTCCTGTCCCAAATGAACAAGTCTTCATCAAACCACAGGAACTGGGCTACACCAATGTTACTACCACTGATCGGCATGGCCTGGCAGAGTTCTCTATAAACACCACCAACTTCGATATACATTCCCTCACTATCAAAGTAAGTCAGAAATGAGGGCATTAGACACATGATGATGCTTTGTAACTGCTTGAACTCAATAATGTGTAGCAGCTTAGAAAAAATATTCCCATGCCAAATTTTCTTATTTTAGGGAAAAACACAAAAGGTTCTGATGGGTAATAAAAGTCTGAGCAAAGGGCTATAGAAATAAGTACATGAACTATAAATGCATTTCTTTTAATACAATATTTTTCATAGTATCTCCTATTTTGTTTGTCTTCTATATATTGCAAGTCAGTACCTTTATACAAAAATGATTGAAAGTATGTCATTATCTAGTGAAGGATACATGCTGTGCATCCTCAAATTCATTGTCCAGATATGCTGTGCTCATTTTCTCAAACAAGGGCTAGTTATTGTGTAACTGAATATGTTTGATGCTACACTAGTTCTTGCTTTAGGAAGGCAGGCAGGCATGCATGCATGCAGATATACATGCCACACACACACACACACACACACACACACACACACACAGAGAGAGAGAGAGAGAGAGAGAGAGAGAGAGAGAGAGAGAGAGAGAGAAGGTTCCTCTAGTTTGAGAAACTCAGCCAGTCAGAAGATAAGTTTAACTGGTTGAGATCACACGGATGCTCATAATGTCATTACTTAATACCACACACACACACACACACATATAAACACATACATAGACTCAGTGACCTGAAGTCATCTCTGCAGTGATTCAGACATCATCTTAGCTCAGCTAGTGGCTTAGGCTAGGACTCATTCTCCTGATGGCCCATCTACCTTCCTCTTCTGAAGGCCTGTCTACCTTCCTCTTCTGAAGGCCTGTCTACCTTCCTCTTTGGGTAGCCTGACTACCTGGATCTTCTTGAGTAGGGTCCCAGATGCAACAAGTCACACCACTGTACTCTCTTCTTGGATTCCTGGTGGATCCTCGAAATGAAGCACTGGGAAAGATTCATCTCTTCCTAGATCACAAGAATTAGTTTTCCTTTTGTCTTTCATGGTTTCACTTCAGGTTTTTCTTCCTTCTCATCCTCCTGCCCACCCCACTTCTCCTTTCCCCCTCCTCCTCTGTTACTTTTGCTTGTTTTCTAATTAGCATAGAAATAGCAGGTTTCATTGTGGCATTTCCATACATTTTGTAGCTTGGTCCCCCTCTCCTTACCTCTCCATCCCCCGAACTCCCCGAACAGTCTTCCTTCCACATTCGAGTCAAACGCTTCAGATCTCTAGTGCTGTTCCTTGATTTTCCTTCTCAACTCGGCCTTGTTTCCTTTCTCTCCGATCTTGCTTTCTTTATTCTTGTCCTGGACTCCCTTTTTGATACTTTAGTAGTAAAATTTATCTCTATTTCTTTTTGCATGTTTTTGTTCATTTTTTTTATTTATTTTTTACATTCTAATCCCAATTCCCCCTCCCTTGTCTCCTCCTGTTCCCTCCATTCCCCCATCACCTCCCATCTGCTCCTCAGAGAGGGTAAGGCCTCCCCTAGGAATTCTACTAAATCTGTCCCATCATCTCATCGAGGCAGGACCAAGGTACTCCCCAGCACCCCTGTGTCTAGGCTGGGCAAGGTATCTCTCCACATAGAATGGGCTCCACTAAATCAGTTTGTGCTTTAATGTTAGATCTTGGACCCCTGCCAGTAACCTCATATATTGTCCCAGTCAAACCATTGTCACCTATATTAAAGGAGTTTAGTTTGGTCTTATGCAGGTTCCCCATTTGTCAGACTGGAGTCAGCGATCTCTCACTAGCTGGGGCTAGCTCCTTTTGGCATATTTTTTTAAAACTTTTCATTGATTGTGGATTTTATATCATGTATCTCAATCTCACTGATCTCCCTGTCTCCTCGATTTTACCTTCTATCCTTGAAACCCCCCCTCCAAGAAAAACCCAAAATTTAAGTAAAACCAAACCAAAACAAACAAACAAAAAACAAAACAGAAAAAAAAAAAAAAGGCTGTAATGTAGCTCAGTGAGTGACACACCCCTTTAGTCCACACATCTTTTACTCATGCGTGCTCACTGCGATGAGTCATTGGTTCTGGTTCAATGCCTCTGGTTGCTGCTATACCATCAATGCTGGGCCCTCACCGAGACTCCTCTGGGATATCCTATTGTTGTCTTGGGTCACAGAGATCCTGCAGGTCTGGCCCCTTCACATGCTCCAGCACTTCATAGATGAGGTGGGTGTTGGGGAGGGCTAACTCATAGCCATGGGTTTTCCTTCATCATCACTACCCAGGTGAGCTCTGCAGTATGGCCTCAGCTAGCTCACCCAGTACAGGAGACAGCAAAGAGCAGGGCCAATTCTTCTGCTCCCATGCCCTTGACTCTAGTTCACCTGCATTCACACCACCAAGGCCAACTCTACTGTTTTACCCAGGCAAGGTGCGGGGCCCACTCTCCAGATTGCTGCACTTGGTGAGGGGCAGGGCTAGCCCTTCGATTCACATGCCCCCCAGGTTGGCTTTCCCGCCTGCCATATGTGGCAGGACGTGGGGGGATAGGGAATGTTTCCCTCATCCTTTCTAACCCATGACAGGAGGCAGGGGCAGCTCGCCTGCTCTCATGCCCACAAGCCAGCTCATCTGCACCCCTACAAAGAGGGTCAGCTCTATTGTGCTGCTGGGCATAGGTCTGTATGGGCACAGCATCAACACAACCTCCAACACCAACATGGACACAGGTAGAGGCCCAGATCCTGGGCATCAGTGTGGTCTTTGTTGGCAACATGGGCCATGGACATCAGCACAGACTTAGGCTGCAGTAGGACCATGAACCCAGACATGGTCCTTGGCAATAGCCTAGCCCGGGTGTTATCCAGCCTTGGTTGGCATTGCAGATCACTCAGATTGGCATGGCCCCTGTGGTAGCGCGGCCCCCCAAACACCATGTTCCCAGGTGGCAGCCCAGACCCCTGGCATCAATTCAGCCTTCCATGGTAACAGGAACCATGAACATCAACACAGACCCTGGCTATGGTAGGACCACAGACACAGACATGACCCATGGCTGCAGTATGGGTCCAGACAATACCATGGCCTTGGGTGGCAGCACAGGTCACCCAGGTCTGTAAGGCTCCCAGCAACAGCTTGACCTTAAAAAACCAACATGACCTCAGTTGTTGGCTGAGGCTTCAGGGTTCTGCACAGCCCTCAGTGGCAACAGGAGCCACAGCCATCAACTTAGAGTTGGGCCACAGCAGGGACATAGACCCAGACATGGTACCTAGCAGCAGTCCGGCTCAGACATCACCATAGTCCTGGATGGTAGCACAGACCTCTTAGATTGGCACATCCCTCAGACACGGACATGCTCACAGGCAGTGGCCCAGGCTTGGGCTGTCCACAGGGCCCTCAGTGGTAACAGGAGCCACAGAAATCAGCACAGACCCCCAAGGTTGTGTCAAGTCATGGCCCTTGGCAGCAGCCCAGGCCCAGACAACACCATGGCCATCTACATCAGCCCGTTCCTCACCACCCTCTTCAGATCTGCCTCTCTCCCTAGCACATGACTCATTCTGCCTCTCTCTCTCTCTCTCTCTCTCTCTCTCTCTCTCTCTCTCTCTCTCTCTCTCTCTCTCATCCTGTATTCACACACCATGAAGGTGGTACCAGGCAGGCTCATGGTTGATTTCCTCCAGCCGCAGGTCTAGAGGTCTGGGGTGGAGCTATAGCTGTCCCAGTGCACCAGCCAGGCCTAGAAGTGCCAAGAGGCTCTTTTCTCTACTTTTTAGCTCAAGTGTTTAACTTACATTTTATTTTCCCCTTTCTATTCATTAGAATCAGGGGCATGCTGTGTATTTTTAATTGTTTTGTGTAATATTCACACATTTACTTTGCTTTGGTGTTTGATGAACTTTTTGAAACTTCCTCTGTGTTCCTGAGGTTTATTGGAGATCAAGCCTTTCAAGTAAGGCTATTCGTTAAGAAATTTTTCTTATAATAGCAGATGTCTTTTATCTATCCTCACAGATGTACAAATTGTGACACCAAAATAAAAGAAATACGAAAAACGAAACAACGCAACTTACCCCAAGTCTCCTAATTTTCCAGTACCTGAACTCAAAGCTATTAAAGCACATGAATGTTATATAAATAATTTTATAAATCTAATCTTCTGAAATGATTAATGACAAAATGTGCTGCTTCCCCAGGTCTACCACAAGATGGAAAGTTCATGTTCCCATGGCCGTTGCCAAACAGAACCCGAAGAGTTACACCATGTGGCTCACAGTGTTTACTCCCACAGCTGGAGCTACATCTACCTGGAGACGGAGGCCAGTGTCTTACCCTGCAGTCAGACTCACACAGTTCGGACACATTTTATTCTGAAGGGGCCGGTCCTGAGGGTGCTGAGGGAGCTTACTTTTTACTACCTGGTGAGTCCTAGCCCCACATTGAGAAATACAAAGAATCCTTCCATCTCCTGACCATGCCTCTCTTCCTGACACATTGGGTTGCAGGCTTGGTATTTCTGTCTGGGTCTCAAACATTAGATTTGCCAACTAGAAGAAAGCTTTGTAAAATATGGATGTAAGCTTGGAAAACACTTTTTATTTTAGGTCATGGCCAAGGGCAACATTATCCAGACTGGAAGCCACACTCACCATATGGAGCCAGCAGAATGTGAGTGATTCCTGCCCAGTAACAAGTCTCCAGCTGAGTCCCCCCCACACACACCTCTGAGCAGCTAAGGATGCCATGATGCCTGTGTGTCACCCAAGCTGCTGTGTCTCTGCAGCAGGAAGCCAAGGTTCTGCCATCTAATATAGGTTATCACTTACACCATGACCCTCAGGATGGAAAAGTCTCAGACTCCCAAACTGGGTATCATTCAACATGGTGAAATATCTGTTCTGAAAGTGCAACACCTGAAAATACAAAGTACTATAAGATACACCCCAAGTGAGGAATCTATGCATTTACACACAGATTGTCACCATCAAGGCAAAATGTGCTCTTAGAGATCATCCAAAAAAAAAAAAAAAAAAAAAAAATCTGAGGGTTCCAGCCTTGGTCTTTAAACCATTCTAGGTACACCAATTTTTACTCATTTGATTCATTTTTATTGCTTTAAATTGTGGGGGGTGGCAGGGTGGGTGGGTGTGTGAAGGGGGTACAGGTGCCCCCAAAGTCAGGAGCATTAGATCCCCTGAAGCTGGAGTTGGAGATCTGAGCAGCCCGATGTGGATACTGAGAATCAAACTTGGGTCCTCTGGAAGAGCTATCTCTCCCGTACTTTGATTTTATTTTTAAAGTCATTTTATTTATTTTTTGAAAGTTACATTTGTTAATACAATGTATTTTTTAATTTATTTATTTTACATCCTGACTGAAGTTTTCCCTCCCTCCTCTCCTCTCGTTCCCTGCCCTCACTCCCAATCCACTCCTTTGTTTCTTTTTTTTTTTTTTTTTACATTTTCTGCTAATTTATTTTTTACATTCCAATCCCAGTTCCCCCTCCCTCTTCTCTTCCCACTCCCCTCACTTCTCCCCCACTCTACCTCCCATCTACTCCTCAGAGAGGCTAAGGCCTCCCCTAGGAAGTCTACTAAGTCTGTCCCATCATCTCATCAAGGCAGGACCAAGGTATTCCCCCAATACCCTTGTGTCTAGGCTGGGCAAGGTATCTCTCCACATAGAATGGGCTCCACTAAGTCCATTTGCGCATAAGTGTTAAATCTTGGTTTGGCTTCATATATTGTCCCATGCACACCATTGTATCACATTTTCTCTATCCATTATTCAGTTAAGGAGCATCTAGGCTGTTTCCAACATCTGGCTATTACAATAATGTTGCTATGAACATAGTTGAGCAAATATCCTTGTGGTATGGATGTGCCTCCTTTGGGTATATGCCCCAAAGTGGTATTGCAGGGTCTTGAGGTAAGTTGATCCCTAATTTTCTGAGAAATTGCCATACTGATTTCCACAGTGGCTGTTCAAGTTTACACTTCCACCAGCAATGGCAGTTTTTCCTGCCAGCCTGGTCCCACAGCCGTGTCAGCTCCAAATAATACACTGAGAAGCTGAATTAGATATAAAGCTGTTGGCCTGTTACTAGTATTTCTTATTGGCTAGCTCTATCTTAAATATTAACCCATTTCTATTAATCTAAGTGTTTTCACATGGTCTTATCATGCTGAAGAGAGGATCCAGACCTCTTTTTTCTCAGGTCTCTACATCTTGACTCTCCTCTACTGCATCTCCCAGAATCCTCTTTGTCTCCTAGTCCCGCCTATCTTGCCTTCCTATTTGCCAACAGTGCTTTATTCATTAACCAATAAGAGAAACATATTTACAGAATGACATCTCCCATCATCTCCTTCTTTCTATCTAAAATAAAAAGAAGGGTTTTAACTTTAACATAGTAAAATATATAACAAAACAGTTATCAAATAAAAATCACAGTTAACAATATTTAGTCCATTAACATTTAGCAAGATTTAAAGAAAATATTCCATCATCTATCCTATCTTTGTGAGTCTAAAATCTTATGTGTACCTTATCTTTGATCCTAACTAAGGAAAACTATAACCTTAACTATCTGTCTTCAACTCCTTCAAAAACCACAGAAGGATAATATATAAACTCTAGAAATGACAGAGACAACTTGCTGCCTGGTCAGTCACCTGAAGTTCTTCTGTAATGTTCCATCTTCAGCCCATAGGCCATAGTGTGTCTGGCAGACTCCTCAGCAAAGCAGGAAAATTCAAACTGTCCCACCTGTGTTGGCAGTTTGTCAGTCTCTTTTCTCTATGTCCTGCAGACTGTCTGGCAGACTCTTCCACGAAGTAGGAACCCTGTAGCAATGTCCATCTTATTTCAGCAGTCACTTTCCTGTGGATCCTGCATGACCAGTTTATGCAGCATGAAGTCAAACAGTCCAGATAAGATCAGTATCTTGCCCAAATGGCCAGTCCTGCCATATTGGAAGCAAACTCCATAATGAGTTTCTTTGATGTCCATCTTCCTTTCTTACTCAAGTGGTGTAGCCAGAAGTAGTTGTGCCTCACTGTCAAGAAAAACCCTAAACCATTTTAAATGCCATATTCTGTAGGTCTTTGAAAGGTTTGAAGAATGCCTATCTATTTGAAATATATCTCTGTATATCTAAAAGACCTAAGTTAACTATACATTTTGACTATCATAGGTAACCATCTACAATCTGTACTTAATTATACATTACATTTCTAAATGAGCTATATAAACACAATACCTAAAGAAGAGGAAAAATATACTTATCACAAAATTGACCTTAAATTTGTATCAATAAATGAAAATCCATTCCAAAACAAATTATTCATTTCTATACCATAATCCCCTTTTTACCTTTAAAAAGAGACTGGTTGTGATCATTATACATTTATAACCAAACCCATTTAAATGAAAACAAACATTTATAAACAATATTTGGGAATTTGGGCATCATTCTTTCCAAACTGCTTCCTGCTGGTAGGGGGCGCTGTCTTGGGGATCCTAAGAAGCCTCAGAAATCCTGGCTGTTGTCTGCAAGGCTGCCTTGTCCCAGCTGTTTTGAATGTTGGATCACCTGGGATACTACTTCAGGGGGTCTTACTTGATCAAACCATGTTAGTCTGGAAGGAATCCATAGCTTTTCATTTTCTGTGTAGACAAAAATAGAAATTCTTTTCCGCAGTAACCTGTCCTTAGACTTAAACTTTGAAGTCAAAGCATTTTTAAAATATATACATTGGATTAGTTCAGCAGAATTGATAATCAAGTGCATTTTAGCAGTTGTTGTTCCTTCCTTAGCAATTGAGCAATTCAAAGACAACACAATAGCATACAGTAGCCAGACTGTGTGTTTTCCATGGCGTTTTTATTACTCTATTTTTTCTACTTCTATTTTTTCACTTTTTGAAACAAGGTTTCTCTGTGTACATTTTGCCTGTCCTGGAATTAACTCTGTATACCAGGTTAGCTTTGAAATCACAGAGATCTGCTTGCCTCTGCCTCCTGAGTGCTGGAATTAAAGGCATGTGCCACCACACCCAGCTACTTTCTTTCTATTTTTTTTTAAACCACTTTATCCTGTTTCTTTTTCTCTCCCAAGCCTACATATATTTTGAACACACTGTAAATGTTTAGAGGTTTTTTTCTTAATCTGAATCTCTCTTTACTGTATATCTTTATCTTTTTCTGGCCATGAGTCTTTTATCTGGTAACAATATTGCTAAAATGAAAGCCACAGCTGTATTAGCTCCGTTTATCCAAGATGGCTGGGGTACATTTACTGTCAGCACTGAGAGCTGTGCTCACTGCTTCGGTCTATGCTACCATACAGCAGCATGTTACCGGTCACTGCCACTGCCGGCTCTCATACCATTCAATTGTTAGCAGGGTTTGCCACTTATGCTGAGTCAGGAAACCTCTCTTAAAGGAGCCACACAAGTCTCTGCTTGTCTCTAGGAAAACAGAGCCCAACCAATAAAAATGTGACTTGTTTGTCTCTGTTATTTTATTTTTAAAATCCTTACTTAAGCTATTGTTAAGTTTTAAGTGAAAGTTAAAATGCAGGCAGCATTTTGTTACTAGCAGTTTAGTCCCAGAGCCACATCAACCCCAAATAACACACTGAAACACTGTATTAGATATAAAGCTGTTGGCCTATTACCAGTGTTTCTTATTGGCTAGCACTGTCCTAAATATTAACCTATTTCTATTAATCTAAGTGTTCCCATGTGGTCTTATCTTACCGGAGAGAGGGTTCAGACCTCTTCTCTCTCAAGTCTCTATATCTTGACTCCCTGCTACATCTCCTAGAATCCTCCTTGTCTCCTAGTCCAACCTATCTTTCCTTCCTATTTGCCAACAATGCTTTATTCATTAACCAATAAGAGAAACATATTTACAGAATGGCATCTCCCATCAGAGAAGTGTTCCTCTTTCTCCACATCCTCTCCAGCATAAGCTGTCATCAATGTTTTTTATCTTAGCTACTCTGATTGATGTAGGATGGAATCTCAGAGTTGTTTTGATTTGAATTTCTCTGATGACTATGGATGTTGAGCATTTCCTTATGTGTCTTTCCACTATTTGAGATTGTTCTGTTAAGAATTCTTAGTTTAGATCTGTACCCCATTTTTAATTGGATTATTTGGTAGTGTGATGTCTAGTATCTTAAGTTCTTTGTATAGTTTAGAGATCAGTCCTCTGTCAGATGTGGGGCTGGTGAAGATTCTTTCCCATTCTGTAAGGAGACATTTTGCCTTGTCAACTGTGTTCTTTGCTCTACAGAAGCTTCTCAGTTTCAGAAAATCTCATTTATTAATTGTTGCTCTCAGTGTCTGTGCCACTAATGTTCTACTTATGGAGTGGTCTCCTGTGCCTATGTGTTCAAGTTTATTTCCCACTTTCTCTTCTATGAGGTTCAGAGTGATGGACTTATATTGAGGTCTTTAATCCATTTCAATTTTAGTTTTGTGCATGACAATACATATGGATCTATTTGTATTATTCTACATGTTGATGGCCAGTTACACCAGCACCATTTGTTGGATATGCTTTCTTTATTCCATTTTATATTTTTAGCTTCTTTGTCAAAAATTAGGTGTTCATAGGTTGATAACAGGGTCTTTGACTTGACTTCATTCTTCCACCTGTTTTGTTTTTATACCAGTACCAAGCTTTTTTCATTACTGTAGCTCTATAATAGAGCTTGAAGTCAGGGACAGTAATGCCCTCAGTGATCCTTTATTATACAGGGTTGTTTTGGCTGCCCTGGATTTTTTTGTTTTTTCATATGAAGTTGAGTATTGTTATTTCAAGGTCTGTGAAGAATTGTGCTGGGGGTTTGATGGGAATTGCATTGAATCTGTGGATAGCCTTTGGTAAAATTGCCAAAAGTTGATCCTTCTATCCAAGAGCATGGGAGATCTTTCCATTTTCTGATATCTTCTTTAACTTCTTTATGTAAAGACTTAATGTTCTTGTCACACAGGTCTTTCACTTGTTTGGTTAGAGTTACCCCAAAATATTTTATGTTATTTGTGGCTAATGTAAAAGGTGATGTTTCTCTGATTTCTTTCTCAGCCCATTTATCATCTGTATATAGAAGGGCTACTGTTTTGTTTTTTGGGTTTTTTGTGTGTGTGTGTGTGTGTGTGTGTGTGTGTTGTTGTTGTTGTTAATCTTGTATCCTGCTACATTACTGAAGGTATTAATCAGTTGCAGGAGTTCTCTGGTATTTCAGCCCTCGATTTGACTATTTCTTGACCTTTACTCCTTCTGGGTGAGTTTGCTTCTTTTTGTTCTAGTGCTTTAAGTTGTTCTGTTAATTCACTGGTGTGGGATTATCCCAGCTTCTTTATGTAAGCAGTTAGTGCTATGAACTTTCCTCTTAGCTCTTCTTTCGTTATGTCCCATAAGTTTGGGTAAGTTGTGCAGTTGTTTTCATTAAATTTTAGGAGGTCTTTAATTTCTTTCTTTTTTAGTTCCTTGACCTGGTGGTGGTTCAGTTGATCATTGTTCAATTTCCATATATTTATGGGCTTTCTGAAATTAATGTTGCTGTTGAATTCTAACTTTACACTGTAGAGATCCATTAGGATATAGGGGAGTATTCCAATTTTTGTATCTGTTGAGGTTTGCTTTGTTACCAAGTATGTGGTCTATTTTTTGAGGAGGTTCCATGAGATGCTGAAAAGAAAGTATATTCTTTTGTGTTTTGGTGAAATGTTTCATTATGTCTGTTAAGTCCATTTGAGTCATAACCTCTGTTAAGATTCTATCTGGCAGGCCTGTCCAGTGGTGAGAGTGGGGTGTTGAAGTCTCTATGTGTGAGACTTGACTTGTGATTTAAGCTTTAGTAATTTTTTTTTTTTTAACAAATGCCCTTTGTGTTCGGGCAAAGATGTTCAGAATTGAGATTTCCTCTTGATGGATGGCTCCTGTGATGAATATGAAATGTCCTCTTTATCTTCTTTGATTAATTTTAGTTTGAAGTCTATTTTGTTAGATATTAGGATAACTACACCAGCTTGTTTCTGAGGTCCATTTGATTGGAAAAAAATTTTCCCCAACCATTCACTCTGAGGTAATGTCTGCCTGTGAGGTTGAGGTGTGTTTCTTGTATGCAGCAGAAGGATGGATTCTGTCTCCACATCCAATCTATTAACCTGTGTCTTTTTATAGGTGAATTTAGACCTTTTATATTAATGAATATTAATGATCAGTGATTGCTAGTTCCTATTATTTTTGTTTTTGTTGTTGTGATGGCATTGTATGTTCAATTCCCTTCTTTGGAATTCACTGCTGTAAGCCCATCTATTGCCTGTGTTCTTCAGGATGTACTTGACTTCCTTGAGTTGGCATTTTCTTTCTAGTTATTTCTGAAGGGCTGGGTTTGTGGATAGGTATTGTTTAAATTTGGCTTTATCATGGAATATCTTGTTTTGTCCATCTATAGTTATTGAAAACTTTGCTGGGTAAAGTAGTTGGGTTGGCATACGTGATCCCTTGGTGTCTGCATGACATCTGTCCACACCTTCTGGCTTTCATCATTTCTGTTGAGAAGTCAGGTGTAACTCTGATAAGTCCACTTTTATTTGTTACCTTGCCTTTCTTCTGTATGTTGTTTTGATAATTATCTGTCAAGGGAACTTGACTTTTTTTTTTTTTTTTTTTTGTCCAGTCTCTTTGGTGTTCTCTAAGCCTCTTGTATTTTCATAGTCATGTCCTTCTTTAGGTTGGGAAAATTTTCTTCTGTGATTTTGTTGAATATATTTTTCTGTGCCTTTGAGTTAGACTTCTCCTTATTATCCTTATTATTCTTAGGTTTGGTCTTTCCATGGCATCCCAGATTTTCTGCATGTTTTATGTTAAGGATTTGTTGGAGTTAAATTTTTTATTTACTGATGAATCTCTTTCTTCTATTGTATCTTCAACACCTGAAATGCTCTCTTCCATATCTTGTATTCTGTTGTTTATGCTTGCATTTTGTTGTTCCTGATATTTTACCCACATTTTCCATTTCCAGAACTCCTTTGGTTTGTGTTTTCTTTATTGCCTCTTTTTCAGATTTTAAGTCTTGATTTTCTTTGTCAATTTCTTCCAGATTTTTGGTTGTCTTTTCCTCCATTTCTTTAAGGGAATTTTTCATTTCCTCTTGAAGGACATCAATCATCCTCATCAAGTTATTTTCAGGTCTTGCTGGTGTAGCACCACTGGTTTCTAGTGGTGCCATATTGCTCTTTATATTGTTGAGTGTGTTCTTACCTTGGTGCCTATCCATTTCTTTCTCTAATTGGTACATGCAGAGCTTATGCTTCAGGGGGGTCTCTCTTTCTCCAATTGGTATAGTTGAGAGCTATGGCCCCTCTGACTGCTCCTTCAGGCACAAATAGAGCAGAGCCTCCACTTGGAAGTGGGCCCAAGGCTCAGGTGATTGCTCCTTGAGGTGCAGGTGGGACTACAGCTCCAGTGGACATTTCTCCCATTGGAGGTGAGACCATGGCTCCAGTGATTGCTCCTCTAGGTGTAGGTGGGGCTGAGGGTCCAGTGGTTGATGTAGCTATGGGTTATCTCCAATCCAGAAATGGCAGTAGATGCTGACTGGGACACAGGTGCTTTTTCCCAGAGGAACTTCTTGTGATAGTTTCTGAAGATACTGCTGGAAACTGCTGTTGTTGTCTCACCTGGCAGTCACCAACTCCTGGGCCTGAGGCTGCTTCTGAGTTCAGGCCTCCCACTGATCCTCCTCTGTTTCTGTTCAACAGGCCTCTCCTGGGTATCAAGAAAGCATAGCGTACCAAATTGTGGTAAGACTAAGCACCTCCCTTGTATTAAGGCTGGGCAAGGCAACTCATGAGGAATAGGTTCCCAAGAGCCAGCCAAAACATTAGTGACAGTCTCTGTTCCCATTGTTACAAGTCCCATGAATAGACCAATCTATACAACTGTCACATATACGTAGAGGGCCTAGGTTGGTCCAACGCAGGCTCTCTGTCTATTGGTCCATACTCTGTGAGTTCCTATGAGCCAGGTTAGTTGATTCTGTGGAATTCCCCAAGCTCAGCCTAATGTTCAGTTGTGGGCCTCTGCATCTATTTCTGTCAGTTGCTGGATGAAGACTCTCTGATGGCAACTGGGGTAGTCACCAGTCTGATTACAGGAGGTGGCCAGTTCATGCTACCTGTCCACTATTGCTAGGAGTCTTAGCTGGGGTCATGCTTCTAGATTCCTGGGAGTTTCCCTTGCACAAGACTTCTACCTGACCCAAAATGTGTCACTTTCCAGTCATCTCTTCCAGTCCTCTCCCACTCCATCCACTCCCAACACTATCTCTCAAGTTCCCCACCCATCCCCAGTCCACCCAGGAGAGCTCTTATTTCTCTATACTTCCTGTCCCCCTCTGGGCCCTCCTTGTTACCTAGTGTCTCTGGGGCTGTGGATTGTGGCCTGGTTACCCTTTACTTTACACCTAATATCCACTTATGAGTGAGTATGCATCATGTTTGTCTTTCTGGGTCTGGGTTACTTTACTCAGGTTACTTTCTGGGTTACTTTACTCAGGATAATTTTTTCTAGTTCCATCCATTACCTTCAAATTTCCTGATGTCGTTGTTTTTAACAGCTAAGTAATACCCCATTATGTAAATGTACCACATTGTCTTTATCCATTCTTCAATTGAGGACATCTAGATTGTTTCTGGGTCCTGGCTATTATGAATAAAGTTGTTATGAACATTAGTTGAGCAAGGGTCCTTGTGTTATGATTAAACATCCTTTGGGTATATGCCCAAGAGTGATATAGCTTGGTCTTGAGGTAGATCAATTCCTAGTTTTCAGGAAAACCATCATTTTGATTTCCGAAGTGGCTGTACAAGTTTGCACTCCAACAAGCAATGGGAGAATGTTCCTCTTGCCCCACATCCTCTCCAGCATAAACTGTCATTGGTGGTTTTTATCTTAGCTGTTCTGACAGGAATAAAATGAAATCTCAAAGTTGTTTTGATTTGCATTTCCCTGATGACTAAGAATGTTGAACAATTCTTTAAATGTTTCCCATCCACTTAAGATTCTTTTGTTGTGAATTCTGTGTAGATCTGTACTCCATTTTTTTAATTGAATTGTTTGGTTCTTTGATGTCTCGTTTCTTGAGTTCTTTACATATTTTGAAAATCACCCTCTGTTGGATGTGAAGTTGATGAAGATCTTTCCCATTTTGTAGATGGCTGTTTTGTCCCATGGCCAGTGTTCTTTCCCTTGCAGAAGCTTTTCAGTTTCATGAGGTTTGTTAATTTATCTTAATGTCTGTGCTACTGGTGCTCTATTCAGGAAGTTGCCTCCTGCGCCAATGTGTTCAAGGCTATTTTCCACTTTCTCTTCTATCAGGTTCAGTTAACTGGATTTATGCTGAGGTCTTTCATCCACTTGGATTTGAATTTTGTGATAGATACGAGTCTATTTGCGTTCTTCTACATGCCAACATGTGTCAGCATCATTTGTTGAAGATGCTTTGTTTTTTCCATATACAAAGTATTTCAGTCATTCCTACTCCTCAATAATTTCTTCCAACCCCTCCCTGACTACCTCTGCCAGGCCCCTTCCCTACTTCATAGTGGGTTTTGTTTGTTTGTTTGTTTTACCTATTGGGTTCAGTTAGTGCTACCCATATGTGCATGTGGCATGTGGCCATCCATTGAAACTTTGGCGATGTAACAGGAGCTGCATTCCTGAAAAAATCTGATGCACCCTCCCCTTAGCAGCCATCAACTGTCCACAGCTCCTCAGCTAAGAATGTGTCTCCATGAACCCTCCCCATCCACACTGGAATGTTGACTCATTTGATGTTGTAAAGGTCTTGGGCTGCTATGACTTGTAATCATAGCTGCTATGACTTGATGAATGAAATCACTCTGTCAAATCCTGACATTTGCTCAGTTCTACTTGGATCAACTGTCACTCTCTTAATTGGGCCTCTTCCATCTGTTCCTATTAAAATCCCAAGTTACCACTGAATCCTGGTATTCTCAATATTCATCTTCTTGACATCCTTTCCTTCCCAAATAGCACTTACCACAGGCAAATGTACTTTTTATAATTTACCTAGCTATCATTGCAATATCAACGGCATGAAGCACATAAATTTACATATGAAGTTTCACAGAGATCTTCCAAGTGATATTTAGAAATGGTAGGTATTTGGTAGATGTCCAGCAAACTCACTGGAAGAAAGTGTCCTTATCACTGACCAATTATAAAAACTATTTAGCTATTTAATGAAATATCCAGTTAGTTCTTCTACAGACACTAAATGGAAATCATAGCACCCACCTTGAGAAGGTTTGTGGATCTCCTCGGGTTCACCAGAAACAATAACAGAGACTTCTAAATGGCATAATTTTTCTCTGAAGAAATGTAAATACTGTGAACATTTAGTTGAGAAAAAGAGTTTAACTTCAAAGATGCTTAGTATTTTCAAATGAAGCTTGCTCCTCTGAGATCATCATGACCTGTCAGTTCCTGAGTACCAGGCTGCCATCTGTATTATCCTCCCTTTTGTCAGAACAATAAATGAAACATCAGTCAAGGTTGTTTCATTCCCTTTTATAACAGGAGTATCTAACAAATGCTGTTTGGGATGTTAGGGTGTAAAAGAGATAAGAGGTTAGTATATGACTAGCTATAAATAACCAATATAACTTACCATGGATACATCTTGATGGATGACATCTTGCTATAAGTGTCCCATACCTCCTGAGATCATTAGCATACAAACAATTAACCACAGAACAGACCAGATGTAAGAATGTGTACAACAGACTGACAGTCCTCCAGATCCATGTGTTTAGTTATTTGGGTTTTCCTGTCAATATTCTGACCCATAACTCCCACTTCCCATTCCCTCCAGCTCCAGTGAAAGGTGACTTTGACCTGCAGATCCCTGTGGAGATGAGAATGGCTCCCATGGCTAGTATATTCATGTATGCCATCTTCCCCGATGGAGAAATGATTGCAGATTCTGCAAAATTTGAAGTTGAAAAATGTCTTCTCAACAGAGTGAGTGATGATTTGTTTCTTAAAAATTCTATTTAAAAAAAAGAAAGAAAAAAAAAACAAAGCAAAACGAGCTTTGGTGGCATACCTTTAGCCCCAGCACTAGGGAGGCAGAGGCAGGTGGATCTCTGTGAGTTCGAGGCCAACCTGGTCTACAAGAGGTAGTTCCAGGACAGCCTCCAAAGCCACAGAGAAACCCTGTCTCAAAAAACAAAAAAAGCAAAAAAGCAAAATGAAAAAAAACAGGAAAACAATTTCTTAAGGATACAGAATTAAGATCAACTAGACCCAGTAATGGGTGTGCCTCGGTGGCAAAGATACAGATAGCACTGGGGTGCCAGATTTTAATTCACAAACCCTCAGACGACTGGAAGTTGAAAGGAAGGAAGGAAGGAAGAGAGGGAATCTGAATGCTTAATAATTTACTAACCAGTTAAAGTCATATAACTCAAAAAACGTATTATACTTCCCTGCATGTGCACGTGTACACATAAGTGCACACGTGTGGGGGAAAGGGGACAATTTTTAGATGTCTATCTCCTTCCGCATGAGTTCAGGCCATCAGGTTTAACAGCAGGTGCCTTTACCCAGTGAGCCATCTCATAGACCCTTAATGTCACATAACCTTATGCAAGACCAGTAATAGAATCCAGGCTTACAAATTGTTAGTATATTTATTTTCCCTCCAATTTTTCATTATGACTTTTCTATGTGTGTGATAGGGACATAGAGCCTTGCTGTTCTTCTTAAATTTTATGATACAACACTATTAAATGTGTACTGCATCATGGACCCCCAGCACTCAAGGAAAGCACTCAAGGCAGGAGAATTACTGGAACTTGCCAGTGGCCAGCTCCAGGTTCATGAGAGACAGTCTCGAGGGGTAAGACAGTAAGAGCAGAGCACCCACACCCTCCTCTGGCCTCTGCTGGGTGCGTGGGTACATGCACTGGCACACACTCACATACATGTGCACACATACCAAAAATGCAAGAATTTCAGGGAGACGGAATAGTTGTTTTTTTTTGCTTCAGAGTTTGACTGACACATGGCCTGTTTTCCTAAATCAATCCCAGTGCTGAAAGGGGAAGCGAAAATCCTCCGCCAAGCTTCCGACAGTCATAATCTGGCAAACAGATATTCGAGCAGAGAGCTACAAGGTGACTCACATGGCAGGCTTCCAGGCTGCAACAGCAGGAAGCTGGCTAAGCTTGGTTTCCTTTCCCACAGGTGGACCTGAGCTTCACGCCAGCCCCAAGTCTTCCCACCTCACAGGCCCATCTGCGTGTCACAGCTTCTCCTCAGTCCCTCTGTGGCCTAAGGGCTGTGGACCAAAGCGTGCTGCTCCTGAAACCTGAAGCTGAGCTCTCCCCTTCCTGGGTGAGTCCCCATCATCCTCTGTCCAAGAAAGGCCAGTGGCGAGACTCTGAGATGCTGGTTCTCATAAATCGGATCATTCGGACACCAGGTTTCCTTAACGTAAAAATACTGCATTTAATGCAAAAGGCATCGCTAAGGGAGCTCTTCCTTATACAATGCCAAAGAACAGCTCGAAAACTTCAGCCAATAAACTCAAGACAAAGCCTGAAGTCAAGCACTCCATGAGTTGTAAAGCTTGTGTGTGACCCAGGTGTCATTACCGCGCCCCTCCTGCCCCAGGAGTGGCTGGCCCCCTAACACACTCATGACGGAGTTTTTCGGAAAGACACTGTCTGTGGGATACAAAAGAAACAGTTTATACAAATGGAATCTTGTACCTCTCAAGAGGTCCCCAAATAAGAAAAAGACAGACTGCTTTAAATTTTAAAAACAGAGTATAAGGAGGCTCTCAACTTGCTTTGAAAATTAATTCTCAGATGTGCAACTGAAACCATAATCTATTTACAAGAGTCTCACCCAAGTTAACCATAGGAAAACTCTTCTTTATATTGAAATTAGAATGGGATTTATTAAGAAAAACTTACATATCACTGTAATTGTTTACAAAATTATTCTTGACACTGGCTGATAGCATATTTTAAGATGTTTGTAAGGTGCGCACATAAATTTAAAAACAGTAATCTTTAGTTCAGATAATCCTGGGGGCTTGATGGTCTTCATAATGTGTAGGTTAAATCAGCATTTCATTTCATTTTAGTGATGAAATTTTATGAGGCACATGCAGAAAATGCTTAGGAAAATATTTGACTAGGATGTTTTTCTTTTAGATTTTAATTTTTCCCAAATCCATTCAGTAAGAGGTTTTTTTTTTTTTTTTTTTTTTTTTGAATGAATTTTTTTAGCTAACAAATGCAGGCAATTAGTTTTTAAAAAGTAAAAACAAACAACAACAACAAAAAACTCCACACATGTACTTCCCAAAGGGTTATAACTAAAAACATGGACAGAATTCCCTTGCTCCTGCCACCCTGACCTACCCATGCTTTGGCTGCTTGTGCTTTCAATGATTACAGCTATATCTTTAATATTTTATCCCATATTCTCTATTAGTCCTTCGTTTTTAACATCATCTTTTCATCTTCTTATTAGAAAGTAGCATGTTCAAGCTGATTCGACAGACCTTCCATGTCTTCATCTTGCCTTCAAATCTAAATGATTACTGTGTAAAATCCTTAGAGAGTTTTATTTCTATAACCAGAAAATAGGGCTCATCCTTAAGTCAGATAGTGTGCTGTGATCACATTTGCTCTCACTTGTATTCATATGTCCTGAAATGTACAACCTTGGTATTTTGTATTTATTGATTGGTTTATGTGGTGTAAGCATATTTCTAAATATTTAATGTTTCATATTAAATTACATTAAAAATACATCATTCACAAATATAATATGCAGAATTTACATTCATACCTCTATTTTTAATATGTGGAGTATGTTTAGTCTTTTTCTACATCTTGTGAATACCTTCAGAATGAAGCACTTTTCAACAGGAAATATTTTAAAAACCTTGTTTAGAAAATCTAGAAATGATTTGCAGTGATCACACTAGCACATTTCTTTCCATGAGTATCTTCTACAAAAGCCCAAGAAAGAGGCTTCCTTGTCTCCTGTTCTTACAGATATACAATCTGCCAGAAATGCAGCATAACAACTTCATCCCAAGTTCACACCAACTTGAAGACCATGAACTATGTATGTGGTATGGCCATAAGCCCAGTGACGGAGAAATATACTTAGACCCAAATGAGAAGGACATCTACAATTACATGGAGGTAAGTTCTACTACCCATTAACATGCTGCTCTGTGAATTATTTAGGTTTAATGAAGTGTTGTATCGGTAAAGAATTTCAGAGTCAGACCAAGGATATGAATCACCAGCAGACCAGCCACCTTATGTGTGGTGGTTCATGAATTCAATCCTAAGCATTCCAAAAACTGCATCTCGGAAAGTGCCCAGTCTAGGCACAGAATGGATGAGGGACACCCACCCCCCCACGCCCTGATTTTTTTTTTTTTAAATAGGCTGTCATTATGTAGCCCTGGCTGTCCTAGAACTCACTCTGTAGAGCAGTCTGGCCTCGAACTCACAGAGATCTGTAACAAGTCTTTCTCTGTCCCACCAGCCAGTTCCCAAATAAAGACACAGAAACTTGTTATTAATTATGAATGTCCAGCCTTAACTTAGGCTTGTTCCACTAGTTCTTATAATTTCACTTAACCTGTTTCTATTCATCTACAATTTGCTTCGGGACTTTTTACCTTTCTTTCATTTTATATGTCCTGATTTTCTGCTTCCTCTGGCTAGCTGCCTAGCTAGCCAGGCCCTGGCATCTCTTTCTCTTTCTCCCATCCCCACCCCCATTCTCCTTACCTAAATTCCTCTTCCTACTTACTCCCTGCCTGGCTATTGGCTGTTCCACTTTTAATTAAACCAATCACAGTGACATATCTTCACACAGCGTAATCAAATATCTCGGAACAGAAATCCACCTGTTCCTGCCTCCCAAGTGTGTGTGCCACTGTGCATGGCTGTGAGTGGCTTTTTAAAACAGCAAGGCATTGTATCATAAAGAAGGCCAACACATGTGCCTCACTATGAATTTGTGTTCCTCACCACACTCTCTAAATAGTATGAAAAACACAATTTGAATAGGTATCCTACTTGAACATGTGAAGCTATATCTGAATTAGTTATTATAATTTTTATACACATTAAGTTTTCTTAGAATTTTGAGATATTTTGCTTGATTTGATTATTTTCTTTCCAGGACGTGGGCTTAACGGCATTCACCAACTTGAAGATCAAACATCATAAAATATGTAATTTATATGGCATTATTTCTCCAATAGGTAAAATGACAAATCAGCATGCATTTTTCAGAATAAAATAAATGTGAATTATTTGTCAAAGGTAATAAAATAAAATTTTAGAGCATGTATAGTATCCAAATAAGAGAGAAAGAACCCAAACTTACCTGAGCAAA
Source organism: Phodopus roborovskii (assembly GCF_943737965.1). Lineage (NCBI taxonomy): Eukaryota > Metazoa > Chordata > Mammalia > Rodentia > Cricetidae > Phodopus > Phodopus roborovskii. The sequence continues at coordinate 13,626,568 of NW_026126578.1, forward strand.
ATGTGCCCAAATGTATGGTATTACAAGGAAATTAAGGATTGGAGGCTCTTCCTTCAATGTTAGACAGATAAGACAAAATACAACTATTACTGCAATAGAGAATCATTGTGTGAAGTAAGAAGAACTTCTGTAGACATGTCCTAAGAAGTGAAGAGAATTTCCTAAGTATTCTAGACGAAGACGAGAAGGAAAAAACAGGCATTGCAGATAGAGGTGAGGACGGTAAAAGAGTCAAAAGGTATGTACTCACTCTGTCTTCAACCAGCACTAACAATGTAAAACCTTTCCCTCTTCTTCTCATGCCAGTCTTTCTAGAGCGGCTGTACCAGTTTGCAATCCCACCCTCAGCAAATGAGTTTCCCTTCCCCCACATCCTCTCCCATGTGGTTGCCAGTTGTTTGGTTGACTATTCTGACTGGGATGAGATGAAATCTCAAATTGTTTTAATTCACATTTCCTTAATTGCTAGCATGATGAGCATTTTTAAAAGATATTTCTTAGCCACTTTTAATTCCTTTTGAAAACTGTGTATAGATCCACGGCTCATTTTTAAATAGGGCTGTTTGGTTTTTTTGACTCTTTTTTTTTTTTTTTTTTTTTTTTTTTTTCCTTTGAGTTCTTACATAGTCTGGATATTTACCCTCTATCAGATGTATAGCCAGCAAAGACTCTTCCCCCCACTCTGTGGGCTTCCATTTCACTCCATTGACTGTTTCCTTGGCTGCACAGAAATATTTTAGTTTTGCGAGGTTCCAGTTGTCAATTATTGACCTTAATTTTTAAGTGAATAGGTCTTATTTAAAAAAGACTTTTCCTGCACCTTTATTTCATAGGGTTACTGCTTATGCTTCTTTTGTGTTTCTTCTCTAGCAGTTTCAGATTGCATGTTGAGGTCCTTGACCCATTTAGAGTTAATTTTTGTTCAGGGTCATTGAGGTGGGTCTATTTCCATTCCTCTTTATGGAGGCATCCAGTTTTCACAGCACCATTGTTGAAAATGCTGACTCTCCTCTAGTTTGTGTTTTGCCATCTGTGTCAACTATCAGATGGCTGTAATTACCCAAGCTTGTTTCTAGATCTTGTATTTTGTTCCATTGACCTACATGTCTATTTTTGTGCCAGTACCATGCTGGTTTTATTGCTATACTTCTGCAATATAACTTGAAAACATGAATCCCTGTCTTCATTGTTATTTTATTATATTTGTTATTCTATTATTATTATTTAGTATTTATCCTAAATACTAAAACTTACTTTTACATGTGTGCTAACATAAAATAAAACATAATTTTTACTGGGCTGTGTTAATTTTCCTCATACCGATTTGAAAAGAAATTAAAAGATCACCACAAATTTCTAAAACCAACAGGACCTAAGGCACTGTGATTACTCTAGACCGTGGATAAATGAGGCAACTATCCCTATAGATGCTTAAGGTAAAGAGTAAAGAACTTAGTCACTAGGAATCACTGAGTAATTAAAGGCAAATAGAAAGACAAGTTAAAGGTTGTGCCCATCACAGAGAAGGGCCTATACAAGTGAAGCTGTCTGTGTATATATGTATTTTTAAAAGGGGAGAGCTTCAGTTGGGAAATATTTAGGTGAAGCCCTAACTGAATCAGCATGTATACTTGTTTGTTACAAGCAGTTTTCCTACCAGCCTGGTCCCACAGCTGGTCAGCCCCAAATAACACACAGAGATGCTGTATTAGATATAAAGCTGTTGGCCTGTTACTAGCATTTCTTATTGGCTAGATCTGTCTTAAATATTAACCATTTCCTATCAATCTAAGTGTTTCCATATGGTCTTATCATACTGGAGAGAGGGTCCAAACAGTCTTCTCAAATCCCTACATCTTAAATCTCTTCCTACCTCTCCCCAAATCTTCCTTGTCTCATAGTCCTGCCTATTTTGCTTTCCTATTGGCCAACAGGGCTTTATTCATTAACCCGTAAGAGAAACATATTTACAAAATGACACCTCCCATCACTTGTTCTTGGAAGAAGCAGAGCACAGACCCTCTGTCCCCAACTTGAAACCTTGTATTTCTTGCCAGTATAAACCCAAGCCAATGCTATGATTCTTGAGTAATAAACTTCCTTTGCATCATCAACAAAAAACAAAAGCAAACAAAAAACACAACCTCGATACTGACTTTTCCATTGTGTGGATTTCTGATCCAAGAGTTTGTACCTATACCTCTTTCAGTTTTTATATAATTGAAACCTGTTAAAATATTGGACTAATCCTATAGCTCTAAAGATCTAGAGAAAGACAAGGCATTCCAATAATGTCTCTGCTGATGATGTAGCCATCATTCAGATCTAGTCTGAAGTGATTCTCATTGTAGCCACAGGATCAGTTGCCTGGGAGGTGTAGTATTATGGATCTTCATTCTTTCCAGGGTAACAATACCTTTATAAGCATTCCCTGACTACCCAGCCCAAGAAAATATTCACCATGCTTCCTTCCAACTCCAACTACAAGGTGATGTTTTCTGTAGGATTTCATAATTTCCATTTTTGACAAAGGTGTGACAGACTTTCCATCAAAATGAGAGGTTCAATGTATCATTTCCAGTGTTGTCATAATAGCATTTAACAGCCAGGAAGAAAGTGGAAATTAAGCTACATTTACGCTACATATTGTGAACCACTGCACTCAGTACTTTTGTTCATATCTTCCACTTCATAGAGCCTGACCTGGCATATATTGCTTCGATCAACACAGAAGACACCCTAAGACACCTGAGCTCAGTTGAGTATGAAGATCCACCACGGGTAGATATACCCACTGAGACCATTCGAAAATATTTTCCTGAAACCTGGATCTGGGATTTAGTCACAGTAAAGTAAGTAATTTCCATTTGTAGGATTCGGGCTGGGTATAAAAATTTTATTTTTTGTTTCTAGTACTTCTCTAATTTGCATCATAAACAATAGAAATGGCTAATTCAGAAGACCATAGCATAGGAACCTATCAATTATAAAATATATGTATTTCCATCACTCCCAGAAAATTTACATAAAGATTATCATATACCTCTCCAATGCTTAAAACCATTCAGGAATACCATATTGAGTAATAAAGTAGGCAGTCCTACATGTGGACCATATACAACATAAAATTGTCATATAGTATTTTGGAGATGGAAGTTTAAAGACAACTTTGTAGCATAAATAAATAAAAATGAGGCACCAATATGTAACATGAAAAATAAAAGACACAGAGACTGATATTGGGGTTCAAGCTTCAAGATAAAGAGCGGAGTAGCAAAGCAGCCAAGCCAGTAGATCTTAACTCTACCTCAGGCTGAAAAGGCATTCCTGTCTCCATGAATCCTCAGAGACAAAATCTCTCAGTTCCTGTCTCCTCCTCCTTACATTTCTTTCTCCACCCAGTCAGATCCTCCTGTCTCCACCTCCCTAGTGCTGGGATTAAAGGGATATCGCGGTAAATAAGAATCAGGATAAACAAATAGGCCGAATAGATGTTTATTCAGGGAGAAATAACTTACAACCTAGACAGATGAACACCAGGAAATTCAACCCGATCCTCTCCTGTCCGAGTCACGCCAGAAAGAGAGAGCCTTTCCTGGCCCCCTCCGACCTCCTTCCACAGGTCACTTCTGCCCATGGCTCCACCCCCCAATGGGTGTGGTCAGTGCCAGAGAAGGACTATCTCACTACACAGGGTGACCTTGAACTCAGAGAGATCCATCTGCCTGTCTCCTGAGTACTGGGGTTAAAGGTTTGTGCCACCACTGTCTAGTTTCTACAGCTAACTAGTGTGGCTAGCTTTGCTTTCTGATACTTCAGGCAATCTTTATTAAATCATAAATGATATCACCACACAACTTCAAATCTATGTTCCAATTTCCACTAACATTATTTGAGCTAGGAAACCAAGACTACAGAAAGACCTTTTATTTTTCCATCTGGAGTCCTGTTTACACTCCTTTGAAGGAGTCAAGGGGATGGTTTTAGGTCACACTCTTTCGTTACCATATCAGAAATAAATAATTCACACTCTAACTTTCTTGATACTCGCCCTCTCCCAGCTCATCTGGAGTGACTGAAATGGAAGTGACAGTCCCTGACACCATCACTGAGTGGAAGGCTGGAGCCCTCTGCCTGTCCAATGACACTGGACTTGGCCTCTCTCCTGTGGTATCTCTCCAAGCCTTCCAACCTTTCTTCGTAGAGCTCACGATGCCCTACTCTGTGATCCGTGGAGAAGCCTTCACGCTCAAGGCCACTGTGCTGAACTACCTCCCTACATGCATCCGGGTGAAGAACCTTTCCCAATAAGCATGACCAGAGGGCAAGAGGGAAAGTAGTGTGTGTAAATTTTAACTAAGAGCCATCCTAAGTGAGATAACCCAAAACCAGAAAGGCAAATATAGTATGTACTCACTCATAAGTAGATACCAGACATAAAGTAAAAGATACTCAGCCTACAATCCATAACCTCAGAGAAGCTTGAACCCTCTTCCAGAAATAGATGGAAACAGATGCAGATATCCACAACTAACCAATGGGCCAAGCTCCTGGAGTACAGTCCAAGTGAGGGAAGAGAGAAAATATGAACAAAGGAGTCAAGATCATGATAGGAAAATCCACAGAATCAGCTGACTTGAGCTAGTGAGAGATCACTGACTCCAATCTGACAAATGGGGAACCTGCATAAGACTGAACTAGACTCCCTTAATATAGGTGACAATGGGGTGACTGAGACAATGTATGAGGTCAATGACAGTGGGTCCAAGAGCTAACTCTAATGCACAAACTGACTTAGTGGAAACAATTCTATATGGAGAGATAACTTGCCCATCCTAGACACAGGAGTGTGGGGGGTGGAGAGGAGCCTTGGTCCTGCCTCAGTGAGATAATGGGACAGATAATGGGAGAGGCCTTACCCTCTCCATGGAGCAGATGGAGGACGGGGGGAAGTGAAGGGAGTGGGAGGAGAGGAGGGAGGGGGAACTGAGATGGGAATATAAAAAATAAATCAATAAAAAATTATTTTAAAAAATTTTAACTAAGAATTAAATGAAAAGAAGAAGTAAATGGAGGAAGAAATTGTATTGACCTCTCAGCATTGATTTCAAATGCTTAAAAAAAATCCCCAGAATCCAACTACATATACAACAGCAAAGAGTTGTTTAATAATATGGATACTACATAAAATGCATAGGTGATTTTGCCACTTTTTAAATAAAACGTACTGTACTGAAGACACGGGATATTCTGTGTGGCCTCTGGATACAATCAAAAGATATGTCCCACAAAGATATGGTAAGCTAATGGCAGGATAAAATGGCATATTGTCCTACAATGGATTTTCTTTTGTTAGAGATAGATGTATACTTAAATATAGTAGTTTAAAAAAATCTAGTACAGTAAATATATCTTTGCCATCAAGATAAAACAAATATAAATAAATATATAATTATCTCTCTATTTGTGTAGCTAATACATAAATGACAGCTAAATAAAATTCTAGACATATGTGCATATGAAAACTATGAAAGCCTTCTGTGCCAGCTTATGTGACATTTTAGGCACATGTGTTCTGCTCCTACTCTCCACACCCTTTCACCAACATCCACCCACACATGATATCTTGTCATTCTGTGGTGACATCTTTGCTATTTCTTTGCCCTTGGGACCACAGGTGGGCGTGCTGCTGGAAGACTCCCCTGATTTCACAGCTGTCCCAGTGGCAAAAGGCCAACATTCTTACTGCCTCTGTGCCAATGGGAGGCACACCACATCCTGGTTGGTATCTCCTAAATCATTAGGTGAGTGAAAATTCTGTGAGGGGACTCTATGCAGAGAGGGTGAAGGTAGGAAGGTTTCTTAAGTTACTTCCTTCTCATTGGGTCCCCAAGCTCTCAGTCACTGCTGCTTCTCGCCCATGCTCACCACATTCTTAAATACAGGACAAGCCCTTGAACTGCTTATAGACCTGAGGATGCTTTGCAGATCCTGGGGTTTGGAGGAGGCGAAGTTCCTGGCACATCTGAACTCAGCTCTATGTGTGTTTCAGGGAATGTGAACTTCTCCGTGACTGCAGAGGCACAACAGTCCCCAGAGCCTTGTGGTTCTGAGGTGGCCACAGTTCCTGAAACCGGGAAAAAGGACACAGTTATCAAAGTCCTGATAGTTGAGGTGAGTACCCTCTCTTGATTGACAGTGAGCTGAGAATGAAGCGCTGTTGACTATGTTTCTTGAAAAGTAGAAGATAATGACGCGTGGTCTTGAGACGCTTCATAGCATAGGCAAGCTCGTGCTTTTCCATCAGTGTGTTCTGTATTCTTTCCCTTTCTGTTCTGGAGCCTGGAGGGCATGGGCTATGCCAGTTTGTCTTCTTAAGCACCATCTCTTTCTCCTGATCCTATTATGACCCCCTCTTTTGTCTTTATTATCTTTCCTTATTACCTTCATTTTGGCTCAAATGCCATTCCTACTATGATGGAAAAGTAGACCATTTAATTCCAGCCCTGGCCCCAAAAGTAAAGAAGCTATCCCCCCCCCCGCCTCCCAAAATGTCTCCAGTATCTTTGTGCTTACACATGCAATAGTTTCTCATGTCTGAATTTCCCATCTTTTGCCAAGCCCGAAGGAGTTAAGAAAGAACATACCTTCAGTTCACTGCTCTGTGCATCAGGTGAGAATCCTTCAAAACAACAGTAAGATAATAACTTAAGCATCTACTTAGATCTCTCACAATTTCCCTGTAAGAAAACCAGGAAAGCTGAGCAGCTTGGTCTGTTTGTGGGGGCCCCTAGCAGTGGGATCAGGACCTGTCCCTGGCCCACAAGCTGGCTTTTTGGAACCTATTCCCCATGCTGGGGTGCCTCACCCAGCCTTGATGCTGGGTGGCAGGGTCCTGCCTCGACTTGATATGCCATGCTTTGTTGACTCCCATGGGAGGCCTGCTCCTTTCGAGTAGAAGAGGAGAAGAGGGGGCAGTGGGCTAGAGGAGGGGGCAATGGGAGGAGAGGAGTGATGGGAAACTGTGGTTGGTATGCAAAATACATGAAAAATTTAGTGGAAAAAGAAAGGAAAGAAGGGCAGGAGGGAGGAAGGGAGGGAGGGAGAAAGGAAGGAAGGAAGGAAGGAAGGAAACCAGGACACTATATATCTTATTACCACTAAAAAATAAATTATCAAGATCGTTACTGGCCAGATACGGTTATCAAGAGTACAGCCATAGTTCTTTCTGGCTTCAGAGTTCATTGCAGCACTTTTCTTTAGAGCACAGAAACCTTTTCCTCCAGTCCAGCTCAGTACTTGGAAAGTTATAGCTAGGGAATAGCTAAGAAAAGGTCACAATCAAAACTTTCCTTAAAGAAAGGAAAGATACGGAAGTATCTTGGACAGGACTCTATTTGTTTTGTATTAGGTCCCAGAGGAAAACATAGGTTTTATAGCAGAATAAATTCCACACATAAACCAAGCTAAATTATGATGAGTACTAAACATAATATTTTTCTTTAATGGTTGCTTTTATGGCTTGTTCTTTCACTCATGCTCCTCACTGGATGCATGACTGAGAGGAAATGCAGCAACGTATCACACAAGGGAAGCTCAGTGCCCCCTATGAGGGACAAGCATAAAGGCAGAGCCTGTCCGCTCACGATAATGACTACATCGCCAGCACCTACACTAGTGAGTGGTATAGTGGTATAGTGCCTGCTCAAAATGTGCTTGTCAAAAGAATAAAGAAACTGGGATAACAGTTTTCATTTAATGTAAAATCCATTATTATGTGAAAGGTAGCAAAAGAGATGAAGTTAAGCATATTTCTCTGTAAAAAGGATAAAATAATGTAGCAGTTACTAATACGCTGTGAGGAGAAAACTCATACAATGCTAAAAATCCTTTAAATGTTTTTAATGGAAGGAAGCGTATTATTTTTTTTTTAAAATCCAAGGACAGGATAAAAAGAACCTCATTCTTTCCATCAGTCAGTTTTGGTTCTCCTGATAATTATTTATTACAAGGCAATCTGACCATCACCCCTCCACAGGAAAGTCCTCTATGGGGGTGGTCAGCGAGACCTCCTAATACAACTCAGGGGGAACCCAGGAATAACAAAGGCCAGTTCAGAATTCACCCATTTTCTTATTCTGACATACTGGATGTTTATTCATACATTGCCTTATTTTAGGCTTCCATCATTGCAATAAAACACCATGACCAAAAGCAGCTTGGAGAGGAGCGGTTTGTTTCATCTCACACGATCATGGTCCGTGGTGGAGGGAAGGCAGGGCTGATGCAGAGACTGTGGAGAGCGCAGCTTTCTGGCTTGCTTTCCCTGGCTTGCTCAGTCTGCTTTCTTATATACCTGTCAGAACCACCTGCTCAGATGAGGCACCACCCACAGTGGGCTGGGCCCTGACACATTAATCATTAAAAAAGAAAATGCCCCAAGACTTGCCTATAGGCCAATTTTATGGCAGCATCTTCTCAATTTAGGTTCCCTATAGCCAGAAAACACTACCTAATGTCAAAGTTCACATACAAAAGACAAAAAAAAAAAAACCCTAAGCAGATATACCTAAGCCAAAATCAATAAACACATTTTATGTGTTTATTAAATAACTGGGTAATAACTAATAGGAGACTCAGAAATTTCTCTTGGAGATTCTTTGCTTCAATACAACAGGTAATAAAAGCAGAAGGGATAGTACCAGGAAATGTGGATTTATGAGATTTACGACAAGATCGTTTTTTTCTAGGGAGGTCAGAAGTCAAAGCTTAAGACACGGTTCTAAAGTGACTGACCTTAGGACACTTTAGAAACCCGGAGATAACCATCTACACGTGTTTTTTGTTGTTGTTGTTGTTTTGTCTTGTTTTGTTTTGCTTATTAAGATGCCAGGATATCTGAAAAAGTGTCCCTGATGCTCCCACCAACAGTAGTGGATGATTCAGCCAGAGCCCATTTCTCTGTGTTGGGTGAGTCACTCCATCCCTGGAGGACTTGGGGCAATAGTCATTACCACCATCCTGTCCCCACCGCAAGTCCAATTGTAACTTCTGAACTACTGCACTTGAACCCTGTGACACCCTTCTTCCATCTCTACCCCCTCAGCACTCACTGGGTTCCCAGCATGCCTCACCCTGTCATTGAGAAATGATCCCGCTAAAGATGTTGCTTTGTTCTTAGAGATAATGGCTATTCTGTCTGATGTTCCTTCTCTCCATTCCAGGTGACATCTTGAGTTCGGCCATAAAAAACACACAAAACCTTCTCCATATGCCCTTTGGCTGTGGGGAGCAGAACATGGTGCTTTTTGCCCCCAACATCTATGTACTGAAATATCTGAATGAGACCCAACAGCTGACTCAGAACATCAAGTCGAAGGCCATTGGTTATCTCAGTGAGGGTCAGTGTTGGGTTTGGGGTGGGGGGTGTAAAGGATTGGGGAACAGACCACCAAAGTCTGAAGCAGAAGCAAATTTTATTCTATATCACCTTATCAGTTAACTGAGGACGGCCAGAGTTCCTCCTACTAGAGTGGGATCCCCCCTCCCCAGCTCCCCTTTTATAGTAAGAAGTAAGCATTAGGCATGGACAAAAGAATTTTCACAACCTTGCGGCAAAACTTAAGTACAGATTGTTTTCACGATTTCCGTTAATTAGGCCTTGGGCTAAGTTAGTGTTTATATTTAATTTTGCTTCTCCCACGCTCTTCTAATGGTGTTTACCAAAACAGTGACTTCCCTGCCAGTTTCCCAAGACAGGGAAGAATATGGAACAATGCAACCGAAAGTCAAAAAAAAACGCTAACCTTTGATCACAGACAGCTCCTGGTCATTAAGCAAGGAACTCCATTGCTAAAAGTTAATCCCTAACTGCTGACGGGGCTGGAGATTGTCAGCTCCTACTTCTTTTTTAAGCTACAAATTCACATTCCTATACTTTATATCCCTACTCCTGGGTTCTTCATTTCCATATTCCTATTTCTGGACCATTCAGTCAGTAAGGCTTAGAAACTCCACTTTGTTCTTGTGCATGGTATCTCTAGAAATGGGCTTAGCATGGTGGGGGAGGGGGGGTCGCTGAGCAGTGCTCTCATTGGCCAGTCCTACAAACCAGGCAAACCAGGAGGGCCCCTCTGGCTTCAGACTTACATCCTGTCGTTCTCTGGTGCATCAGTTTCTTCCAAACACACCCAAAGTCTTCCATTCCAGGCTACCAGAGGGAGCTGAACTATAAACACAAGGATGGTTCCTACAGTGCCTTCGGGGATCAAGGTGGCCAGAGCCAAGGAAACACTTGGTAAGAAAAGTCCACTCTGTGCCAGGCTTTGTTCGACTGTTGTTCCTTGTGACAACTATACACGCATCTTGTTTTATGGGAATATAATAGATGCCTGGGCCTGAGGGGGACATGTTTGAAGTTGTAGGAAACTTAATTACAGAATTGAAATTGTCTCAAGGCTCATCTGCTTTTACTTCGTACCACCTGTTTCACTCAATTTAATAAGCTGGGCTTTTCATTTCTCCCCAAGATCTTTCATCAGTAAATACCTGGCTGAGCATCCAAATATTGCTGAGCATCCAAATGAGACTTGAAAAGTTGTTACCATTCTTCATGAGACCTTGCATTGCATAAGGACGTGTTCTGACATAAATCACACAGACAAATAACAAGTGACAAATGACATAAAAACTGATAGAAACAGGAAGTAAGTCAAAGAGAGAGGTGGGATTTTTGAGGCAGAAAACACATGTCAGGGGTTTTAGAAGATGTTCCTTATCTACAAAAGAAAATCATCTGAATTGGGGAAAGGTTGAGATGAGGATGCAGGTGTTGGGGAAACACCAGAGTGAGCAGGGGAGACGCAATGAGAAAGGAAAGCAGGAAGCAGCTGGACCACACTGTAGTGTCCACATCCAAGAGGACCAAGGGATGGGAGACTGCTCTGGAATTGCTAGAGACACTGTCCAGCTTTATACACTAAGAGCCTTAGACTAACTGCATATGAGTGTTGTTCAGCCCCCTGAAAACCTGTGTGTGAAGGCGAAGCATCAGAACAAGTCTTCATCTCTCCACTCTCCCTTCTTTATCAGGCTCACAGCCTTTGTGCTCAAGTCTTTTGCCCAAGCTCGAGACTTCATCTTCATCGATGCAATGCACATCACCCATGCCTTCACCTGGCTCTCCAGGCAGCAGCGGGGCAATGGCTGTTTTAGGAGCTCTGGATTGCTGTTCAACAATGCCATGAAGGTGACCTGTTCTGAACTACGTATAAGAATGGTGACCTAATGATAGCGTTTGAAAGTCAGGCCATACTATTTACCATGGTGACAGATAAGCCACTAGGTTGGGAATGTACTTTTTCCAAATGGGGATGTAAATGAAAACTTCCATTGAATACAGAGGATTGGCCATGAGTGAGGAAGACATCTTTGATGGGTTGCTTGCTGTATATTTCATCTATTTCATTCCTTTTGGTTTTCAGGGTGGAGTAGAAGATAAAGTGACCCTCTCTGCCTATATAACCATCGCCCTTCTGGAGAGTTCACTCCCAGACACAGTAGGTGCCAACATTGCCTCTCCAGCTTCCCAAACTGGTGTAAAGCCTATGGCTTCCTACCCTCTCCAAAGCCAAGTGACAGCTTCTTTTTTTTTTTTTTCTTTTACAAAACTTTTGCATTTGTCAGATTACATTAATGAGCATCCACCTGCTCAATTAAATCCTGGTTGTGTTCCAAAAGTCAAACCGAAAACCCGACCTCTAACCCTGTCCCTATCTGTCTGTATTTAAATAGAATATAGTTTATAAAAAGGAATGGGTCCCAAAAAGAGGGAGGGAGAGACGAAGGAAGGGAGGGGCGGAAGGAGGGACAGAGGGAGGGAGGGACGGAGGGAGGGAAGGGGGCAGAGAGGGAGGGATTTGAAGAGCATACATGTCTATATCCTCCATGTTTGCTCCAGGGCCTGCTAGGACCTTTTTTCACATTGCTCAGGTTTTATGTTTCTTCAACAGCATGCTGTTGTCTCCAAAGCCCTGACCTGCCTAGAGTCATCCTGGAAGACAATACAGCAAGGGGGAAATGGCAACTTTGTGTACACCAAGGCACTGCTAGCCTATGCTTTTGCTCTGGCAGGGAACCAGGATAAAAGAAATGAAATCCTGAAATCACTTGATAATGAAGCTATAAAAGAAGGTAAAAGACGTGTGTTATCGTATTTGTCTCCATCCAGCTCCAGTGAAGGGAAACAGGAGAGTATACAGTGTCAAAATAGTATATGTTGGTTCTGTTTCTATGACACACTACAGTTTCTCCTTGGACTGATGCATTAGGAAATTAGTCTTCTATACACAAACAACTTCTCTTCAGTATTTTCTCATAGTGTTACCCAAATCAACAAATGTAATATCACAGTAGAATGTATACAGTCCCAACTATCATTGCAAAGGTAAATGTAGTTAAAACTTAACTTTGCTCTCTGATACACATATACCCAATCAGGAAGAACAAAGACTATGAAGAACACACACCAAAAAAAGAAAAAAAAGAAACTTTGCTCGAGGTTTTGCTGTTTCAGCTGCAACTCTGAAACCCATGGGAAACGTTCCTAAGTCATTTGGATTGAACCCTGAACAAGTGATGTTTTGTTGGGTGTGAGGGAGTTAATGAGTGAAAGAATCTTGTCTGCTGTGGTCTTCTCATCAACTCTGCTAGAGCATTGTTGAAGATGTAGTTTAGTTAATACCTTGATATCTTTTTCAAACACACCCTATCATACCAACTGCAGAATTTTATGAAAGATTAATAAATCTGGGGATATTGTGAGTGAAAAACTTAAAACCTACTACATACAACCTTTTATATTTCCTTCTTCTAGATGTAGATGTAAGACATACATTGACTACTCATACTTTTAATTATTTCTTTATTTTTACCCTAAGAAAACTCCATCCACTGGGAAAGATCTCAGGAACCCAAGAAATCAGAGAGGTCTCTGTACAAACCACAGGCTCCCTCTGCTGAAGTGGAGATGAATGCCTACATCCTCCTCACCCTCCTCACTGCCCAGCCAGCGCCAACCTCTGAGGACCTGACTTTGGCCATGCACATTGTGAAGTGGCTCACAAAGCAGCAGAATTCCCATGGTGGCTTCTCCTCCACACAGGTCAGTGACTTTCCTCAGAGTCCCCATGCACTGAGGGGATTTGAACAAGAGATGCAGGAACAATAAACAGGGGAAGAGGAGAGAAAAAACAAGGACATAGAGGGTGGGGGATGATACATCTCATAATAATTTTTTCTAGTTCCTGTGTTCAGACATAGAGATCTATTCATACCACATTCCCTGAAACAGACAGACCTACGTTGCTGAGAACTTCTAACCCAGACCCAAACCTTGATAGAAAACAATGGCAAAAACCCTGGCTTGTCCAGAATCCTAGACATAATCTCTCACCCTAGAATAGCATGTGGAGTACTTAAAAGATGCTACTTGAACCAAACTGACATCTTTATCATCCTGATGCCCTTAGGTGTGGCCATTTCCCTTCTCCTAACAGACTCGCCTAATCTTATGTATAGAGAGATTGCCCTCAGGTTTTCTCCAAGCTAGTAAGTATTGCGGTAAATAAGGATCAGGATAAACAAATAGGCCGAATAGATGTTTATTCAGGGAGAAATAACTTACAACCTAGACAGATGAACACCAGGAAATTCAACCCGATCCTCTCCTGTCCGAGTCACGCCAGAAAAAAGAGCGCCTTCCTGGCCCCCTCCGACCTCCTTCCTCAGGTCACCTCCGCCCATCGCTCCACCCCCCAATGGGCGTGGTCAGTGCTACAGAAGGACTACGTCACTACAAGTAGGAGCTCCTGCTGCCCACCTTAACCTCTCGATAGTTGGAAACAATCAAGACTGTAAACCATTTTATCATCTAGACAGCATAATTCTCATGGGGTAATATTTTCCAAAAAAATACACATCTACCATAATATCTATAAATTATACTCTGGGTATCCTGGGCATAGGTGGCAGAATTTCTCTCCAGAGAAGTGTAGTAAGATGGTCAGTTCCTCTAAAGAAGAAATAAAATGTACAAGAGGAATCTCCCATGACACTAGCCATCCTGCTTTGCAATCTGATTCTTATGCTTTCATTTCAATAGGCAGTCTGCATTTTAATAGTAAAACCCTCACTAAAACTTTCTGTTCTTTTGATGGACTTTGCAGCCAGGACAGCCTCTAGAACTGTCTTGGGATGAGGAGGGATCCTGTGGGAGAGATCCTCTCTAGAGCATAAAGTTCGACCCCATAGAGTATGCCACCCAGGAGCAAGGCGACAAAGGATGACACTAGATCATAGTTCTCCTTTCTATTTGACAAGACTGAACTGTGACTAGCACTTGGCCCTGATGTTGATGTCTCTTGACTGTTCAAATGCAGAAGAAAGTTTGATGATGAGAGCAGGAATGCAATTTTATTGGAAGATGGTGGGACATCATCATGGGAATCAGGGACAAAAGAAGGAAACCAGCAAATGCTAGGAGAAAAATCTAATTTGTATTTATACTTTTCACTGGCCAAAAAGGAATCTGCATTTGCTAGGGCACTCTGTGTAAGGAGGGAAATCATGTGAATGTTCTTGATTCTCAAAATATTTTCTAAATTAAAGTTTAGAGATCAAATAACTAGAAACAAAAACCTCATGACACTTTTGTCCCAGCTTCAGGAAGAGCCCAAGCCCTTCCACACCGATATCACCCTGAACTTTTACACTCATTTCTCGCAGGACACTGTGGTGGCTCTCCATGCTCTGTCCAAGTATGGGGCAGTTACTTTTGCCAAAAGTCAGAAAACCCCTTCAGTGACCATCCGATCTTCAGGGACATTTTCCAGAAAGTTCCAAATAGAAGACAGTAATCGGCTGTTACTGCAGCAGGTCTCACTACCAGACCTCCCTGGGAGCTATGACATCAGTTTGACAGGGGAAGGATGTGTGTATGCTCAGGTAAGATTCTGGGGAAGTTGTAGGTATACATCTGTGGGCCTCCTTCCCCAAGACGGAAAGTCTCCCTTTGCCTACCTGCCCACGTTATGCTCAAAATGGGAGAATTCAATCCAAGGACCCAGAGCAATGGAGGTGAAGTATTTCTATCCACTACTTATCAGACAACGCTGAGATACAGTGTGCACTTGGAGAAACAGGAGTCTGCGTTTGCTCTCCGGGTGCAGACAGCACCTCTGACTTGTGATAACCCCAAAGGCCACAACAGCTTCCAGATCTCACTAGAAATCAGGTATGCACCTCTGTCTCTATTGCATACTACAGTGTTGTCTTCCTAGAACTCTTCACAGAATAGGTTCTAACGCAAGTCTCTTCATGAAGATTTTGCTTTGTCTGCCTGGTAGTGGTGTTACACAGCTTTAATCCCAGCACTCTGTGAGTTTGAGGACAGCCTGGTCTACAGAGTGAGTTCCAGGACAGGCTCCAAAGCTACAGAGAAACCCTGTCTCAAAAAAAAAAAAAAAAAAAAAAAAAAAGTTTTTGCTTTGTCTATTAAACAAAAATTAAAAAAAAAAAAAAACACTTGGCTTCAACAAAGTGAACAATGAAGGATTGTAGAATTATAATCTCAAATTAGTCTACTTTGGGGTGTCCTTTCTCAATAACTACCATAGTAAAATATAGATTATTCTTTTCCATGACACCTTAATGTAAGCTATTCTTCTTCACCTACCAAGGCAAGCCTTCCTTGTCTTTTAAGATTCCATTTTTCTAGAGGGGGGAAAAAGATATTCTGTTCTTCTGACACTTGTCAAAAGCTTCATATAAAATATAACCAGTAATGGTGTCTAACTTCAAAAACTGGAGGACTCTTGGATGGAAAGAAGACATGCACAGTGTGACCTATCATCTTGTTTCCCACAGTGGTATGGGGTGTGGTTGGACTGTTTACTCTTTGGGGGCCTGCCACCCAGCTCCCAAATAAATACATAGAGACTTATTCTTACTTTATGAATGCCTGGCCTTAGCTTGGCTTATTTCAAGCCAGCTTTTCTAACTTAACTTAAATCTTTATAGTTAAATCTCTTTAACTATGTTTTGCCTTTAGGCTTTTTATCTTTCTTTGTTCTACATATCTTGCTTTCCTTCTTAATCCATGACTGGCCAATAGCTGGTCCCTGGTGTCCTCTCCTTTTCTTGTTCCTCATGCTTCTTCTCAAGCCTAGATTTCTCCTCCCGTTTATTCTCTCTGCCCAGCAGCCCCGCCTATCCCTCTCTCCTGTCTAGCTATTGGCCATTCAGCACTTTATTAGACCAATCATGTGTTTTAGACAGGCAAAGCAACAGTCTTACAGAGTTAAACAAATGCAACATAAAGGAATGCAACACATTTTGTATCATTAAACTAATATTCCACAATAGTAGTGTGTGTGTGAGAGAGAGAAAGAGAAGAAGAGAGAGAGAGAGAGAGAGAGAGAGAGACCTCGCCATCAGTCCTCAGGTTCTATACATACTGGGGTTTTGAGATAAGGTCTCTTACTGCCTGGGGGCTTGCTAAGCAGACTATGCTGGCTGGCCAGCATGCCTCATTGATTCATCTATTTTTGATGAACTCTGCAGATGATATTGTTATACAGCCTATTTTCATAACTATTTATATTGACAGTAAAGGCTATATATTTTAAGATACAGGGGAAAAAACATTCAGGGCATATCAGGAATTACTGCTGGACCTCAAAGGCGGCAAGATTCAAAGTATTAAAATTACATTACTCCTTCCATCCACTTCTCTGGTCTGCAGTTACATAGGGAGCCGTCCAGCCTCCAACATGGTGATTGTTGATGTGAAGATGGTATCTGGTTTCATTCCATTGAAACCAACAGTGAAAAAGGTAGGTAGACAAGATGTTTGGATTTTCTGTATCCTCAGACTAGAAGCACGCCAACACCATCATGATAATGCCAACCTGTATCAAAGCAACATCAGTATTAATTTCACAAAATTGAATTTATGTAATGCTGTGATAACAGCCAGCAGAATAAATATAAGTACACAATCTAGTTAACAATAGTTTTTAAAGTGTAAGGAATTCAGGGGAAAATATTAAGTACCAAAATTGTAAATGTGGTGTTTTAAGAACTATGAAAATTAAGAATAAGCTAAGGTCAATAACATAGTAAGAGAAAGATAATTGCACAGAGAGTATGAGATAAGTTAGTACTATCAAATGCAGAACTATTTCATCTTCAAACAAAAGTCAAAACCACCAATTACTAAGTCAGGCCTCTAGTAGAGTGGCATTCACAATTTTCTGAATATATTTGCTTTTATCAGGAAAGTTTCTTCCAATTCATTTAAATGAGTTGGTGACAGCTCCTTTTTTGACACCTTCAATTGCACAGTTCATTTGCCTTCTTCAGCCCCAAGGCCTTTGCTTTTTCAGTAACACAGGTGTTTTATCTCTTCTTCAGCTTGAGCGATCACAGCATGTGAGCAGAACAGAAGTGAGCAACAACAAGGTCTTGTTATATGTGGATCAGGTGAGGGTCCTTCCTGCCTCCCCAAACATGTCTAGGTGGACAGTCCTTGATCTATGGTGGTCAGGAGAAGGTCCTTCCTGACTCCCTACACATAAGAGAGGAGAAAAGCAATTCTAAAGTGTTTTGGAGAGACACCTTCCCTCTGTTCATACTAGATGATGTTTATATTCTCTTTCACTGGCCTGGAGACACAGCTAAGCAGTTAAGAGCACGTACTACTCTTACAAAAGACCACAGTTCAATTCCCAGAACCCACACAACCTCACAACTGCCTGTAACTCCAGTTCCAAGGGATCTGATGCCCTTGTTTGGCCCTCACTAGTATGTAAGCACACACACACAAATAATGATAATGATGATGATAATCTTTAAATTCCCTTTTCTCTTTGCTGGATATCCTGGGACTTACCATTGGGTCCCAAGTCAGCAGGTCAAAGGACTTAACTCAATGGACAAAATACTAGGTCACACATCAAGGAGAAGTATGGATTTTGGGAATAGTTCAATAGACTAGAAAAGTTTCATGTACTCCCAGGAGCCTCTAATTCAGTTCACTGGGCCACTGCTCTAAAATCCATATCATCATCCACATATGTGAGCAATTACAAGCACTGTGAGGGTTAAATGCTATCCAATGTATAACTCTTTCTCAAATGCCAAGGACTGAGTGATGCTGAAGAAAAACCGTGGCCACCTCTGTAATTCTGAACTTATTTTTCTCTCTTTGCAGGTAACCAATCAGATACTGACCTTCTCCTTCGTCATTGAACAAGACATCCCAGTAAGGAACCTGCAGCCTGCCATTGTGAAAGTCTATGACTACTATGAGACAGGTCAGCAAGAGATTAGGAAAGACCCTAGAGCAACTTGATTTTTTTCTTTCCTTTTTTCTTCTTTTCTTTTCTAAAGACAGCTTCTCAATATGCAGCCCAGGCTGGCCTCAAACTCTCAATCCTCCTGACTCAGCCTCCCAAATGCTATTCTAGGCATATACCATCACACCCAGTTTTTAAAATAATTATTTTTGAGACAGTGACACATTACATAGGCCAGACTGGCCACATCAGTTAATAAAATAATATGAATGTAACAAACATAAGATTTCCTTCCAATTTATTCAGCCACTGATGTCTTGTTTCTACCTGTTTGTCCAAACAGTCATGTGGGACTGAACATGTCCAAATAACCTAGGGGACCAAACGTTTTACAAAGAAGTATCTATAGGCTGGAAGACACACAAATCTTCTTCTGAATCTAGTAATGCAAAGATGAAGAATTATACAAATAATTACAGTAGGAATAAAAAAAATGAGAGGGAAATGTAGCCTGAGTGGTCATTGATGACCAAAGAAAGGGGGCAAAGCCAGAGCTGGAGAATTAAATGGGAGTTTTCTGTGCCAAATGTTTCAGAATGGAAGAGTTCGGGGAATATTGAAGGAGAAAATCATAACTAGAGAAAGGTGCCTGATGGGGTACACTTCTACACAGACCACTCCTAGTACTCGGCTCAAACACTGTAGGATAAACACACTCTGATTTTCTCAAGAGGGTGAATTATTCTGTGGTGTTGCACATTTGTCTATTTTGTGAGAAGAAGGCATGCCATGGTGCCCCTGGAGGTCAGAGGGCAATTTGGGGGAATGGGCTCTTGCCTTTTGTGTGTGGTTCCCGAGGACTGAACTCACTATGGCGCTCAGGCATAGCAACCAACACTTTTCCCCACTGAGCCATCTTGCCGGCCCAGGACAAAGGTGTCAACCAGTGGCTTCAAGGGGAAAGATTCCTATGCTTGGTTTGTCTGATATCCCCAGAGAGATGATTTTTCAGCAATCACCCAGGTCCTGAGGGAATTGGTCAGTCCTAAGACATCAACTGCGCCCCAAAAAACCCTCTTGCAACAAAACTCTCATTCTCAATTTTTTCTTCATGCCTTTCAGATGAAGTGGTCTTTGCCCAATACAGCGCCCCCTGCAGCTCAGGTGAGTGCCTAGCATTCCTTGCTACAAGCCTTCCTCTGACTTCCTTCCCTACAAAACTACCCAGAACTTTTGGTAGATGAGCTCAGAGCACTCTCACTGTGTGAAAACACAGAAATGTACACCTTGGGATTGGCACACTAACCAAAGTATATCATAGCTTACGGTAGAAAATCCAATGGTTCCCATTCTCCACCATGACCAATTTGCTTCCCCGCAGAAAACCCTGCTGTCCATACCCAGTTAGAATTATCTGATGTGTTGTTTCTTCTCTCCACACACAGAGAAACAAAATTTTTGAAGCTCATATCTGAGGACAAGCCATTGCTAGGATCCCCAAACCCCTTCAAGATGGAGATTTTTGAATGTCTCTGCAAAACTAATGCTGAACAAGCATGATGAATAAACGCACACTTCTAGAGAGTCTCTGCCTTTGGTCCTTTCTTCACTTAATCCAATTTACTCCATGCTCATTCAGTGCCTTGTACCCTACCCCACATTTGCAATGAACAGACATGGTACTCAAACAGAAGAATGTGCACTGTGGAAATGGGGACACTGCACAACTGTCTCAATAACACAGACCCTCAGAACATGAAGAGAAACACATGGCAGCCTTTCCTCCATACCAAAAATCACAATGGCTGTATTAGCGAAACCACTATGAAGCAATCAGGAAGTGCATTTCTGGAGGGTGAGGCAGGAGGATTGTACATTCAAGAACAACTTAGGTGAGCCTGGGCTTCATAACCAGGCTGTCTAAAAAAATCAAAAGGCAAGAATTATGACTCATAGTAGAATACTTGACCAGAATTTTTTTTTTTTTTTTTTTTTTTTTTTTTTTTTGCCTCACATAATATGTGCTGTTAGAGTTTCTCCCCTCTCCACTCTTCCCAGGTCCCCTTCCCACCTCCTCTCCTATCTAGATCCACCTCATTTCTTGTCTCTCAGGAGAAAGCAAGCAGCATCCTGGCAGTGGTGGTGCACGCCTTTAATCCCAGCAGAGAGGGAGGTGGATCTCTGTGAATTTGAGACCAGCCTGGTTCCTTACAAAGAAAGTTCCAGAACATCCAGGGCTACACAGAGAAACCCTCCCTCAAAAAAACAAAAAGTAAAAATAAGAGAAAATTTAAAAGAGAAAAAAGGGAGAGTCCCGACATGACCTTGTGATAAGGAAACACCAAGGATGCTATTGTGTCCACTTCCTAGTGGCTGTCTACCTACTGCTGGATGTGCAGCCAACTCTTTAGAGTGGTCTGCTTCCCCAGTGACTACGTTTTCATTTGCAGGTAGTTTTTAATCTGAAATCGCTTCTGGGTTAGGGTCAGAGGCATGAGTCCACACTTCTGCTTTCATCCCTAGGACACCACAGTGACTGGTTCAGACCCACACAGGCCCTGCACACGCTGCCACAGTCTAAGAAGTCATATGTGCATTGTGACCTGCATTTTCAAGTCTGTGGATTCAATTCCCAACATAGGAAAAAAAAAAACAAAAAGATATAATGCATCTGGGTAGATCATAGCTTACGGTAGAAAATCCAGTGGTTCCCATTCTCCACCTTTTTGAAAAGGAAAAAAAAAAAAAAAGGAGCCTTTAGTATCATTAAAATGGCTATCCTGACTGACAGGATTTCCTTGTTGACAACAGTAATGATAAATCTGTTAAGTTATGTTAAGGAAGGTATTGTGGTTTTTAATGTAAAATCTCCCCCACAGGCTCTGGTGTTTGAGCAACTGGTCAGTCCCAAGCTGGTATTGTTCTTCGAGGCTTTGAAATGTTTTGGATATGGGTCCTAGATGGTAGTAGGGGTGAAGCCTGAGAACTCTAACCCAGCCAAGTTATCTCTGCTTCTTGATCCATGAAATATGAGGAATCCATTTCACAAGTTCTTGCATCCTTGGACCTAAACATTCCTAGCCACTATGCTTTCTCTGCCACAATGGGCTGTATCCCCTCAACCTGGGAACCACCAGATGATGGCCAAGTGACCACAATAGGCTGTATCCCCATCTAAGTTGATTGTGGCAGATAATTGCTGCAGTAAACAAAGGGCTGTCTTAATAAAAAACAAAAACAAAAACAAAAAAAACATGATGGCAGTGTTTATTTATGCCACTGTGAGACTGGAGATACGAGTTGAGATTAATTTATCAAGGGTCTTATTTTATTGTAGAAGCTGGTGGGGTCGTATAAAAAACAGTGGTGGTGATGCAGGCATGGTGGCCCATGCTTTTAGTCCCATCTCTCAGAGGCAGAGGCAGGTGGATCTCTTATGTTTGAGGCAACCTGGTCTACAGACTGAGTTCCAGGACAGCCAGGGCTACACAGAGAAACACAGTCTCAAAAAACAAACAAACAAACAGACAACAACAAAAACAGTGGTAGTGTAAGCAGGTGTGGGATAGAATGGCAACAAATGGGAACAGAGATATGGTGGGAACGTTACAACAGGTCTGTCTCAAACAAACTTCCACTTCTTAAAATGTTTTTTATTTGATTTTTAGGGAAAGCCAAAACTGTTTGGGCCAATACAGGAGGTTCTAGAACAAAATTAAAGTCTCCTGGGAAATTTTTACAATGGAACTTTTTTTGGAGATTAGGCTCAGCTTCCTGTGCAATTTTTTTTTTTTTTTTTTTTTTTTCTGGAATCCACTTCAGTAAAGAGACAGGGTCAGCAATGTTCCCAGAGTTGTTATGTGTCTCACTTTGAGGTGGAATCAGGAATAGGAAACTACTGAAATTAGATTACGTGTAGATGAATGAGATTTTAAAGAATAAATGCTATTATAAGACACATATGAGCTATGCTGGATGCATATCTCAGAGTCTCTGCATCCTTGTTTGTAGTTTAGTGTGTGTTCCCTGTTTTGCTACTGTTGGGATCAGTAGTTGAATCATTCCCCCCCCCCAGTACAGTAATGAAAGATTACCACATGGTGGCAGCAACTGTTAAAAATATAAGTGCTGCTCTTTTATTAACACCATGCGAAAAGTAAGAAACTGGAGAACAGGCTCCAGGGGATGGCCCTACACCCACATGCAAACAAACAGCTCTAACTGGACTCAGTAGGTTATAGAAGAGGAAAATCAAGATGAAGAGGAGGAAGAGGGGAAGGAGAAGATGAAGTTGGGAGAGGAACATGACATGGGTGACATCAAAGTACCATTGTACAAATATAGTTACATATTGTATAAATACATGAAATTCTCAAAGAATGAATAAAATAAAATGGCCAAAAGGAAGCAAGACAAGGAAAGGAAAATAACTATGGGAATATAAAATGACAAAATACAGCAATAAAGTATCTAGCATTATATTCAATTCTATTTAAGCTACCAAAGCTGCAGTCCTGCCTTCCAGGGCAGACCCGTGTGGACAGAGGGTTCAATTCCACACTGGAACTGTGGTCCAGCCCATGGCATTGCTGGACAGGAGTCAGGCCCCAGAGCTTCAGAAAATGCCTCCTCGCTCCATGACTTTTGTTGACGAGTTGATCTTCTGAAATGTAGACATAGTTTTCAAACTAGGTCTCTGGGCTTAGTAAAAGAACACCAGTTATGGGAGTGAAAGCTCCACCCTCATGACCTAATAATTTCCCAAAGGTCCTCAATAGCACTATGTTTGGAATTAAGACTTCCAATATTGAAGGATCAGAACCACTGAATCTATGACAATGCAGTTATCATAATCAACAGCAGAGTCAAAGTGGCAGAAGAATGTGACTCCCATAGACCCACTGGATTGTCTAATTAATGTTGATGTCTACAAATAATATAAACAATCCTCACGACTCTTCACTTGATTTTTATAAACAGAAAAGTTTCAGGTCAAGTATATAAAAACCATCAAAGCCAATTCCCAGACAGCCAGTTTACAGAGAAGGGAAGTTGACTTCCTCGAGGAAACACCCTGGTGACACCAAACAGGCACACAGCCAATGGCTCCTTCTCTGAAAGGACCTTTATCAGTGTTAGTGTCCATTGAGGAGAAGTCCATAGGTCCATAAGGAACAGCTGAACACAGACTATAACATGACATTATTCCAGGAAACATAAACTATCACTGTAGCCCTCCAGCCAAAGGAGGGGGTATATGGCTGGGGGACGGTAGTTAGGAATTATTTTAAAAGATTAAACTCCGGTAAATCGGAAAGTCTAGAGGAAACAATAAATTTCTAAGTATGTACACGACTGATAAAGTATATACATTTCTAGGAATACACATGACTTACCAAGACATCAACAATGTAAACAGATCTAATGAAATGATCCACAGGAGATAGTTATTGACAGCCATGCTAATTACGCTGATTAAAACTTATGAATCCTTTTATTAGTGGGTGACCAAGAGCAAACTCATGCCTCAAAGTCTCTTGGTGCCAAAGCTCGGGGCACAGCAAAAACCACAATTACATCAGTGTTTGAAGGGTGTTGGAGCAACATCTGTCTTCTTGTAGGGCTTAGTGGTATTTTCCAGACACCACATGACAATTATTTTTGACTTATACTTCCTCTTAGTTATTTTAGTTTTATGTTTTAGCCTGCTCAGTCATCAATTATTTTGGTTAATAGGTCTGGACTGTGGTCAGGGTCACATTCTCAAAAGCATTGCCAAGGAGGATGTGGCCATGGGGGTGGGGTATGGAAGGCTGAGAGGAGTGTGGAGGCAGAAACAAAACAGGACAAAATGGCGTCACCTTAGCCATTTCACTATAGTGAGCAATGAAACTGAAGTTGTAATAATCTCCTAATAAGAATAGCTAGAGACCAATTGGATCCACTTCTGAATTCTAAAAAAAAGAAAAAAAGAAAAACAAAAAAGAAAAAAAAAAACTAACAAATATTTCTCACACTATTCCATACCACAGTGTTTCTTAACTCCTGTGAATGGAAGGAAAAGCTCAGATAAAATGCTTCTACAATCAGCATTACCCTGACACCAAAACCAGACAAAGACACACACAAAAGGTAACGATGCTAAAACCCAATTTCTCAAAACTTCACAAATTTAGTTTCACTTTTCAAATATCATGCACTAAGATTAAGTTGTCCCTTGTTCTCGGATGCAAGGATGGCTTGACAACTTTAGTGCACTGAAGCACGTGATTATGTTAATACACTAAAAGCGTTTGACAAAATCTGGTGTTTCTTCACCGTAAGAAGACCTGAAAGCAAGTTGGGTAGAAAAGGGTTTAATTGGCTCACATTTCCACATCCTAGTCCATCTCTGAAGGAAGTCAGGACAGAACTCAAGCAGGGCAGGAACCTGGAGGCAGGAGCTGATGCAGAGGCCATGGAGGGGTGCTGCCTACTGGCTTGCTCAGCCTGCTTTCCTATAGAACCCAAGACCACCAGCCCAGGGACGGCACCACCCACAAGGGGTCCTATAGGCCTACCTACAGCTGGATCGTATAGAGGCATTTTCTCAATTGAGGTTTCCTCCTTTCAGATAACTCCAGCACATTACTTCTTTAATCCAAAAGATTCGTAGTCGACTTACTGTGTCGAAATAACTGCACCCATGTTCATCACAGCACTGCTCCCCACAGCCAAGCACAGAATCACCCCCCAAATGCCCATGGATGGATGGAGGAGTCTTTACAAGTGTAGTGCATGTACACAATGGACCTTTGTTCATCCGTTATAAAAATGAAATTATGTCATTTGCCCGCAATTGCATGGAATTCTGTCATCATATAAGCAAAACAAGTCAGCCTTGCAAACGCAAGTATCACATATTTTTTCTCAAGCATAGAGTTTAGGGGGAAGGGGGGCCATGAAAGAAAAAAGAGGACCAATAGGAGCATGGAAAGGAAAAGGAAAGAGAAGGAAGTGGGTGTGAGGCAGGGAAACAGAAGGGAAATATGATCATAAACTACATGCCTTAAGGAAATAACCGAATAAAACACTACTGAAAGCCACAATGAGTGCTACTCACTTTCACATAAGAAATAGCAAGTCAGTATGAAAACTCAAGTCTGCCAGTACGATTCTAACACACAAGTAGGAAAAAATGAGCAAAGAAGAAACAGGTGAATTCTAATAAGGAAACATGATGGACAGTTTTGTTTGTTTGTTTGTCTTTAGGAAAAAATTTTTTCTTATTTTATGTATCTATCCCAGTTCCCTCTCCCTCCCACCCTCTGCGTTCCCCCCCCCAATCCACTCCCCAGAGAGGGTGAGGCCTTCCAGGAGGTATCATCAAAATCTATCAAGTCATTAGGGGTAGGGTCTAGGCCTTCCCTTGTGTCTTTAGGCTAAGGGAGTATCCCTCCATGGGGAATGTGTCCTTCCATGCACCAGGGATCCATCCCGGCTCCACTGTCTGAGGTCCCTTAGACTGCCCAAGCCTTCTAACTGAGACCCACGTTCAGGGGGTCTGAGTCAGTCCCATTCTGGATTCCCAGCTATCAATCTGGGGGCCCGTTAGCTCCTCCTTGTTCAGGTCAGCTGTCTCTGTGAGTTTCTGTAGCCTGGTCTTGTCCTCCCTCTCTGCATCTGGATTCCAGTTTGGCTCAGTGTTTAGCTGTGGGTGTCTGTTTCTGCCTCCCGAGTACTGGGATGAAAGGTATGAGCCACTAACACCCAGCCTGAGAAACCATTTTTTAGCCTCTTTAGCAAAGATTGAATATTTGACTAAAAACTATTCTGTTTGGGCCTACATGAGACAAGCCCTGTGGCAGCATCCAAACAGGAGGGAGAGAGAAGGCACAGGGTTAATGGCACAAACACTGGACGTCGTGACAGGGAAAGAGCATTCTTTTGTTTAGCAATGGTGGGAACCTTACATACCCTCCCAGCACCCAGATGCCTCTGATCCACTGACATCTCATGGCCTCCCTCAGTGGTTCCCCTCTGACAGCGCCAGGCAGACTCCAGGTTGGCTCATCTCTGTCTTGCAGGCCTTAGCTTCCTGCAAAAAGCTCCACCAAAAATCAGTCGAGGAAGGGGAGAGGACATGGGGCGAGCTCAGCCCATTGACAGAGTCTGGGAGGGGTGTTAGCACTGTTAGTTTCTGTGCTAAGCCCACCAGGTTCCAACAGATAGTCCCATAGTCACAACTGGCCCTAGTTATCCTCTGTGAGTCACAGAGCAAAACTAACAAAATGAATATATTAAGAGGCCATAGGAAGAAGCAAGGTGAGGTCAGTATGTATTGTCTACAGACAAGCTTAATTAATAAAAATCTGTTTTTAAAGAAAAACTGCTGGAGGGCTGGAGAAGTGAGCCAATCATTAAGAGCTGGGGCAGCTCTTACACAGAACTTAAGTTTGGTTCCAAGCACCCACCTTAGGCAGCTCATACTGCCTGTAATTCTGGCTCAGGGGCTCTGATGCCCTTTTCTGCCTTCTGCAGGCACGGCACTCCTGTGCACACACCCACCCCCCACATACCACATATACAGATCACAAGCCACCACACACACACACACACACCCCACACATACCATACACATACATCACAAACCATACCACATACACACCACACACATATCACAAACCACACCACACAAACAATACCTACATCAGATACCCCACACACATGTGCACATCACACACACACACACACACACACACACACACACACACACTGATGTACAGAACTCTCTTCCCAGCCAAACAATCACCATCTTCAGGAGTTCAGCTGTGCCTGCTTGCAATAGACGATTTCAGCAGGCCTTCTTGAGTGTTAAAGTTTCCTCATAGAAAGAGAGGACAAGGATGATCGTGGGATCCTCACTTGAACATTCAGCCACTCATTCCAACCAGTTGTTTCCAGTTCTGCCCTAACTGTACACGGTTTCAGGGTATTAGTGGCCAGGAAGAGGATGTAGGCTGGGAATGACCAGGGGAAGAGACTTCATCTGCACAGCCATGTGTAAGCCATCATCATGCTGAGCACAAGCTTTCCTGTGCTGCTGCTGATGATGATGATGCCGCCACTGCCGCCGCACTAGGCTCATCATGGTCCTCTCAGTAACCCTTTACTCAGGCTCCATAAGCCCCAAAAGTCATCAATTCCCAGGAGAAACTTGATGGAAGGAAAGTTTGATTCTCAGTCATGAATCAAAGGAAGAGGGAAAAAGGTGTTGCTTAGTCCCTTCCAGAGGGAAAATTTTGCAACGTAAATGTGGGGTGGGGTTAAAAATGAAATAATTTTACACTGTGTATAAGAAGGTGGATAAAAATGAGTTCTCATTCATTGTTGGTGTAAGCTTGATTTACAGAGAACAACTTAGCAACGTATACAAGCACTAAAACTCTACAAAAGCACATGCTGGGAAATGGAGTCCTAACAAGCCTCTCTATAACGTGAAAGAGGAAGGGATCTAAGCCTCTGCTGAGAGATGAAGAGATTGGTAAACCCATACAATATACTTCAATCCAGCCACATAAAAGAATTAGCAAGGCATAGTATTATAATCTCACTTATGTGGGAGGCTGAGGTAGGGGGATATCTTGAGGCCAAGAGACCAGCTTGGGGAATATAGCAAGACTCCACAGCAAAGTGACAAAACAAAATGAAATAAAGCTATTTTAATAGTTATGAGCATAGAAAATACCCTGACAAATGTTCAAGGAACTAGGCGATGCATGCCCACAGATAGTCTTAAAGATGTTAACCATTTTGCTTAGTTACAAACAACAGGTTTGGTTGTTTGGGTGGGGGAGAAGAGTTTGTTGTTGTTTTTTTAAGGCTTGTGGTTTTGCCTTTTGGTTTGAGGTTTTTAGTTTGTTTTGCAGTGTGGGTACTGATCCCATGACCTCCACATGCTATCACTGAGCTACATTGCCAGCCCCTCCCCAGAAACTCCCTTATTGAACCCAATATGGTGCTGACTGCACTGTCTCAGCTGCTCTCAAAAAAGCAACAAGGCATTTTCTAAAGAAAACTCAACAAATAAACAAATTCATATATAAATATAAACAAATATAGTCATATGTCACTTAGAGAAGGGGACACATTATGAGAACTCCTTCGTTGAAGGGTTTTGATTTCATCCTTAACCAAGCATTACAGTGTATACTTAGGCAAATGCCCATGTTACAGGTCAAACACTCTCTGTGGCCTCTGTAATTGTAATTGTTAATGCATGCTAATTGTAAAAATTAGTAGGATTCAGTTGATTATACCCACCCATGCTGTTTCCACCTCCTTCCCTCCTTCCCTCCCTCCCTCCCTCTCTCCTTCCCTTACTCCCTCCCTCCCTCCCCCTCTTCCTTCCTTCTCTATCCCCTCTGCATAGCCTCCTCTTCTGGTTCTTAGACTCTCTTCCACTTCCAGCCCACCATGATTTTTCTTTATCTTCCACATATGAAAAGAAACACATCACAGTTGTGTTTCTTCTGCATCTGGCTTACTGTGCTTTCCGTCATGACATTCAGTTTTACCCATTTTCCTACAAGGCACAGGATTTCATTCCTCTTCACAGCAGAACAGCACTGGGTGTGTGTGTGTGTGTGTGTATGTGTGTGTGTGTGTGTGTGTTGTATTTTCTTTATTTATGTGTTATAGCATCTAGGCAGATGCCTTATTATTTGGTCATTATTAACAATGCAACAATATGGGCTTGAGAGATGGCTCAGCAACTAAGATCATTTGTTCCTCTTGTCAAGGACTCAAGTTCATTCCCAGCGCCCACATGGAGGTTCACAATCATCTGTAACTCCAATTTGAGGGACTCCAACACAATCTTCTGGCCTCTGTTGACACCAGGCATGCATAAGATATACATACATACTATACAGGCAATAGTTTTGCAATTCCCAGGCAGCTAAGAGGTACTGAAAATATTTTCAGGTACTTTTGGCCACTTGTATTTGTTCTCCTGAGAAGTTATCTATTCAGCTCATTCATCCATTTTTTTTTTTTTTTTTGGTTGGATTACACTGGTTGGTTTATTGTTGCTACTGTTTGTTCCTTTGCATATTTAGGATGTGTAAGAAGTAAGGATTTTCCCCCCGCCACAGGTCCCACAGCCGCACCAGCCTCAAATAACACAGAGAGACTCTGCATTTAATATAATGCTTTTGGCCAGTTACTTGTTTCTTATCGGCTAGCTCTGTCTTAAGTATTAACCCATTTCTATTAATCTAAGTATTTCCACATGGTCTCATCTTACCAGAGAGTGGGCCCAGACCTCTGTTCTCCCCACTCTCTACATGCTGACTCCTCCCTACTACTTCCTCGAATCCTCCTTGTCTCCTAGCCCTGCCTATCTTGCTTTCCTATTGGCCAACAGTGCTTATTCATTAACCAGTATGAGAAACATATTTACAGAATGACATCTCCCATCATCTCCTCTTTTCTGTCTAAATAAAAAGAAGGGTTTTAACCTTAGCATAGCAAAATATATCACACAACAGTTATCAAATAAAAATCACAGTTAACAATATTTAGTCCATTAACATTTAACAAGATTTAAAGAAAATATTTCATCATCTATCCTATCTTTTTGAGTCTAAAGTCCTATATGTACCTTATCTTTAATCCTAACTAAGGAAA
This sequence comes from Phodopus roborovskii, assembly GCF_943737965.1. NCBI lineage: Eukaryota > Metazoa > Chordata > Mammalia > Rodentia > Cricetidae > Phodopus > Phodopus roborovskii. The sequence continues at coordinate 13,656,594 of NW_026126578.1, forward strand.
ACTATAACCATAACTATTTGTCTTTAACTCCTTCAAAGACCACAGAAGGATAATATGTAAACTCTAGAAATGACAGAGACAATTCACTTCCTGGTCAGTCACCCGAAGTTCTTCTGTAATCTTCCATCTTCAGCCCACAGGCCATAGTGTGTCTGGCAGACTCTTCAGCAAAGCAAGAAACTTTAAACTGTCTTCATGTATTGGCAGTTTGTCAGTCACTTTTCTTTGTGTCCTGCAGACTATCTGGCAGACTCTTCCATGAAGCAGGAACTCTGTAGCAATGTCCATCTTGAATCAGCAGTCACTTTTCTGTGGGTCCTGCATGTCCAGTTTATACAGCACAAAGTCAAACAGTCCAGACAAGAGCAGTATCTTGTCCAAATGGCTAGTCTTGCCATATTGGAAATAAACTTCATAACACGTTTCTTTAATATCCATCTTCCTTTCTGACACAGGTGGTGTTGCCAGGAGCATTTATGTCTCACTGTCAAGAAAAACCCTAAACCATTTTAAATGCCATACTCTGTAGGTCTTTGAAAGGTTTGAAGAATGCCTATTCATTTCAAATACATCTCTATATATCTAGAAGGACTAACTCATCTAACTATAAGTTTTGACTATTATAGATAATTATCTATAATCTGCATTACATTTCTAACTGAGCTATATAAACACCTAAACAAAAGGAGAAATATACACATCACAAAATTGACCTTAAATTGTATCAATAAATGAAAATCCATTCCAACACAAAGTATTCATATCTATACCATAATTCCCTTTTTACCTTTAAAAAGAGATTGGTTGTTGTCATTAACCATTTATAACCAGCCCCATTTAAATGAAAATAAACATTTATAAACAATATTTGGGAATTTGGGTGTCGTTCTTTCCAAACTGCTTCCTGCTGATAAGGGGGCGCTGTCATGGGGATCCTAAGAAGATGCAGAAATCCTGGCTGTAGTCTGCAAGACTGCCTTGTTCAAGCTGTTTGAATGTTGGATCACCAGGAACACTGTTTCAGGGGGTCTGGCTTGATCAAATCATGTTAGTCTGGAAGGAATTCACAGCTTTTCATTTTCTGTGGAAACAAAAATAGAAATCCTTTTCCCCAGTAACTTGTCCTTGAACTTAAATTTTGGAGTCAAAGCATTTTTAAAATATATAAATTGAATTAATCCAGCAGCATTTCTTTTATCAGTGGTTGTTATTTCCTCAGCAGTCAAACAATAGAATAGTTTATAGTATCCACAGTTTTTCTGTGCTTTCCATCTTTACGTGGCTTTTTTATTACTCTGTTTCTTTTACTTTTTATTTTCTCATTTATTGAGACAGGGTTTCTCTGTGTAACTTTTATCTGTCCTGGAATTTACTCTGCAAACCAGGTTTACATTGCAATCACAGAGATCTGCTTGCCTCTGTCTCCCGAGTGCTGGGATTAAAGGCATGTGCCACCCTACCCAGCTCCTCACTGTATTTTTAAAACCATTTTATTCCTTTTCTCTCCCAAGCCTACATATATTTTAGAACACACTGTAAGCCTTTAGTGCTTTTTCTTAATGTGAATCTGTCTTTACTGGAAATCTTTATCTTTTTCTGGTCACAGTCTTTGTCTGGCAAACAACATTGCTAAAATGAAAATCATGGCTGTGTTAGCCACGGTCTATCCAAGATGGCGGCGGGTACCTTCACCGCCAGAACTGAGAGCTGCGCTCACTGCCTTGGTCTGTGCTGCCATCCAGCAGTATGTTGCCGGCTTGGAGATGTGGTCACTGCCATTGCCAGCTCTGATACACACCAATAAATTGTTAGCAGAGTTTCTTAAAAGTCGTGCGGTTTTTTGCTGCTTATGCTGAGGCAGGAAACCTCCCTTAAAGGAGCCGCGTAAATCTTTGCTTGTCTCTCACAAAACAGTCCAACCCAAAAAAATGTTGTTAGCAAGAAACCTTACTTGTCTCTGTTCTTTTGTTTCTAAAACCCTTTTTTAAGCTTTTGTTAAATTTGAAGTGGAAGTTCTTATTAGCCACGTTGCGGCGCCATATGTAAGATCTTGTCCCACCGCCGCGCCAGCCAGCCTCAATTAACACACCGAGACTCTGTATTAGATATAATGCTGTTGGCCAGGTATTTGTTTCTTATTTGCTAGCTCTGTCTTAAGTATTAACCTATTTCTATTAATCTGAGTATTTCCCCGTGGTCTCACCTTACCGGAGAGGAGCTGGTGTTGTGCTCTCCCAGTCTCTACATGCTGACTCCTCCTTACTACATCCTCTTTCCTCCTTGTCTCCTCCTATCTTCCTTTCCTATTGGCCAATTAACCAGTATGAGAAACATATTTACAGAATGACATCTCCTATCAAGGATGCTCCTCTTCTCTGGAATGAACAACTGGCAAAGACTTTCTGCCACCCGTAGGCTGTCTTCGAGGACTCTGCTGGCTGGCTGCCTCCTTTCTGTGCAGCTAGTCATCTGATACACTCCCATTTGTTGACTGTTTTTGTTTCCTCTGCTCTTGGAGTCCAGGAACTCGTTGACTGGAAGTGTTCCCTTCAATGTTTTCCTCCAGCAGATCCAAATTTTCAGGTCCTACATTCAAATCTTTGATACATTTTGTTTGGTTTCTTTGCAGGATGAGAGAAGTCACTTTAGCATGTGGATATCCAGCTTTCCTACCAGTATGCATTTAGTGAACAAACTGTCCTTGATGCAAAGCATACTTTTGAAAATTCTATTAAAATAAGTTTGTTGAAAGCTGTTGGCATTATGTCTGAGTCTTCAGTTCCATTGGTCCTTGGGTCTGTTTTTATCGTTCTGGTTTTGTTTCTGTGATTCTGTATTGTCCTGAGGTCAGTATTATAATGAAGTCAGCATTATAATGCCATTAGATTTACTACTTTTGAGCAAAACATATTTGCATATTGGAGGTCTTTGTGCTTTTGTATGAGTTTCAGGGATTGTTTTGTCTAGTTCTTTGAAGAGCGTATTAGTATATCAATATTTTCAATACAGCAATTATGATCTGTAATCCTGCTGGGTAGTATGAATTTTTTAATATTTTTAATTTTTCTTTAACCATATCATATGTGTATATAGTTTTTTAATCATACCAAAGCCTCCCATCATTATGGGAAAGTCTTTTTGTACACTGTAAAGATGTGTCTTTGCCAAGGCCCCTTCTAGTTGGTTGAATAAAGAACTGCATGGCCAGTAAGTAGGCAGAAGATAGATGGGACTTCTGGGGAGGGAGAGAGGAGGAGGAAACTAGGTACATGGATTTCACTAGCAAACTCAGAGCAAGTCAGATATGTCACACTGAGGAGAGGCAACCAAGCCATGTGGCAGAATGTAGATTAAAAATATGGGTTAATTAAGTTATAGGAGCTAATTGTAAACAAGCCTAAGCTAAAGGCCAGGCGTTCACAATAATAAGTCTCTTTGTCATTATTGGGGAGCTGGCAGTCCCACAAAGGGAGAGAGACTGCTACACTCCATTACCCTCTCTTATCCTCTCCCATTCATTCCTAGACCCCCTCCCCTTCCTAACAAATACCCTCCTACTTCTGTGCCCCCCTTTTTTAATGATCTATTTAATTTAATTAAGGTTACTGAGCAGGGGTGTAGAGTGTGGAGCATAGTAACTCACCAGTGGCTACTGAAGAAAAATTAGCCTCCCTCCTACTGACGCTATGTACAACTGTTAGTGCTCCCAACCCAGGAATGTGAGAAGTCTGTCCTCTATTAGTATCTCCTTCAATTTCTCTCTTCAGTGTCACGCTGTTCTCATTGCAGAGGACTTCTACATTCTTAGAGATGTTTATTCCTAGGAATTAATTGTTGTATTATGAGCGTGACTTACTTTCCTTTTCTGTCTTGGTGATTTAGGAGTATACTTAATTTGATAGATGGATTCTGTATCCAGCTGGACTAAGCTATTGGTTCTAATAGACTCAATAGACTTCTACGGCTTTTATATCTGTAGAAGCATTAGATCTGCAAACAGGGGCCATTCAGCTCCTTCCATTCATTTTTTATTATTTAATTGTTCTGAATAAAGTTTCTACTACTGCATTGAATGAAAGCAACAGTGCAAAACGTCACAGTTGCACATCATTCAGGTGGTGGCATCTTCCTGGATGTTTGTATCAGATCTGTAGTAAGAATCAGCAGTTTGGTCAGCTCTGCATGCCAAGTCCAGTTCCAGGTGGTCAGAACAAGCAGAAGCACCTGACTCTAGCAGAGCACAGCAGTTCTGGTGTGCACACAAGGCCCCAGATCTCTGCTCTTCCCCCTAGCCTGGTATGTAGAGACCCAGACACCCACCACCACCACAGACCACTGCTGGCCAGGGTTCCTGGTATGTGATGACCTCAGACATCATCTGACACCACTACTCCAGAACTATGAACAGCTGTGTAGATTTCCATCTGCTGTGACCTGGCCATCTGTGACCAGGAAGTGGTTATTCTGAACTCGGTAGTTTCCTTCCCGGGGCAGGTCATAACAGAACCTAGAAGTAGACACCAAGGAACTTCTCACCAGGCTAGAGGAAAACTGAAAAAGACTTCCAGCAAAGTGTTCAAAAACACTGATGACAGGAGTCTAAAGCAATATTGACCAAAAGAAGCTAGAGGTGAGACAGGGAGACACCGCCCGAGAAATCACTGGCTATCAGCATAGTGGTCTATATGTAGTTCCATCTGAAGGACACTAATTTGTAGTGCATAATTAAATATCTGGCGGAGGATCTACAGAAACTAGTCCCTAGACCATATATATCACTACCACATTAAGAGAAATACCTAAAGGACATGGCTACCTTTACCAAAGAAAATCCATAGAGGTATTAAAGAGGCCAATATTCTGCTGTCTCAACACTAAAGTGAAGCTGGAGAATTGGGAATGGCTGGTCAGGTGACAGATACCCAGATAGAAAGGAGAACTTTCTTGGGTACATCCTTCTGGGTGGTACCCCGAGGTGGTTAAGACCAGAAGTCAGACATCTGGTTCCTAGGCACAGCAGCTACAGAACTAGCAAAGGGGGTAGGGAGGGAGGCCTCGTTCTGAGCTGCATGCCATGAAGATTTTTTTTTTATTATTTTATTTTATATAACAAAGTCCAATTAAATGAAAACAAACATTTATACACAATATTTGGGAATTTGGGCGTCGTTCTTTCCAAACTACTTCCTGCTGGTAAGGGGCGCTGTCATGGGGGATTCGAAGAAGATTCAGAAATCCTGGCTGTAGTCTGTAGGGCTGCTTTGTCCAGCTGTTTTGAATGTAGGATCACCTTGTACTCTGTTTCAGGCAGTCTGGCATGATCAAACCACATTAGTCTGGAAGGAATCCACATCTTTTCATTTTCTGTATGCCATGAAGATTTTATTTTCATCTTCAAAGTCTTGTAAAAGGATTCCAAACATATCTCAAGAATAGAGATTTCAGCTACTTTATTTGAAAAGAAAAGAAAGAAATCCTGACAAGATCTCCGGGTTTATTGGCAATATTTCTCCCCTGTTTGCAGAGCTGAACGTGATGAGGCAGGCTTGTTGAGTCCATAAGAGAGCTGAGAGGGATGTCTGTCTGATGGAAGAGTCATGCCTCTGGACCTCCTGTACCATGGCCAAAGCCACCAGTACCTATCCAGAGACACACACAGTCCTAACTGTGATACAGCCAGATGAAGTCTATCAGATGGGCTGGAAAAGGTGTCATGGTACATGACTATAGCACCATCGTGCATAAAGCAGGGAGTATAATCACAAGTTCCACGCAAGCCTGGGTTTCATCAACTAGACCTCAAAAAAAAAAAAAAAAATTAAGGGAATATTGTATTCAAGAGGGCTCAGTAAAGAAACTGCCAACTTAACCACTCCAGTACTAGAGGAAGGTTTTTGTGGTAGATGTGTGTGCATCTAGAAAAGTCTAGCGCAGAGAGAAAAGAAAACATACTGGACATTGCCAGGGCTGAGGAAGCAGGAGAGGGGAGAGGACATAGAAGGAGAGAATAGTGTAGTTGGCGAGATAATGAGAGAGAACAGAGCATAGTGAGAAGATACAGGGAGAGCAAGACACAGAATAGTGCCAGCAGCTGGGTTATAAGGAGGATGCGCAGCTGTGAGGAAGGAAGCCTTGAGCTGGAGGGAGTTTAGGGTAAAGGAGGAGGTAAGAAGGGCTAGGATATAAGCACAGACGTTGACTTGTATAACCAGTCTTGTGATACTGAGGGAGCCTGGGGACCAGTGTGGGCTGTAACACATTAACAGGCACCATAGGTATATATCAACTAGAAAGCCATATGTCCCTTCTGCCACAAATAAGGGAAATGACTCCTTTGGGGGAATGGAAACCTGTTTCACTATTTTCCCCAAGGGATGCTGGCTTTTATCTAACCACCAGAAATCCTATAGTCCAGCTTGAGCTCATTTCTGGATATATGGGCTATCTGAGACCTAACAAATATAGTTCCATAACAAAGCATGCATAAATAAAAATAGAATGAACGTTTAACAATACAAATAAATAGAGTTTTCTCCCAGCAAAGGAAGGTTCTCAGAAGAGGGAGGTGGGATAACCTCAAGCTCTATTAAGTGAAGCCTCTCTGTAGTGAGATATTCACTTTGTCCGCACCTGTGGCACAGACCACGTCCATTGGGTGGGGACAGGGGCAGATGTTACTTGGGGGAACTAAGTCTGAGAAAGGGGCTCCAGGAGCTCTCTTGCTTGCAGCACGGGGACAGAAAAGCATCCGGAGGCATCCTTGGAACCAGGAACCTGCTGATGTTCATCTACGTTGTAAGTTATTTCTCCATGAATAAACATCTATTCAGCCTATTTGTTTCTCCTGATCCTTATTAAACCTCAATACCTCTCCCTGGATCCTCCTGGATTATGTTCCTCCAAGGCTGTGAGTCATTCAAGAGTTTTGAACACTAAATTCTTCCAGCTCTTGTGCCCATTGAGTATTTCAGGACTGACCGGGCGGCAGCTACATGAAATTCCTCTCAGCTAGGTTTCTGACCCGGGCAAGAGAGCACAGACAGAAGGTCCACTCACTCCAGACATATCTCTCCAGAACTTTTATGGAGCACAGGACAGGCGTCTTCTAAATTCTGCTGAGGAGTGCAATCGAACCACAAGGAACTGTGGTGTCGAGAGGGCCAGATCCTCCTCAGCATTGTGCCATAAAACCACGGGCAAATGGCCTCAAATCCTACCTTTACCTCACCACTTCCTCCCTACACCTCTGGAGGGCGTTCTCTCTCTCCACCAGTTCCAGGGCGTGGTGTCCTCCACTCCCCATGTCAACAAACTCTCAGAAGATTTTTGTCAAAGCCACTCCCCATGCAAAGATTATCCTACGAGGCCCCAGTGGAATATCCATGGGTCCCCAAGATGGAAGCACCTAGAGCTGTGAGGACTCAGGCAACAGAACTGTCCACAGGAAGTCCCCAGGCTCTGGTGGGAGATGCAGTAAAGTGCTAACTTCCTGTGAACTCTAGATCCCATTATTTGGGCTGTATGACTCTAAGTAACACCCAGGCTTCTGTGACAATCTGGGATGCTTCCTCTTTCATCCTTATACCGTCAGTGAGAAGTCTCTCCTTCAGTCACAGCCATGGCTAGGTGACAGGTGCTGGGACTGTTGAAATACTCTCACTATGTAAATATGGCCAGTCCTTGACCACATGTCTACCTTTCTGTGGTACAGTTTCAGGGCTCACCACCAGTGACCACATTTACATGCTTCCACACACCTGCTCTGCCTTACTAAAAAGGTGACGAGCTCTCGGTGTCTCTCTTCCACCATCTTGCCCTACTGAAGTGTTTTCAAACACGGTAAACAGGTGTTTTAGACTGCTCCTGGCAAAAAGAAAATAAAACTGTGCTACTTTACAATAAGCTTTTCATGCCTAGGAGTACACTTTATAAGACAGCATATTTACAAACTAGCAAATCTTCTTTTACAAATTGACAGTTTTAATGTATATAAATGATAATATGTTCAAAACATTGTCAGCATCCTTCTGAACCATAACAACTACAATATATAACCATCATCTCTCTGTTTTCATGCACTTTCTCTTCTTTTTAATGTCTTACTAGTATACATTAACTTTACATAATAATAGGTTTCATTATGACATTTTTATAAGTGTATATACTGTATTCCAACCATAGTCACACAGCCCTGTTACCCTTTCCTGTCCCCATCCCACTCCCATTAATCCCTTCTTTCCAATCAGTTATTGTCAATTCCCTTTGGTGTGTGTATGTGTGTGTGTCCCAATGGGTTTCATTAGGGCTGTTTATAGAAGCAGGATGGAGTGTGTCTTCATCCTTGATGATGAAGTACAGATATTTTATACAGTCCCATGCCATTGTCCATTCTCTCCTGTGTGTGTGTGTGTGTGTGTGTGTGTGTGTGTGTGTGTACAGGTGCCCCAGCCTGCATGAGGAAGTCAGAGGACAGCTTGCAGAAGTCAGTTTTTCCCTTCCACTGTGTGGGACCCAGGGGTCAAACACAGGTTGTCAGGCTTGGAAGCATGCATCTCTACCTACTGAGCCATCTCATCAGTCCCAAGTGCCTTTTTCCTAGAGCACTCTCAAAGGACTGAAGTCCTTATCCACTTGGAGTTTATTTTTGTGTAGAATGAGAGATAAGACTCTAGCTTCAGCCAGGCAGTGGTGGTACAGGCCTTTAATCCCAGCACTCTGGTGGCAGAGGCAGGTGGATGTCCTAGCTCTAGGCCAGCTTGTTCTAGAGAGTGAGTTCCAGCCTGGGCTACACAGAGAAATCCTGTCAAAAAAAAATAATAATAATAATCTAGTTTCATTCTTTTGTCCAAAGATATTTGTTGAGAACCACTACCTTTTTTTCCAGTGTGTATTTTTGTTCAAACCAGGTGGCTATAGTTGTGTGACCTTGTATCTAGATCCTCTGTTGTAATTCACTGATCTATATGCCTGTGTTTTGTTTTGTTTTGTTTTGGGGTTTTGGGTTTGGTTTGTTTTTTTTTTTTTTCTTTTTTTTTCCTTTTGGTTTTTCAAGACAGGGTTTCTCTGTAGCTTTGGAAGCTGTCCTGGAACTTGCTCTGTAGACCAGGCTGGTCTCAAACTTATAGAGATCCGCCTACCTCTGCCTCCCCGGTAGGATTAAAGGTGTGCACCACCACCATCACCTGGCTACATGTCTGTTATTATTACTTGGCTCCAAAGTATAGCAAATCAATGATGTGATACCTTCAGCAGTATTATTTTTTGCTCAGGATTGCTTTGGTTTTCCAGGTCTTCTGTGTTTCCCTAAGAATCATATATATATTTTTTTTTTTAATGTCTCCCTAGGACTATGGTTGAAATTGCATTGAATCTTTAGAGGTTTTTGTTTTATTTGGTTTGGTTGGTTGGTTGGTTGTTTGGTTGGTTGGTTTTGGTAAAAAGACTATTTTCACAATAGTAATTCCTCTAATCTATGCTCATGGGGCGTGGGGATCTTTCCGTATTCTAGTATCTTCCTCAGCTTCTTCCGTGTTTTGAAGTTTTCATCATGGAGAGTTCTCACCCCTTTGGTTAGGTTTATTCCAAAGTTGGTTTTGACTGTTGTTATTTTTGTGGTTGTTTTTAAGGTTCTCATGAATGAAATTATTTCCCTATTTTCTCTATGTATTTGTCATTAGAATATGGGAAGGCTGCTGATCTTTGTGTGTTAATTTTATATCTTGCTGAATGTGCTTTCCAGGTCTAAGTGTTTTCTGCTGGAGTCTTCAGGATCAGATCAACTGAAAGTAGATACATCTTGATTTCTTTCCTATTCGTACTAATTTTACTTGCTTCTCTTGTCTTATTGCTATAGGTAAGAATGCTAGCACTGTACTGAAGAAGGATGGGGAGGCTGACAGCCTTGCCTTCCTCCTGATTTTAGTGGAAATGCTCTGAGTTTTCCTCCACCTAACATCATGCTAACTACAGGCTTGTCATGTACAGCTTTTACTGAGATACGTTCCTTCTAGTATGTTCTTCAGGACTTTTAACATAAAGTATGTTTGATTCTTTTCTTCTGCCCTTGAGTTCTTTTGTGTAATATGCAACTTTTATTAATTAACATGCATTGAGCCATCCTCCTATCTTTGAATTAAAGACATTTTGATCACCATCAATGATCCTTTTGATGTACTGTTGAATTTGATTTGCAGATCTTTTGTGGGTAATTTTTGCATCTGTATTTATCAAGGAGTCTAGTCTGTAATTTCCTTTCCCCCCACCCCCTTTTAACATCTTTGGCTTTGGAATTAGAATAACAATAGCTTCATTTAAAGAGTTTGGGAATGTCCCTTCCTTTTCTATTTTATGAACTAGTTTGGGAAGTGTTTTTAGTTCTTCTTAAAGGGGCTGATAGAATTCACTGTGTAAACAGCTAGCCTGGGCTTGTTTTAATTGTGAGGTTTTAAATTATTGTTTCAATCTTACTTCTTGCTATAGATATGTTTATTTCTCTCATTTTGGTCACGTCTTTTAGATTTTTCCAATTTGGGGAATATGAACTTTAAAGCTATCTCATGTTTTTTTTTTTTTTTTTTTTTTTTTTTCTGAATTCCATTGGTATCTGTTGTTGCTGTTTCTCCATCTTTATTTTGTGATTTCCCTCCACCGCTTTCTCTCTGTTATGGCTGAGGGTTTGTTAATCTCATTTACCTTTTCAAAGAGCCAACTCTTTCTTTCACTGATTCTTTATATTTCTTTTTATTCTTGTTTTGTTTCTTTTTTGTTGTTTTCTGGTCTGAATTTCTTTCCATTGTGAGCTGAGATTTGGCATGTTCTTCTCTTTAAAGGACTCTAAGTTAATCGTGAAGTTATTGATTTGATACCTCCCAGATTCATTCGATACAAAGGCCTTTCTCTTAGGTCAGCTTTCATTCACCCCATGGTTTTAACATGCTGTTCTTTCATTTTCACTTGGTTATAAAAAAAAAAGTCTTAATTCCTTCTTGATGTCTTAAAGAGCATATTCCTCATCTAGTACTGTGTATGATCTAGTGTTTCTCTTGCTGTTAACTTGTTGAATGATTGTATTGTGATCAGACAGAACTTAGGACTTGTTTCAAGTTGCCTGTATTTGTTGAGATTTGTTTTATGTCCTAGTACATGACAAAGTGCATGAAATGCAAAAGCTGTGCATCCTGCAGGGCTTACATAAAATGTTTTATAGATGTCAGTTGAGTTCATTTGCTCTATGATATAATTTAATTTGTATATCTCTCTGTTCATTTGGAGAGAGTTATTTGTTTAACTTTATTTTTACTTGTTAATAGTGTGTGTGAAAGCATGTGTAATATGTGTGGATACATACATGCCATGACATGAGTGGAAGGAATCTAGAGGACAATTTTGTGGAGTCACTTCTTTCCTTCCACCTTTATCTGGAACCCTGTGTACCAGAGATCAAAGTCAGGTTACTCAGCACAGCAAGGACATTTACCTGCTGGACCAACTTCTATCCCTGTTTCTTTTGTGTTGTGAAACAACCCACTTGCTGAGCATAGGGTATTGAAATCACCTAATGCTTCGTGCTTTGGCTTAATTGGCGACTTTACATCTAATGCTATTTTTTTATGCACCGTGTTTGGGGCAAATGGGTAGAACTATAATGCCCTCTTGGTAGATTGTTCTTTTAATCAGTATCATGTGACATTCTTCTTCTCCTCTCACTAGTTTTTATTTGAATTCTATTCTATTGCATAGCAGTAGGTGACCTAGGTCCATTTGCCTTCAGTAGCCTTTTCCATCCTTTCATCTTAAGGTAGTGTCTATTTCTCAGTCAACAAATAGGTGGTTACTGTTTTGGTTTGTTTTTAATCCAGTATGCATCTTGTGATAGACAAGTGGAGACAATTACTATTTTGAGTTATTGCTGAAAGGTATTTATTGCTTCCTGTCATTTTGTTAATTTGATAGTGTTTGTTTTTTTCTCTTCCTCTCATGCTCAACAATTATTCTAGAGTGATTTATTCTTTCCTGTAGCCTCATGGATGGATTCCTTCAAATGCCTTCTACAGAACTAGTTTTGTGGTCATGAATACTCTTAGCCTATTTTTATGATGGAAAATGTTTGCTTTTCCTCCAATATGAAAGTTTTGCTGAGTATAGTAGTCTGGGTTGCCAGTATCTTTCAGAACTTTAAATATATCTTTCTATGCCCTCATGGATTTTAAAGTTTTGATCTGTCATTATTTTGGGGGGTTTGTGACTTAGTATTTATCTCTTGCCATTTTCAATATACTTTCTTATGAATGTTTAATGTCCCTTTCTGGTTTGGTTCTTGTCTATTTGTTGTCCTAAATACCTCTTATGCCTGTTGACATCTATGATAGTTCTAATTGTCAACTTGACACAACCTAGAGTCAAGTGGTAAGGGAGTCCCAGGAAGGAACTCTCTAGATCAGGTTGGCTATGGGAATGTCTATGTGCCATTATCTTGATTACTAACTGCTATGGGAAGCCCCAGCCTGAACCTCAGCACCATTCCCCAGTTTGGGGTCCTAGACTGGATAAGAGTAGAGAAAGTTAGCTGAGGGCCAAGGATGCACACATTCATTTCTGGCTGCTCTTGAGTGTGGGTACAATGTGACATCTCAGCCTCCAGCTGCTCTGACTTCCCCCAGGTAATGGACTGTGCCCTGGAACTATGATAAAGCAAGCCTTCTCCTCCCTGTTACTTTTTATGGGGATATTTTATACAGCAATGGGCATGAAACCATGAGAGCATCCCTTTCCTAACGGTAGTGGTTTAAATGAAATATCCCCAGTTGGAGCTCTGTTTGGGGAGACTTAGGTAGCGTACTGTAATGGACCATGCCTTCCAAAACCATAAGCTGTGATAAATCTTTTCTTCCATAAGTTATCTCCTGCCAGGTATTTGGTCACAGCAATAAGAAAAGTAACTAATACCAAAGAAAGGATATGAACACATAACTCAGAGAAAATATAAATAACTCAAGACAGTCAGAACAACACAAACTGTGACACAAATACATCATGTACCATTGCCCTCAATGCAGAAATCATAATAATAAGAAGCCAAAATTTGGTGGGGGATATATCTCAGTGTTAGATCATTGCCAAGCATATACAAGGCGCTTGGTTCAATTTCTAGGACTATAAGAATTAAAAAAAGAACAAATGTCTAAAATTTTAAATGTGAAACATTTATGGAGCTGAGAGTTGGGGAGGACCCTAGTGAGAGAACAAGCTTTTCAGAAAGGGCTAGTAGTATCTATTAACATTTTTAATTCAGTGTATTTTCAATCTTCAGTTCCACTTTTAAAAACATATTACAGGCCCACAAGATGATTTGGCGGTTAAAGGCCATCGCCATCTCCAAGCCTGATGACTTGAGTTTGACTCATGGGATCTACATGGTGGAAGGAGAGAAATGTGCAACACAAGTTGTCCTCTGACTTTCACATGTGTGCTGTGGCATGCACACACACACACACACACACACACACACACAGAGAGAGAGAGAGAGAGAGAGAGAGAGAGAGAGAGTGAAAAACTTCAAAGAAACATTACAGATGAGGTGCATGTGATGATAAAGCAAGGAAGGGGACTAGAGGGAATGTTGGGGGAAGAGAAAGAACCAGCTGGAAAGGGGGAGGGGAGAGAAGCAGAGAGGAGAACGAATAAAGGTTAATGACATGTGTAGGCAGCACAGGCTTTTAATCCCAGCACTCAGGAGGCAGAGGCAGGTGATCTTTGAGTTCAAGGCCAGCTTGATCTACATAGCAAGTTCCAGGACAGCCAGGGTTATACAAAAAAATTCTGTCTCAAAGCAACAACAACAACAACAACAAAAAAAAAAACTATGGTGAAATCATTACTTTGTGTACTAACCTTAAAATATAATTTTAAAGGGATAAAAAATAAAAGAAATATCTTATAGAGAAATAGGACATGTGTAGGAAGTGGTTTTGCTTCATGTCCTACACACAAACCTTTTCCTACCCAGCACATCCCTCCCTCCCAGCCTCCTACTGTTTGGGTTTCTTGTCCACCTCTGTCTCTTTAGATTTCTTAGACTTCTTTTCCTCCCTCTAAACCACCCTGTAAGCTCTCCACAGTCCACCAATACTACTGTCATCAAACTTGTCAGTTACCACAACCCAGTGATGGTGGCCACTGCCCAAACTATGCCATAGAGCAAGCTGGTGACACTAGAAGGCACAGGCCCCTGCTTCTTCTGGCTGTCACCACCACTCAGCGATGCTGCCTCTGAGCAAATGTCTATCTTCTCCTGATCTAATTATTCCAAGCCTACCATTTCCTCCCTTGTTCTCGGAACATGATTTCATCATCCATTTCATGGAGAAGATAAATTCGCTAGGAGATGAGTGTATTCTCTTTTTCCAGTCATTTGGTCTTCTCCCTCAATGGGAAAATGGGTGGGTTTTGTTGTTGTTTTTCTACATAGTTCAATTCTTCAGTTATCTGTTGGGATTCACATTATTTCAATGCCTCAAAAGCCCAAGCATGAGGCATTCTTCCTCTTGTGTGCACTTTTAATCTCCTCCTTTTAACTGAATTTTTCACCTCCAGTGGTGAATGTGTGCTGTTCTTTCTTATCCACGATTGACCTCACTTGTGACTACTTAGATATTATCTCCTTCCTTCCTGTCACCAGCTATTTCATGAGCTGTTTCCACTCACTTACCTACCTTTCATCTGCCAACTCACTGAAATTGTACATCTGTCACCAACCCACCAATAAAGAATAATGAACAATAGCCTCCCTATTGTCAAATTCACTGAGTTCTCTTTCATTAATCCATGTTACGGCTCATTAACACTTCATACTAATGGTTTCTCTCTTGCTTTGAAAGTGACTCCGTCCTTGGCTTCCCAGACTTGCCTTCAATACTCGCCTGTATGCCAGAACTAAAGTGCTCTCCCCTCCTCTTCATTTCTTTCTATGCCTCAGTACTAACATGGAAACAAAAGACTTGATCATCATCAAAGCTGTGCTCTCAGAGGGATGACTGCCAGCTCAGAACATATCGCGGTTCTGATGCAAAAGATCCAGAGCATCTCCATCTAGCAAAAACTCACCACTGCCCTTCAAGACAGAGCCAGGTGAGCTTGAGGAGTCTGTGGTCTGCATTCCCTTTGCCTTGTGAGAATAAAAACAGGTACTTTGATTCACAGTGCTGGGAAGTTGGAGTTGGTAGGACATTTGGAAGACTCTATAACCAAACTTCAAGTACATATTCTCTGAAATATTCATATGAAAAACAATAAAATTTAAAGGATAGTTACCTAAAATCTACAGGAAGGAGAATAGGGCCTACAACAGCCAAAACATTTTTTTTTTTAAGAAAGTGACAGAGGACCTGATTTCAAGATTGCTAAAGCTATTATGAATAAGTGTAAAAGGAACAGTCAAATGCAACTGAGAAATACAGAAACTGACGTGTGTGTGTGTGTGTGTGTGTGTGTGTGTGTGTGTGTGTGTGTTTTCACTGATTTTGAACAAAGCACTAAGTCACCAAAAAAAGAATAGTTACTTCAACAAACAGTGCTGAGGGCTGAAGAGACAGCTCAGTTGGTAAAATATCTGATGCACAAGCAAGAGAGCCTGAGCTCATCCCTAGAACCCATGGGAAAAGCCAGCACAGTAGTGAATGCCTGTAACTCCATCAATGGAGAGAGGTGGGCAGAGACAGGAAGATCTCTGGATCTCATTGGCCAGGTAGCCTAGTGAACTGATGGACCAACCACACATTCAATAAGATACTGTGTTTTGAAAAGAAAGATGGAGAACAATTGAGAAAAAAAAAAAAAAAAAAACCTAATGCCTACCTCTGGCCTCTATACATATATACACATATGTACATATGCAACCACATACACTACACACATGCACATCCCTACTGTCATGGCTTTATATTGCTGTGATAAAACATCATGACCAAGGCAACTTATACAAGAAAACATGCCTTTAATTGCAGCACTTGGGAGACAAAAACAGGTATATTTCTGTGAGTTTGAGACCAGCCTAGTCTACATAGTGAGTTCCAGAATAGCCTGGGCTACACAGAGACACCCTGCCTCAAAACTTATTTATTTGTTTATTTCTCTATCTATTTATTAAAAAGAAACTATTTAATTTGGGGCTTATAGCTTCAAAAAGTCAGAACCCATCTTTATAGATGGGGAGCATGGCAAACAGACATGACGCTGGAATGGTAGCTGAGATGTCACATCCTAAGACACAGCCATGAGGCAGAAAGAGCTACCAGAGAATGGCATGAGCTTCTGAAATCTCAAAGCCCATCCCCAGTGACACATCTCCTCCAACAAGGCCACACCTCCTAATCCTTCCTAAACAGTTCCACAAACTGGAGACCAACTATTCCAATATATGAATATATGGGGACTATTCCTATTTAAACTACCACACCTACACACATGGGTAGATATATCAAATACACAGGATAGCACGTGAAAACTAAAATGACACTGAAATAATTAGGCATCTATAAGAAAAAAAAAAAGTAATTCAACCCATTCTTAAATACAAAACCTAAAATGATTTTTAGAAGTTAGAAGAAAACATCAATGTGATCTTTGTGATACTGGACTAGGCAAAACCACAAGCTACAATAAAAAAGGCCAACTGCAAAAAAGAAAGGAAGAAAGAAAGAAAGGGCAATAGGAAGAAAGAAAGAAAGAAAGAAAGAAAGAAAGAAAGAAAGAGAAAAAGAACAAAGCCAAAACGTGTACAATGTTCTGTGACTTTAATTCAGACACCCATGAACCAAGCAAGGAATTGGTCTTGTAGAAGATTCTTTGGTAGAGACTAGCTGTGTATTATCTAACTTAATTCTGATATTACCCACCCAAAAACAGCATCACAGGTTGATGTCCCAGTCCCATGACAGTTACCAACTTCGGATGATGTCACAGTTGACAGTTACAAGCAGTTTGTGCCCTAAACTTCTGATTAGCTGACTTTAAGTGCAGGGTCCCAGGATCCCCTCCTCAGGCAGCTTCCAATCTGTTACTGACCTACAGAACTTAGGAAAACACTTCCTTACATGTGCTCATTGGTTATAAAGGATGCTATAAAGGATACAGATGAACCCCCAGGTGGAAAGTCGTGTAGAAAGGAGTGGTGAGCACTCATACCCACACAGGGTGTGTACTCTTCAGAACTGTGGCCTTCTGCTTCCTTTACACAATTATTAAATAATTGGCCTGTGGTAATCAAATCAATCTCCAGCCCCTCCAGAGGTGGGACAGTGGAGTTCAAGGTCCCAACCCCATTGTTTTGGAGAACAGACCAAAGCAGAAACCCTGAAGCCTAAAGCTACCTAGGAGCCACCAGTAATCAAATTGCTACACAAATGACATCACCCCAGAGATGACAAAATTATAAGAAGAAGAAAAAAAAAAAAAAAAACGTGATCAAATACATTTTCTAAAATACATTGATAAGTGAGAGATAAGCTGGAGATATGGCTCAGCAGTTAAGAGCATTGACTGCTTTTCCAGAGGACCCATGTCTAGTTCCCAGCATTCACATGGCTGCTCCCAATAGTCTGGAGCTTCTGTTCCTGGGAATCCAATGCCCTCTTCCTGCCTCCATGGGTCCTGCACACATATGGAACACAGACATCCATAAAGTTTTTTGTTTCCACTTTATGGGTTTTATTTGGTTTTTCAAGACAGGGTTTCCCTATGTAACAGCCATGGCCTCCCTGGAACTCTGTAGACCAGACTGTCCTCAAACTCACAAGGATCTGCAATGCCTCTGCCTCCCAAGTGCTGGGATTAAAAGCAGACAACATTGTTTTTGAACCAGTTAGGAGAATAAAAGGGCAAGACCCAGACAGAGTGCATTTACAAAGTCTGTCTGAGAAGGGCTGTACAGAAAAGCCATTAGGAGTTCACGGTCACATTCTGCTGCATAGTGACTTCAAGGACAACCTGAGCCACAGGATACTCTAGCTCAAGAGGATGAAGAAAAAACAAACAACAACAACAAAAAGAAATAACAAAATCTCCAACGACAGACAAAAGATTTGAACAGAAGCAGAAATCGTGGCTATAGTTAGTGGTCTGCAAGGCTGCCTTGTCCCAGCTGTTTTGAATGTTGGATTACCTGGGATACTGCTTCAGGGTGTCTTACTTGATCAAACCATGTTAGTCTGGAAGGAATCCATAGCTTTTTATTTTCTGTGGAAACAAAAATAGAAATTCTTTTCCCCAGTAACCTGTCCTTAGACTTAAGTTTTGAAGTCAAGCATTTTTAAAAATATATTAATTGGATTAGTTCAGCAGAATTGATAATCAAGTATATTGTAGCAATTGTTGTCCTTCCTTAGCAATTGAGCAATTCAAAGACAACACAATAGCATACAGTACCCAGACTCTATATATTTTCCATTTTTACGTGGCTTTTTTTATTAGTCTATCTCTTTTACTTCTATTTTTTCATTTATTGAGACAGGGTTTCTCTGTGTAACTTTGCCTGTCCTGGAATTAACTCTGTATATCAGGTTTACTTTGAAATCACAGAGATCTTCTTGCCTCCGTCTCCCAAGTGCTGGAATTAAAGGCGTGTGCCACCACACCCAGCTACTCTCTTTCTTTTTATTTATTTTTTAAACCATTTTATCCTATTTCTTTCTCTCACCCAAGTCTACATATATTTTTAAACACATTGTAAACCTTTAGAGGTTTTTCCTTAATGTGAAGTCTTTATCTCCCTCTGGCCACGAGTTTTTTATCTGCTAGACAACATTGCTAAAATGAAAGCCAAGATGGCGGGGGTACATTTAGCACCAGCACTGAGAGCTGTGCTCACCATCTTGGTCTATGCTACCATCCAGCAGCATGCTACCATGCAGCAGCATGCTGCCACTGCCAGCTCTCATACACACCATTAAGTTGTTGGGGGGGGGGGGTTGCCTCTTATGCTGAGTCAGGAAACCTCCCTTAGAGGAGCCATGCAAATCTCTGCTTGTCTCTAGAAAAACAGCCCAACTGAGAAAAATGCCACTACCATGAAGCCTTGCTCGACTCTGTTCTTTTGTTTCTAAAACCCCTTTTTAAGCTTTGGTTAAGTTTTAAGTGAAAGTTCCCAGGCCCCATGTTGTAGGCACCATTTTGTTACTAGCAGTTTTTCCCGCTAGCCTGGTCCCAGTGCTACGTCAGCCCCAAATAACACACAGCCACGATGTTGGCCAGTTACTAGCATTTCTTATTGGCTAGCTCTGTCTAAATATTAACCCATTTCTATCAATCTAAGTATTTCTACATGGTCTCATCTTACAAGAGAGATGGTCCAGACCTTCTTCTCAAGTCCCTACATGTTTACTCTCCTACTACATCTCCCAGAATCCTCCTTGTCTCCTAGTCCCACCTATCTTGCTTTCCTATTTGCCAACAGTGATTTATTCATTAACCAATAAGAGAAACATATTTACAGGGTGACATTTCCCATCAGGCCAAATCTGGTAACACGCACAGCCTGTAGTCCAGTACTCAGAAGGCTGAGACATTTACTCATGAAGATCATGAGTTCAAGGCAAGACTGATCCACAAAATGAGACTCTGCTCCCCAAAAAGATGCAGTCTATAATGCCAAATAAATCGTGTTCAGATTTAGTAGGGGAGGGGATGTCACGAGAGAGACTAAATGAGCAATTTCTATACTAACACTTCTGGAGCACAAGATGACACCCAGTACTGGTAACCATGAGAAATCCTTACGCATCAACTAAACTCTTTGTGATGGAAACGGTACACATCCTGCCTGCTGCCCCCCCCCTTCATTTATCTTTGAATACAACTGAAATTGCACATCTTCTAGCAGTCAAGCCATGGTCCAAATGGTGCCATCATTATTACCCCAACAAAGTGGGAGAAAATGCCACCATGCCCATAAGTTATGAGAGTCCTCATCCAGGAGCAAAGTTGAGAGATTGTAGGAAGATGGGCACATGTCTCCACCACTTCCTTCTATAAACAGAAAATCCGAATTAAATTAGCTTTGGGGTGTTAGCTACTTACTACTCACTTGGGTGGGCTAGAAGGGGCAGAATACACTCTTTTTCTTGACTTTAATCCCTCTAACTCATGGCCTAACAGAAACAACCCGAAGAAATATTTTTAACTTCTCTTATTTTATTCACCAGTTTGCTTATTAAATATTTTCTGAATATCAGTACTAGCTCAGATGCTAAAACAAAGTGGTAGAAGAGTGAACCAAGAAAACAAAAATGGCAACCCAGCATCATCAAAAGACAAAGATTTACTTCAGTTTGGTGGTGTATGGGTACCTTCCCGCCTCACCTATGCCCAAACTCTCCCAAGAAGAAAAAATGAAGTCTTCTCACTTTCAAGGCGTCAGGACAGGACTCAACCACATGAATGACTTCTGTCAAGTTTTCTCTGTAAAAACCCACTGTGAGATTAAGGGCCATCACTGAGCTAACATGCAAAGCACACATTCACCACACAGAATAGAAACTGTCACACATTGGTCCCTTCAACCACACTCATGCAAGCTTATTTGAAAAGGCAAATTAAGCACAGGTCATTGTAAGTGTGAAGAGCTAGGCAGCAGAAGGCGGCAGGCTGGCCTCGGCCACTTCCCACGCCTTGCAGTCATGTACTCTTGCAGCAAGCAGTGTTTTAAACGAAAACTTCATGTACCAAGAGCCACCAGTAAGACAGAATGCACAGTGGCAGGACACACGTTATCTCGTGTATTCTGTATGTTTCGTGCCAGGACACAGAAAAGCACCTCACCGAAATACGTGCAAATGGTTCTTCACATTGGATCAGAATATAAAATAGAAATGTAACAGAATGGTTTTTTTTCTTCATTTTAATTGTGACTTATTTGATTTCAGTTTTTAAACGATACATAATAACCGTGCACATTTGTGGGATACAGCATGATATTTCAATGCAGGTAAAAGAGGTCAATGCCCAGTCAGAGGGGTCAGTACATCCATCCTCTCAGGCACTTGGAAACCCCATAGTCCTTTCATTTATCTGTTTTGAAATTCACAATAAGTTGGCAGCCATACAAGAATTATTGGTCATTATTGTCACCGCACGGCTACAGGGCACGGCAGGCACGCCATCAGCCCACCTCTTCCCCCATTCCTCCGTGGACTCTGTGCCCACCACACTTCTCCCTGAAACTCTGGCACAAACTCGTTTAGCTTCAACCACGAGCGAACATGAGGTGTATGCTTTTCTGTCTAGCTCATCTCCATGTAACAGGCACTGAACATGGCAGGGCTTCATTCTTCCTTGTGGAGTAATAGTTTTGACATATCTTTGACAGAAATGGCAGAGATGGGAATGAGGGAACAGTGAGAGCCATTAAAACAAACTCTGTCATTTCATTTGCCCAGAGCTAGGCTTTAAAGGGCTAACATACTTTCTTAAATAGTATCCAAGAAAGACCAGCAGGAAAATGCCAACCCCCAGGAGGCTATGCTAATCCTCTGCCTGATGGCGTAGCATAGCAGGTTTGGCGTTTGTTAAACATACATTTGTGAACAAAGATTTCCAGGGCCAGTTCCCTCTTTTTAAAGACACGTGGTAGAGCCGAGGCTCGGGACACGGTGGCATCCATCAGTTTATGGCCTTCTTACAGATCCACCGCAAAGGAACTTCACAACTAGAGGCTTGAAGGCCACTACTGTGGATGGTACCGCATCTCTGTATCAAGCTGTTAGAAAAAATCCTGTAAGAAATCAGAGGTGTCAGTCACTTTGGGTAACAGGCACAGTAAAGACTTGGAAGGCATGGGGGGGGGGGTAGTGAATCTGTTTTCTTCTCTGATCCTTTAGGTCCCAAAACAGCGGGAGAATAAATGGCTTTATCCGGTTTTTATCTGCCTTCATGTGATCGCCTCTGCTCATCCCAGTCTGCATTTCCACACTCTGCTGTCTGTGGTGTTTCCCTCCTGTGTCCTAAGCCCCAGGTTTTTCCTTCCTTCCTCTTTCTTCACTGCCCTCACCCTTCAAAGATTTTACCTTAAGCTTAGAACGGGGCCATCTTCCCACCTCCACATATCACTTTTCCTCAAGCCGATCCAGTAAAAGTCAGTGCCCAAGTACTCTCGGAAGGGGATCTGAGCGAGAGATTGAAGATGGTGAATAAAGATGACAAAGACACAGAACACCAGAGACCCCCCGGAGTGAACCATACCATCATCCACCCTCTCAGAAGTGGGTGAGGACGGGGTGCCTGTGTACCCTGAAATTCAAGTGTTGAAACCCTAACTTCCAGTGTGATGGCATCCGAGTTAATTACACTTATGTGAGGTGCTCCCATGACAGGGTTCTGTGGCCTTAAAAGAAGAAGGGACCAAATAAAGACACCTTTGGATGAGCTGAAAGGGGCTCTCAGCAGGGGCCTTGAGTTTTGGAGCCATGCTGGTCTCCAAAGCTGAGTCTGGTGACTAAGCCATCCTCCCTATGGGACAACTGGTTCCCTCTTTTAGCTTCTAATTCAAATGGGACTCTCAGTGCTAACAGAAATCTGCCTACTGCAAGGAGCCACTTCCCAGCACTGACCTTTAGTTTATAAGCACATTCTTACAGTGCAGCAGATAAGATACTGTCGAAGCCCCGCCTCCCATCGCTACTTCCTTTCTGATTAGATGGAGCCTGATAGTATCCAACAGAAAAAAAAGCTCAACCCTCCTGCACAAGTGCTGTCTTACTCATCCAATGCTCCACTGTGATCAAACTCAATGCCATATGCTTGTGTGTTCCCGCTCTAGACTCTTTTTTCCAAATCCTTAATCTTGCATTTAACAAGGGGGGGGGTGGAAGTACGGTAAGGCAATGGGCTTTAAAAGTAGAGTTAAACTAAATATACCAGGTCTGTATGCTGTGCTACCCACTGGGACCAAGATAAATGATGCTTTGCTATATACAGGGGTACAATCAAGTGAAGATGTTTGTGCCCTAAGGAACTGCCCAATACATTAAACAGAACAAAGAATAAATCCAAGAAGATTCATCTTGCTGGAAGGTTGGGCATTCACATAATGAATAAATGCATTTTCAATAATTTCCAGTGACAGCTTTTGGAGAAAATAGTCTTTTATAGGAGTCAAGAAAGCCCAGTGAAATTCCAACTCGATTGTTATGTCTCTCGATGCTACTAAATGTCCCGTTTGGCTGTCATTTTTGTCCTATTCCTGGAAGATGATGGCTGAAGAGAAGGAATGTGTGGGCTTGGCTTTGATGGCCTTCCTTTGCCTGACTGCAGCCTGGCGGGCGAGAAGAAAGTGCTCCACTCAGAGTCGAATGAAGAATAAACTCTGCATGCCCAGGGATGGCAGACCTCTGAAAACGCTTCTGTGTTGTTTACCAGGCCAAAATCACCTCTAGTTTCTCTTCACTGGGTTTCAAGTTTTAAAACCTAAAATTGTTGCTACACACACGAAGACTTGCATGATCTGGACCCTGCCAACCACCTCTCCACCAACTTCCAGCCTCATCAACCTCCTTTCTGGTTTTTGTGACAGGGCCAAGGACATTCTTTCTTTAGCTCTTTGCACAGCTTCTACATCTCCCTGTGACACCTTTCCCTGAGAATTTCACATGGCTGTCACCGTGCAGGCCTCAGTCCCTTGTCTGAGGGGTCCATGTAAAACAGAGCCCACGGTCACTGTTAAATCAAACTGTGCGTTGTCTCCAACGCTCGAATTAACATATTTCTTCATGACTTTGTCTCTTCTCACTAAAATACTGTATTGGCAAGAACTCTTGCTTACAATCTTCCCAATACCTTGAGGAAATATAGGAAACTCTATCCAGGAGATATTTCTGGAGCAGGACACTTGTGGAGTCGGGTATCGTGCTACGAGGAGCAAGAGCTTCCTAAATATAAGTCTCCACCCCTTTCGCCTCACCAGAGTCCTGAGTGTGCATTCTGGGGTAGCAAGGAAGAAGGAAGAAGAAAAAGACTGGGAGGAAGTGACATGACAGTATTCAGGGTGGTTTGGAATTTCATGCGTTTCTAAGCCCACTGGCTAAAAAGATTGCTTAAATTAAAAGAGAAACGTGTGTTGTCTGCTTCCTGCCCTGACTTTCTAAGACAACCTTACATTTCTCGGGCTGGGGCTGGGGTTCAGTGGTAAAGCGATTATCTAGTATATACAAGGCTCTGGATCAGTCTCCCTCAGCACCAGAGAGAAGAAAAATATTCACTGCATTTTCTCATCATTTCCAAAGGACGAACTAGAGTTGATAAGGCACAAAGATGGGTAGTAAAGGGCACTTTCAGTAAATCCCTACTTGTGCTGGTTTAGTGTGCTCAAGACCCACATGAAGCTAAGCCACTTGGCCAGCCCTTTCTACTCAAGATGAACCCAGATAATTAAAATTTTCACCATGCCACTCGGGGTAGATGAAGGACATCCCATGTGGAAAACGCCTTCAAACACAGATAAAATTCTTCTGTCCTCTGGTTGGTTGATTGGGGTGTGCAGACATTTGTACACATGTCTAACTGAAGAAGCAGCATGAAAATACACCCAAGAATCATACTCACGACTTGCACCCCCCAAAGAGAAATCCTATCTCAAAACCAAACAAACGAACTTTAAAAAAAACCCATGTATATTACATATATAATCTATTCTATACTGTATGTAAATATATGTACATATAGGTAATATTTTTAATTAAAATAAAACATCACTAAGGCACAAAAGTATACTTTTTAAATTTCCAAATTACTGTGTTCAATGGAAGGCATCTGAGCTTTTTAATACATATGGAGGAAAGTCATGCATCAGAACTATTAAATACAGTTAGTTGTTCTGATGAATCAACACAGTTTTAATGACTAAAACATAATCAAGTTACCCGAAGAAAAACTAACTGATGCCATGGCTCATAATAATTAAACATAGGCAGAATCTTATCTTAAGAATTTGGAAAGATTTAAGCAATATTAGAATAAATCAGAATCTTAAATAATGTCTAAAAATAAAGTATTTCACAAATTTGAACAATTAATGGAAGAAAATAAATGAAATAGTGTTATATGCTAACAACACAGCATAAAACACAAGGTAACAACACACCCTAGACATACAAATGTGTGTTTTTAAACTGAAGGTCTCCTGTTTTCAAAAATGTAAGAATTTCTTCTTCATTTGAGATGAAGAAAAACATGTAAAGCACTTAAAACAATGCATAGAAGTATTAACCTGAAAGACATTGTTTCCCGAGGTCTAACAACAACTGGATTTGCTGCTTTAGGGGATCCTTAAATAAATTCAAAAGGACATTAAGGGGTCAAAAAAAGAAAACCTGCCTTAGTCACATGATCTGAAATAATTGTAACCAGGCTCAGGACACAGCGGAAAAGCGTTAACTAAGTTTGTTTTTAATAGTAACCATATAGCCTTTGTTTTCAGCAAATTAATTCTGAAGTTGTATTTTACACCAAGGGAATGCCAGTTTAAAGCTTCCAAGTTTTTTTATTACGTTTATCTACTCTTGTATGTTAGGGGAGTGGGGTAAGACGAAGCACACGTGGAGATCAGAGGACAGCATGCAGGTGTCCGTCCTGTCCCTCTACCGTATGGGTTGCAGGGAGCGAACTCGGGTTGTCAGGTTTGGTGGCAAACACCGTTACTCACTGAACCATTTGGCTGCCCTGGAAGTCTTCAGTTTTGTATAGCTGCGTAGAGTCTCCCCTCTGTAGCCCAGGATGGCCCAGAGCACAGACTTCTCCTGCCTGAGCCCACTGAGTGGTGGAATTACAGGCATGTGGCACCAGGCCCAGGTTTTTATTTTTAAATATGGCCTTTTGGTAGTTTCCCAGACCCGTGTATGACCATGGGAATATTGCTCATACCATAATGTAGTAAGCAAGTCTTGCCTTGAAAACAAAAGCATTCTACCGATCCATACAGATCATTTTGTTATAGACTTTGACAAAAGGTGGAGAAAGGGGGAAAAATCAAGCAAGAATGCACAAGAATGTGGAAAGTAACTTATCGGTAGCTGTTACTAATCCATCAGAGGCACTCTATACCCTCCAGTGCTGACTGGAGCCCAGGGCTCTGGGGTTAAGAGAAAACAGTCTCATTTTGGAAATGCAGCTAACTTAACTCTATTGAGTGTTCTCCACAGTGGGTACAAGATCCAGGAAACATAAGGAGAGAAAGACAAAATCCCTCTAGAACCCCCTCTTCCTCTGGGCAGAAACAGAGATAGTGCCAACTCCCAAATACTCCGCATCATATCTATTTCTGAACTCCGTGGCTCATGTGTAATTTATGTTGCTGCTAGAACTAATTCTCTGTGGCCAGCTGCCAATTGTCTGTGTTATGACTCACTGATGCTGCTGTGTCTACAGACCTGGGGGCAAACTTTGCAAGCTAATTGCTTACTTTTACTATTGACTTCAGTGAGAACCTCAAAACAGCTATAGCAAAATGAAGCTAGCTGCTACAAAAGTTCCGGAAGCCAAGGTTATTCTTTCCCTGTGCTGTGAAGAGATCCCATGTATTTCTTCCACCTTGGCTCAGAGAAGGGATGAAGGAAAAATCAAATTTCTGAGGAATGGTTTAGAGTTCAGATCCTTCCAGAATTTCAAGTGTCTAAGTGTTCTTTTGAGAGAAAATAAGCTAATACCTCATCTTTTCTCAGAATAGGAATTGGCAAACCAGGTGTGTAGTGGAGTCCTTCAATCCCAATAGATTAATATGAGTAGAAGGCTGAGTCCAGAAAATCATGAATTTGAAACCAGCCTGGGCTACAAAACCCCCATCTCTCAATTGTTAATAAACTATTCTCTGTGATTTAATTTTATCCCCCCAAATTAAAACAAACAGCAATGTCAAAACAAAAACAAAAAAAAAAACAAGAAATTAACAGTAAAAACCAACAAGATTCCTTACTTTATTTTTATATGTGAACTGTAATTGAGTTTGGGTAAGTTTGTGCCAGCATGTCAACCTGTCACAATGCTGACCTCCTCTAGGATCAGCAGAGGCATGGAGAGGGAACTTAGGAAACAGAACTCCCACAGTTTTCTCTCCTTCTTAACTCAAGCTCTGGACATTGTCCCAAGTTATAGCCTACTGAATTCCAATGAATAAAAGGAAGGCACTCACCGAAGACATTAAGTCCCTATGTGTGGCCCTTTTGTCCTTGGGGTCCTTCTCCTTTCCCTCCCTCCCGAGTTCCACTGTCACCATAGAAACCACTGCTTCTTTCTTGGCCTGTATGTTTCAGGGCCTAAGGCCTTTAACTAACTCAGGGCCTAGTCCTTCACTGCAATGCCCACCACCTTCTCACCTCCAATACACACACACAAACACACACACACACACACACACACACACACATTTGAATATACACACAAATAAATAAATGTTTATAAA
This sequence comes from Phodopus roborovskii, assembly GCF_943737965.1. Taxonomy (NCBI): domain Eukaryota; kingdom Metazoa; phylum Chordata; class Mammalia; order Rodentia; family Cricetidae; genus Phodopus; species Phodopus roborovskii. The sequence continues at coordinate 13,684,033 of NW_026126578.1, forward strand.
AACATACACACACATACATACAAATGCCAATAAATAAATGTTTAAATGCATAAACATACACACAAGAGCTAGAAGGCTGAGGCAGGAAGACCAGGGGTTCAAAGCCTGAACTGCATAACAAGATCTCATCTAGAAGGAGGGAAGGAATGGGGGAGGGGAGAGGAAAGAAGGGGGAGGGGAAAAGAGTTTGATGTCTTCTACGCATTTTTACTTACCACTTCCTCGTTGTCCAGAAACGTAAGGAGATGTGACCCTTTGTCTGCACAGAATTCCAGACTAGAATTCCAATCCTTTTTCTCTATTGAGAAGAAGTAACAGTGGCTACCATTCCTCATCCAGAGGTTGGGGCAGCTGGGGCAGTGGGTACACTGCTTGGAGCCTAGAAGGAAGAGGACACAATTCACATCTTTGTGGACCAAATGGTCCTGGGAAGTAAAAGGGAGGAATAAGAAAACATGGCATCTCCAGTGTCTATCTTGTCCTACTCTTTCTCAAACTAAGTTTTTGGGAAATCCTAACCTAAGCACATGGCCTCGGAATGAATGGTCTACAATACCCAATTCATCACTTCCGGTGTACACAGCACTAGGCAAGCTTGGACTCTGACCAAAATCTGATCTGCCTGAGGACTGTGGAGTGCACATAACACTGAATATCATCTATATGCATGTGATATACACACACTGCATAAAGGATGTGTGCATCTGCATGGCACATATCTAAGAACTACCTGTACATCTCCAATGTAAAGCTAGCTACATGGGCAGAATCATGCACGATGTCCAGCCTCAAGATGACATGCCATGATGTGTACTGGAAAAGGAAACAAGCCAGAAAGAACCAACAGATGTGGTCATCTGAAGCCAATAGAAATTGGAAAGGATTTTTATACTCAGCAAGATTGACCTACCTGAATATAATATTTTTTTTTTTAACAGAAAAGCACATCAGACACTAAAGTGAAAAGTGCTAGAATTCTCCTTGCTGGGTTCTTCTAGAAGATAAAATTCTCGCTTCTTTAAAGTATTTGAAATGATTGGGTACTGTGGAAACATCGCAGTTTCAAATAAGGTTTCACAGGCTAGTGGGTTTTCTCCTTCCGTGAGGCACATGTGCATAAAATCACCACAAGCCATTCCATCACAGGACCACAGGAGCACAGACAGACAGACTACACATTCCAGATTGGGAACTAGAAAGTGGAGAAAGTTTTCCTCATCGCATAAGGATTAGATAGCTTCCTGTGGGACGGCTGCATGTGGTGCCAGGGGTCTGCAGACTGAGGTGTTAATTTCATTTTGTGGACTTGCACCTTTTCCAGACAACTGTGGCATAATCAGCTTGGATCAGAAAGTCCCAGCTCCCTGGGAGTTCCTCTGAAGAAAGCTGGGGCTTGTACACAACGTGGGGAGTGGGGCTGAATCCTTAGAATTCTCTACTAAAGTCTGTAAAACCGTGGCCACAGACAGTCATCTTGTTTTATAACATAAAACGAAAGGTTGATCTGGAATGAAGTCAGCACTTACCACAGCACAGGGTCCGTTGGCACATCAATGAACCCACGAGAATCACAGTCAAAAGCCCCAAAGCCACTGTCACAAGGCAGGAAGGACGGAGCCTGCGGAAGTCAGCTGCAGAGGCACAACCCAAAGCAAAATCCTGAGGCACACATAGAAGCTCAGGCAAGAAACTCTGGTATCCTAAAGCAACTCTGCCCGGAGGGCCAGAGACTCAGGCCACACAGGTTCCTTTCCTGGTTCGGTATGGCACTGACTCTCACGTTAAAGGAAACTCTTGCCTTTGCGGCTGTGATTTGTATGCTCACACACTTGGACAGTGAGATAGTGGATAGACAGCCCCTGCCTTTTGGGCACTGAAGGACAATTTTGCATTATTTACCAGAATTGCAAAGCATTTGCCTTTTGGCCCTGCAATTTCTCCTCAAAAAACATTTTTCTATAGATATTCATACATGTGTAAAATATCATACTTATAAGACAGCAACATCTACAGGAAGAAAAAGCTGAAAGTCTAAATTTATCAGCTAAAAAATCTAAATTTTTATCAGCAAAAGACCAGCCAAATCTACTTATTGTGGTAATATATTGTTTATGATTTAATAAAGCTAGCCTGAAGATAATTAGTTATGCCTTCTTTTTTTTGTATTAGACAAAAAGGGGAACTGTGATAATATTGTTTATGATTTAATAAAGCCATTGAAGATCAGAATACAAAGGCAACCACACTAGACAACCATAGAAGCTGGGCAGTGGTGGTACACACCTTTAATCCCAGGACTCAGGAGACAGAAGCAGATGGATCTCTGTGAGTTCAAGGCCACCCAGTGCTACATTAAAGTGAAACAGTCTAAAAGTCAAACAGAGCTCACACCTTTAATCCCAGCACTACAGAGGTATATAAGGAAGAAGCAAAGGGTTCCGGGGGAGATATAGTCTCCAGTCATGTTGAGGACAGGAAGGCATTCAGTCTCCAGCCATGCTGAGGATTCATGGAGCCAGGGTCACCCTTTCAGACTAAGGAAGAGGTAAGAGCTAGTGGCTGGCTGCTTTGCTTTTCTGATATTCAGACAAACAATACATCACCACAATTTATATCCATGAAATAGGTAGCTTCCTTTGTGCAAAAGAAAAACCAAACATGGTTTTAAGGAAAGGAGATGATGCTGTCCCTTTATGCTACAACCATGGCAACTACTAAAATAACCACCCTTTTCTTTTTTAAAATAAATTATTTAAGTCAAAAAAAAAAAAAAAAGAAAGAAAAAAAGAAATGTGTAGCTTCTGAAGGATTTTTTTAAGCCAATATGAAGTGATTTTTACATACATAACTAAGAGAAAGACATATTCCTCAGAACAGGGAACAGTTAATATCACTGAAGTCTATCCAAGATCACTTCTCTGCCTTTTTTCTACCATCAAGCGTGGAAGTCCATCCCGGCATTCCACAGTGTTTCCTCTTTCAAGAGGAAATACGTGTCTAAGAGAAGAAACAAAAGCGAGATTCTTCCTCATGTTTCCTTATGTATCCTCCAAATTTTAAATGAATGTAAAATTTAAACTGAACCAAAATAACCTTCATCTCAGAAGTAGATGATAAAATCCACTTTTTTTTTTTTTTTTTTTTTTTTTTTTGCGTGTAACTATTGGAAGTATAGTCTAGGTTGGCCTTGTGTTTAAGGATGGAGCATTGTGTCATACTATGTGGCACATACCCTCTAAGAACACTGTGTTTCTGTTTGAAAATGAATGGATTTTCTCAGATTTTTGTTTAAAAATCACAGGTATCTTACAGTCTGATGGTATGGAAAGTATGTGTAAAGAAAAATTGCGAAGTGTTTTATCTCTTTAGTTATTTTTAAATGAAACAATTAGTTTGAATCTGAATATGGTGGCCCGAGACTATAACCAGTAGTTCAAGGTCATCCTTGCTACGCAGAAAATTTGAGGTCACTTTGGTCCACATGAGACTCTGTCTCAGAAAGAGGGAGAGAAAGGGAGAAAGAAAGAGAGAGAGAGAGGAAGGGAGAAAGATAGAGAAAGGAATAAAGAAAGAAAGAGAATTTAATTTTCCTAATTTAGTCTCATGTACCTATTCAAATTTTAGATAAATTACTCTTATACATTTGTACCTATGGAAAAGTCTCAATTTCTTTAAAGCAATTTTGTAATGAAGAGGTATCGTAAGAGTTCAGCATGGCAAATATTTTGACTCGTAAATCCCAAATCACTAGCACTCTATGAAACAATCTACAACAAATAGATTTCACCTTTAATCCCAGCACTCAGGAGGCAGGGGCAGGTGAATCTCTATGAGTTCAAGGACAGCTTGGTCTATATAGTAAGTTCTAGAACAGCCAGGGTTATATAGTGAGACCCTGTCTCAAATAAATAAATAAATATAAAAAATAACAAGTACACCAGATTTGTGGCACAGATGAATTTTTTAAAAAAAAAAATGGTTATCTCACCCCTCACCCCAACCCTGAGACAGGGTTTCTCTGTGTGGCCCTGGCTACACTGGAACTTGCTCTTAGACCAGGATGGCCCCAAACTCATAGAGATCCTCTGCCTCCTAAGTGATGAAAGGTGTGAACCACCACTGCCCGGCTTAGGTTCTTTACTTAGTATATAGTATTGTATATAACATACAATATTAAGTGCTATACTTCAAATATACATTCCTTTTGATTTAATATTTTTCTATTCCTTACAAATTAGAGTAGATGTAATAAAGAAAAGCATCACACATATAAAGATGCATAGTTCACATATAAAGATGCATAGTTCACATACAAAGATGCATAGTTCTATATAGTTTATAGAAACAGAAATACCCATGATTTAGAAAACATGGCAATGTTGTCCAAAGACAGCATTAAACATTGCAACCAAAAAAGGAAAACATGATGGCAGGATTACATAACAAACAGAACTACAGAAGAGGGTGTATCTTCTGGGAGTTACCTGCTTGAGATATGAAATCAAGTATTAATTTTGGCATTTACATTGTTCCCTGTCTCAGATGGGAATCTGCACAGAAAATGGTTTTTATTGGTGTTACTGTTGGTGTCCCCTGACCCCCTAGATCACAGGGCCAGCAGTCTATACAGTTCAGCATTTTTATCCCCCATCACCATTCAGTTGCAATATGAGAAGGAGGTGGAGAACAGGAAACAAATCTCCATATATGGATCCATTTCTCATCTCAAAAAGTCTTATCATTACCCCTCAATAAAGCTGTTGCTTTCTTTATGCCATGGCTAGAGAAGCAGAGATGGCAAGATTTCAACAGTTAAAGTCAACTAACTGCTCGAAGCCTTGCTGCAAACAAAATTCTCTTGTACAGCTCTTCCTTTAGGTCGGGATCAACAAAGAATAGCATGCTTGTCTACATGTATAAAATCCTTACGAATAAAGAAAACTTAACAACAGCAACAAAAAGATGTCATTGCCATTGCTTGGCATTAGCTTTGATCTCAGAGGAGCCTAGAAAAGACTTATCTGAGCCCCAGACCACAGATGCACTCCATGCCAGAAGTCCATATCCTACATCAGCACTGCAAACTGAGCCCAAAAGTATTGCCTCAAGTTGCCCTCAGTTTTCTGCACTCGAAAGTCCAATAGTTCTCTCAACTCACTGTTGGCCCAGTGTTTGGTGCTGGTGTGGTTAACTCACCTCTGAGCTTCGATCTGGAGTCTTCTTGGACTTGAGGTGTAGCAGGCAGCTCTAATGTGCAATAAATATCGCCGTCAGCCATCTCTACCAAACGCCTTTCACACGCAGTGGGGAGGGTTGAGTGAGAGAGAGCAGAGTGAGAAGCAGCATCAGCGAGGAAACAGCCCATCCTGTAAAACAGCAGCAGGAAACTTGACAGAAGCAGAAGCAAGTTTCTCAGGAAACGGTTGAAGTTCTAGGGCTGTCGTAGAGCTAAATATTCAGATGGCTCTTTAAGTGTAACTGGAGCACACTCCTTGGGTGCTCATCAGGCCCTCGGTGACTCCGGGTGCTCACCCTGCTCTGCTGTGATAAAAGCAAGGGGTTCCTGGACCTCATCCCAGAGTGTCCTTACCTTCTAAAAGAGACAGACACCAGCTAAAGCTGACGTCATCATCTCGAAGGCCTTCTGAGTCGGGAGAATGCTTGTGTGATGGGCTGCTGGCCACCTGGGTCTGGATCGTGGAAGAAACTGATTCCCATGTCTTTTCAAGTGTGCTCAGAGCATCCCTCCAGGCATGTGCTCACATTAATGCCTCACAGTGGCAAATACACCATGACCTTTCCTCATTGTTTTTCCTTCTTTGCAAAGACAATTACAAAGAAAAGCAAACACTAATGAAGTGTCAGCAATTGATTTCTAGTACGAGAAAATAAAAATAACTTTTAAAAAACTAATAAAAACTCAAGTAAGGAAAACATAGGAATTGAAAAACAGATGAGGTCATTGTCCTGCTTAGTTTATTGTCAACTTGACACAGGCCAGAGTCACTTGGGAAAGGGGATTCTCAACTGAGAAACTGCCTCCATAAGATTGGCCTATAGACAAGTTCATTGGTGTTTTCTTAATTAGTGATGGATATGGGAGGACCCAGCCCATTGTGAATGGGTGGTCCTGGGGTGTATAAGAAAGCAGGTTTCTTAGCTGGAAGGTGGTGGTGCACGACTTTTAATCCAGGCAGAGGCCAATGGATCTCTGAGTTTGAGGCCAGCCTGGTCTACAGAGTGAGTTCCGGGACATCCAGGGCTACATGGAGAAACTCTGTCTCAAAAAAAAAACAAAACAAAAAACAGAAACAAACAAACAAGGCAGGCTGAGCAAGGTAGGAGAGGCAAGATAGAAAGCAGCACTCCTGTACCTCAGCTCCTGCATCCAGGCAGCTTCCTGACCTGTTGGGATTCCCACCCTGACTCCCTCCAGGGATGGACTGTTACAGGAAGTGAGATGGAATAAACCCTTTCCTCCCCAAGCAGCTTTTGGTCGTGATGGTTTATCACAGCAATAGAAATCTAAGATAGTCACGAGCTGTGTTTTTCTTTTGGAGTTGAGGACCACATTTTGTTGACAGTGCTGCCCACATTTTGAGTGGATCCTCCCACCTCAGTAACTCAATTTAGGAACTCGCTCACAGACATTACAGGATGTTTGTCTTCTAGGGGAAAATCAGCAGTGGTTCCCAACCTTCCAAAAGCTGAGCTCTTTAATCCAGTTTATCATGCTGTAATTGCAATTTTTCTGTTATTATGAATTGTAATGTAAATATCTGATATGTGAACTCTGTGGTGTCACACCCACAGGTTAAGAACTACTGTTCTAGATCCTGTCAAGTTGACAATCGTTAACCATCACAGACCTGCCCTTTGACAAGTTGACACTCTGGCATAACACTTATAAACCATTATCTGAGGAGACCAGAATCAGCAAAAAAGAACTGTAATAATTATAGAAATATTTTCAAATGTTTAGAAAAAAGGTAGGGTCAGAATGAATAAAAAGCTGAAGAATCTCATCAAAAAAGAATAAATCAAATGTTCTGGGGAATAATATTAATAATCTTTAAAAAATAATTAGATATAGTTAATAGCAAATTGGAACATTCAGAAGGAAAGATCAATGAACATGAAGAACCTGTGTATAATACCAAGGTTGGGGAGATGGCTTCGTCAGTAAAGTGCATACAAGTGTAAGGGCCTGAGTTCAGATCCCCAGCACCCACATAAAAAGCCAGTCATGGTGGCATGCATCTGCAATCCTGCACTAGGACAGTAGAGACAGAAGGGTCCCCAGGGCTCTTAGGGCCAACCAGCCTAGCTAAACTGATGAGCTACAGGTACTGGGAGAGACTTGGTCTCACAATCATTTATTAATAATTTATTATTATGATAATGATGATGATTTCAGAAGACACATAACATCAACCTTTGGCCTCTACATGCACACATACACACACACACACACACACACACACACACACATTCATAGGGATGGGGGGAGCCTGGGTAATATGTAATGAATGTCACTAGGTGACAAAATAGATTATAAAATATTTACTGTACAGGGCTGAGAAGTTTGTTAAATGGTAAGAGCACTTGTCATGCAAGCATAAGCACACAAATTCAAATCCTAATCATTCATGTAAAATGTTGAGCAAAAGCAGCATGAACCTACAAACCCAGTATTATACTGAGTAGAGACATAAGACTTGCTGGAGCTTGTTGGCGGCCTGCCAAGCTCCAGATTCAGAGAGACCTCTCCAAGGAATAAAGTGAAGAGTGATGCAGCAGGACACTCAGCATCCTCCTCTGGCCTCCGTGTGCATGCACCCTTGTGCACATACTACACACACTCACACAAGTCAATGAACGGTAAACAAAAGAAGCCTGAAATGGCAAATGACCTATGACACACTTAAGAGCCACAAGGTGGTGTGTGTCTTCTCAGTGCGTCAGAAGTCACTGAGTTGGCAGAATTTTCCTCCCTAAGAAGAAAATCATTGGCCCAGATAAAAGCATCAGATGTTGGTTCAATTCAACACAACAGCACTGCTCTAGAGCCAAGAGAGACATGCCCACTAGTGACTTAACCTAAGAAATTCATGATGCTTTATAGCTTCTCTCTCTCTAAAAGCCATCTAGGAGGGACCTCATACTGTAATTTTTGTCATTCCAAAAACAATCCAAGACCCTGAAAGTGTCCTGGGGTCACCTTTCTCCAGTCTAGACTTGAATGTCAAAGGGAGAAGCCCAGTGGATGGATGCTCACATTAGCCCACTGGACTAATGGACTTAGATTTGGGCACTTTCAAAACACTAGTGTGGGGTTTTGCTGAGTCTCTGCCTAGGGCTTGTAATGATAAACTCTTGCCTTTATCCTTCTCTTGTGTCTCTTTCCAGGCTCAGCCACTTCTCTAAGTTACTCAGAACAATGTAACTCTCTCCCTCCCTCCCTCCCTCCCTCCCTCCCTCTCTCTCTCTCTCTCTCTCTCTCTCTCTCTCTCTCTCTCTCCTGCCTCTTCTATAAGCAGGCTTTCCCTAACACAGCTTTCTGGGTTTCCTCGCTCTCTCTAGCACCCTGCCCCTTGCCTTACCGTCTGACATCCATGCTAGTTTAAACTGCATGGATCTTTTCCCTTCTCTTTTCCATTCTTCTACCAGCAGCTGCCAAGATTTACAGCCTGCCTGCCCTGGAGGGTTTTCCTTTAGACACTAATAAAATTGTCCTTGAGCTTCAAAAAAGATCGATAGTAATATAAAGCATTTCAGCCACACCATCAGCCACATTGATCTAATTAAAATTTATCCCAAAATTACACTGAACAAGTAGAGAATACTTGGGCTTTTTTTTTTTTTTTTTTCAAGTTTGAAAAAAAATGTTAATAAAACACAGATGGTATATTGGGCTATAATATATATTTCAATAAATTTGAGATACTAGGACATTATCTTTATTTATTTATTTATTTGTGTGTGTGTGTAAGAGAGAAAGAGAGAGAGAGAAGAGCATACATGTCACACCATGCTCGTGTAGGTCAGAGAACAGTTTTGCAAAGGATGCTCTTTCCTCCAGCTTCTCTGCATTCTGGGGATTAAGTGCAGGTCACTAGGGCTTGTGCAGAAAGCTCCTTGCCACCAGAGCCACCTCACAAGCTGCTGCAAAGGAATCAACAACAAGGGAAAGACTCCAGACAAGTTTTTAAGAACCTGGAAATTGAAACCCGCTTCTTGGTAAGTCATGAATCAAAGAAAAGAAAACTAAATGCGTGAATGCTAACATTCGCCAAACAGCTAAGCTGATGCTTGGAGTTATTGCAGCCTTCAGTGAAAAGAAACACATAAACATTTAATCTGGGTTTAAAACTCTGCAACAGTAAGATAGCAGCAACCTAACCCTATAGCAAACACACGAGTGCTCAGAATAAAAAGATCCCAAATCAAAATGTAATAATAGGAAGGAATTTAGCAAAAGCTAAAATTTGGTTCTTTTATGACATTGAGATTGATGAAGATCCCACAAGAGAGAGGGAGGACGCTGGTCACAGGTCAGGGTAAAAGCAAGTAGCATGTATGGGCCTAGTGCCCCTGGTCCCTTGGAACAGTTGTGAGCTGCTGTGTGCGTTGGGGATTGAACCCAGGCCCTCTGGAAGAGCAAGCAGTTTTCTAAACCTCAAAGCCATCCACCTGTCTATGCCACAATGATTTTGTTTTTGTTTTTGTTTTTTAAGGAAAGAACAGAGCATTGTTATATGTGCCTGTAATCCCAGCATTCAAGAGGCAGAAGAAGGGGACCATCATAAATTCAAGGTCAGTCTACCACCACCTCCCCAAGGAGGGAAGATCGGAAGCACTAAGTTTAACTTCTACCTTAAGGAAGAAGAAAAAGAACAAACAAGTCCAATGTTAGTAGATAGGAAACGATGTAGATCAGAGAAGAAATAAACACGGAATGTAAAACAAAGGAAACTAAGCCGTTTTGAAAAGACAAGCAGAACCAACAAACCTTGGGCTGCTTTAAGCACAAGAGACGGGCTCAAACGACAAAAATCAGCTTTTGACAACAAGGGCCACTATAACAAGCTAACTTTGCTGAACTGTAGCTAAAGGAGAGCTTCCCATCACCAACTGTCTTCTATAATTGCTGTCTTTGGTCTGCACAGCTTTCATTGTAAAAGTCCGTAACATCTTGGTTAAATCTATGCCTAGGGATTTTGTTTATTTCTTTGTTTTTCATGAGTGAGATTTTTTCCCCTGACTTCTTTTATTCAAATAATTCATTTTCATCATATATTAAAAATCTACCCAATTTTTAAGTTAGGAATAAAAGAGAAGTCTGCTCATGCAAAAAAAAAAAAAAAGCCAACTCAAAGTGGATCAAAGATGTTAAAGTCAGATGTAACAGTATGAGAAGAAAGTAGGGAAGAAACACTTCCAGGTGGCAGCAAGGCCCAGCAGGGTCCCAGGAGCCCAGAGTTATGTAATCCCCTCTTTCAGAAAGAAATTCATGAAGCATACTGGCAATCAGCTCAGCGGATGGAGAGGGACAGATCTCTACAACAGACACACAGCAACTGTGGGGCTGAACTTCCCCCTCCCCTGCTACCTAAAATCTGACAATGTGACTGCCAGCACCTACTATGGGCTACTTATCATCTATTTGGCATGAGGCCCACTCCACTTCTCTCTGAAGCTTGCAAGAGGGGACTCTCACTTTGCCTAATGGCTGAAGTCTCCTTGGAGATGCCACCTGTCTATCTTCCCATGGGGCTAAGAATTTTCCTACTAAGAGCCGGCCTCCCCGATGAAAGGAGAGAACCAACTCCTACAAGTTGTCCTCTGACCTCAACATATGCATCGTGCTATGAGTACACCATTCCCCTCTCTCTATCTCCTCTCTCTTTCTCTCTCTCTCTCATCTCCCCAATATATTTCTTACCCCAAGGACAAGCCATTTCAGTGTCCCTCTTGAACCCTGAATTGTAAGAACTCAGATGACGACCCTGAAACGTGGGTGTGTGCATCACAAAAACGGATTGCCCAATGGACAATCCCATGCCTGCCCTGCTGCTCTTTCCACACCCATGCTGGCCTCTGGATGCATCTGCATCTCAGGCTGTCAGGCCATCTGTCATCTCTGGACTGAGTAAAATTACACTGAGTCAGAAGCTTCCCATGGTTTGGGTCAAACAGGCTAAGTTGAAGGATGCTTAATCCCTGCCCATGGCTGTGATACCCTCAGCCACTCGGGGGCCACACTCACCTTGGCCCCCATACTCTCTCCTGACACCTCTCCCCTTAATAGCCTCACAGGTTCCTACCCCAGACTGCCCTGTCCCTACCCTCTGATCCCCCAAGTATGGGATATCTCCACCCCACGTTTGCTACTCACCACCAGCCAATCCTAGCTCAACTTAGGGTCCCTTCTTCCTTCCCTTCCTGACCCCAGTTTCCTATTTCTGAAACCCATCATTACTGCCTTTTATCTCAGGAACTTTTAATCCCTATCTACTCTCCCTGCAACACTCCCATTCTTCCTGTTCATAAACCCTTGGGTGTTTACCGTTTAGCCCAAGACCTCCACCTCATTAATGAGGCAGTGATTCTAACACACCCAGTGGTTAACAACGCATATAACCTGCTTTCTAACATTCCTCCACCACCTCCCACTTTACTGTCCTGGACCTGAAAGACACCTTTTTTTACTGGCCCTTTACATCCTGACTCACACTTCCTCTTTGCCTCCACCTGGTAGGGCCCTGACACCTGGTCCTCCAGACTGTACTCCCTCAGGTTTCCAGGGCGCTCCTCATTTCTTTGGCCAAGCCTTGGTTTAGGATCTTTCCACCTTTGACCTCAGCCCTAGCACACCTCTCCAACATTTAGATAACCTCCTTCTCTGTAGTCCCTCCCTGCCTCCGTCCCAGTTGCCCACCTCTTTGCTCTAAACTACCTCAGCTCCCTGGGGTATGTGTCTCTCCATCTTAGGCTCAACTGTGCCCTCTCACTGTGGTATATTTGGCCGTTGAACTCAGCCTGGAGTCTAAGACGCTCACCTCTGAGCGGGATTTCAACCCATGTGCTGGAGTTTAGGGTAGGATGCAGAGGGTAAAAGATTCACATGCACACAGATAAGCCAGGAATGCCAAACTTGAATGCATCCTTCTAGGAAAGGAGACATTTAGCTGGGTGTTGGTGGTGCACGCCTTTAATCCCAGCACTTGGGAGGCACAGGCAGGCGGATCTCTGTGAGTTTGAGGCCAGCCTGGTCTACAGAGCTAGTTCCAGGACAGGCTCCAAAGCAATACAGGGAAACCCTGTCTCAAAAGAGAGAGAGAGAGAGAGGAAGAGAGAGAGAGAATGCCAGGAATGGATGTAGTTCACAGCCTGGTGGTCCATTGTTGTCTGCTGAACCAGGCTCTGCCCACATCTCCCAGAATTTTTGTTTTACTTATTCCAGACCCTTTCCCTCTAAACTTTTAGCATTGCTTCTAAGCCATAAAACTCATCCTTGTAAGAGATGCAATTTGTGCTTTACAACAGCTTAAGTGATTTCTGTGTTATCTTTGGGCCAGGTCAAATCCTGACTCCTTGTTCTATGTACCTTGGTCGTTCTTCTAGAGCCTTTTCTTGAGCGTTGTTTCTAAGTGAACAAGAACCGTCTTAAGAACAAAGCCACATGTACTTTGCAGAAAGTTTCAATGTAAACGTGTCTTAAGCTTTATTGTACTCAGGAGGCTAAGTTCAATGTTATCAGAAAACGTATTTCCAAAATTGTGCTGTGCTTAAATATGGCTAAAATAAACGAACTGATGATCAGAATATCAAAGCCCTGCTCCAGAACCGGTACCAAAATTGGGCTGATCCAGTTTCATTCTTGCCTCTTCACTGATTATTTCCCTGTCCCTCCAAGTAGGGGGCTGGGTGACAAACGCTGAGATGAACCACGGGGGCTTTGCTGTGTCAATGGGCACCTTGGCTAGTGATTTGTTTCCCGTTTCTTTTTGGACCCGGACTCTCATCTGCCCGCCTGATCACCGGACTTTATAATTCTGTCTCAAAGCAACACCAGACTCAGCTTCATCCAGTGTGAAAGCAAACTACAGATCACCTCCCCAGCCGCTTCCATCCCTCCTCTGGCTAGCTCTGTCTTTTCCTTTCACAGACACAATGGGGGGACCTAATTCTTCTCCATCCCTCTCTCCTCACACCCCTTGCCAGTGCTCAGTCCTTGTCCCTCAGCAGAAAAAGCCAAACATCTGGAGGACACCTCAGTGCAGCTTTCTCTGCGGGAGTTCACAGGGCTGCAGCTGAGAACTCCTTTCCACGTGAGCTATGCTGATCACATACTGAAAGTACCAGCTCTAATGCGCAGGCTGCTCATCGCGGCCACTTCCTTTATTTCTGGAAGGCTCTCTGTAATTACAAAGCATCCCCATTTCTCTGTTCCCCACTCCTTTCTCCTGGTCCAGCACTGCTAAGCCCCGCCCTCCCCTCGTTGCCAGCACCCCCTCTGGCGCCCTTTGCACCCCGCCCCCCTGCTGGCAGGCTTTCTGCTTCTCTCAATGGAGTTATTCACCTCGTCTCCACTTTAAGTGCCCCCTCCCGTCCAGAACGAAGAAAAGCAAATAGCTATCTTCTCCGTTTCTCTAGAATGAGTTCCGCCTCCCCACTCCCCTCACAGCTGATTTGAGTCCAATTATAGCCTATAAAACACCCCTCCAGGTCAGTCCGCCTTGATCTAACCAGCCGCAGCTCTGAAGTGCTGTTTCACCACCTCACCCGGTGAGTCAGGTTATGACCCCAGCCTTCTTAGACTCGTGCCTGCATTGCATTTTAAATGTGTTCCATTTAAAATGTGTCCAATTTGCCAAGTCCCAACCTACTTTATTTAGGCTACCAAATACATTCAGTGACACCGGCCACCTTCCTCAACCAGTTTCTTCCTTCCTCGTCCATGCTGTTTCTCATCCCCATCCCCTCTTTTCTACAATTAGAGTTCCTTTCCTCTTCTCCTCCAACCTAGGAGCTACGGGCCACACACCCACACCTTACGCCCCCCCCATACACACAACCCCACACCTCACACACACACAGCTGACACCTCCTCAAACGCACACCTCCCCACCACACCTCTCCACACCCACACCTTCCCACACACATACACCACACACCTGACCCCTCCCCGCGCGCGCGCGTGTGCACACACACACACACACACACACACACACACACACACACACACACCTCAGCTCTCAGCTACAAGCTATAAACAAAATAAGGGGTAAGACTGACCACCTGCCTAAACTCCTCTTCACACTTACTTTCAAATGTCAGCACTTTCCCGGTGTCCTGTCCTGTCATATGTTATTTGGTTTGTTTGCTGGCTGTGCTGTGTTTGTAAAGGTCTTATGTGACCTGTAGATGTCATCTTGTGTCTCAAATGCAATCTAAATAAATAAGGCCACTTCTAAGATTATGGCTTATTAGACACCTGATTTTTAATATGTGCACATGTATGTATTAGTTTGTATGGATTTGTATGTGTACCTAAACTGTTGTGGCGTTCGAATCCACTGGAAGAAATGGGTATCAGCCCAAGACACCCCAAGACAAAAATTCTCAACACGAAGGAGATTTATTTGCCCCAGAGGGATAAGGGACAAAGATGGGAGATAGAGGATGAGGAAGCAGAGGACGGGAACAAGGGAAAGGGGACAGAGGTATTTGTCCCAGAGAGACCTGCCTCTGGATAGAGAGGAGGCAGATGTGACCCATAGGCAAATGGCAGTTTATAAAGGGAAAAGGGGAAACCCCTTGTTAGGATGAGGTGTTTAATTTTGATTGGACAGGTTAATTAGGGAAGCCAAAGGGGACTTTTGATTACTAGACATCAATTCTTTGATAGCTGGACCTTGATAGACAGCCTCACAAGGAGGAAGTGGCCAAATAGGGAATAGACCTTGATTGCTTAGCTTTAGGAATGTGACCTAATAATTTTTAGCAAGGCAGAGGGAATAGGGGAAGGGCAGGCCAGCCAGCGCCATGTTTGCCATGCTTGGGCCTGCTAGAGTCCCTTCACTTAATCTCAATTCAAGTTTAGATTAAATGAATATATTCTTACTGCTACCAGAAGGACAGCAGCCTGAGTACCAAACAGCAAGCTGTGTGGAAGTGGGAGCTAAGCTGAAGTTTGAAGGCAGACATCAGAAAGCTGTGCATCACAACTCTCTATAGAAGCCACAGCTAGGCAGGAACATTGTTTTGCTTACCTCGGTTATTTCTGACTTTGCCAATATATAGTACTAAAAAGACCATTCCATCCCTTTCCCACAACCATAAACAAGTTTTACAGAAGCAAAGGCGTCTGTTAATCATCACAGTCCATTAGCCTATTCTTACCTAACCTGCTCGTCACTAGGATCTCCCAGGCATCCCAGAGCAAACAGGGATGTCTGTCTCCACATTAAATTTCTTGAGTCATCACAGGGACTTTTGTAAGTTATTACTCAGTCAAACCACTTGAGTGACTGGGATAGAGCAGTTCTTTTCTGGGCAGGCAATAACACAGTGCCATCAGGTTAGGGCTGGCTGTCACATCCCCACAAACATTTTAAGGTGACTTTGTTTTGTTTTTTTAAACAGGGTTTCTCTGTATTGTTTTCAAGCCTGTCCTGGCACTCACTCTGTAGACCAGGCTGGCCTCAAACTCACAGAGATCTGCCTGCATCTGCCTCCTGAATGCTGGGATTAAAGGCATGTGCCACCACTACCTGGCTTGGTTTTTTTGTTTGTTTGTTTTGTTTTGATGAGGTGTGTGTGTGTGTGTTTGTGTGTGTGTGTGTGTTGTCTGTGAGTGTTTTGCTTGAATGTTTATACACTATATTTATGCCTGTGGAGGTCAGATGAGGGCATTGGATCTCCTGGAACTGGAGATACAGACAGTTGGGAGTTCCATGTGAATTCTGGGAATTGAACCTCTGTTCTCTTTCAGGAACAGTAAGCTTGCTTGCTCACCTGCTTTCCTGTTTCCCTTCCTTTTTTTCCTTCCTTACTTCCTTCCTACCTTCCTTCTTTTCTCTTGCTTTTGTTTTTGTTTTTTGGGACAGGGTTTCTCTATGTAGCCCTGGCTGTCCTGGAACTCACCCTGTACCAGGCTGGCCTTGAACTCACGGAGATCCGACTGTCTCTGCCTCTAGAGGGCAGGGATAAGCATTTTTTAAGGAAAATATTTTATTTACTTACTTACCCCCAGTAGTTTGTAAGCTAATTAAAAATGCTTTGTTTGTTTGTTTATTCAGAGTTTCTCTGTGTGGCCCTGACTGTCCTGGTGCTCACTTTATAGGTCAGGTAGGCTCAAAGGTCCATCTATCTCTGCCTTCCAAGTGCTGGGATTAAAGTATAAAAACACATACTATTTGAGTTGGATCTAACCTGACAGCCTCCTTCCCAAAGTCTAGCTTCCATGGTACTAGAAAACACTATACAAGCTGCCAAGGGAGAGAGGCATTTATAGTCCTACCCAGCTGTGACACCTATAAATGCCAACAATAGACAGCATAGTCAGAAATCCATAATGGTACAATAAATCTTGCTCACATGTTGGTGCTAACCAATCTCCGTCTAATTGAATTTAAGGCCCACTCAACAGGATGGAACTTATGCCTGGTACTAGAAACCTACTCAGCTTCCCAGGGTTAGTGATGATCTTAGAAGAAAATCTACTACCACCACTTTGCAAGGTCAGCATAATTCCTAACTGCATTCTCAATCTTACCCTTATACCCACTGATAAATGTAGCGCTCTCTCTCTCACCACATCAAATAAGCTTCTCTTTACAGCAAATGGAAATCATCAGAGAAACCCATAACAGGGACAATGCAGAAATCAACGGATAGTGAGGGCTCCAGCTCCAATAGATACAGCTACATCACAGCTCCAGGATCTATGGCTCAGGGAACATGAGGAAGAGACAGACTGGAAATAAGAGCGGGAATAACCAGGAAGTCTGATGTGAAACAATGTATCATAGAAATGGTTGCACAAATAAGATCTGAACAATGGCAAAATCAATAGATATGCTAGCAGAGAAATCTCACGTGGCTCCACCCCTAACAAAGAACTACAGGCAATTAATGACTTCTGGGAGAGGGAGAATTAACCTCTCCCAGGGATGAGACTCCTTAGTGGTTACCCAACACAAAGTGATCATTCCTGGAACCATATACACACAAACAGCAAAAATAGACTCAGCAGTTATAATGTATTTATGTATATATATATACATACATATATATATACATAATTTTTCAAAAAGAGGCTATCAAATCAAGGAGAGGTGTGGAGCTAGGTGGAGGAGTCTTTGAAGGAACTGGAGTAAGGAAAGGGAAGTAATTATATTTTAATTAATTAAACTGTATTAACATTTTATTTTAAATAGTATGGGACACTACAGAGCTAGCAGTTTCAAACATAGTACTGTCGCTAACATGAATCCCTATTTAAGCAGAATGAGAACGGTATACACAAAAGCATGTAAGAGTCAGAAGGGAATAACTACTAAAGCCAAAAGAACCTTCAGAGGAAGAAATTAATAACCTGGAGAGTAAATCCAGGAACCCATAACAATTAAGTTTCAAACCGAGTTCTAAGAACAAGTAGGACTTCAAAGAGTGGCTAATGAGCCCACGAAGCCTGCAGAGGACCTTACCAAAGGCACAAAGACCTCTCCCCCCCCCCCAGGAAACAGAATGCAGACTAGAGGACCCGCACACATAGGGCAGGTACCTATGATGAGCACGGTATGCTCAGCTAGCAAGATGCCACAAGAGGACAAGTCATTGCAGAGGTGACAGTAATAATTGCATGTCCCCAGAGACTTAGAAAATTCTGAATAAAGGTGTTAAGAAAACGAGGACATGCAGGAAGGATCCCAATGTTCCACTGTCCTAGTGTGGTTCAGTCGACTACAGTCCAGCAGAGAATCCAGCCGGCAGATGGCTGAGCAGCGCCCCACAGAGGCCACTATTGTAGCAGAAGAGCCCTAAGAACTACAACTCCCAGAGTGCCTCGGGAGCACAAACTACAACTCCCAGAGAGTCCAGGGAGCAACACTCTCCATAGTTTCCTCCGGTCACCCCTCTTACTGTCTTCAACCCGACCCAGCCGGACACCTGGCACGTGACCCCCGCGTGAGTGAGGACGCTCCAGCCAAGAGTCCCTGGAGGCGGGGCTCGAACCTCATTGCTAGAAAGGAGACCCCAAAGGAAGAAACTGATCTTGACAATCTCGGAGTGATTGGAGTTGATGGGACGGGAACAGAGCGAACTAGGCTGCTGACCAATCAGCGTTCAGGGCAAGGAAAGGGGCGATGGTTCTTCGGTCACATGCCGCGGGGTCTAGTGGGAGGAGCAGTTGCTCAGCAGCCTCTCGCCGCTTCCTGTTTCCGGTTTTTGGAGCAGGGAGCAGAGCGACGCTTTGGGGAGCGCTGGCCTCAGACAGGAACGGAGGACTGGGGTCTGCGGCCCGCCGCTCTCTGGCCGCGTGTCCCAACCCCAGGGCCACACTCTTGGGGGCTTCTTACCTTCAGCTGCTGCGTTTTCCGTGACACGTGAGTGTGGGGGGCGTGGAGGAGGAGGTGGGCCGGGGTCCTTGCGCCAAACGAGTTGCAGTCCTAGAGTCTTGCTCGGTTGGTTCTAGCCGAAGACCCGGCTAGGGAGCCGTAGAGCCCAGAGGAGACGAAAGGCGGGAGGACGGAGAGCGTCAGACTACCAGGAGTGAGGACTTCCAAGATCAGAAAGGGATTTAAGATGTTTTGAAGGTGGGGGAAATTAAGTGCCACGTGGGAGACGTGAGAAGTGTTACTGGGTGCTTGTTGAAAGAATTTTGACCTGTATCGTGGAAGTAAAGGGGCGTCGTGGCATCATTGGCTAAAGTATGGCTTTGAGCAAATGGAAGGCAAGAATTCCCAGGATCCTGGAAGAAGTTCGAGGAACATGTGTTAGCTTGGTGTGGAAAAGAGTAACAGAGGGATTAGCTATGTTTCTTCGTTTGAAGCCCAGAGCTACTTCCCTGAGGCTCGTTCAGCGTTGGGCCGTTTCTGCCAGTTCATACTGATCTTAGAAGGGTCGAGGAGGAAGAAGCTAAAGCCTTCCATTAAAAAATGGAAAATGGCCATGAGTGGGATAGTGTGAGGATAAATGGTGTCTGCAGTTTCCCAATCCCTAACTTAGTCATTGGCTGTCCTGTAAAGGAGAATGTTTCAGCATTACCAATAGATCTGTTTCTGTAGAGTAAGGAAATAGAAGGATTTCAAGCTCATAAGATCCTGTGTCACACATTGAAAATGTGTGCACTTTGAGGATCTGTTTGTGGCATATTAAAAAGGGACTTCCCAGCTTGAATTCCATACTGTTCTCTCCGTGTGCCTATGTTTATCAGAAGTTTGCCAACAAATGCCTTTGTGTCATTAGTCATCTAGGTTGCGCTAGGAACTTCAACCATTTAATATTTGTATAACCCAGAACAAGTAACTCGGGGCATCTGTAAGCCTCGGTTCCCTCGTCTTGCTTTTCCAAGATGCAGAACTAACATAATGAACAAAAGCATCTGTGATATACCCCACACTGAATCAAAAAGAAGCAGCTCAAACTTACAGTCAAATCTTTCTCTTGGTTTTTCCAGACAGAGTTTCTCTGTGTCTTTCTGGCTGTCCTGAAACTCTAGCTCTGTAGACCAGACTAGACTTGAATTCAGAGACCCTCCTGCCTCGGCCTCCCAGGTGCTGCAACTAAAGGCATGTGTCACTACCGCCCTGCTTACAGTCAAATCTTAAGCTAGAAAGAATATAAAATCAGTCCTCTTTTTGGACAAATAAGCAAATGACAAGTCATTCGGTTTATCCAATGTCTACCACAGCTTGTTTTAATTCTCATCCCTTCCCAGTTCTGTGAAGTTTTTTTGCCCTCACTTGGGAAGAGAAAGCAGCAACAGTTAACAAATGAGGAACCAACTTTGAGGCCACAGTGCATGCCGAGCATTCATTCTGTGAGAGAATCCCTCCAAAATGTGCTCCTGGGGAAAAAAGAGCTTCGGAACCCAGACTGTTAACGCGTTCAATTCGATCCTAAGAGAACTTAAGGAAAACGGCGCAGAGTTAGTTAACAAAAGGACCTCTCACTCCCAGTGATTTGACTGGTTAAGCTATGTGTTGAGCAATAGGTGAGTTTAGGGAAGGCAAGAGCTTAAGCCTGAGCAGTCCTTACACTCTAGTTAACTCTGTGAGGAGTTGCTCCTCTTTCCTGCTTTGTTTTAAAAAAAAAAAGAAAGGCAACTGTTCTTTGGCTTCTACTGCCATCCCAAAACAATTATGAAAGATGTATATGATGACACGTAGAACTTGAGCTCTGGAGCCATTTATCTTGCTTACTCCATTAGCTGTGTTGTTGGTGTTTTTTGTTTGTTGTTTGATTTTTAATCTGTGAAATAGAGATGGTTAAATTTACTACATAAGGTCTGGGGAGGATTGATTAATTGATGCATGTTAAGTATTTCAGGTAATACCTGGCTGAAGGCTGTCACTGTTAATGTGTTTTATAGTTCAGATGTGTTAGAGAGCCTTTGGCCTCTCTTGGCCACCAGTGAGTACTGTGTGGAAATGCCTTGTTTGTGTTTCTGTAGTTTGAGGTTTGGGGTATGTAAGGTCAGGTAGATAAGTTCCCAAGCATTTGTTACCTTCCTTGCACATGGGAAATAGGAACTCAGATTAAGTTTCAGGGAGAAAGGGAAATCCAATTAGATCACAAGGTTGGAGCATCCATTTTCTTGTCATAAGGACAGTCTGCAAGAGTTAAATGTCTCAGAAAAAAAACAGTGAAACTGAAATAATGAACAATGTCAGTGGCCTGAAGGATTACTGATAGATAGGAGTGAAACTTTCCGCAAGCTATTGCCTAGTTATGAAGATGATACAGGGATATCCAACTTTTCAACATAGAAATATGACATGGTCATCTACAAACATGTAGGGCTGCATTCACAGATAACCTGAGGGTGTGTCTCATGGGCCATACATAGACCTGTTAGAATAGTACAGACAGTAAGTAAATATAGCAGTGTAGAACTGTAGAGTGTAGAAGGACAGCCATCTTGCGGAAAGTCTAAAGCCCTTGAGATCTGTGACCTGGAGAGGCTGGGGTGGGTTTTGGAAGACTTCTAAGCCCTTGTTTTGACCCAGTTAGGTTCCTTCTATGATTGGGTGGTTTTCCCAGGGAAATGATGTATAAGTAACTGAGGTGAGTTGAGGTGCTGTGCCTATTTCACCACATCTCACATGCTTCCAATGAATGTGAAGAAAGATTGCTGGATGCTCCCAGAACACTGCTATGTTAAAGTTCCTTCCTCTCCTGCACATCTTTCCATTAACTTCGAGCAGGACATATTGGAGGATCTGTTTGTACCATGATTGGAGCATTTTAGTGAAGGCCACACTATTTGTAAACTAGTATTTAACTTTGAATAATGGAGTAGTACAATGGAAATTTTCATCAAGCAGTAAGAAAGCAAAGATGGTTGCACCCAAACTATCATAATTATTTTAATTTTCTTACCCCCAAAGTTTGTTTTGTTTTGTTGGGTTTTTGTTTTATGGAAGTTTTTGAGACAGAGTCACTCACCATGTATCTCTTGCTGGCTTCAAGCTCACGGAGCTCCATATGCCTCTGAGGGCTGAGATTTGAAACATTTGATACTACGTTGGACATAGTTTTGAAGCAGATTCATGCTTTTTGTATGCATAATCAAAATACCATTAATTTTTGCAGTCATGTGATTTATGTTTTCTTTCTCTCCGGAACCTGCCTTCACCTTCAATGTCCTCTTCCAAAAGGATGCTCCCCTTCTCTGGCTGTTGGAGGACTGATCTGTTCCTGTTGCTAGTCCTGGCTTTGGCTGTGAGTGAATCCTGGCAGGCAGAAGAAAAGTCTTGTGACCTGATAGGAGACAATGATAAGGAGTCAAAGCAAGAGCAGGCTCTCCTGGAGAGGCTACGGCCACTGTTTAACAAAAGGTAGAGGGGAAGAGCCTTAAAGTGCTGTCTTTACTAGGGGTTGTTTCTTTTTACTGACTGGACTTGAGCTTCAGTGTGGAAGGAGTGCATGCCCAATATGGATTCTAACCTGGATTTTGGCAGTGTTAGTTTTATTTGATTATAATACATTGCCCCCTTAGCAACAGACCAAATTCCCAGCCATGTGATCATGTGTGTTTTTCTTATCTTTCACAGAAAAATAACCATTTCTAATGACTGGCTCTAAAACATCAACTTGTAGAAACCAGAACATGACTTGATAGCTTCATATCTTAAGACTTTAGAAACATCAAACAGACATACTTAAGATATGCATATCTAAGTATGTCTTCATCACTGTCAGGGGGTCTTCAAATATAAAAATGGTCCTTAAGCATAGGACTGTCCCTTGCTGTAGTGAAATAGCCAACACTTTTGCATAGCTACAATAGGTATGCTAGAATGTGTAGCTGTTTGGGGTGGTATATTTATCAGCAAGTAGGACAGTCTATGGAGATGTAAATAACTCATAAGTCAACAAATAAGCATTTTGTACATTGGTTGTCATCAAAAGGAGGGATGTGGTTTTTCCTGTTTTGGTAACTAGTGATATTGTTCTTTCTCTCCCTACTTGTCTTCTGCAGTTTTGAGAGCACTGTGGGCCAGGGCTCAGACACATACAGCTATAGATTCAGAGTATGCCGGGAAGCTGGCAACCACTCCTCTGGGGCAGGCCTGGTGCAGATCAACAAAAATAATGGGAAGGAGACGGTGGTCGGGAGAATCAACGAGACTCACCTCTTCAATGGAAGTAAGTATTTCCTGCTGACTAATCCCACGGCAGTCCTCTAACAATACTGTATGTGTTGGCCTTTCCCCAACTTTTTGAGTGTGTCATGTGATATGGAATTTGCTCTACCTGGACTGTACCTCAGTGCCTGGTTCCACAGCTGGTCTGGAGGCACAGCTCAGGACATCTCTGTTTAAAGATAGTGCAAAACTTTAACAAAAAGAATATAAAATTGGAGAAAAGGGTCAGGGTAAAACATTTGCCCACATGCACAAAGTTCTGGCTTTGACCCTTAAAGTCACAGAAAGAAAGATGGAAGGAAGGGATAGAGGGGGAAACTGAATGAATGAAAGGAATATGAATCTGCCAGAATTTTACATAGCCTGGAGTCCTTCTAGTCACCCAAATATTTAATGAGTTTCATACCAGCCACCACCATTTCTCATCAAATTAACCACATTTGCCAGTTGAATTTTAAAGTGCCTCTTTATACTAACCAGTAAGTATTTAAGGTAAAAGAAATTCACCACCTACTTGTACTAACATAGTTGTGTTTTTCAAATGTCATGAAAGTGTATGCTGGAAGGGAGCACTTGTGGCTTGATTTCTTCCCATAAGCGGATAAATTATTATATGTAAACAATAAAATAAAATATGCTAGTGCATTCTTGACCCAAATCATCATTTTCCTAGTATGGTGGTATCTTAGCCATTGTTCTGTGGTTGTGAAGAGACACTATGACCAAGGCAACTGTTATAAAGAAAGCATTTAATTGGAGGCTTGCTTACAGTTTTGGCAGTCCACTGTCACCACAGAGAGGAGCAAAGCATGGCAACATGCAGGCAGACATGGAGGTAGAGAAGAAGCTGAGAGTTCTACATCCTGACCCATAGAGAGACTCTCCTGACCTGGGCTTTTGAAACCTCAGAGCCCACCACCAGTAACACACTTACTCCAGCAAGGCCACACCTCCTAATGCCTACAATCCATTCAAACAATTCCACTCCTTGGTGACTGAGCCTTCAAATCTATGAGCCTGTAAGGGGCCGTTCTTACTCAGACCACCACAGGTGATTGTGAGGCACTAGCTCACTGGTTATAATCTCAAATGCAAAGTTAAAAGCATCCTTACCTATTCATTTCACATGGTGGTTAGTCAAGCAAGATTTTGCAAAGAACTTGAAAAGTAGTAAATACAAAGGAAGAGAGATGTATTCCCAACTCAGTAAACATCCACTTTGAATTTATCTATGTTATCTTGGACTAGCTTCATCCGGGACCTCCTCTCCTTTTACTGTGTTGAGAAAATGTGCATTACTGTTAAAAGCACAGATAACTGTTTTTACCCGTTCTGTTGCCTACCTTTAATGTAAAAAATAGGATTAATCTTAAGTTATCTATTTCTTATTGTCTAAAACAAGAAAACACAAAGTTTTATCAAGAAACAAGTTTTAAGGCCAGGCATGGTGGCTCATGCCCCTGTGACTCCCAAAACTTGGGAGGCATAGGTAGGAAATGACAAGTTTGAGGACAGCCTGATCTATGTAATTAGTGAATTAAGGCCAGCCAATGCTACATAGCAAAACTCTTGTCTTTTAAAAAAGAGTTTTAGCTTAGCATTCAGTTGTATAGATCATACTAATTAACATTAATTAAAAGCAATTTTGGTAGCTAATTCCACTCTGCCATACCCATTGTTGCCTCTGCTTCCTCTGCACTCCATATTGTCATTGTTTTTGTCTTTCCTCAGGTAATTGGATCATGCTGATATATAAAGGGGGTGATGAATACGACAACCACTGTGGCAAAGAACAGCGTCGAGCCGTGGTGATGATCTCCTGCAACCGACACACATTAGCGGTGAGGTCCCCTGGGGTGTAACAGATTGAAAGGTCAGATGGGGTGGGGGGCACAAGTCTGTGTGAAGTGGATGTGAGAAAACTAACTGAAATTTTCAGTATGCCAGATTCGCACTGTACATGAAGAATGGGCCACATGGGCTACTTAACCAGGAGCAAATGTTTGGGGCTTATTTATGGAGGGGTGGTCTTGTTCTTTGGATGCAAGCTGAAAGAAAACATCTTATACATAATTACTGTTTGGTCCTCTCATCATCAGGGCAATTTTAACCCAGTGTCTGAGGAACGAAACAAAGTCCAAGATTGTCTGTACCTCTTCGAGATGGACAGCAGTGTAGCCTGTTCACCAGAGGCTTCTCACCTCAGTGTAGGCTCCATCTTACTGGTCATGTGAGTACTTTCTGCCTCTTCAGTATGTGTGTATTCTACATACATAAAATCACAGGGGACTGACTCTAAAGTAAGTCCAGACAAGATGAAAGAAATTAAACTGGGGGATGTAGCTTGGTGGCATAGTACTTGATCAGTATGCATGAGGTCCTAGGTTTAATCCCTGGCAGTGGCAAAAAACACAAGGAAAAAAGCAAGTTGTGGAGACAATCTCACTATGTTGCTGTGTCTGGCCTCAAACTCAAGAGCATCACCTGCCTCTGCCTCCCATGTGCTGGGGTTAATGGTGTGTGTCTGACCAGACCTGGCTTTTTAAAACTTAAAGCAATTAAATGCTTAGTCTCAGGAATATTTATATTTGGAGGTGCATTGTTTTTCCTCTTAATGAGACAGGGTCTCACTTTGTAGCTCTGGCTAGCCTGAACTGAAATCACTATGTAGACTTAAGGTGGCCTCAAACTCAAAGATCCCGTAGCCTCTGCCTCCAGAGTGCCAGGACTAAAGGTGTACACCACTATACCTGGCTTGTGTTTTCCCAGGAAGGCTGGACAGTTTTTAGTACAGTACTGTCCTATTACGTCAGTAGAACTTTGAAGTAAGGGAATAGAATGTGTTTAATGGTGATTCCTGGCAGTTAGAATCACTACCAAGTCTTCCCCTGGGTACCAGATTCCCCTCCTCCCACCCCCCTGCCTGGAGTGTTTCGGTCAGATTGGCAGTGTTCCTAGCAGGTTTTCTAAGTACCAGCTCTTGTTTTGCTTTCATAGAGTACAGTTTAGGAAACAAGAATACTGAATATAAAGGTTAGCGTTGGCCTTCTCAGTAGCTTAGAGGTATGTGATGCCACTTCAGGGCTGATACATTTTAAGTGTGTGTTCTTTCCTCCAGATTTGCATCATTGGTTGCTGTCTACATTATTGGAGGTTTCCTTTACCAGCGACTGGTGGTGGGAGCCAAGGGGATGGAGCAGTTTCCCCATTTGGCCTTCTGGCAAGATCTTGGCAACCTGGTAGCTGTAAGTAGCCGTTAGTTTGAATTAAGCCTTGGGTTTTGGGTGTTCTCTTTGTCACAATCTGAGACCATGTGATCTGTCTTGCTCTATAGGAGTATCTTTCCTTTGCTTTTCGCCCCACAGGACGGTTGTGACTTTGTGTGCCGCTCCAAACCCCGCAATGTGCCTGCTGCCTATCGTGGAGTTGGGGATGACCAGCTGGGGGAAGAATCAGAAGAAAGGGATGATCATTTGCTACCAATGTGATTGCACTTTTAATGTCCAGCCACCTCTTCAGTCCCCAAACCAAAGCATACACAGCCAGACTTCTCAAGCCGTCTCCTCATCTCTCGCCTTGCCCTTAACACTCTTGCTTTCCAGTTGGCTTTTGATTTGACCCTAAACTGCCTCCTTTTGCTCCTATTGTTTCTCCTCTGCACAAATACAGTGGAAGGTAGACATAGGGTCTTTGGGGTTGATTCTTGTGCCGTCAGGAAGAGCAAGGACAGCTAAATGGACAGAAAGCCAGGAAGGAGCCCTGTCTGTCTAAACACTTTCACATTGAGACACTGGATTTAATTAAAAAAGAAAGAAAGAAAGAAAAGCAAAGATTACTTGTACCTTTGATTGCTTCCTGTTGTCGATGTCCCTGTAGCAGTCTGAGGGTCTGAGTGTGACTGCATAGTTGCTTTGCAGTGCTTACCTGGCTTTAGCCCAAATACTGCCATTTGCTTTGAGCCTAGAGTGACTCACTTAAATATCCCTTGTGTGGGATTAGGATAGGAAAAATGTGAAATTTCCCAACTGCAGGATTCTAAGGTGCCATCACACTGTTTATAGGTCTTTCCATGGCTTAATAGCTAGAATTGGACTCTGAGCTGTTGTTATAAATCCTTATGTAGCCCAAGTACCTAATCAAGCAGTCCTACTAAAGGACATACACCCATGCTCTAGAGGCCCCAGAACCTGTTACCTTGTGGTGGGATTTCCGGTTTCCTTCTGTTTACAGGAAAAGCTGGTAAGCCTGTTATTGCTCACTTCGCTCTACGCGTACTTCTCAACTTGTGTTGCACTTTTCTCACAGGTCTGTAGTTTGGCTTTTTGTATTTTTCCCAATCTTATAGAAAGGGAATGGAAGCAGAAGTGGACGTGGAGGGCTCTGTAGTTCTCTGCCTGGGTAGAGGACACTGCTGCTCCTGTCCTCCTGCTGGCTCAGGGAAGTGTCTTACCCACGCACCTATGAGAAAAGGCTTTTAACCCTCTCCCACTTCCTTCTGTTTAGGCCACGTGCCCAGAATCACAGGCTGATCTTCCTGTAATAGTGAACTTCTAGGCCACTAAGTAATAACACAGCTCACCTGAACACAGGAGATGTGAAAAAGGCAGGACCATTTGTTACCTTTAGAGAAAGACATGAAATAATGTCATTCTGACTTCTCGGTACCCTTGCAATGGTAGTGGGATTTTTTGTTTCCTTTCTATACAGGAAAAATTAATGTTATTTTTTAAAAAGGCATCGCATTTGTTGTTTGCATCCTTCCCTAGTGTTTTAAATGAAAAGAATAATACACCACTTTTTGTACAAAAAACATAATTAAAAAACATACAAAACATGCTGGCTTTGTCATTTGTGTTAAGAATTAAGAATGGAATGAAGTAAAACAATGGAGACCAATTTTCAGCCTTTTACTGAGGAAGAAAAAATATTTAATATTTGTTGTATAAGGAATAGTGCCTAAGGCAGGTGCTTACAATCCTGACCTTAGCCCCACACACTCCTGTTTTGTAAAGCTATAGGAAAAAGAGTTGGAACAGAAAAGGGTTGAAGATGGTAACAAATCAGAAGGGAGCGGGGATGCAGAAGTAATGACAACAGCCACGTGTGTGTCAGTCAAACACCTTTAGTCCCTGCAGCAAATCAGACACCAACCGAGTGTCCACACTGGCTGGTGACCCTGCCATGGATGCAGGGATATTCAATACTAGGGGAAGTGATAACAGCAAACTGAGCTACAGCCACAATGAGACAACCAAGAGGAGGAGATGATCAGGCTTTGCTACTTGTGTCACACAAGCTAGGAAAACTGACCCTCTCCTGTTGGGGAGGCAAACCTACATTTCACCCATTTCCTTGCCTTGCCACATAAGACACTCTTCCTCTTGGAGAAGTGAGACCCTGGTTAGTCACTCCATCCAGGATAAGGTTGAGCAGTCCTAATCTCTAGTCTGCCTGCTTGAAACTGGATTAGGGTAGGTGTGAACAGTAAGAATGTTCGTGAGTGTGTGTGTGTTTTAAGGTGAAACCCAGAGAAAATGTCCAAGCTGCCACCATGTAGCACCAGCAACCAATTCTTGCACTTCTGTCTCCATACCCCCCCATAGGGGGTCACATAAGAGGAACAGCTCGCTGGTCCCTGCAAAGTCTGCTGGCCCCAGGTTATAGCCTGAATGACTGGGGCATCTGACTTAGGCTGGTGTGTGCAGAGGCCCACATTAGGTCTCCTTGAGGACATTGATCTTGGCACAGATCTTGAGGGCAGGACCTAATTTGATGTTCATGGCACTCATAAGATGTTCTTCTTTAAGTAATAAAAGGGCCTGTCCGTCAATTTCCTGGGAACGAAACTCTTCTGCAATTTCTTGGCAGCCTAAAAGGAAAAGATGGGAGCATGTGAGAAACTGCATGGTACCATCAGAAGACATGGGAAGAAACTAAAGACAAACCAGCCTAGTGATAACTAATCCCAAAGCACTGTCCTAAATTCCGTAATAGGAAGATAGGCAAGCTTTGAAAGCAGGTAAAATTAAAGCCAGTGGCTACTTCATATAGTTTCAAAAGGCAACAAATTGTTCACCACAGAAATAATTTCATAACTCCTTCAGAAAGATAAAGAAAAACAACATGTTGGTGGTGCACACCTTTAATCCCAGCACTGGGGAAGACAAAGGTAGGTGGATCTCTGGGTTGTAGGCCAGCCTAGTCTATAGAGCAAGTTACAGAACAGTCAAGGCTACATAAACCTTGCCTGCAAAATCAAAACGAAGAAAAACTACACACATATCTCTTTAACAATAGCAAAAAAAAAAAAATTAACAGCTTTTGCAACATTTTCCTTTAAAGATCCAGAATTCAGACAAATACCAAAAACAGAGCAAGGGTGTTCAATGGAGGCAGTCCTGCCTTGAAAGGGAATCAGACAAGGTCTTTTCCAATGTACTCCACTGAAAGTCATGTATGCTGTTACATGACAGAGATTTTTTACCCAAAAATCCAAATGAGAAATAGGATTAATTCAAAATAAAAATAAAAAAAAAACAAAAAAACAAAAAACAAAACTCAGACACTGATTAATGGCATCGGCCCAGAAGGAAATTAGTGAAGTACATGGTAGGAAAGCAACCAGAGTAACTACCAAAGAGCCTCTGTGCTTCCAGACACAGAACTAGCTGCTTGTGACAGGTCAGTCAGGTGTCCTTGTAGGATGACCTAGGAGAACTGTGGGCCTGAATCAGCTGAAAAGGCTCCCAGTACCTTGCAGAGAAGCAATGAACTCGTAGACTTCCTCTACACTCCATCGGTTGGGATTACTGGACAGGAACACAGGGTTGATGCCATGTAATTCTGGTGTGGGCGGAGCTGTGATGGTGTTTCCTAGGTCACGTTCTCCATGTCCAGGTCTTACTGACAGTGGCCCAGGAGATGTTGGGGAGAGTGCTTCATCATAACTAGAATTATCGGAGCCTCGGCTAGAGTCCTCTTGTCCCTTTAGATAAGACAGCAAAACCGTACAACCAGTTAAGAGCAGTGTCATGACTACAGGAAAGCTTTTTTCTTAACAGGTGAACTAAAGTGGGACTTCATTTGCAGATGCACAAAACCTACTCTAAAACACTGTTCAAATATGAACTGTACCATTTCTTTGGTTTTCCCCTGAATTATCTCAAGTACAGTGAAGGATTTATTTCATGGCTGTATAAACTTGTAGTTAGATGAAAGGACAGTCTCTTACAACAATATGGATCAGCACAGTCGGTGTCAAACTAGATGTCTGCACCCAGTGCTTTTACCTAAGCAAAGGAACTGGGGGAAGGGGCATTACAGGCTAGCTGGCTCTGTGACAGCAGCTCACCCGATGGCGCTTGCCCTGGATCTTAGCACGAGCAATGTCAGAAGAGCTGCGGCGGGGTCCACGCCTCCGAACACGGGCGTAACTGGCTTCCTGAAACTCTTTCATTTTTTTCCTCTTCAAGCGGAACTGGTGGCTACAGCTCACATTGTACCTAGAGGTCAGGGTACATATAAGACGTCACAGTGCTGTGGGAACAACACACTGCCCTTTCATAAGTGTGAACTGGTATTTTAAGAGTTGACTTGGAGGACAGAATGAATGCAAAAAGGGATAAATGCACAGTTATGAAAAGGGACAGAACATTCAATGGGAAACCCAATGAGGGTCAGCTGGCTGGTGCCCCTCATACCTCTTTGCACATGTCATGGAGCAAAACCTCTTAGAGCCACGAAACTGCTCTGCTGGGGCATACTTCCCACAGTATTCACACTTTAAGAGATTTGCTTTCTTATCTAACTCTGAAAAACAAAACATCCATGAGTTACCTCAGTCTCCTCTGCCCCACAATTACTACAAGGCTCAGAGATGGCTACTAATTCTCCTCAGGGTTTTCTGCAAAGACCTACATGCCCAAAGACTTGCCCCTCAGAAAGAGTATGGTTTGGCATAAGAGTACTAGCCTATAATCTCAGCACATGGGAAACTGAGGCAGGGAGGTGAACATCAGCCTGGGTCAGAGACCTACATAGGTGCAGGGCAAGACTCTGGAGAGAGATGGAGATCTTAAACCTTCTTAACCACAAGCCATATCATTTCATGTCAGCTATTTCACTCATTTTATTCTGGCTCAACTCAGATTTCAGATCAGATTCTGTTATGGACATGGAAGAGGAACTAACAAATATATAGAAAGATACAACACCCTTTTTCCACAAAGACTTACAAAAGCAATGTTTTTACAGTGCTTTCTGTATGGTCCCACACGCTCAGCAGAACACGTCTGTGCAAGACAGCCTTTACCTAAATTCCTACTTCTATGCACAAGGACGAGGCAGGTGTGCTGAGCCAAGCCTGTAATCCCTAGACTCAGGAGGATCTGAAGTTAAAGGCTAGCCTGGGCTACATGGTGAGACCTGTCTCAGAAGAATGAAATCTAGGGATGTAGCTCAGTACAATTCTTGCATAACATATGCCTCAACTGGGCTCAATTCCCACCCCATCAAATATCTCCATGAGCATCCAATACTTACCTACAGAGGGGCTGTCTCCGCCCAAAGGGCCACCGGACTGATTCTCATTCAGCCCTGACGGAAGGCCAGCCTGCAGTGGCTTCTCAGATTCCTTCAGTAACTGAGAACATCCCACCTGTCCCAGAGAAAGACCAGTTAAGGTGTCCTAGTTCCTTCTTGCCCCTCTATAGCCTTCCATGACATTTCCCATGTCCTTGCCAGATGAGCTCTGAGTTGAAGGCCAAATCTGGCTCACAGGGATCTCTTAATTTCTTTTTCTCTTAAGATTTTCTTTAGGGGATAGGAGGAGTTGGGGCCGGGTCTCACTATATAGACCTGGCTATCCTAGAAGTAGCTATGTAGATTGGGCTGGCCTTGTACTCAAGAGATCTGCCTGCTCTTCTGCTACCTAAGGGCTCAAAAATGTGTACCACCACACCCAGCCAGAGGTGTGTAAACACATGCACATACATTAGGTAACCAAAATCAGATATTCAAGAGCTGGATTCAGTATAAGTGGTTGTAAGCTGTGTGACATGGGTGCTGGGAATGCAACTTGGGTCCTCTACAAGAGCAATATATGTTAACTGCTGAGGCATCTCTCCAGACCCAGGATCTTTCAATATGACAGCCAAGGGTCTTTAACTGGCTTTTTCCATCTAAGTCACTTAAGAATAGATTCTTACACTTACTCCCTCCTATCAAGTCCTTTCATCCACAAAGGTGCAAGGAATGCAAGAGGAATCAAGATGACTCGGTTTTGGTCCTAGTTTCCTTCATTATGAAGCTACCTAGTGTACTTAACTAAACACTACAGTTTTGAAAGCAATCGTCCTGCCTTCTGGTCCCAGTATTTTTACTTTCTGCATTCCTTTCCTCCTCTGTAAGCAGCACAATGAACCATTCTCCAAAGAGTTCTGCACTTTTGTTTTTAGAGGAAGCCGAAAAGAAATAACTAAGATGCTCTCTCCCCTCCCAGCCCCCCCTTCAAGCCCTCACCGGGAAAGGTTCTGCTCCCTCCTGGATAACAAAGCCTTCAATGATGTGCGTGAGAATCTGCGGCTTCACAATGGCCTGTGGGGGTTTTGAGTCACCCATCTGTCTGGACACCAAGGCTAGAGTAGGAGGCGGTGCTGATGAGGTAGGGGCCAAGGATACTAAGTCACTGGTTGGAGGATTAGCATTCAAACTGGACACTGGTTCAGCTTTCTCTGGGGGGGAAAAAAAAAAAAAAAAAAATCACACACACATTAAGGAACAACTATGACATGACACAACTAACTCCCACCCTGATCTTCCACAACATGCTCTCTTCAATCATTCACCATGAGCCTACACTTCTGTATTGATTTACTGCCCATCAAGTTCAGGCCCATTTCCTACTGAACTGGATTTATCTTTTAGCTCACTGAGAACATCTCTGTTTTGGAAGTTGGTTACTCACCTCCAACACTGTTCTTCTCCTCCATTACCTTTGGGCTCTCTGATGCTGGTGATGGCTTTGCAGGGAGCACAGAGCCCAGTGTGGAGCCATCATCTCTCTCCTCCTCAGACTCAGCTTTTCGTTTTACAGGCAATGTCTGGGGTTTACCCTGTAAGGTGAACCAACAAGCAGCTAAGATCTAGGTGTGAAAGGAAAACTATAATTGTGTACTTTCAGAGAATATTCTGAGTTCCAGATGCTCAAAGTTGCTTCCTTCCTTTGATGCACTAAACCTCTTGGTTACCCCCAATTAGTGTAACTTCTGCATCAGGACAAGAAACACATTACTTCGTCCTGACTTGGGATTGAAAGACTCATTGTAGTCCAAGTGAGAACTGTTGGCTTTACAAAGATGGACTTGGCTAAGGCACTCTTGATCTAACTAATAATATACATATAAAAGCCTTAAGGACTTAGTAATACATTTAGGAAGTTGAAGTTTAGACATTTTATATATGTTTACATATATATTTATATAAACATATCTAACATATATATATGTGTGTGTGTATATATATATATATATATATATATATATATATATATATATATATCTCACTTTTAAAAAAAGATCATATCCGTAGTATATGAATGGAATTTGGGAGCCCATTCCACATAGTGTGGATACTCCCTCGGCCTAAACACACGGGATAAGGCCTGGGCCCTGCTCCAAATGATATGACAGACTTTGAAGACTCCCCATGGAAGGCCTGCTCCCTCCCTGGGGAGCAGAAAGGGGATAGGATGGGAGTTGATAGGGGGAACAGGGGAGGACAGGAGGGTGTGGGAACTGGGATTGATATGTAAAACAAGCTTGTTTCAAATTGTTTAAAAATTATATAATTAATTAAAAAGAACACATATATGCCACCATGCACCTTCTCAACTCTTCATTCACCTATTCAATTAAGTTCTGTTTCTACTCAGTCCCAAGCCCATTCAGGTAGGAATATCTTCAAAATGATCAGACATCACTCACCGGCAGGTGCACAGACTGCATGTAGAAAGCAGCAGGGACTTGGGCCACCACAGGGGAGGAGGCTGTAGCCCCACCCTTCACCACATGTGCCGTTCCCTGCACAGGAGCAAGGGTCATCCCAGGGGCCAATGCGGGAGGACACTCCTGAAGCGCCCCAGAAGCCTGCGATGAAGGTGGCGAGGAAGCCAGATGGGCCTGGCCAGGCTGGACTGCCCCTGGCATTCCCCGGGAAGTAGGTACAGCGGCTGCCAGCTGTGCTAATCCCAAAGCCTGTGCCTGGGCTGTACCTGGCTGCCGGGTACCCACAACTTGCACAGGGATATGTGGTGGTGGTTGCTGGGTAGCTGACATCTTTGCAGCTCCTAGTTGAGGGGGTTTGATAGGTGCCACAGGTGGTTTGGACTGAATGGGGATGGGTGGTTTGGGGGCTGGGTCAGGCTGAAGAGACAGGGATGAAGACTGGAGCATGGGTTGGACCACCAGGGTCTGAGCTTGCTGTTGGGACTGGGAAGGTGGGACCTGCTGAGTGGGTGGGACCTGGGGTGGCTGAGGGGCAGTGAGAGTTGTTGCTTGCTGCTGCTGCTGCTGTTGCTGCTGCTGCTGCTGCTGTTGTTGCTGCTGTTGCTGCTGGGCCAACTGGAGGTGCGTAGCTGTGTGAAGCAGCTGGGACTGGCGGTGTTGGAACTGCTGCTGGTGATGTATGGCAATCTGCTGCTGGATCACCACTTGCTTCTGCTGGAGGTGGATCTGCTGCTGCTGCTGGATCAGTGAATGGGGCTGGATCTGTGTGTATGTGGCTGTGTAAAACAAGCCAGAATGGAACAGAGGAAAAGAGCAGAAAACCATACCCTTCTAAACTAAAAACAAAGCTGGCTAAGATGTACCCAATGCTGCAATCGGTGAATGCAAATCTCATCATCTGGGAATCAGACTGTGAAAGTCCAGCCTTCTTGGAACCTGAACATCACTTTATTCACACACTTTCCACTGAATTAGACATTACTGCCTGCCTCCAGAACGAAGATCTCAAGGGCACAGCCTGGAAGCTCAGGAGACTCAAGCAAATCCAGGGCCTGCCTGAGCAACTTAGTGAGCTGCTTCTCAAAATACAAGTTAAAAAGGACAGGACTAGGGTGTAGATCTGTATTATAAACTTGCCTTGGCATGTTTAAGGCCTAGATTCAACCCTAAGTAGCACACATACACGCATGCACACACACACACACACACACACACGGAAGGAGATGGAGGAGATGGAGGGAAGGAGCTCCCTTGAGTCAGTAATCGTCTTTAGTCAGTTCTTTTCTCTTTGCTATAACCATCCTACCACTCAGTACTTAGCTAGGAATGATTGACTCCCCTCCTTCAGTACCTCAAGGCTAAACCCGTGTTTTATTCATTTTGAGATCCCTGGAAACCACTCCAGTGTTTGATACATAAGATGTATTTAATATTCACAGACAGAATAAATACCCAGAGTTAAAATATCATCATCCTTACAAATGTCTCCACCTTTAAAGCTCATTACATTAGGTCACCATCTAAGTCTTAAGGAAGCAGACACAGGCTCTGACTACTGTTCCCTCTACACACTGGAGGTGACAGTCTCTGCCCTGCACATTATCAGACTGTCCAAAACACACAAAGCACGTGATCTGAAAGCACTTCAGGACAGAAAGGCTAAGGTACCTAAATATCTAATATTGGTGATTTTTGCAATGAAGTTATCCAAATATATCAATGATTAAGGCGATGAAAACAAAGAAGAACCAATATTACCAAGTATAGACACTGGCTCTATTTGACCCAGTCTGAAACTGGGGTTATTGTTATTACTAATTCCCATTTGTCCTTAACATTAATACAAATAACCACAAGTCAACCACACACACCAAGCCATAGTTCCTTGTGCTGGCCTTGTGTAGCCTTTAATATTTACACTATAGCTGCTTGAACCACGCACTAAAAAGAGAGAATTCATCCTTTACACTACACTATAAGTAACATGAGAACAGGGAATCTGTCTTTCAAAGATGTATCTGTAGCACATTTGTTAATTCCATCAGAATTCAGTGAAGTGAATAAACTGAAAATTCTGGGCCCCTCAAATGTAGACAAAGTGCTTTGTGAGCAGTTGCTGTTTGGAAGAAACTGGTAAGACCTTCATCTATTCATCTGCCACTGAGCTAGCATGTTCAAGACCACCAAGATTCTCTCTCCTTCTGCCGTTCCATGGCCAAGAGGTTTTTTTTTGTTTGTTTGTTTGTTTGTTTTGTTTTTTAAGGGCAGGGAGGCTCTAAGTATTTCAAATTACTTCTGAGAGATTAATGACATTGTGAGAAATGACACCTTACCTGAGCTAATAAGAGTCTGGCTGGGGGCAGGTGTGGCGGTCCGAGTCAGGTTCATGCCCACATTCTGCTGGCCACTCCCATCTGCTTCTGCCTTCTTGGCTGCTGCACTTTCTGCCTCTGTTTGGCTGCCCTGGCTCACAGTCACTGTTTGAGCTGGGGGTAAGGGCTGTACCACTCCTGTGCCCTTCCTGGGACAGCTTCCACCACCCAATCCTGAAGACAACTGACCCAAGCCCCCAGGTGCCTGGCCACCTCCACCTGGACCCATGGAGCCTGGGAGGCTATTCCCACTGCCTCCCCCAGCTTGACTAAGGTTGAGTGACTGGCCTGAGGCCCCAGAAGAAGCCTGTGCCACAGCTAGGGCCTGGCTAGAGGCCTGGGAAAGGCCAGAAACAGGAGAAGCTCCAGGAGGAACGGCCTTCTGAGTAGAGCCTGGCATCTGGGGTCCTTGAGCTGAGGCCTGCTGGTTCCTCACTGCCAAGTTCTGCACCTAGAAGATAGAATATATGGTGTGTAGATTCCTGTGATTGACTCACAAACTACACTGTAACACCCCACAGCTCATCTGACTTAGCCCTGACTACTTAAGTCCTTCCAGTCTCCCAAAGAGCTTTGTACACACATCTGAATTTTTAGTCTCTGTCATTCACTATCAAGTCTATCATCAAATTTCAACATTTATCCCTTCAAAATATGTCTCCGACATTCTCTTTACTCATGTTCACTTAGCATCTACCAAATACCCACTCTACACTTCATGTACTACCTTGGACAGTGGAAATGCAAGAATTATATGCTTGTGCTGCAAGGTTTCTGTTAGAGGAGAAAATCAGTAAGTGTAACACAGCAATACACACACACACACACACACACACACACACACACACAAACCAAGTTTACAGGAGTACAGAGAATGAAAAATCAACTCCAACTGGGAGACCAAAGCTTCCTAATCTCAGGATGCCTGTCCCAAGGCTCAGAGGGGAGACAGTGAAGGGAAGGACTTAAGGCATTTCTAAAAGCATCTGCAAGGCCACAGAACCAAAAAAAATAACATCATGTTTTAATATAAACATTTTACTGTATTGAGTTAAAGGGAGCAGAAAAAATAAGAAACAAGAAAGGTAGCTGGAGCTATGCTGGGTCACTAAGAGCCTCGAGAATTAAAATTAATAGTCTGAATTGCAACTTACAAACAGCAAGTTTAATCTCTTGTTAACTGTTAACAGTCCCAGAATGTAACACAGCCGGGCGTGAACAGGGAAGGAGAGAAAAATAACTACCTAGTTGATTCTACCAATCAGAATACTATCACAATTAATCTTAATAGTAATCAGAACAAGCCAGGCTTTGGTGGTGCATGCCTTCAATCCCAGCACTCTGGAGGCAGAGGTAGGTGGATCTCTGTAAGTTCGAGATCATCTTGGTCTACAGAGCTAGTTCCAAGACAGCCTCCAAAACCACAGAGAAACCCTGTCTCAAAAAAGCCAACACCAACACCAAGAAAAAAAAAAAAATAATAATAATCAGAATAGGGAGGGAGGGAGAGGGAACTGGGATCAACATGTAAAATAAAAAAAATAAATAAAATTTAAAAATGAAAAATAATAATCAGAATAAAATGGTAAAATTATAGCTGAAGCCATTTCTTTGTAAACATTTTGAGGAAAAAAACCCTATCATATACTAATGGTGACTATTCACACGTTTGCACACATACACTGGAATTCCACATAGAAACTTCCGGGCAGCAGGATAGACCATGAAGAGTAACAAAAGCTGTGTAACAACCCAAACTGCCACCCACAGAAGAAGGGAACTATATTTAGACAACAGACTATTACACAAAAATCAGAATCACAGATAATGACTGTAAGGTACATGTTTTTGGTACTATGCTGTGAAGAAAATATTCTCAGGAAGGTGCAGAGGCATGCTGCTGTTATCCACGGAGCTGAGGCTGAGGCAAGAGGAAAACAAGACTAGTATCTGAGGCTGGTCTAGCCAATATAGCAAGATTCTGTATCAAAACACAAAACTGTATTCTCAAAAAGATTACATACGGCTAACTTTCTTTAAATATAAATAAAACATGTCATATCCAAAATACATAACAATATTTATATTACATGTTGCTATTTAGACATCGTCACACATCACATTATATACTGTACACATGTATACATCTAAAAACATAGTATCTAGAGTCTACTTCAAATTAATCCATGGTCAGAGGACAAGAGCCTGAACAGAATGGCCACATATTGGTAACTGTTGAAATTCAGTGGTAAATATACAGATTGGATTTTGTGTATATATATATATTTCAACTTCCCATGAAAAGTACTTTTCAAAGTAAAGTTTAGACCAAGGGAAGGATGATTCTAGAAATCAGTACATATACCATATACTACATACCATGGACAAGAGCAGTCCTAGACACAGTGAAAACTGCTCAATACAGATTTTGGTTTGAAGCACTGGGGAACCAACCCAAGGTATCTTTCACATTCAAGGCAAGCACTCCACCACTGATCTATACCTTAGCCTGCTTCCCTCTTCTATTAAAAATAGCTGTGTAAAAGGCTAAAGAGATAGCTCAGAGAACTAAGGGTACTTACTAACCTTGCAGAGGACCCAAGTTCTGCTCCCAGACCCATATGGTGGCTCACACCCTCCTCTAACTCTAGTTCTGAGATCCAACAGCTTCTGCAGGCCCCTGCATGCACAGGCTACACATAAACTCATGCAGGCATACACACATGAATAGAAATATATATATATATATATATATATATATATATTTTTTTTTTTTTAACTTAAAACTGATTTTTTAAAAGTGAGCCATGGGAGGACCAAATTATAAGATGGTGATAAACCACATCACTAGAACTGATCAAATTTTGTAAGTTAGTAGCAAAATACCTTTCTTGCATTCTCTATGCAAGTGAGTGTTCATGTATATGCAGCTGCTCATATGTGGGGATACAGACACATATGTGTACACATCCATATGCAGGTCAAAAGATACCTCTATGCAATTCCTCAGGCACCACCTCCTCTGAGACAGTATCTCTTGCTATCCTCACCTACTGGGCTAGACTAACCGAACAAGGAACCAAAGATCCATCTGTTTCTATCTCACCATCGCTGGAATTACAAGCAAGCACTACATGACTGGGTGGTTTTTTGGTTTTGGTTTTTCAAGCAGGGTTTCTCTGTGTAGTCCTGGGTGTCCTGGAACTCACTCTGTAGACCAGGCTGGCCTCAAACTCACAGAGACCCACCTGCCTCTGCCTCTGCCTCCTGAGTGCTGGGAATAAAGACGTGCACCACCACTGTCCACCTGCTTTATTGTTTGAACAAGGGTTGTGAATATGGACCTCAGGTCCTCATGCTTCCAGGGTGAGCCTCTATGTTGTTTTAAAGTCATCTTGATAGAAACATGAAAAGGGTTTGAAAACTAGCATAGTATAGTCAGGTGAAGGGAAGAAATTGGATCCAGAACAGTGGGAGAGAAGGCCAGCTTTTCAGAGGCGCCTGTAACCCATCAAGAGTGAGAACTAGACCAATTACACAGCTTCCCTTCTGCAACGGCCATTCCTACTCTCCCTACACCCCAGAACCACATTCTGTTTTCTCCCCCCTATCTCTACCTCTACCTCTGCAAACAAAGTGAAAACCAGGTTCATGGGTTCTACCATCTATGCATTTACCAGCACTACCCTTCCTCCTAACAATGGGCAATCCTCTGCTCTGGACCCTCGACCTCCACTTTTCTAGAAAGCTCAGGATATCAGCTGTTATTCTTGGCTCTATCAGCCACTCCTGCCTGTGTGAGCTGCCTGTGCCCTTCTCTCTGTTCACTTCTCCCTGTCTGTCTGCTCCCTCTCCTTGCCTGTCCCCCCCTCCCTGTCTGCCCCGCCTACCCCAGCTTCATTCTCCTTCCCCTCCTCTCCAACTCTCGCTAAATAAATTCTGTGCATCCACTATACTCCTATAGCATCACATGCTTCAAACTCAACATGCCTTCAAGTTCAATCCCCTCCAACTCCTCTGAAGTAGCTCTCCCTCCATATTAACAAATCATCCTTGTCTTCCTCCTTTATACTGAAAGGAAATGAGTGGTCCCCACCCCCTACACCCATATCCACCCATCTTGTAATATCCTGTTCCTCGGTCTTCATGATACTCCACAGTGCAGACTTTACTCCTCTCTGTTGTTCTTTCCTGCTTCCCTTTGTCAGCCAATCCAACACCTTCACATTTCCTAAGGGCTCATCCCAACCTTCAGAGTTCTACGAAACATTCTCTTCAGCCCATATGCTCTCTCTAAACAATTTTAAACATTTCCTTAACTTCAGTAGATGGATCATTTATGTCATTTTCACATGTTTAGCTCCTAGGTAGCTCTCCTAAACTCTCCTAAATTCAAGCAGCACAGAGCTGCTGTCTTGGTGTTTCATACATGTCTCAAAGCATCTCTAATTTGGCACGTCCAAAGCTGACCTTCAACCCAATTGCACTTTTCCAGCCTTCATCTCACATCCAGTACCAACAGCTCTACAATGCTGTTTCAGACCTCATGCCTGGCACCCCCTTCAAGTCCCCCACCCCCGAATCAGCTCACCTTCAGTAACTCTTCTTTAATCTCAAATTCTGTAATCTTGCATTCCTGTAATCTTAACTGTTATGCATTCCAATACCATCTTTCTCCTAAATTATTCTTTTCCTATTAACACATTCAACATAGCCTTTAAAGAAATAAAAAAAAAAAAAAAAAGATAGACTCCCTGTCACTTTCATGCTTAAGGTCTTTCTTTGGCTTCCCATTATCCTTGATACAAGGCCCAAAGTCCTAAACACAGCCCCAAAACCTTGTAAGATGAGGTTCCTCCCAATGGTCTAGTCCTCCTGGAAAACCGTCCATCTTCTAATTCATTGGGCAAACCAACTCTTCTATCGTCAGGATCTTTAAACATGTTTTCCAGGCATTCAACATCTCCTTATAGACATACTTGGCTAACACCTATGGAGCCCATTTTAAATGTCTCCTCCTTGATTTCTAGCCCATCCTAAACTAAGTGCCTTTCTTCATTCTTAGAATGCCTTATTCATGCTAATGAAGCAATTATTATACCACTCAGATAATTGTTTAATAGCTAGTACTTTAAAGGTCCATAACCTCCATAATGTAGGTATCGTGACTTTCCTAAGTATCCAAGACTGCAGAGTGACTGACAATAGTTAACAATCTTAAACATTAAGTCCAGACATGATACAAGCACTCAATTAGTCCCTACAACACGCTGTGCATTGGGTATACTCTATATTAACTCAATTAGTCCTTACAACACACTGTGCATTGGGTATACTCTATCTACAGTGCAGATGAAGAGACCATAGCAGAAAGACATTTGATCACTTGCTCAAGATGCTATAGTTAAATGTAGAGTTGCAGCCTGACCCAGACACCATATGCACATTCTAGCCACTATACTCATATTCATTGTCAGCAGATGGGATGGATGGATGGGTGGATGGACAGGGGAAAGGAAGGATGGATGATGAGGAAAGTAAAGAACTGCTATGAAAGCACATAGCCTCCTCTTTGCCTTCCTCTGCTAGAAGAGCCTACCAAGGTATCTTACAACTAGATGACCCCAGTAGTCTTTAAGCAGCTCCCCTTCCCAGGCTCTTGCCCCTCGATTCTTTCTGAAGTATTTTTTTTTTTTTATTCTGTTCATCTGCTGTCCAACAGCCAATAATGGTCTCTGCTATTAGAAGTTAACTACAACCTCCTTTCCTTGGCTTTTAGTGTCCTTCCTAATAATGACATTTTATACTATTAGGCCCCTTGTCACTCTGCATTGTTTTTTGACAAAACTGGAGATCCAATCCAAAGTGCATCACAGGCAAAGGCTCTACGTCAGAGCTATATCAGAGCCCTGCTGTCGTCGCTACTACCAACCCCTCCTACAGGGGTCCCATGTGTGTAAATGAACGGTGCCCTTACACTTGCTCTTCTTCTTCAGTTTTCTCTTTACTCCAAATTAAATCTGCCCATCTTTCAAGACTCCACTCAAGTATACCACAAAGTAACAACCAGTCCTTGAAACCTGGTGTCACTCAGGGTTAGCTGAGTTTCGTATGACACTGCTGTCCCCCAAGCTGTTTGAAAAGCTGACTTATCTCTTTTAATTCTCCACAGCTCTAAACACACCAGCACAATATATTTATCTAGAAGAACAAGACAACCATTATAAAGTCCTAGTTTACAACTTATCTGTTGGAGTTTCTTTTCGATTTGCCCCAAATAAACACATGGAGACATATTAATTATAAAACTGTTGGCCGATGGTTAGGGATTTTATTGGCTAGCTCTGTCTCAATTATTAACCCATTTCTATTAATCTAAGTATTCCCACATGGTCTTATCTTACTGGAGAAGGGCCCAGATCTATTATTATTCCTTCTGCCGCTACATAGCATCTCCCCACCTCTCTCTCTCTCTCTTTCCTTTTGTAGCCCCAACTATCTTCCTGACTGGCCAATCAGTGTTTTATTCATCAACCAATAAGGGAAACATATATACAGAAGAACATCTCTCATCACCTGTCCGTGTGCTAAAAATTAAAATATATTTTGTTTTGGGGGAAAAGTCACAAAAATCAAATGGAAGAAAGACTTTACTGAGAACATGAACAGGGACAGGAGACTGAAAGTTGAGAACTATAGTAAGTCAAGAACAAAAGAACCAAACATCCTACCAACAACTCAGCCAGGGCTAATTCACATCTAACTTTACAGCCCTAACTTCAGGTGACATTGCTATGAGGGACTTAAGACTCAATAAAAGTAAGCTCAGAGGATAACACAATGCCCAGAAAAATCAACTTGTGTTCTAAGACTTCCAGATCCACAGGGATCTTCTTAAGCAATTCTACTTCCTTCTTTTC
This sequence comes from Phodopus roborovskii, assembly GCF_943737965.1. NCBI lineage: Eukaryota > Metazoa > Chordata > Mammalia > Rodentia > Cricetidae > Phodopus > Phodopus roborovskii. The sequence goes on from NW_026126578.1 coordinate 13,727,211, forward strand.
TCAAATCAACTCACAAGTTTTAAGGGATTTATAGGAGTTGAGGAAAGGGAAGCCAAAACACACAAAGCAGGAATTAATAAAAAAAAATCAATAAAAGGGCAGAGTGTGGGGCCTGGCCTCCAGTCATCCCTTCATGCCCCTGGGCTTCGCCACAGTAAGTGGTTGCCACTGACCTGATCTGCATCTGCATGAACTCCCGGAGACTGAGCGGGTGGCACCTCCTGCTGGACCGCAGCCACCGCCCCATTGGGCATCAGGATGAGTTGGGAGGCTAGAGGCACATTCCGGCCCAAGGTCCGGTTAACCTGTAATAGGTTTCCCAGCTGTGGCTGGCGGGGAGAGCAGGAAGGAGAGGAAAGAGAAGAAAAGAAGACAGAAGAAATGGAAGGAAAGGACCACAAGACAAAATAAACAGTAGATATTAAACAACCGAGCCTGCCCCTTTCCAAACCAACCCAAGAACCTCTCACTCTCCAAATGTGATGAATCAGCCAGAAGAAAACCTAGAATGTGCAGAAGACTATGGAATGATAACGAAGAGTCAAACATCAAAGACATTCAGACAAGGATTTCAGACACATAGTTCTATACAGAAATAGACAAGCTGGAAGATACTTAGAATGTATGTACCCAAGTTGCACATTTAAAGGCTAGACTCTATCTAACACTGATTTATCAAATGTCAAGGCCACATCCTCCAGCAAAGGATCTCAGTGTTATCGGAAAGCATCTTTTCTAGCCTACGGAAGGCACGGGGGAGTAGATCAGCTAGTTTTAAAACACATGGATGACCAGAATTACACAAAACAGCTTTCAGGCTAAGGGAATCACCCAGGGACAGAGCACTTGCCTAGAATGCATGAGGCCCTGGGGTTCGCTCCCTAACACCACAAAAGTAAATATATAAAATACTTTCACTCCTTGCCAGCAAAGACAAATTGAACTATGCCCCTAGGACAATGGTGGCTATGACATGACTTACCCGCAGATACATCTGGGCCTGAGACTGGTTGAGGGGTGGGGAAGTGGTGTTCCCCAGTAACACAGACTGGGTCAGGGTGGTGGCACTGGGAGAGCTCACACTCTGGGAGCGGCTGATGAGCTGGGCGGCCGATGTCGTCGCCAGATTGATCTGTAAAGCACGTTAGGAACCAGGACTAAGGATTTGAGGAGAAGTCGAAGAAAATATATACAACTGACAACTTCAGAGTGGCACAATCAAGAGCAGGGTGTTACTTTCATGAAGTCAAGGGAAATAATAACTTCCTATTCAAAACTGTCATCCCAGATACTCTGGAGTATTAGCAAAGCAAAAAGACAAACAATCAAAAAGAAAGAAAGCCCACAACCACCAATGTAAACACTTGAGCAGGCAAGGCAAAGGAAATGGGCAGATTTCCCTCTCTCTGAAAAAAGCAACTTTTCATTCGTTATCTCTTCTCCCCCAAGACTTTCTCCTTCCTTCTTTAGATTTACCCATTTAAAGAGTCCTACATAGCAAACCATACATAATAGTGTATGCCTATAATCCCAGCACTCAGGAGGAAGAAGCAGGAGGGTCACTGTAGATACAAGGCAGCATGGACTAGCTAGGGAAAGTCTGTCTGAAAACAAAGATTCCTACACAGATTCAAATGGGTTCCCTGATCTTTTATTGCCAATAAGAGCAACAAATATCCACAGATGTCAGGATAAACCTTCTCAAATCAGCCACAAAGACCAGACTTTGACAGACACTGCCTGCCCTCAAGGAGACAGCACTCACCGAGGCCTGGGTGGTAGCGGTCTGCTGCTGGGCTGTGCTGCTGTTTGGGGAGCTAGCCTGCCGACTGGCAGCAATCGTGGCCTGTTAAAAGGAAGCATAACAGAAACAATGAAAAGGCTGTGTCTCCCTGTCTTCCAGTATTAATTCATGGCACAAAACAGATTTCAGGTAAGAACAGAGAGACTCTATGTTGGAGTAAGGAAAAAATGCAACACTATATCCCTGTAACCTCAAACAACCATATAGCCTTCTCGGTAACCTCGGGGCAGTAGGCAACCAATCCTCTCCCTCTGGTACTCTTTGTCAAGCGGAAGAACTCCACCTTCAAGTCACATCATCAGTCAGTGATACATCGAATGCAGAGTTGTAACATCAAATGAGCACATATACAAGTTCCTATCATGCATATTTAAAAAGTATTAAGTGGGATGATGTAAATTTCAGTAACTTATTTAATATAGCACATACAAAATTAATACTATCATCTGGGGAGGACTAGAGGGATGGGACTAAACCCAGGGTTTTACACGTCTACGACACTTCTTTTACCTCAAAGATCCATCTCTGCCCCAAATATTATCATCTCAACATTAAACTAACATAGAAGTTATTGAGATATCTTACCTTCTTTTTTGTCAGTCGAAGTCTTCTATAATCTTATAGTGTCATCTCAACTTGAACTAGCCACTTTCAAGTACTCCATAGCTACATATGGCTGGTAGCTAACACGTTAGACAGAGCAGGTCTACAACACTGCCATTCCAGCTAAGAGTCTCCCACAGTTCATACTGCAACCCCAGAATCCAAGAACCATCCTCTCTCCTATAAGTATAGGACCAAAGGCAGGCTCTGGTATAAGATGCAGACTGCTCCTCTACCCTAAACCTGCAGCCTGACCCCTCCCTCCTGTCCCAACTGGCTGCTGACCTCTCACCTGCTGAACGGCTGCCAGGCTGTGCAGCTGGGCATTACTGAGCTGCTGCTGGAGCATGAACTGGTGGAAATACTGAGCTGCATTGGGTTGCCGCTGCAAGGCTTGCAGAGCCTAGAAGACAGGATGCAGAATTAAGAACAATCATTCCTGATCCTGTGTGCATCACTGTAACTGCCAGGAAGGCAGTGAGAAAGAAGATAAACCAAAGGAGATGGAGGCTGAACAAGCCATCATCTGTATCTAATTCATCATTACTGTGTTGGATCCAGTAGGCTATACAGCCATCCTAAACAGGATAAACAACTGATTCTATGGTCTATCCTCATATATAAGGAAAAGCAAACCAGTGCACATGAACCTTTACTTCCCAAAATGAGTTCTGGAAATAGATGGCAAGGTTTAGACAAACTGCAAAAAATGGGATACTGATTAATGTAAGGAAAAATCTGCACTTGGTGACAGATGCCCTCAAAAGAGCGAAGCAGGAAGATGGGGGTTACAGAGTAAGCCATATCTCAAATAAATAAATAGGTACTAATAATTAAAGGAAAAAGTTATATATTGTAGGTGTCTAACACAGACATACAGAACCCTAAGTGTTTGTAGATAGATGACAAAAAATTGATAGTGACTTCTGGACAATTCTACCAGGCAAAATTGTCAACTCGATTATAAAAATGATAATGATCATTTTAGTGTCAACCGGATTTTGCTATGTTCTTACTCTTTAATAATTACAACTGTTCCACCATAATCTTTTAAATAAAATGCTTTATTTCCAAACAGGATATTTAAAGCATGGGATCAGCTATTTGTCCAAAAGTAAATATCTGAAAAGGTTCATGATATTTCTATTAATAGTCAGGATAACTCATAAGTCCCACGATTGAAAATCTGACTACTGGAACAGGAAAGAGCATTGATAGCACAAGCCTAAAGACCTGAGTTCAATCCCCAGAACAAAAGGCCAGATGCAGTGGTGCACATCTGAAACCCTGGCACTCTTAGTTTGTTTTTGTTGTTTTTCTTGGTTTTTCAAGACAGGGGTTTCTCTGTGTAACAGCTCTGGCTGTTCTGGAACTTGTTTTGTCAACCAGGCTGGCCTCGAACTCAAGAGATCCACCTGCCTCTGCCTCCCAGGTGCTGGGATTAAAGGCGTGAGCCACCATCATCTGACTACCAGCACTCTTAAATGAGATGGTAGATGGAGACAGAACTGGCTAGAAGCTCACGGGACAACTGGATCTGTATATACTATATATACAGTAGAAACAAAACCCATAAATAGTCCTGACCTCCACATATCCAGCACAATAAACACACACGCACACACACAAAATAGTAAATACGCAAATATTTTTTAAACAATTTAGAGAAATAGTTAATTAAAACCTAGTTAAATAGACTGAACCTTATCAATGTGTGAATTTTACAGTACTTCATATTTAATCAATGAACCACATTTTCAGGCTCTTTTTTCATATTTTTATTTCAAGACAGGTTCTCACCAAGTTGCCCAAGCTGCCTTGAACTTGGTACATAACTAAAAACAAAACAAAAATAATCAAATTTCATTCTGGGTTTGCTTGCTCTAATTTTATAGACTGCTAAAATTCTGAAGTAGAAGAAAGAGGATTCTTTACCTATACCAGAAAAATCTGGGGATGGTGATCTTGAGGCATCACCTTGAGGTGATCTTTGCCTGACCCAAGTCAATACTCACAGACCTCGGCTGAGCCTCACCTGCACCGCCTGCCGTTCATACAGGGACATCTGCGCTATCTGGGGCCGAGAGCTGCCCCCCGAGCTGGAACTCCCATTGGTGGAGCTAGAGTTCTGCTCGCTCTCCGTCTCCATAATAGTGTTCCAGGGTCCCCAAGAATGGTGCTCTGACTCAAGCCCTAGACAGGAATCAACAAAGGGGTAAAGTTATACCTCTGATCTAAACTGTCATCTCATTATTATTATTATTCAAAGCTCATTAAGTTCACAAAGTATCTAGGAATCTTCCTCTGAGGTTTCAGAACTCCCAAATCTGCAACACGATCTTACAATTATGTTTTCCTCACTCCATTGCCTTTTCAAGCTAGTCACGATCTCAGAAGAAAAGAATCTTACACACCCCCTCCTGGATACCAACAAATAAAATGACCAAACTATAACAAGCCACCTTACATCCCCAGCACTTTTCAACATTTTAAAAAGGATTCATTTAAAACCTGCTCTTGTTTTTATTTCCATCATTCCATTGTCATCCCAACAATGGGCAGCATTTCCCATGAAGCCTCTAGTTGCCTCCTTTCCTTGGCCTAGGCCCTCCACCTGTACTATTTTTTACAGTGCTGTATACTAAGTATTACTGCCCCCATTTTATAGTAGTGAAAACAAGGATTTTCTGTGTATCAAGTCTTTACACTACTTTGTCTCTTCCCAAAACAAAAATGCAAACAAACAAACAAACAAATCTGCCATTAAAGCAGTGTCATTTAGTCTGAGTGTTCATTATCTTCATTTGATGGAGGAGAGCCCTGGATACTGAAGAGGTAGACAGAGTGGACAAGTCTTGGAAGGGGACAAACGCTGGGCACAGAAGAGCTAGCCTACTACCCAAAGTAGCTGACTGGCTACAGGCCAAGCTACTAATTAAAGCCTCAAGATTGTCACTTCTTATATAACTTCAATGACCCTATTAGCAAATAAGGTAACAAAGTGAACATGTTACAGACTCCCAAGTATGTAACATTAAGTAACATCCTGATTCAAAAAAATAAGATTCAACTTTACTAAAGTGTAAGAATTTACCCTCTAGAGGCCACATCAAAATTAACAAGAATAGAAATGCATGAGTCAAAAAAGAAACAAGAGAAGCAAACAGAAACACTCTTCTAAAGCGGCACTAAAAATGACTATCCTTCTACTTATTTTTTTTCCTTTCTTTTGTTAAACTTACACTGTATATTCTTTACTTTTGAAACACCGGGACTACTAGAAATATCAGGTCATCCAATCACTATGTGGTTTAAGAACAGAAAACTCTGACCACAATTTCTGCTGAAGGCTGTCTACAGTTTGTTTCATTTGGTGAAGGGATTTATCTGAGGACGGCATCCCAAACAAGCAAACACACTCTTGGTCTTGCCAAGTTGAGATTTCTCCTAATTCTCACCACATCACTGTCCCCCAGAGAGCTCTGCCCATTTAGGAAGAGCCGATGTCACTCCACACATGGTTACAAAGGAAAGGCACAGAAGATACTTTCTTTATCAGCTCCACCTTCAGTCTACCTTTCTCCCCACATCTTTTGCCAAAATATCAAAGCACTAAACAGATACAGACCCATGAATCCTCAATATCAGCATGTGAAGAAAAAAAGTGGGTAAGGATTAGAGGCAGCATGGCACAGTTGTATTATAGATTACTGGACTTAGCTCGCTGGATTCAGAGACATCAGACCATTACTTGCAATAGAGGCTTGTATAAAAGATGTTCATAAATTCAATGACCCCTTCATTTCCCCCCAGATAGTGAAACAGAAAAGGGACAATTTAAAGCCTTTGATGGGAAACTGCCATCAAAAACCTCACACAAATCTACTCATTTTTTTTAAAATTCACATTGTGAGTTCCAGATTAAATATCGGAAGTGAAGACAGCAAACAGTTTAGGAGGCAACTTGAATTAAAAATTTAAAACAGGGAGAAGAGTGAAAGGACATCCTAAAAGGTAGTAGCACCATTTAGGTGTGGATGTATAAGATTCATTTGGGGTCGATGCACACCGATGGGAGGGGACTAGAAAGTAATACCGAGGTGGCCCAGGGGGTCAAGTGTTGGAAGAAGTCCACGTCCCCGGGTATAAAACTCTGTTGCAGTAAGAATAGAGCGAGAAGCAGGGGTTGAGGGTACCTCGGCAAGACTCCCAGGGGTTCTTGCTCTACACAGAACCGCGATGAAAGCGCAGTTCCAAAAAGAAATCAAACACACCGGGAGAAGGGGGTGGATACAGTGCTGAGCCCGGAGCGAACGGACTCGGTAAAGCAGCGAAATGTACATTCTAATAGTAGGGTTGAGCCAAGCAGGAGGGGCACAGAAGTCAAGGAACTGGAGACTGGGGAGCCCGGCGCAGCGCGAGAAGCAGGGAAATAACCAGACAGCATGCTCGGGATGTAAGGACTGAAGCCGGGGAAGGGAGAAATGAATGAGAAGACGAGCGGCCAGAGGCAACGAGGTGACGGACGGACACACAGCACCGAGCACAGCGAGCGCAAAGCACGGAGACCGGGACGCGCAGCACCGGAGCACCGCAGAGCGCAGCGGAGCGGGAGGCAGGAGCGCGGCTGGGGGAGGTACCTGGGCGTTGCACACGCCGAGGTGGTTGAGGAAACATCCCCGCGCCGCCGAGCCCCCGGGATGCGGCCCCTCCCCGGCCCGCGGCCGCCCGGTTACCTTCGCGCCCGGCTCCGCACCCGAGTCCTCGCGGGGGGCGTCCACCTCAGGGCGGGGGAGGGGGGCCGCTCGGCCTCGGCGGCGCGCCGCCTCCTCCCCTTCCTGGAGGGGCGGGGGCCCAGGCGCGGTGGGAGGTGCCCGACGCGGCCGCCGCTCCCCGCCCCTCCCGCTGTCCGGGTGCCGGCCGCGCCGCGGCTCCGCCAGGCCGGGGGCTCGCGCGGGCCTGTCACTTCCTGCCCCGCCGCGAGGGTGGGGGGCCTAGGCCGGGGGGCCGCGGGCCGGCGGGGAGGGGGCTGCGGGGAGGTGCTTCCGGGGCAGCCGACCCCTCCCCCGGCCCGCCCCCTCCCCGCGCCCGCCCTCGCGCGCGTCCCTCGCTTCCTGCCGGCGCCCGTTGCCATGGCGACGCCGCTCCCGGGCCTCCGCGCTCTAGGCCGGAGTGGGGTTGTTTTTTTTTTTGTTTTTTTTTTTTTTTCTTCTCCCTTCCCCTCCTCCCCTGGCTCCGGTTCCCTTTCTCGTCCTTTCTTCCCCCCTTCTTTCTCTCCGAATTCCGCTCGCCGTCTGAAAGGATGGAGCTAAGAAAGCGCTAGCCTCTAGAGGGGGACTCACCTCCGAGAAGAGAGGGAGATGGGAGAGGGGAGGGAAGTGACGTGAAAGGGGGGAAAAGAAGGTATTTTCTGCAGCTTCTGGGAATAGGGGCTCAAAAGAAAGGATCAAAGGGGCTAGCAGGCAGAGAGGGAGGAAGCGGGGCAAAGACCCTTGAGGAACGACGGTCTGTGAAAGGAAACAGCAGAGGGAAGGAAAGAGAAACTTTGAGGTCGAGGGAACGGCGAGAGAATGCTGATTGTTTAATCCCTCGCCTCAACTCCAAGAAGGCGGGAAAGAACGCTGCACAGAAACTGAACCCGTTACAAGCTGCAATTCATTTAAAAGCAGGAACCTGGGGGCCGCTTGCTTTGAATGACATTCAAGCCCGTGATTTCAGGGTTGATTGTGAGCTTGTGAATCTCTAAAGTCACATGAACATGTGAAAGAATTAGGACGCCCAAAACAATGGAAAAGGCGGGGTGTAAAGGGATGAACAATGGTGCTGCCTTTGGAAAGACCGAACATATGGTGGGGGAGGGTCGTTTTATTCCTAACACTGATTCATCAGGATTTAGTTATGCTCAGTCTTTCGGTGTTCTTAGAACACCTACTGTGTGCCGGCCGGCCCTTGGAAGCTTCAATCTTATCGGTGCACAGATAACAAAGATAACTGCTCTCTTTAGCCTTTACCGAAGGGTGTTGCCTTGTGATAATAGCTGGGATTTGTGCTTTCTCTGTTGCTATCATAGTCTTTTTCCAACCTCAACCATAATTAGTTTTTTTCTCAAGCCCATTCTTCATTCTCTCCTTTGAAAGCTCATGTGTAATTTGTAGAGAAAAAAAAATTGAAGTATTCTCATAAATTAGATCCATTTGTGTTTGTATTGACTCCCACTCTTAATTTGTTATACCTAAGTTTATGTAAGGCAAGATCTGTACTAGGTGTCTAGGAACCAGTTAAACAAGTATGCAAACCCCAAAGGGCAGCCAAAGGACTACAGAGGCAGAATCGCGGGTGTGCAGAGGTAAAAGGGCTTGCTGCCAGGCCATGGAGGATAGGTGTTGGCTGGGGATGAATGAAAAGATTCTGGCAAGAAGATGGAGCGCTTAAAAACCAGCTGGAGCATTAACCACTTAATTCAAATCTAGATCTCCCGTCCTCAAAGAAGGTTAAATCTTTCTTGCAGAGATTTAGGAATGGCTTATTGAGCCTAAACTGTATCTAACGCCAATGATTAAAAAGCTAGAGATGATTTCCAGATTATACCCTTTCAGGACAAGAAACACGGCTCCCGTGAAAAACTGTCACCACTACCGAGTCTAGACATGGCCTGTATTGTGTTCCCAGAAGACTCCAGACGCCAGAGGTTATTTTCTCAACAACCTATAGGACGTGTGTAGATTATCATAGCGCATTCCTATTACATTTCGGCCTCCTTGACAACGAAGAGTTGCTACTGCTTCATAGAACTACATTACATCTCAAGATTTTTGGGGTTTTTTTTTTGTTTTGTTTGTTTGTTTGTTTTGTTTTTTTCAACCCAGGATGATTGGTTTCTTCATCTCCTAGATGACATTAGGGGATTAAACAGTGGCATAATTTTGTTGAGCTTCCGGCTTGACTTTAGCTTAGGGATAATCTATTGCTGCACATGCTGCACTGATTATGGGCCAGAAGTTAAGTACTCATGTAAAGTTCCCCAAGACAGGTCACTTTTCCTGGCCATAGGTCTAAGTAATCTCCACCAAAATAAATTTAACTTAGTGGGGGGGGGGGAAGTATCCACAGCAAATTGAATTTACAGGACAGCCTCCATCTACAAGAAAATCATTTTCATACCCTGAATTGTCTTGAGACCACCTAAAGAAATCAACAATGTTGTTCCCTGGAGGATCTTCAGCTGACTTCCCCCACCACACACACACACACACACACACACACACACACACACACACACACACACTTTCTTTTCTTTCTAAACTTTCACGTTTTCATTTAATGATTCTTCTGGAATTAGTTCTTTCTCTTTTAAAAACAAACAATTCAGTTGAATGGGGGCTGGATAAGTTCTTCGCTCTACATGACACTAAAGGCCATTAGCCTAAACAGGTGAAAAGGAAATGCATTCGACTTCTTTTGTGGAGATCTGAGCCCTCCTGCGAACTTATCTGCCTCAAGAAGAGCAGGGATTTGGAAGGTGATTTGGCGGCAACTAAAACAAACATAAAGTAAGATAAAGGACTCTTGCTCATCTGCTGGGCACTGGGTGGTGTTTTTAAGCCGAACTAGTCCTTACTTGACAAACGGTACAACTAACCAAGTGAAAATGAGGGAGCACATTTTCATGCAAAATGGGAAGCGTATAAAGGAACAATTCGATGACTGACTATATTCTAAAATATATCACATCACCCAATCAATACGCATTCCCCGTTCTTCTTAAGGTTTAGTGGAAGGAAGGAGGATGGACATCGAGAGCAGTCTGAGACTCTGATATTTAAAGCTAAGAGCTATCGAAGTTCATTGGTTCTCAGCAGAGAAAAGGGCATTTCAGGACTGGAGTTCATCCAATAAATGTCTGTCATTATCCAATGTATCTAAACCATTCTTTGTGGTTTATTTAGCTTACATCATTACTTAGTCATAATTTAGTGAACAAGTTTATGCACCATTTAGTTTAATTAATGAACTTCTCTCAGTCACTGGGTTTATAGGGCTTCAAATATGCTTTTCTGGTCAGTATTTCAGAAGTTAGGATACAGATTCATGATGAGATCCAACACCAGATTTATACCCTGTGGGGTTATGTCCCCAGGCCAAGAAAGCTAGGCTTGGGCAAGAAATATAAAGGGAAAAGAATTCAAAATAATTCTTGAGTCTCTATTGCAGCTTCACCGTTCTAATGTCTTCAGAAGAAGAATGTAAAGCTTGGGGAAGTTAAATTCTTCAAGGTTCATGAGGCCTTAAGTTTTTCAGTAAGAATTGCGAGTCTGTGTGGCACCACAGCTCAGAACTACCTCCCGGCCAGTCTCAGCATGAAAGAAAGTGTGAAAGTCCTATTCAAGGGCTTAGCTCCGAATGTTTGGAGAGAAGCTAGGCATTTGCCATTTTAAAAAGCCTGCAAACGGAGGGCCCACTCTGACTTAACTACTATCTCCAGGTATCAGTCCAAAAGACACTGTGTGGGTAAGAACTGGGGGGGGGGGTGTCTTAGCAAAGGAGAAAGAGAAATAGCACGTGCACAATTTCCCTAAATTTTATGTCCTGTGTTATCTACTTGTAAACTGGGATTAGAATAATGGAGCCTAAATTTATTCCAGTCATGAAGCATTACATAGCAAAGAGGAATTAAAGTTGTCTATTAACTACCCTTTAAACAACAGAGTATCATGCCTAATTGGAGCAACTCTAGTGTCATAGCCCATCTATTTGAAAGTGGAAATATGGAACAGAAGACACAGAGTGAGTGACATGACCGGAGAGGTGCTCAACCTGTCATTGCTGGTTTTGAAGACACCAGGCAGGGATGAGCCAAGCAAGAGGGAAGCCTCCAGAACAGCGGTTCTCAGACTATGGGTCCCAATCCCACAGGAGTGATATATCAGATAGACAATTCATAACAGTAGCAAAATTACAGCTATGAAGTAGCAACGAAATAATTTTACAATCGGGGGGTCACCATAACCTGAGTAGCTGTATTAAAGGGTCACAGCATTAGGAAGGTTGAAAACCACTACTCTGGAAACTAGAAAAGATAATTAAATGTCCTCCCCAAGCTCTGACTAAAAAACACAGCCTTCCTAGCAATTTGACATTCACCCAGTGAAATCCATGTCAAATTTCTAACCTACAGAACTGTAAAGTAATCCATTTGTGTCAACTTAAGCCAGGAAATTTGTAACTGAATAGTACAGCAGCTGCCAGTGTTAGAGCTAAAGTGGAGAAGGAAACCTCCCTTCTCTTCTCTTAGGTTCTATGTCTCCCCTAAGAATTAAAGCAACGTGAAGCAGGACAAATATGTGTAATTGTTTTACATATTTACATATTTCCTTGAGAAGAAAAATGAGGACCCAAAGAGGTGGTTAGGTCCCAAACATTCTGCCTTACACAAAGAATGATAAACTACAGGGATGAGAAAGACAGTTGGACTTTGGCTCTTCCTGTTCGGTGACTAGGGATCCTCTTAGTAAGTTTATACGTGTCCATTACAGTATCAAGTCTCAAGAAATGGGCCAATCAAGTGACTCAAGGGTATGGTGCTTGCCACGAAAGCCATGTAAAGACAGGAACTGACTCTGCAAGGTGGCCTTCTTCTACACACATCTGTCCCAGGCACAGAAACACAATAATAAATACAAATATGTTAAGAATGCTCCCTTCCTGGTGTGATAATCCTCCCTTATCCAAGATTTCCTTCTCCAGGTTTTTGGTTACCTAAAGTAACCCATTGTTCAAAAATACGTACTAGAAAAATGTATTTCGCAAATAATTTGTAGGCTTTCCGTCGTGTGGCATTCTGAATAGCGTGATGCGGTTTTGCGTCGTTGACAGCCTTGCTTCATCCCACCCTGGACATGGCTCATCTGTCAGGTGTACCACAAAGTACCACCCATCTGCCAGACACTTAGCTCAGCTTACTTAGCAAACTGACTCCGGGTCATGGCAAGGAATCAGGGCTCCCTTGCATGAGTTATTAGTCTTTTTAATAGAAGAATTTTAAACGGTCTCTGAAGGAAGTTCAAGGACCATTTTATTAGAGTTTGGAAGAAAAACAAGGCAGGCAAGCTATAAATCTCTGTGACTGCTGGGAGGAAACGGAGAAGAGTGAGTACTGCTTTTTGAATTAGGTTCTAGAAAGCCATCATTTCCAGCAGGGGAGATCAGTAAGCAGCTGCCCAGTAGGAGGGGAGAGGAGGAGCTTCAGAGAACAAGTGAGAAGCCAGATTGTCAGAAGTGGGGAGGCCAGGGAGACCAAAATTAGAGAAGGAAAAAACAATGCTTTTAAATCCAGAACTCAAAAAGCTGGCAAACAGAGACAAAGGCAGGCAGATCTCTGAGTTTCAAGTCAGCCCGGGCTTCAGGCTAAGTTCCAAGACAGCCAGGGATCCTCAGAGAAACCCTGTCTCAAAAATAAACAAACAAACCTGGCAGGCTTGCTTAGCATCGATTAGCATCCAAAAGTTGCTGCACTGGGGATGGGCTTTGTCAAGTATAAATAGGCGCAATATCTCGGTAAGGGGATAATTATTCCATCTTCATAGCACCTGTTCAACACAATCAGCTTTCCTGGGGGGTTAGACTTCTGGCCAGGTGATTGACAGGTCCTGCTGGATTAACCTCTTTGTTGGTTTGGGGGTTTTAAAATAGGGTGTTATTATGTACCCCTGGCCTAGAACCTGTTGTGTAGATTAGGATGGCCTAGATCTCACAGAGACCCACCAGCTTCTGCCTCCCAAGTGCTGAGATTAAAGGCAAACACAACCATGCTGGGGGGAGGGAGGGTGGCATCTGGATGAACTCTTAAGGGGCCAAAAGTATTCCTTTTTTTTTTTTTTTTTTTTTTTAAAGGGGGCCTAAAGAGGGTAAGTTGTGATGGTTTCTAGGGTTACTAGAAAAATGGGAGGTAGCATTCAAAGCAGATCATGAGGGAGGGTTTATCTTCAATGACCTCCAAGGTTATTACTACTTATCTAGATACCCAGCATTCCCCCTTCAAGAGTTGAGACCCTAAAGTCATTTAGAAGATGGGCTAAAATTGGAGAATAGGTACAACCAATTTTCACCATGAAAATCCAGAGCTCCGATTTCAAAGCTGTTCACTAGAAGAGACCGTACTATCTGAACTGGCTAGCTGGTCTCACCACGGCTTCTAGACAGCTGTGGTGTCTCCATTTAGGAGAACAGAGTGACAGCGAGAAGCCAGAGCTCCTTCTGGTGTTCTGGTCTCCAGCCAGGAGGAACCCAGGGCATTCCCAGCTTCTGGACCAGGATAGGAATGGAATGTCCTGCTCTCACCTTCTGTTATAGTATGTGTCTTCAAGTAGCCTTTACGTGGTAACCTAACACCAGTTACAGTGCCTGAGTCTTATCTCTCCCCATCCTACTGTATTGTCTCACATCATCATCCAAAACAGGTGAGCATAGTAAAGTATGACATATCAGACCGTATTTGCATGACGTCTTGCACTATGTGGTTATAATTGATCTATTTTACAATGATCACTCCCTTACTGTGTCAGTAAGTGAAATTTTATCATATTAGGTATGTATCAGGAAAAAAAAAAGAACAGTGTATGTAGGACTCTGTATTATCTTCGATTTGTTTCAGGCATATATGAAATGTCAGAGAACATGTCCCCTATGGATAAGAGTGCCATGTTTTATTTTTAAAAGCAGCAGTTAGGGTGCAGTACCATTCAGTGGTACAGTGCTTGCTTGCTTGACAAGGCCCTGGTTTTCATATGCCCCTGCACCCCCAAAAATGAGATAAATAATAGGTGACTGTGCTTCTCATTTGTTCTACAGCCACAAGGGCACTCCTGGAATCCTAAGTTTGGACTGATCAAAAAGTACTCAGGAATCCTCTCTGGCAGCTTTCAGTTTTGTGAAAATAATTCTAAAGTATTATTTTCAAGAAGGTTGACACGTAAGTCATGCAAATGTAAAACGAAGGTCAAAGACTTTATGCCACCTGTTAGTTATGCAAGAAGCAGTATTAAAGTCAGCCCCAGTACATTTGAGAAGCTTGTGTGTTTCCAAGAAATTGGAAGTAAGGACGATAAAGGCAGATACTGGTCTGGACACAACTGGTTAGCAAACTACAGGAACCATAACCTTCAGGGTTACCTTTTCACACTAGATGGGAATCTAAAGACAAGAAACACTATTATCTATAAAATAACCTCTCCCCCTTCTGAGCTGTAAAGTAACTGTGTCATAGGAAAAGGCAAAGATGAAGCCCAGAACCAATGGGAAGCAACTTCTCCCTTCTGGTTTCAACTTCCAGGTAACACTTTAGCAAAGTAGAAATCCCAGTAACTGTTAGAAGTTTCCAGAATCAGAGAGAATAAATGGATGCAGCATCAGCAGAAGCACTCTCCTGCCTCAGCTCAGGGGTGGCAGTTTACCAGTGTTTTCAGCCATCTTGCTTTCTGCTCACACTATCCCTTAGGAAATGGCAATCCCACTTGCCTAGGTAGAAACCCTTGGACTTTCATCCATAGATCACTCCCCAGTGTTCTGGTGGAAGCTTCACCCCAAGCCCACTCCCCTGTCTCTCTCCAAACCCTGCTGCATCTCAGAAAATACACCAAATGATGGCCCCTCCCCCAGAAATTCTCAAGACCACTCCCACAGGAGTTTTAAACTGTCTTCCAGAAAACAGACACTTGGTTTTCCAGTCTCTCTTTCCTGTCTCCTATGGGAAGCCAAACAATCATCCGGGAGCGTTGTAGCCATTAAACATGAACTTTTCCTAATTCAGCTTGATTTGGTCTGATTTGGATTGCTGTGTGTGGGTGTGGAGACCAGAGGTTGATGCTGTCTCTTCTATCTCTGTCCATCTTGGTTTTTTTTCCTTTTTTTATTTAAATTTGAAGCAAGGTTGTTTTACATGTCAATCCTAGTTCCCTCATCCTGCCATCAAACCACAAGCCCATCCCCTTTCTGCTCCCCAGGGAGGGTGAGGCCTTCCATGGGGAGTCTGTCATATCATTTGGAGCAGGGCCAGGCCCTCCCCCCCCCCCCAATGTGTCTAGGCTGAGAAAGTATCCTATGTGGGATGGACTCCCAAAGTCCAAACCTATACTACAGATAAATGCTGATCCATTTCTAGAGGACCCATAGACTGCCCAGTTCTCCTAACACCCACATTCAGCGGGTCTGGGTCAGTCCTATGCTGGTTTCCCAGCTATCAGTCTGGGGTCCATGAGCTCCCCCTTGTTCTGGTCAGCTGTTTCTGTGATTTTCTCCAGCCTGGTCTTGACCCCTTTGCTCATCACCCATCCCTCTCTGTAAATGGATTCCAGGAGTTCGGCTAGCGTTTAGCTGATCCATCTTATTATCTAAGGCAGGGTTTGTCACTAAACTTGGCTCACTAATTGGCTAGACCTACTCCCTTACCACCATCCATCAGCACTGGAGACAGCCATATTCATATTTCCCCATGAGTGCTGGCGATCCAAACTCTGGTCCTGTTGCTTCCACAAGTACTTAACTCACTAAGCCATCTCCTCGGCCCTTCCTTCCCTCCTTCCTTTGTCCTTCCCTCTTTCCTTCCTCCTTTCTTCTTTCCTTCCTTCCTCCCTCCATCCTTCCTTCTTTCCTCCTTCCTATCTGTCTGTCTTTTATGCACTACTTCACTATGTAGCTAATGTTGGCCTCATGATCTTGTGTTGTTCTTGTATCCAGTTCCCAGATGGTAAAACTAGAAGCACACAGCACCATCCCCACCTGATCTCTTAACTTCATGTCCATCAGCCATAAAGCCTGAACTCGTAGACCTCTTTGTACAAACACAATAAATACCCTCTTGAGAGTTAATGAATATTTCCCATGAATTAATTACTGTAAGATGTGCTCTGGGCATTTATAGACATACCGAGATAAGGGGAAATCTTCATCCCTTGAGCTTGCTGCTATGGCTTAGAACATGAACTGTGAGATCTTGGATGGAATCCAACTCTACTGCTTAGTGGTTTTGCTTCCTAATGTTGAGCGTGTCGAAACCTCTGCGAGTTTCATTAAAATGAAAGCGAAATCTAGCAGGGTCATTGTGAGGAATAAGTAAGTAATGTCTAGGATTTACTTTGTTGATTTTCCTCTGTAAGCATTCAATAAATTGTTATTAAACAACTACGGAGTTAAGAGCCGACTGTGAAGCTGGTTTCCTGAGAAGGAGCTACCTATCTAGGGTTCCAGCGTCCTCATCTGATCTCTGAAAGAACTGCTTATGGCCAAGGGTTCAGAGAATGTGTGGGGCCTGGATTCCACTCCCAGCCCCCACCCATCAGCCCAAGAATATAGTTGCTCACCCTAGGAAAAAAAAAGAAAAGAAAAGAAATTAGGGCTGGGACATAGGTCATAATGGAGTGCTTGGCAAGCATGTTCAAGGCCCTGGTCTTGATCCTGACAGAGGCTGGTCAGAGACTGAGAATGCCCCCAGGAGGCGTGGCTAACCTTTTGACAATGTTGTCACCTACAGATTTCACACTTGAGAACTGCCCAGTCTAGTTACAAATAAATAAATTGTGAAAAAAGAAATATCAATGTTTTGTGATTAGGATTTGGGCAGCCTGTATTCATACTATTCTTGGCTGCCTGTGGCCCTTGGGTCACAAGCTGGATGCTTCTGGAAGGGGTTTGGTCAGAATGTGATTAGGAAACTCAAAATCTTATTATCTTTCTATTATTTTTGTCTCTGTTGCTCTACTACCAAGTCATATCTCTGAGCCCAGAATCTAAACTCTTACTATCAAACTTGCCAAATGATGACTTCCACAGTCACATCTATTAATTAGCTGCTAGCAGATTTTCTCTTTTTATTCGTTTAACTTTCTCATCTGTCCTGAGAGCTCACTGTTTCCAGGCCTGCTTTAGTTTTGGACTTTATTAAGGAGCCTGTACTTTCGGCATATCTTCTGAGATGCTTGCCTACAAAGCTTTAAGAGAAAGCAGAATCAGAGAGCAACCAAGACACTTGCAAGTCACTGACTCTCTCCTCTCTCAGACTAAATCCTGTTAGTGATTTCTTAGGTTGCATGTGCCTAAGGTTGATTGTGTAAAAATTGACCATTGCCTTCCATGTAAATTATTAATTAAACTCACAAAGCCATCCCTGATTTCTCCCCATTAATTGTGAAATGAGTGTAAATGCTGCTTTGCATAGCACCCAGACAGTGTGAATATAAATTAATCATTTGGAAACAAGTTATAGATTCTAGGAGAAAAGATTGAAATTTATCAAAATCTTTGGTTGATATTTAACCCAACCTCCTGAGGAGTTAAACAGTTTTCAGAAGAAAATAATCAATATATGCTTTTAAGTACACATAGTTTTCAACACTGTAGTAGGCGTGTGGGAGATGTACAAAGCATTCCCCTTGTCTTGCAAAAGCTTGTATTATGGTAAGAGAAAGTTATTAACACAAATTGTAGCAGCCAAATCAACATGTACATTTTGGTTCTAAATACAGTAAAAGCATGATACATTATCACTGGGTGGTGAATGGAAACAAAAAGTGTCACTGGGTGGGTGACTCTACAAAGCTCTTAACCTTCTCAAGCTTTCACTGGATGAAGGATTGATTTCTCCTTTTCAGAGATGCAGGTCCTGGACCAAATTAGAACAAATAACAAAGTCCTTCTAAACAAATTCTAAAATTCTTGTTACTATATTGAGGAGGGCTTCAGGGCTTGTCACAGATGTCCCTTCTGGACATATGGTGGGATTATACCCACCATATGGGACCTAAACTCGGTCCATCCATGGATGAGTGGGCATGAGACACATTGTTCTGGCAGAAGCATCAGGAGTCAGTCCACGTATCACCTGGATTCCTCTTTCCCCTGTCACATCACATTCCTTTGATGGGGACTATTCAGTCCATCTTCCATCCTCAGATGAAGACAACACTCATCACAGTCTCCATCCAAACTTCAGTAAAAATGTAGAATGGGAAATAAGATGTTTTTACTGTAAGCACTGAGTGTTAAGATTTGGATTTTTTTGAAAGATTTATTTAGTATGTATATAGTGTTCTGTCTGCATGTGTCCCTACAGGCTAGAAGATGGCACCAATTCTCATTACAAGTGATTGTCAGCCACCATGTGGTTGTTGGGAATTGAACTCAGGACCTCTGGAAGAGCGGTCAGTGCTCCCAACCACTGAGCCATTCTCCAACCCCAAGTCTCAGATTTTAAATCTCCCCTGGGACTTGTGTGTTGAATAAAAGCCTTCAGGAACTAGGACTTACTAGGATATTAGGTCACTGAGTGCATGTCCTTGGAGTAGCTGTTGGGATCTGGGATTTCCTTCTCTTTTTCCAGGTTATAGCAAAGTGAACATCTTTGATTCATGACAGGTTGCCCACCATAATGTTCCTCCTTGCCACAGACCTGAAAACACTTCAAGCAACCCCAAAGGAACCTTTCCTCCTTAAAGCTGGCTTTCTCAGAGGTTTTTGTCACACCAGCATAAATCTAGCATGCTAAGATTTGCTCTGATTTTTGCTTGTTTTATTAATTTTTGTTTGTTTGTTTGTTTTGAGAGAGAGGATCTCCCTGTGAACTCTAGGTTGGCTTTCAGTGTTGTACAGGTCAGAATGGCCTTGAACTGGCATTCCTCTCGTCTCAGCTTCATGAGTTCTAAGATCACTCACATGACCACTAAACAAGCCCTATTAATTTTAGTAATTTAAAGCAACCAAACTTGACTTGTTGGGACTAGAAATAAGATACTTATGCTAGCTTGTTTGCTTTGTTTTGTTTGCTTGTAAAAATGGCACAGGCTAGAATCATCTGAGGGAAAAGAAAAAGAAAAAAAGCCTCTATAAGATCAAGCTTGGGTGAAGCCTATGGGGAACTTTCTTGATTAAAGATTATGTGGGAGGGCCCAGACCATTCCAGGTGATGCTAACCCTAGGCAGTGTTAGGTCTCAGGCTAAGACCTAACACACAGGTAGTCCCAGGGTATAAGGAAACAAACTGGGCAAGCCAGGAGGAGCAAGCCAGGAGACATCACTCCTCTATGGCTTTGCTTCAGTATCTGCCTTGAGCTCCTGCCTGACTTTTTTCAGTGATGAACTGCAATGTGGAACTCTAAGATAAAACAAACCTTTTCCTCCCTAAGTTGCTTTTCTTTTCTTTTTTTAACTCTCAGCAATAGAAACTCTAACAGAGACATTGCTGCTCTCATCCAGGCCAGCAAATCATTCTTTAATATGGCTCGGTGTAGACCTTCTATCATAGTTTGTAGGCCTCCAGTAACTGCAATAAAAGCAAGAATTAATTAAGGAAACTTATTGAAGACTAAAAATCTGGGAGAGACGAATTATGTTTGTCTCATAATTTATAAGGCAGCTATTGTATTTTACGATGTTACAACTGTAAAGAAGGGTAATAAATTGGTAGGTGTTGGTGGCACATGCCTTTAATCCCAGCACTCGGGGGTAGAGGCAGGGGGATCTCTGTGAGTTCAAGGCCAGCCTGGTCTACAGAGCTAGTTCCAGGACAGGCTCCAAAGCAATATAGAGAAACCCTGTCTTGAAAAACAAACAAACAAATAAAGAAACAAGCAAAACAAAAGAAAAGAAGTTGGACTCATGACTGAAGTTGACAAGGACTACAAGAAAGAAATGACTTTAGCAAAGACTAGCTCAGCTTCTCAGTTTTGTTTGTTTTGGTCTGGTTTATTTTGGATTTGATTTTTTTTTTTTTTTCAAGATAAAATCATGGCCTCAAATTCATGATCCCCCTGCCTCCATCTCCATACTGCTACAATCATATGCCACCATGCCTATCTACCAAGTACACTTTAGTTACAACAAAAGGGGATTAAGACCATACATTTGGAGACTCGATGGCAACTTTGTAGAGAAGGACTTGGAGAATAAAGTCTAATTAGACTGCAGCTTTGTGGTAAGATCAAATCACGTTGCTGGCCATAACCTCAGAGTGGATTAATATATTGCTCAACTGCCTCTTTCACTTAGATACTTAGATACAACGGCTTAAGGAATAGCTCTTCCATGAATTTTAGCGAGCCTGACATGCCCAGAACTAAATTGAGAAAGAGCTAAGTGATGCAAGGAAGAAACGTGGATGCAACTGTTGACACACAGACGTGAGAAATAGAGCAGAGCCTGACTACATTTTGAAACCATTGGCCTAGATTAAGAAACAAATCTAAGGCTAAAATAATGACTGTTGCATCCCTAATCTTCTGCAGTATAGAAAACTGGTCACTAGCCCAATGCCCAATAACAAATCAGTATGACAGCCTAAAATATGCCACTCTGGCACAAAGGTTATTTTGAGCTGAAGACGCTTGAGGAAAAGCAAACAGAAGACAACCTCTCTTCTCTCCCCCACTCCAAGAAAACATAGCTTCATTATCCATGAAGGATTTCCCTAACAGAAAGTGAAGAGTAACCCTTATCACCAAAGATGAACATAGCAGAATAGTCTACATGAAAAGACTCCCAAATAACCAAAACTATAGAAACGGTGCTACAAGAAAGAGCTACACATAAAAAAATTAATGAAATACTGTGCATCCTTCAAATTAACTGATTAAAAAAATCCGATAGTGCCAAGTCTTAGCTTGATGCGGAGTGTGACTCACTTTCTTTGATGGTGTTGGTGTAAAATGTTTCAAAAATATTTTTTTCACAGTTTGGCATTATCTAGCAAAATCAGATTCAAGAATCTGGTCCAGTCAAAGAAATAAGACCACATGATCAGTGAAAATAAGATATAATGACTGTAACAATATGAATGAGCATTAAAGTGAATTACAAGAAATAAAACCTAATACAAAAGAATACAGACCTTGAATCGTGTTCAGTGGTTATCACTCTCATACATATAAAGAACACACAAAATCAAAGGATCCATATCATCTGAAAGACTCATTTATTTACACCAAGTGCAAAACCATACCAATCTTCCATATTTGGAAACACATATGTGGGCACTGCAACTATATATGAACAAAGTATCACGATCATCAATGCCTCTGGGGGCTGGGGAGGGGTTTTTATGGATGAAAGACACACAGGGTCTGGGTCACCTGCCATCTCTATAGAAATAAGGAGTGATTTTTGCAAATATTCTCTGTACAATACCAAATCAGTGTTCAGTCCCTCTTCCTTTGAGAAAAGTAAAGTCTGGGCACCAGCATTAGACCCATGACTGTGAGTAATGTCAAAAATGTTATTTTTGTCAAAGGCTAATCTGTGGTGTTTTCAAGACCATAATGGGATCCAGGCATGGTGGTATAATGGAGGATGTCCTTCTGTATATATGCTTCTCTTATTGGTTGATGAATAAAAAACACTGTTTGGCCAATAGAGGTAGGAAGATAGGTGGGACTAGGAGACAAGGAGAATTCTGGGAAAGATAGGCAAAGAGACTCTGAGGAGACGCCATGTAGACCACAAAGGATAACAGGTCCAGGTATTCTCTGGTAAGCCAAGACCACATGGAAATACATAGATTTATAGAAATAGGTTAATAATTAAACAGAGCTAGCCAATAAGAATCCCTAGCCATCAGCCAACAGTTTAATAATTAATACAAGTATTTGTGTGTTTATTTGGGGCTAAATGGCTTTGGGACCAGGCTGGAAAGAGAAGCTCCAGCAATACTGGCACACACCTTTGATCCCAGGACTCAGAGGCAGGCATATTTCTATGAGTTCAAGGCCAGCCTGGTCTATAAGTTCCAGGACAACAGGGCTGTTTCACAGAGAAACCATGTCTCAAACAACAAAACAAAAATCACAATAATAAGGGAAAGAGGGAACCGAATAAATGGTCATGCTCAGAATTAAATTGAGAAAGAGCTAAGTGGTGTTCAAATAACATCTTTGTATTTTAAGGTGAAGTTCTTTGGTTTGTAACACATTTCCTTTAAGGGAAATAATAATAAATAATATTAACATAAGAACTATAAGAATACATGAAAATGACCTTGGGATGGGTTAGGAAACAAAGTGAGACAGGCTCTCACCATGCAATCCAAGCTGGCCTTAAACTCATGACTTTTTTCTTTTTCTTTTTTTCTTTCTTTTTTCTTTTTCTTTCTTTCTTTTTTTTTTTTGTTTTTGTTTTTTGTTTGTTTGTTTGTTTGTTTTTTCTTTTGCCTCAGTCTTCCAAGGATTGAACTAGGCATGAACCTAGGGACTTGTCCCTGTCAGAGCACAGTGTGTCCCAACCCTTAATGAACATGTTTTTGCTATTAAAATTTTATGTCATTTTCTCCTTGCCCTGATATTTATTTTTCATTTCTTCCCACTGGGAATGGGAGGTGCTTTATGTAGTCAAGTGAAATCTCTTGTTTCTCATGCACCATGTGTATAGGGTCCATGTCTGAATAGAGAAGTGGGCATCTCAGAATCTTATTGAATGGTAGGTTTCATAGCATCCGTTGTCTTTCCTGGGGTTGGCTCTTTGGGGTAAGGCTCATGGGTCATTAGGAGTAAGGTTCTATATGTTTATATGTGATGAGAGATGTTATTCTGTAAATATGTTTCTCTTATTGGTTAATGAATAAAGCACTGTTGGCCAATAGGAGAGCAAGATAGGCAGGACTAGGAGACAAGGAATATTCGGGGTAGGTAGTAGGAGAGTCAACATGTAAGACCAAGAGAGATCAACTCCGGACCCTCTCTCCAGTAAGATAAGACCACATGGAAACACTTAGATAGATAGAAATGGGTTAATATTTAGGACAGAGCTAGCCAATAAAAAACTCTAGTAACAGGCCAACAGCTTTTATCTAATACAGTGTCTCGGTGTGTTATTTGGTGCTGTCATGGCTCTGGGACTAGGCTGGTGGGAAAACTGCTCGTAACATATATGAGACATCATAAGTGACTAGAGTAAGGCTCCGAGAGTTCAAGTTATACTGTTGACATGTGAGAACTCTGGCTTTTGTTTTTTGGCTCTTTTGGATCTAGTCTCCACTTCCATCCTTCTCTGACACATCAACAAGGGCAGATCACCAACAAGGAGCAAACACCATCTTCTGCAGTTCCATAAGAGCAGAGAAGGTAGTGGCATGGCCGATTTGTCATAGTGTTATGGGATGGAAGCACAAAGGGTTCCAGTGACATTTTGGAGAGTGGAGGGAATGGTTATTAAAAGAAGTTCAAGGCCAGACTGTGACATCACTTGTCTGTCTTAGTTACTGTTCTATTGCTATGGGATGAGAAGAAATTGTGACCAAGTCAGTTTATAAGAGGAAGTATTTAATTAGAGGCTTGTTTACAGTTTCAGAGGGTGAGTCCACGGCCATCGTGGTAGAAAGCATGGGGTCAGATAAGTAGGTATGGCACTAGAGATGTAGCTGACAGCTCACATCTGATCTAAGTTTCAGGCAGAGAGAGAGAGAGAGAGAGAGAGAGAGAGAGAGAGAGAGAGAGAGAGAGAGAGGCTGGGCCTGTCTGGCATAGGCTTTTGAAATCTTGAAGCCCACCCCTAGTGACACTCCTCTTCCAACAAAACCACACTTCCTAATTCTAAATACTAGGAAGCATACATTCAAATATATAATTCAATTACAGCAAGTCCACCAGAGATGACCATTCAGACAGTTTGTAGCCAATTAAAATTCTTTATTGCTGTCAGCTAGGACTACACTCAAGTATTTAAGACCCTATTTAAGACCCAGGTGTAGTGCCTGGTGTTTACAGTAAGAACTTTTTAAAGATAAAACCCACAAACTGACATTTCACTGAGCAGCTACAGGAGGAAGTTTAGTGCAAGCAAGCAGTTTAACAGAAGCTAAGATAAGTTATCTGGGGCAGCTTGTCCTCAGCTTCCTAGAAGAGAGTTGGATAATTTTCTATAGGATTCTCCATCAAGGAAATCAAATTCCAGTTAATCTAAAGTGACCCCAGCAAGAGTTTAACATGAAGGAACCTCTGCTTTATCTTGCCCTGTTACAAGACAATGGGAGCCACCCTCATTAAAACTCCACAAGGTCCTTAATGGCAGGAGACAAGAGCCAACATCATTGGCAATACTTGATATCACAGGAGCTTAATGGCCTACAGTCTGGAAGATGCCAATTATATGAAAGGGTATATAAGGAAGGGCTGAAAAGGAGACTTAAGCTGATAGACCAAGAGAGAGTAACCAGAAAAGCAAGCTCCTGCATGTTCTTCCTGAGGGACCATCCCTCAGAGATACTTTGTCTTAAGTCAGATGTCTCTTCTGACAGCCTTTTAGCATCTCACGCTATCCCCAGACACAGCCATCTTCAGGGTCAAACAGATAACACCTAGGCTTTTGTCTGCATGTCAAGATCATGGTGGTTTGGGAGTGCTGCTCAGGCTAGAGAAGCAATCCTCAAGGGTATCAGGGGCCACTGAGAAGCTATTTAGCTAATTTGACCTATAAGTTACAGTAAGCATAAGATGCTGCTGATATGTGACACTATTTGCAGGGGGAGACATGAATGAAATGTCTAACTATCCCAGACAGGGAACAAACAACCTACCAACGTGTGGACACTGGTGAACCAATGAGCCTTATTGAGGTTACTTATAGAAATGGGCAAGGAGTTTCTCACAAGAGCGGAAATGATGCATAAATAGCTGCACCACAAAAGCCCATGCCTGAATCAGGAGCATCCTGCACGGCCTGTACACAGCTCAACAAGCTGGGGAATGTTTCCTTCAGAAAACTCATCATCAGAGCCTTTTCCAGGCAGCTCAATTTGTCTGGGGTCCAGTTCCCCACAGTATTTACAGATTATTTCCACTTGGGGAAGAGGCCTAGTGGATTTGGTCAGTTTCAGGGACTTCCTGAAGCTATAGAGTTGTTTGCTTCTTGAGTGTAACCAGCTTCCCTATAGCATCGTTTCCCTTCACTTTAGAAGGCCCCATGTCTCAAAGAGCTTCCTTCTGACATAGAAAATAAACTGCTATGCAACAGAATCCAGTCTGAGCTGGTTTATTCCAGTTTTTTTGCCTGCCACAATGCTAGTCCCACTCGGGGAGACATGAACAGCCCCTTAGTGTAAAATTAAGTTTATATTTTGTTATATTGTGTGAAATCTTTCCACTTACGATGTTTTATGCACATTATTTTTTACCATATTCTATGTATGTATACTTTTCTTGTATTCAAGACATTTTGTATATTGATACAATTTGGGATATTTATCATGCTGCCCTTTATAGTTCTACCTCTTGTCTTGACATTTCTATTCTACCTCTATTTTAGGGATTTATATGTATGTATATGTATATAGCTATATTGTGTAAGTATTTGTTCCTGCTTTACTCAGGAAAGTTTCAATCAGTTTTTTAGCTAAGTTCCTGAGTATTACAGATTATCTTCACTCATGTTTCCTGTACCTATGAGATTAGTCAGTTATAGATACTTAATCTTCAATCACTTCATAGACATGCAGAGCATGACATTTAAATGTTTTAATATTAGTACTCCGTTGACATGAGACACTGTTGCTCCTGACAGCACCGTGCACTTTCCCGAAAATATGTTGAACACTGTTGTTGCTCCTGTTGGAGTTCATTCTCGCCTCAGCTAATGGCCTGTTGGGCAAAGAATTGCCCCCACCTTGACCACTGATTTGGACATGCAGTCCTATGTGCTTGCAGGAGACAAATATAGAAGACTGCTGGACCTTGCCAAGTCAGGGTAAGACAGCCATTCTACCTCCCTGCTGTTGTTGTGGTCTGTCAAGTTCTCTTGGCCTTAGCCAAAACTGGGTGTACCAACGTTGCTGTGAGACCTAGGGTGACTGTCCAGGTGTCTTGCTGTTTCTGTCCGTGCTGCACCTTTTGGAAGTTGTCCATCCACACTTCCTGTCTACTCTAGTATCATTATTTTCCTTCTCAGGTCTTGATAAGGTTGAAGATTAAACTATCACAACTATTATTCTCTCTTCCTAGTTAGATATATTAGGTACTAGACTTACGTTTTCAAGCTTAGGACAACTCCATTGTAAACTCCGTTATGCCTTCACCCTAGGACTAGATATGTAGGTCATTTTGTTCTCGATTTTCCTTTTCTTAGAGCACACTTGTTATTCACTATTTTGTATATAGTTTTGTATTAAGCCTAAATCTTTTCTTTAGACTAAAAGGGGAATTGTAGTGAGATAGTCCTTCTGTGGCACTGACCACTCCCATTGGGGGTGGAGCCATGGGTGGAAGTGACCTGTGGAAGGAGGTCGGAGGAAGAGCTCTCTTGCTGGCGGGACTCGGACAGGAGAGCATCAGGTGGAATTTCCTGGTGTTCATCTGTCTAAGTTGTAAGTTATTTCTCCCTGAATAAACATCTATTCGGCCTATTTGTTTACCCTGATCCTTGTTTAACCGTGATATCTTAGGTCAAGAGATCCTGAACGGGTAAAGGAGGGGCTGGTTGTTAAGGAAAATTTGGATATCAAGAACAGTGAAGGCAATGGTACAGGTACTGGTCCATTAGCTTGTAGACAACGCCCCTAGCTGCAGAGCCTAGGTGAGAGCAATTAAGTCAGATTTTGGAGTTGACACACTGGAATTTTCTAGAAGGGATCCAGACTCTATGACTCCTCTCTACGAGGCTCATGATTGCATACCTTAAACTACCACCATTTATGTAGCAGGTTACCACAGCTTGGGGAAGTGGAGGGACTCTTACATCTTTGATTTAGTACGGCAGGTGAAGTCAATGTTTCTATGCAGGAATATCACAGATTGGCCCCCATTAGGCCCCCGGGGGCAAAGTAGCTCTGCCAGGAAAACTTCTTGCCATACAAGCCTGGTGACTTTAAGCTTGATCCATGGAGATCAAGTGAAGGTAGGAGAGAGAACCCACTTCACAAGGCTGTCCTTGGCCACTACACTGCTGTGGCTAGTTGTTGCAGCTCTGGAGTTTATTAAGCTGTTCATTCTGCCGAGCTCCAGTAGAAGGCCCTAAGTTGGGAGTTTTATCGTTTGTTTTTTTGTTTTTTTCCCAGTTGAGAGGTTTAAGATCTTGATAAGGTATATAAACCATCAGACTTACCCCAAAGTTAATTTAGAGATCTCCTCAATCAAAAGAGCCATAGCTGCCAAGTGCCTTGAGGCAAGGGGACCAGCCTGTGCTACCAGGTCTAAGGACTTGAGAAGATATGTTCTTAGCACAGGGAGTGCCCCAGAGTTTGAGTTCAATTCCCCAGTACTGTCCCTGTAAAAAGGGTTAGTAAGACCAGAAAGAGCAGCTAGAGTGGGAGTGAGCAAGTTCATGCTCTCCAGGGTGCCCAGAGCCAGGGTCATCGCAGAAGTCCAATCGGATGCTTCTTCCCCTGATCCCTTTAAGGCCTCATAGAGCATTAGCATCAGGTAAAACTGAGAAGTCTGGACTCTGCCACCATGCCCAAGAAGGTCTTTAGTTGTTTTGTGAGTAGGGTCCCCACAGTTAAAATGAAATCCTTGAGTGACTGGAAAGGCCCGTGATGCCTGTGGTTGGAATAAGTCCCAAGAACCAGACTCCCTCCCGCCTTTTTTTTTCTTCTTCTAAGCTTCTGAAATAGACAACCTATCCACATGTAGCTAGCTTTTGAAGTTGGGTAATATTTACTCTGGGTGGGATTTGTATGAACTACAGATTAATAAGTTATCGACAAACTGAGGGAGATTACTCCCACAGAGAATTCAAAGGAGGACAGGTCTTTAGAGAGGCCTGTCCAAAACAATAAAAACAACGGGTGCCATCCCAAAGGTGCTAAGGTGAGGCGGTCCATCTGAGATGCTAAGTAATCTGGGTGGAGGGGCCTGGTCAGGGTGGACAGGAATACAAAAGAAAGCATTCTTGAAAATAGCATCATGGCCAGGCAGTGGTGGTGCACACCTTTAATCCCAGCACTTGAGAGGTAGAGGTAGGTGGTAGTCTGTGATTTGGAGGCCAGCCTGGTCTACAGAGCAAGTTCCAGGACAGGCTCCAAAGCCACACAAAGAAACCTTGTTTCGAACCCCCCTCCCTGCCCCAGGCCAAAATCTAGCATAATGAATGAAAATGTATTAGCCCTCTCTGGGGAGCATCAGATCCCAATATGGCTGGTTGTCAACCACCATGTGGGTGCTAGAAATTAAACTCAGGACCTCTGCATACACAGAGAAAAATAATCATTTTCTAAAGAGATATTTTGATAGGAATGTTAAAATAGTAACAAACCATGTTTAAGTCTGGAGCATATGGGACCTTTCTCCTTTCATATATATAAACCTGCAGCTTTCTAGGACTCTCCTGAGAACCCTTTTCAGGAGACGATATTCCTTAATCCTAAAAAACCCTTCTGGCCTATGGTTGTACCTTATCAGACAGCATCTGATGTATGTGGGTTTCTATGTGTAGCCCTGGCTGTCCTGGAACTCCCTCCATAGACCATGCTGGCCTCAAACTTAGAGATCTGCCTGTCTCTGCCTTCCTAGTACTAGGATTAAAGGCATGTGCCATTGCACCCTGCTTATTCCTTGGTATTTTGACTGAACTGTAGATGTTAGTTAAGTCCATTTTATTTATAATGTCATTTAATTTCAGTTTTTCTTAATTCCCTTTTAAAAAGATATGATCTGTTTAAATATGACAGTGTAGTATTAAAGTTACCCACTACTACTGTGTTGGCATAATGTGTTATTTGAAACCTAGTAATGATTGTCTTATGAAGTTAGGTGAGCCTGTATCCAGACCATGTGTATTTAAAATTGTAATTTATTCTTGAAGGTTTCCCCTTGATCAGTATGTAGTAATCCTTTTCTCCCTTATGACAAGATTTGGTTTGAATCCTACTTTTCTAGTTAATAGAATTGCAGCACCTGTTGTTTCCTGGCTCCATTTGATTTACGCTCTTCCCCACTCTTTTGCCTTTAAGCCGTGTTTATCTTTGATGTGTTTCTTGAGGCAGCAAAAGGAGAGGTCCTGTTTTCCAAATCAATCTGTTAGTCTGTGTCTTTCGATGGGTGAACTGAGAACATTTATATTCAGCGTTATTATAGAAAGGTATGCATCGCTTCCTGTCATCATGTTCATTTTGTAGTGTTTGGGACTTTCCGAATCCCCTTTTGTTTAATGAGTGTCTTCAGATCATTTGGGTTTTTCTGCTGTCATCTCTTGAGTGTGTTTCTCTTCAGACTGTAGTATTCCCTCCAATATCCTCTGTAGGGCTGGCTTTGTGGTTACAGATTCTGTTAGCCTGATTTTATCCTGAAAAGTTTTCCTTTCACTTTCTATTATAACAGATAGTTTTGCTGGGTATATTAGACTGGGTTGGCAATTGTGGTTTTCCACAATTGAAAAGCATCAGTCTAAGACTTTTCATGATTTAAATGAAAAAGTCAGCAACTGCTGGGCAGTAGTGTCCCATGTCATTAATCCTAGCACTCAGGAAGTAAAGACAGATCTCTGGGAGTTCAAGGCTAGCCTGGTCTACAGAGCAAGTTCCAGGACAGCCAGGGCTACACAGAGAAATCCTGTCTCAGAAAACAAAAACAAAATAAAAGTCTGCAATTATTCCGATGAACCTGCCTTTGTCTCCAACTTGGTTCTTTTCCTGTACAGCTCTCAATACACCTTCTTTGTGCCTTTCTCTGTACATTAGTGTTTTAAGTATAATATGACATATATATGAATATAATGTGTGTTTCTTGTATCTGGATGGGCTTCTCTTTCCCTATAGTTGGGAAATTTTATAATATGATTTCATTAAAAATATTTTCTATGCCTTTCATGTGAAATTCTTCTCCTTGTATAATTTGTATAATTGGCTTTTTCATAGGATCTCAAAGTTCTTATATGTTCCATTCATACATTTAAAAATTTTTATGACTAACCTTGACTCAATTGTCCAATTCCTATATTTTGTCTTCATACACTTGCAATGGAATAATCCTCTGGTACACTGTAAAGATTTGTCACTCAAATTGGTTTAATACAATGCTGATTGTCCAGTAGCCAGGCAGGAAGTATAGGCAGGATCACTAAACTAAGCATGATGGGAAGGAGAAGGGCGGAGTCTGAGGAGTCGCCAGGCAGACACAGAGGGAGCAAGAGATAAGCATGCTATGCTAATAAAGGTGCCACTAGTGGCAGAGTGTAAATAAGGAATATGGGTTAACTTGAAATGTAAGAGTTGGCTGGTAGCAAGCCTGAGCTACCAGCTGAGTATAATTAACATAAGCCTCTGAGTGTTTATTGGAGTGTGGCTGTGGGACACAGAAACTTCCACTTACATACACTGATATTCTTTCTTCCACATAATCTATTCTATTAAAGGCTTTCCACTTTTATTGGACCTATTGTGTTTTTCATTTCTCTCATGATTTTGTTTTAGATTTTCTTCAGTTGCCTTCTTCAAACCCGCATGGCTTGGTCCTAGAACCCTGATTAGAGGTGTCAAAGGATAAAAAGAAAGGACAGACATATGTATAGAAAATCTGGGGTCAAGTGAATTGTGTACACTCCATCGGAGTGGTACTATTAGCACCACAGCCCAGAACCTCAGTGTGTTTACTGTGAATAGCACAGCGGGAGGTGTTAGCTGACCTCAATTGGTCTTAGTAGGCCATTGTTCTCAGGCTGTGAGGATTTGGGAGGAGGAAGTTGCAGTTTCTTCTTCTTCTTCTTCTTCTTCTTCTTCTTCTTCTTCTTCTTCTTCTTCTTCTTCTTCTTCTTCTTCTTCTCCTTCTTCCCTCCTCCTTCTTCTCCTCCTCCTTCGGCTCCTGAGGGAAGCTTTGCCGTCCCTCTGAGCCTCACCTGGGAAGACTCTGCCACACCCATGGTGCTGAGGTATTGGAGTCCTTGACATAACCATGCCTATGTCCTTGATAAAAATTCTCTCAGGACTTAACTCAGGACCTGCCCCTCTCCCTATAGTTAGTATTTCTATCTCATTGTTTTAGTTTTATTTTCATATTGTGGATTAACTGATACTTTCATTCAGCTATCTGAATGAGTTGTTTGTCCATATTTATAGTCATTCTTTGGAATTCTGCATCTGGAATTTTGTCCAGGTTGTTTTCTCTGAGGCTTGGTTGGTAATGTGGGGAGGGGAAAAGCTGACTTGATTTTTCATATTACTTTTGTTTCTGCAGGGAGGTCTGCCCATCAGTAAGTGGTTCCTTAAGGCAGAGTTTGTTGTTGTTTTGGTTTTTGCTTCTATTCCAGTTGTTTTTCTTCTTTAAATGGACATATTTGCAGTGTTCAGGACAGATGGGGTTGTAGTAATATTTAATCTGTTAAACTGATGTCCCAGGTACTATCTCCAATCTGTCCCTGTGGCAGCTGTCTGTAGCAGCAGTCAGTATCCGGCAATAATACACTCTAATAATAGGTGGTAGGTGACTTCTGTTAAAAATAGTCTTGGTGTCACACGAAGAAACACCCCAAAGTGAAAGTATCTCAAAAGACAAACTTTTACTCTTTGTCAAGAGGGTGCATTACCCACAAAAATGTGAGCTCGGCAAGGCAGGTTGAAACCTTGGTTTTCATTCTAATGCAGGAGGTGGCTCTGTTTTTTGTCTCTTGGCTGGGGCCTGACCTCACAGCCTTTCATGACAGGCTAGTTTAAAAAGAATCAGTTCAAAGGAAATTAGGGACAACAGGAAGGGGTTGGTCACTTAAGACCTGAAAACACTGCAGAGCCGTGGTGTAAACAAAAGCTTTGGAGTAGAGAGAGGGACCATTAAAATATTTGCATAAAGGTTTTATGGGAGGGGGGTGAATTCCTTGTCTAGAATCAAAGTTTTACAGTGTTTGACAGCAAAGACAAACACTTCAGGCTTCTTACACCAATTGTTAGAGAGTGAAGGGGCTACAATAATTTCTGTATATTTTAATAGGTTGATGTGAGCGGGGAGATAAGAAAACAAGTAAGCAGTCACGGAGAGGCCAGAAATAAGCATTATGTTGTTAGATGGGAAGTAGAGGAGAGGGATGGGCAAAGGGGGTGGGAGGTGACTGAGGCAAAGGGAAAAAACAGGGTGGGTATTCAGGGTTTGGGCTAATGGTAGTCTAAAAGGAAGAGGTAAAGCTTTGCATCCAGATTTCGTACAATAGGTCAGCCTCTGGGCTTTGGGAGATGTAACAGTTAAGAGGAACGGGGCATGGGGAAGGAGAAGAAAGAGAGTAAAAGGCATGGACAGCTGAGAACATCTGCTGCAATGCCTGCTACACCTGTGCCCATCAGGGTTTCTTGAAGAAATTAAACCGAATTAAACTCATATGGAATTTCAAACTGCCAGAGTCAGCCAGGCTATCTTAAAGAAGAATCATACAATTTGGTTCAGCAGATGAGGGTGCTTTGCCACCAAGCCTGATGGCCTGAGTTCAATCCCTGAGGCCCACATAGTAGAAAAAGAGCCCACTCTTAGAAATTGTCCTATGAACTCCATAGTTCACTACAGCGTGGACATGTGGACACACACACACAAATAAAAGATAAAAACTATAATACAATTATGCTTTGTGCATTTGTTTGTATTATTGATGCAAATCAATTGAAAAACAAAAATCAAGAAATCTTGCAAGACTCCCCTATTTATAATGAAAGTTAACACACTTGCTGGGTGGTGGTGGCACAAACCTTTAATCCCAGCATTTGGGAGACAGAGGCAGGTGACCCTCTGGGGGTTCAAAGCCAGACTGGTCTATAAAGAGTCAAAACAGTCAGAACTACATGGTGAAACCCTGTCTCAATAAAATAAAATGGATTCTGCCCGCATAATTCTGCCTCTGTGTGTGTGTGTGTGTGTGTGTGTGTGTGTGTGTGTGTGCGTACTGGGGACAGAATGCATGGTTTCAGACTTGCTAAGCAAGCACTCTACTAGTGAATTACATTGTCACTGTCATCCTCATCCTCAACACAGCCTCTGAAATAGTCTCTGACTCTGCATCTTTCAGATGTCCTGTTATTAAAGATGACTTTTTGAGGAGCCCCCTTGTAAAGTTTTTGTTAAAGGATAACTCTTAGCTGTAAGAAAAAACTTTGGTATCTGAATTAACTCCTTTGCTGTTGCTGTGATAAAACACACAAAGGCAACTTATACAGAGAAGGGTTTATTATTGGCCCAGAGGAATGAGTCCTTCATCTTCATGTGGGGATGATGGCAGGCAGACATGGATCTGGGGCAGCACGGTGGGGACTTGCATATTGGTCCACAAGCACCAGGCAGAAACGGTGAAATGAGAATGAGGCATGGATTTTGAAACCTTAAAGCCTGCCTCCAGTAAGGTCACAGCGCCACTGACTGGGGACCAAAAATTCAAATAGCTATACCTGCAGGGGACATTTCTCATTCAAACCGTCCCAGCATTCAAACAATACACAGAGCCAGATACACTGATAGCCTTTTAGAAGTTTTATTTTTTAGCCTAATCTCAAAGTTTAAGTCCCATCTTCCCCAGATTTAACCTCCAGGAGACATGCTCATCTTCCCACCACCACCTGCTCTCTGAGAGTCCCATGAATGGACTCTCTTCCACTGTGATCTTTCCTTGTGGAGTTCCCTGTGTGAAGGAGCCCCTACCCTGTTTCTCCTTAAGAAAGTAGAGTCTGAAGTCCAGACATTCGCACCCAGTAGCCAATCAGAGGCATTCCCATCCACTAGCCAATCAGAGAATCAAATTGTGTGATTGGATGGGGCAAAAGAATGTTCACAAGGTCACAGAGGGTTAACTCAGTCCCTTTCCAGCTTCGATCCTGAAAGGCAAGTGAAGAAACAAATGAACGCCAGAAGGCACGAAGGCCTTAATTTCCAAGAGCGCTGTCCTAAGAGCTAGGGCCCTCAACACAACATGGTTCTCACTCCTTCACGTTTCTTTTTCTGTCTACCCCATGAGTGTTTATACAATGAAACTGTATTATATAAAATAGGAAAAGTCCATTTTTTCTAAGCCAATAGAACAGTTACACAGGGAGGCTATGAAGATGGCTCAGTCAGCAAAGCCCTTGCCTTTTGACATAAGGAACATAAGGGTTCATTTCCCATAATCCACCTGCATTCCCCGTGATGGGAAGGTGGAGACAGGAGGGCCCCTAGGGCCCACTGGCCAGCCAACCTAGACTACATGGTGAGCTCCAGACACATGACAGACCATCTCTCAAAATAAATAAATAACTAGGTAGAAAGGTTGTCCTCTGCCCGCCCCCGACAGGAGGCAAATATACATACATAAAGACAGACATACAGACAGAAAGATATATATACCCATAGACACACCCTCACAATACACTCACAATCATACAGAAACCATCCCACAAATGCCACTATTAGTTTTTTTTCTGATGTGAACTATGGAGACATTGTGCTCTCTTCATGACTTTAGGACAGTGTGGCACTTGGGAAACTGGGGAAGGAGGTTTTCAAGTTCAAGGCCAGCCTGAGCCACATAGCAAGTCACCAAAAATAAAAAATAAAAAAAAAAAAGTTTCCAAAGACAACAACAGTATCCCAAAAGAGAGTTCTCTCCCTGGAAGGTCCGCTGCCCTGAAGTCCTCTTCCTTCTGAATGGTACCACCCCACCCTGAACTTGACTTCTTTCTCTGCTGGACTCACCTCATTCACAAGGATCAGAGTACTGAGCCATTGCCTGTTCATCTGCGAAATGAATTGACATGTTATTCTTGGGGGAGTTCAGAGGTGATGATCCTTCAGAGGTAAAAGTTCAGCTTTAGCCACATTCAGCCGTCTCCATGTGTGGGGAGTACATAGAGCCACAGGCCCTTTCAGTCCCTAACGCTGTGTGTTACAGTGAGTTATTAATGACATCAGAAGCATCAGCACTCATCAGTCCCCTGAGGACAGTGTGTTCCTTTGGTCTAATGACCACAGCATGGAAAATGCCTCTTCTGTAGACGAGCTTTTATTTATTAGCTATTGATTTTATTATTTATTTCATTTGTTTTGAAACAGAGTCTTGTATAGCCTAGGCTGGCCTCAGACTCTCTATGTAGCTGAAGCTAGCCCTTTCCGCTTTTGCCTTCTAAGTACTGAGATCACAGGCATCTACCACCATGCTTGGCCCCCTTCACTCCCACCTCCATCCCCAGTACTGGGATTGAACACAGGGCCTTGTGAATGCTAGTCAAGAGCTCTATTGGTAAGCTATAGCTACAGTTTTTTTAGACGGACTTTAAAAAAATGTTTTAGGTCATGTAATATGATTGCATGCTGCCTGTCTTAGGGAGGAATATGTGCAAAATTAAGAGCATGAGGTCATAAAAGTGAGATAAAACCGGGCTGGGAGATGCATGTAGGCTCCTCATACTCACCCAGCAGATAGTAGTCATAGACTTTGATGGTTGCAGGTTTCAGGTTGGTGACCAACACACTTTGGATGATGGTCAAAGTGTAAGTTTGAGTCTTCTTACTGAGCTGTGGGGAACAGATCAAGCACATCAAAATGAGGGGGCCAGAGAGGTGGCTCAGTGGTTAGGCTCTGCTGCTCTTCCAGAGGACCTGAGTTGGGTGCTCAGACACATGTTGGATGGCTCACAATTACTTGTCACTCCAGCTGTAGTGGATTCAAGGAACCCTTCTGGCCTTCAGAGGCACCCACAGGCATATCACACACACACACACACACACACACACACACACACACACACACACACACACACCCCACAGATCGGGCAGTAGTGGCGCTCACTTTTAATCCCAGCACTTAGGAGGCAGAGGCAGGTGGATTTCTATGAATTTGAAGCCAGCCTGGTCTACAGAGTAAACTCTGGGATGCCTAGTACTGTTACACAGAGAAACTCTGTCTCAAAAAACAAAACAAAACAAAACAAAAAAAAATCCCAAAAGTACATTTAAAAAAAAGACAGCTAAAAAGAACCAGGTGTCATGACAGCATGGTGACACACATCTGCACTCAGGAGGCTGAGATAAGAGAATCAAGAGTCCAAGCTGAACCTGGGTGATGCAAGACCCTGTTTCAAGGAGAAGGGGAGGAGGGAGAAGAGGGAGAAGAAAAAAAGTGAAAAAGGGGACAGAGTACAGCTCAGTGGTGGGATGTACAGCTCAGTGGTGGGATGTATAGCTCAGTGGTGGGATGTATAGCTCAGTGGTGGGATGTATAACTCAGTGGTAGGATGTATAGCTCAGTGGTGGGATGTATAGCTCAGTGGTGGGATGTATAGCTCAGTGATGGGATGTATAGCTCAGTGGTGGGATGTATAGCTCAGTGGTGGGATGTATAGCTCAGTGATGGGATGTATAGCTCAGTGGTGGGATGTATAGCTCAGTGGTGGGATGTACAGCTCAGTGGTAGGATGTATAGCTCAGTG
The DNA here is from genome assembly GCF_943737965.1 of Phodopus roborovskii. Taxonomy (NCBI): domain Eukaryota; kingdom Metazoa; phylum Chordata; class Mammalia; order Rodentia; family Cricetidae; genus Phodopus; species Phodopus roborovskii. The sequence continues at coordinate 13,763,942 of NW_026126578.1, forward strand.
GTGGGATGTATAGCTCAGTGGTGGGATGTATAGCTCAGTGGTGGGATGTATAGCTCAGTGGTGGGATGTATAGCTCAGTGGTGGGATGTATAGCTCAGTGGTGGGATGTATAGCTCAGTGGTGGGATGTATAGCTCAGTGGTAAGATGTATAGCTCAGTGGTGGGATGTATAGCTCAGTGGTGGGATGTATAGCTCAGTGGTGGGATGAATAGCTCAGTGCTAGAATGCTTGCTGAGCACATATGAGGCTGTAGGTGTGATCCTCTTGGCTACAAGTAAATAAACCAATGTGTCTTTCTGGAAGTTGAATGGGCTGGACAGAGGGTTGAAAATGGAGCATGGATATTCACAGTGAAAGTAAATTTTAATTTGGCACGCTCTTTTCTGTTGGCTATAAAACAAAGGTAACTTTATTCCCTGTGTGAGACAAAATTTGAGGAAAAGTAGAGTTGTATCAAAGTTTAGACTGTTTACTAGGTCCTTGGGAACTTCTAAGTTTATTGAAATAAAAACAAGTTGAATTAAAATTAATCTTAGTATTAAAATAAAATAATATGGACATATAACATGTATTGAGGCTCTTAAGTTTCATTTAAATCAACATGAAACATTTAACTTCTCATTTCAACGAAGCTCAAATTTGCCAAGGATTAGTAATACAATGCTAATTTTCATCATATTCTGTTTCTTTTCTTGCATGTGCCTATTAGAACTCTGGAAACATCTCAGGGCATCAATCTGTGGGAGGACATTGTCTGCAGGGACAGATTGCTTCGAGGGTACCATCGTGGAGCAGACCTCCTCTTACATTGTGCACTCCCAGGCCCTGCTGCAGTCTATGAGTAGAACACGAAGATTTGAAGGGAAGTCAGTGGATACACACATAATCTGGCTCTTTGGCTAGTTCTGAACACCTACCTCCTCCAAGTAAATGTTAAGTGTGTCTTTGCCGGACTCAACCTTCTTCACCAAGGGTTGCTGCAGAAGCTAGATTTTAAAAGGAGGAAAGAAAGAGGTTAGAAGCCAGAGTCAGGCTCTGTACTATCCCGGGGGTAAAGTATTTTATTCAATTTTAAACTCCCAACATTTCAGTTTTACTATGAGGTAAGTTCTAACAAGTATGTATTCTTTTTTTTTCTTGACTGAACCTTTGAATTCCAGCATGTTTTACATACTGTTGTACATGGCCAGCATGACCATGCTCTTTCTGGCCAATTTCAAGTGCTCCAGAAGAAAAATAAACAAGGCATGTAGGCCAAATGTACAGTATTTGCCTAGTATGTGCAAGGCCCTGGGTTCCATCCACAGCACAGGATAAGAATAGAAACAAAAACTATTACTGCATCCATTTTATATATCTGATATACTTCAACAGCCCTTTCAGATGGTCTGATCTTGAGCTGTGAATGTGTGCACATAGATATATAGGATGATGCATGTACATAGATAGATAGGCCAACTTCACCAGGTTTTGGATCATCAATAATGCTAGGCTCCCTAAGAGATAGTTAGAAGAAATAGTGGGAAGAAATAGAAGCCACCTACTAACTGCTTGGTGCCTTCTACGGGACTGAACCCAGACAGCATCTTCACCTCCACAATGGCCATGTTGGAAGAGCTGCGGCTCCCCACGTAACTGAGGGCAGGAAGAAGCAGACTTGTGTCAACGTATTTCCACTCTTGCTACACTCTGCACACACACACACACACACACACACACACACACACACACACACACACACGGGGGGGGCACATATGTACACCCCCATTCCACCTACCCTCTCCACACACAAATTCAGTTCCCAAGACCCAGGTGCACCCGTCTTCCTTGCCTGGTATGTATAGTGAGAGTCAAGGACCGAGGCCTAGTGAGTTTTTCACAGCTGTCTTTCCCGGGTTCCACTTGGAGGCTAAAGGTCTCTGGAATGTTAGCAGGGAAAACGTTGTATCTCAACACCGTCTGGGGAAAAGAGATAACCAAATCAGAATAAGGAAGGACTTCAAATTTTTGTACCTCAAATTGCTAAAAACAGAGAGAGAGAGAGAGGTACACACAGAGGGAGGGTGGAGAGAGGGGGAGAGGGAGAGAAGAAGGAGGGGGGGAGGGAGGTAAGGAAAAGGAGAGGGGAAGGGGAGGTACCAAAGGAGCAAAGGGAGAGGAGGGAGGGAGGGGGGAGTAAGTATCTGAGGAGAGAATTCTCTGATGCTGTTTTCCCAAGCACTCCATTCTCCTGGCCTTCTGCTTGCCTGCACGTAGACACAGCCCTGGCCCGAGGCCTCCACAGTGTACACTCCAGGGATCGTGGGCAGCGCCTCCTGCTGCAGGACCAGTCGGTTGGCACACTTTATGTTGAAAGTGCGATGGAAATTCTCAGTGGATTTTACAACCACGCTGACTTCCTCAGATGGCACGTAGGCAATTGCTGCATACTTGGCAAGTGCTTGGAGGGCAACTACAGTATCCTGAAGTAAAACAATTATAGTGTATTGGTTTGTGAACCACCCACATTAACCTGAAGGACTCTGTAACCAATGCCTGATAGCTGGAGCTAGCTTGAGTGACAGCACTCCTAAGTATATAGAGAACTGTATTCACCTCTTCTGGGAAAGCTGATAGGGAAACCCCGACAAAGCTGTATCGACAATCATCACCAACAAGTTGTTATTGAACAACATTAGGTCATCTGGCCATTCCGGTGAATTTATACTTAGAAATAGAACTTGGCTTCAAAGGGGTTTATTTATAGAATCAAGTGGATAATAGCTTATGGTACATTTCTTGTTGGAGGAATAGCAACTACTTGATCCCTCAGAAAGTTCATACCTTCTGCAGCCATTTATTCTGTGCTGGAGAGGGTACCAGGACCCTTGGATAATCTTTCCTTTCAGTCCAAGGCTTCTTAGCTACTGGGGCACATGGTATCTTTTCTTTAACTCTGAATAAGACAGACTGTCACTAAAGCACATTGCATTGTATAGCCTGAAGCTTTCCATTTCAAAACTGACACTTATATAAATTACAACAAAGAGGGAGAAAATAAGATGCCCAGGAAAACTGCTATATTCTGCTCTCTACTGTGAGAATTTCTACATGCTTGACATTGTCGAATACACATTACATAATAAAGAACCTCACTTTCAATATCCCAAAGCGACCAAAAGAACATGCATGTTTAGATAGCATTGCTGCCCTATGAAGTAGGAAGGTAGAGTAGCCCTGTGGAGGATGCAAACTCGCTTCCCCAGTAAAGCTCTGCTTCCCTTTGTGAGCTGGAGCCATTGTGTTACTGTTTCAACACACTGAAGCAATTACTTCAACAGGACATCCCATGGGCTGAAGATTCAGGGTGTGTGTGTGTGTGTGTGTTTGTGTATATATGTGATATGTGTATGACTGTGTGTGTATGTGATTGTATATGTATGAGTATGTATGTGTGTGTATGGTTGTGCATATGTGTGTGGGAGCTTATGATTGTGTGTATGTGTGTGAGTGCTTGTGTGTGAACACATGTATGTATTTGTGATTGTGCGTATGTGTGAGTGTGTGTGAGTACATGTGTGTGATGGTGTATATGTGCATGAGTCTGAGTATGTGTGATTGTGTGTGTGAGTGTTTGTGCATGTGTATGTGTGTGTGAGAGAGAAAGACTTTTTTTTTTTTAATCCATTAAGGATTTTAGTGAAAAAAATTCTGACAGGCATTTGTCTCTCATAGCTCTGAAGATTTCTCTCATTGTTTGCAGAATATTTATATATATTCTAATTACTCAGGGCTAGAAAACAAGAACTCTTTCCTGATCGAGAATGTCCCAGAGGAGCTGGGGTGTCGCCAGTGGCAGACTGCGCTTAGTAGGGACAAAGCCCAGGTTTCAATCCCCAGCAGCAAAATTAAAAATAAATAAAACCATTTTCAACCCCTACGGAAAAACAACAAAAGATGTCCCCTGAAGTAAGGCACAGTACCAGTTCTTTTTTTTAAAAACCCATTAAATTGGTTGGGTGTGGTGATGCACACCTTTTATGTCAGTGCTAGGAGGCAGAGGCAGGCAAATCTCTGGTCAGCCTGGTCTACATAGTGAGTTTCAGCACATCCAGGGCTACAGAGACAAACCCTGTCTCAAAAATAAAATAAAATAAAGTAAAATAAAATAAAATAAAATAAAGCAGTACTGGGATTAAAGGTGTGACTGACACTGCTCAACCTTACACTAACTTCAATAAATCAATTTATAATTCCCATGAAGACAATATATTTTCTTCTTCGTTTGAGTAATTTTCACATGTTAGATATTCATTTTTCAGAACAATGTACAAATGACTAACCACCCTGTTATAAGCTACACATATGTGTATGTGTGTACTTGTATGTATGTATGTGCAATGAGTGCACTGTGGATCAAACCCAAGGCTTTGCCCATGCTAGGCAAGTGTTCTTCCACTGAGCTACACCCTGAGCTCTAAGATAAGTTTTGATACATTCAAATTTACCACAAATTCTACCTTTCTTTATCTCCTCCTGTTACTTTCCTAGTTTAATGAAACAGTCTCTTGGTCCCCAAGTCTTGGTGCCTCTGTTCCCATCATTTCTTTTTCCTTTCAGTACCTTTCCTTTCCTACCAAATTTTTATATACCTGCTTACATCCCTCCCTTTAAACCACTGTCTTCAAAACATTTTTGTTTTTTAAAATCTGAACAAGGCATGTAGCTCAGTGGTAGTGTGCTTGATCCAATAGTCACACACACACACACACATGCATGAACACACATGCGCACGCATACATACAGACACATGATACACATACACAGACACATACATGCACACATCCAAACCACTCTTATCCTTCAAGCTGATGATATAAGTGCTTATACACACAGGCACACACAGTCTTTTGATTAATTTGATAAAGTTTGCATCTTTATGGTGTTTAATTCCAGATTCCCCTTCATTTATACGGTATTTTGAGACAGGGTCTGGCTGGTCTCAGACTCAGAGATGAGTTCTCTGCCTCCCCAATACTAGGATTAAAGATGTGTGTTCCTTCCTTTCTATGAAATGTGACCTAGTTTTCCTTCTATGGTGTAAATGTTTGGAGTAGAGATTATGTCTTACTAACTCTCCAATACCTGCAATAGTGGAGGGGAACAAGCCCATGAACCCTTGATTTTCATATGTACAGATCGCCTAATAGGCTTTATAATTTGCTAACATATACATTTTGCCATAACTATGGGTGTCCTATTCTTATTTACATGTTGTCCTAATTTGGTTTGTTTGTTTGTTTCTTTGTTTTGTTTTGTTTTCTCGAAACAGGGTTTCTCTGTGTAGCCCTGGCTGTCCTGGAACTCATTCTGTGGACCAGGCTGGCCTTGAACTCAGAGAAACGGCTGCCTCTGCCTGATGAGTGCTGGGCATAAAGGTGTGTGCCAAAGCCTGACTCAGGCTGCTTTCTTATACCACACAGGACCATCTGCCCAGGGTTGCCCTGCCCACATCGGGCTGGGCCCTCCCATATCAATCAAATACACTTGCCTACAGGTAATCTGGTGGAGGTATTCTCTCAGGTGAGGGTTCCTCTTCCTACATGACTCTAGCTTGTGTCTAGTTGACAAAAGCTAACCAGTGCACACATAGAGATACAAAGAAAAGACCAAGTGCATCTGATATCACTCACACTGTAACAGGCCCCCAGGTCTTAGCATAACTGATGGCATGTTACAGACACCATTCTGACCTTAAAACCCAGCACGTTGGCCCCACATACCTGCTGAAATAGAAATAAGACCTAATCCATAAAGACCTAGTCCACAGTTCCCGAAAGGTCCCTAAATGTACTGCCTCTGCTTCCCGGCTTCTGTAGTTCTGCTTCTTGCTAAGTATGACAACCAGAATGTGGTCGCTCAGAGCTGCAGGGTTCGGGCAAGGTCTCAGGACAGCTGCCAGCCAGCAAAACTTTCTTTTCCGTTTTACAAGTGTCCTTGTGGTAGTCTCTGGTGGGCTTATCTTAAAACATGTTCACATGACCCAATTAATCCCTCCATATATTTTTCATATGTGTCCTCTCCATTTCTATAAGATTCTAAGGACCCAGAGGGCAAGGGAGATATTTCTCTATCTCCACAGCTTACCTGGCTATATCAGACAAGCAGGCTACTCACCTGAGTGGAAGAGAAGCCCCCATATGCATTGCGTTGTTTAGCCAACCAAGCCACTATGCTAGTAGCCTTGGCTATTTCCTCTTGAGTCAGGCTGTTTTTGGTGAGGTGGGCCAACAACACATAGGCTGTAAGCTCTACATTCACCGCCTCAGGCTCAGACCAAGGACTGGTGTCTGAAATGCTGGATTTCTGCCTCCAGTGAATAGATTCTCCTATAGAGAAGAAAGCATCACTGCAGAGGCTTGCCAAGAACCAAGTCTTTCCCATTTTCACTTAGAAAACATCACACCTTAAAGTGGAGAAGTGGCAGCCAAGAATGAAAATACTTCTCCAAATCGGCGGATTCAATTAGCCCTGTTGGATTCAATTAGCCCTGTGTGTGTGTGTGTGTGTGTGTGTGTGTGTGTGTGTAACTCCCCAAAGTGAAGCTAAAAGGTCAATAAATGTTCCTGCTGCAGAAATGTGTGAGAATCATTCTTGTTAGTTTATAGGTTCTGATGCTAATGCAAATAAGTAGGTAAAAACTTCATAAGAATTTTGTGTGCTTGGGACATTTGTTGCTGCTGCTAAGATTGTAGTAATTTTTCATCATTTACTTCACTTATTCAAAGGCTGGCAATTTTGAAAACAAAAACGGTAAGGTAGTATATGGATGCTGGGAAACCATAGAAGAAAATGTACTGATAAGCATCGTGGTTTAATGAGGATCAGGAAAAACTGAATATCTCACTACAGATAAGGCAATAGGATAGAACACAGGGCAAAAATAAACCTTGACGATGGGTACCCCAAAGAAGAACACATGGAAATAAACAGTGGGAGAAGACTGTCCTTAAAAGAAGCTGAGACAATGAACAACTCAATGAGGTAATCGGACTGGAAGAGCAAAACAGAAAACATGTGGGCTGCAATTCAGGATAATACAAAAGAGACTAGCACAATAAATCAATCTAATGGGGAACAGGTGTGTCCTGCCCGCTCTTAACAAGCGTCAAGTACAAGACAAAAAACTATGCTGAGCTCACAGGAGAGGACAGTGTGGTACCAGTGGTACTGGTGTTCATACAGATGAAAGCTGAGATTAAATTTCTTCCTGGAAATATAATTATACATATATAGACAAAGAAAATGTACTGATGTTTCACTTACGACTCTGTTATAACTTCAAATATTATTCTAAATATGCCCAAATTAATCTTAGACCAGATTATCTCCACACCGGTTCTACGACACCAGTAGATCAACTTTGACAAATGCATTCCCCTGTTCAGAATATGCAATGGTGTCTTTTGAGGACTTAAATGGACTTTCTCTCAAAACTCTCAATGATGAGCTTATGACTCAACTTCTACCAAAATAAACCCTGAACATACGTGAGGCAGAGGATGGTACAGAAAATGATGGTTAACTCAGCGCACCTTCACAATTCCAAAGAATGCCTAGCATGACCAACACACCTGAGACAGTGGCCTGCTGATCTAACTTGTGAAGAAGAACCCTTCTGATTTCCGTGTCTCCAGCCAGAGAGAAGGTATAAGCTAACAGGGCCTGGGTGTAGAGGCTGCTAGTGGAGGTGACAGACTTCCTGAGACACTGCAGACCTTGTCTCACCATCGGGTCCTAAAAGGTCAGCATGATCAATTGAATTCATGGCATTTCTCCTAAGATGGGAAGCAATAAGGATATCATCAAATCTTCCTCGACTTTAACAGAGTGAATAGTGGGCCAGTGGGTCCATGGATAAACTCGCTCGCCACCAAGCCTGATGACCCGATGGTTGGACATCCAGAGCCCATGTGGTAGAAGTAGATAGCCAGCTCCTGCAGGTTGTCTTCTAATCTACACACACACACACACACACACACACACACACGAGCATGCACAGAGAGAATAAAATATAATGACAGGGTGAATAGGGAGAGAGAAGGATAAATGTCTCTAGGAACAGGCAAGACAAGGAGTTAGCAAACTCACATTGCCGGTCTTCCCCATCTCCAGCAGTGCTGCTGTGATGTATGCAGTCAGGGAAATCTCATCATCAACACCACCCTAGGGGGAAGCGGGGGCACAGGGCATCAGAGCTGCGGTCAACACCTCGAAGAATAATGTGTAGATTGCAAGAAGAAATCGTCTCCCCTGGAGCTTTCTGCAGCCCTGACTGCCCAGGACACACAGGGAAGTAAGTAAGCCACAGGAAGAGGCAGCCCGAGGCCACCAGCTGGGTGGGCACTTAGAAAATCTGAGGTTAGAGGTGGAAGAGTAAATTTCTCATTGTGAACCCCACCCCCTCCCCAGGGAACACAAGCCCAGCCCGTTATCTGGGAAATATTAAGTGTAGCCTTCCCTGCACAACACTGTTCCTAGAAAGAGCTTTGGAAATCTGAAAAACTATGGAATCGAAAATTTTCCTTATTCCATAGATAAGAAAATTAGTACTTCAAAACATGAAACGGCTTGTCCACAGCACAACTAAAACACCGTGAGTCTGGAATTTGAAGTCACAGAGTGTAACTGGTGTTTTTATGCCAAACCACTGAATTTGAAGTCACGGTGACAAGTTCTTATTGGGCTGTTTGGCTCTGGTAAGAAAGAAGGAGAAAAAACCAACCCCCTAGAATCTTGTTCTAGTCAACTCCTGTTGTGTACTTTGATGTATATGCCAACAGCCCCAGCTGGGCGTTGGAGGCCCATGCCTTTAATCCCAGCACTCGGGAGGCAGAAGCAGGCAGATCTCTGTGAGTTTGAGACCAGTCTGGTCTACAAGAGCTAGTTCCAGGACAGTCTCCAAAACTACACAGAGAAATCCTGTCTCGAAAAACTAAAACCAAACAAACAAAAACCCAACACCAACAACAAAACAACAACAACAACAAAAGCCCCCCAAAACATGCCAACAGCCCCCCCCCATAAAGGAGCAGGTCTTGAAGGCTTGGTCCCCAGCCTCTGGTGCTACTGGGATATCATGGGAACTTTTAGGGAGTGGGCTGTGGGAGGAAGTTCAGTTATTAGATATGCCCTAGAAGGCATATCTCTAATAACTGTTTGTGTCTCTGCTTCCAGTTTTCCGCTGTCCCACATGGTACACTCACCCACCCAGGTCTGAAGGGATGGGGCCGAGCAACTACAGACTAAAACCTCTGCGACTATGAGCCAAAAGAAGTGTTTTCTCCTCAACCATTTTCCATCAGTGGCAGAAAGCAACGGCTGCGGAGTATAGGAAAGAGGAGGGAGATGGGAGACTGATACGGTTGATGGTCATGACGATATGATTCCAGAGTGCAGGGTTGCTAGTCCAGGACTTGGGATAGCGATGGGAACTACTCCTCCAGGATAGTTCACGCAAATCTCTCTCTCTGGGTGTGCTGTGAAATAGGCAAGCATATCACATACCCGCACCTTGACCTATACTGGGGAGTGTGATAGTTAAACTGACAACTTGATGAGATACGTGATCACCCGGGAGAGAAGCCTCTAGGCATGCTCACAAGAGATTATCGATGTTGATTAAAGCAGGAAGAGCACCTGAGCGTGGTCAGTCCATGGGCTGGGGTCCTGGACTGCATACAATGAAGGGAAATGAACCGAGCATGAGCATGCCTCCCTGCTTTCTGATTGCAGATACAATGTGCCAAACTGCCTCCTCAAGCTCCTATGTCATGACTTTCCTGACACGATGCCATCAAACCGTGCGCTAAATGAAACCCTCCCTTCCTTATAAGATTTTTGTCAGGGGTTGTATCACAGAAAAGGAAAAGTCACTGACAGAGGCGTAGAGACAATGAGGAATGGGAAGGGGGGGGGTTCCTTGCATCTCTGGGCCTTTGTAAGTGAGATTAATAGCATACGGGTACTTAGCTCACTGATTTGTTGTAAACATGAAGTATCAAACATATTGAGAACAGGGCCTGGTACAAAAGACACTGGGAAATGGCTTTGTTTCAGGCCTGGGGCAATAGCATGGGACCGAGAGACGCCCTGGTCCAGCAGTCTGAAACTTCAGTTTCCAATGAGATCATCACAGGCCACCAGCTCTCACTCCCAGTTTCCACTCACTGTGTCTGGGGTAGGAGCCGGGATCTGCATCTCCGACGAATTCCCAGCTGGGGCTGATGCCCGTGATCTGAACACTAGACTAGACTCTGAAGACCCTTCTTGTTCCACAGACAAGAAAACAGAAGAGCAGACTAATAAGCACTTGACCAAGACCACCCACAGCAGGGCTCGACCTGAAAAGGCACTCCCGGGCACAGAGGGGCTGCAGGCCCCTGCAAAGATCCCCACCTTCATAGCTGTGTGCAGGAGCTTTCCCACATTGTCGTAACAGCCACTGGGGAGCTGGTTTCCTGCCATCCACTCGAGGGCATCCTGGATGTTCTTGTCATCGATGAAGATGAATTTCTGAGCTTGGCCAAAGCATTTTGTGACAAAGGCTGTCAACCTACACAGGTGAAGACAAAAAGCACAGCAAGAAGAGGGACTCTCCAGATGATGGCGCACGGTACGGTTCCAGTTTGTTCTGGTTCTAGAAGGGGGCCAAGGCAACGCGAAAAGGGTGAACTAAGGCCCTGGGGAAAAAGTGAGGGACTTGACTAGGAGCGAGCAAAACGAAGCGGCATCGAAGGGCAGAGGCTGAGAGCCACAGGAAGGGGATTGCAGGGAGAAATGGGAGAGAGGGGGTTGCTTCAAGGGTTAGGTTCTGGGGTGCAGAACCTGTGGCCAGCAGGCAGTGTTACCATGTGTTGCCATTTCCATCCTGTTCCCCAAAGGCGCTGTACGAGCCATTGCTGTGTTTATACATCAGTTCCTTCTGGTACCCTGAGGAAGCAAGATGTGTTTTTAGGTGCCATGACAACGTCAACTCCCATTATCAAGATTTTCAAGGATGTGGGACACTTCAGAAACTGAACTTCTCCATTGCTTATCACCTATTGTAAGCTTTCCAGAAGGGTGTCCAATGAAAAAGGTCTAACTTACCTATCTCCAGGAAGCCTACTGCCCGAGACCTGATCTCTGAAGTCAGCAGCCCTGTCTTCTCCAGATACTGCAACACGTAGATGATGGGAGCAAAAATGACCATGTTCTGCTCCCCACAGCCACTGGGCATCTGCACCAGACCATCTAGGTGTTGGAGGGCTGTGCCCATGATGTCCCCTGCGATTTAGATGGAGAAATAAAGGATGTGGTAGCTGTCCTGGAACTCACTCTGTAGACCAGGCTGTCCTTGAACTTAGAGATCTGTCTGTTTCTGCCTCCCAAGTGCTGGGATTAAAGGTGAACACCACCACCTAGTTGAATACAGGGATTTTAAGTGGAAATGTAGCCAGAGATGTTACAAGTGACATAACAAAACCACCATACTTAGCCTTAATACCTAAGCTCCTCAACCACACATAAACTTACCCCCAAATGAGTGCATTCCTCCCAGACACCCATAGAATGGATACTTTCTCCAAGTCACACTTACTGACACAGCATCCACCCCCCACAAGCTAGCTAGCAGGATACTGTGACTCAAGTTCAAATCTACAAATATGTACTCAATATCAACTGTGTTAGAGGAAAAAGACACAACCCACGTTCTCAGAGTGAAGACGGATCTCATATGGGTCAGCATTGGCGGTGAATGCATGCAGTGGCCGAGTTACAGAGAGGTCATGGTCACAAAAGAGAAAGTGATGTCATGATCACAAAAGAGAAAGGAAGGGATCTTGGCAGGGGTGAGAGAATAAAGTACCCAGCGGTACCCAGCTCCTGGCAGGTGCTAGATACTGTGGTGACAACTCTATATCACAGGTCTTAGTCCTATGTCAGTCCTGAGAGGAGAGGAGGTCACTATCACTGTTTCACAGAGGGAAAGGTCATCTGTGACCCTGTTCGGGTCGTGTAGGGGTTCAGTGGCAAGATGAACGTGTCAAACTCCATGTCTGCTCATTTCCACCATTCTCCCTGTGGAGTAAAGTGCACTGCACACTCTCTGTGTGAACGTGGCTGTTGTTACCTTCTGAACTGAACACAGACGCTTCATTGTTAAATGGCTGCAGCAAACATTTTATCGTTTCTCCACCCAGGTTATAGATACCTTAAACCCAAATACACAGCAAACATCTGTAACAGCGAGCTTCCTCCTGCTCCAACACCTCCATTGTTCATTGTTTAAAAGGTTTTATTTTTATCCTGCCTTGATTCCTTCATTTTTAAAAAAGATATTTTGTTAGAGTGTGTGTCTGTGTATGTGTGCGTGCATGTGTGTGTGCATGTGTATGTGTGTGTGCATGTGTGTGTGTGTGTGTGTGCGCATTCATGTGTGTGTATGTGGGGTACCCTCAGAGGCCAGAAGGAGTGCATTAGATCCCCAGGAGTCATAGTTACAAGCAAGTTTGAGTGGTCTGACATGGTTGCTGGATCCTCTGGAAGGGCGGAATGTGCTCCTAACCTGCAGGTACTGACGCTGCCTTCATTCTAACCTGCATTTGTAGCCCCGTCTGGGCCATTGCTCTCGTACAGGACTGCTTCCCTTCTTTCACCCCCTCACACCTCAGACACTTGCTTTAGGTGCGTGTGATGCGCATGTGCTGCACCACTGCACCCCTGCAGCTTCTGGTCCACTTGGCCCTTTCCCAGCATGCCGCTTACCCAGAGCAGTAATGTGAGCTCTGGCCGAGTCAGGAACAGCATCCACAGGGAGCTCCAGGGAGACAGAGTCTGAAGCCGCCACCTCTCCTGTGACCACAGAGAAGAGGTGACATGGATGGTGGGATCCTGGGATTCTGAGTCCAGTTCTGTGACTAAGAGATTTCTACACCTGGTGTGCCCCAGTACTTCCGATAGGGTGGCATGCAGCTGGGTTTGAGCCGATTCACAGTGATTTTTGCAGAAAATAAAGCTCAAGGAGTCATATGTGGGCTCCTTAGATTTTTTTTTTTTTTAATCCTGCCCTTCATTCCTTGGTCCCAGCAGGATAACAACCTAGCCTCGCTTCCCCCTTCCAGTCTGCACACTCCTCTGCCTTGTTTGTTCGTTTGGTTGCTTGGTTTGGTTTGGTTTGGTAACAAGGTCTCTCTTTATGTGGCCCTGGCTAGCCTGGAACTCCCTGTTTAGACCAAGTTGACCTCAACCTTGTGGTGATCCTCCTGCCTCTGCACCCAACTGGGATTACAGGTTGCACCACACCCAGCACCTTCCTCCTTTTGTGCGTGAACATCCCCTGTTGCCCAAGGAACCTCTCCCCAGCCACCCTCTCAAGCCCACCCACCTTTGGGACACAGCAATGAGCTGTGAGTCTTCTCCACAAGGACACCTTCAGGCTGCATGACACAATGGAGTGAGCATCAGATGAACGGCATGATGGGAATAGAAGCAGGGAGGACAGGGACGAGGCCCTTCCCATGTTCCCATGCTTCCCTCGGAATGTAAGAAAGGGAGATTTTCTTTGAAGGACCCTGTCTCGATCCAGGGATGGCCTCTTTCATAAACACCTACAGCTAGGGGAACCTTTAGAAAAGTTTTTCAGAAGCAAGGTTAACAATAGGGTTTGTAATGGGTTAAAAAAGCAAATGTTGTGGTCATGCGTTTTGATAAGGGAAGCTAGCATTCGTTTGAATATTTGCAGTGAGCCTGGTATCACATTGAGCACTCCCATGGGCCAATGGTGTGGGTTAGGCAAATAGCTAAGACAGAAAGGCCAAGGAGAACACAGAAACTTCCAGACGGGAGGTAGAGTGTGAGGGCTGTGGCACTGACTGGCAGGGTGGCACTGAGCATCCTGTGTAGTTGTTGTCTCCACCTGATGCCAATCCTGAGAGACACTCACCTTGACAAGAACTGGCTTGATGAGCGTGTCACTCTGGCCTCTACTAGGGACAACCCCCTTCCGGTCCCCACAGAGTTCATTGCTGTCTACAATCTTGGTACTAATAGTGAAGTTGACATGACCTGAGGGGAGATAAAGGAACAGGAGTATCAGCATAACAACCAGGGGGCTAATGAGGCCTCTTCCGCTTTAGACTCTCAAACTGGCATCACCTGGGACCTTGTCACAGTTCAAGTCCTAGCTCAGAGGCCTGGTGTGCAGCCTGGATTCTGCACATCTTAGATACTCCTGGGTGATGCGAGGCAGTGTGGGAGGTGACTTGTAAGGGTAAGGAGCCCTGTGTTTTGATGGTTACCTCCTTTGGGGTGTGGGCTGGGTTGAATGACTCCACTAAGTAGGGTAGGGTGCTTGGCTTTTTTTGGGTTTTTGTAGTATTGGTGCTGAGGATGGAAACTAAGGGCCTATGACACATACTAGGCCATCAGTCTGCCATTGAGGCAGGTCCCCAGCCCCAGTGACTCGAGACAGAGCAGAAGCAATGGACTAGGTCTTCTGATGCTCACACAAAGGCTGCAGGTTCCATGGGCTGTGGAGAAGGACAGCTGCTTTGTGACTGCCCAGAGCAGTGGAATAAAGGCTCCGGCTTACAGATGAAGCTAAGAATGTGGCATTTGGACCATGAGCCTGCCAGAAACAGGACCTTTGAAGTGAACTTGGAAGCAGATCTTCTCTCAAGCCTTCAGGCAAGACCCTGACAGCTTCATGACAGACCCTAGTGTCACATAAATCAGGTGTGGTCACACATGACTATAATCCTAGCTCTCAGGAGCTTGAGGCTTGGATCTGAAGCTCAAGACAGTCCTCAGCTACATAGTGAATTTGAAACCAGGCCGGAATATATGTGACTATGTAGAAATAAATAAATGTTTGTTCTTCCAACCCGCTAAGTTTTCTAATAGTTTATAATTATTAAATGCAAGGCCATTTTTTGATTACAGGGATCTATTCCATGAGAGACAGCCAGTGGGTTGGTATGAAGAGCAAATGAGTTAGTACAAGGGCTAGAAGGATGGCTCAGTGGTTAAGACCTCCAGCTGCAGAGGACCCAGGTTCAGTTCCCAACACCCACCAGGAACTGATGTCCTCTTCTGACCTTCACAAGCTCCTACATGCACATGGTGCATGGATGTACACTCAGACACGTACACATACACATAAAAAATAAATCTTTTCTAAAAATAGGTTAATGCATTAAAGCAATTGGAATAGTGCCTGTCTCATGGTGGGTCCGTGTCCTGTTATAAATATCAAAGCTCTTCTTTCATACTCGGAATATTCTAGATTGGATACATTTGTTTGGTCGTCTCTTGGAGCCTTCACTTATTGACATATCACATATCACGTGACATATCCCCTTCCTCAGAAGGGGAAGGGTAGAGGCAAACAAAAAGGAAGAAATTAGAGACAAGCCAGTGCAGCAGGAAAACACAGAGGTCCCAGGTCTGTCAGCTTCCCAGCCCACGGTTCCTCTCTTACCCAGCTTGACAGCTGTGATGTTCCAGTGGAAGGTCTTTGCTTCATTGGCACCCAGGCATCTGGAGGCCTGATAACCTGCCCCTGACTCCACATGGTACTCATCTGATGGGGCCAGGTGAGTCTGAACCTGCATGCTCAAGAAATAAAAGGTATAGTAGTGCAGGCCTATAAACCCGGTCGCCTTGGAAGGCCGAGGCAGGAGCTCAAGCTCAATCCCGGTTGGGCTACAGAGTGAGTTCAAGGCCAATGGAAGCAAATTTGTGAGCCTCTACCGCAAAACAAAAAGTAAAAAGCAGTCTGGGAGGTGAATGAGGTGAAAGAGGATAATGGGAGGTGGGAAGGACAAAAATGCATTCATGTGTGGAACTGTCAAAGGATAAATAAACAAACAAACAGACAAATAAAAAGAGTGCTGGTCTGTAGCTCAGTGGTCAAGCATTTGGCTACAGTGCTTGAAGCCATGTGTTCAATTCACAGTGTGAAGGAAGGAAGGGGACCTAGAACTCAGGGCCTATGACTCTAACCGGCATCTCCCAGGAAACCTGGTATGCTTCCAGTTAGAGAGGGCCTTGTGGCGGGCCTAAGGCCCCAGGGCCGCACAGCCTCGGGCATCCCACTCACCCTGATGCTGTCCTTTAGGTAATTGAAGACGGTGGCTGTAAGGCGGAAGGATTCTCCACGAACGACTGAGTAAGGCAGTATCAGATCAACAAAGAACGGCTGAAAAGCGGTCAGCCCAACAGTAGATGAAAGGCCGAAGCCTCTGGCCTGGGAGGTGCAGAATGTCATAGCCTTCCACTCCGTGATGGTATCGGGAACTGTGACCTGGACCGCCTTCTTTCCGGAGTTGCTGTGAACACAAGAACCCAAGTGAGGCACGGGACCAGGAGCATTCCAGAAAGTAGAGGCGCTTGCACTGGGTGTGAACCTCGGAGATGTGCAGAGGTGGAGAAGGGGTGGCGCGGTTATGTGGCTCGTGGCTTGCCAAAACGGGCACTTTCAGTGGCTCTAAGCACCGGCGTGGACTTGGGGCGGGCATGCAGTGTGCACTACGTGGGTGTGAGGCTTTGGGACCCCGGGGGAGGAGTTCCTGACACTGAGAGTCTCGAAATGACGGTTCTGGGTTTTCTGCAGACTCTGCTCCATCACTTACCCCACCGGAAACAGTTCCCAAAGCCAGGTCTCTGGAAAGTACTGGCGGACCTGAGAGCCCTCTCTCTGCGGCGATGGCGACGCCAACTCTGTGTTCGGGGCAATACCGCCACCTACTGACGAGGATTAGAAGACAAATTTGGAAAACCAAAAACTCATTATGAACGATGCTGCTAGTAAGAAACTCAGAGCAAGCCACAGAACTAATCCAAAGCAAAGGACCGCCAAGGAGAGGAGAGGCCAGAAAAGGTTGTTGGCAAAGCACGGACCAAGAGCTGTGGCCAGGGACCCAGACTTCAAAGGCTGTTTGCTGGAGATAACTCGGGAAACATCTGTCTGAGGCGACAAACTCAGTCCAAGGCTAGAGGAAGTGTCAGAGTCCCGGGGCCCAGAGCATCTTACTTATCTTACCACCGCCCATGGTAGTGCTGTAGTGTGGACGGCGATGACTGCAGTCTACTGGCTTCTTGATTTTGGCATTTGATAGGATTTTCAAGCCCATATCCTGATAAGCGCCAAAAAAGACCAAGAAATGAAATGTGAAGGTGTCTTTACCCTGAGATGTAAAGATGCCTTTACCCGGCAGCCAGACCCACAGCCAAGGTTTGAATCAAAATATGCTTTTGCTATTCATGGTGAGACCGGCGGTTATCACCCCACATCCAGCCACAGGGACCGGACTGCTTATTAGGTCACTTGTGGTCTGGGTGTGCAGCTCAGTGACAGAAAGCTCCAGTGGCATTCAGGGCCCTGGGTTCCATCCCCCAAGCCACAAGGGAAGGAAGATAACATTGCATGAGACTTCAATGTGACTAATGAGGCTTAACTAGCTCAGCCTTAAATTCATTAAAAATAAAGATGTTTACGCTTCTCAAAAATGTCACTGTGTCCTCAGGATTTGGCTTCTGAGGGCAGAGACCATACCAGTTTAACCAGTCCTACAAAAATACGAGTGTTACAGAAAGGCAAGAATTAGAAAGAACACACGGATGAAGAAGATATGGCCTCTGACTTCAGACATCTCCTGGTTAGACCTGGCTCACACAGCATCCCAAGCCTTGCTCTCTCTCTCTCTCTCTCTCTCTCTCTCTCTCTCTCTCTCTCTCTCTCTCAACTCCCCTACCCTCCTCCCCTCTCTCCTTCCACCCTCTCTCCTGCCCCCCATTCTCCCAATTTACTCAGGAGATCTCATCTTGTTCCCCATCCTAGACGGATCCATGTATGTCTGTCCTCTTTGTTACCTGGGTTCTCTGGGGTTGTGGCCTGTAGGCTGGCTGTCCTTTGCTTTATGTCTAATATCCACTTATGAGTGAGTACGGATTACCCAAGCCCTGCTCTTAAAACACGTATAAACTGTTGTAAATGGCAATGCAGACATCTGGGTTACCTCCCCCACTCTTCCTTCTCGAGTCGGACAGCCTCACCCAGTGGTTCTGTCACCAGACAAGTTGTCCAGGCAGAAGAGCCTAGTCTCACACGTCAGAGCCTCTCCGGAACTCCTTCCTGCCAGTGCCCACGAGAGCCGCGCTCTGCTTTCTCAGATGTGTGTTTCAAAAGCACGAAAGTGTCAGGGTACCCACCTGGAAGAAACTGAACAGGTCGGCGCCTCCAGGGAGCCAGGGTCTCCAGATGATGGAGTGCCTGCTCAGTCCTTCTCTGGGCACAGGGCCAGTGAGGGGCTGAGGAAAGTCCCACGGGCTGAAAGCCGGGCACTCGTCGTATTCAGCCACTTGGTAGGGGTAAGAAGTGTGCCAGGATGGAAACATCCCATAGACCTGCGATGAGGGCAGGAAGAGAACAAGGCTGACTCAGTGCAGCGGTGGGAACCACTCCCGTTCTGCTGCCGAAGCCCATGCTGTCCCACTTCACTCGTATAGATTCTTCTGCTTATTCCACGGTGACCTCGGCGGCACTTCCAGAGCCTCATCCCTCCCCCCTCACTCGGCTTTTTTCCCAGCATCCTTACCTCTCCTTCCTTCCTTCCTTCCTTCCTTCCTTCCTTCCTTCCCTCCTTCCTTCCTTCCTTCCTCTTTCTTCCTTTCTTTCCTCACTATATAGCCCAGGCTGGCTCTGAACAGATAGCCTCAGCCTCTCCAGGGCTGCACTACAGGTGTGTGCCCACACACAGGGCTCTGCTTTCAAATGACAGCTCTTCTAGCACCCTTCCTATCAGGGGATCACTTCCCTAGGACTCCTGCCCACTCCCGTATCCAGATGCAGTTAAACTGTTCTCTCCATCATCTCCTATGCCCCACCCCAGTTCCAGACCACTCACAGAGCTATTGCTTAGCTCCCTCTCTGGCCTGAGGAGCAGGACACTCTCATCCACAGCCCGGACCGCACACAGGGACCCAGGCGCCGCCTGCAGCTGCAACTCCACATCTGTTCCTGGGAGCTGCTGGGAAGGCGAGAAGCCAATGGAAACCTGGGAGAGATAGGTATATGGTGGGGATCCTGTCTGCCAGGACAGCAGGAGAAGCAATGAGCCCTGAATCATCAGCCAGCATGCCTGTGCCTGGGATCCAACCCATCCCATCAGCGCTATTTATAACATATATTTTTATAGTCACATTTTAACTAATGTATGCTAATCAGCCTATTAACTAACATTAATATTTAACTAACATAATATTTATAACATTTTAATACTAGAAGGTTAGCACAGAGATGGAAAAAGTGGGGGAACTGATAAAGTTAGAAGAAAAACTGGGGGCGGGGGATATGTGGCCAGCTGTGGTGGCACATGCATGTAATCCAGCACTCGGGAGAGAGACCGGAGGGTTGCCACGAGCTTAAGGCCAGCCTGGGCTACATAGTGAGGCCTAGCTTCAAAAATAAAGAGAAGAGCATGGAAGGCGGTTGAAAGGGAGGGAGAAGGAAAATGAAGGAAGGGAGAGAGTAACAGAGAGGTGCAGAAACATCTTTCTGAGATGCTCTAACTATAGTTGAGAACAATCATCTTACCCACCCCCAGCTCTGCTGTGACTTTAGGGGGGAGAGGAGGAACAGGGGGAGCAGGGAGAGAGGAGGGGAGGGGAGCAGGGGAGAGGAGGGGGAGGGGAGCAGGGGAGAGGAGGGGGAGGGGAGCAGGGGAGAGGAGGGGAGGGGGGGCAGGGGAGAGGAGGGGGAGCAGGGGAGAGGAGGGGGAGGGGAGCAGGGGAGAGGAGGGGGAGGGGAGCAGGGGGAGAGGAGGGGGAGGGGAGCAGGGGGGAGAGGAGGGGGAGGGGGGCAGGGGAGAGGGAGGGGGAGGGGGGCAGGGGAGAGGAGGGGGAGGGGAGCAGAGGAGAGGAGGGGGAGGGGAGCAGGGGAGAGGAGGGGGAGGGGGGCAGGGGAGAGGAGGGGGAGGGGGCAGGGGAGAGGAGGGGGAGGGGAGCATGGGAGAGGAGGGGAGCAGGGGAGAGGAGGGGGAGGGGAGCAGGGGAGAGGAGGGAGAGGGGAGCAGGGGAGAGGAGGGGGGGGGGAGCAGGGGAGAGGAGGGGGAGGGGAGCAGAGGAGAGGAGGGGAGGGGGAGCAGGGGAGAGGAGGGGGAGGGGGAGCAGGGAGAGAGGAGGGGGAGGGAAGCAGGGGAGAGGAGGGGGAGGGAAGCAGGGGAGAGGAGGGGAGGGGAGCAGAGGAGAGGAGGGAGAGGGGAGCAGGGGAGAGGAGGGGGAGGGGAGCAGGGGAGAGGAGGGGGAGGGGAGCAGGGGAGAGGAGGGGGAGGGGAGCAGGGGAGAGGAGGGGAGGGGAGCAGGGGAGAGGAGGGGGAGGGGAGCAGGGGAGAGGAGGGGAGGGGAGCAGAGGAGAGGAGGGGGAGGGGGCGGGGAGAGGAGAGGGAGGGGAGAGGAGGGGAGCAGGGGAGAGGAGGGGGAGGGGAAGCAGGGGAGAGGAGGGGAGGGGAGCAGGGGAGAGGAGGGGAGTGGAGCAGGGGAGAGGAGGGGGAGGGGAGCAGGGGAGAGGAGGGAGAGGGGGCAGGGGAGAGGAGGGGAGGGGAGCAGGGGAGAGGAGGGAGAGGGGGGCAGGGGAGAGGAGGGGAGGGGAGCAGGGGAGAGGAGGGGGAGGGGAGCAGGGGAGAGGAGGGAGAGGGGGCAGGGGAGAGGAGGGAGGGGGCAGGGGAGAGGAGGGAGAGGGGGGCAGGGGAGAGGAGGGGGAGGGGAGGAGGGGAGGGGAGCAGAGGAGAGGAGGGAGAGGGGGCAGGGGAGAGGAGGGGGAGCAGGGGAGAGGAGGGGAGGGGGAGCAGGGGGAGAGGGGGGGAGGGGAGCAGGGAGAGGAGGGGGAGAGGGGAGAGGAGGGGGAGGGGGAGCAGGGGAGAGGAGGGGGAGCAGGGGAGAGGAGGGGGAGGGGAGCAGGGGAGAGGAGGGGGAGCAGGGGAGAGGAGGGGAGGGGGAGCAGGGGAGAGGGGGGGAGGGGAGCAGGGGAGAGGAGGGGAGGGGAGCAGGGGAGAGGAGGGGGAGGGGGCAGGGGAGAGGAGGGGGAGGGGAGCAGGGGAGAGGAGGGGGAGGGGAGCAGGGGAGAGGAGGGGAGGGGAGCAGAGGAGAGGAGGGGGAGGGGGCGGGAGAGGAGGGGGAGGGGAGCAGGGGAGAGGAGGGGGAGGGGAGCAGGGGAGAGGAGGGAGAGGGGAGCAGGGGAGAGGAGGGGGAGGGGAGCAGGGGAGAGGAGGGGGAGGGGAGCAGGGGAGAGGAGGGGAGGGGAGCAGGGAGAGGAGGGGGGGGGGGGGCAGGGGAGAGGAGGGGGAGGGGAGCAGGGGAGAGGAGGGGGAGGGGAGCAGGGGAGAGGAGGGGAGGGGAGCAGAGGAGAGGAGGGGGAGGGGGCAGGGGAGAGGAGAGGGAGGGGAGAGGAGGGGAGCAGGGGAGAGGAGGGGGAGGGGAAGCAGGGGAGAGGAGGGAGGGGAGCAGGGGAGAGGAGGGGAGTGGAGCAGGGGAGAGGAGGGGGAGGGGAGCAGGGGAGAGGAGGGAGAGGGGGGCAGGGGAGAGGAGGGGAGGGGAGCAGGGGAGAGGAGGGGAGGGGGGCAGGGGAGAGGAGGGGAGGGGAGCAGGGGAGAGGAGGGGGAGGGGAGCAGGGGAGAGGAGGGAGAGGGGGGCAGGGGAGAGGAGGGAGGGGGGCAGGGGAGAGGAGGGAGAGGGGGGCAGGGGAGAGGAGGGGGAGGGGAGGGGGGGGAGGGGAGCAGAGGAGAGGAGGGAGGGGGCAGGGGAGAGGAGGGGGAGCAGGGGAGAGGAGGGGGAGGGGGAGCAGGGGAGAGGAGGGGGAGGGGAGCAGGGGAGAGGAGGGGTTGCAGGGGAGAGGAGGGGGAGGGGGAGCAGGGGAGAGGAGGGGGAGCAGGGGAGAGGAGGGGGAGCAGGGGAGAGGAGGGGAGGGGGAGCAGGGGAGAGGAGGGGGAGGGGGAGCAGGGGAGAGGAGGGGAGGGGGAACAGGGGAGAGGAGGGGGAGGGGAGCAGGGGAGCGGAGGGGAGGGGAGCAGGGGGAGCTGGGAGACCAGTAGGGGAAGGGGGAGGATCAGAGGATTTCAGCATAGATGGAGACCACTACAGACACAGGTCCAGTGTGACAATCGAGTTCCACACGCTCTCCAGATTGCCCTGGACTTGCTTGTCTCCAACTCCATCTCACACGAGAACTTTCTCTTCACCCAACTCATTTCTCAACTGCCATCTTACCTGATTGTCAAAGCACATCTCCACAGAGAACTGGATTTTGTCAGCTATGACACCTCCGCTGGGAAATACAGTGTAGACGATGAGGGAAGGAGAAGGCGCCATTCTGGAGGTGAAGGTCAGCGAGAGGGAGAAGAAGCCTTTCGATCCTGAGAAAGAAGAGGTCAGAAGAGCCAGGCTGCACGCCCACCCACGCACGCACACATGCTGTTCTTAGAAAGCATGCATTCTCCTCCAGCTGTCTCCCTGCACAGGAGCTCTTCTCTAGGCTTCTCCCACACCTCACATCCCGGAAGCATGTGGACTCACCTTTTTTGTTAAACTTTAGGCGGTTCTGCCCCTCTGTCTGCAAACTCCCTTTCCCTGTTACCTATCGAAGAGAGACAAAAACCAAAAGCTCAGCAGTCACGTTCTTTCCTCTGGGCCCTACTGGATGAACATGTCTGCATCCCACCAAGTCTGTGTCCCCACAAAGTCTGTGTTCCCCCACGTCTGTATTCCCCCATGTCTGCATCCCTATCAATCATGTCTGCATCCCTATCAATCATGTCTGCATCCCTATCATGTCTGTATCCCCCCATGTCTGTAATCACAGCATGTCTGTGTCCCCACCATGAACTCCAGCTCTTTGCACACATCGAGAGCCTGTCCAGTCCCTCAGGTCCTGATGGCTCATCTCCAAGTGGAGGCCTGGCTGAGAGCCAGAATGAGGGTGGAAGGAAACAAAGGACAGACGGAAACAAACAAACAAAACAAATCCCTCAGGTAGAAGTCCGGGACTTCTCCAGGATCTTCAAGTTTCACTGTTTTACGATTCTCGTGGCATAAAGTCAGCTAAAACCCCATCCTCACAATCGTGCTTTGTTACAGCCGGTGGAAGCGAATCTCACACTGTCGGGAGGATCTGACATCTGGCTCACGGGAGGAGAACGCTGCTTCCCAAGCTCTTCTGCCTGCTCTCACTTGAACTAGAACCCTGTTCCCACCCAGTGCTCACTGCCAGTTCTCAGCCACCACCTGACTCTCAGAGCTCCTCAGGCCCAGCCCCCCCCCCAACCTCACCTCACACCCCTGTCCTGCGGACCCTGTCTGTATTCCCACTGGGACTTATTTTCTGCACGCTCCTCCCCATTCTGCTGGGTCAAGATGGTTGTTTATAGCTTGCTGGAGATGGTGAAATGACAGAAGGGACCAGAAAGATCCAGGGGAGAGAAAATCTCCGAAACTGAGAGCATAAGGGAACAAGAAGACTTTCTGGGCCATGCCTCCTAATGCTTATGTGAGTCTAGTTCCTTCTGTGGCCATGAGTGGCCAGTAACTTGCTTATTATTACACACTGCTTTCTGTCCACCAATTCGGGATTTTGCTTTCCCACTGAAGCTGCTGTTGATATCAATTTTCAGTTTATAACATTGCTGTGAATGTAGTCCAGAAGCCGGGCAGTGTGGCGCACGCCTTTAAACCCAGCACTTGGGAGCCAGAGGCAGGGGAATCTCTGTGAGTTTGAAGCCAGCCTGGTCTACAGATCTAGCTCTG
This sequence comes from Phodopus roborovskii, assembly GCF_943737965.1. Taxonomy (NCBI): domain Eukaryota; kingdom Metazoa; phylum Chordata; class Mammalia; order Rodentia; family Cricetidae; genus Phodopus; species Phodopus roborovskii. The sequence continues at coordinate 13,787,760 of NW_026126578.1, forward strand.
GGACAGCCAGGGCTACGCGGAGAAACTCTATCTCAACAAACAAACAAACAAACAAAGAAATAAAGAAATAAAGAAAAGAAAACAGAAAAAAAAATATAGTCCAGGGCTGGCAGGATGGATATCTCAGTGAGTATAGAAGCCTGTGAAGCCTGGAGTCTGTGTTCAAGCCCCAGAATTCACAGAAAGGTAGGAGAGAACCAATTCCACAGAGCTGTCCTCTGGTCTTTGTATGCTCACTATAACACACACACACACACACACACACACACACACACACACACAGAGTAGTATGTGTGCACATATGTATATGTGTTGTGCTGATGGTCTAGTGGTACAGCTCCATAGCAGACTGTTTGCTGGGTTCAATCATCAGCACCATCAAAAACTCTAATTGAAAACCAAGCAATGAAATACAGAGTGGAATCATTTCAGAGTCCCACATTCTCTTCCTTTCCCTTCCCACTCATCTACCTTGCTTCAGCCCTGGCTAGCAACATTTTCTCAGTTAATGTCTCATTTTGTTTTCCTATATAGTTACCGTGGGTTTCCGAAAAAACTAACAAGCAAACAAAAAACCTCTCTGTCTTCAATTCCTCATTCCTTGCTCCATTTCAAGATGGTGCAATACAGTTGCCAGGAGATATGTGCAAATTCTGAATACATCCAGGAGCCAATGATTGCTAAAATGCAGTGGATTCTAACTGACGTAGGTACACTGTAAGATTAAATGTGTGTTGCTTCAAAGACTTAGTGGAGAAAGGACTGTAAATACTCTTATTCTTTTGGCTTTTTAAGACTGGGTCTTGTTGTGGAGCTCAAGCTAGCCTTGAACTTGCAAGCAATCCTTGTGCCTCTGCCTTCTCGATGCTGAGATTACAGGCATGGAGACCACACGCCTATCTGGATTTGGTTGGTTGCTTGAGATGGGATTTCATGTCGCCCAGGCTGGCCTTGAACTTCTGACCTCCTGCTTCTGCCTCCTGAGTGCTGGGACTCTAGGTATATACCACCATCCCCGACTTTTGGATGTCTTAACTTTTTAAATGTGTCTCTAAATTTCGGCAGTTATACACATGTCCTGTATCATATCTCCATCCAGGCATCTGTCTCTCCTCTCTGGCTGACTTTCTCTCAATATCATTTCACAAGCCCCCAATTCCCAACTCACATAGTAGGAGAAGATGACTTCTTGGACTGGACTTGCATCCTCTGGATCAATGGAATAGTCCACTAGAACCTCTTGGGTCTGGCCGCACCTCATCAGGCCACTTGGCCGCCGGATACCCAGGAAACTGCGGGTGGTGTTGTAGAAGGGGCGCAGGTGCAGATAGGCATTTTGGTAGTAATGAGGCACTTCCTCTGGATTATATACCAAATCTTCCAGCTGGAACTTGCCCTGGAAAAAGAGATGAGATGAAGAGAGAAGAAATGAGGAGAGGAGAGGAGAAGAGAGGAGGAAAAAGGAAGGAAGGAAGGAAGGAAGGAAGGAAGGAAGGAAGGAAGGAGAGATATGCAGTTCTTTTTCTCCAGTTCTGACTTACTGAAATGACAAATGACAAGTGGGGATTTTCCTAGAGGCCCAGACAAGGACAGATAGGGAGTCTACAAAGTGGTGTGTGTAGGAGCATTGTGATATAGAAGACAGGGTTAGGAAGGCTGAATTATAGCTGCCAAGTAGTGTGCATTGGGAGGGCTATGTCTTCTGAAGACTGGTACCAGTTGGGTAGATAAGCATGACCAAGTTTATATTTCAGGGAGAAGAAAACTAGGTATAGAGGATGAGGAGGTTGAAAAATAGTTATTTCTGAATGGGGTAATTGACTGAAGCCGGGAATAAATACCTAGTTAAATTAGCTACAAGACAAATTGTTTGTGCTTGCTTAAGTGCTTGCCGAGTGACTGCCACAGTGGCTCCAGTTTGTCACATTCCTGTACCGATATTTTCCACCAAGTAATTGTATTGTAGCCTACGTGCCTGCCACATAACTCACTGATGGCCGAGATATGTTAGCATATGCTAACCAGTGACCTTTCGTGGGTCCATAGAATGCCAGTGTGGGGGCTACATGCCGAGGGAGAACTACAAAGAGACGTCTTGAGTCTCTCCTCCAGGGGAGGCCTCTCATCTGGGATGCTGCCTCCCCAGGGCTCACCTCCAGAGAAATGTCTGTCGAATTCCAGGTGACTGTATCCAGCGTAAAAGGAGCAAGGCCATCACTGTCGGTAGTTAGCGTCTGCTTGGTAGTTCCATTTTTGCCGTAAATCACCAGGAATACCGGATGATTCTTGAGGGGGGCGTCATCATGGCCTCTAACTCTTACCTGAGGGGTGAAAGTTACTGGGATTTTAGAGTTAGGTTAGGAGGAGACCTGGGAAGGAGGCCAAGGGAAAGGACAGCAGAAACTCCAAGAACACATTTCAGGAAGAAGCCAAGGAGAAGACAGATTCGACCCAAGCTTTGGGAAACACAGAAGTTGTTGGTTTATTTTGGTTTTGAGAGGAGGCTTTATACATCCTGGACTGGCCTTCAGTTCATTGTGTAGCCAAGAGTAACACTGAACTTCTGTTCCTGTCTCTACTTCCTGAGTGCAGAGATTAAGCAAGCACTATCACATCCGGTTAAAAAGATTCTGGGGTTCAAGCCACAGCTGGGTTTGTGCATGGTAGCCAAATATCTGACACCTGGGCTATGTACCCAGGCCTGAAACACAAAAGTAAATAGCAGGCTGGTGTAGAACTCGGTTTGCTGTGTAGCCATGAGACTTTGTAGCCTTTCACTGGCACAGGCCCCTTCTGAGGCTCTCTTCGTTGTTTTGATTTCATTTAAATGTTCGTTTATTTATTTATTTCTATAGGTTCTGGTTATGTAGTCCAGCGGGCCTCCAACGAGGTTCTCCTGACTCAACTCTCTTTTTTCTTAAAGACAGACTTCTTTACCTCCCCAGTTATGCAATCTTTAAGGTCTAAAAACAACTGGATCCATCCTTGGTGTGGATGAGACGACTAAGGAAACAGTGAGTTTAAAGGTGCACAAAATTGTGTGGTCATTTTGTGAAGAAACAATAAAAGATACCCGGGTGATGGTGGCACACACCTTTAATCCCAGCAGGGAAGCAGAGGCAGGTGAATCTCAGTACATTCAGAGGGCCAGCCTGGTCTACAGAGATAGATCCAGGACAGCCAGGGTTATTACACTATTACACAGAGAAACCCAGTCCCAGGGCGGGGGTGGGGGGTGGGGGGGAATGGGGGATGGGGGGGTGGGGGGTGAGGGGGAGGAAGATAAGCAGTTGGCTGTGGTGGTGGTCTGTAACCCTAGTATTTAGGAGGCTGAGACAGGAGGACTCAGAGTTCAAGGCCAACCTGGGCTAAGCATCCAGATTCTCAAAACAACAACAAACAAACAAACAAAAAACCAAGAAGAACAAAAAAGGGGAAGAGAGGGAGGAGAAGGAGGAGGAAGAAGCCTCCCAAGGGAGTGGAAATTCAGTCAGATCTCTAAGGGTAAGATTAAAGATCTGAAAATGGCTCTCTGTTGAGAACTCTGGTGTTGATCTTTCCCAGACACTGGAGCACCCCCCCCCCCCAAGATGCATTGTGACTCCTAAGTTCAAAGATCTGGACATCAGGAGAGGAGACTCTGGGGTTTGTAGAGAGGGCTCAGCAGTTAAGAGCACTGGCTGCTCTTCCAGAGGACCGGGTTTCAGTTCCCAGGACCCACATGGCAGCTCACAACCATATAATCCCAGTTCCAGGGAATCCGACATACTCTGTGGTCCTCCATAGCCACCAGGCACACAAGTGATGTATAGACACACATGCAGGAAAATCACCAAAATAAATTAATAATAAAGTTTTAGAAAGAGGATGATGACACCACCTCTAGTCTTAGGAAGGGCCTAAAATTTCAATCTGATGTTGAAGGCACCAAAAAAGAAATTAAGATGCTCACTGCAGATGGATTAATCATAATGACTTAGCAGTGAGGAGCCTATAGAAAATCACTTACCTTCTCTTGCCTCAGTTCTGCCATTTGTAAAATGGGGCCAAATGACAGTGTCAACCTCATAAGAGTATTGTAAAGATTAAATACGCAAAGGGACGCAAAGCGCTTGGGACAGCAGGAAGGGGGCGGGAACGGCTCATTCAGCTCAGTGTATCTGATGGTTGTTGCTTGGTTGGTTGGCTTGTTTGGGTCTATGCGAAGACAAATTAGCATACCTTCCCACTGAAGGGGAAACTGGGGTAATAAAAATTATTAGTGTCTTCGAAGGTCATGGATCCCATCTTTGAAGAAATGTAGATGTCCCGGGTGGTATTGGCCTCCAGTCCTGCAGAGGGAAACAGATGTGTCAAGTCCCAAGTCCTGGTAGCCTCATCTTCCTGTTGAACATAAAATTCCAGAAACGATGGTGTCACGGGAAATATGAAGCTGATCAAATGTCAAAACAAATCAACTCTCTCTCCCCAAACTTTGGGGGAGGAGGGAGAGGTAGGCAACAGATGGCAGGAATGGCTGGGATTTCCCTGCACTAAGGACTACGAGCAGGGTCCCCCCTTTTCCCTGCTTCTCCTACGCTTCCTTCTCCTCCTTTTTCTTTTCTTTTTTGTTATTTATTGGCAGCTCACATCTTATTTATTTACTTAATTTGTGTGTTTGTGTGATGTTGTATGTGCGCCATGGTGTATGGGAGTTGATTCTCCCCTTCCACCATGAGGGCCTCAGGGATTGAACTCAGGTCCCTGGGCTTGGCAGCAGGCCCCTTTATCCACTGAGCCAGCTCACTGCTCCCCCTGATTTCTTCATGAGTCGAGCAGCACCCCTCTTACCTGCCCCTTCCTCCACCACTGAAGCCACAATGCTAATGCTGTGGCTGTACATATATCCAGTGAGGTTGAAGGTAGACATGTCCACAGAAGCGGAGAAGCACCCTGCTTTGTCAGTCTGTGGAGGGAATCAGAGAGAGACAAACACCCTAAGCCCTGCTTCAACTCTACAATGTGTCATAGAAGCCCTTGGCTGATAATCTCCATGCCTCTGTTTCTTCAAGACAGAAAACTCTTCAGGGACATGAGAATATACCATTGCAGATCTCTGAGTTCGAGGCCAGCCTGGTCTACAAAGTGAGCTCCAGGACAGCCAGGGCTACACAGAGAATATATACAGTACACAGGCTGTCGCACAACATCCTTGCAACTCCCAGTTAGGAGAAGAGGAAGGGAACTGGAAATGTGAATCTTTCGGGGTTGAGGCTAACTTGCTGGCTCCAGTGCAGACTGAGAAACTGCATTCTGGTGAGGAGTGGTACTTCTCGACTAGAATCTGGGCAAAAACACCACCACCACTACCACCATCACCAACACCATCACCACCAATAACACCACCAACAACAGCAAAGCTTTCACTATGAACTTTTTTATGCTGGTGTTTACTGATGCTGTAAAAGACACCTGGATAAGCTTTCTCTTCAATCCAGTTGCTCACCTGTCCTGAGAGGTTTCTGCATTTGTCAGGTAGCTGTCCCTGGCCCGCTTCTCCGTACCAGTAAGTGTATGCCTTCTGACACACGGAGACCTTAACTGCCCCTTGAACAGGCTTTCCATATGTATACCTGATTTAAAACAAACAAACAAAAACCCACAAGTACACAGTTTTGAAACTCCCTGAGATACATGCACGCACGCACGCACACACGCGCGCACGCACGCACAGGCTTCCATCCCACACTCCCGTCTCAGACTCTGTCAGTCATTCCAGCTCCTTTCTTCCCTTCCTTACTCAGAGCCTGAGTGTTTCCATTACCCTCAAGCACATGGACACAGAGGTCTCACTCTCCTCCCTTCCCCCCTCCCTCCCTGAATCTCTCCCTCCTTCCCCTCTTCCCTTTCTTTTGTGGTACTGAGGATTCAACCCAGAGCTTTGCAAATGCTATGCAAGCCCTGAACCGCCACTGAGCCACCCTCTCCCACCCGCACGCAGCTCTTCCCTGTTTCTTTATGATGAGCTTGGGACAGCTTTGAAATTTCTCTGCAGCAAGCCCTGGCTGACTTTGAACTTTCAATCTTTCTGCCTCTGTTTCCCTAGCAATGGAGAAGACAGACCTGTACTACCAGACCCAGGGCTCCTTTCTTTTATTTCCCCAGGGGAATCAGTGTTGTGTACTGGGTGCAAAGTAGAAATTAAATCTATAATCTTGTCTAAATTAATAACGGAAAGTGAAAGGACATGGGTGGTTATAAAATTTCCTGGATGAATCCAAGCCACATCAAATCACCTACATAAGCCCTCCTCCCCCACCCCCCACCTACATAAGCCCTCCTCCCCCACCCCCCACTTACATAAGCCCTCCTCCCCCACCCCCCACTTACATAAGCCCTCCTCCCTCACCCCCCACCTACATAAGCCCTCCTCCCCCACCCCCCCTACATAAGCCCTCCTCCCCCACCCCCCCTACATAAGCCCTCCTCCCCCACCCCCTACCTACATAAAGCCTCCTCTCTCATTCAGCTTCATCACCAGCGCCAAAGCTTGAGAACTTACCTGCCACAGATTTTTACAGAGAAGACTTCATCCATGGTCGATAATTGCTTTGGTTCCAAGACATCTGCCTCGAACCTCGGCAGCACTGGGGAGAGTAGAAAGAAACACTCCAGGTCCTGGCATAACTAGTAAGTAATACAGCAGTGTGGGAATAGCAATAATGTAATTAACTAGTCAATTACTGGCGTGCTGTTTAAAGTTAATGTTCTTGAAGTTAGACTCAGCACGGATGAAAACCATGAACAATCCCTTCCCCTTGACGTTACCTTTACTGATTTTGAACCAAGACTGTGCCTTTGTCCCCACACCTACCGTATTCCTCCACACTAAACGTGCCGAAGGTCTTGCCCTCAGCCACTGTCACCGTATAGGTGCCCAGGGTTGCCTCTGGTGCCAGCTGAAAGGATAAGTCTACGATGCCTTGCTGGGGTGCCACTTCCAGCCACTGTGCAATCCTGTTGTTATTTGGGTCCTGTGTCCAAACAAAGAGAAGTGGCACATGTGGCTGGCTCCTTGGCTTCAAGGTCTGCATGGCAAAAAGCGGAAGAAATCCTACCCAGGGCTCATCAGGCTTCATCCAGGAAAAAGAGGCAGGGTTTGGAGAGCTGGATCATCAGTTAAGATCACTCACTGGTTGTTCTCCCAGAGGACCCGGGTTCGGTTCCCAGCACTCACACGGTGGCTCACGGCCATCTTTAACTCCCATGCCAAGGGATCAAAAAATAAAGATTGTTTAAAAAAAAAAAGTAGCTCTCTGTGTGATTTATGACTTTGTTGTTGTAAATCCAGCCTCATTCACAAGAGAGCCTTTTCTCTTTGAGTTTATGTAGGCTTAAGAAACTAGACAAACTTCAAAGCCCCACTCCTCAGGACTTGCTCGAGTTTAGTCTTTCTTAAGAAACAAGGCTGAGGGAACGGATTGATTGGAAGCTGCCTAAAACATGGGTGATTTTGTCTAAAAACACAATTTCTTTACATTGGCCTTGCATCTTGGGACATTTCTCAAAGCTGTTTGAGTGGTCATTCAGCTACTGAGTTTCTGTCCGAAAGGTGTTACGACCTGAGACAAACAGGGACAAACAGCTGTGTGGCAGAGTGGATGTTGCACACAGAGGGGTCAGGGCAGGGCCTGGTGTCCCTATAGATGGAGATTTCAGTCTGAGTGCACAGGTCAGGGGACATAAGACAATGGGAAGAGTGTGGGTGGACCTGTGGCTTCCTGGTGCTGGGGCACAGTCTAGAAACTCTGCTCCAAGCATGCATAGTTCCTGCCTTCAAGTAGTTTCCCCAGCTCCCAGGAGAAGGGCTGTTCTGCTTACCTGCAGCTCCACCATCGAGTACTAGAAAGGGAAGCCAGAGAGCACAGGTTAGTAGGCTGGCTGCCCCGTATGTTTCCTAAAAGCGCCGGGGACAGAGGACTCTTCCCCTTCTGAGGGTTACCTGTCTTCTACCTGGTTATTTTGTACCCTGAGAAGGGCAACACTGGGGTCAAAGACTCATCCCGTAGAGAAAGAGAGACCCTCTTTCTCAGAGGGTCACCAGTCCTAAAAAGCTTGAAGAACTGCAGCTCCAGTCCCTGAAGGGAAATGTTAGCGCCCAGGACTCCCCCACTTTAAGCCCCCTCTTGGGAGCAAGTCATTTCCTGTCACCTTCTTTTGACACCCAAAGCCTGTGGACAGCAATGACCTCACCTTCACTAATGGTCAAATTATTTTAAACAAAGGTTTAAAAGTGGCCCACTGAAAGGTCTTGTGCAGTTTCCTCTGAAGGTTGATAAATGGATGCTAACACTGTACTTTTGTAGTTGTGGGCTCAGAGAAGGCATTCAGCTATTTAAAAGACGCCAGTTTACATCTAACTCCGAAAATTGGGTGAAGTCAAGACAGTGCATGCCTTTGATTCTCGGGTAAGTGCCATGTGATGCTAACCCTCCCTAAACACATACATGGATGACATAAGCAAGGAAGAGTTGCAACTCTGCAAAAGCCAAAATGGGGCGGGGCAGGGCGGGGCGGGGGTGGGGGGAGGCAGGCAGTGAGCAGAGAGATGGTTCAGTGTGTAAAGGCTTTTGCTGCCAAAATTGAACCTGAGTTCAATTCCCCAGAACACACGAGGCAGAACAGGAGAACTGACTGACTCCTGTAGCCTGTCCTCTGACCTCCACACATGTGTTGTGGCTTTCACATGTGCACACATAAAATGTAATTTAAATACAATTTTAAGAGCCAAAAGACTAAGAATAAAGCGACACAGACCCGGAGATATTTAGACAGCCAGGATACAAATATCACTCTTATTGCTATGGATAGCTACAGGTCCCAGAGAAAGAACACCATCAGATGACAAAGTACTTTCTTAACACAGGGGCCAAGAGTCAGGAGGAGGCCAGCTAGCCAGAGGCTTCTGGGAGGGATTTAGTGGAGCAATCATCAGTTTGCCTTGGCTATATTTTCTTATATTTACGTGTGTGTGTGTGTGTGTGTGTGTGTGTGTGTGTGTGTGTAGAGAGAGAGAGAGAAAGAGAGTGTTTCAGAGGACAGCTGGTTCTCTCCTTCCACCATGTGTACCCCAAGGACTGAAGAACTCAGGTCATCAGCTTGGCAGCAAGCACCTTTACTCACTGAGCCATCTCACTGGCCCGTTTCCGCTGTACGTTAGTAGGTCTAGGTATAAATATTGCGTCCTTTATTTATTTGAGGGTGGAGGAGGGAGATGACATCTCATGTAGCTCAGGCTGGCCTTCAACTCACTATGTAGCTGAAGCTGGCCTTGAACTCCTAATCTTCCTGTCCCCTCTCTACCTCCCAAGTGTAAATCACTATGTTCTTTAAACTTGTCATTCTTGGTTAAAAAAAAAAAATCCTTTTGTTAATGTTAGTTCTCAACCTAGAAGGACCTATGTAAATGGGTTAGGGAGGGTGGAGGGAAGTCATTTTAGAAGAGAAATCAAGCCTTATAACAAAAGCCACAATCTTTTCAGCAATCTGGGTAGAGGAAAGGAAATGTGGCAGGGGTAGCTAATGAGATCAACCCCCAGGGGGCAGTAGAGTCTAAGCACCGGTTGATACAGCACTTGCAGTTTTGAAATCAATACCCACTAGTATCCCAAACTACAGAAGGGTTACTGGTGGTAGGAAAGAGAGACTAAAAGGCTGTCGGGAAAGAATGTGGTTATGGCTGCCAACCTGTAACAAGCTGTAACACGGGAAAAGGGACCTCTGAAGTCACAGAGACAGAAAACAGAAAGAATACCCTTCCTGCATTTAAGTCCCACGTGAACACACAGGAAGACTGTAGAGAGCATCAAAGAGTAAGGACCAAAGCTCATTAAACAAAACAAAGCAAAACCCAAGATCAAACCTGTTATAAAAGCTTATGACCAGAGTGTGGTTCCTTGGGGGAGTGCTTGCCTAACATTGGTCAGACCCTGGGTTCCGTATCCCACAACATGAAAAATAAAGACTTTAGGAAAAGACATGATATGGTGTTAAGGATTGAGTTGGAGGAATATTGGGGTGTATCTGCCAAGTGTTACCACACTTTCAATTTTCCACTTTCAATCTTGCCAGAAGGAAACTGACTACTTTATAAATTATCTTATTTATTATCTTGCCTCTTAAATTTTCTTGTTTTTGTTTTGGAACTAACTCCATAGACCAGGCTGTCCTTCAAACTCAGAGATCTGCTTGCATCCGCCTCCTGAGTGCTGATATTAAAGGCATGCACCACCATGCCTGGCATTGCCTCTTAATTTTTAAAAAATAGTAGAAGTGGAAAGTCTTATTTTTTCTTTTTATTAAGTATACCCCTGTTTTACCTCTCTCTCTCTCTCTCTCTCTCTCTCTCTCTCTCTCTCTGTGTGTGTGTGTGTGTGTGTGTATGTGTGTGTACACTCTGGAGACAAAACCCAAAAGCCCAGCCACTGAGCTACATCGACAGTCCCAATGTCTTAATATTTGAACTACAAAGGCATTTGGTGTCATCCCTGAAGAAAAATCTTTCAGGTTTTCTCCTTTAGATTTATTTGTTGTATGTGTATGAACATTTTGCCCGCATGCATGCATGTGCATCACGTGTGTGCACATTGCATGCATGCAAGTCCTGCTGAGGTCTGAGTATGTCAAGACCCCTGGTACTGAAGTCAGAAGATTGTGAGCTACCAGGTGGGTGTTGGGTATTGAACCCTGGTCCTCTGGAACAGCAACTATCTCTTAACCACTGAGTTATCTCTCCAACCCGAAAAGTCCTTTTTGTTTGGTTTGGTTTTGTTCTGTTTGTTTCTCTGTGTAGCTTTGACTGTCCTAGAACTCACTCAGTAGACCGCCTGCCTCTGCCTCCTGAGTGCTGGGATTAAAGGCGAGCGCCACCACCGCCCTGCTATGAAAAGTCTTTTTAAAACAAACGCAGCCATCTCTCAGGAATGAAGTCATGCTAACAGGCTTGTGGACCTGCGGCTGAAAACCAGTCACCTTTGCCGTTTCCCACAGACAGGGCTGGGCATCTGTGGACTGGTGCCCGAGGCTAGGATTACTTCCTGAATGTGTTCTGCAGCCCTCAGCCCCTTCTCTTCTCCGTTCTCAGTGACTGGGCACCTTTACCTCCTCCGGCTAAATTCTTACCTTGTCATTCACTGGGATGAAGTCGCTGTTCATGGTGACAATTCTGAAAAACACTAGGAAGAAATGGGCATAATTAGCGAAGAGGGTTCCCTCCCAGAATCGATCCTCCACCCGTTTTATTTCCTCAAACGTATTTCTGAGTTGGGGAAAACCCCATTAGGTTGAGGAGAGGGCAGGATGTTTTGTTTCTCATTGTGAGAGAAAGGAGAAGATCACAGTGTCTTAGCTTCTCTCCAGTCCTCAGAGTGGAATGACCCACAATGAAAATCGACAGGAGAACAGAGGTTCAAGCCAAACACTGGCCACTTTCTTACCCACAAGAACCATTAACCCATCTGCACCTGACACCCACACACCCACTGGGACACACAGGACCTTTGTTTTAGACACCCAGAAGCATCAGCGACTCCATTTACGCTCTTGCTAGAGTGAGACTCACAATCAGGCCAGAACACTTCCTTGCCAGACTTCCCTGTCCTCTCCCTCCTTGTTCTGTAAGCTCCTGGTCTTGCCTGTCCCTAGACACGAGTGTCTTACCTTGCTGGCCCGGGATGTAGACAGGTTTGTCAGTCTGCACAAACGTCCCGCTCCCTTGCCTCTGAATTAGAACCTTTTTCTCCTCCTCGAACCCGAGGCTCTTCCCAACTCCTGACACTCGGATGGAAGCCACTTCCTCCATGCCACCAGCCGGTGGGGGGACCTGGGCAGGAGAGCAGAACTCTGGGGAGGAGTAGGGTATTGGGGGCCGTAATCAAAGGTCTTAGCCCAGCAGTGGGAGAAGAGATGGAGAGAACCAAGTCAAATGGGGGTAGAGGGGTCCTAAGACAACACTAAAGAAGAGAAGCAGTGTTACCAGAGGCTAAGGATGAACTCAAAGAGGCGGGAGGGCAAAGGAATTGTGGGTAAACTCGCACCCAGAACTAAAGTTTAGCGGAGACCAGACAAACGCAGCCAAAGCACCATAGCAGAAACCATACTTGAAGTTGGACTTCGGTGAGCATCCTGGGAGGAGACCAGGAGCTTTAGGGCCCAGTCAGCACTTACTGAAAATGAAATACAACGGAAGTTCTTCTTGTTCAATCCAGAATGTTCTAGCAACTTCTGTGTCTTGTCCTTGGTCTCCAGGGTGATAGTGAATTTTACATCACAGTTCCCAGGGCTCAGATCCAGACAGACCTTCTGTGTGGAGGGGAAGGCAAGCTGGGCTGGTATTGTCACCAAGTACTTTCTATTGAGGGAGAAAAAGAATTTCAGAGCACTGATGATTCATCCTTCAGTGAAAAGCTAATCCTTTCCCTTAGAAGCAACCAGCAGTACTAGCCAAGCAGAGCAAGCCCCTGCCTTCACGAAACTTATTTTTTGTTTAGTTATAATAAAGGAGAGAACAGGTCTCAGTGTCCTGCCCTAAGCCTCCCAGCTTCCCCAGCGACTCCACTAAGAGCAAAAGCCTGGCTGGAATATCAAGGACGAAGTTAGGCCTGTCACAGAAAACAGGATACGAAGAGCCTACACATTTTCCCATTGTAATAGTATCGCATTGCTGTTGTTAAGCTCGAGTCTAGTGTCTCAGCTTTTCATTCTAGCAAAGCAGTGAAGGGGATACAGAAAGCAAAGGAACCCGTGGGCGTGTCTTCTCTGGTGCACGTTTATGCGTGAGAAAGACAGGCAAAAAAAAAAAAGCCATCGGCCCCAGTCAACTCTGATGACCCCCAGTCAACTCTGACACCCTTAACTCACGGACACAGGCCTGCTGCCCCTGGCAATAGTGCCAGCGTTCCCAGGAGGAGTAGAGCCTGCATCTCTGTGAGTGAGCCAGATTGCCCAGGATCGGGAACCGGGAGCTCTGCTCCTGGTGTTCCGCTTAAATCAAACACCCAGGTGGTGTGTGCAACAAGACTGAACACTGGCCAATCAGTTACCATGCCTCAGGCTGAGGAGGGAGAGCAGGGTAGGGCCACTGCTCCCTTTCTTGACTCTTTCTAGAACATTCATACTGGTCCAGCCAGTCCTTAACACTAGTTTTGGGAGAGGCTGAGTATTCCTGGAGGTGAAGTTGCAGACACCCTGGACTCCTCCTTTAATTTCTGGGTTCATTCCCAAGTCACGCTCTCCTGTGATCTCCTCCGCTTCTTCGGCATTCTGCTAAGCACACTGGGGGACATGGAGCCCTGCAGGATCAGTGCAGGACAGCCAAGATGGCCCTGTATGGTGGCTGGTGCCAGAAAACCCAGCACTTTTAGGGACAGGCAGGATGATCAGAGATTTAAGGGTGGCCTCAGGTGAGTTGTGAACTTGAAGCCAGCTCGGGCTACAGGAAACCCAGTCTCAAAAAGGAAAGAAAGGGGAGGTAAAGGGGGTTGTGGAATATTAAAGAATGTGTCACATCCGTCTATGCTGTGGAACATTTTTTTAAGAATGCAAAGATGTGTTGCATTCTTTTATGTTGCATTTGTTTAACTCAGTGAAGCTGTGTGACTTTTCCTGTCTAAAACACCTGGTCTAATTAAAGAGCCGAATGGCTAAGAAGGAGGAAGGCTAGGCGGGGGTGGGGGGGGTGGGGGGGTGGGGGGGTGGTGCTGGGTGGCAGGCAGAGAGAATAAATAGGAGAAGAAATCTGGGGAGACAAGACCAAGGAGAGGAAAAGGAGGAGAGGAGGGTGCAAGGGGCCAGCCACCCAGCTACGCAGCTAGCCACGAGCTAGCCACACAGCTACGCAGCTAGCCACGAGCTAGCCACACAGCTACACAGCTAGCCACGAGCTAGCCACACAGCTACACAGCTAGCCACAAGCTAGCCACACAGCTAGCCACGAGCTAGCCACACAGCTAGCCACGAGCTAGCCACACAGCTACACAGCTAGCCACGAGCTAGCCACACAGCTAGCCACGAGCTAGCCACACAGCTAGCCACGAGCTAGCCACACAGCTAGCCACGAGCTAGCCACACAGCTAGCCACGAGCTAGCCACACAGCTAGCCAAGTAAAGAAAGCTATGCAGAAATAGAAAAAGGCAAAAGCCCAGAGTCAGAAAGTAGACGGGATAATTAAGTTAAGAAAATCTGGCTGGAAACAAGCCAAGCTAAGGCTGGGCATAAGAAAGAATAAGACTCTGTGTGTGATTTACTGGGGGCGGGTGGTGCCCCCCACACAAGAGTCAAAGAGTCAAAAAAAAAAAAGCTACAGAAGAGAGTGAGAGACATAGGGAGCGAAAGAAGGAAGCGGGGAGGGAAGGAGGAAAGGGTGGAAGGAGGGAAGGAAGGAGGGAAGGAAGGAAGGGAGAGGGAAGGAGGGAAGGGAGAGGGAAGGAGGGAAGGGAGAGGGAAGGAGGGAAGGGAGAGGGAAGGAGGGAAGGAAGTGGGGAGGGAAGGAGGGAAGGAAGGAAGGAGGGAGGGAAGAAGGAGGGAAGGAAGGAGGGAAGGAGGGAGGGTGGAAGGAGGGAAGGAAGTGGGGAGGGAAGCAATGATCCTCTAATTAGGTACTTCTGTCTTCTTTTGAGATGCCTGCATATGTGGTGCTTGGGACCCAACCCAGGCCTCTGTGCACGTTAAGCAAGCACTCTATGGACTAAGCTAGCTTCACCCTCCAGGTCCTAATTAGGAGGTTGGGTTTTTTTGTTGTTTGTTTGTTTGTTTTGTTTGTGTTTTTGTTTTTTTTAAATGCTATTTAGTATTGGTGTGACTGTGTGAAAATAGGGATATATGTAGATCTAGAGAAAAAAAATAAATTTTGTGTGTGTGTGTGTGTGTGCTGAGAGCAACTTGGCCACAAGCAGCAAAAGCCTTAAAGGTGTGCCTCTGCATCTTTGCCTCTGCAACTTCTAGTCTGGAATGCATCTTATGGGGAGGGAGTAGGAAATGCAGCCACTTCATCTCTTTATAATATAGGTTATGTGGGCTATAAATCAGTGAGGATGCTTTCTTGCACAACGATCAAGCTGTATCAAAACAACTTAAACAAAAAAGGCTTCCAGTAACTGGGGCACCTCAGACATGAAGAAAGAATGAAAAGAACCAGAACAACTGAAGACGATTAATGATCTGGGCTTAGGCTGACAGGCCTCGCCTCTCCAAAGTTCCTACTCTCAGGCCAGACTGTTTTATGCTGTGCGCTCAGGCGTTGCACGAAACCTAAAGAAGATGGCGGCTGGGTCCACAATGCACATTCTTGTAGCTCTGTGGCTCCAACTGGCAAAAGCTCCGTTCCTCCGCTTACTCGTTTCGTTCTCCCTGAATCAGTCTTTGTAGCCAAGGTGCTGTTCTGAGCAGGGCCCGTGCCTCCTGCTCACCCCAAGGCCAGGCCCATGGCGTACTAGGACTGGCAACCCAGCTGGACACCCGTGGAGCTGGCAAGAGACAACTCCCCAAAGGACGCAGAGACAAATTGGATTACGATGTTTAGAAAACACAGAGTTCTGTCTATACAGGGCCCAATAACACAGATTTGGTTGAGCAAGCTGTCATCTTAACAGGTAGCAGTATCCTGTAGCCACTGAGAAAAAACTAAAGCTCCTTGGGCTGGGGAGATAGGCTCAGCAAATAAGGGAGCTTGTTGCCATCAAGCCTGACAGTCCGAATTTAATCTCCAGAGCCCATACAGTGCAGGCAGCCGGTTAACTGCTAAAGCCTGGCCTCTGGCCTCCATCCATGCACTTTTGCAGACCTGCATATGTGTGCACACACAACAAGTAAGTAAGTGTAAAAATAAATAGATAAATAAAAACTTTTTTGTAACAATAATTTCAAAAATGCTTCTTAGGCCAAGTGTGGTGGCCATACCAGCACTAGGAAGGCTGAGGGGGAAGGATTTCAAGTTCAGGGTCATCCTGGGCTACATAATAAGACACTATCTCAAACATTAAAAAAAAATATTAAAGTCAGAAATACTGTTTTGTAGGACTGGAGATCTGGGTCAGCAGTTAAAAGCTGCTCTTCTAGAGGACCAGAGTTCCATTCCAGCAGCTACGTGGTGGCTCACAACCATCTGTAAACCCAGTTCCTGGGGATCTATGTTTACCAGTCTGACACCAAGCATGCAGGCGACACACAGACAGACTTGCAGGCAAAACGCCCATCCACATAAAATAAACATTTTAAATGTTAAATATATATATATATATATATGAAACAAAAATACATTTTGAAAAGAAAGAATCATACACTGTGCATCTCAGACATGTAGTCCAAGCTACTTGCCAGGCTGAGCAAGAGGGGCTGCTCATGGGTACAAGTTCGAGGCCAGCTGGGCGGCAGGGTGGGACTGTCACAAACCTAAAAGTGTGTGCTCAGTGGGTAGAATGTGTGCTTTCCTTGTGTGGGCTAATCCTGGGCTAATCCTCAGCATGGGAAATAGTAATAATATTGTTCCATGTTATTGATTGAATGGAATTTCTCTGTTAATAAGACACAAATCAACAAATATGAAGTTCCACTGTCACTCAGAATCTAGAAAAACGTGAGCATTACTCCCTCCCTCTTTGAGATTAACACACACACACACACACACACACACAGGGGCTGGAGAGATGGCTCAGTCTTTAAGAGCAGGTGCTGCTCTTCCAGAGGACCCGACTGGATTCCCGGCATCCACACAGTGGTTCTCAAATGTGGAAAACTCCAGTCCCATGAAATCCGATGACCTCTTCTGGCCTCTGCCTCTGCTTCCTTCTTCATAGTGAAAACAGCAATTGTCAAAGTCCTAACCGCACGCCTCTTACTGGTAGGCAAGAACATGGAGAGAAGCGCCTGTGTGTACATCGTGTATACAGCGAGGCCTGAGCTCCATGGAGCAAGGGTGTTGAGAAACCTGCATTCCCGACACCGCCCTTGGCATAAGACTTTGTAATGGGAGGCTTTGCTTCAGTGGAAGCTATCCTGGCCAAATCTCATCCCAGCACACCTTTTAATGAGGCTGACTCAGCCTCCTGCACTGTCTACCTGTGGAGAGATGTGTTCATTTCCAGGAACCAGTAATGTCTTCTCCATTTTGTTTCAGTTCACACAAGATGCCATATAGTCAATCAAAAACCATAACATCCAAGGGCCGGGCTGTTGTTCAGTGACAGAGTGCTTGTCTTCCTTGTATGCCCAACATTCAATCCCTAGTGCTGGGGGAAGAATGTAAAATGTGCTTGGGGTGGTGGCAGATGCCTGTAACTCCAGTGACTCTGGGGGCTAAGGCACAAAGGACAATTTCAGGTCTCAGGCTAGCCTGGAAAACACAGGAATTTTTTTAAATTTTTATTTATTTATTTATTTATTTATTTATTTGTATTTTGGGGGAGCTGGGGGAGGGAGCGTGTCACAGCATGTTGCCTGGAGTCAGGACAACCATCAGGGGTCAGTTCTCTCCTTCCACCAAACGGACCTGGACATTGTGCCCAGGTCACCAGGCTCAGCAACAAGCCGTCCTACTGTCTGAGCCAGCTTGACTGCCCCCAAATACAATTTTCAAGTGGGGAGATGGGGTTACCTCAGAGATAGACAGCTTACTTACCTCTCATGTGCATGGCTATGGGTTCTATCTCCAAACCATGCCAAAACCAAAAACAAACAAAATCATAGCAGGCAGGCTGCACTTTGAGACTCTGTCTCAAAAAGGAAAAAAAAAAATGCACAAAAACAGTCTAAAATGTAGGAAATGGTGTGTAAGTGGTTTAGTGTACTTACTGGAAGCTTGGAGGAGAGAAAGAATCAACAGAAAAAAGGTTTAGGGTCTGGGATGCAGCTCAGGTGGTAGAGTGCTTGCCTAGCATACAACCTTGGGTTTGATCCCAAGCCTAGGGTGGAATGGGATATGGCAATGCCAGTACTCAATCCCAGCACTCAAGAGGTGTAGGCAGGGGGACCAGGGGTTCAAAATCATTCTCTTTTACTTACATGGTGAGGTCAAGGCCAGCCTGGGATTTGTGAGGTCCTGTCTATAATAAATAAATAAATAAAATGTTTAAAGAGTAAGAATCTTCAAAATGTGGTGAAAGATGTCAAACCAGGTCAAGAATCATAGAGACTTCCAAAGATAAATATCAAAATAAAGTATACCACTGGGCATTGGTGGCACATGCCTTTAGTCCTAGCACTTGGGAGGCAGAGGCAGACAGATTTCTAAGTTCAAGGCCAGCCTGGTATACAGAGAGGGTTCCAGGACAGCCAGGGCTACACAGAGAAACCTGTTAAAAAAAAAAAAAAAAGAATAAAACAAAGTAGACCTGAATGTGCATTCAAACTGTTAGAAATGAGAGCTAAAGAGGACACCTTGAAGGTGACTAAGGAACAGAGACACTGCTATATAAGATAAGAAAGAATTCAGCCATTTCATGTGGCTAACTACCCAATGTCACCATGTTTCGTGAGGAACCGTACACCAGAAAAATGCACTTACAACATCAAAATGCTTAAAGAAAAGCATGGAAATTCAAAACTCTCCATCGGCTCCCACAGACTCTCTTGACAGTGTTTGTGTTTGGAGCTCTTGCTTGGTGAAGAGTTTATGAATGCTAACATGGGAAATGTTCATTCTGATAACTGCCAGTAGATACTCTAGATTAGAGAATGTAGGGAGAATGCGGCTTTTGTCTCAAAGAATTTATTAGTGATGGAGACATGGCACATGGAGAAACACATATTCCTAGGTCCCGGTGCCAGGGTCTGTGATCCATTGCTCTGGGGTGGGGCCTAAGAATTTGGATACAAATGAATCAAATTCTCAGGCGGAACTGCTGTTGCTGGTCCAGGGATGGTGCTTTGAGAATAGTGGCCAGAAAGGCCTCCTGGAGTTTAGAGCAGAAGCTCTCAGAAAGCCCAACCTATCTCGGCATCTCCTTTTTCAACAGCCAACAGAGAGAGACCAGGAAACTGTTTTCAGTCGGTTCCTCCCAGGATGTCTCTGAGCCTATTATCCCTATTATCAGCAATTTTAGATTGAGACTGTGCTCCCCAGGGGAAGATGAAAATAGCAACCACGTGGGGTGGAGGGAACAAGGTACCAGGTTAATGAGCCCTCCATGGAAAGAATCCAGATGCAGAGAGTTACTTCAAAACTATGAAGGCTTGTTTCAAGCTTTTATTGTGTATAGACTTTCTTTTAAAACACACCCCTAGAAGCAGTGATGCATACACAGTAAAACAATGAATGCTAAGTTTAATCCCTACCTTAAGGGTCTTTGGTTTGCCCCAGAAGGCCCAGAGTATGATTCAAATCAACATTCTTGCAAAGCTTTCCTCTGGGCAATGCTCAGAGCCCAGACAGACTGTGTGTAGCTGATTCTGTCTCTCAAGATTTGTATGGTGCCTGGAAGCTTTCAAGCAATACTGGTTTAACTGTGTACACACATGCACGTATATATCATGTACATCTCTCTCTCTCTCTCTCTCTCTCTGTGTGAGTGTGTGTGTGTGTGTGTGTGTGTGTGTGTGTGTGTAAGCATAAGACTGGTTATAAATGGTTTAAGTGTTCCTTCAGAGCCTAGTTAGGGAAACTCTGGGGAACTTGCTTCTATAATCCAAGATAACCCCTTGGTTTTGTTCTTTATTCCTCTGCCACATGCACACAACGGGTCGAGCAGACGTGCTCGGCCAAGCACTTTTTACTAAACATGGAACCCCTGAGAGTCTCCCTGGAGGCTTGGATTAATTTGTGCACAAGGGAAAGTTTTGATATACACCAAATAAACTCTCAAACAAATAATTGCTTCCTACAAATAATTCTTATTTGTAAACTTATAGAAGGTTTCAACACATAGATACACATATTATGTATGTATGTATGCATATGTGTGCAAGTGTGTGATCTAGTGGAAGAAAGTGCAGTTATTTGATTTGGGGTAAATCTTTAAAAGCAATTTATGACCCATCTCTTCTCTGCTGCTTTTGCTTTCTGACCACCATGTTCTGGGCACCTGTGCTTAACCACAGGCTTCCCACGGAGACAGGCTTCCCACAGTGACAGGCTTTCCATAGAGACAGGCTGCCTCACCCCAGGTTCAAAACATGGACTGAACAACCTCTGAGCCCATGGATCAAAATTAACTTTTCCTCTGGGTAGCTGGTTTTCCTCGTGTATTTTGTCACAGCCATTGAAAACTCACCGACGCACTTACGAAGTGTTCTTTTTACTATCTGCCCTTCTGGGGTGTTTGCATGACTTTAGCCACCGGAGAGTGCCAACCGCACCTCTTACAGTTAAGCGCTATATTGCATGAATTAAATCCAGAACTTCCAATCAACTACATTTACTATCTGATTAATACCTGCTTTGATTTTAATCAGAGAGCCCCTCCTCATCTGCTTTCAGTTTAAATCAGACTACAGTAGAAATAAACTCCAGAGCAAGAAAACTCCAGAGGGCCCATTAGTGAGGGTTGGTTGTAACACCAGCATGTGTTGGAAACTCATGAACGATCACTGGGTCATCTTGCTTTTCTCTGTCCCACCACTCTGCCTGGGGAAGCACTGCACCCAGGCCCAGGAACACCACCTCCTCTGTAGGAGACCAAGTGGCCTCCAGTGGGAGCTGCTTGTCCACTGTCACTTACACCAGGCAACTGATCCTCTAATTGTCTCCATCTCCTCTGATCTACTCTATAAAGTCTCTCTTTAAATGCAATTATCACCCAGATTATCTGCCTGGAATTACTTTGTAACCAATCACCTTGTGTCCCATGCATGTATGCTGATTGCGGTTTGTCCCTATAAAAAGGAGCCTGAACCCTTTGAGGGGTGTGCAGCTTTCCCCGAGATTGCTTACACCTGAGTGCACTTTGTTCAATAAACACCTCTTGCTTGTTGCATCTCCTGGTTTTGGTGTTTGTGTCACGGGGCTCTCCCATTGGCCCATCAGGACCCCGGATTTAGGGTCTTACACCGTGAGTCACAAACAAGCCTTTCCCCCCCTTAAACTGCCTCTGTCAGGTAGTCTGCCACAATGATGAGAGATGTGTTTGGCTATGAATTCTTACGTTAGAAAATCAGAGCTAAAGGAACAATGTAAGGGTATACCCTAAGCCTTAAAAAACAAGAGCAAGCCAAAGGCAGCATTAGTCCTGGAAAGTAATGGTCAGGGCCAGGCTAGAGAGATGGCTCAGGGGTTCCAGAGTATGCAGTGCTCTTCCGGAGGATCTGGGTTGATTTGATTCACCTGTAGCAGACAGCTCACAACAGCCTGTAGTCCAGCTCCAGGGAATCTAATACCTCTGGCCTAAGTGGGCACCTGCATTCATACACACATTCCCATACACATGATAAAAAATGAAATGGTCAGGGCATGAATCAATTATATAGAGACTAAAAGAATACAAAGTCTCAAACAAAGCAGAACTGGTTTTTTGAAAAACTAATCAAGGTCAACAAACCCTTATCCAAACTAAGCGAATGAAAGGAAATACCCAAATTAAGTAAAAGTAGAGATGGGAAATGGGACATTGCCATGGCTTTGGGACTGACCTGATTGGGGCACTGGGGGATGAAGACATCACAGACATGCATACAAAGAAATCAGAGGCCTGGCAGTAGTGGTGCACACCTTTAGTCCCAGCACTCAGGAGGCAGAGACAGGCTGATCTCTGTGAGTTCGAGACCAGCCTGGTCTACAGAGCAAGTTCCAGGATAGGCTCCAAAGCTACTCAGAGAAACCCTGTCTCAAACAAACAAACAAACAAAACTAAACCAAACAAGACCTCTGTGTATTTGATATTTTGCTCTAAAGCATTCGTATATGCCATTGGTTGCATACCTGCAAATATTCTCTATGATGTGATTTCAAAAATCTTCCTAATCCTCATCACTTGGTGACACCTCAAGAATATCCTGGTACCTTCTGCAGGAGGTGGGGGTGTAGTTCTTGGTAGCTAGGTTTTTATTCCGGAGAGACCAGAAAAGAGAGGCCTCTTTCTGTCTCACTCCAGAAATGCTGACTCAAGACTACATCTGGAGAACTGGAGTTACAACAATCACAATATAAGGGAAAGGAAAGGAGGAGCCGGTGAAGCTTGGCCACTCTTTGATCCCTCTGTGTCCCCTCCACCCCTGACAAATTACAGGCTCAGTTCCATCGCCCTCTTCTCTGCAATGTGCCAAAGCTCACCAATGAATTCATGGAGTCAAATGAGACGGCCATTAACCCCACCCAAGCTTAGATGGTGGTATGAGTATACAGTCCACTCCCTCAAATAAGAAACAAAAGAAAGTTTGTGTTAAAAGATGGAAAGAGAAGCAAGGAAATCATGTGCTCAGGTTACTCTATGAGACAAAACACTTTGTCAATAAATTTTCCTTGAACAGTGGTGTGGGTTAAATTATGTTTCCTTCTCCAAATTCATGCTGAATCCTAACCCATGGTTATCTTAGAGTACCCCTGTACCTGGAGGCAGGTTCAGCCTGGCAGCTTGTCCAGCAGACCAGCCTTTTGTGCCACCACACACAATCTGAGATTGTCTCTCCTACATCTGTAAAATATCACCCTGGAGTTTTTATTGGGATTGCACTGCATTTGTAGATTGCTTTTAGGTAGAATGGCATTAATTTTTCCAATTCATGAGCACAGAAGTTCTTTCCATCTTCCAGTCTTCCTCAATTTCTTTCTTTAGTGTCTCAAAGTTTTCATTATAGAGGCCTTTATTTGTTTAGTTAGGTTTACTCCTGTGCATTTAATTATTTTAGTAGCTATTGTGAATGGGACTGTTCCCATGATAGATCTTGCAGTGTGTTTGACATTGGTTTATGGGAAAGCTACTGATTGATTATATGTTAATTTTGAATCTTACCACTTTGCTGAAAGTGTTTATTAGCTCTAAGAGTTTTTGGTTGCATCTTAGGATCTCTTATATATAAAATTATACCATCTGCAAATGGGGATACTTTCCCTTCTCACCTCTTAATACTCTAGCTTAGACTTCAAGCATTATATTTAATAGGAGTAGAAAGAGTGGATGCTCTTGTCTTATTGTAGCGCCCACGCTACCATCTCTTTCACGAATCGGGCGAAGGCCTAGAGATTGAAATAAAGACAAGACAGCGGGTCATTCGTTCAACGGCAAAGTCTTTCCATCTATTGCTTTGGATATTGGTTTTTTCTTGTTTTTCCAAAGCCTTAGGTGCATCATTGAGTTATTCATTTTAGCTATCTCATTTTTTTTTTTTAAATGTAGGCACTTAACATTGTGTTTTCCTCTTAGAACTGCTTTCATTGTTTTCCAAAGATTTTGGTATGTTGTTCATTTTACTCATGTCCAGGAATTTTTTTTATTTCTTCAGTGACCTAATTATCATTCAATAGTACATTGTTTAGTTTTTATAAAGTTTTTTTTCTTTTTGTGGTTTTTATTTCTGTTGGTATATGACTTTATTCTGTTGTGCTCAAATAGAATATAGGAAGTTTTTTTAATTTTCATGTATCTGTTGAGATTTTCTTTGTATCCTAATTTCTGATCAATTTTGGAGAAAGTTCCATGGACTGCTGAAAATAATGTGTGTTCTTCAGTGTTTTGGTGGAAAGTTCTATCTACTTCTGTTAGGTTCATTTGGTTTATGATGTCATACATCACAAATAATTTATCTTTATTTTCATAAAGAACAAACAAACAT
The DNA here is from genome assembly GCF_943737965.1 of Phodopus roborovskii. Lineage (NCBI taxonomy): Eukaryota > Metazoa > Chordata > Mammalia > Rodentia > Cricetidae > Phodopus > Phodopus roborovskii. The sequence goes on from NW_026126578.1 coordinate 13,811,494, forward strand.
TTATTTGTGTCTGGGAACTTTTTTTAACAGTCATGCAAGACAGCTGAAAGATTTTTAATAATGTTCACTTAGTATTCTTTAAATTTGTTATGCATATATATGTGTATTGTATTATTATTTTATTTCTATAATATTATACCCAAAAACTTTTCACCCTGGGTTTATAATCAAATGTTTTGGGGGAAAATATGAAAAGACACAAACACATCACTGGGAAAATAATGTATTAGAGTAGAATAACAGGCATTAAGAATTGACATAGAGAGCCAGGCATTGGTGGCACACACCTTTACCCCAGCACTCGGGAGTCAGAGGCAGTTGTATTTCTGTGAGTTCGAGACCAGCCTGGTCTACAGGGAGAGTTCCAGTACAGTCTCCAAAGCTATATATATATATATATATATATATATATATATATATATATAAAGAGAGAGAGAGAGAGAGAAGAATTGATACAGAAACGCTGTTTCAAAAGAAAAATAAAATTTACATTTTGTTTTGTATTGGCTTGGTTTTGGTTTAAGCAAACTTGAAAAGCATTCTCCAAGTTTCTATTCATACTTGCAGCTCCCAGTGAAGTCTGCTATACCTTTAGACAAAACATTTTTTACATGATAAATCAAGTTCTTGATTTAAAAAAAAAAAAAAACTAACTCTAGTGTCTCTCTATTTTTTGTCTGGACAAGCTGTCAATAGTGAAAGGGAGTATTCCCTTCACCCACTATTGCTGTGTTGAGGTTAATCTGTGATTTTACAATGAGTACTCGTTTGTTTTATGAAATTGATGCACCTATGTTTATTGCATGCAGTATCATCTTGGTTTATTATTTCTCTAATGAATATGCAGTAACCTTCCTTTTCTCTGTTGATTAGCTTTGGTTTGAAGTCTATTTTATCAGACATTAGCATAGCTATCCCTACATTCTTGTTTCCATTCACTTGGAATACTATTTTCCAACTTTTATTCTAAGGTGATACAATTTAAACGAGGGGGCTCACTAACAGTTCCAGATGTTCAGTCCATTATCACCACGGTACGGATGCACAGTGGCATGCAGGCAGATGTGGTGCCGGAGCGGAAAGTCCTACATCTTGCAGGCAACAGGATGTCAAATGACAACCTTGGCAGTATCCTGAGCATAGGAAACCTCAAAGCCCACCCCCACAGTGGCACACTTCCTCCAACAAAGCCACACCTCCTAATAGTGCCACTCTATGAGATCGTGGGGGCCAATTGCACTCAAATCACCACAGCTTTTTCTTTAGGTTTGAGAACCTTTCTTCTATGATTTTATTTAAAATACTCTGTATACCTTTAATATTTGGGTTTTTTGAGCACATCCCAAACCTCTCCATGTTCTTTTCACATTTCTTAGTAAATTTAGCGTTTTAGATCACTTGGTAAAGGTCAATGATTGGAGGTCAAGCGATTTGATTCCTGTTTTGTTTTCCACCCCTGACACTGTTCCCACATGATCTGTTATATATGAAGCTGCACAATGAGGACCATGTGTGTTTTATTGAGATTTTTTCATTTCCAGCATCTCTTCGATTTGGCTTTACTCCAGTAATTCTATCTCTTTCTGGCTTGCCTCAAAGCCAGCCAGAGATCTGTCTGTCTCGCCTCCTGACTGCTGGGATTAAAGCCACTGCCTGGCTGTTTATGGATCCTGAGTGGGCCACCCTACTTCATTCAGCTTGAGTTTTACTCTCTGGTGTGTACTCCTATCTTCTTTGAGTTGTTTGAGCACAGTTGCAATAGTTTTTTTTTTTAATTCTTCTGAAGTTCCTGCAGGTCGTTTTCCCTGGGTGCACTACTATGGAGTTAGTAATTTTGGGGAGGGACATGTTACTGTCATTTTCCTCGTTGCTTGTGCTGGGATTTGCACATCTGGGGGCACTTTGTTGGTTGAGTCCTTTTGTTCAAATCACTGTTGTTGTTTTTTCAGATTTGAAAAACTTGAATCATTTGCATGTGCTATCAGAGACCAGAGAGGGTGTCAGGTCCCCTGCAGCTGGAGTTACAGGCTATTGTGAGCCACCCAGTATGGGTGCTGGCAACCCAAATCACATCATCTGTAAGAGTAGCACATGCTGTTAAAGGTTAAGCCATCTCTCCAGCCCCTCACATCCCTTCTTTCCATGGGGCTGTATAGAGAGGACTGAGTGGTAGGGTGGCTGAGATGCTGTTTTCTTCTGTGTGACATGTGACTGAGTTGCAAGTTCATCTTTTGAGAGTCCACTGCCTGCCCTAAAGGTCACTTTCCAAGGTCAGCACAAACCTGGTTCTCTCATCCACTGGACTGGCATGACTCTTCAGTCAGCTCTGCCATGATCCTCAGTCCATCTACCTCTTAAATCTGGTGCAGAGCTCCAAAAGCCTAAGCATCTAGGGCTTTCCCCAGCTCTTAAAAATCCAGCCTGTGTGCACCTTGTAACCTACCTGTGTGGTTCATTACTTTTTTCATCCAGAATGTACCCCTCCCCTCTCTGACCTTCTCCCAGAGTCTGTGTTTTAATACACCTTTAAACTTGTTTTCTTGGGCCAGACTGTATTAGTTTATCAGACCATTAGTAGTCCTTTGGGCAGAATTCCAATCAGCGGACTGTTGGAAAATGAAACATAGGACTGTAGAAAACTTTCAAAGCTATTGAGAGTCATCTCTTCAAAGCACTGTGCTAGAAGCTCTTTCCTGGCCTGGCTGATAGTTCTTGTGAGTTAACAAAATATTTGGCCCTCAGGCTTCTGAGGAGTCGAATCTCTGTAGGTGAGGTGTATCACATGAGTAATGTATGCTACTTCCATTTTGAGGGTGTGACTTTATACTGCCCTTGATTTTGAATTATTAGCAAAGAGAAAGCATTGGGCCGAGGTAGTGGCTTGCTGCTTCTTTGGCTTTCAATCCTCCTTTTTCAGTGGGTGGGTGGGAATCTTTTGTTTTTGTTTTTCAAGACAGGATTTCTCTATAGTTTAGGAGGCTGTCCTGGAACTTACTCTGAAGACCAGGTTGGCCTCAAACCCATAGAGATCCTCCTGCGTCAGCTGTGGGTGGGAGTCTTAAGCCACCACAGGAAAGTGTATCTTCCTTTCTCTAACCTGATTTCTCATGACGTTCCTAGAGAACAAACATACAGGATTCGGCGTGGAAGCAGGCCTGGAAGATGCCCATGAACAGACCCCAGGGTATTACTACTCCATTTACTTTCTCAGTCTGTTGATGTCAGGCCAGGTTAGGCTCTCTAGATCCCTTAATCATGAGTAGGTAATGTTCTTGATCCCTCCCAGCACCCACATGGTTAGGCAGAACCATCTGTAACTCCAGTTCCAGGGGAGCTGACACCCTCTTCTGGCCTCCTCAGACACTGCATAGATGATGTGTACAGACATGCATGCAGTCAAAACATCCACACATATAAAATAAAAATAATTTATTTTTTTGTAAAAAATTTTAATGCAGAAGGCTGGAAGGACATCTTGGTAACTAATCACTAGTATGCTTCAAACTGAATAGTCGTGTTGCCTCTGCAAAACTGCACTTCCTGTCTACATCCCCTTAATTACAGACAGAATACAGCAACTTTCCCGCTGTTCTACAAAGGTGTGCACAGCTTCCTAACGTTTTCTAACCCTATGTATGTCAGTTATCATGTAGCCAGGTCTTTGTTTTTATTATTCTTATATGTGTTTTTATTTTTAGATAGGGTCTCACTATGCAACGCTAGCTGTCCAGAAACTATTGTAGACCATGCTGGCTTTGAACTCAGTGATCTGCCTGCCTCTGGAATTCTGGAATGAAAGGTTTTCACCACCATTCCCAGCTGAAAAGCTAAAATATAGACTCAGCTCTAACTGGAATTTGCCTACTAGATCTGTTGTCTAATTAGGTCAGATAATAATGTGCAGAAATAACTGATTGACTTACTGGATTCATTAGGCTGACAAGCCTGCATTAATGGAACTCTAAGACACCGTATTTATGCTACCTAGAGTTGGATCAGCCCAGTCACACTGAGAGCCACTTAGAATTTGTGGTTCCTTGTCAAAGATTCCATCTGAACCACCTGAAGTGGTTCAGAATTGTGGTGACCCCCTCATCTGAAACACACACCGAATTTGCTCATTGTAGCCAATGAATATTTAAGACAAACACATGCTGCTTTTGACTGGCTAATTTTAGCATTGTGTTCTCACTCAAATGGATTATCTTGTAGAGTTAGGGATGGAATAGAGGAATAGAGTGAAAATATTTAAGACTATGAAAATGATTTTGGAAATAAATTGTATTGAATTCTTGGCAGACTTTCTTTCCTTCAGGCTTTCACTATGATCTCATATCCTATAGTTACACTAAATATGAGGTTGGATTATATTCCCCAAGTGTGTGTTCAAATATTCAACTGATTTTATTAAATGAGTACAAATGATTTTACCCTTTCTGGTGGTAATTCCCAGGCCTAGATGTTAATTAGACCTAGCAGCTCTTCACTCCATCTTTCTCCAGCTGTCTTGGGCCAGATTCCAGGGCAATTCCTGACCATGTTTGTAGAGAAAAACAATCATTATTATTTTTTAACCCATGTCTTTTCTCCTGATTCTCATAACTGACCATATGTCCATTTTCAAGTTGGGATCTCACTGGTTACTCTCCACAGCTTTGCAGGTGTTATTTTTCAAGCATAAGTGTACAGAATCCTAACAGCAAGAATTCCTTACTTCTCCAGGAAAGGCAACGTATTCAGACAATTTTCAACTGGTCACCCTAATTAAAGATGCAAAATAAAGCTAATGTTCTTACGTTAGAATTCTCTGGATGCTTCCAGAAATAACAAAAAAAAAAAATTTAAGCAAAAAGGGAGTTTTTACTAAAAGAGTATCAGGATACTATGTGTAGCTAAGACTAGGTAGATTAGAAGCAAATATGGACTATCCCATGCTGTTTAGAATATTGAAAGAACAGTATATGGACTTGTATGATAAAATATTCAAGATCCAAGACACAGAACACTGCTTTTGTAATGATTCAGCTGGTTTAAGAGATACTCCGTGCAGGAGAAGGAAGCAGAAAGGTAAGAAGTTCAAGTGTATCCTCAACTACACAGTGAATTTGAGGCCAGCCTTGGCTATATTAGACCCTGCCTCAAAAACACCCCCCCACACAAGAAAGGAGTACTAAGTGCTAACACCCTAGTGCTACACATGTCATCTCAGCACCTGAGAGGTGGAACCAATTAGACCAAGAGTTCAGAGCCAGCCTCTGCTATATAGTGAGTTCAAGACCACGCTAGCATGCATAAGATCTTGTCTTAGAAAGATAAAGAAACATAAATATGCTGAAAAACATGCAAGAAAATACCAAACAGTGATTTCCTCTAGACTGTGGTTCTCAACCTTCCTAATACTGGGGCTCTTTAATACAGTTCCTCATGCTGTGGTGACCCTGAGCCATAAAATTGTTTTTGTTGTTACTTCCTAACTATAATTTTGCTACTGTTGTAAGTTATAATGTAAATATCTGTATTTTCTGAGAGTCTTAGGTAACCCCTGTGAAAGGGTTGTTCAACCTGGAAGGGTCACCATTCATGGGCTGAGAATCACTGCTCCAGAGTAAAGCCAATAGAAGGTAAGTAGCAGCAATTTACTGTAGTCTCTCCTACTGAAAATTGTGTCTACTGTAAGTACTGAAAACACACTGTAAGAAAACCCACTGATGCTGGGCCGTGAAGGTGCCCACCTTAAATGCCAGCACTCAGGAGGCAGAGACAGTTGGATCTCATTGAGTTTGAGGCCAGCCTGACCTACAGAGTGAGTTCCAGGACAGCCAGGGTTACACAGAGAAACCCTGTCTCAAAAAAGACCATTTGGGTCTTTTAAAGAGATCTGGCCTCAGAGCTGGAGAGATGGTTTAGTGGTTAGTTAGAAAACTGGCTGTTCTTCCAAAACCAGGGTTCAATTCTCAGTACCCACATGACAGCTCACAACTGTCTGTAACTCCAGTTGCAGGGGCTCCAACACCTTCAGACATACGTACAGGCAGGCAAAACACCCATGCACACAAAGGGGAAATTTTTTAAAAAAAGAGAGATCTGTTCTCATGTTTACTGCACCATATTTGAGCATAGTTATAGAAACAACCTCAAGTTCATTGACAGATAAATTTTTAAAACTCAGTATATTCGTAGAATGGGCTGAGATGTGATTAAACTTTAACTTATTTTTGTTTTATTTTTCCAGACAGTTTCTCTGTGTAACCCTGGTTAAACTTTTTTTTTTTTTTTTAAGAAGGAAATGCTTTCTTGGAATACGGTGGTAGTGCAAGTTTCTAATCTCTGAATTCAGCAAGTCAGGAGCAGGTAGACATTAGAGTTAGAGGTATAGGCCAGCCTGGTCTACAAAGGTAGTTCCAGGTCAGCCAGGGCTTATTGTAAGACACACACAGAGGAAATGCTGTCACATGGAACATGATAAACCTTGAGGATATGCTGTCAAATAAGCAAGATACAAAAGAGTAACTGTCATGTGATCCCATTTGCATTATCTTAGGAGCGGAGTGAAATGGCTGCCACGGCTGGGTTAGTGGTAAATGAATTGATAAGCAATAAATGGATATACATTTTAGTATCACAGGATATGTTTTAGAAATCTGCTACACAGCAGATGCATAAAGGCAACAATATTATTACATATACAAAAGACCCCTGGAGATCTCATGTTGTCCTAACACCAAGTTACACACATAATTAAAAAATTTTAGGGCTGGTATGGGGGAGGGTTGGAGAGAAGGCTCAGAGATTAAGGAGCACTGTCTGGTCTTCCAGAGGACCTGGGTTCAAATCCCAGCAACCACATAATGGCTCACAACTATCTATAATGAGATCTGGTGACCTCTCCTGGTGTGCAGGCAGAACATTTTAAAATATTTTTTAGCTGAGGTGGTGGGACACACCTTTAATCCCATGACACAAAATAGGGAAAGACAAATTAACGCTGATAAGACCAGAATATACAGCAATCAGTAGTCTTCTGTTTCAGCAATCTACTGTTCTTGAGACATTAAGCTCCTTGAAAAATGGATTACACAGGCCATTCTATCTGTAATGTGCTAACTGGATAGAATGGTCATGAGGTAGCTAACACAAATGGAAACCCTGCTGACATGTGTTCTTTGTAGATGTAAAGTCTACAAAGATAAAGGATTCCATCATTCCTCTAATATTTTTAGGAGGTCAGGGGTCAAGGGTATGCTGGAAGACACCCTATAAAATAAATGTGACACTTTTCATCACTTGCTATTAGGAAGCAAATACTGCTCAGTGTGACTGGAGAAGGAATAACTCCTACTGAATCCTGATACTGATTTATATACCTCTCATGAGTTCCAGGTGTGAGCTATATAATTCTCTTTTAGACTGATTCAATCTTGTGTAGATCTGGGTGGCCTTGGACTCAGAGAGATCTGTCCCCCTCTTAATCCTGAGTCCTAGGATTGATGGTGTGCACCACCACCTCTTAGCTTCTGGCTGCTGGGATTAAAGGTGTGTGCCTGGCTTCTATGGCTTGTGGCAGACTTTGCTTTCTGAATCCTCAGGTAAACTTTAATAAATCATAACTATCACTATACATTCCTGTCTGCTTTTTCCTTTCCTCTGTATCTTTTCTTCTTGACTATCTCCAGCTTCGTTACCACTCTTATCTGTTCCATGTGTAAGTGTCATAAACAAGCTGAGAACTCTTGTCACCTATCTGATGAGGCCTCACCCTCTCAATCTATAGTATTTCCGTGCAACTGGAGCTGACAATAAGGAACTACCAAAAACAAAACCAAGCAATACTGAACCTGTCAAAGGTCATCTGTAATAAAGGGCTTGATATTTACTGATTGTTTCATTAGTCTTCAAAACTCTGAAGAGATCTGATGACTTGGTGCGTTTTGTTTATATGCATCAAACCATGACAGGTAGCTTTCTATTTACTGGTTCAGTTAGGCTAACTTCATGAGATATCAACTCCTTATTCCTTTTTCACTGTGCTGTGTTACCAGAGTCTCAAATCATGGATCATTTCATAAGACATTCAATCTACTTATTCAACAGATGTGTTTTCTATACAACAGGACCTAAAAATGACTTTCACACCTCAAAACCATGGCAACCCAAGGCTCAGTCTAGTAAGTAACGCGGTAAATAAGGATCAGGATAAACAAATAGGCCGAATAGATGTTTATTCAGGGAGAAATAACTTACAACCTAGACAGATGAACACCAGGAAATTCAACCCGATCCTCTCCTGTCCGAGTCACGCCAGAAAGAGAGCGCCTTTCCTGGCCCCCTCCAACCTCCTTCCATAGGTCACTCCGCCCATGGCTCCACCCCCAATGGGCGTGGTCAGTGCCACAGAACTATCTCACTACAAGTAAGGTTACAGGATCTACATGAGAAATAATTTCAGTGCTGTGATATTGCTGGTTCTGGGATACTCCTCACTGGACTTATAATCATGACCTGCTACTCTAGGGTTCCACTGATCTGCATTGCTGCGTGTGACAGTTGAATCTCTGGCCTTGCCTGTGAGGGATTTCCCAGGTTGGGTTAGCCGAGGTGGCAAGGCCCCCAGGCCTCTTCCCCCATGTACTGATTGAGGGCAGCACCATGGGGTCCTGACTGAATAAAAGGCAAGTGGAACACCAGCATTCATGTCTCTTGCTTCTCTTGAGGATACATGCACCATGACCAACACTTCCACCTTCCTGTTGTGACCAACTGCATCCCCTTTAACTGTGTAAGCCATAACGTGCAAACACCCTAAAACCCTCCCTTGCTTGCACTGCTTTGGCTAGGTGTTCTGTTACAGCAACGAGAAAGGTAACCAGTACACAGGGGTCTCACTAATCACAAACACTGGTTTTCAAGAACAGTAAGTTTGCTTCTATCATGAGCTTTTGAAATGTCTTGTTCCACTCTTAATAACTTTGCTTCTCTTCACAGCAAATGTATAACCTGTTGGCATACACTTAAGCTTCTGAGAAGAATTGAAATAGAAACACCAATCTGAGGAATACATTTGTTTCGGTGGTAGAGTGCCTGCCAACATGGGCAAGACCCATGCTGATTCTTCAGCAAGTTAAATAATTCAGTAGTTTTGAACTAATAATCAATAACCAAATACATTCAACAGGTGAAGTGCTTGCTATACCATATCCTATTAACCCTTACATATTAATCTAACAAACTTAAATTCATTTGCTTTCTTTTGAAATACTCTACATCATGTAAAATTTAAGTGTTAGATTGAAATCTGAGACAATATGACCATTCCTAGTATGTATATATTTGCCTCCACACCTGTAACAGTGACCCGCATTTTGGGCGTGGTTACAGGTGCCCAGAAAGGCTTGGGAGCCGCATAAGGTTGCAGAGAGCATAAAGGAGGCAGGGCTGAGACCTTGGAACGGGCCTCACTTGCTGTTTTCTATGTTAAGCTCTTCTACCAATAAAACTCCACTAATCATCCACATTGGTCTGGTGAATCCTTAATTCCCATGCCATCAATTCCTCCTCAAAAGTATTCTTCAGAGACTAACCAACCACGGCCCCAACTCAACATGACCATTCAGTGTTGAAGGAAAGGGGCCCCGAGGAAGCCATCCAACACCAACACTTCTGTAGTACCTGACTCTGTGTCAAAAAGGAGCGCTCACTTCAGAACTAAAGGACACGACTTTGTTTGCAGAACAGGGGTATAAATGACAGCTGCTAAAAGAACAGGGCACACCCCATGTGCTTTTCATTTCCACTCAGTGCTTTTATTTTAGAAAAAGAAATCACACTGAATCCAACAAGGTAAAACTACTCTTTTCTTATTCTGCGTTATTCTTCCATTTTAAAAAACAAACTCGTATCTGTCTTCATCCAAAGTATCACTGGTTATTTCAAGAGAACCTGTGGAAAAATAAGATTCACTTAAATCACAGATTTTATAGTCTATCACGGGGATAAGGGGAAAGGAAGGACAGGAAGCCAACCAACATTATAATATACTGCAAAACTTCCTCTTTTTTCTTTTCTTTTCTTTTCTTTTTTTTTTTTTTTTTTTTTTTTTTTTTTTTGGTTATTTCCATTCTTTGACTTGGTGATCAGAGTTAACAAAGATATATACTTAATATTTAATGTTCATAATATTTTAGTGAACACACTTAGGTGCTGAGGCAGGATAGCCTGCCAGTTCCAAGTACCTAAACAACAGAGTGACTGGCCCCCCAGGGCTACACAGAGCTGAGAAGATAACTGCCAGCACAGTACCGCAGCTTTTTTATTTTGCTTTTTTTTTCTTTCCTACAGTTTATATAACTTATTCAAGTGTATTTTCTCAGAAGTTAAAATACCCAACAGGGGGGCTGGAGAGACAGTTCCATGGTTTAGAGCACTGGCTAGTTTTCAAGATGACCCAGGTTCAATTCCCAGCATCCAAGTGGCAGCTCACAAGCGTCTATAACTCTGGCTCAATGGATCCCGCACTCTCACGCAGACATACATAAAGGCAAAACACCAATGCACATAAAGTAAATTTTAATGTTTAAAAAAGATACTCAACAAGTATAACTTACATTTCATAAAACTCAAATCTAATCTAAGGTACTGAATGGTCATAATTTTTTAAAACTAGAATCATAGTTCTCTTAGTATTATTTCTCAACAATGTTGTTGGAGATAAACAAATGTGTTGCTATAGTCAGAATTGTACCAGCACAAGAAATTGAAGCAAAAATGAAAATCCTTACAGAATAAAATTACTATACAAGGGCCAAAACAAAATTCAACTTTAGTTCTCTTACTCTTACCCCCTAAATTTTCAGTAATTTATTATATGTGCAATAAATTTTATTTCCGATTAATACTCAAGTTGGTCATCTTTTCCAGCTTTGAATTTTTTTAAGCACTTCTATATAGTAGCCAAAATTACTGATTGGGACATAACTGTTAAAGGCAGTAGAATATTTTAACATTAGGACATTTTTTTAAAAATACAAGGTGATATCATTTTAACAAATTTTTAGACAACAAAATTCATATTTAGACAGTTGTTCCACTATTGTATTATTATTCAAACTATTGATTCTGCTTGTCCCTCTTTTGGTTTTAAAATCTACAAGGAAAAGAAAGAATTTGAAAATACAAACTTCAGTGACAGACTGACTCATTTTCTAGAACAGAATAGAATGTGCAAAAGAGAGGCAGGTTTTATTGTAAGAATGTTTTCTCTTTTGAACAGAAATTCTAGAAAGCACAAAGACGTCTTTGTAACTTTCCTTACTCAGAAAATTTTATTTAATTATGTGTATGTGTGTGGGCTTGTGCACATGAATACAACTGCTGGCAGATGGCAGAATTTGAAACCTCTGAGAGCTTCAGTTACAGTAGTTGAGGGCCATCTGACATGGGTGCTGGTAACTGAGTAAGAACCACACTCAGGTATGGGATGAACAGAAAGCACTTTTAACTGCTGAGCCAAGTAAAAGTGCATGTAAACAGTAAATATGCATGCAAACACCCAAAGGTGGTTACCTACAGGTCATCTAAACTACATTTCTAAAAGATCCTCCATGGACAATGGGTAGATAGGCTCCTACTGCACAGCATGTGTCCAGTAACTTGATAAAAGACTGAGTGGTATGTAATGTAAACAGCCACTTTAAAGTAGAAGAGTTGTGTTTTAGCTCTGCTTCTATCATCTTTAATTTATTTGAATTATTATTGTGTTCATTATGCAAGCACATGAACATGCAGAGATCAGAGGACAACTTTAGGGAGCTGGTTCTCTCCTTCCACCATGGGTTCCAGGGATAAAGTTCAAGTTCAGAGGAGTTAAAAGACTTAAAGACTGGAGAGATGGCTCAACATGGGAAGGTGCTGGAAGTGCAAGGTTGACTAACCTGAGCTTGAAGCTTGAATTCAAGACTGCATTAAATAATTAATATTTGCAAATGCCTATGGTAGGCATTTGAAGACCAGGAATTCACTCTATTAGATTAGTAGCAGCTTTCACTACACCCATCTCTGGATAGACTGTCTCTATTATATGACTTGAGAATATTATTCTGTGTAGCAAGGGCCCTAACAAATTGCTTCTGATGGAAACACTGAGATCCTTTAGTGTCACCTTTTTTTGGTGCCATTCATCATGCACATGTCTGCACTACATGGGAGCAACAGAAGGATCAGGACTTTGAGGCTAGCCTGATGCAAGGCAAATAAACCAAAAAAAAATCAAAGAAAAAAAAAAACCAAAAATTTTATCTGAAATACTAAAACTTTATCTCTAATACATAGTTTTCTAAATGAGCAGAGCTCGTTTAGATTTGAACAGGAAGTAAGCTGGGTGTGGTGGCTACAGAGAAAGACCCTGTCTCAACAACCCCTGACCCCACCAAAACAAGTTAAGTTGAAGCTAAAGTCTAAATAAGACTGGGGTAACCTCAGGAGAGCACTGTGCCAGCAGTGCATTCTTGTGTGCATATGACTAATGATGCACTGGCCTTTCATTTCTGTTAAAATTAAACAATTCAGTTGCCAGAAGTAAAGATAGCCTAATTAAATACCTGTTTAAGTAACTAGGTCTGCTTATTAAGATTTTGATTTTTTTGCTCTTCAATTCTTGCAGACTTCAAAACACCATTTACTTTCTTCTACTTAGTCTAGCCAAATTCTTTTCTTCTTTCCCTTCTTCTCCATCCCCTTCCCTATTTCTCTTTCTTTTCTCTCTCATATAGCTAACACTGGCCTCAACTCTCGACACAGCCAAGGATGACCCTGTTCCTTCTGCTTCTGTTTTTCCCAAGTGCTCGAATTACAGAAATGCAGTGCTACAGTGTTAATGCCTTAAACCTCAATTAAAGGAAGAGAGGGAAGGAGGAAGGGAGGGAGAGAGGAAGGGAGGGAAGGAAGAAAAAAAGAGAGAAAGTAAGAAAGAAAGGAAGAAGGCAGAAAGAGCTCTTCTGTGAATGTGATGTCAGCATGGTCCACAGGGTGAGTCAGCTAGGTCTATATACCGTATCTCAAAGCAAGAAAACAAAACCCTAACAAACAAAAAATCATATGCCTTTAAGTCCAGCACTCTGGAGGCAGAGGTAGGTCCCTGAGTTCATGGACAGCCTGGGCTACATAGTGACCTTGCAGGATAGCCAGGGCTATTTAGAGACAGCCCTGTCACAAAACAAACAAAAAAGTGGCAGGGCAACACTGGATAAGTAAAAATTTTGAGCCATCAGGGAAAATGAGGGGAGGGGGAAGATAAAAGGGGAGGAGAAGGTGATACAAACTGAAATGAGAAGGAAAAAAAGGAGGGAAAACTCAGAAACATGAACAGGAGAGAAGACTGACAGGTATGCAAAGAAAGAAATCCCCCTGCCTCTGCCTCCCAAGTGCTGGGATTGAAGACCTATACCACCACCTCCTGTTTTTACTATTACATTCTTTATTTACCCCTAAAGCATTCCTACTAAAGTGGGAGGTGTTAATTCCATAATAGTTTAAAAGTAAAAAAAATTACATTCAACATAATTTTTGCCATCATTAAAGGTCAATAAGTTTCAATGCATTGGGGGATATAATTTTGCACAGTATTAGTAATTTTTCAAAATAATGATAATGCACCAATAAGATCAGATTCATCCTAAAGTATGTTTACATACCACCACAGGATACGAAAATGGACCTTACACAGTACTACTCTGAAAACACATTCCTGGTTGGGAACAACTTACCATTCAAGGTAAAGAGGCAGCCATCCTAAATGCAGCTTTTATCTCTGCCCTTCCTTGATCCACTTCACATGTCACATGCTATATCTTCTCCTCTGCAAGTTTAATTTCAACAGCCACTCTGAAGGGTTCCTTTCTCTGCTGCCACCTACCCGTTTATCTCTCTGCTGCAGCAGAAGGGCATATAGAAAAAGGCCTTGCTTATTGTTCAAATTAAACAAAAGTTTTAACATTTCTTATTTTCACATGTGAATCAACATTTCCATATGTTGCCCATCCCACCTCAATAATCAGGAGAAAAAACCCAATCATAGAAAATTAAATAATGTATGATCAATATTCATGCTAAGCTAGGAAAATTCAAAACAGAAAGGAAGAGGAACGATTATACACTCAGTAGTTGTTATCTCACAAGAGCCATGTTCTGTTCTGTTATTTTCCTTCCATATGTATCCCTATGAGCTATAAATAAACACATGATTTAAATTTTAAGTAAGTAGTCTACAAATTCCAAATTCAGAGACTACCCAAAGAACCATGGAGGACACATCAATATAAAGCCTTTAGAGTAATTCTAGAAACTAAGGGTGTTAGGTGCTTTACCTGCTTGAGATTTCAATGTTCTGGACTGCTTATTGCCCAATGGCTCTGAATACAATAAAACACGAACACATACGCCACCTACATTTAAAATAGGGTAGCATTTGTATGCCCATATAAGCATTGGGTATTTTGTTTTGCAAGAGTCAATAATCATTAAGTCCCTTAGAAAGGACTGACGGTGAACGTACATTTCCTTAAATTAATACATACATAGAAAAAGTAGGGGGAAGGAAAAGAATGGCAAAAATAGTTCTAAGAATTGGGATTTAACACAGTATAATGTCTAATACTTTTTAAACATCTAAGATTCACTTCTATTCCCATTCTTTGTCACTAGTGCCTACATTTGAAATTTGGTATTAGATACTAAGGAACTATATCCAAGAACAGACTAGCAAAATGGCTTGTTTTTTCCACCCTCCCATCACCTTGACCCCAAATAAAAGTATGTATAGACTTGCCAACTGAAAACAATAAAACAAACACTGACATAAGCACCAAAAAGCTGGCCAACAGCAGCACCACAATGACATCATTTCTACTTTCTCATTCCGTCCCCCACTCAAACCCCACCCTTTTGACCTCTGCAAATGGGATGAGCCTGAGCAGGAGAAGTTGGTGATGTCAGGACTGCGCCGTTCCCACGGATGCTCCTAGAGGCCTGCTGTGCTTCTGGGAACTGAGGCACAGGGATGTCTGTCTGACTGAAACCTAAAACAACAACAGTTCACCCACCCCTCATGTTTCCCAAACCCCAAAGAGCAGCCAGGTAAAAATACTATATAAGGTCCACCTAGTTAGTCTGAGTAGATAAACTCAATATTCCTTACAAGTGGGCAGTATTTAATGGGGCATCAAAATGGAGGTTGTTTAAACTCTCCACAACCCTGTGCAGGGTAAACACTCTACTGGTGGCCATTCTCATGGGCCAGAGAACAAAAGTCTCCTGAAGTCCTTCTCAGAACATGTCCCTGCAGGATTCCTGGACAAGTAAAATTCAGTTCAGTTCAACAGGTAATTATTTAAGAAGCCAGAGGATGTCCCTACCTCATTTGTCAACTGAAGCACAGAATAGGCTAATGATTTATAGTCATGCCTCTCTACGTATAGAGAGAGCACTGAGGCCAGGGTTTTATTCATTAATCAGTGGTCTGTTGAATGTATACATTCTTTGTGTAGAACATTACAAGCTATCAGATAAAATTATGCAAAAAAATATATAGGGAAGGTGCTAGCTAGTTACTATTTCTGAAACCCTTTGGGGAAGAGAGATTACTTCCCCAAATGTAAAATGTAAAACTAGCTTTCAGAGTGAAGACCTTAGAAAGGACAGGAAAGGAGTAGACAGTAAGCAAACTTGGAGAGACATAAAGGAAAGAGCTAACTAACAGAAGACTACCAAACTGTACAAACTATATTTCCATTTCTGCCACTAACCTTGTTTTATGACCCTGGCTAATCTGGTTAACCATGCTGTGCTTCAGAAATAGTCCCATGTATGTTCAAATCTATAACATATACTCTCTAGAACATGATAGTCTTCAGCTATTCACATGTATCTGTTAGAACTACTTTATCAGAAAGGCTATAGTGGTCACTTCTAAAGTGACTAAGATGCTCTATTGGTTTCACAAGCCCCTTGCACACCATTAAAGCCAACTGAACACTGTTTGCTTTAAACCACACACATGTATATATATAGATATATATAAAACCTAGGACCTAATTTACTTTATACAACTCTAGTTTTTCCATACCTGTCAACTCCTAATTGATGTCTTTAAATTGTGAGCTCACTGTGTATTCCGAACACCAACCCCTGAAAAAGCTTAAGCCAGAGTAGCACAATGGAAGAGACAAACAAACCCACAACAAAACAAAGCCAAGGTCACACTCTGTAAACTTAATTATAGACATATATGCAAGGAATGGAGCATCTAAATGGCTAAACAAAACCCCAAGTGCTGAGTTCATCCCAATGGATGCAAACTTTATCCCACAAACTCTCCTTTAAATTACTTGCTACCATATTTATGCATTATTTGTTTAAAAGAAACAAGTTATGATAAACTCGTTCATATTTACCTTTAAAGAGTTATAGAAAGAAAACGTAACAAAATAAAACAAAACAGTAAAATGTTAGCCTTCTGATGGAAATAAAGGAGACTCCAATTACCTTCCAGCAGGCTGGGCTGTGCCTGGTCCAAGCCGCTGCCCTTAGCACCCACTGCACAGCTGCTTTACTGGGGGAGGGGAAGTTTAGAAGGGCACTGACCCCAAAGCTCTCAAAACTCCTCACTCATCATCAGGAGGGGGGAAGAAGGGAAGTATTTTTTGTTTGTTTGTATTTGTATATTTTGGCTCCTGAAAAGGCTGGCAAAGAACAGTAACAGTGCAAGCAATTAGAATATTTCTTCAAAAACAATTTTAAACATGTAAAACATTAAGGAATTTTTAGAAACCAAATTTTGGTTAACACAGAAGAAAATTTCACTAGAGTTAGGCAGCAGCCTGAGAAGGCATGATAAAGTGCACTGGGATTAAGGAAATAAAATACCACACAAACCCCAAAATAAAATGAAAACATTTCAAATCTAATCTGGAAGACTATATGATTCCAATAGCAGACTTCTGTCCATCACTAAAACATTCCAAATCCAAGGTACCTAGATTGTACTTTAAATGAAACTTTTTCTTTCTTTCGAAGAAACAAAAGAAATCAGTGAACCTGGTTATAAATCCTATGATATATTACATTTTTAAAAATCATAGCACAACAAAAGTAAAACTTAAATAAAACTGAACAAACAGACAAACAAATAGCAGCAGAGGTTACCTGTCTGAGCACCTACATTTTCTTAGGAGGGGAGCGTGTCTCACCAGCCAAATAGCCCATAAACCTTCTCAAAAACAGCGAACCAGGAGAAAAATATAACATAAGATTTGATTTCACAATGTCTCTAATACCCCCCAACCCCAAGCTGGGGGTTCACTGAGAAGAGATTTGCTTTTCCATTGTTTTCTTCTTGATAAAAAGATGATTGATAGTCAATGGCCTTTTCCAATGCCTTCGGTGCTTTTCATAAAGTCTGATAAAGTGCTTGATGAAACCAAGTCTCTTGATGGATTGTTTTCTAACGTTCCAGGGTAGTTTCTTATTGATAACATAAAGAAAGATTTCAAAGTTCATTGGCAAAAAGCTAACAGAAGTGATAATTTTAAGTATTAAAAGAAAAAAATACTTACTAGATAGAAATTTTAAGTGGCATAGTTCATATGTATAGATCTAGAGTCCAATTTTCATCACAGATAACATAAAATCAGAATTATTAAAAATACAATTAACAATTACAATTTTAACAACATATAAAAAGTTTACAATAATTCAGATTTTTGGCATTATTACATAGATTTGATTAAAAAACATTTTATCTCATAGATGAAGATTATACAAATTATGAAAACAATTATGAGAATAAGTCAACTATCACTTGTTTCCTTTGAGTTCTTCCAGAATGATTTGTTCTTCACCTTAATTGAGAGAATTCAAGTTGACCAGCCCTGTTATTCACTCTAGTGCATGAGTGCAGTGCCCAGAAGGTGGTTGGTGAAGACCTGCGTTTCAACTATGGGTGATGCGCGGAGGCTGCATCAACAGGGAGTGGGGCTGCCAGTGCGGATTAGTGCTTGGTTTAGAGTGGGTAACTATCATTTTCCTGTCTCTTTATCCCACCATAACAAAATTAATTCTTCAAATGAAGATGTCTGTTTGTTTTTAAATACATGGACTTACATGTGTATCCTAATGTGTGTGGCAACCAGATAATCTATTTTAGGATCTGATTACACGACTGTTCATTTATTTCTCTATACCAAACAGTATGCACCCTCCAAAATATGATCATTCAGCAAAGTACCAAGTACTTTTATTCTGTTAGTGAATCAGATTTATTATGACTCCCAATGACCCTGTGCCAATCAAACTGTGCAGATGCAATTAGAGTATCCTAAAGATAAATGAGAACTCCTTATGTATCTTTTCTGAAATGAAACAGTAACAGGTACTATTCTATTTGTCAACAATCGACCTTTTACTCCATTTTAATATTATTTAATTCTATGGGGGGGGAACCAAGTTTTATTATATTCCTTTGTAAAATGGGGAAAAACTGTACAGTTAATCATGATCAAACCTCTGTTAGAGCTGGATAATACTCATGTTTTATTATCACCTTCAAGTCTCTAAGTAGTGTCCAAGAAATTATGTTAAGGTCCATCTGAAGGAAAACAACACTGGAGAGGCAAAGAAAAGCTTGGAGAAGCTGCAGAAAATTTGTAGGGAGATGGAGCTTGCTGTTTAAAAATGTATGTTGAGCCCCGTAGCATCTCCATGTCTTAACACATCTTCCAGACTCAATCACTGGAATAGCTTTATCCTTGTCTTAAAGGCTCATGTTATATGCAGGTTGGGGGTTTCATCAATTCATCAATTCAGAAAAGGAATATATAGTGGTCAGTACTGAAGTCTTAAGAATAGGGCTATATGAGACTTGATATGTTAAATAAATCCCAATTAAAACATCCAAGTCCACCTCCCTCTAAGTCTTAAGTGTATAAAGAGAAAATGTACAACCATAACATTAAATAAGAGCATGTAGCCTTGAATAAATCATACACCAAACAGTCTACAAATAAACAAACAACAACAACAACACACACACACACACATAAGCCTAAGAAACATCTACTTTCCTACTGTCTTTAGGGGAGTATCTCTACACTATCTGTATCTAAAGCAATTCAATTCTTTTGTTTTAAGGTAAACTGTTCCCATCATGCCATTCTCTAGAATCTATTCTTTCTGTATGGTGTAAACAAAAAATAAAACACATACATTTTCATGCAACAGATATATATATACATATATATATATCCTCCTAAAATGTCAAAAATGCAAATACAAAAAATAGCATTAAGAAATCATTTCAGCTTTATGACTTTTACTTGCCTCCCCAAAATGATGTCCCTGTACTTATCCTTGAAATGTTCAACTCATCAAGAGAAAAGGTGGGCACAGAGACTTTTAAATGTGTATGTTGAGTCAGTGTTAACCAAAAAGAGTAGCATTGTGTTTACTTTGGCCATTGTTAAAGATGAAGTCATAGAGCAAAGGTGTTACCAGCATGTATTAAAAATGCAACATTAACAGCATATCTTTCAAAAAAGACTAAAACACTAACAAATACAAGTCAATGCACAAACTTTAACTAGTGTAATTTTATCTACATTGAGTAAATGTTACTTTGTATACCAGACATTGCAATACTGTTCATTTCCCTTTCATCATGCAAACATGCCAATTTTGTTATTAAAAATCTTTATTGGATTATAGTCACATTACCCTCCCACCCAAATTAAGGAAAAAAAAAAAAAAAACAAGGACAAACATGAAGATAAGAAATCCAGGTCAGAGCCCCTTAAGAGTTCATAAACAACTATGTGCATTTAAATGCTAGCTGAGAGAAACGGCAGAGGCAGAAGAATTTTCAGATTGATATTAAAACATTTCTGTATTTTAAGCAGATGTTTCCTCTTGAACCTTTGTGAAGTCATGCTACTAACCATTCTACATAAAAAGAAAAGCTGGAGACCATGGAAAAAGAAACTTTCATGTTCCTCATGGCCTAAGAGCAGGATTTTAGTAACTGAGCAGGTTAGCAAGAGAGCCTGCCATTTCTCTGCACACCACCTATTCTTGCTCTCCAAGAATCTGTAAATGAGTCAGGCAAGGGTTACTATCAGAGCTCTCATCTATTTTCCCTTCTAACCAATCTTACTATACTTTTCTCTCAACCTCCTGAGCATTCTCCATGAACAGCATTGCAAGTTGGTTAAAGAGAAACGGGGATGGGGTGAGGGGAGACAGTTTTACAGGGGTGTTGTTGGTTAATTATTTACCGGTGGACTCACTCCACCAGGAGTTTGATTTCATTGGCTAGCAGCTGGTTCATGTTGAACAGGCCCCCTGGGAGCTTGGTGAGCAGCTCTCGCTCGGTGGTGCTTTCAGGGTCGCTATCGACAGAGCTGGAACTTGCGCTCATGTTGTCGACAGCAGTGCTGGCAGGGGGACCGAGCTCCGGCTCACTAGTCTCACTGGCCGTGGACACCACAGAAAGCAGGGACATGCGCCGGGTGAGCCGGCCAGCGGGCAGAAGGGAGGCAGCATAGTCTGCTATGATACCAGCTACATCTAGATTACAAGCCTTATCAAAGGCGATGAAACCTACATTTGCATTGGCCTCGCAGAC
Source organism: Phodopus roborovskii (assembly GCF_943737965.1). NCBI lineage: Eukaryota > Metazoa > Chordata > Mammalia > Rodentia > Cricetidae > Phodopus > Phodopus roborovskii. The sequence goes on from NW_026126578.1 coordinate 13,832,159, forward strand.
ACAAAAGGAGCCATCATCTTTCATCAACAGGTCGATGCCACAGATATCCATCCCTAGGATATTAGACACCTGGATAGCTAGCTGCTTCCCTTGTTCACTCAGTGAGCACATCATCCCCACGCCACCTGGCAAATAAAAGAGGTAGAAAGTTATCAACTTTTATAGTAGAATTAATCAGCCCTCTTCTAAACTCGAAGCAATGCTAGTAGTGTAAAACTGGTTTTTGTTTTGTCCTATTAAGACTAAATCATAATTATTTAGTCCACACTGCCTCACACTCATGGTCTTTTGCCTCAGCCTCCTGAGTGCTGGCACTATATATAGGCATCCACTACTAAACCTGCCAGAACATAGACCGAGAAAAGTGAGAAAGAACTTCTGAGACAAAGTCTTAGAAAGACATTCAACTTTCCTTAAGGTCTATCCTGCCTATGATAACATGGACCAAACAGTGTCCCTCAGTATCACAAGGGTTTCCACAACCTCCCATCCCCACCACAGATACCAAAGTCTACAAAGACTTGTTAGAGTTTGTAGTGCCTACTACAACCTGCCCTACTACACCCTGCTGCATATTTTAAATCAACTCTCAAGTACAACCCTTGATACAATAGAAACACCCAAGAGCTGACAAATGTTACTGCTTAGAACAATGGTAACATATGCTCAATAAAGAGGGCAACATTGTAAGCTCAACATCCCAGTCCATACATTCAACTCAAACTGCCAGGAGAGGATGAGGGTCTCAGGAGACTAAAGCGGAGAAGAACTATGGATTGATTCCCTCCAATTTAGCACAGTGTTAGGTCTCTGCAAAGTTCTGCTTTCAGGAAGCTTTAGGAATCAATACACACACACACACACACACACACACACACACACACACACACAGAGCTCTAGTCACCAACTCTGGATTGTTTATTGTTTTGGTTTTGTATTTTAAGTCCTCAGTTGAATCATTTTAATCCAAAAATATGATAGAATGTGTTTAAAATGTTTGTATAAATATAATTAGACCATCTGATTTTTTTTAAAAAATAATTTACTTATTTTTATTTCATGCACATTTGTGTTTTGCCCCCATATATTGTCTCTGAAGGTGTTGGATTCCCTGAAACTGGAGTTACAGGCAGTCCTGAGCTGCCATGTGGGTGCTGGGAAAATGAACCCAGGTCCTCTGAAAGAGCACCCAATATTCTTAACCACCGAGCCATCTCTCCAATCCACCAGCTGATTTTATATATAACAAGTGGAGAAGCCCAGCGAATTAGTGAGTTTGAGGCAGCCTGGTTTACAAAGCAAGTTCCACAATAGCCAATGCTACATAGTGAGACTTAATACAGCCATAAAATAGGAACAAAGAAAAGATGGTGTACGTACTGGGAATATGGCAATCTAAACATGACACTATTTCTCTATGGGTTACTCCTAAGAAAAAAGGCTTCTCAGTTTTTACACCACTAGCCAAACATACAGATAAGCTTAAGCTTTGCTAGTATAGAGTGAGAGTAAGGAAACATAATAGCATCTCACTTGGAGACTAGCTTCAAGAAGACTAGAAAGCACAGAAGCCTGACAAGACTTGGTGCAGTTGCTCTGAACATCCACAAGAATGTCATACATAATGGCCAAAGTAGACAGACAAATGAAGATAAATAAGTCCTTTATTATTACCCAGAGGTTGGAAAGGTAAGAAGAGTCCAGGAACCAGTATGGTTTGCCAGTACCTGGAGGGTTAAAGCAATTTGAAATGCTCCAAAAAACAATAAATTTGAATAAGCTCAAGTATGGCAAGATAAAGATAAATACCCAATACAAGAAAGAATGCTCTAAAGAAATTGAAGTTCAGCAACAACAAAAAGGTTGTGGGGTATTTTGCCTTTCAAGACAAGGTTTCTGACTGTCCTGGAACTCAGATCCACCTGCCTCTGGAGTGCTAGGATTAAAGGCTTGCACTACCATTGCCCAACCAAAAAAGAGATTTTCTGAAGCTAAAACAAAATGATTAGCAACTCAACATTCAACAGAGGAAATGAAGGACAATCGGCACAGTGCCTGGACCTGAATCTACTGCTGTTTCAGCCAGTAATTACTGAAAAGTGGCTCTGCGGTCACTTTTATGTCCCACCAGATCTGCCTCCTGTTGTTGCCACCACATTATCAATAAGGCTCAGGGGTCAGGGGATGGGATGAAAACCTGCTAGCTCACAGAGGCTGAGGAGCAACTGTCTGACGTTCCCTCTTCACTGGTGTCTCAGAACGCCATCCTTCCACTCCACCCAAACCAAACAAGACTGCCCCACTCTAAGTCCCTCCCTACTACTTCTTGTGCATCTCTTTATCCATCTTTCCAGACCCTGCTCTGGCTCTCTGATTTCTTTCTGTCAACTAATTGCTAGCTCCTCCTCCTCCTGACCCAAGGCTGATTTTATTTAATTAATGCAAATGCAAACTTGGGTTCACAGTGTGATTGAATATCCTTCAACTTAACAGTTATTTGTAAAAGTTTGCTCAAAGAATGAGGGTATGGTAAAAGGCAGTTGAGAGGCTGAGGCAAGAGTAGAGTTCAGGATCAGTCTAGGCTACCCAGTAAGTTCAAGGCCAGCCTGGACTATACAATTAAGATCCTGTCTCAAAACAGAAAGTAGGAAATCTGGGAATTGAATCAGAAAATAAAATAAATCTTCCAGAAGGAAATAAGTAGATGGAGGAGAGGAGATAATAAAGAGAGAAATGGGGAGGGGACACTGGAGAGATGGCTCAGCAGTTGGGAGCACTGACTGCTCTTACACATGCACCCACATGGTAGCTCACAACTGCATTTTATTTTCTTTTCTTTTCTTTTTTTTTTAATTTGTTTTATATAACAAAGTCCATTTAAATGAAAACAAACATTTATAGACAGTATTGTGGGCGTTGTTCTTTCCAAACTACTTCCTGCTGGTAAGGGGCACTGTCATGGGGGATTCGAAGAAGATTCAGAAATCCTGGCTGTAGTCTGTAAGGCTGCTTTGTCCAGCTGTCACAAGTGCATTTTCAAGCCTCTGTGGGCACATGGTGCACAGATAAAACATATAATATACATAGCCAGGTGGTGATGGTGTACACATTTAATCCCAGAACTTTGAAGGCAAAGGCAGATGAATGTCTGTGATGTAAGGCTAGCCTTGTCAAAGAGTGAGTTCCAGGGCTACACAGAAAAGCCCTGTCTTGAAAAACCAAATCAAACAAGCAAAAAATAAAAACAAAAAACAATCACTTTATAACAAAAAACAGTAAATTTCTAGAACTTGTAGACAGTTTTTTTGGTTTTTAGAGACAGGGTTCCTCTGTATTGCTTTGGAGGCTGTCCTAGAACTAGCTCTGTAGACCAGGCTGGCTTTGAACTCAACTCAGAGATCCACCTGCCTCTGCCTCCCAGTGCTAGGACTAAAAATGCCAGCAATGCCTGTCATAGACAGCTTCCTAAAATCCAAGTTAACAGTGGGAATGATAGCCAAGTATGGGATCAGTCACAGGCCGTTAATCCTAGCACTGGATGATGTGGCAAGGGCCACTTTGGTGACTCAGTAATTAAAAGCACTTGTTCCTGCAGAGGTCCTAAGGTAACAAGGGGACCAATGAAAGAAGAGATAGAGGCAAGGAAAGCAAAAGTGGCTGTGTATGAGTAATATGCTAAACATATAATATACATAAGCATGAAAAGCTTAAATAGAAATAAAAATGTTATCACAAAAAAATAAATTCATAATCAATGAAATCTGATTCACTAAGGAGAAAACTAAGAATGCTGGTGGGAGCACAGTTTCCATGTGGGAAGCACGCTCACTTTATATACCAACACAAAGATGCTGCATTGTCTTTACCTAGTGAACAATTGCTCTGCATTCTTCCATCTGTGGAACAACGTAACATGGTGCCAACAACACGACCTCCCACAACAATGACTCGTACATCCCTTCCGTGAGACTCTTTTATGTATTTCTGAAAAAGATATGGAGCTTCATGTCGAATAAGATGGCTTAGATCAGCTAAATGGTGTTTATCTCGGGCCAAGAAAACAGCTTTGCCTATAATTTAAAAAGAAAAATAAACAATACATACAAGTCATGAAACTGTAGATGGTGATAAATATACATTCTTGAATCCCAATATACTCTTTTAGAACCAATTATACTTATATATATTTAGAGTATTCTTTGTTGTAACTATTGATTAAAGTGATTTAGTTATGATTAGTAAGATAATACAAAAAACATATGGGGTCAAACTTAATCACCTATTATTTCCCCCAAAAAAATTTTTATGGCTAATTATTCCATTTGGGTTTATGAGGAAGAGGACCTACATTGTATTTCCCCAAAGGTTAGGCCATGTTAACCTCATTCGTAGCAAACCCCTTTCCTCTGAGTTAAAATAGAGATAAATTATTAATGTTAATGTTCTATTATCACAACACAGTAACATAGTGACATCATAGACTTAAATTTGTTTCTGAATTCTTCAATCTGTCCCCTTGCTTTATTTATTTTTATTCTAATGGTGGTATGTCTTTTTTAAAATAATTTATTTTTATTTAATGGTCACTGGTATGAAAGTGTCACATCCCCTGGAACTGGAGTTACAGTTGTGAACTGCCATGTGGGTGCTGGGAATTGAACCCAGGTCTCTTTTTGTTGCCTTCTAACACTAAGTCACAGGAGGTTATGCAGCTTGTTTGTTTAGTGAGCATTCACTATAGGAGAATGCCAGATCCTTAGCTATCATATTAGAGAAGCCAAATAAACAAAAAAAGTCAATGGCTCTAGATGAATTTTGATCCATATGTCCCAGTCAAAGTATTACATGTGTCTTATCCTTGGATTATTATATTCTCTGATAAAAATTTCTTTAGAAGGGCCTATCACAGCAACAGGAATTGGAGTGACTCAGGAGTGGCTACAAATGCAATGGCTAGGAAGCATTCTGGCTAGAAAGAGATGGCTGTCCTATTTTTGGAAAACAAGAGTAGAAAGGTACTACAAATACTACAACAGTAATGGATATTTGATAAGTTATGTGTATGGAGAGAATGGCCAACAACTGGGGTCAGTAGAAAGACAATGTAGGATATATATAAAATGGTTCATAGCTAACACTTTTGGCATAGACATCTAAGGTAACAAACCTTAGTTTAGCCAATCCACTACGGCAGTCTCTTATCACAGTACAAATTTCTGAAAACTGTTCTTCAAAGAGAATTAAGAATAGATATATTCTTATGCTGATAAATATGCTGATAAATACTGGGAAAAGACTAGACAGAGACCCAGCAAAATAACATCCTCTCAAAAGGATGAGTAAAGAAAGACGTATTGTTTGCCAGGTAGTGGTGGCGCATACTTTTATTCTCAAGACTGGGTGGCAGACTGTGGCAGATCTCCAAGTTTGAGGCTAGCCTGGTCTATATATTGAGTTCTAGTTCAGCCAGAGCTACACAGACAAACCATGGGAAGGAAGGAGGGAGGGATTACAGATAAATGAACACTGAGCCAGAGGGTAAAAATGCACAAAAACATTATCCTGACTTTGGATGCTGGGGTGAAGAATTTATCACAGTACTGGGAAAATGAGTAACTGGTACCAAGTGTTTGCTCATTGCTATGACTGCAAATGTAGGAAGATACATACTAGAGATAAGTTTACTATGTCAGCTCTAGGAACTCAAAAGCAGATTATGTTCATGAGGTTTTTAATAGCAATGAGGACTACTGGGAACTGGAATATGCTGATAACCAATAGACATGTCAGAGGAACAGCAGGTGGCAATTAATATCCAGCCATTCAACTCTCTGATTGGAATGTCTCATTCAAATGAGGCTTATGAGAATACAGACACAAGAATGTCTTTTGCTTATGCTGTGGTTTCACATTGTTGCTGTTACATGCTCTTCTCTGTTATCTGCTATGATGCAGTTATATGTGAGGAGTCCCCCACTACCTGTATTGTAGTGTTTATCTCATGATTACATCTTGATCTACTAGACATATTTATATCTGGAGATTGCAGGGAAATGCTGTATAATTTGACACAGTCAGGGCCTATTGAGTTCCACTAATAAGCTGCTTTAATCACAGCTCAAATGTTTTATTAACCAGGAGCCAGACTGGCTCAAATTCCTTTAATCTTTATGCTAAAATATAATATCACAGGTTTCTTGTATACCATTAAGTGATACTAGCTTCAAAGTAGCTTTAAATTAGACCATGTGCCTTACTAATAGTTTTTAAGATAAACTATTTTTTAGGAAAAGCAGCCCAGTTCAAAAGGACAGATTACCCAGAATTCTGATTTGTTGAACCAAGGTTAAAGGTGCAAAGCAACCTAATTGCTAATGCTAGTCCTATGCTAGTCTTTCTTGTTAGGTTTGGCTGATGACCCAGGACAATGAATGATTAATTCTGCACAAACTCCTAACCTTGGTTTTGATATGGTTTTGAAGACTCAAAGTTCAGCCAATTAAGTTTCCTAGAAAGCATATTTTAATATTTAAAATGTGAGGCTATAGAGAGATGGCTCAGAGATTAAGAGCACTGGCTGTTCTTCTAGAGGTCATGAGTTCAATTCCCAGCAACCACCTGGTGGCTCACAACCATCTGAAATGAGATCTAGTGCCTCTTCTAACCTGCAGGCACACATGCAAGCAGAACACTGTATACATAATAAATAATCTTTAAAAAAAAAGAATGACTTTCTCTTAAAAAAAAAAAAGATTTAAAATGCTTTTAATTCACTGTGCCTTGGAGAGTGCTGAATGAGTTCATATAGTAAGGAAACTAAGGGACTAGACTATGTATTGTTGAAGTGAAGCACTAAACTTGAGAATTAGTCATGCATGTTACATCTCTACTATAACCTCTAAGCAGAAACACTATCTCACCAAGGTGACTTATAGAAATCTTCTGCAAGTTTGTGGTCTCAAACACTTGTTGGTTGTTAGTTTGCAAAAGCAATTTCAAAGCTATGTACCATATCCACGTACGTACCTCTGTGACCCCGTGTATTCTTTACTACCATTGGGAACTCCAGCACTTCTGCTTCATCAATCATTTTAGCAAAGTTTTCATGGCCACCTGGTTTGAGGAAAATGTAAATGTAAGACTAGTGGCAAAAGTATGCTGGGACCAATCTTAAGCACAGGACAAGTGAGGTGGAAGTAAGAGATCGATGGCAATTTCTGTTTATCTTTAAGAAATTATGTGTAACTGACAATCCATTGAAAACAGCACCTTTAGGTGCCAACAAGATGGCTAGGTAGTTAAAAGCACTGGCTACTCTTCATGATGACCAAGTTCAATTCCCAGTACCCACAAGGCAGCTCTCAACTGAGAGAGGGAGAGAGAGAGAGAGAGACAGAGATTGAGTGTTTAATTGATTGATTATCTGTAGGGTACATGATTTCAGGTGTCACTTCTGACCACTTCTGAAATAGGGATTTAGTTTCTTCTATTTGTGGCTACCTGTCTTTTCTCCAATGCATGTTCCTGGACATTCTTTCTGTTGAGAATCAGATGGCTGTAGCTAAATGAGTCCTCTTTTAGTGTCAGTGCTTCTGTTTGTAACACTGGGGATTTAACCAACCCTCTTTTTCTTTTTTACTCTAAAAAAAGTTTCACTAAGTTGCCAAAGCTGGCCTGAACGCACTCTGCAGTCCAAGCTGTGCTTCAACATGTGAATCCCTTCCCCACCTCCTTCTTGTGTAGCTGGGTTACTGACCCATCCCACGAGTTCAGCATGGTTTTGATCTTTTGTTTTGTTGGTTATTGGAGACTAGGTTTCTCTGTGTGGCTCTGCCTGTCCTGAACTTGTTATGCAGACCAGGCTGTTCTGGAACTCTCAGAGATCTGCCTGCCTCTGACTCCCAAATGTTGGGATTAAAGGTGTGCACCACCACTGCCTGGCTAATCTTACTTGCTTCTTATTGTCTTCACTGCTCAGGAAAAAAAGGACAGCAGCAAGAAAAAATGGTCTGTAATTATAAAAAGAGTAAGTATGACAATAGAAGAAATTAAGCCAGGAAAAGGCTTGGGAACATTAAGTACAATATGAACAATTCACAATTTACAGAAATTAAGATTATTCACTTAAAAATTTTAATCCCTCACCATTAAAGGTATAATTCACAGGCTAGTGAGCCCTTTTCTCCTTCCCAAACTAAAATCCCAAGAGCATTAGGAAATCAGCCTTTAAGTGATTCACACTATTTTTGTCCTGTGTAGATACTAAAAGCAATAATTATATCAACACATGCAATATGGGATTCTGTTCTTCATAGTAAGACAAGGAATTCATTTTAAAACCTCATTAAATTTCTAAGCATTCTACTTAACATTATCTGAAAAAATGCTATTGTAGAAAACTGTACTTTGTAGAAAGCTGGGTGTGGTGGCACAAGTCTGTAATTCTGGCACCAGAGAAGCAGATGCTGCAGGATTTGAGGAAAGCCTGGTCTGCACAGCAAATTCAAGGCCAACAGCCTTGAACAAACAAAATTAACAACAAAAACAGAAAGGAAGGAAGGAAGGAAGGAAGGAAGGAAAAGAAAGGAAAAAAGAAAAGCACAGAACTCTTTTTCGAACTGGAAAGGCAAGAAATTAACATGGTAATATTTATAGCAGTGTTACTCAAAATGTGCCTCTTGTGACACATTTGTTATTGGCAGGTGATCAACTCCAAAAGAATTAGAAATTTTTCCAAGTTTGTTATGGCTGCATAAATTATTATTATATTTCATTTTAGTATTGATGTACATCAATTGACTTAAAATAATCCTTTGTCAGAAAACAGTTAAGTGCTACTTTAAAACATACTGCCCACCTTCTTTAATGAGGTTATTTTCCTAAATAGTATGAAAACATTAAGTTATGAAGATGGTAACAAAGACAAGACATTAAATAGAAATACCAAACAGCTGTCTTTTACCTCAAACCAAGGCCTGTGAGCTAATTCTGGCCTACTATTTGATTTTACAATGAAGTTTTATTGGAGCAGAGGCATACTTGTTTAAATGTTGTACTTAGCATCCGTTATGCATTCTATCAGTTAAATTTGGAGTACCAAACATTTTTTTCTGTCTGTCTGTCTGTAGCATGCACTACTGTATGTGGACATCAGGATGTTAGGTGTCTTGTTCTATCACTAAAAATATAAGAACTTGAGTTCAGACCCATCTTTTACATGAGTGTAGATCTGAACTCAAGTTCTTATATTTGTGAAGCAAGTACTCTTATCTGCTGAGCCATCTCTCTGGCCTCCCCCCAATTATACATTCTTATTTGTGATCTCACCATAAGAAAAAGTATCTGGCAGAGGTACACCATGGCCAGCTAACTCTTGAAATGTCCAGAATTTATTAACACAATTCAAGATAGCTTGAGGTCGGTTCATCAATCGGCACCCCATCTTCTCTAGGTGTCGCAGAACAGTGACATCACTGTCACTCTGCACCCATGGGGTTGGAACTCTCACTACCACCACCTGGGGGTAGGCAGAGATTAGCTCTCCATTGATCCGCAGACCTGAAAAACATAATAATGAAGCTAAAACCACTGAAAGGAGTATGCAATAAAAAAGAAGACATGGCAGCTCAATCTTGTAACCCTATCACTCATGAGTCAGCAGCAGGAGAATCTCTAGGAGTTTAAGGCCAGGACTAGAATGAGATCCTGGTTTTTTTGTTTGTTTGTTTGTTTGTTTTGTTTTGTTTTTTATAATTTAAAAAATAATAGATTCAATACAATACCAACCAAAATCTCCATCTCATTCTTCACAAAAATAGAAAAAACCTATCCTAAAACTCATATAGACCCACAAAACAAAAATGTTCATTGTCCCTACCAATTAGGGAAATACAAATCAAAACACTAAGATTATTTTTTTTCTTACTAAAGTCAGGATGGCATATATCAACAAAACAATGGTGGTCAACAACTGCTGGAGAAGCATTGTGAATTCTCAAAAAGCAAAGAACCAAATCTCCCATATGGCTCACTCCACTGATGCCTGCTCAGCCTGGTTCACTGTTGCTCTAATCATAATAATTCGAAAATGGAAATTAATCTGAATGGATAATGAAAATATGGTACACTACACTGTGGAATGCTGTTCTGCTGTAAAAAAACAAATGAAACCATGAACTTTGTAGGAAAAGAAATGAACATATTGATAGTCAGGCGTTGGTGGTGCACTCCTTTAATCCCAGCACTCGGGAGTCAGGTATCTGTGAGTTCAAGACCAGCCTTGTCTACAGAGCTAGTTCCAGGACAGGCTCCAGAGCAATACAGAGAAACCCTGTCTTGAAAAACAAAAACAAACAAACAAACAAAGACCATATTGAGAAAGCACTGTATCTTCTCTCTTGTCTGAGGCTTCTAGCTCCAAGTCCAAATGTGACTACATTTCCTAGAGTAACTTCAGAGATCAGAAAAGGAAAAAGGGTCACTGCCATAGTGGAGGGTGGGGTAATAGTAGAGGACAGATGATTGGATCCAGTATATGGGAAAAACAGGGTGGGGGCTCTAATTAGGAAAAAAGGAAGATAGTAACAGTAGAAAGAGAGATGAGGGTAAAATAATGGTTAAGGATGTCTGAAAAATCCACAAGGAATCATACTATTAGTGATCTAAGAAAATGCTCAGTCCTAGAGCCAAAGACTACCTAGTAAAAAGCCTACCTAATTAACACCAGGCATGAGAATCCCTCTTCTGAGTTGTTGGCCAGGGTTGTCCAAGAGACCCCAAATCAATTATAGGCTACTGCTATTTATTGCCCTTGTTGCTTCCTAGAGGCAAGTCCTCATTGCTGGAAGACACCAAGACAGAGTCAAGAGGCTCCTGAATTGGAACAGGCCAGAAAGCTCCCTTCCTGAGGACCAGCATTCATGATACCAGAAGGTGTCCAAGGGAGGGAAGCTCCCAAGAGAGGCAGGCAAGCAGTTTTACCCAAATATGACACCTATGAACAACAATGACTAGCATGGCACAATAATACTAAGAGAACAATGGCACATATACTTTGGTGGTAACTAACAGCTCTCTAATTAACTTAAGGTTCACTCAACAAAGGGGAAGAAGTCATCTCTGGTACCAGAAACCTAGCTAACTACTCAAGGCTAGTAAAATCATGGGTCTTGCAGGACAGTTTACAACCTGCTACTTTACTAAGTCAGCATAATCCTTAACAATAATTTATAAACACTTGTCTACATACCCACAGATAAGTGAAGTCTTTACCCTTCATCAAGGAACTTTTATTTGCAACAGACAGAGACCATTATAGAAAACCACAAGCAATCAAACTAAAGCGCTGTGGAGCCCAGTTCCAATGGATGCATCTATCTATAAAACAACTCTGACAGAGAGATTTTAAGAGCCAAAGGATCAAGAAGTTTGCTGTGAGATTGTCTTCTAGTAATGTCAGAAACCCATTAAGTTTCACCACCATGACTGCCTAAACATGAGCTGAATAAGGACAATAGCAATAGGCATGCTACTATGAACAGGAGAAATCCCTAGAGACTTCAACCCTAAACAAAGAACTATAGGCAACTAAAGAATTTTGAGAACCAGAGAAATAGTCTTCCCCAGGAAGTGTACATTAATTAGTTTCCAACACCAATGGTCAGCACTAAAAACACATAAAAGTAACATTCTATAGACTGAGTATTTCATGTATTTAGGAGTACGTATGTATACACACACACACACACATACATGTACTAATAATTAATGAAAAGAGGACACAAACTTGAAAGATCAGGGAAGGATATGAGGGTTTGGAGGGAGGTAAGAGAAGAAGGAATGATGTAATTATATTATAACCTCAAACTTAAATACTATTTTTAAATGCAAAAAGGTAATAATAATATAAAGGAACAATAAAATACCAAAGCAAGCCAGATGCACACCTTTAATCCTATCGCTTGGGAGACAAAGGCCAGCCTGCTCTACTGAGTGAGTTCAAGAACAGCCAGGTGACACAGAGAAACCTTGTCTGGAACAACCAAAATAAATACATAAAAATAAAATACCAAACCTTATACCTCATAACCAAATGCACTGTGTTGTTAATACTGGATTGGGACAGAGACATTCTTCTCTAAGAAAAGCAAAAATTCTAAACTGACTTATTAACTAAATTATACATGACAGTGTAATATACACTACCATTTAAAGAGATAGTATAATAAATATATTTACATTCAGAAATTAAAAAGTACAAATATATAAGGAACTGTTATGGGGAAATTTGAGAATAAGTTTTTTACATATTTTTTATAGACAAAATACAAAATTTTTGAAAGAATAAATGACTGGGATAACTTCCAATGGTGACTGGGTGACAAAGTAGAATAGGGAATTTCACACTGTACTTTATGTAATTTTCTTTTTACTCTGTGTTCTGTGTGGGTTTTTAAAACAAATTCATCTGCTTCTATGATGAATTTTAAAATTGAATTTAGGAAGGCAGTAATATAGGAAAAAGGTTTTTATATGAATTACTCCTTAAAATCTTTGATTTTAAAATAGCACATGTTGCTTAAAACACTCAAATATAAAATGTCAGGATCATTTTACCTTCCACAAACCACCCTGGGTACTGTTCCATGATCATCTAAATATATATAAAATTAATACTTTTTTGAAAAATCAGATTTTGGCAATATAAATGTCTCCCATCACTTAAAATTACACTAAATGTCTCCCAACACTAGAGGTTTTAGTCTCAGCTTTTTTTTTCAGTGGCTGAATTTAACATGTCATGATTAGTACCTTTCTGAACAACTTTTCATCCTATAAATATTAAGTAGTTATTACATACTACAATTCTTCCCCAAATTCTCAGTATAAATGTGGTTTTCTTTCCTCTCAGGAGTTCATTCCAGGGCTGGAGAGATGGCTCAGAGGTTAACAGCACTGACTGTTCTTCCAGAGGTCCTGAATTCAACTCCCAGCAACCACATGGTGGCTCACAACTGTCTATAATGAGATCTAGTGCCCTCTTCTGGCACAAGACAGAATGTTGTATACATAATAAATAAATAAATCTTAAAAAAATAGTTCATTCCAGTGGGGGGTTAAAATACATTACATGGTCCATTTTATGGTATTCTTTTAGTTATGGTAGTATATTTTGATACAGGCCAGTGAAGTGGCACCAACAACAAGATTAGGGTAAAAGCCTTGAGTAATATTTATGTGTTTAAAGAAAAGATACTGTGAGTGCAAGTCAGAGCCAGAAATCACAAGCAAAAACCAAGAACAGGTCATGTGCCTCAGCTGTGATTTGTATTAGTGTAAATATAAAACTATAACTGGTAGCAAAAAAGTAAGAACACAAAATAACATTTTCTAAACTAATGAGTTCACACCGCTTGCTCTTCAGGTGCTCGCACTGAGCACTGTCTGCTCATAACCACACCTCCACACCACAAACGAATGAGATGACAAACAAATACCAACAGCCTAGAATCACCTGGTAAAACAGTCTCAATAAGGGACTGTCTGCAGGCATGTCTGTGAAGAACGATCTTAACCAGTGTGGGAACAAACAAAGATCCAGCTCACTAAGGGCAGGTGACACCATCCCCTAGGCAGAATTTCTGAGCATCGAAATCAAGCTGAGCACAAGCAAACAACTGAACATCCATGGATCCTGGATATAATTAGAAATCTGAAGTTCCTGCCTTGACTCCCATGCTGGAGTGAACATAAGCCTACCTTTCACTTAAGCTGAGGATCTTGGCTGGAGTATTTTTGTACACAAATAGAAGGGTAAAAAAATAGTTTGAAGAAAGAAAACATGTATCAGAACAAGAGTCAGGTGCCATAGAGATTCAGATTTTAAAACACTAGGAAGTTGGCCAGGCATTGGTGGCTTGCGCCTTTAATCCCAGCACTTGGGAGGCAGAGGCAGGAGGATCTCTAAGTTCCAGGCCAGCCTGGTCTACAGAGCAAGTTCCAGGACAGTTCCCAAAACAATACAGAGAAACCCTGTCTTGAAAAACCAAAACAAACAAACAAAACAACACAAACACTAGGAAACTGGGCACAGTGGCTCACACCTGTGACCCCAGCATATGGGAGGCTAAGACAGGAGAATCACCACAATCTGAGTTACATAAAAGTTCCAAGTAAGTCTAGGCTACAGTGAAATAACTATGATAATGTAAGACTTGCTATGGAAAAAGCAAAGAGCATGCAGGAGCAGACAGAAACAAACAAAAACTGGCAATACAGAAAACACTAATAAAAAAGGTAGAAACTTCACTATTCTGGACTTAGCAGAGAAAGTAATCTCAGAACTTGATAATCATGGCAATCACCTAAAAAAAGTATTTTATTTTTTAAAAAAGAGATTATTCAAAAACAATAGGATAATTCATATAGCATAAATTACATGTATTTTAAACTGGAGTATTTTAAACAATAACTATGGCGTTTTCTCAAATTAATGTCAGGTGCTATTTCAGAGCAGAAAGCTCATTTTAAAAAAACAGAAATATTAATACCATATAAATTACATCTAGGAAGACCACATGTGGTACTCCATGCTATTAATCTCATAACTGAGGGTAGAGAAAGGGTGTCAGATGTTTGAGGGCAGCCTGATGTAATAACAGCATCTAGCCTTGCCAGTATATTTGTGTTAGTGGCCATATGGACTGAAGTGGAAAGAGGGAAGCATGAGGCGTGGTCTCTGTCTCTTGGCCTTTTTCTCTTGGGTTGCTTCAATCAGAAGAACAGAGAAAAACTGTGTTGGTTCTTTATTATTGTCTGTGTTAAGTGTTTCCCAATAAACACCCATTTATCTTGGGTCTAGTGAAATCATTACACTCACACCTTCAGCCTAGTTTACAATACTCCACATTATAAGCATGCAGAATTGAGGCAGTCTGGTGTACAATACTCCACATTATAAGCACACAGAATGGAAATCTACCATTGGTTTGATGAAGGCTGTTTTCATTACCCTTTCTACCAAAAGGTCAACTGACAACAAGAGTTTGAACCCAGTATGTCAATTTTGAAAACAAGGAACTTTGCTATCAAACAGGGTGGCTTGAGATGAATCAGGGACCCTGAAGTCAAAACCACAGCCAGTAAAACTAAGAGATAAGTAAGCAAGGAAAACAAAACTAGCAGTCCAAGGACAGAAACCCACAGGCAAGTTGGGCCAAACAACTCCACTTCAGTGTAACAGTATACTGTTTTGTTGTTGTTGTTTTGTTATTAGGTATATACTGAAGAAAACGTTCCAAAGGAAAATCTTGAAGAACATTAATTTTAATAAAGAGAGAGAGAGAGAGGAGAGAGTTCTATGAAAGCTGTTTTATCACCTCCCTACAAGAGGGTGACATTTAATATAGTAGGCAAGGCTGAAGAGTTGGCTCAGCAGAAAAGAGTACTTGTTACTCTTGTAAAGGACCAAGGTTCAATTTCCAGCAAAAACATGGGATCCAATGCACTCCTCTGACCTCCACAGGAACTAGGCATGCATGTGGTACACATACATACATGCAGACAAAACACCCATGCACACAGAATAAAGTAACCTAATGTAGTGAGATATCTACTCTACCTGCTGCTCATCTGTTTCTGGTGTAAGTGATTGTTCCCCGCAATAAAAATGTATAAGACTAAAAATGGGGGCTCAATAGTTAAGAGCACTAGCTGCTCTTTCAGAGGACCTTACGAACTGAGTTCAATTCCCAGCATCCACATGGTGACTCACAACCTCTATAAGGGAAACTGATGACCTCTTCTTGCATGCATACCTGCATGCAGACAAAGCTCTCATACATTTTAAAAAAAGACAAAATGTCTGGATCCACAAGAGGTCCATGAATGAAAGATCCCTACCCAAGAAATGGCCCTGCCCACAGTTAATGTGGGGTTTAACAAATGAACTCCCAGGAATGCACATCTGGGTAATTCTAGATCCTGTGAAACTGACCATCAGACTGATGTCCAAGTCTACCTCCCAAATTTTGGTTCCTTAGCAGACATTTTTAAAGGTTAAAAAACCAAAGGCTACCACTTGGTTCATTTGTACGTTTATTTATTATATTTATTTTTGTTTGAAGGGACAGGTTCTTTCTTACTCTATAGCTCATATTGGCCTTGAACTCTGACCTCACCTCCAATGAACCACCACGCCCAGGTGAAACATTAGGACACATGTGAAACATTAGAAATACATGTATCACCAGCTAAGTCAAATCCTTTTTTTGTTTGTTTTGTTGTTTTTTGTGACAGAGTTCCTCTGTGTAACAACTCTGGCTATCCTGGCATTCTCTTTGTAGACCATGTTGGCCTCCAAGGCAGAGCTGCCTCTGCCTCCTGAGTGCTGAAATTAAAGGCATGCACACTAATGGCTTTTTAAAAATAATTATTCAATTAATGCTGCAGATATATCTAAAGGAAAGTAAAAATGACATGAGAAATAAATAATCAACAGAACTCCCATTAATTAATTATAAATTTCCTTACAAGTACTTTTAAGAAAATGGATTTAAATTTTGTAGGTAAGCAAAAAAAAAAAAATCGTATTAACAGGGTTTCTCAACACTTAGAGGAGGCAGAGAGGGGCATGGGGGCAGAGACAGGCATGGATCTAAGTTCTAGGAAAGCAAGGGCTACACAGAGAAGCCCTGTCTGTAGGAAAAATAAAAACAAAACAGAGACAAGAATTAAAGTTATATGCCACCATGCCTGGATGAAAGTGGTATTTTTATAAAAACTATGAAGTCTTTTTTTTTTTTTTTTAAGATTTCCTTTCCACTCTTTCATACATAATACAGTTTAGGAAGTACTAGTGTCCTATGTTTCTGTACACAGACTTCTTGTTGAGTGATGGTACTTAATGATAAGGCTGTTATGACTTCACTTCTCATTTCCCCAGACATTTAAACTCACCACACTCTAAGAAGAGTCTGAAAGAGCACTTGTATAGTCTTACCCAGATTGCCTTGCTCAACTGTCAACACCACCTCGTCCATCACCACGGCCCTGAAATCCAGCTCCTCCTCACAACATTTGGCCTTCAGAGCTCGTAAGATTTCCTTTTGTGGATAGTCTTCTCTGATTCGTCGATCTGTCAAAAACCACAGCTTGGCAGCCACAGAGCTACACATCTCGGATCTGCTTGCTCTTCCTTTTCTGGATTATTTCAAAGCAAAATTTTATCTAAATGGAAAAGAAAATACACATGAGACTGATAAAATCATATAGATTTATAGATTTCACAAATAAATGTTAGTTTAGTTTAGTTAACATAAAGCTAACTAAACAAACAAGAAGTGGAAAGAAACACTTCCAGCTAACCTGAGTTCTTGGGGAGATGGTGGGTGGGCAAGGGGGAAAAGACAGGATGATCAATGTCATCCTTAGCTGAAAAGAGAATTTAAGGCCAGCCTCAGTAACAAAACAAAGGGGAAGTACTATGACTTCTCCCTGATGGCATACCACTAAAAATATGAACATGATGGGAGATGTCATTCTGTATATGTTTCTCATACTGGTTAATAAATAAAGCACTGTTGGCCAATAGGAAAGGAAGATAGGAGGGACTAGGAGACAAGGAGGAAAGAGGAAGTAGTAAGGAGGAGTCGAGATGGAGAGTCTGGAGAGAGCTGGATGCCAGCCGCCTCCCCGGTAAGAGAAGGCCATGTGAAAATACATAGATCAGCAGAAATGGGTTCATAATTAAAGGCAGAGCTAGCCGATAAGAAACAAGTAACCGGGCCAACAATATTGTACTAAATACAGAGTCTCTGTATATTTGGGGCTGGCACAGCGGCAGGACAAGACCAGGCGGCGGCAGGCGGAAAAACCGTACTCGTTACATGAACATCCTGGAGAAAGATTTCTCCATCTTCCCTGGGGAAGCTGGCAGTACAATAGGTCACACAGCATACTTCCATTACAATTTTCCTATATTAATATTATGTAATTCTGACTAGGAATATACTTAATCTGATTGCCTATTTGTATTTTCTGTTTCATCCCTTCTGTTAAAATTTCAGTTCTTGGGAGCAGTAAAGATGGCTCAACAGCAGAAGACCAGGGTTTAATTCCAGCATCCAGATGCTGGCTCACACCATCCGTAACTCCAGTCCCATTCAACACCCTCTTATGACCTGGTGTCACATGTGGGCAAAGATGTACATGCAAGCAAAACACTAATATGAATAATAAATCTTTAAAAAATGTTTAATAATATACAATCTAATTTCCTTCCTGGCATAAAATGGATCATATTAAAATCAATGACAGTATTTGGGGCTGGAGAGATGGCTCAGCAATTAAGAGCACTGGCTGCTCTTCCAGGACCTGGATTCAACTCCCAGTGCCCACATGGAAGCTAACAAATGTCTGTAATACCAAGACCTGACATCCTCACACAGACATGCAGACAAAACATCAATGCACATAAAAATAAATTATTAAAAAAGTCATTGACAATATTTATCCAACTTCCCCATCACTAGGTAACTCATTAAATTTTTTTCATATGTACATTTACATTTTCTCTTGCTTTATTATTATGTAGATAATTTAAAAACCTGTATTCCTACATAAGCAAAAACTAGCATTTTAGGAGTAATTTTAATAAAAGTAAAGAATTAGAGAATGAACAAAGAGTTCTCTCTACATAATGCAAGCAAAGGCCCATGTCCATCACTGTGTGCCACTATTTCAAGGACAGTATGCTTACTCTGTGTTTGTATCCTTCTTTAAATGGAACATTTGAAACATTTTACTAAGAGTGCAAAAAAAAAAAAAAAAAAAAAAAAAAAAAAGAAAAAAGAAAAAAAGAAAAGGCCTTTCCAGAGTGCTACTTCTAAGTCTGAATCATGAGTCATCAGACAAAGTTGAGAATTGTCTTCCTGAAAAGCAACAAACAGTTTGATAATAAGAGGGAAAAGTTTAAAGTCTTTTTTAGTCAAGCAGATCTCTGTGAGTTTGAGGCTAGCCTGAGCTACACAGTGAATTCCAGGCCAGTCTGGGCTACAACATAAAACCCTGTCTGCCCCCAACCCCCAATTTTTTTTTAATAAGAAAAACCTAAAAACGTTGAGAACAGCTGCCCCTTGCCCATAGCATCATGAATATGATGGGGCTACTTCTAAACCCCCAAATCCCAGCCACATTCCTCACTTTCATCCAGAACACATCAAAATCTACAGGTGTTCAACGCCCTTATAGTAAAGTATGAATTATTCTGTGTAACCTGCATATATCCTCTCTTGTACACTTTAAGATTTATTTATTATGTGTACAGTGTTCTGCCTGCATGTGTCCTTACAGGCCAGAAGAGGGCACCAGCTCTCATTATAAGTAGTTGTGAGCCACCATATGATGCTGGAAATTGAACTCAGAACTCTGTAAGAGCAGTCAGTGCTCTTAACTACTGAACCATCTCTCCAGACCCTCCTGTACACTTTAAATCACCTCTAGATCGAATACAGTACAAGTGCAAGTAAATACTTGTACTGTTCAAAAAGAAAAAAACATGTAACTGTTGGGTAAATATTCTTGGTTAGGTAATGCCAACAATACCACACCATCCCCAATTTTGGCAAATTATAAATTACAATGATCGCACCAGTTTAAGATACTTAAATCTTATTAGGAGATAACTACCTAACAGAAATACAAAATATTTTATTTTCCCCATATGGAATATCCTATACAGCCTACAAGTTACAAACTTATGTTCCCTTTGCTTGTTTTTTGCTTTGAGACAAGATCTCACTATGTAGCCAAGAGACTCTCCTTGCAAAACTTTTCAAAATGTTAGGATTACAAGCATGCCACCATGGCTAGCCAAAACAAATTTTCTAGGAAGCTTTTCTGTTTTGTTTTCATTTGTTGTTTATTTTGTGTTTGTTTCTTGGTTTTTCAGTCCTGGCTGTCCTGGAACTCACTCTGTATAGAGCAGGCTGGCCTCCAACTAAAAGATCCCTCGTCTCCAGAGTGCAGAGACTGATGAAAGGCATGCACAACCACACCCAGCTACTAAGCATAAAAATTTTTACTTTAGTCATAGTTATGGGAAAATTACAAAACAAACCTATACTGTTGTCATCTTTACTGAAGATGTTTTCCTAAGGGTTCTGTTGCACTTTCATCCCTGTGGATAACCACAAAAAGCCAAAGTGTGTACCCAACTAGGCACTATAACTAAGTTATGATCACACAGGGCTTTCAAGGTTACGTGAGAAGGTCTCACTCAGAAGGAAAGGCTACAAAGAAAAGTCACAACAGAGTAGCTCAGAGAGTCTTAGCTTCCCTTGAGGAAACAACAAATACTTGTATTCACTGTTCTTTATTCTGGAGCCATGTCAGTACCTGGTCTGACACTCAGGTTCTTGAGCCTCATCTTTTAAGGGATAATTAACTAATTTTATTGCATGATGGACTTTCCTTATGAGTGACAGTTGCTGCCCCAGCAATTATAATAAGATGCTATTGGGGAAGCAGAAACATTTTTGTCAATAATAATGTTACATGAAATAACATTTTCTCAGTGATTATAAATAAAATACTTTCCTTTAAGAAATAAAATTGGCAACCTAAATTCCACAAGTCTCTAGATAGCAGGTATTATTGAAGATGTCTGACTTTATACTTGTTGAACATCCCTACCCAAACACCTGTTATCCAGGCTAAACCCCAGAAGCAGTCTCACCACAGGTAGAAAAGAAACCCTTAGTGATGGCATCACAGGGGTGTTGCACACTCAGCTCCTGACCAAAAAAACAGTAGGTGCTTAATTATGGAGGGCATACATATACAAGTTTATATAGCTAGAAATGGTCAGTGTTACATCTCAAAGTTCTGAACCTCATTCTTGGGTCCTAGGCAGGGAAAGGGCCCATTTCTGTCTCCTTTGCTCAAGATTGTACACACCATGTTCATGGAACACTCAGAAGATTTCCTGTCTTACTGATGGCAAAGTGCCTTTACCTGCTAAAGCTGTCTCACTGACATCAATATTTACTATTTTAAAAGATAAGAGTCCTTGCAAAATTAAATGGTTACTTTTCCTAGCATTTAAAGAAGCTTGGTTATTTATCTAATAAAGTCTGTGAGAAAATACAGTGTGTAAGGTAAATGGAAAGTCAGCAAATGTCTGTAAGCTAGTAGTCTCCCTGCCTTTTACCAGAATCTCACTAAATAGCCTCCAATTAGCAATCATTCTATCTCTGTCTCCATATATTGTGAAGACAAGTGTACACCATCTCAGCCTGCCTACTCATTTCCTCTTATATTGTAAACTTGAGTCAACTAATTCCTATGACTGTCTTATTCCTTCAGAGTATCAAGGAAAACAATATATAAATACCCAATTATAAACTCTAGTGAAAAGGGTAGACTTTAAATTTAATTTTAATGTGTATGAGTGTTTGCCTGCATGTCTGTTATTGTGCACCATGTCCGTGCATGGTGCCTATGGAGGCTAGAAGTGGCAGATAACTTGAAAATAGGAGTTACAGATGGTTGTGAGCTGCCAAATAGGTGCTGGGAACCAAGCCTGGGTCTGCAAGAGTGCTGGGTACTCTTCTGTGCTGAGCCACCTAGACACTTTATTCCTAAGTTTTCCTGATGGGAGATGTCATTCTGTAAATATGTTTCTCATATTGGTTAATGAATAAAGCACTGTTGGCCAATAGGAAAGCAAGATAGGCAGGACTAGGACACAAGGAGGAGAGAGGAAGTAGTAAGGAGGCGTCAACATGGAGAGTCTGGAGAGAGCAGGACGCCAGGCGGCTCTCTGGTAAAACGAGACCACATGCAAATACATAGATTAACAGAAATGGGCTAATACTTAAGACAGAGCTAGCCGATAAGAAACAAGTAACTGGCCAACAGCATTATATCAAATACAGTGTGTTATTTGGGGCTGGTGCGGTGGTGGAACAAGACCAGTGGCGGGTGGAAAAACCTACTCCTTACATTTTCCCTTGCAAGCTCAGCATCAGCATGCCAAAAACAAACAACTGCCTACAACACAAGGTTAAAGAGATGAAGTTCTGCACTTACTCCTTTTATCACGGGTAAGTCACTGTTTCAGTGTTTAAGATTGTCTACCTACGTTATTTTTTCAAAGAAAGGATCTCAAGCTGGCCTAGACCTCAATCCACCCTACTCCTGCCCTAAATAAACACCATCCACCAGTGATGGGATGTTGGGAAATTTAAGTACTTGTCCCTTACAGCTCTATTCCTCCCCAACTAGCTGTAGAACTTCTGTGCAAACAATGGTGAGCAAACAAGGTTTTTTTCAAAACTTTCTGATGCGCAGTGCAGGTGTGCCTTGACCCCAGGTGTGGATGGTACATGATTTCCTTCTATGCTTAGCCCATCCCCTGGCTTGGGTACATAAGCCCATTACTGTCTGTAATAAACAGTGGCAGCAGCTTCTTCTTCACTTCTCGTAGTGGTCTGTTAAATGTTTCAATCCCAACACCATCCGCCAAGCTCGGTACTCTGGCTGTGCAGGCGCAGCACTGGGAAAGTAGGCAAATGTCACCATACCTAGCACCAGATTCCCTTTAAAATATTTTTAGAGTATGACTATTTTCTCAAAATCCTAATTCTCATAGTACAGTAAAGCTAAATGTACTTTTTCTACCTTTCAAATAATTTCAACTAAAACATTCTAGGATATAAAGCTTAGCATTCTTTCTGTTTTGTTTTGGTTTTTGGTTTTGAGACAGGGTTTCTCTGTATTGCTCTGGAGCCTAACCTGGAACTAGCTCTGCAGTTCCAGAGGGCCTATTGCCTTCTGACCTCTACCATCATCAAGCACACACATGGTGTAATATACATACAGACAGGCACTCATAAATATACATGATTTTTAAAAAGCTTTCCAATCACCAGGCAGTGGTGGCACACATCTTTAAACAGCAACAGGCAGATTTGTGAGCACAAGGACAGCCTGATTACAGAGTGAGTTCCAAGACAGCAAAGGCTACCCTGTCTTGAAAACAACAAAAAGAACCTTCCAATCAATAAATTGGCTAATGGGAGGTCCACCAAAACAAACAAAAATGGCCAATATATTATGAGTATCAGAGAAATGCAAAATCAAACCTCTTTTGAGGCAGGGCAGGGGTATCTACAGAGTTCCAGGCCACAGAGAAATCCCATCTTGAATCCCCCCACACAAAAAGGCTACTTATGATTCTATCTCTCCTTAGTCAGAAAGGTTATCAAGTAAAGAAAACATAATGCTGATGGGGTGGAAGAGAAATGGTTATTTACTACTGTATGAATACAAACAGGTACAGCAATGACAAAAGAAAAAAGGTACTATATGACCTAGCTGTACCACTCTGGATATGTACCCAAACACTCTAAATTGTTCCAGAGCTAATTCCAGGACAGGCTCCAAAGTAATACAGAGAAACCATGTCTTGAACCACCACCACCACCCCCACCCCCCAAAAATCATCAGGATTACAAATAAATTAAAAAGAAGAAAACAATGATGATACATACTAATATTTAACTATTTATGGTACTAAACATCTACTTGGTCCTAAACTGAAGATAGAGAATAAGACATGGTGTCAGCACACACAAAGACAAACACAATCTGATGTTACACCATCATTGAGTGGGACAGCAAAAGGGCTTGGCAAGTAAAAGCACTTGCCACAAGCCTGATGACCCAACTTCCATCCCTGGAACCCAGGATGGAAAGAAAGTTGCCCTCTCAGGGCTGGGGCTGGAGAGGTGGCTCAGATGTTAATAGCACTGGATGCTATACCACAAGTCCTGATTTCAATTCCCAGCAACCACATGGTGGCTCACAACCATCTGTAATGAGATCTGGTGCCATCTTCTGGTGTGCAGACATACATGCAGATAGAATACTGTATACGTAATCAATATATAAATCTTTTTTTTTTAAGTTATCCTCTCACTAACTAGCCCATGCATAAACACATAAACACAACCAAAACAAACCATTTTTTTAAATGCCATGAGTAAGAAGCTTGGCATTATTTGAGGGAAATGCAAGCCCAAACCATAATGAAGCAATGTGTATTATGACACACAAGTGTATGAAGGCTAAGGCTGAATGATGATGATGATGAATATGATGAATCTGAGACCATCTTCAGCTACTCAAAAAAACAAAACAAACAAACAAAAAAAAACAGGTTTCTATACACCTGCATTCACAGTAGTATTAATTATAGTAGCTTCATGGAAGGAACAACCTAAATGTCACTGACACATGAATAAGTAGGCCAAAGAGGGGTGTGTGTATGTACACACCCCCCCAAAAAAAACTCATTCAGTCTTAAAAAAAAAATTTAATTTGGTTGCTCAATAGTTAAGAGTCCCTGCTGCTCTTAGTCCAGTTTTAGGTGATCTGCACCCTCTTCTGATCTCTACACATGTATACATGCAGGCAAATCATACACATAGGATAAAAATAAATCTTTATAAAAATGAGACTTTGATGTTACAACTTGAATGAACATTGAAGACATTATGTTAAATCAAACATGACATTTACAGAAAAAAACATTGGTTTTACTTGTATGAGGTACCCAAAATCATAAGACAGAATGTAGAATGACAATTATCAAGGGGCTACATTATAAGGAACTGTCATCAAATGGATAGTTAGTTCTGCAAGAAAAATCCTGAAGATAGGTGACAGTGTACAACAATGAATGTCCTTAGAAATGTTTGCTGATACAAGAAACATAATGAAATAAAAATCCTAAGTGAACTGAAAGGTTTTTAGAAACTTCCACCTCTAATCAGAAAAACATTACCTTCTATTTAAGCAATAAGTAGCTTTTATCACTAAATTCCTAGCCAACTATAAAAGATCTTGAAAATCAAAACAAAATTCTAATGTATTTGCTTAGTAGGATTGTTATGAAGTATCTCTAGAAGACTGACAGGGATAAACTAAACTCAAAGGTTTTTCACTCTAATTGAAATGTGACAAAGCCTTAAGCTCCCATTCAACTCTTTATAATTCATGCTAGAGAGAAATAAAGGGACCAGACCCTCACTCAGCTCCCTGCTTTAGCAGCCATGACAGGCTACAAAAAAGACAAGTAGACCTCTGACTCAGGACATGACACAAAGAAATTCCAGGTCCCCTAGCATCAGAACAAAACTAAACACAAAGAAACTCCAGACACCCCCTCCCCCCCCCCCCCGATCCCCTCATAGATACTTGGTTCTGAAAACTATTGGTATCTAAGAACAATAGGCCACCTGCAAGTAACAAGGCAAAGCCATAGAAACCCTTTCAACACTGACCAATGATAATAATTGGTACACAGGTATTTCATGCCAAATTATGACTTTGAGAAATTCCTAATTGTCCCTCAAATGCCCACCAATCAGAAACCAATCCATACCTACTGATGTAATCCTGTGATTCTTGCCTTTAAAAATCCTACAGTACACAAGGAATTCACTTCCTCCGGTGGTTATTGCACTAACCAACTAGACGAGGTCCCTGTCATGGTTGGATGAACAATAAATTAACCTTGCTTTTACACTTCATTGGGTCTGTCTCCCTAGTGGTCTCTTTGGAGATCTTCCAAACTTGGGGCACATTTGGGGGCTTGTCCGGGATCCCCAGATCCCTGAAGGTTTAAATCTCCAACCAGGCAGGTAAATTTTTTGTGTTTGTCAGGTTTCTGCTTGCGCAGGCAAGTTGTTCTATTTCTGGCTGTAGGAGCTCTGGCTTATGTTTCCTCTCCAGCCAGTTGGGTGACCCGTTATATCTGTCAAAGTCCTCTGCCTGCTTTGGCTCTAACTAGTCTGGTAAGTTCTGTGTTATTTGTTGTGCTAGCCTGGAGCAAGTCCTATGTCTTGAGTTCTGTGACAGGTTTGTGATTTTATGTTTTTGTGATTTTATGTTTCTGTTTTTGGTTTGCTGGCAGACAATATAAAACTGTAAATTTGTTAGATGTGCTATAAGAGCAGGAATCCCGACATCTGAATCTAAATCCAGCTAATTGACCCACCATCTGAACCCGAGTAGCTACTGGGGAGTTTGCCTCCCAACCTTGAATCTTTCTTTTGTCTAAGTGCTGTGTTTGTTTGTCTTCTCTTGATGGTACTGACAGTAAATGGACATGACAGGGATACACCCTAACATGAGACAGACACCTTCCTTCCCTTTAGATCTCTGCCTGAAGCCAAATTCTTCACTAGAAGAGCAGTTAAGGTCTCTTCTGCTGGCCAGTAACTTCCCACCTTAACCCTTCTCTTTCTTGATACTGCTTAGTAAAATGTTATATTATGCAGTTCTGTATACTTTTAAAAAGCTTTAATGTTAAAAGTCAAAGATAAATTATGTTTGGAAAAAAATTAGGCTTTTACTTCCACAGGAAAACAAATGGATTTGGGTCATTTATGGTGGCTGTACACAACAGCTCCCATGAGAGATGCCAGCTGTTGGCTGTGGGCCAGTACTCCCATGCTGGGTTCTGGTGCCTGGACTCAGTCTTTCTGGGCTGCACCTCACCTGGGGCAGCTAGCAGCCAACTCAAGCAGAATGCCAAGGTACAGGTTTTAATGGGTTAATATAATGTTGCCATCTATATATCCTTCGTAATAAAATGTCTGTTCACTGCTTTTGCCCATTTTCTACTTGGATCATTCATTCATGTCACTGATGAGTTTTATGTAAGTTCTCTACCAGACGTGTGGTTGCTTGAATTTTTCATATAACTTGTACCAGAAAAAATAAGTACATTTTACCAGCCCTTCATGCATAGCCAATCACTGACAAAAGAGATGCGGGTGTACCTCAGTGGTTGAGTGCTTGCTTACCTAACAGAAAAAGCTAAAACTTAGAGTTAAAGCCATTCAGCCTGGGATGGCAGGTTTCTCTTTTCCATCTAGTTGTACTACTACTACTGTTTCTTCTCAGTGCAGATGTCAGCACTGAGACAGCATCCTCTCAAGTGGATCTGACCCCCCCCACCTCCTTCCCTCACTCAGTCTAGGCAGAGGAATAGTCTAGCCAGCTTCTGCTGACACACTCTACTGCTGCCAGACATAACTCATTTACCTTTTTTGCCACTGGAAGTTTTCTTCTTCTACTGGCTCTTACATCTAGCTTGTTTGTGGAATGTCATGCTTTTAAAGGCCTCAGTGGGGCACACATTTCACCCAGAAACCCTGACTGTTTCATCAAAGTGTATCTGCATTCTTATCACTGGCAGTTTTAAGTTACTCTAACTCTTTAAATGTCCTGTCCTTTTTGCTACATTAAAAGCAGTTCCAGTCAGGCTGGAGGACTCTGAGTGAAACATCCCTCCACAGCCTCTCAGTTTAAATCCAGTTCTCCAGACAGATCCTGCACTAATGCCAATGTAGCAATACTAAGTACAGAAAAATTTTATAACAGGGACAAACTTCACTCAGTCCCCTGTATATGCTTTTAAAGGTTAGACTTAAAAACAAACAACTAAAAAACAAAGTTGTCTATCCAGATTTACCTAGGCAACACTCTTAATGCTTCCGGGAGATCTGCAGAATATGCCACTTAAAATGTTAACTAAAAAACAAAACTTACATCAGAGAATCTCAGATCCTGACAGTGACCCAAAGTCTCCAAAGATTACAGGACACCTTCATGTCTACACAATGCTCACCAGTAGGCAGGATACCCCCATGCACACCTGCTGCCAGGACCTGGCCCAGCCCTTGAACAAGGGACAGGTCAATCTTTTTCCATGTCCCTCTTTCACAGAGAGAAAAAACTCTCACCTTTAGGCCTGGTAAAGACTGATGCTCTTCTTTTATACTTATGCCTGCTAATGGAGATTTGGATATAGCCAACTGTCTGGACCCTGCCATTTTTGATATTCAAAAGCTATGGAAAAGTTATCCTTCTCAGATCTCTGATAGTATCAATAGTCAGACTATAAGCCAGCTTAACACTCATTTAATAAAGTTCTGATAAGCTGATAGAGCAATGACTCTCAAGCTCAAGGTTTTAGATTTATATTGGTTGTCATCTAAGTATAAATTTAAAGGGCTTTTCATCAGGCCAGAACACCTCTGTTCTGTCCAAACCTGGCTCACTAGACAAGAAGAAAAATGTACATGCTTCTAACCCAAATCTGTAGTTTTTGCTAGTATTCAATGATATGAGTCTTTTCCTACTATTTTACAGGTAACCAATATCTGCTTTTTCTACAATGGGGATTTTAATACAAATTGGTAATGTTATTATGTCTAAAACTTTTATATCCTTTTGCATAGTAAAGCTCATATAGGTTTCAGAGGGTCCAAAATCATAAAGCTTGGATCCACTTCTCACAGGTCAAAAGGATTCCAGATAAGTACAGTTTTTGTTATCCCACCTGTCTGTTCCTGAGGATGGGATTTTCTCCCCTAGTCTTGGGACTCCTGGGCTTCCTGATCACTAAAATTATGGGCCTAAGAGTTCTGATTAAGTACATAAGTTTTAACTTTTTGATTTGTTTTTGCTTTTGGGGTTTTTTTGGTTTTTTGAGACAGGGTTTCTCTGTGTAGCTTTGGAGACTGTCCTGGAACTAGCTCTTGTAGACCAGGCTGGTCTCCAACTCAGAGATCCACCTGCTTCTGCCTCCCGAGTGTTGGGACTAAAGGTGTGTGCCACCAATGCCCAGCAAGTTTTAACTTCTGGCAGATCCATCACAGTTATCAGTTACTGACTATAACCTGCTCCAAAAGACTGGGAGCTCTATACTCGCAGAGGATTTAAACCAGTCCAGCCAATGGATGTCATCAAACAGAGTCTGCCAGCCATATGCTTCTGATAAACACCCCATTGTCTAAATTCCCTCTTTGCTTTTGACTAGATTTCAGCCTGCTTGGACCCCTGACTATGACTCCCCAAAGTCAGCAGGAAGTAGCACAGAAAAGAATGTTGTCCTTTTTCCCTGGTTAAGAGGCTAAGTCAAAACAAACAGAAGGGACATTATGACAACAGAAATTGTTCACTAGTAACCCAGGATTGGGTTACCTTAAAAAAAGGAGATGAAAGGGGTAAACTAAACTCAAAGGCTTTACTTCTAATAATTTAAATGTGACAAAGCCTGAAGTTCCCATTCAACTCTTTATAATTCATGCTAGAGAGAAATAAAGGGACCAGACCCTCACTTTAGAACCCCCTGCTTTAGCAGCCATGACAGGCTACAAAAAAAAAAAAAAAAAAAAAAAAAAAAAAAAGACATGTAGGCCTCTGACTCAACACATAAGGCAATGAAATTCCAGATCTCCTAGAGCCGCCCCGCCCCGCCCCGCCCCGCCCCGTTTCTCCAGCCTTCTAGATACTTGGTTCCTGGAACTACTTTGCCACAAAAGAAACTCCAGGGGAGACCAAAACCTCCCCTGTAGTCTCCCTGTAGAAAACTATTGGTATCTATGAACAATAGGCCACCTGCAAGTAACAAGACAAAGCTATAAAAACCACAGAATGTTCCCTTTCAGCACTGACCAATGATAATAATTGGTACACAGGTATTTCATGCCAAATTATGACTGAGAAATTCCTAACTGTCCCTCAAATGCCTACCAATCAGAAACCAACCCATATCTACTGATGTAATCCTGTGATTCTTGCCTTTAAAAACCCTACAGTAGACAGGGAATTTACTTCCTCTGGTGGCTGCTGGTCAGCCATCTAGACTAGGTCCCTGTCATGGTTGGATGAACAATAAATAAACCTTGCTTTTACACTTCATTGGGTCTGTCTCCCTGGTGGTCTCTTTGAGGATCTTCAACTTTGGCATAACAAAAATGACAAAGTTACAAAAGTTTCTGAGGTACAAAGTACAGTATAGTTCAAAGATCCTCACATTCAAGACAAATGCGAAATGTCCTCCCCAGATTTCCTTCCCAGATATTACTATGCTTTGATAAAGGAATGTGAAAGCTACTCTTACTAGAGCCTAACAGGATGACTAAATTATGTCAATGGAAGAAACTGAGTGCTCCAAAACATCTAAGGAAGAATTAGCAATACTATTGGGGGAAATTTACATAGGCTTCCAAAATGCAGTCTTTTGATAAAGTACAAAATCTCAAATGCTATCAAAAATGGGAAAGCACAGCAACATAAAACAAGTGGTCTTACATGACACAGTAATTCCTTGTTCTTATTTCAGACTTTACGGCTGACAGCATGAAGCTAGCTAGCAGCATCAAAAGAGGAAAAGGTATAGAAGATAGTAGGCATTTAGGTGATAAGTAGCTTTTATTTATTTACTTTGCTTTTGTCACAATTTGTGGCATACATTTTTGAGGGAAAATTTGATACTCCAGTCATTACTGGGAGAACTGGCAGATTTAAAAAAAAAAAAAAAAAAAGGTGATCAGTCAGGCAGTGGTGGCAGAGGCAGGCAGATCTGAGTTCAAGGGCAAGAGTTCCACCGAACAGCCAGGGCTACACAGAGCAACCCCATCTCAAAAACAAAACACAGCAGCATGATCAATGAAATTAGACTGCACATAACTCACATCTTTTATTCTCTGCCAATGAGTGACAGGGCACAGTATATTAGATTGCCAAATTAAAGATAAGATTTTAAGATCTGAGCAGGGCAGTGGTGGCACATGGCCTTTAATGCCAGGACTAGGGAGGCAGAGGCAGGCAGATATCTGAATTCAAGGCCAGCACAGTCTACAAAGTAGGTTCCAGGACAATTCCAAAGCTACAGAGAAACTGGCTGTGGCTGTACAGAGCTGAGCAGTTCAGAGCTTGCTGCAGTTTAGAGAGCTTGCTGCTCTTTTTGTTTTCTGTCTTTGTGTGTGTGTGTGTGTGTGTGTGTGTGTGTGTGTGTGTGTGTGTGTGTTTCTGTTGTTGTTTTGTTTTTCTAAACAGGGTTTCTCTACTGCACTGAAGCCTGTCCTGGAACTAGCTCTGTAGGCCAGGCTGGCATTGAACTCACAGAGATCTGCCTGCCTCTGTCTCTGCCTCTGCCTCCCCAGTGCCTGGGTTGAACTTGCAGCTTTTACAGAAGACCAGAGTTTGGTTCCCAACCATGCGGCATGTAGCTCACAGCCACCTGTGACTCCAGCTCCAGATCTGACACCCTTTCCAGGTCTCTGGGAGCACCCACACACCCACTTACCACAGACACATTAAAACTGAAAATAATTGTTTTGAGTTGGCTGTGTGAAATATAAATTAAATACCAGACAAAAGAGTATGCCTGTTAAGCCAGGTGTAGGTGGCTCACGCCTTTAATCTCAGCACTCTTGGAGGCTCAGGCAGGCTGGTCTACAAGAGCTAGTTCCAGGACAGCTTCCAAAGCCAGAGAAACCCTGTCTTGAAAAACCAAAAAACAAACAAAAAAAGAGTATCCCTGTTAGTTGTAAACCTAACCATCTCTGATGGTTCGCCTCCGTTGTCAACTTTAATTTACAATCTCCTTGGGAATGCATCTGAGTGTCTACGAGGATGTTTCCAAAAGGTTTAACTGGAAAGGGGAAGACTGCCATGGGCTAGGACTAGATCTGAATGAGGACAAAGTAAGCTAATGCCAGCATTTGTCACACTCAGCTTCTTGACTACAGACTCACTGCCACCATGCCTCTCCACGATGAGAGTCAGTATCCCCTGTAAGAGGTTCTCATGTGGGTTTCAACCTATTTAGGGGTCGTATATTAGATATTTACATTATGATTCATAAAAGTAGCTAAATTAGAGTTATGAAGTAGTGATAAAATAATGTTATGGCTGGGGGGGGGTCACCACAACAAGAGGAATCTATATTAAAGGTCCCAGCATTAAAGGTTGAAAACCACTAATCTAGAAATATAAACCAAATTAAATCTTTCTCTTAAATTGCTCCATGTCAGGTATTTGGTTAAATATATATTTTTTTCTATATAAATTCTATGTTAAATATTAAATTTTATATATTAAATGTTACACACACACACACACACACACACACACATATATATCTGGCATTGTTTACAGTTTATTTTTCCAACTTATCATCTTAATGAAGGGGGCAGCAGTGTTAGTTTGCCTAACATACACAAAGCCCCAGGTATAATCCTCAACACTGGGTAGTGGGGGGTGGGCTAATGTAGCTGCCATGGTGATACATCCTTTATCCCAGCACCTGGGAGGCAGAATTAGAGCCTGGTCCGAATACTGAGTTCAGGCTAGAGTTCAATACCAAGGCCCAACAG
This sequence comes from Phodopus roborovskii, assembly GCF_943737965.1. Taxonomy (NCBI): domain Eukaryota; kingdom Metazoa; phylum Chordata; class Mammalia; order Rodentia; family Cricetidae; genus Phodopus; species Phodopus roborovskii. Next base: position 13,864,399 of record NW_026126578.1, read on the forward strand.
TTCAAGCTGAAACAAAAACAAAATCTTAGTAAAGGATAACATAACATGAATTCTAGTTGGCCTTAATAATAGAAACCTGAAGCCAACTAGAGGGGTAAATGCTGAAAGATCAGAGAAACAGAGCAGTCAGCCAGCTCTTACCTCTACAGAATCCTTGACCTAAATGCAATGGGTGATCTCTAGGAATCATCAGACTGAATTCACTGAGCTTCTGTCTCCTCCCACCTTATATTCCTCTCGCCAACCAATCATATCACTTCTGTCTACGCCTCCCTAGTGCTGGGATTAAAGGTGCCTGGCTAAACTTTACTTGTTAAAGCACAAACAAAATATCACCAGAAGGGAAATAAGCACATGGTGTTCCATGCATTCCAGCCTCTAAGGAACAGAGGGGGACTCATTTATAGCTTTTGTGTTTAATAATGAGAAGCTAAATCTGAAAGAAAAAAAAAGTTAAAAAATAACAACCTGGCACTCGTTACCATGAAGACAGATTTCTATAAACCTAAACTGTAAAGATACATATGTTACATGGCTCTAAAATACTTATGTACAGATATTTTTGGAGATTCCATTGTTTTTTTTGGGGGGGGGTCTGTCTTTTTTTTTTTTTTTTTTTTGAGACAGCAATTTTCTGTGTAACAGCCCTAGCTGTCCTGGAATTAGCTCTGTAGACCAGGCTGGCCTCCAACTCACACAGAGATCTGCCTGCCTCTGCATCCCAAATGCTGGGATTAAAGTCATGCCCCACCACCATCTGGGGGAAAATAGTAGGATTTTTTGGTTTTTTTTCAAGACAGGGTTTCTTTGTGTAACAGCCCTGACTGTTCTGGAACTCATGCTATAGACCAGGCTGACCTTGAACTCACAGAAACCCACCTGCCTCTGCCTCCTAGTACTGGGTGGAGTTAGAGGAGTTCACCACCCAGCTATTTCAACAATTGTAATATTACAAGACAATTGCAAGGAAAGGAAAGACAGTTTCTCTAACACCTGCACCTAATCTTACTCATCTTCTCTTGGAACTGTGTCAGCACAGCTAACATTTTCTCCCTCAGATTTTAAAATAGTGTAACTATTGTAATCTCTAAAGTGGTTCAATGTTTATGACTTAATCCCATTTCCAGAATACTCTGTTAACTCACCCACCATAAGGCTCCCCAGGAGTCCACATTATTACAGAGTTCCAAAAACAACAATTAATCCCCTTTATATTTGGTTTTTCTCTCTCTGTCTTCACAATACAGTTTTTCTTTCATCCACTTTTTATTCAGTTTACGTTGCTATGCCTGCTGCCCATGAGTAGAAGCTACTCCTGCTTCTCTGAGTGGGAAGACTCTGTTCATTGCCCTCAAACCCCCATCTCAATGGAGGCCCAGTGGTTCAACTGTCAAAGAGGAAATGGGAGGGGGGAATTTCTTATTGTCATTCTTCCCTCAGCCCTCAAGCACCTACTGCAAGGAGTATATTCAATAGAGACTCAAAAATGGTTTCCCATAAAACTGTCCCATATAAACTAACAGAAGCCAGATGGTAGCTGGTGGGCAATGGGCTACTTTAAGTTAGGTACTGGGCTGCCTCTCAGATACAGTGCGAAAGGGGATGAGGCAGGGGCTCTTAATTGAGTGGAAGACTGCATGTGACTGGACTTGCTCTTTACCTCTTGGCTGTTTTGTCAGAATCAGAAAAAAACACATGGACTCCAGCACCTAAAGGAGTTACCAATAAACAGAAGGAAACAGGGACATGGTGGGGGGGGGGTTTCCAAACTAACAACTAAAACAAAACACACACAAAAGGAGGAGTGCCGGGTGGTGGCGCACACCTTTAATCCCAGCACTCTGGAGGCTGAGGCAGGCAGATCTCTGTGAGTTGCAGACCATCCTGGTCTATAAGAGCTAGTTCCAGGACAGCCTCTAAAACCATAGAGAAACACTGTCTCGAAAAACCAAAAAAAAAAAAAAAAAAAGGAGTACTCACAATGAATAAAAAGTGTACTTCAAAACATCTGACATACCAGTTCGGCAGTGGTGGCGCACACCTTTAATCCCAGCACTTGGGAGGCAGAGGCAGGGGATCTATGTGACTTTGAGGCCAGCCTGGTCTACAAAGTGAGTTCCAGGACAGTCAGGGTTGTTACACAAAGAAACTGTGTCTCTGAAAAAAAAAAAAGAAAAAAAAATTTTTTTTTTGACAAAATAACCAAGGAACTACTAGGAAAGATCAACAATGGCTTCTTTTAAAGTAAAGGGTTGGGGGGGGGGGTGCACACGTTTAGTCCCAGCACTTAGGCAGAGGCCAGCCTGGTCTACAAAGCAAGTTCCAGAACAGGCTTCAAAGGTACACAGAGAAACCTTGTCTCAAAAAAGAAAACAAAAACAAAAAAATTAAAGTGTTAAATCTCTAATCTCCATGACTGAAATTCCTTTGTTTTATTCCAAGTATCTTAAAAAGTATTGTCAATTAATTGTTTAAGAGATTAAAACAAAAGAAGAGGAAGAGACCTAAATGATATTTAAATCTTCATGGTTAGAGTTAATAATTTAAAATGTCCAGAGGGAAAAAAGCCAACAAAAAAAAGAAAACCTTCCATAGCAAACTGATACACTTTCCACATAGATTTGGAATTTAACCCAACTTTAGAAACACTGGAAAAGCTGTAGGCAATTTTTAAGGAAAATAAAATTACACTGAAAGAATTTACATTCAAGTTACACAGCTTGGTTAGTTTAACAACCCCATTGATAAAACAGAATTAACACTCCATGTCTATTCATAAATACAAACCGGACAGAATACAGGGATTCCAAACCTGGGACGAGAAACGTTAAATTATTAAAGACTAAAGTTGTCCTCTATCAGGAATTTTTTTTGGGGGGGAGGGGATTTTCTCCTTGGTCACCCTTATTGTTCAGACAGGACTGTTAAAGGGGGAAAATGTAAATAGCTGATGGCTAGTCTAAATTTTACACGGTTTTTTTTTTTTTGGGGGGGGGTGCGTAGTAACATCAGGGTGAGGCTCACAGCATCCTCCTGCCTCGGTCACATCAAATTCTTCGGAGGAATCAGGGACAGCGGCGACAACCACACCCCTGAGGACCGCGAGCAGCCGGCAGGTTTTACTCTAAGCAGCATTCCCAGGCTTACCACACCCCCTGGGCTACACGGGGAACCGGACCGATTTCAGGGCGCGATCGCCGCCTCACGCCCCCTCCCGCACGCAGGCGACTCCCAGCTTCCGCCTCGCTCCCCCGCCGCCTCCGGCACCCAGCGACCACCGGCCTCCGGCGCCCGCCCCCGGTCCGCGGCCGAAGCCTCCGGCTCGAGGGCGCGCCCCCGGCCCCGGCCCCCGCCGCCGCCGCTCACCTGGCCGCCGGCTCCTCCCTCGCCTGCCCGGCCGGCCGGCCGCCGCCTGGGAGCAAGCGCGGGCCGCGGGAAGTCCGCTGAGGAGGGGGAGGGGGCGGGATGCCGGGAGCCGCCTCCTTTCTCCTGGCCGCCGGCTCCCGCAGCCAGGCCGCGCGTCGTCGCCCGCTCGCCCACTTTCTCACGGCCTCGCGGGTGTCGGCCGGCTCCCCCTCCCCCCCACACACGCTCACGCCCGGCCGCCGCCGCCGCCGCCGCCGCCGCTCCCTCACTCGCCTGTCGCTCGACCGCGCGCGCGCGCGAGACCCCGCTCACACCCCACACGCGCACACACACACGAACACACACACACACACACACACACACGCACGCACGCACACACCAGCGCGCGACGCCGGCGAGGCCGCCCCGCGTCCCCCCCCCCAGACCCAGGCGCCGCGCGCCCCCCGCCCGAGCCGAGGACCCGCGCGGCCCCGCCCCCCTGCGCCGCACTCGCGGGCGGGGGGCGCGGAGCGTGGAGGGGGGCGGGGCCGCGCGCGCGCCCCGGGGCGGACGGGCACCTGCGAGGGGAGCCGCGGGGCGCGCGCGCTCGCGAGGGGGGCCACGCGGGCGCCCCGAGGACGCGCGCCTTCGCCACCCGCCCCCAAACCGTCCTCTCGGAGCCGGGGAAACGGGTGGGGGGGCGAGGGGGCTTCCGCTCGGCACCGCGAGAGTAGGCCCTGCCGTTGTGCGCCCTCCCGCCCGCGCGGCCCCCTCTCGGGGCTGCGGCCGTGCGCGCTTTGATGCCCGCCGAGCCCCCCCCCCCCCGCGCGAGGTCTGGCCTGGGGACTCGGGCGGCTCGCGGTGGCGCCAGCAGTCCTCCCTGGCGTCCTGCCTCACCAGAAGGCAGAGATTTGGGGGACAAAGATGATGGTAACGGCAATAGTCCTGATCCGCGAGTGCGCCGAAGACAATGCCGCTCCGTAGGGGAAAGGCGCGTTAACTGCAGCCTCAGCCCAGCGTGCTCCTGGCGCTAAGGAGGCTGAGGCAGGAGGATCACAGGCGACAAAAGAAAATAAACGATATCATAAATTCTGTGACTGGGCAGGTTCAAAGGCAAGACTGGGAAGCTGGAGCCAGCTCAGCCTTTTACAAACCAGTATGAACATACAAAGGAGTTCCTTGAGTTGATGTTAGAATAAACACATCATACATTTAGGAGCATTTCCTTATTTAAAAAAAAAAAAAAAACTTACAAAAATCATTGTCCAAAAAAGAAACTAACATTTGACCGTCCTTCTTTATGTTGAAAATTCATTCCCAAATAACTTCAGTCACCAGCAATCCCAGATAGGACCTATAATTCAAGCAGCTCCTCACCCCCATCTCAAATCATGTCAGCCAACAATTTCTGTGTCTCTAATCATTTCATCGTCTTGCCAGTCCTGAAGACCAGCAGCGGTTCTCAACCCGTGGGTTTCTACCCTTTGGGGGACAAACGACTCTTTCACAGAGCTCGACTGACAGCACTGGAAAACACATTACAATTCATAACAGTAGCACAATTACAGTTAAGTACCAACGAAAATAGTTTTATAGTTGGGGGTCACCACAGCTTGAGGAACTGTATTAAACAGCATTAGAAAGGTTGAGAGCCACTGGCCTAGAAGGTGGGAGAGAAAAAAAAATGCTCAGTGGGTAAATACAGGCATCTGTACACCTCTGCCAAGCAAGAGGACCAATTCCCACAAGTGTGACCTCTGTCTGCCTCTTTCTCTATAGGGGTGTATACAGAGTTGTATACGTTTTAAGTGCTGTACCATAACTTGGAATGACGGAAGCCACACTGCTAACACTAATTGTTGGTTCCACTCACTATGTGACCTCCTCAAATAGATTCACCTCCCTGTACCTTAGCCCGTTTGCCTGAAAAAAGAAAAAGTTATTTTAAAAAATGAATTACCTACTTTATTTAGAACTGAATAAGGAGCTAGTAAGCACAGCAGTTCCTCCATATCCATGGTAACTGGACCCAGGACTCTCTTAGGGGTATTCAAGCTCCATATATAAAATGGTAGGTAGTGTTTGCATATAACCTACACACATCCTAAACCACTCTAGATGATGCCTCACTGAATACAACAAATACCATACAAGTGACCAGAGAAAGCACCTGAATACATTTGGTACTGATGCGATGTTTTCAGTCTACAGTTGGTTAAATCCAAAGAAGTCTGACTGTACCTCCTGACAGATGCCTGCTTGTTCTTCATTATGCCATTGACAGCAACCTAAGAGAGTGAACCCTCTTCACAAAGGACACATTTAGAGGAGCAAACGTGCTTCATGGAATATTGCCCTCAGGGAAGGGAAAAGGGAAAAAAAAAAAAAAAAAACACAGGGAAGGGGCTGCTCTGATAGCTTCCTGGGACACAGAGCATATTTTACTGAAAGGCTATGCTTTCTTTAAGTGTTTGTAATAAAGGAAAACTTGATCACAACGAAAATTTAGCAGACACACACATACATGTGGGTGTGTGCCCATGTGTACGTATACACACACACACACACAGAGAGAGAGAGAGAGAGAGAGAGAGACTGGCTGAGAGAAAAGTTGCATAGCATAAATAGCTTGTTCCTTCTACTGTAACACAATCCGATTGATAGTAACTGTATACCTTCCAGGAGAAGGAGGTTGTGCAGGTGAAGCTGAAATACAGTAGTCTCTCAACTCACTGGCAACTTAAAAATGCTATCTATCATCCACCACATTGCAATTCCCTGCCGGATATCTGAGTGTATACATTGTGGTGATACTTTGTTTATGATCTAATACATAAAACTTGCCTGAAGATCAGAGTGCAAAGCTTGACACTAGTTAGTCATAGTGGCCAGGCAGTGGTGGCCTTTAAACCCAGCAGCCACACTAATTAGCCAGGTAGAGGCCAGGTAGGGTGGTGGTACACACCTTTAATCCCAGCACTCATGAGACAGAGGCAGATGGAGCTCTGTTAGTTCAAGGCCACTCTGAGGGGGGGCTGAAGAGATGGCTCAGTGGTTCAGAACATTAGCTGATCTTCCAGAGATCCTGAGTTCAATTCCCAGCCACATGGTGGTTCACAACCATCTGGGTGCCCCGCTTCTGGCCTGCAAAGATACATGCAGACAGAACTCTGAGCTACATGAAATTGATACAGTCTAAAAGAGAAACAAAAGGTAATCTCAGCACTTGGGATCCCAGGCCTTTATAAACCCAGCACTGAAGAGAAATATAAGGTAGGTTTGGTGGAGACAGATGCAATCTGAGCACAGGATAGAAAGCCCCTTTATAGTCTGAGCACTGGTAGAGGTGAGAACCAGAATTCGTGCTGCGTACAATATTGGTTTTGATGTATGCTAAAAAGGACAAAAGCAAAGCTGCTTTTAAAAACAAAGCCAGCTGGGCGGTGGTAGCACACGCCTTCAATTCCAGCGCTTGGAAGGCAGAGGCAGGTGGATCTCTGAGTTTGAGACCAGCCTGGTCTACAAGAGCTAGTTCCAGGACAGCCTACAAAACCAATAAATAAATAAGTCAATAAAAATAAAAAACAAAGCCAGTGGATGGCCCCATTGTCTTAATAGTTAGTGCATTTATACATTTAGCAAAAAAAAAAAAAAAAAAAAAAGGACTAAGACACACATAAGGGACCTGGAAAATACTGGAAAGTAAAACAAAGGCTATCCCCAAAGCTTAATGCTAAAAAAGAATGCCAGCATTTTGGTCTATATCCTTTGGAACTTTTCCTTAATCATATGTGAACAGTAAAATATACTATGTTCATAAAAGTCCCTTGAGGAGTTGATAAAGCAAGTATGATAAACTGCAGAGTATTAAATGTTATACGCAAGCTACAAGCAAAAACCTAGGGCTAATAGACCATTTTCAGTTATTATGTATGCCTTATATATAGTAATGGGCATGTCATACAAGCTGGTACATAGCTTTGCAATATCCAACTCTTAAACTGCAGTTCTTAGAACTGCTTTGTGGACTTTTAGAGACAATGCAAGATTACTCTACTTCAGTTTAGGATATGACTTATTTTAAACTGTTATATTGTTGGAATACTTAGAAGAACAAATATTCATTTAACTTTTTTGGATGGAGAGACAGCCATGGGTGCCGAGAACCGAACTCTTATATTTTTGGTTGTGAGACTAGCCTTTAATGGCTGAACCACCTCTCCAGCCCAATCATTTAACTGTTTTGAATAAAGTGATGGTGCTCAAATCACCATTCCCATCTGGGAAACCAAGCCTAAGGGCAGCCATACCTGATTCAGTCACATCACTGAGGCTTCATGCTTGGTTTGCTTAAACAGCTATGTGTCCTATATCCTTTAAGATATGCTTTACTATAAGTATTTTGTGTAGTTTATATTGGCTTAATTATATACCCACTAGGCTTTGTTTTCAAGACAGGGTTTCTGTGTAGCTCTGGCTACACAGAACTCGCTCTGTAGACCAGACTGGCCTCAATTCCTGCCTCTGCCTCCCAAGTGCTGGGATTAAAGGTGCACACCACCACTTAACCTCCCCCCCCAATTTTTTTTAACTGTTAGTTTACTTGTATGCATTTTTTTGCCTGTATGTCTGTGCACTACCTGCATCCATGGGATTACAGATGGTTGTGAGCCACCATGTGAGGGTTGGGAATTGAAGCTGGGTTCTCTAGGAACAACCAGTGCTCTAAACTGCTAAGCAATAATCTCCAGCCTCCCAACTCATTTTATACTGGTGAGTTAATATCTTTCTGAAGGTTAAAGGTCAGCTAAATGTTCTGGAAAGGCAAACTAGGTAATGCTACAACCCTGGAATCAGATAAATCTTATTTTAAACCCCAGCTTTACTTACTGGTTATACAGGACCATTGCTTATTAACCTCCACAAACCTCATTTTCTTTTGCATCAATGAGATAAATATCTTATTAGCACTGATTTATTAAATCATGAGGATTAATGAAATTACCCAAACTTAATACAGTTTAACATAACTCAAGCATATCAAGAACTCAGTAAATATTGACTATTATTCAACCTGATAGCAAAATAGCTAAGTAGCAAAGAAAAATATTTTTAGATATGTGTGACAGCAATACAAATAATTATATTTGAATGTGTGCCCATGGGTGTGAAACCAATAAATGTTATCTCTGTCCAGTTGGATCTCATGGGTCTGTGGAGAGAGTTTGGAAGTGCTTGATTAGGGGAAATCTAAGTCCAGCTCAAAGATATTACCTATTGAGTTAGAGGGATCTCTGATCCTTTTCATTATCAAATAAGATTTATCTGCCCAGATCCAATTGCTCTGCTTGTTAGTGAGTAATCTAGGAGTTCTGTTGTCCTCCAGCCTCGGCCTCAAATGACAGGGGTGCCCCAACACACTGGGCACCTCTAGTCTGGTGTGTGTGTGTGTGTGTGTGTGTGTGTGTGTGTGTGTGTGTTCTTGGTTTGCTTTGGGTTTGGTTTGTCTTGAGGGGAACAAGGTCTAGCCTAGGCTGGCCTGAGACTCTCTGTGAAGGGGACTGATTACAGGTGTGGACTGCCATACCCAGATCCTTGGTTCTACTTCTAGGCATGAGTGTCTACAGATATCAGCCCCACCACCATCACCACCAAAACAAACAAAAAAACAAACAAATAAAACCACAATTCACACACCCAGCAACAGTAAAATTTGTGGGGTTTCTTTTTCTCCCTCCCCTCCCCAGATTGTCAAACAAGTAAAAATCTTTAAAGTGCCCTGTAGGCACCATCTGTTGCGAATCTTCTTCTGAGGTTCAAGACAAGGAAACAAACTGGAATTTGATTTAAAAATGAAGGGCTCAAAATAGCAAAGGAGAACTGCAAAGAATACAATCTCTGGATCCAGGGTGGTCAGCGGCACCAAATGGCTGCTCTGCGGTGCATCTAACTGTAAAATTCATGTGAGCTAGAGAAGAGGTGCTGGGTGTCCTGTGTAAGCACCTCCATCAGCAGACAAGGAGCTGCGGAATCTGCTTCTCCCCGCGGCTTCCACTGCCAGAGTCAGCCGGCTAGAACCAGCCCGGCTGCAGACACACCCCCTCCTCCTTTCCCTCTCCATTTCTACACATTAAACAGTGTGCCTCTCTCTAACTATGCTAAGATAAAACTCACAGCCGACACAAAGGGAGATGCGGTCAGGAAAGGCTCGAAAGCTCCCATCGTGGCAGAATCACAGAATGCTAAGATTGAAAGAATGGAAATCTCAGTGAGGCAAGCCCCCCCCTTCCTTAATTGCATCTGGTTGTGAGGTTCCCCACCCCCACCCCGTACCCCCGCCAGAGTAAATCAATCTCCTGGGACGCTTGCTTAAAATGCAGGTTGTGTGGTTTCCCCACCTGAGCCACTAAGCGTCTAAAACTATTCCCCAACTCTGCATTTTTTAAAAACCATGCTAGGTGATTAGTGCGCACACGAAAGTTCCTGAAGAGAGCTAGATAGCCAACTGCAAAATGCTGTTTATTTAAAGCACTCAACACACATAAACTCTGTAGCCTCCAGCAACCTCATATGGTTCAGTAAATGTTGTTAGGCCCCCTCCCACAGCGGAAAGGTGAGACAATGAGGTTAAATCACTGGTGATAACGTCCCAGTCCCGTTCTCTTGACCGCCTGTTCATCTGGGGTATTTGCAAGACTTGAGGGAACAATGGGGTAAAGGAATTTGAAAAGGCAATGTGTTCTCTCCTAGAAACAGTAATGCCAATAAAAGGGGGAAAGAAAAAAGGAAAGGGTGCCTCCTCGCTTAGAAGCAAGAAAACCGGGCTGACGTGGTAGGCAATTTACCGATGGACTTCAACTACAGAAGTGATTACATTCAAGCCACCTAACTGCTGTTGCAGATGTCAAACATCTATGGCACCATCAGCACCCCGAATAACTAACGAACATACACAGATTTAATTAACTCAAGCATCTTAATTGTACTGCTCTGCTTTGTCATATATATAGTGACAGTATATAAATACAAAATGAATATAAATATAAAGAAACATAGGTGGGTATGGTGGCACACGCCTTTAAGTCTAGTACTCAGGAGGCGAATCTCTTGAGTTACAGGACAGCCTGGACTACCTAGAAAAACCCTGATCCCTCCCCTGACTCAGTCTTCCTAGTCCCACGTGCTTTCCTCTCCTCCCCTTCTCTTTCTCCTAGCCCCCTCTCCACTCACTGCCCCCCCCACTCCCCATGTGCTCTGGAGATCTTGTCCCTTCCCCCTTCTGTGAGGGTCCTTATATGAATCTCTTAGAATCCTCTGTATATCCTAGTTTCTCTGGCGGTGTGAATTATAGGCTGGTGATCCTTTGCTAAATTCTATACGAGTATATCTAAAATCCATATATGAGCAAGTACATACCATATTCCAGGCGAGAGAGAGAAAGAGAGATCATAAAAGAGGGAGCCATTATAGGGTTAAAGAGAAAACTGAACCTAGAGAAATGTCCAGAGACCTACAAGATTGACCCCAATTTGAGCAACAGTGGAAATGCTACCATAAATGTCCTTCCCTGATAATGAGATCTGCTACTAACTTATCCACCATCATGGAGCCCTCATCTAGTACCTGTTAGAAACAGAAGCAGACACCCACAACTAAACACTGAGCCGAACTGGAATCCAGATGCAGAGAGGGAGGACAAGACCACGCTGCAGAAACACATAGACAGCTGACCTGAACAAGGAGGAGCTAATGGACCCCAGACTGATAGCTGGGAATCCAGCATGGGACTGACTCAGACCCCCCTGAACATGGGTCTCAGTTAGAAGGCCTGAGCAGTCTAAGGGACCTCAGACAGTGGAACCAGGATGTATCCCTGGTGCACAAAAGGACTTTGGGGGCACACCCCCCATGGAGGGATACTCCCGTAACCTAGAGACAGGAGAGAAGTCCTAGTCCCTACTCCAAATGACTTGACAGATTTAGATGACCCCTCCTGGAGGGCATCACCCTACATGTGGAGTGGGGGGGGGGATGGGAGAAGAGGGTGGGAGAGAGTGAAAGAGGGAGGGAGGGAGAGGGTACTGGGAACGATATGTAAAATAAAAATTATATATATACTAGGAAACCCTGTTTCAAAAAAACAAACAAAAAGAATGTAATGAGGGGAACACTACTTGCTGAAGTCCGTGTCCCTGTCCTCTGCGCAGTCTCACCGTGGAGGTCAGAGCACCTCTGCCCCCCAGCATTGGGAGTAAAGCTGTACTCAGCTTCTCAACACTACTGCTCTTTTTTGTTTTGTTTTTAAATCATTTCTACCCTCTTTGCTTCAAAAAAGAAATCATTGAGCTATTTATTTGTCGCCTCTGCTCTTCCATCAACCCCGAATCCCTGAGCAAACCCTTTTCTTTGGCTTCTCTTTCATTTTGAGTTTTATCCTACACAGGCAAATGCAGTGCCAGACAAGACGGCAAGGAAAGGAAAAATGAGAAAACAGTGCTTGGAGGGTGTTCAAGGTCCTCCTCAGCTGCCTATCAAATGCAGGCTAGCCAAAACTGCATGATACCCTATCACAAAAAAAAAAAAAAAAGGAAAATACACATCAAACACAGTAAAACCAAATAGGATTAAGCAGTGAAGTGTCAATTGTCTGTAACCTCGGGACTCCGGAAACCGAGACAACAGCTTCAAGAGAGTCCAAAATTCCCTGTTTAAGAGCACTGGTTGTTTTCCCAGAAAACCAGGGTTCAATTCCCAGCACCCACATACTGGCTTAAACTTGTCTGTAACTCCATTTGAAGGGCTCCCTAGCAGGGGTGGGGGTGGGGGAGTATGTGCCATACACACATATGATGCACAAACACACATGCAGTACAGGTATAACACATACATATAAAATGAAAATAAGCCTTTTTTAAAGATTAATTTGTTTATTTAATGTGTTCTGTCTGCATGTATGCCTGCAGGCCAGAAGTGGGAGCCAGATCTCATTACAGATGCTTTTGAGCCACCAAGTAATCAATGGGAATTGAACTCAGGTCCTCTGGAAAAGCAGCCAATGCTCTTAACCCCTGAGCCATCTCTCCAGCCTCCAAAATGGATAGAACTCAGTTGGAAATATGCTCTGAATTGGTAGCCAATGCCCAGAGTCCCAGTTCTTGAGTCATGGAGGCTGGAAGAGTAAGGTTGTTAAGCAAGTTTACTGGAAGCACATCTGAGACAACTAGACTGGCCCCAAAAGAAAGGAAAGAAATGGGTTTAGTAGAATTGCTGGTAGACTTCTGACTGTAAAAACTCTGAACAGCTGGGTACACACGTGAGATACAGGCTCACTCAGACTCATAGGCTTGTCAAAAGGACCACAGAAATATTTGGAATGTGTAGTTATTCCCATCCCTGAGGACATTTCTAAGAATTTTTATATACATTAAGCCCTTTAGGTCTCCCAACACCCCTGCTAGATTTGAGTCTTCTTTTTACAAATAAACAATCCAAGACATAGGGATGTCAAGTATCTTGTCCAAAGTCACACAGCTGTAAGTGGCAGAACCAAGTTTTGCTATAGTTTATTCCAATTCTTATCATCCACCTAAGATGACAGGCTTGATGTCTCCTGCTTTTTATTTTTTTTTTCACTTCTTACGTTTAATTGTCTCATCTGTGCTTACTATTTATTTCTTTAATGGCATTTAAAAATATTTGAAAAAGGCCAGGCGTTGGTAGTGTACTCGGGAATCAGAGTCAACCAGATTTCTGTGAGTTCGAGGCCAGCCTGGTCTGCAGAGATAGTTCCAGGACAGGCTCCAAAACAATACAGAGAAACCTTGTCTCAAAAAACAAAACAAAAAATATTTGAAAAATAGTGTATGTTCAAATTTGTCACAAGACCTGAGTCCATTAGCCAAGCGTCACCTATAAAGATACGACAAAAAATGTTAATAGGTGCATGATTCTTCAGATAACTTATAGATTATTTTGATGAGTAATAAATATAAATCCATTTAAGTCATAAGAGGATTTGCTGAAGTCGTAGAAGCTTTTGTTCATCATCATATGGCTTTTGCTCTTCTGATAGGAGAAGTAAAAGTATTTTCTAAGACTATAAAATATTTCAAGGTGTCAGGGGACCTGCTGACCTGAGGGTAACAAAAAGAGCTTAGTAGAAAATCCAGTTGAGTAGGAAAACCAGGATTTAGTGTCTAACAGACAGGCTGAAAGTAGGTCAGTGTCCCCGACAGTCACAGCTGGTGGAGAATGATGTCGTGAGATAAATGGGGGAAGGGTGGAATTTGAGGGCTGTGATAGGAAGAGGGGTGTACAGGACCGCTTTAAGTCAGCCTTTGCAGGCTGTTGGGAGAAATGGTTCAAGCAGAATCCCCCTTCTGCCTCCCTGTTTCCTGCCTCTGCATCCAGTGGGCTGGAGACAAAGGACCCATGACAACAGGAGAAAGACAGACCTGCAAAGGTTGATTTATTTATTTATTTATTTATTTATTTATTTATTTATTTATTTTTTGATTAATAGAGAAGGAAAATGGAGGGCTTAGTCAGATGGTCCAGACAACAGGATGGCTGAAGGAAAGAAGTGGGCAGATAAGGAGCAGTGCAAAAGTCATCTTGAGTGTGCCACTGTGGTGATTTCTAGTTTCCCAGGTTTAACTGACAGGAACAACGTGCTGGGAAAGGAAGACATCACAGTGGTTGAAATTCGTAATTAAGAATATAAACTGGGCTGGATGGCATTGGCGCATGCCTTTAATCCCATCACTTGGGAGTCAGAGGCAGGTAGATCTCTGAATTCCAGGCCAGTCTGGTCTACAGAGAGAGTTCCATCCAGAACAGCCAGGGCTACATACAAAAACCCTGTCTCAAAAACAAAACAAAACAAAAACCAAACAAACAAAGGAATATACTTAGTAGCTAGGATTTGGTAATGCTTGACTTTATTTCTAGCACTTGAGGTGGAGAGGCAGGTGGAGCTGTGAGTTTTAGTCTAGATTGGTCTACATGGCCAGCTCCAGGCCAGACAATGCTGCAAAGTGAAGCCCTGTCTGGGGGGGCGGGGGGGGGAGAGAACGCGGAATGGACTTCTCTCTTCCACCCTCACCCAGGTAAAAGTCCACTTTCTGTGGTTACCTGTCTGCTGTTACACTGCCCTAAACATCTCCTTCCAGGGGTGGGTGGCCCCTCTTAAATTTAAGTAAATTAGCAATAACGTCAGTTCTTGGAATGTGAAGGCGGTTCAGTATCTGTGCTTTTGAAATTAGCCAGGAACCTCAGACATTGGTTTCATCACCAAAACAATTCTCTACCCCTGTTCCATGAATCCCAGATCAGAACCAATGTCCTTACAGTGGTGTCCAATCACCCTCCCAGACCACCACTGGCAACAAAAGTCTGAATCCCCTATGAATGGTTTAGACTCTTTTCATAATAACTGCTAAGATTTTAAACACCCTGGTGTAACCAAAATATACACATAGCACACACATAAAGGTTGCCCAGAGATGAGGTGAAGACACCCCCAGGACTAGGAAAACTGGGGTTGTCAGGCACCCATATCTGCAGTATGTATGTAATGCTTTTCATTACCCTCGCACTCAGAAGTTTCTTCCCTTCCTACGGAACTTGTTATTTCCACTCTGCTCTCTGGTTCCTGGTCCCCTTTCTCCTCTCCTTTCCTTCTCTCCCTTTGTACTAGCTTCACTTTCCGCCTCACACTGCCCCTGCATTTTCCTCTAAAGTCTGACTTTGTTGTGTCTTGGCTTAATCTGTTTGTTAGCCCTCCACGAAACTTTCAGAGAGAGCAGGAACTAGCAGCATCGCATTTGGCAAAAAGCCAGTCACACATACCACAGAACCACGAGCAAGCACTCGGACTGCAAAATCTTTTCAACAGCCCATTCCTGTTTCTTTCGATCAGCAGTTCACACAGACCCATGATCAGAAAGAAACAACGCATACATTCGAATACGTGTTGCCTACACAAGCCCTCTGCAGGAAGCTCACAAAGGCACGATGTCTGCAGAAAGGTCTTTGCCGGCTGCACACACAGGCGGGCGATGCATTCTCCTCCCCTCCCTAAACCATCCTGACTGGCTCTTTCTTCCAGACACCTCCTCCCCTCCTGTTGCCTCGCAGGCTTGGCTTCCCTTCCTGTAGACCCAAATTCTAACTGCCTGCCATCCATCAATCTCCTGACAAATCCTCCAGCAAGCCAATAGTTTCTTGAAGTTTTTTTCGTCCAGACCAGGAATTTGAGTTTGATCTAGCAAAAGGACAGTCCAAATAGAATCTGCTCTGGCTTATTTCTTCAGTTTTTAATCCCTACGCACCCACCCACCCATACGGGGTTTTCCCTGTGTACCTTTGGAGCATGTCCTTAAACTAGCTCTTGTAGACCAGGCTGGTCTCGAATTCACAGATAACCCCCTGCCTCTGCCTCCCAAGTGCTGGGATTAAAGGTGTGTGCCACCACTGCCCACCTTAATTTTATTATTGTTATTATTAAACAGCACTTGCAGGGAAAAAAAAATCAGAAAGAAAAAAAGAAAAAAAAAAAAAAAAAAAACCCTCGAGGTCGGTGAGATAAAAGCAGAGAGGGAAAAAGGAAGAGAGAGCCCTGATAGAAAGTTCACTGTATTGAAATTACTTGGGTCAAAGCAGAAAAGCAGTTGGGTCTAGAGTCCAGCCTGGTGAAGGCCTGTAATCCCAGCCAGGGTAAGAAGACCAAAAACTCAAGGCTTGTCTGAGTTACCCAGCAGCAAGGCCAAAGCCAGCCTGGCCAAGTTACTGAAACTTCCATCTCAAAATTAAAAAACATAGGAGTCTGTAGTTCATTTGGTAGAATGGTTATTTACCTTCAGGCCTTGAGTTCAGTCCCCAGATGTACCACTAGCTATGGTGCCTACCTGTAGAAGGTAGAGGCAAGATAATCAGAAATTCAAGGTCCTCTTCAGCTTCATAGCAAGCTCTAGTGTAGTGATATATTATTTATGACTTATTAAAGCTTGACCGAGGATTCAGAAAAGCAAAGTCAGCCTCAATCTATAGAGACCAGGTAGTGATGCCATACACTTTAATCTCAGCAGCCAGAACTAGGATGGAGGTATACACTTTTAATCCTAGGACTCAGGATTAAGAGGTAGATGATTGTGAGTTCAAGGCCACCCAGATCTACACAAGATTGAATAAATCTTAAAAGAGAATTAGAGCTCACACCTCTAATCCCAACATCAGGGAAGTATATAAGATAGAATCAAAGTCTCAGAAAGGCATTCATTATCCAGCCACGCCGAGGTTATAGCCTGAGGCTTGGTAAGAGCTTGTGGAGACAGGATCAGCCCACTCAGCCTGAGGTAGAGGTAAGAAGCTAGAGGCCAGCTGCTTTGCTTTTCTGATATTCAGCTTGAAGTTTGAACTCCAATATCAGTAACTGGGTCTTTTATGTTTCCATGTTACAGTTCAGGTCAGTCTGGAAAGCATAAGACTCTGTATCCAAAATAAGAGGGAGGGGGAACTTGCTCAAAGGGGGGAGGAGGCAGAGGTGTGAACTAGAGATGTTGGGGGTTAAGAACACCTCTTGCTCTTACAGAGAACCTGAGTTCAGTACCCAGAACCCATGCTGGTCAGCTTACAACAGTACACACATGGTACACATTCAACACAAACACAAAAAAATGAAATCTTTGAAGTCTGGAAGAGAGCTACCACTTCTGTCCATACAGCGGTGCTCATGAGCCAAGGATTGAAAAGAAAAAAAAGAAAAGCAGAGAGGCAGGCTTAAAAATTAAGGTGAAACAAAAGAGCGAAATGTATGAAAGATTATACTGTTTCTCCTGAGATTTTTTTTTTTTTTTTTTTTTGCCTGTGAAGCTAATTGGAGACATAGTAATGGAGAAAAGCCCTCTAATACGATTATGTATTTTTGAAATTTCCTAAAAAGACAAACTAGATAATCATCAAAACTACCCGCCTCGAGGGAGATAACTGGTAATCTGAAAGTGTTTACCGATGCGTGGCAGGAAGGTACATTAGGTCTCGGAAATGATGATTTCTCAAGCATTACACTACCTGAGACATAGTCTCCCCCTCCCCCCCCCAAAGACTTGTTTACCTGAAATTCACATGTAACTGATCATCTTGTATTTATCTGCCCTTGGGGGATTCAGACATCTGCTCAGGTCTGAAAAATAATGCAGGGAAGCCTGCACACCTGAACCAGGCCTACTTGAGAATTGCTAAGGAAAGACTCCTGCCAGACAAATGAAATTGCTCCTTCCAAGAGAGAATTTCAAGATTGTTTGCACTGGGTAAGGTGGGGCATGCCTCAAATCCCAGCACACTGAGGGATCCCAGAGCTTGGGAGATAGAGGCTGGAGGACCGGGGGTTCCTGGTGTCTTTCACTATAAGCATCAGAAGCCGAGCTAGGCTACATGAGACACTTGTCTCCAAACAGTAACAAGGCTGGGTGATGGCAGGAGTAAGGACGCCTCGTGCCTCAAAGCCTGAGGACTGAAGTCCAGCCCCTGGGATTCATTTGGAAGGAGAGAACTAAGTCGCATGGCTATCTTTTGTTCTCTACAATTACATACAATAATACATGTAAAAAAGAAAAAAAAAGTTTTTAAACAAAACAAAGCCTCCACCCCCACCCTAGAATGTCACTGGATCTTCACTGACTTCCCACAGATCTACAACCTGCTCTCTGTGTGGCAATGTTAAGATGGCTTCAAGTCCCGATTAACACATCTGACTCTTATTTGTTTCTCATGTTTTTTTTCTTATTGTAGAAATGTTTATATAATATTTCTGAAAGCTTTCTGAAAGATCCGAAGAGTGTGGTCCTTCACGCTCCCACTCAGGAAAGGCGACACCCTAAATCACTCACGAGAAGCAGTCTTGATGCAAACAGCATGAGGACTTGTAATTCCAAGTGCACTGGGGTTCACAGTCATGCACCACACAGGGGTAGAGGACTGAGGACCTCGAGGGCAGAATTGAGACAGCTTTTATAGAGTTTACAACAAAGCCCACACATAGGTCACTGGGGCGGGGGTTTCATAAGCAGTTTACGAAGTCAGAGAAGCAGTTAGTTCATTTTCTGTTATCTTACTAGGCCTGTATGTCATAAGCAGCAAGGATTGTGACCTTGCCTATTTACTGGCAGAGGGCAGGGTCTGGAATCTGAGGTTTTTAGAGCTTTTTAAATAGTACTTTAAACTTCTAGCTTCCTAGGGTCATTGGAGAGTTAGGATGTATTTTCCATCCTTACAATTTCCATATCAGGGGAAATCATATGTTTAATAAATTAGCTATAATTTTAGTATCTGTGATAACTTGTAAAATTTTGAATGTATCTTAAGTAAAAAAAAAGTTTAAAGATATTCAAATAAAGGCTTTAGGTGTTGACATTAAAAAACAAAACAAAACAACCAAAAGATAGGAGAGGTGGAGGAAGAAGGGCCGAGAAAGAGAGAAAGGAAGATTTATTCCCTGTACGCTAGGTTTTTTTGATGAACTAAACTGCTATAACTGATTCTCCACAAGTCTGCTATGCAGCCCTGTTAAGTCTACATTGGACTCAACAATGCATTCTATATTCATCTTTTTTAATTAATTAATTTTGTGTACAGTGTTCTGTCTGCCTGTATGCCTTCAGGCCAGAAGAGGGAGCCAGATCTCATTACAGAAGGTTGCAAGCCACCATGTGGGTTCTGGGAATTGAACTCAAGATCTTTGGAAGAGCATCCGGTGCTCTTAACTACTGAGCCTTCTCTCCAGCCCTATATTCACCTTCTTAATCATGTCATACTACATAGCACCAACTCAATGTTCTTGTTTCAAAATGCCACATGATTTGGTTTTTCTATTTGTTTTTGTTTGGTTTTTCCCAACAGGGTTTCTCTGTGTTGTTTTGGAGCCTGTCCTGGAACTTGATTTGTAGAAATCCCTCTGCCTCTGTCTGCCCAGTGCTGGGACTAAAAGGTATGGGCCACCATGGCCAGCTGCAATTAAATTTTGTATACAAATCTGGTGTCTTGCATTGGGAGGCAGAGGCAAGCCGATCTCTGTGAGTTTAAGGCCAGTCTGGTTTACAGAAGGAGTTCCAGAACAGCCTCCAAAGCTACACAGAGAAACCCTGTCTCAACAACAAAAAAAGCTAACCACAGCTGGGCATCCCAACATTTGAGAATTTAATCTCTGCCTTTGAGAATCTGACACCATTCTCACAGAATTCACCAAGAAGTCTTTACTTACCAGTCTAATGCAGCTGGGCGAGTTGGGTAAGGAGGTACGAAGAGCAGGCCGGGGCTGGCAGAGTTGGGGAGCACAGAACCTTCTGTGTGGTGGTGCACACCAACCTCTTTGAAAGCAGACATGGAGCCATTGAGGAATTTAAATGCTCCTGAGTTCTAGACCAGTCCACTTCCCTGGAAGTCAGTGAGTGGGTGGGTCTAATAGATGGAAATTAGCATGATCCTAATCTCCAGGGCATAACGTTGCTGGTCTCACAGGCTCCCTAAATCTCATTACCATGAAAGCGGGTATAAACATTGTGAAAGACTAGGAGTGTTATAAATGACAAACGATACTAGTACCACTCAGGAACTTTCAAGGATCTTACGCATAAAAACAAGACAAAATATACTTATTATATCATGTTTATTCAATGTTTCTTTTGTTTGTTGAGAACTGTTTTGCTTTGCAGCCCCATCTGCCCTTGAAGTCAAGATCCTCCTGACTTGGCCCTATCAGGGTCTGGGATGTTCAGTGCACATTCATACACCAAGCCGTCCATCACAGTGTCCTTTGGGTACACAAAACTCTGAGCTCTTGTGTTTGGAGTATCCACATTGGGCAAGACACCCAATTTCTACAGTAAATTCAAGTTGTAGATGGTCTTTTAGGAAGCTAATGACGAAAGGAGCTCCAAGAAATGGGTAGAAGTTAGCCCTGGGCTGGGGTGTGACTTGTCATAGCATGTCCACAGCCGACTTTAATTCCCAGAACAGAAAGAATGCAGGTTGAGGTTTGGTGAGGCAAGGTGAGGTGAGGCACTGGAGAAGCTTAGTGGGACTGGGACAGACCAGGAATTAAAGGTCAGCTGGAGTCCAAGCAGAGGCAGCTGCATACCTGTTAGGGCATTGAGTGGACTGAAAGATGGAGGAAATGACAAGGCAGGTGGATGTGAAGTTATTTCATTTTTTTGGTTTGTAGAGGCAAGGTTTGTCTACTTGCTCTGTAGACCAGGCTGTCCTCAAACTCACAGAGATCCTCCTGCTTCTGTCTCCCAAGTATTGGGATTAAAGGTGAGCCACCACTGCCACTAGATTATGAAGTTATTAAGAAAGTCATCTGACTAGGATTTAGAAAGAAAAAAAAAGTGTTACTTGACAAAAAAATGTGAAGGCCACTTTTGCTCAAAATATCAACTTTTGAGCAGGAGACAGAGGCACATGGCGCTAATCCTAGCAGGTTGGGGCAGAAACAACAAAATTTTGAATTTCAGGCTAGCCTTTAGCTAGATAGTAAGGCCTAGTCTCAAAAGCAAAGCACTTCACCGGGCAGTGGTAGCCCACAGGATGCAGAGGCAGGAGGATCTCTGTGAATTCAAGGCCAGCCTTGTCTACAGAGCAAGTTCCAGGACAGCCAGAATGGTTACACTGAGAAACCCTGTCTCAAAAACCAAAACAAAACAAAAATAAAAACAAAAACAAACAATCAAAAAAAACCCAAAAGACCAAAGCACTGCTTTTCTCTCAAAGTTTATTCGTGTCTGATGGAAGCTAAATAGGACAAAGGGATTGGTATCTCAGTCTTAATGTCTGTTCCCGTTGCTGACTCAACCTTTGAATCAAACTTTACCATGTTCTTCATATAAACATGTTGATCACTTGAGAAGAAATGATTTGTCCAAGAACAGAACACAATATTAATGTGGCATGTTGCCCTCGGGAGCAGGTGTTTCTTCTACCGTACTTTTGTGTTTCTTGACAACTCAAACTTGGAATGTACCCTAGCCCCATGGTAAGGAGTAAGGTTTTTCCGCCCGCCACCTGGTCTTGTCCCGCTGCCGCTCCAGCCTCAATTAACACACTGAGACTCTGTATTTGATATAATGCTGTTGGCCAGGTACTAGTTTCTTACCGGCTAGCTCTGACTTAATTACTAACCCATTTCTATGTATTTCCATGTGGTCTTACCAGGGAGAGGTGGCTGGCGGTTCTGCTTTCTCCATACTCTTCATCCTGACTCCTCCTTACTCCTTCCTATTTCCTTCTTGTCTCCTAGTCCCACCTATCTTGCTTTCCTATTGGCCAACAGTGATTTATTCATTAACCAGTATGAGAAACATATTTACAGAATGACATCTCCCATCACCCCATCATAAAGCCAAGATATTTATGGGAGATAATGATTCCAGGCCACCCCTTTCCTCAAATTTTGATCAATACTCCCTTCAACTCATCCTGCAGTATCAAAGAAGTACCCTTGACTGTCTGGTCAATAAATGTGGCTTGGTCTCATTTCTATTATAAGATCTTGTCTTCATGTTTCAGCATGGGACTAGAATTTAAAACTCAAACTATTTGGTAGTGATGACAAATTTTATCCCAGCACCAGTGAAATAGCAGTAGGTGGATCTCTGCGAGTTCGAGGCCAACCTGATCTACACAGCAAGTTCCAGTCTAGCCAAGGCAACACATTGAGACCCTGTCTCAAACAACAACAAAATGAAGCTAAATGAGGAGATGGGTAGTACCTGAGGCTCCATCTTCTTCCTTTCTTTTTTTTTTTTTTTAAGTTTTATTTTTATTTCCTGTGCATGGGTGTTTTGTCTACGTGTATGCATGGGCATCACCTGCATTCCATGCCCTCAGAGGCCAGAAGACGGTGTCAAAAGTCCTGGAACTGGAATTACAGATGGGCAAAAGAAAAAAAAAAAGGAAAAGGAAAAGAAAAAAAAAGTCCACACTAGGTATTTTGTCAGAAGACATAATTAATACAGCTATCAGAGAAGAGACTATTTCAAGATGTGGGTTGCAGCCAGCAATGCCTAATGCTAAGGAAAACAATACTGAAATGTTCCTTTTTATTGAACAACAAAGAGGTCCTTGTTAACAGTTTTCTTTGGAATTATGGAAAGATGTGAATTTGGTTTCAGGGAACAGGCAAAATACAAATATTCCTTGTCTGGCACTTAACCCTAGCCTGTTGAAAGAGTCAACGTAACCTAAGAGGCAGTCTGATGGACTGAAGATGCCTGTGTGCTTTTGACCCTTTCTCCCAGGAAGGGCTAGAACACACTTACCTTTTTGCCTTTCCATTTAATTGTACTGGATGCTATGACTTATTTTGGGCAGGGAAACCTCTGGGGTCAAGCCTCAGAAGCATCTTAGTCCCATACTTATGGTGTTCCCTGTAATGCACAGTGATGCTTTCAGATGTCCAAGGGAACCAAGCATGGGGTTACTACATGGAAGACAATGCTTCTTGTCAACCAGGAAAGCCCCATAGGCTGGTACCAGCTAGTCTTTAAAATTTTTTATTTTTTATTTTTCATTTTTTATTTTATTATTTTGAGGCAAGGTTTCTCTGTATAACAGTTCTAGCTGTCCTGGAACTCATTTTGTTAGACCAGGATGGCCTTGAACTCACAGAGATCCACCTGCCTCTACCTCCCGAGTGCTGGGATGAAAGGCATGCACCACCACTGTCCAGCTTAGTCTTTGAATCTTCTTGCTCTTTCAGCCATCCCTGCAGATCAGTCAAATGCCATGTAAAGCAGAGTCCACCTTATCCACACAAAACTGTGGAAAGTAATAAGTTGGTGTTTTGCTATCATTTATCAGACATAACCATTAAGGGAATCAAAGAGAAGGATCTTTGAGGGAAGAGGTACCAAAATTTATGGTATGCTAGAGGTTCAAGGTCAGCCTCAGCTACACTGTAAATTTTACAACTAGTTTGGGATGCATGGAATCCAGTCTAAAAGGAGCTGGGAACAGGCAGATGGGCTCAGTGGTGTACAAAGGTGCTCGGCCATGAGCCTAAAGTTCTGAGTTCAAT
Organism: Phodopus roborovskii; assembly: GCF_943737965.1. Lineage (NCBI taxonomy): Eukaryota > Metazoa > Chordata > Mammalia > Rodentia > Cricetidae > Phodopus > Phodopus roborovskii. The sequence continues at coordinate 13,887,815 of NW_026126578.1, forward strand.
TCCTTGTGATCCAGGGTAAAGGTAGAAGGAGAGAAAACTGAAAGTTTGTCTCTGACCTCCACAGGCAAACTTTGGCATGCATACACAAACAATATTAACAAACAAATAAACATCTTTTTCAAGAACTGCAAACAATGTAAACAAAGTGTTGTATATTATTTCTTCTATATTCCAATAGGGCTAGTGTATAAAAATTCTCCTGTTTATTCATTGAAAAAAATTTTAAGTATCCATAGTTATTATTTAGGAATTTACTCAAAGATATAAACTCCTCTCCAAAATAAAGTGCCTCATCCTTTCCTCTTTTTCCTTCTTATCTGGGTCTTTTTTCTCTTTTGACCTTCTGAAAATAGTTTATAACTAGCATAGCCCAGAATATAATTAAAGCTCCATAAATCCTGCCTGTTATTAGGTCTCAGTGATAAAGTATTTGCTCAAGCTCAACCCCCAGCACCAAAAAACTCCAAAAAAATTTCAATGCTTCCAGGAGTCGGGACATGGTGGTGTAAGCCTTTAATCCCAGCATTCAGGAGACTGGAGTTAGATTCTATCATGGTCTACAGAGTGAGTTCCAGGACAGGCTTGAAAGCTACAGAGAAACACGGTCTCGAAAAACAACCCCCGCCCCCACCCACCAAACAAAAACCTTCACCTCTAGCTCTTACTTATTAGCCTGTCTGTCCTTTGCAGAGACAGCTTGGTGGATTAGAACACTTGCCGGTCTGGCAGAGGACCTCCATTTGATTCCCAGCATCTCACAACTGCACGGTTCCAGCTCCAGAGGATCCAATACATTTGGCCTTCAAGGTTACCCTGTCCCAACACAGGCATGCACACCCATGAATGGTTTAAAAAAATGGATCTTTTAAAACAATCTCATTAACTTTTAGCACATTTTTGTAGCATTCAGCATTTGTTAGGTGAAAGGGGTAAACTAAACTCAAAGATTTCACTTCTAATAATTCACTCATTGTATAACTGACAGCTCCTTAAGCTCCCACTCAACTCTTATTATTCATACCAAAGAGAAATAAAGGGACCAGACCCTCACTCAGCCCCCTGCTTTAGCAGCCATGACAGGCTATAGGAAAGACATGTAGGCCTCTGACTCAGCACATGACACAAAGAAACTCCAGATCCCCTGGAGCCTAGGGCCAAAATTGAACACAAAGAAACTACACACACACACACACACACACACACACACACACACACACACACACACCAGCCTCCTAGATACTTGGTTCCTGGAACTACTTTGCCACAAAAGAAACTCCAGGGGAGACCAAAACCTCCCCTGTAGTCTCCAGGATACAGTTATGAAAACTATTGGTATCTAAGAAAAATAGGCCACCTGTAAGTAACAAGACAAAGCCATAGAAACCACAGAATGCTCCCTCTCAGCACTGACCAATGAAACTAATTGGTACACAGGTATTTCATGCCAAAATATGACTTTGAGAAGTTCCCCTAATTGTTCCCAGATGTCAATCAGAAACCAGCCCATACCTACTGATGTAATCCTGTGATTTTTTTGCCTTTAAAAATCCTGCAGTAGCCAGGCAGTTGTGGCACATGCCTTTAATCCCAGCACTCAAGAGGCAGAGGCAGGAGGATCTCTATGAGTTCGAGGACAGCCTGATCTACAGATTGAGTACCAGGCTAGCCTCTAAAGCTACACAGAGAAACCCTGTCTTGAAAAACAAAAACAAAAACAAACAAACAAACAAAAAATCCTACAGTGGACAGGGAATTTACTTCCTCTGGTGACTACCGCATCAGCCATCTAGACGAGGTCTCTGTCATGGTTGGATGAACAATAAACTTTGCTTTTACACTTCAGTGGGTCTGTCTTCCTGGTAGTCTCTTTGGGGATCTTCAAGACTTGGGCACAACATTAGGCATTTATTTTTATTTCATTTATTTAGAGGGTCTCACTGTGTGGTCTAGCCTGGTCTCAAACTTCCGATCCTACTGCTTCAGGGTTTCAAGAACTGAGACTATAGGCATGGGCTGTGTTTGGTTTAACCCTTTCATTTTCTTCTCTTTTTATAGGTAACCTAATCCTGGGTTTACTAGTGAACAATTTCTATTTTTATCTTGTCCCCTATATAAGGGAGTTTTTTGTTTTTTGGGTTCTTTTGCTTTGTTTTGTTTTTTGTTTGTTTTCTGATTTTTTTTTTTTTTTTTTTTTTTTTTTTTGAGACAGGGTTTCTCTGTGGGGCTTTGGAGCTTATCTTGGCACTGGCTCTGTAGACCAGGCTGTCGTTGAACTCTCAGAGATCTGCCTGCCTCTGCCTCCCTATAGCTGGAATTAAAGGTGTGCAACAGCACTGCCCAGCTTGACTTAGCCTCTTAACCAAGGAAAAGGGAAGGATTCCCAGACCCACATAATGGTGGGCGCTGGGATCGGAGCCTGGGTCCTCTGGAAGAACACAGTGCTCTTAACTGTTAAGCCATCTTTCCGCCCAGCCCCAGGTGGTTTCCCTTTCGTCAACAAATTTCTAGGACTTGTTCTATTTTGTAAATTGTCAGTTTGATCAGACTGTTTAATTTTTTTTAATGTTGCTGAGAATGTGGGAGTTGGTTGGTTGACTAGTTTTTTGTTTTGTTTTGTTTTGTTTGAGACTGGGTCTGCGTGGCCTAGAACCTGGGACTCTCTTTTGTCATTGTCCCAAGTGCTGGGGTTGTAATTGATCATTATCTTACCTCATTAAATTGTGTGTTTTGCTTGCAGTGATTCTCCAACCCTGCTGACAAATTCCCTTGCTTCCAGGATAGCTGTTGCCTGACTTCTGCACCTAACTTCCCATCGCTTCCTAAGTTAGCTACCTATTTCATTTGAGATCTCCCCACATAGTCTCCCATCATTGACTTCCTTCCCTCTGCATTCGCCTCCACGCTCTGCATTTGTCTAAGACTTTGACTATTTGAAGTTACTGTTTCAAGCCTGCAGCTCAACATAATTCAATTAGTCAAAGTTCAAGTTCTCATGTGCTAACCATTATGTCAGCTAGTCATGAGTAAGTCTTAGCCTCTGCCATCAAGGAACTCTCAGCCTAATGGAGATTAGAGATATGGGAAAGAATTTAGTGAAAACGGAGGGGGTTACATAAATAAAAGTAGCTCGGTAGAGACATAGAGGGGACCAGGTTTGGTTTGGAGAGGAGAGAGCATCTAGTCTGAACTGTGATGGACAAACGAAAGTTTGCCATAGCACAGGTTTTCTAAGGACATATGTCTGCTGGCGACCAATTCCAAGTTTTGTATTTGGCCATTACTTCATCTCTGGACACACACCACTCCCTCTCCCTCCCCTCCACCCTGCCTCATATAATTCTCCTGTCTTTCCCTGCCTTTTAAGGGAATTTTTTGTGTATTTAGCCCCTGGATTTAATTTCATTGGATTGGACTGTAGTAGTGTTTCTGTACATTTGCCCAGCGGCCCTCAGCTAATGGGTGTGTATTCTTTATAGGCCAATAAACAGATGAATAAATCCAGCTTGCAGACCCCCTCTTACCTCTGCCTCTCTTCTCTTTCTTTGCATTTTACCCATCCTCTCGGGTACTTTCTTTAAAACGAAACATTTTCTGAGCGACTCAAGCAGAGATTGACTCTACTAAGCCATTCTTATATCAGCCAGTTCATTCAATGCAGGGTTCTTTTTTACTGGAAAACTACCCCCCCTCCCCAGCCAGAGAGCCAGCCAGTGTGAGATGGAAGGATGATGTCCAAGGATTTCTTCCCCTGGGCCTGAGAGAACCTAAGAGCAGCATAGGCTTAAACTGGGTGTGGCAGCATGTGACAGGAAGCTGAGGCAGGAGGGTCCTGATTGCCAGGCCAACCTGGGCTTGGCAGTAAACACTAGTCTCAAAAAAATTCTTTTCCCGGCGGTAGCCTCACACAGCGGTCCAAGTCCCTCTGCGGCCATGCAGTCTGTTGAGATTTTCAGATGTGAGAAGGACTAGAGTAGTCCCAGAGAACCAGCCCTGTCAAGGTGACCCCAAATGCCCTCCAGATCACTAAGCCACACTACACTACAAGTGACTGGAATCTGTTCTGATTCCTGGGCAGGGATGGTTTGTTAGTGTGTGGGTCTGTGTGTGAGGGCGGGAGTATGGTGTCCAGATGCCTACCACGTGAGAGCCCATCTCCAGACCTTGCTTGGTAGTTTATTACCTGAAGTTCCTAAGAAGGAAACCAGACTGACCACTGCCCTACTTTCCACTCCCACAGTCTCCAAAGCTTACAGGGGTCTAGTGCCTGTCCTCACCACCAGAAATCCTACTGGGAAGCCTGCCACCAGACCCAGGGTCATCTCCATAATAATGTTTCTTTGTTGCTACTGTGAGACAAAGTCTTACTTTGTAGCCCAGGCTGCCCTTAAATTCATGGTGATCCTTCTGGCTCAGCCTCCCAAGTAGCTACATCCCTAGATAAGAATGTGGACTTTTAAGGCTAGAAAGACACGTGCCATAGTGAAATGGCTCAAGTACTTCCAAGTGTGCAAGCATCATGGTGTGAGTGTGTGTGTGTGCGCACGTGCGCATATACTCACATGCCTGCACTCACGCACACCCTCACTAATAATAAATCAATCAAATAATTTTTAAACTTTAAAAAGAATAAAAACTTAGGTATAGGTTTTTACCCCTAAATATCATTTGCTCATTTCTGACCACTGCTGTTGATTCTGACTTTAGGTAACCAGGGGTTAGGGATTTAGCTCTGAAAAACAAAAGACAAATTTATCAAAAACACACAACAACAACAAATCCAAATAAACAAACAAAACAAGGCAACTGACTTGAAGTAATCAAATGGTAAATTGGTGGTATAATAAAATAGAGCTGACCCAATGGGCCCAGGAAGAGTAAATCTGATGTTCCCCAAACCTGGAGAGCAGAGCTTAGGTTTTGTAACCAGAAGAGGAAAGGGGGAGGGAGATACAGGAAGAGATTTTCCAAACTAACTTAAAACTGGATTTTAAAATTTTTTTTTATTTTATTTTTATTTTTTATTTTTACTTTTTTGTTTGTTTTTTCAAGGCAGGGTTTCTCTGTGTCGCCTTGGAGCCTATCCTGGAACTCACTCTGCAGACCAGGCTGGTCTAGAACTTACACAGATCCACCTGCCTCTGTCCCCTCAGTGCTGGGATCAAAGGCATGGTCCAACATGAAATGGATTTTAAAATTAAAGTTGGGTGTGGTGGCGCATGCCTTTGATCCCGGAACTCTGCAGGCAGAGGCAGGTGGAGCTTGGTGGGTTTTGAGGTTCCAGGCCACCCAGATAACATAGTGATGAGATCCTGCCTCCCCTCGAAAATTTTTTAATTATGTGTGGTGTGTGCCTGTGTGAGTGTAAAAGCACAGAAGTGTATTACGTGTACAGTAGTAAGAAGACAACTTTAGGAGTTGGTTCTATGCTTTCAAAATATGAGTCCTAGGATCTAACTCAGGTCTTCAGTCATGACAGCACAGGCTCTTGTGTGCCTTGCCTTCTCTTCAGCCCACAGACTGGATTCCCGAATGTCTATACAGCCCAATAGCATGTGGCTATCCCTGCCCTCTGTCTCTCCTTGGCCCCTCTCTCTTCTGAGGAGCTCCTCTCTGAGCCCTCTCCCACAGACTTGCTCTGAACATTCTGTTCTTGTTTTGGCTGCCCCAGCCTCAGACTTCCTTCAGGGACCTGGGGACAGCACCCCCTCCCACTGTCTGGGGAGGCTTTCCTTAACCGTAGCCTCCGGGTAGGCCAGCACACTGAGGTCATTGCTGTCTCTGCCAGATGACTGGCTTGGGTTCAGTTTTCTCATCTGTCTGAGGGAAACAGTATTGCTACATTGGGCTCTGCTCGATGCCTTGTCTTAGTTCTGCTTCGAATCTACTCTGGTTTCTTTCTCGCCCACCCTTCCCCTTCCTTCCTAACTTTCCCCAAACTAGAATCAATCACATCTGTTGTCCAGCCTCTGCCATCTTCAGTATAGTGAATAGGAGCTCCAGCCTCTGCCATCTTCAGTATAGTGAATAGGAGCTCCAGCCTCTGCCATCTTCAGTACAGTGAATAGGAGCTCCAGCCTCTGCCATCTTCAGTATAGTGAATAGGAGCTCCAGCCTCTGCCATCTTCAGTACAGTGAATAGGAGCTCCAGCCTCTGCCATCTTCAGTACAGTGAATAGGAGCTCCAGACTCTGCCATCTTCAGTATAGTGAATAGGAGCTCCAGACCGGGCAACCAGCAGGAACCAGCTTGACAGACTCACTTATCATTTCAAGCATCAAACCTGGTAGGAGTTCAGTTCCTGGAGGCATGAAGGGGCTTATGAAGTGCAAGTGGCTTCCTCTTGTGATGATGGCCATTGTTTCCCTTTGTCCCCACTAGGCTGACCCACAGTCTCCCTCCCTCCCTTCCATCAGTTACTCTTTCTTCCTCCTAATCTCTGCTCCCTGCAGTCCTCTCTAACTTACCAAGGAACCCACACATAAGGTGCATAAAGATAAACTATCAATGTACATCTTTCTTAGTATGGACTTTCTGGAAGTCAAAATTATCTCTTCAAAGTTGGCATGCAAGCACTTCCTTTATGACAGGGAGTGTCTGTTGTTTGGATGAAACACAATGGCCAAAAGCAACTGGGAGAGGAAAGGGCTTATTCCAGGTTACACTTCAGGTAATAAATAGTCTATTGCTGAGGGAAATCAAGACAAGAACTCAACTCAAGCAAGGAACCTGGAGGCAAGAGCTGATGAGGAAGTCACAGAGGAATGCTGCTTACTGGGCCACTCAGCCTGTTTTCTTACATCGCCCAGGACCACCAGCCCAGGTGTGGTACCATCCTGGACAGGCTAGACCTTCCCACATCAATCACTAATTAAGAAAATGCACTATAGGTTTGCCTACAGGCAGATCTTAGAGGATATTTTCTCAGCTGAGAGTCCCCTTTCCCAAATGACTCTAGCTTGTGCCAAGTTGACATAACACTAACCAGCACAGAGTGTAAATATAAATTTGTTCAAATAACTGGACCAGAGAGCATACTGTCTGCATATTACATGATATGAGGGGGAAGCATGGACAGAAAATAAATCAAGGAGAGTGAGCTTCCCTCTCAGTTTTGGAGGGCTTCCTATGACATTTTGTCATTGGTATTCCAAAATCCAAGATTCATAACATGACCAAAAATAGTGGCAGATCTCCTCTGAGTTCAAGGCCAGCCTGGTCTATAGAACAAGTTCCAGGACAGCAAGGGTTACACAGAGAAACCCAGTTCAAAAAACCAAAAGACTAAGTTTCAGGCTAGCAGAGTTACAATAATGAGACCCTGTCTCAATCAATCAATCAATAAATAACAGGTTGGAGAGATGGCTGAGAGGTTAAGAGCACTGGCTGCTCTTCCAGAGGCCCTGAGTTTGATTTCCAGTAAGTACATGGTGGCTCACAGCCATCTATAATGAGATTGGGTGCCCTCTTCTTGCATGCAGGCAGACATGCAGGCAGAGCATAATAAATGTAGGGCCCTGCATGGACCCCTGAGGTGCCTTGAGCTAGCCTGAAGCTGTTGGTGGGAACTCTTTGCCCCAAGGCTTTTGTTGGTACTCTTCCTGTGACAACACACCTCGTGACACACACCCAGTGACAACCATACCTTGTGACAACACAGGGAAGAGCTAAGCCAAAAAATTCCTGTAATTTTCCACTGTGCTATAAGTCGGTATTTAAGCCCATTCATGCCCCTCAATAAACAGCATTCGGCATTTGGCGTTCCGACTTTGCCTTTGAACAAATGACCCGCTATCTTGTCTTTATTTCAATCTCTAGGCCTTTCGCCCGATTCATGGAAGAGATGGTAGCACGGGTGCTACAAATAAATACATCTTTTAAAAAACAACTGATGGAGGGAGGGAGAGAAAGGGAACTGGGATCAATATGTAAAATAAAAATTAAAAAAATATATAAAAAGAAACAACTGATGAGTATGTCCTTCTGTATATGTTTCTCTTATTGGTTGATGAATAAAACAGTTTGGCCAATAGACAGGCAGGAAGGATAGGCAAGGCTACAAGAGGAAGGAACGAGAGAGGGAGTTGCCAGGAGGAGATGCCATGTTGACCGGGAAGATAGGATGCATAGATTAGTAGTTATGGATTAATAATTAAGAGAGAGCTAGCCAGTAAGAATCCCTAACCATCGGCCAACAGTTTTATAATTTATATGTCTCTGTGTGCTTATTTGGGGCTGAAGGGTGGCAAGACCTGGTGGGACAGAAACCTCCATCTCCAAACTACAAAACAAAACAAAAACAAAAAACAAACAGAAACAAACAAACAAAATCCTACAAAGCCAAAGACAGTATTGGCTGCTACCTCCTCTCATGGAGCTACTCCATATTCGAAAAGGATCTGAAAACTTGTAAATAAGTGTCTCGACTTTTTGTAACCCAAAGCACCCAGCCTTTCTCTCAGGCAGACCCAAGTGATATCTTCATCCTTGGATGTGAGACTAAGATATTCCACCGGGGAAAGCCAGGAAAGTGACAAAACTGTAAGTGTGAACTGGGTGAGGGGGTGGAGGCCCGTAATCCTCAGCATTCGGGAAGCTGGGGCAGGCGAATCTCCACAGAGCTCCTGGTCAACCAGAGCTACATAACAATACCCTATCTTAAAGAAACAAACATTCAGGGATGGCACATGCCTTGGATCCCAGCACTTAGGGGGCAGAGGCAGGCAGATCGCAATGAGTTCGAGGCCAGCCTGGTTCACAGAGCGAGTTCTAGGATAGCTAGGACTACAGAGAGAAACCCCGTTTGAAAAAGCAAAATCAACCAAACAAACAAAAGCACTAGGTAACCTACAACTAAGGGCAAAATAGTGACTTGCAAAGTGCTAAGAAGGACCTGTGGGTAAGAAGCCACGAAAAACACAGAGGCGTAGCAAGAACCCCTGGACAAAGGGGAGTCAGATGGTGAGGAACAGAAACAGAAAGGGAAATGATAGAGGCAGAGAAGGGCTCTCATCAAGACAAGAGAATGGTGCCAGAGAACACCTTAGTAAGAGACATTTGTATTCACCTTAGGTAGATTTCCCCTCTCTTTCTTTATTTTTTTATTTTTTATTTTATTTATTTATTTTATTTTATTTTATTTTATTTTATTTTATTTTGAGAGGGTTTCTCTGTGCAGCCCTGGCTGTCCTGGAACTCGCTGGCCTCAAACTCACTGAGATCCACCTGTCTCCACTTCCCAAGTGCTGGGATTAAAGGTAAAGGCGTGCACCAGCCACCACCACCAAGACCACCTTAGGTAGAGTTTAAACTGCTTTTTCTTCCTTTAGAAGTGTTTATTTATTTATTTGTTTGTTTGTTTGGGTTTTTTGTTTGTTTTGTTTTGAGACAAGGTCTCTCTGTGTAACCCTAGCTATCCTAGAGCTCCCTATGTAGACCAAGCTGGCCCAGAACTCAAGAGAACCTCCTGCCTCTGCCTCTTGAGCTCTGCCCAGGAGCTGTCACCACGCCCAGCTTCTTCAGTTTAAAATGAAAAGCAAATTGGGTCTTCCACTTCACCTGTACAAAAGGAAGTTTTGCTTTAGTTACCTTCTTTTTATTTTTGAAATGAAAAGGTGTTTTGTTTGTTTGTTTTTTTCTAAAGATGTATAGTGTTCAGATGACTCAACTATAAAAAGAAAGATTCTTAATCTTAATTTTTGTAACATGAGGCTGCTGTCATTTCTGGGGTCTCATGGCCACCCACGTGACCATCAGCATTCAGGCAAACTGCCCAGTCATTCCAGGTGTTAGCATTTCTGGGGTTGGCTGTGGATCCGCCATCAGCATAAATGCCGTCTTCCCAAGGCCTTATGCATGTGCACAGTGTGGTCATGTCATCCATGCGTATACAAGGTGTGGCTAGGTAAGCTCCCATATGCATGGGCCATGTGACCTTTAAAAGCAAATATGCCCAACTCCCTCTCTCTCTGCACGTTTCTTGCAGACAGGCCTGTGCACACCCCCTCTCCCTACTCTTTACTAATAAAACTCTTAAGTGGGTTTTTGTTGCATATCTTATGGTGTGTTCTCGAACATGGTAAATAACAGAGGCTGTGTTGTAGAAACTTGTATTATATAAAAATATCAAACAAAGACCATGGGAGTGCAAGCCAGTACCCAGTACTTGGAAGGCTCAGGGAGGAGTATAGCCACAAGTTGGAGGCTAGCTTGGCCTCCAATTTGTTCCAGATCGCCCAGGAAGACAGAGACTGGGAATGCAAGCCCTGGTGGGATGCTTGTCGAGCTTGAGCGAAGCCCTGGGTTTGATCCCCAGCACTTCATCAACTAGGCAGAGTGACACAAGCATGGGGGTAGGGGCTGGAGGAACAGACTTTTCAGCACATCCTGCCTTCCACAGGGAGCACAGAGAGTGTGCAGTCAGCCTGGTTGACCTGGACAGCCTTGACTCAAACAAGGGAGTGGAGAGAAGCGGAGCGGAGAGGAAGGGGGGAGAGGGGAGAGGAGAAAAGAGAGGAGGGGAGGAGAAAGAAAGGAGTAATGATCCAAAGCCAGAAGGAAACCAGAGAGATAGAAACAGTCTGGTGAGGTTCAGGAAAACACGCCAAGGGAGAGCGATAAACAGGAACCCAAGGAAGAAAGGCAAGCTGAGCCAAACAGCGAGAGAGAGAGAGAGAGAGAGAGAGAGAGAGAGAGAGAGAGAGAGAGAGAGAGAGAGAGAGAGAGGGCTGATGGACGGAGGGCAGATGTGGGTTTGGGCCAGCCCTTCGAGGGAGCACTGAGCTCCCTCTCCAGTGTGGTCATAACCTCTGGAATGAGGGTGTGAGTGACTGCAAATTCCCTTCTGCCTTTTCATTCCAACCTCATTGTAACACTGCTTTCTAAGCCTCTGGCCTGGCCTCTTCTCTCTCTCTCTCTCTCTCTCTCTCTCTCTCTCTCTCTCTCTTTCCTTGCTCTCCCTCATCTCATTGTTTCAGAATAGGCCAAATCTGAAGTCCTTCCAAGGGTGTGGCTGTATTCATCTTATTCCCCAGCCCAAGTGGAACAGAGGGAAAGTGTGAGAGGGACAGACACTTTCGGCAGCCAGAGGACACAGTGCACAGAGGGAGCGGAGCACTACAGACAGTGAGTTGTTTACAAACAGACAGTGAGTTGTTTACAAAACTATACAGAAGGAATGTCTGTGTGTGTGCCTGCGTGTGCATGTGTGAAGAATGCCCCTGACTTAGAACGGAGCCCTCTCCCAGTTATGCATGGAATTCAAAAGAGGGGAGCACCAAGACTAGCTGAGCCCGTGGTACTTAAAAAGACACAGCCACACAAAGGGAGGATCAGCGATTAGGGGTGAAAGAGGCTACGGGGCAGGGCCAAGTATGGTTTCATTGGAATAGGAAAGCTCTTCCTGGCCACAGGCCTGTGTCCCCAGCTACCCAGAGGGTTGAGGAAGGGGGGTGGCTTGACCCAGGAGTTCAAGACCAGCCTGGACGATGAAAGGAGAGTAATGACAGTGAGGATAAGACGTGACCAAAGAAGAGATTTGAGGGAAACGAACGAATGTTGGATGAGAAGAAAGAAAGCAAGAAAGTTTCGGGGTGACAAAGGGGGGATGTGGGGCATCATTCCCTAGAAGTGAGACGCTGCCCTCTCTCAGCATCATGGTCTTGCTCTCCCTCTGCCTCTCTTAGACATGCTGTTCTTGGGAACCAAGTCACTGCTTCTTGTCATGGCGCTCATTATCCCCTCTGGTGAGTCCCTGCTTCGATTTAATATATCAGCTCCATAGCGCTACGTGGGCAAGGGACTGTGGGTTGATGGTAGGGATTGTGGGTGGATGGTAGGGGCTGTGGGTGGATGGTAGGGTCTGTGGGTTGATGGTAGGGGCTGTGGGTTGATGGTAGGGTCTGTGGGTGGATGGTAGGGGCTGTGGGTGGATGGTAGGGTCTGTGGGTTGATGGTAGGGGCTGTGGGTTGATGGTAGGGGCTATGGGTGGATGGTAGGGGCTGTGGGTTGATGAGGGATTGTGGGTGGATGGTAGGGGCTGTGGGTGGATGGTAGGGTCTGTGGGTTGATGGTAGGGGCTGTGGGTTGATGGTAGGGGCTGTGGGTGGATGGTAGGGGCTGTGGGTGGATGGTAGGGGCTGTGGGTGGATGGTAGGGGCTGTGGGTGGATGGTAGGGGCTGTGGGTTGATGGTAGGGGCTGTGGGTGGATGGTAGGGGCTATGGGTTGATGAGGGATTGTGGGTTGATGGTAGGGGCTGTAGGTGGATGGTAGGGATTGTGGGTTGATGGTAGGGGCTGTGGGTGGATGGTAGGGGCTGTGGGTGGATGGTAGGGGCTGTGGGTTGATGAGGGATTGTGGGTTGATGGTAGGGATTGTGGGTGGATGGTAGGGGCTGTGGGTTGATGGTAGGGGCTGTGGGTTGATGGTAGGGGCTGTGGGTTGATGGTAGGGGCTGTGGGTTGATGAGGGATTGTGGGTTGATGAGGGACTGTGGGTTGATGGTAGGGGCTGTGGGTGGATGGTAGGGGCTGTGGGTGGATGGTAGGGGCTGTGGGTTGATGGTAGGGGCTGTGGGTGGATGGTAGGGGCTATGGGTTGATGAGGGATTGTGGGTGGATGGTAGGGGCTGTGGGTGGATGGTAGGGGCTGTGGGTTGATGAGGGACTGTGGGTTGATGGTAGGGGCTGTGGGTGGATGGTAGGGGCTGTGGGTGGATGGTAGGGGCTGTGGGTTGATGGTAGGGGCTGTGGGTGGATGGTAGGGGACTGAGGCTGACTGAGCCTGATAAGAAATGCGCTGTATCAAAGACAAAAGTACAGAACGTGAGATCTTAGACATAAAGTACCTAAGAAACTGATGTGAGATTAAAATATAAGTGCTTATTAATCACTAAAAGAGAGTTGCATCAGATATATAACTAAACAAACACCAAAGGGACAAGAAGTTACACAAACATACAGAGACCACCTATTAGGAAATTAGGCTACCTTAAAAAGCCTTGAGGGAAAGCCGCAGAAACATGCACATTAACACTCAACACTTGCTTGGGCAGACACACGTGTATTCACGTACGTGAAGGAAGTACTGTTACACCTACACACGAAAGAAAAGTGATCTTCACAAGTGCCACAGACTCTAGCTCAAGGATTGGCCACAGAAAGCAACCTTGGACTTTCTTTCTGCCAGATGCAGACTGACAAAGCATTTCTTTGGCCTCACAGGAGCCGTGGGCCTGGGCAAGACGTGCTCAAAAGGCTGCAGGGCTCCTCTGTGGACCACGGCCCTTCCTGGTTGGGAGTGAGGACAAGAAAGGAAACTGAGTCAGGGAAGAACAACAGCAGGCTTTGTTTTCAAGAGCTTGTCTTTCTGGAGTGGTGGTCTTTTTGGTTTGGTTTTGTTTTTTATGCTTGATTAGTTGTGTGCATAGCCTAGTGGTCTTGTGTTGAAATATATAGGGACAGATCACAAAGATAACGCATATTTTTTCCATTGTATTCCGGTTTGTCTGGCAAAAGCATTCTGGTAGAGAGAGATGGAGTCACACACCCCCTCTTTTTTCTTTGTGACAGGCTGGCTTCCCCTAGGGGTCAGTGGTCAACGAGGAGGTAGGTGAAGTTTTTCTTATGGGGTCAATGGGGTCCTTGCCAGGGTGACACAGAACAGTGAGGGTTGAGGCTCTGTTCTAGGACTAGGTAAGGCGGTGTACGCTGTAATCCCAGGACTCAGGGAGAGGAGGCAAGCAGATTGAGTTCAAGACCATCCAGGGACACAGAATGAAACTCTCAGACCAGAATCCGCCCTCGGACAGAGAGCTACACTTCAAAGTACCATGCTTAACAATTATCTGCAGTCTTGAAAACTGAACCCAGGTCTTTACATGTTTGACATGTGTCTTACAAGTGGGCTACATCCCTACACATTTTTCTTTCCTTACTGGACAGGAAATTCTACTTGATTCCTTTATTACTCTTTGTGATGATGCCGTTAAAGCTAGGGCCACACAAATGCTGAGATAATACTGACCACCAGCCTGCACACTCGGCCCAGGGAAAAGCACTGTTCTACGCACATGAGCAGCCAAAAACTACAATGCAAAGCCATGGTAGATGATAGAAAGTCATCTCAGGCTTTTTCTACTCTCTCTCTCTCTCTCTCTCTCTCTCTCTCTCTCTCTCTCTCTCTCTCTCTCACACACACACACACACACACACACACACACCTCAGTAAACTTGGTGAATGTAGTGCTGAAAATTGAACTTTACCCACTGAGCTACATCTTCAGACCCATCCAAGTCCTTTCCTTCCCTTCCCTTCCCTTCCCTTCCCTTCCCTTCCCTTCCCTTCCCTTCCCTTCCCTTCCCTTCCCTTCCCTTCCCTTCCCTTTCCTTCCCTTCCCTTCCCTTTCCTTTCCTTTTGAGACATGGTCTCACCCTGTAGCCTCACCAGGCCTGGAAGTAACTCTATAGATCAGGCTGGCCTTGAACTCACAAATCTACTTGCCTCTCCCTCCCCAGTGTTAGAATTAAAGGTATGCACCATCACAGCCATCTTATGTCTATATTTTAATATTCTGCATCTATATCTACAGCAATAAATATATATTAGGGACATGTTAAACAAAATTATAAAATAATGCTTTACACTTGCAAAGCACAATGCATTCTGATATATTTATCTTAATTCATTTGAAAAATGCTAGTTGTCAGCCAGGTGGTGGTGGTGGTGGTGGCGGTGCACACCTTTAGTCCTAGCACTTGTGAAGCAGAGGCAGGTGGATCTCTGTGAGTTCTAGGTCAGCCTGGTCTACAAAGTGAGTTCCAGGACAGCCAGGGCTACTCGCAAAGAAACTCCGTCTCAAAAAACAAAATAAACAAACAAAAAGCCAATTGTAAATGCAAAATGATAATATTAATAACAATAGTAACTACTAAAGCTAGACATGGTGGTACATACTTTTAATTCCAGCACTCAAGAGGCAGAGGGGCAGATTTTTGAGTTGCAGGGCTAGCCTGGTCTACATAGTGAGTTCCAAGATAAGACTAGGACTATATAGTGAGACGTTCTCTAAGGAGAAAAGTAAAAGAAGGACCAAGACTCCTTTTCCTTTCTTCTCCTATTATGCCCAAATCTGAGAGTCTAAACTTACAGATTTTAGCACAGTGAAAGCTAAACAGCCCCTGAGCTGGCTCCTCCCAGCTGGGTAAGGACCCATCCTGTGATGTGATTTCCCAATACACATTCTGGTTTCACTGATTTCTTTTCAGTGATTTTCCAGCCCTAAAGCTGGAAAGCATTAGACGGTGGTGGTTCATACAGAGTTCTTCCAGCTGAGATGGACGCAGACACTGGGGAGTCTGCCCTGCAGTCCCATAGCCAGCCGCCCTACACTTCCAACTACTCCGCTGACCTCACTGCTTTTCTGTGTGTGGCAAGCCTGGAATGTGGGCTAGCCTCTTGAGGCTGGACAGGGAGGGATGGAGGTCCACCCTGAGGAAGCCCTACTGCCCCTTCAGTGATCTCAGTCAGTAATTTTTCAAATACCCTCTGGAAATGGAACATTAATTTTATCAAAAAATTGTGCTGGATGGTGGTGGCACAGACCTTTAATCCCAGCACTCTGAAGGCAGAGGCAAGTGGGTCTCTGTGAGTTTGAGGCCAGCCTGGTCTGCAGAGTGAGTTCTGGGACAGCCAGGGCTCTGTTACATAGAGAAACCTTGTCTTGAAAAATGAAAATCAAACCAAACCTAAGAAACTTGTTCTGAGCTGAGAGATAAATGGGGATTTCAAGGCCAGCCTCAGATGCCTGAATTCAATGGACTCCAGACCTTTCTTATGGCTTCTTGGGCATGGGGCCCAATGTATCACAGTCTTATATGCAACCGCAACACTCATCCAAATAAGGTAATATAAAACAAAATAAGCCCTTACTACCCATTTTTTAGATTTATTTATTTTATATGTATGTTTTGCCTTCATATATGGTCATGCACCAAGCCTGTGTCTCGGGCCCACAGAGGTCAGGAAAAAAAAAATGTGCTGGGAACTGAATCCAGGTCCTCTGCAAGAGCAACAAGTGCTCTAATCTGCTGAGCTGTCTCTCTAGCTCATACTTCTTTTGAAAAGTCACTGTGTTGGACATCAAATGGGGGATAAGCAATGTGAGCCCCTAAACTACAAAAGAAAATTCAAGTTTGCTTGTCTGCCTGCCTGCCTTCCTTTCGCCCTCCCTTCTCTCCCCCTCCCCCTCACTTTCTTCCTTTCTTTCCCTTTTCTTTTCTTTTTGTTGGTTTGTTTTGAGACAGGTTTCTCTCACCTGCTGGCATCAGAGGTGTATTCTGCCATATCCGGCTCCTCCCTTTGCTCACAAGGTCTCCCGTGAGCTGACTTTGAACTGTGGATCTTCCTGCCTCCACCACCAAAGTGCCTAGATTATAGGCACAGACCATACAACAAGGGCTGGGTGAAGATTCGGCATGGCTGACTCCCAGGGTTCAGTGATGCCTCCCCAGGAGAACCACAGCATGGGCTGAGGCTTCTGGGGGCTTTGGCATAGCAAAAATTACATGTGAAAATGACTCTGGTTTTGAGATGGGGTCTGAACAGAACGACATGGCTATTTTTTCATGTTTTACTTTTTAGGAGTTTTGTAACCTTTTGCCTTTCAAAAATACTCTGAGGTCAGGCTTGGTGGCACGCATGTTTGATACCAACATCTCGGAGGCAGAGGCAGGAGGATCTCTGTGAGTTCTATATAGTGAGTTCCAGGATACTTAGAGCTACATACTGAGACCCTGACTTTAAAAAACAAACGAACAAAAAACATTCTAGAAGATTCGAGACAAGTTTTTGGTGGTGGTGTTTTTGTTGTTGTTTGGTTGGTTTTGATTTGTTTTTTGTTTGCTTGCTTACTTTTTTTTTTTGTTTGTTTTGAGACAGGGTTTCCCTGTGTAACAGCCTTGGCTGTCCTAGAACTCGCCATATACACCAGGCTGGTCTCAAACTCACAGAGATCTGCCTGCTTGCCTCTGTCTCCTGAGTGCCGGGATTAAAGCCACCTGACACCATTCCCGTCTCAGGGTAACAGGTTTTTCCTATGTATTCAATCCTTGTGTGAGAGTCACCAGGCCTAACTTGATAGACATTCCCTAAAGAAACCATTAATAAATTTGGAACTGAGGAGAGCTGTTCTTAGAGGTTTAAATCTGATTTACAATCTAAAGCTTTAGAAAAATGAACCAAAAGGAAAAAAAAAAACAAAAAAACAAAAAAAACAAAAAACAAAAATCCCATGGCAAACCATGTAAATTTGCTGCCCTCTAGTGGGGAAGGGTGGATTTTGACTGTAGACCACAGTCGAAAATATTTGCTGAATATAGTGTTTAAATATTATTACTCCCTACACACAAAAGGCAACTTTGTGAGGATGTAAGTATATTAATGTGACTACTTGGCTGCAGCAATTTTTTTCACTTTATTTGTGTGTATCAAAGCATTATGTCATATGCCTTAAACATGTATAATAAAAATATACACTTTTGCCGGGTGGTGCTGGCACATGCCTTTAACCCCAGCACTCTGGAAGCAGAGGCAGGCGAATCTCTATGAGTCAAAAGCCAGCATGGTCTACAGACTGAGTTCCAGAGTTCTAGGTCAGGCAGGACTACACAGAGAAAACCTGTTTCAGAAAAAAAAAAAAAAAAAAAAAAAAAAAAAAAAACAAGAAAACAAAATGAAACAACAATAATAAAACCCACTTTTTCAGCCAGACACTTAGCACACTAGAAGCTGTGCTTAGCATGTGTAAGGCTCTGGACTACTCCCCAGTTTAACACATACACACACACACACACACACACACACACACACAAATTACAATGTCAGTTGAGCCTAAGTGAATTCACACCTACCATCCCAGACAGGAGGATTTTGACTTCCAGGTAAGCCTGGGATACCAAGCAAGACCATGTCTCAGAATAAAGAGACGGCCATGCCATTAATATTTTTGCTCAGTTGACAGTGTGGCCACCAAATTCACAAAGCCGTGGGTTTGACCCCCGCCCCAACTCCACATAACCAGGTATAGGGACTCATGCTTACCATCCCAGCACTTAGGAGCCAGAGATCTGAGGACTTGGGGTTCATGGGCATTCTCATAGTGAGTGGCACACCAGCCTGGACTACCTGAGGCTCTGCCTCAAAAACAAAACAAAACAAACCTGCAAAGCGGTCGTCAATCATTTGGTCATTTACAGATATTTTTGTTCAATAGTTTAACTTATTTTTTAATCTTACTTTATTTTACTTGTTTGTTTATTTGTGAACAAGCCATCCTATCCAGAGATTTGAAGTATATGCCAGGTTTGAAGGAAAGGCGGAAGAGGTCAGCAGGGTCCAGTGCACTAAAGGCAGGCTCTCCCTGGCTGGTCAGCACTAAAAGCCCATTTAAATTACTATAGTCTGGCAAAGAAAAGCAGCCACAGGGTCGTCACAGTGCTGGGGTTTGTGCCAGGCAGTCTCGCTTACTGGAAGCACAAGGGTGGGATGCCCAGGAAATCTGTTTGTTTATTTTTCAGATGATGTGACTGAGTCGTTCACAGAAGACCCTAGTAAGTCAGCCCGGGTTGGGGTGTCCGCTTACACGGGGGGGGGGGGGGGGGGGGGGGTAGGAAGGGTGACACTGAGAGTCACACAGCACCCTTTGGTCTTTCTTGGTGGCCACCATCACAAACATGCCCGTCTTAGCAACGGCTCCACGTCTCTCTGTGACAGTCCCTGCCGCCAGCCTGCCTGGGTCCATGCCTTTTTTCAGTCCTTGTCTCCGGTTCAGCTAATCAGCCCCATATCCGGCTGCTCTTTTCCTCTCTTCACCTTCCGTCCGTTTCGTGTCTCCGCAGATCTGGTGAATGACCCTTCTACAGATGAAACAGGTGATGTTCACTACAGTTCTTTAGAAGCGTGTGATCTGGCACTATTCCCAATATTCATCCCAGCTCCTGAGTTAATCCTGTACTTTTAGTTCTGGAAAAGGGTGGGTGGGTGGGAGTGTCCTCCAGTGACTGGCAGGGATATAAAAAAGAGACAGAGGCTTGCTAGTCCCCTACAAGGAAGGGACAGGGCTGACAGGGTGGCTCGGCATGTAAAGGTGCTTGCTACTCCACCTGAGGAAAGGAGGGAACAAACTCCTAAAGATTGTCCTCTGACCTCCACACATATGTGCTGTCACAGGGACATGCCATGTGCATTTGTGCACACATGGACACATACATACACAAATTAAACCAACAAATGTAAATTTTTTAAAAAAAGGGAACAACGTGGATCAATAGTTTAAATAAGACTGTCTGCGGCCAGGCAGGGGTGGCGCACGCCTTTAATCCCAGCACTCGGGCGGCAGAGGCAGGCAGATCTCTGTGAGTTCGAGGCCAGCCTGGTCTACAGAGCTAGTTCCAGGACAGCCAGGACTACACAGAGAGACCCTGTCTCATAAAATAAAAAAAAAAAAAAAAAAAAAAAAAAAGTCCTGTATGGGGGCTGGAGAGAGTTCAGCAGCACAGGGCTGCTCTTTCAGAGGACCTGGGTTCATTTCTCAGCACCCACAAGGCAGCTCATAACTGTCTGTGTATATCTAGTTCCAGGGGACCCAACACTTTCACAAAGACATATGTGCAGGCAAAACACCAATGCACATTAAAAAAAAGAAAAAAATACCTGTCTACTAAAGATATCCAAAGATATGTATGTTAAGAACACCAATATTCATCCAAAAATATCCCCAGTTACTTCAAGCAATTCTCTCCTCCTGGACGGATGCCTTCCCTTACTCTGATATCACCACGCGCCCTGTCCTGTCCCCTTTCCCCTCAAAATTCAAGGTCCTTCTCACACCTGCTGTTTTGTGCCTTTTCAGTTCTGGCTGATATCACACCTTCCACAGATGACCTGGGTGAGTTCAGATCTGGGATCCCAGAGCCACCAGGGCCATTCTGGGCTTTCCCCAGACCCCATACGGAAGGCAAGGCAGCTGCTAAAGTATCCTAAACAGAACTGAAATTTGTGTATCACCATCCTTGCAGCCATTTGTTTTAAGTTCGTAGCAGTTTTGAACCCTGACAAGCAGGAATTGTGCGGTTTAATATACAACAAACGGAGACAAGATCTTTCCATGTTTCCAAGACTTGATGGGCAAAGGCGAGATAAATATGCAGACCAAGCTGAAGGGGCAAGCAGAGGGTGGCACATGGAGGAAACTGAGCTTTTCAGAGAACAGGGACAGGGAGGAAGAAAAGGAGCCGGGGCTAGACCTCTTGAGGCTGTTCCTAGCGATGGAGTTGGCCCTCATACATGCTAGGCAAGGGTTCCACACTGAACTGCACCCCTGGGTTGGATATTTTTTGGGGGGTGGCTTTTGCTTTTTTGTGTTATTTTGAGACAGGATCTCTCTCTACAGCCCTGACTGGCCTGGAATTCACCATATAGACCCGGCTGGCTTCAGATTCACAGTGCCTATCTCTGCCTCCTGAATGTTGAGGTTGGAGGTTTGTGCCACCACACCCAGGTTCCTAGGTGACTGTTGACAAATGGTTTTGAAAGCCAGCTGCTATGTGCTATCAATGTAAAAGTGAACAAAAGTGAATTTCTATCTAGAAGCGGTGGGGTGTGCCTTTTATCCCAGCTCTCGGGAGGCAGAGGCAGGCGGATCTCTGGGAGTTCAAGGCCAGCCTGGTCTACAGAGTGAGTGCCAGGACAGCCAGGGCTGTTACACAGAGAAACCCTGTCTTGAAAAGCCATTTAAAAAAAAAAAAGTGAATTTCTTCTACCAGGTATCTCTTGTCCAATAGACCATAGGATTCGGATTGTTATCTAGCTCCACCAAATGCTGTCTGTGGGGTAAGCAACAGGAAGCTGTGAGAGACGGAAGTGTTCCTGCCTGTGCTCAGTTTGGGGAGCAGGAAAGGGTTTTCTGGATGACTGGATGTTTTTCTTGAAAAGCCAGCGGGAGAGGGAGTCAAGGGAGTGGAAGGGAAAGACAAGGATGAGTGTAAAAGGCTTAGGGTGGGAATGAAGGCCCCAGGGAAGCCGGAGGTAAGGGAAGCTTTTTGTGAGTTCTGTGCACTGGGGAGGTCATACTCCGCACCCATAGCTCACTGCTGCTATCTCCAGCCTGTGGGGCCAGCATGGGAAGGGATTTAACCACGAGCAGCCTGCAACAGTAGTGTCAGTTAAGGATGGCCTGATCAACGGTAGAGGGACTGCCCTGCTGGGTGACTGGTGATGCCATTCCCCTGAAGAAAAACCCACACTGGCAATGGTTTGTTGAATTTGAAAAATCCCAATAAATAAATAAATAGGACAGTGACCTGCCCAAGATACCAGTTAGACCCGTGTATTCTGAGCTTCAGGAATGAGATCTGAATGAGAAACACAGGATTGGGGATTTTGGACATGCAGAGATGGCTCAAGTGATTAAAAGTTCTTCTAGAGGGACCTGGGTTCTTTTCCCGGCTCACAACCATCTCTAACTCCAATCCTAGGGAACACAGTGCCCTCTGATGGCCTCCTCAGGCACTGCACACATGGGGGCATACAAACATGCAGGTATAGCGCACCCATAGGCATGAAATAAAAACAAAGTTAAAATTTTTTCAAAGAAAAAAGGAAGCACACAGCAGATGAGGTTATCTAACCCTCCGTGCTCTTCCTGATTTATTTATTTATTTATTTTACTATTTTCTTTATTTTTATGTACATTGGTATTTTTGCCAGTATGTATGTCTGTGTAGGGGTATCAGATCCCCTGGATCTGGAGTTACAGATAGTTGTGAACTGCCATGTGGGTGCTGGGAATTGAACCCAAGTCTTCTGGAAGAGGGGTGAGTGCTCTTGACCACTGAGCCATCTCTCCAGC
Source organism: Phodopus roborovskii (assembly GCF_943737965.1). Classification (NCBI taxonomy): domain Eukaryota; kingdom Metazoa; phylum Chordata; class Mammalia; order Rodentia; family Cricetidae; genus Phodopus; species Phodopus roborovskii. The sequence continues at coordinate 13,909,719 of NW_026126578.1, forward strand.
CCCCATCCCTGCACCCTGCTCTCCTTTTCTGATGACATCTTCCCAGAAAACTCTCCTGGCGGTGGGTTTCCTCACGCCTCCAACTCCTAACTGGGAATCAGGTGCACATTAAACTACACCTGGCTCAGGGTGGCTATGAACCCAGCCCCTCCTGTTCTTTACCCCAAGCCTCCCATCAAAGAGGCTGCGATTAGGAAGCCCCTCTTACAGAGGAGAGGCCTTGTCTGAGGAGAGGCCCCTGCAGGGAAGTGGTCCTCCTGCTCAGCTCTAGGGTGCAGGTCTTCTGAGTATCGGGGCCCTTTGTCTTGTGTTTCCAATAATTTGCTAGCTACTGCCCAGTGTGGTGGTATATGCTTATAATCCCGGCCACCTGAGAGGCTGAGGCAGGAGAATCACTTAAGCTCAGGTGTTTGAAACCAACCTGGGCCACATGGGGACCTCTCATCTCTTTAAAGGAGTTTTGGAGTTTTGTTGTTGTTGAGACAGGCCCTTATTATGTAGCCCTGACAGCCCTGGAATTCTATACTGACCAAAACTGGTCTTGAACACACAGCGATCCCCTGCCTCTCCCTCCGGGTGCTGGGGTTAAATTTAGACAGGCACCACCATGATTTCAGCAGTTAACATAATGATACCTTTAATTCAACAGTTCCTCCATTCCTCATGAGAGGAAGGCGAAAGCCAGGGCCCCATCTTAATTGTTAAGTCTCTTTGCTTGTGTGGCTGCAGTCATCCCCTCCAGAAGTTACTAAGAGTGGTCAAGTCATTTGTTCCTTATTCTGAGTATCCTGACTGGGTCTGAGTGAACCACATGGTAGTTACAGAGGTGGTGACGTCTAGAATTGTTAATAACTGAATGAAATTTCTACCTTCCAGCCTCAGCCGCTGACAAAAATGGTACTGCAGGTATGGTTATTATTGTTGTTGTTGTTGTTTTATGTGTTTGGGTGTTTTGCCTGCATGACAGTCTGTGTACCACGAGCATGCAGTACTTATGGAGACCATAAGAGGGCATCAGATTCCCCTGGGACTGTAGTTATAGATGGTGTGGGTGCTGTGAACATGTCAGGGTCTTCTGATTTTTTTTTTTTTTTTTTTATGTATCTTTTTTTCTCTCTCTCTTTGTTTTTGTTTGCTTGCTTAATTAGTTGGTTGGCTTTGAGATTTTTTTGAGACAGGGTTTCTCTGTGTAACAGCTCTGGCTATCATGGAGCTCACTCTGTAGACCAGGCTGGCCTCAAACTCAGACCTCAGCCTGCCTCTGCCTCCTGAGTGCTGGGATCAAAGGTGTGTGCCACCACCGCCCAGCTGTCTTTTCTTTCTTTCTTTTAATATTTATTTCTTTATGTGCTTTATGTATATGGGTGTTTTCTCTGCATGTGTATCTGCACACCACAAGAGGTCATTGGGTCCCACAGGACTACAGTTACAGATAGTTGTGAGCCACCATGTGGGTGCTGGGAATTGAACCCAGGACCTCTGGAAGAGCAGCCATTGCTGTTAAACGCTGAGCCATCTCTCCAGCCCTATGATTACATTTGTACATGTCTTTTCTTAAGCTTTTCTCCCTATAGATTCTTCACCCCTTGTTCTTTAAAGAGCCTTGGGCTCGTTTTATATTTCCTTTTCTGCTCTCCATCAGAGAGTAGTTTCAGGGTTCTTCACCCACACCTCAAGTTCATTTTCCTTCTTTTCAAAATTATCTCCTATCCTAAAAGCCACAGGGAAAAATATGACTACCTTTGACTGGTCCTCAAACTACCTTCTCCTTAAATGGCCTTTGGGTTTTATTTGGTAATGAATGCATTAGGAGATAAATCAGCTTGGCTGCAGACTCCATCATGTTACCGTGACCCGATGGTTGACATTGGTTCCCATAACGCACTGGTTGGTAATTCTGACCTACAGCTCCAGCTGAGAAGAAGAGAGCAAGGCACCTGTGCCTGAGTATTCTCATTCTTCAGAAAGAGACCATCAGATCTCATTGTCATTTTCACACTGCTACCTGAATAGTCCTAGAAAGACTTTTTTCCCCTAGACGAGTCCTCAGAGATTATTTTACCTACTTCTGCTTCCAGGTTGGGAAGCACCTAAATTTCATTTGAGTCGATTTCTTCTAGCTCTGTTTTTGGTAAGCAAGAAGGACATGCCTCGAATACAGTGATTTTTGTGAAGACTGCCCACCTCCCCCATTCTGTCTCCCAGCCCTTTAGCCCTTTGTTTATATGGCTTTGATTTGGACTTCCCTATTTTTTGTGTGTGTGTTGGGCAGAGTGCTGGGATGAGAAATTCGCTTGTACAAGACTGTACTCTGTTCATCGGCCGGTAAAACAGTGCGTTCACCAGGTCTGCTTTACCAGGTAAGAGATTCCAGAATGCACCGTCCATGGTGGCAATGTTTGTGTCAGTGACTAGTTAATGCACGCTCACCACGGAACCAGTCCTCGATGGGGCAGAGGTTGCTAGCATAATCCATTTAGCCATTTCTGAAGGTGCTGCTAGAACTTGGCATCTGGGTTGAAGTAGCCACAGTCTGATAGATTGCAGCGGAGGTGAGGGCCATATAAGAAGGATGACTGTGAGAGATACTGGCGTGTGGCATTAGCCAACTGAAAGCTGAAGCAAAAGACCCAGTTCTGGTGTGGAAAACAATGGACAGGAGTATTAGGATTTGACAAGTGAGAAGAGTAGCTAGTACCCACTTCTTTTTGTTTTGCTTTTATCGTTAAAACCATTTCCATCTGCTAAGGGAAAGATTACTTAAAAATTACATGCTTGAGAAAATCTAGATGAAGGGAGGCCAGCGGGAAATAAGGAGTTGAAGAGGGATCCTGACTAGACCCTCTCACCCTCTCTGTTTCCTTCCCTGACCATGACTTTGGCACTGCGGCAGTTTACGGCGTATGTACATCATCAACAATGAGATCTGTTCCCGACTTGTCTGTAAAGAACACGAAGCTATGAAAGGTATGATGATGTCCGGGAGGTCAGTGGACGGGGCAGTGATGAGAGGTAAATAGATCGTGACGCTGTCGGATCCACAGTCTGGTTTCTAAGGAGGGTGCTGGGCAACTGTCTTGCTTTCCATCAGCCCCTATTGGGAGCTACACTAAATAAACTGACTATATCATAACCGGTATTCCTAGCTCCCTTCGCAGCTAGACCTCACCCCCCAACTTTCCTACAGTGAGAATTTTCTGAAGCTCAAGCTGTTCCTAAACTTTATTTTTTAGATAAAAGAAAAAAATCTTCAGTGTATGAGTGTTTTGCTCAAATGTATGTGTGTAAGCATATGCACACAGACCATGGGAATCAGAGGACAGCATTGGGGACCCTGGAACTGGAGTTACAGATGGTTGGAAGCCACCATGTGGATGCTGGGAACTGAACCCGGGTCCTCCACAAGAGCAGCTGGTGCTCTTAATGCTGAGCCACCTCTCTAGCCCTTCTCGGGCTCTTTCTATGTCATCTGTTAGAGGTCCTGGGGAATAGCCAAGTCATCACTACAAATAATAGACTCAGTGGCCATGTTGATCATCAGCCATGTTCACAGCTCTAAAAATAACAGGCACGTGCACACAAGTTTGGAGACAGGAGGGTTTAGATAGGATCCAGTAACAGGTAGGGCATTGAGAATGGCTACATTACAAACATTCTGCCAATCCAAGAAACCTTTTACATTGCTTATTATGCCATTTCCAAGGCAGAAGAAGGTGGGAAGATGTTAAAAGAGTAATTTTCTAGACTCCTAAATGGGTAGCTGTAGATTAGGCATGGTGGGAACAAACATACTTCTCACCTTCCCCATGGGCAGCCCCAAATGGCTGCTGTGGTTGGTGTCAACACCACAGACACAGACACTTTTGACTCAGTAGCCAGCTTTGCACTGGGTTCATGAGTAAGATCTGTAGTTGATTTCGCAGAAGGAAACTCGCTGCTTGCCCCCATTGGCTCTGTGCAAGCCACCTGCGAGGGAAACACCTTGACATTGACTATGAGTGTTTGGAACTCTAGGCACTTTCAAGTACCTCGGGGGATTTACTGCAATTAGCAGTTGTAAACACCTAAGTGCAGGATGAATGACCGGACTTCATTTTTCTATTTAGTAGGTCCATGACTGGAACTGGGAGCTGGGAGTATAAGAGAAACTAATTCTGCACACATGGTTTCATTTCAGTCCTCACAAATGCACCACTGAGGCAGGTATTAATACCTGCTTACAGAAAGGCACGATGAGACTCATATAAGGTTAGAAACTTTCTAGAAAGGTACAAGTATTCAGAAGTGGCACCACTGGATGTCTTAACCTGGATCTTCTCCTCCTCCATGTTTTGATGGTATCACACTGAGGCTTCTTTCCCTTAAAAGGAGAGCATTTGTTCCAGTCTGGTATCCTCCCATAATGCTTTGCTTTTCCTCCAGATGAGCTTTGCCGGCAGATGGCAGGCCTGCCTCCACGGCGACTCCGTCGCTCCAACTACTTCCGACTTCCTCCCTGTGAAAATGTGAATTTGCAGAGCCCCAGTGGTCTGTGATCATCAAGGAAGAAGGAAGAAAATGTGGGGGAGGGGAATCAGACATTCCTTCTCCTCCAACCACTGCCATCTGTCCCATAGACATGTATTTTTAAAACTAAGCCCTTTGCAATGTCCAGGCTTTGACCCTACTCTCTAATTCTCACCAGAACTGGTAACTTTTGCCTCATTTTGCCATACTGACAATACAGTGTCTATATTGTTACATGGTTTCACTGATTTCTAGTATCATAAACAGGGTAGACAGACGATGACCACACGGCTTAGGCATATTCTACATTCAGTCCCCACAGAAGAAAGGGGCCTGGGGGTGTGTGGCTTAATTAAAGAATTAACCTAGCATGTGAGAAGCTCTACGTCTGATGGTGTAAACCTGAGCATAGCCGAGCAGGAACATCAGAATTTTAAGGCCATTTTCAGCTCCACATCAAGTTTGAGGGCAGTATGGGCTATGTGAGACCCTAATCTCAGAAGATAACTTTAGCTTACTATTCCTTGGTTCTGTTTTTTTCATGGTGCTATGGGTCAAACTCGGGGTCTTGTACATGCTACTCAAGTGCTCTACCACTAACCCACACTCCTCCCCCCAAGTTAGTAATTGTAGTTATTGAATGTGTCAGCAGTAGGAGTGTGGAAAAGGCTCTGTTCCTCAATTTTGGCTAGCCACAGAACTTCATTCAGTTGCCTTCTAGATGTTTCCTAGACTAATGCCTTATCATACACATAATGCTTCTCTATTCACTTGCAACATTTTGCATGGATTGCGCTAAAATTTGCCCAGCAAGTCTTCCTGACAAGAAAGGTCACGGGTAGGCCAGAGGAGATGCTCAGTAGCTAAGAACACTAGATGTTCTTCAATAGGACCTGGGTTCAGTTTCCAGCCAGCACTCACACGTTGCTCACAATCATAAGTCCACTCCCAGGGGACCTGAAATCTTCTGGCTTCCATAAGCCCTGCATGCATATGGTGCACACTCATCCATGTGGGAAATACACATAAAAATAAACCATTTTTTAAAAAGGAAAAAGAAAAGTCATGGACATTTTCCTCAGTTTTTTCATTGATTTCCAATAATTTGGAAGCTTCACAGCGTGCACCTTGATCATGCTCACTCTCCAGTCCTCCCAAGTCTGATGGCCCACCCTTGTAACGCCCCCCAAGAGAAAACAATGTCCAGTTTGTGTTGTCCATATACTCAGTGGGCATTGTTTTAGTTGCAGGAGATTTCCCAGCAGAACCAAGAATCCTACAGTCTTCCCTAAGAGTCCATAAAGACACCAAATGTTGTCTTCTGCTAAGCTCATAGTCTGGGATGAAAATGAGAGAGCTATGTCAGGTATGGAACTTGGCCCATAATGCCCTATGCAATTTCTTGGGCAAGCTGTCTAATTGGAAAGTACAACTGGAAGCACAGGAGCCAGCCCATCTCCACAAAACCAACTACACAACCTAATGTGATGCCACGGCCACAATTATACTAGAATAAAATGCAACTCCCCGCCCCCATTTTCTACTGGCGCTAAGAACAAAACCACAGCCTCCTGCTTGCTAGGCGCAGCCCTATCCCCCCCCCCATTCCATCTTAAATAAGCGACTAATTATATATCACGAACACCTTTGTCTGAAAAACTCAACGACTTTCTGTAAAACCCAATGAAATTTAATGAGAACTGGGCAAAGACAGTTACACATGACAACAGGAATTGGATTCCTTGATAACACTGAGAAAAGGAGCTAAATGGAGGCCAGATTCTTGCTATTAGGAAACAATTGTGTTAATGGGATCTGCAAAAACCCAAAACAGCCACACACACACACACACACACACACACACACACACACACACACACATCCGCCTCTACAATTAAACACTTTGGTGTATTGATAAACAGATTAAAGCATATTGCAGCCACAATAGGGAAACCTCACAGGCTCAGAACTTCAAATGGGCATCTTAAGTCTCTCTTCCTGAGACTGGAGAGATGGCTCAATGGTTAGGAGCACTGACTGTGCTTCCCAAGGCTCTGGGTACAATCCCCAACAGCCACCATGGCTCAGGCCATCTGACTCCAGGTCCAGTGCCCTCTTGTGGCCACTTCAGGTACTAACCACTTAGATGGTATACTGGTAAACATTTATACACATAAAATAATAAAATAAGCTTCCTCCTCTCTGAGTTCAGTTCTCAGCTCCTGACGACACCTTATACAAACATATACTGATAAAACATAAGAGTCTTTTCATTAATCCCAGCACTAGGGAAGCAGTGGCAGGCAGATCTCTGAGTTGGAGGCCAGCCTGGTCTACAGAATAAGTTCCAGGACAGCCTCCAAAGCTACACAGAAACCCTGTCTCAAAATAAATAAACAAACAAATAAATAATAAAGATTAAAAACACTTTTCATAAGGCTTTTAAATATCAAAGTAATGATATAGACATAACCCTGTTTTTGTTTTTTGTTTGTTTTTCAAGACAGGGTTTCTCTGTATAACCTTGGCTGTCTTAGAACCCACACTGTAGATCAGGCTTGACTCAATCTCAGAGATCAACCTGCCTCTGCCTCCCAAGTGCTAGGATTAAAGGTATTTGCCCCAACACCCAGATAATTACTGTTATCCTAATTTGATCAGTACATGTATCGATTTACCATATGTGGGCCAGTGAGATGGCTCAGCCAGTAATGGAGCTTGCTGCCAGGCCTTTAGACCTGAGTTCATGTCCTAGAGAAAGGAGGAAGAGAATTGATTCCCTCAGACTATACCTTGGCCTCCACTGGAGTGCACATGTGCAGGCACACACAAATAAATAGAAAAGTTTCTAAAAGGAAGTATCACATGTTCTTCATAGATGAATACAATTACTATACGCTTGGTGGAAACTTTTAAAGGCATATTTTTAAAAAAGGGCTCTGCCAACTGTTTGGGCCAACTACACCTCACACATCTGAATCAATTACCATGTTATACTCCACCAATGTGTATACTTAATAATATAAAATGTCAATATTTAATGTTTAGTTTAGAAGACATTCAAAACTTCGCTTTACTCCTGGGACCTTAGAACTATTTGGGGGGGGTTCTCTTCAAGAGCTCAGCCCTTCCATGCCTATCCTCTCCTCCACTGAGTGTTGTGTCGGTTGAAAATTAAGTATTTTAAAATTTTTTAATCAAATTTCTCAGAATAAAGTGGGTTTTGTTTTTATATGGTCATTGCTTTGTTCGGTTTTCTTTATTTCTTTATATTTGTTTGATACAGTGTCTCACTGTGTAATCTTGGCTGGGACTCACTGGGTAAGGCTGAGCTGCCCTTGAACACATGGAGCTTTTGGAGGTTTGCTTGTTTGTTTTTTGTCTTTGAGACAAAGCCTCATGGGATTTATTCATGTGCCACCACGCCCAGGTTTACGATCCTCCAGGGTTCAAAGTCAGAATTGCGTTTAAGCTGGACAAGCGCTCCGTCTATCCCTGGTAACTGGTTCTTTATCTTTTCTCCCACGTTTGCAAAACAAAACCAAAGAAGAAACCAACAAAAGAAGTCCTTCGTCGCACTTTGAAGACACAGACTCTAGCTGGGCATTAGTGGCACACTCTTTAACCCTAACACTCTGGAGACAGAGGCAGGCAGATCTCTGAGGCCAGCCTGGTCTACAGAGCAAGTTCTGGGGCAGCCAGGGTTACAGGAAGAAACCCTGTCTTGAAAAACAAAAGAGGAGAAGGAGAGACTCTGGTACTCAGTATTGACCAGATGTCTCCATTCGGCCCTGCCTATTCTACTCCGCACTGCACAACTTTGTCACTCTTCCGTCAACATTCCCAATGTTCTAACTTGCCTCCAGATGCGGCCGGCCCCTTTGCTCTTGGTCAGTCTTTGGTCCAACAGCCTGTAAAGGTTTACACTTTCCTTTTTCCTCTTGCATGACCAAATGCCTGTGTTTTGTCATTTCTTAGTGTTCTTATGTTCTCCACACTTTCTGTATTGTGTATTGAGTATATGATGTATATGGGTGGTTTGTGTACATGCATGTGTGAAAGCACGCACCCACAGGCTCATACAAAGGCCAGAAGAGGACATCAGATGTCTTTGTCTATCACGTTCCATTTTATTTCTTGCACCTGGAGCCAGGCTTAGCCATCCTGACCCTGACTTTAACAGCACTGGGGTTGCAGGTGTGAGGGGACAACACCCATCATTGTCAGTACTAAGGATTTGAACTTAGGCCCTCGGGTTTGTGCATCTGAGCCATCTCTCCAGGTCTCTCTACACATTTTGGCGGGGATGAAGATAAAACCCACAGCCTTATGCCTGTTAGGAAAAGCCCTCTACCTCTGAGCTACATCTCCAGCCCTGAACCCTTTCACCTGGTACATTAATGTTGGAATTAAAGGGATTGCTTCAAATGTCCTTTAGAGGTTGGGTGCTTCCTCGTGTCCTGGGTAGAAATGGCATCCTCTGGGTCCACATTCAGTTCACTCTTACTTGCCCATCCCAAACTGAGTTGATCCTACTCAGCACCTAACTAACCTTCTCAATGCCATGCCTAAGATTCAAGAACATTCTCTCTTCTTCTCGAATGAACGACGGCTCGAAACTCAAGTGTGAGCTCTATTCACTGGAGCGCTGTGCACACACACTTTCCCTTGGTGTTTTTGACTCAGAGGAAGCTGGTTCATAGCCAGCTGCTTTCTCTGCCATGCCACTTAACTTGCAATGACACCAAGCTGTGAATGCTGTCACCACAAGCTCCTCCCCACCTCACTTCAGAGAGATGGCTGGCCAAAGGCTGCACACCTTCTCGGGAGGTACACTCAGCTTGCTTCTGCTGTCCTGAAGCGGCTGGGACACAGAGAGGAAAGGGCAGACTCTGAGAAAAAACTGATGGGAAGATGGAAAGCACATCAGGGATCGGGGTCATTGAATGGGAGAGCAATGACAGACTGATGCCAGGACATTGCAATTCCAGATTCAAAGAGAAAGCATGCCAAGCTTCCCTGAGAGATTTGGAAACTTAGGGTGGGGAGAGAGATCGGAAGCACAGGGGAGAGGAGGCCGGCCTGTCTGTGTGGTTTAGGCAGAGGGTGGCATTGGCAAGTTCAGCCATTTAGCTAGGGCTGGTGGTACAGCCCATAATCCCAGCTCCTCAGAGGGTTGAGGCAGGAGGATCACAAGGCTTAAGGTCTGTCTACACAACTTAGTCAAACTGTCTTGAAATTTGTATTTAAAAAAGTAAAAAGAGACCTAGGGACATAATAAATGTAACCCCCAAAGACAAAAAGAAAAAGAATATCTTGGTAAAAATGGATACCTTGTTAACAACAACAACAAAAAGGATACCTGTGTTTTTGTATTTTCACTAAGCAAACATCGGGGAAAGTGTCATGTTAAGTTTCTCTGTGAGGGTGACAAGCCACAGTAGTTTTGGATCTCCTCCCCCCCCCCCCCCCCGTTTGCCTCCCCCTTCCTTTTTAAAAACCAGTGGAGCATAACCAAAGCAGCACTCAGACGACAACTTCTGGGCAGAAACCAAGAAGGGAAAAGCAAATGTTGTTTATATAAATAGACATGCAGAACCCATAGCTTCCTGTTAACAAATTGAGCTTCACTTTACCTCAGGCCCTCACGTTTTTTCTAAGTGGCTCGTAATGGTATGTGCTGTTTTCAATTTGTCCAATCACTGAGTTAGGGTCTTGCTTTTGTCCTTAGGCCTAGGTCCTGAATTTTCCATAGCTTTGATGGCCCTAAACAAGCTTTAATTCTAAATAGCCTGAGTTAAATGGGAATAGGGGTGCAGGCCTTTAACCCAGCATTTGGGGTGTAGAAGAAGAAGGTTCATGCATTAGTCTAAGGTTATCCTTGGCTACATATTGAATTCGAAACAAGCCTGGGCTATATAAGCTCCTGTCTTACCACTACCCTCCAAATTAATCTGAGTTATACTTAAAAGATTGGTGGATATTAAGGTATCAATGCATCATTACATACCATATCCTAATATTTCCCCCCAATGGACAAGCACAACGAGTTAACAATAAAAGGTAGTGAGAACAGCACAGAAAATTGTTTCCTTAAATAAAATGATACACACACATTCATCTATCCTTTTGTGTGTATGTGAACATGGGCGTGTACAGGGACACTTGCCCATGCGTGCACATGAGGAGGTCAAAAATCAGCGTTGGGTGTCATCCGCCGTCCTTTTCCACATTAGTTTTGGAGGCAGGGTCTCTCTCTGAGCCTGGAGCTCACTGTGAGCTAGACTGGCGGGTCAGTGAACCCCAGTGACCCACCTAGTTCTGATCTGCCAGCACTAGGCTACAGGTGTGCTACCACAGCCAGCTTTCACATGGGTGCTGGGGATCTGAACCCACACCTGCAGGGTTACTTTCCTAGCTGTCTCCTCAACTGCTCGTTCGGTCTTTAAAATGCACAAGATGTTAGAGGGGAAGGTAAATAAATTAGCATTAATGAAAATAAAACTTGTGAAATATACAATATTAACATCAAATGAGTATTTTATGGAAAACAAGGATTCTTTTTAAATGTTCATATAAAAGCATGAATGATTCATGTATGACCCAGAATATATTTTCAAAGGGGAGAAAAAAGATAAAACCATGAATGACAGCAGTTTAACTTAAAGAGCAACTAGTTTGGGCTGGAGAGATGCCTGCATGGTTTATTAAACTGACTGCTCTTCCAGAGGACCAATTTCTAGGCCAGCCTAGCCTTCATAAAGGAAGAAACTAGGGATAGAGTCTGGTCATATGGTACTCAGCTAGTGACTGTGAAGTCGTGAGTTGGACCCCAAGTACTGAACAGTTACTCTGATTGGTTCCTTCAGGAAGTATTGTATATGAGATTGTGATTACAGATGTGCACCCCTACACCTGGCAACAACAAACAGCCTCTGAATACCATGTGCCTAATACAGTGCCAGGGATAGACCCCTAGGCCCTGTGAATGCTAGGCAGGCGCATCACTACGGAATTCCCATCCTTTTCATTTAAAAAGAAGTTATTATTTATCTGTCTATGTGTATGGATGTTTTGCCCACACGTGTGTCTGTATACCACATGTGTGCAGTGTTTATGAAGATCAGAAAAAAGTGTCTCATCTCCAGGAGACTGTGGTGGCTGTGAGCCACCATGTGGGTACTGGGAACAGAACCCTGGGTCCTCTCTTGACATCTCTTCACGACCCCTCCCTGCCCCCTCCTTTTTTTTTTTTTTTTTTTTTTTTTTTTTTTTTAAAGACAAGGTCTCACTATGTAGCTTTATCTGGCTTGGGACTGGCCATGTAGACCAGGCTATCCTGGAACTCACAGAGACAGGCCTGTCTCTCTCTCCCCTGAGTGCTGGCATCAAAGGCCTGTGCCACCACACCTGGCCTCCCTTTTAATGTTGTTATAAATCCGAGAGTCTCAGTAAGTTGTAGGACTGTTGTTAAAATTCTGCCCCAGGTGCAGGCCGCCAGCCTAACCACTTCTTCATACCCGCCTTTGTTTCTTTTTTTCTCTTCTGCTTGTGCGTAAGATAACTGAGCACCTATGTAATGACCAACTACCTTACACATCCTTGTAGCCTTTCCCTGACTATTCAGTTCCTGGAAATCTTTACAGTTACTCAAGACTTTTAAGTTTACTGTATTTAATTCTGTGTCTGTTTGCATGTCTCTCTATGGGTGTGTGCATGTGAGTTCAAGTGTCCACAGAGGTTGTGTTGGATCCCCTGACCTGGGTGCTGGGAATCAAACTCAGGTCATTTGGAAGAGCAGCCAATGCTCTTAACTGCTGAGCCATCTCTCCAGCCCCCAGGATTTATTTTATTTTATTTGGTCTTTTGAGAAGGGTCTCTTGAAACAGGATTTCTCTGTGTAATAGCCTTGTCTGTCCTGGAACTCACACTGTAGACCCAGCTGGCTTTGAGGTCACAAAGATTCACTTGCCTCTGCCTCCCACGTGTTGGAATTAATGGCGTGTGCCACCACCGTCCCGAGGACTTTGTTTGTTTTTTAAATGGAGGTGAAATTCATATAATGTATAATGAATCTCTTTGGGGCAAGTGGTGACACGTCTGATGGCCTCAAATTTACATTCTACCTGCTTTAGACTTCTGAGTGTTAGGAATATAGGAGTGTGCCATACGCTTGTCAAAATGAAACACTTTGAAATGCACAATGCATTGGCTTGAACCTGGAATGTTCCTCAAGTCTCCGGCCAATCTGCTGTTTGGGGAGATGTTGGGAGGTGGAGCTTAGTCAGAGGAGGTGCACTAGGAGGGGCGGGTCCTTGGGGGGTGTTTTCCCTGCCCACTTCCGGTATGCCATCCATACCCTCCAGCCACCATGAACTAAATGGCTGCGTCAAGCTTTCACTGCCACAACAGACTGAATCTCTGAAGTCTTGAGCCAAAACAGAGTCCTTCATAAGTTCTTGTATCAGGTATTTTTGTTACAGCGACTCAACTACTACAAGTAAACATACATTAATGTGTAGCTAACTCCTTGCTCTAAAGGAAACAGTTTCTTTATCCCAAAGGAAGCGTTTACTCCCTAGCCTGGCCTTTCCGGCTCTCCTGGGTAAACAAACACCAATCTGTTTTCTGTCTCTGCAGACTTAACTGGTCTGCACACGTCATATAAATGCAACTCTGAGTTTCACATATATGTGCTTTTCTGTGTCTCTTTAATCAAACTTTTAAGGATTATGCATATGGGATAAAAGCAGCAATTACAGAACAAGTCTTTCAAGCAGGAGAATTTGGGTTTTATTTCTTCATAAAGCAGCTACACTCCCTTTAAGCATTGTTGTGAGTTTTAAAACTTTTATTAATTTTAATTTTTGGTCCTTCAGCATAAAGTTAACTTTATGAAAGGTTGGGTCAATTTGAGTGGAATAACAAAATGCTAGAGTGTTCTGGAAGGGCTAGTGGTGGTTGCTTGTTTGTTTAATTGAGCTGAGGTGTTCAATGCTCCTTCCTGCTCGGGTCACACTTGGTACTTCCGGTGACAGTTGTAGGGACGGTAAAGGCCAAGAGTAGACGTCATGGGAGAATCATGGGGGCTCATGGGGACTCAGGGAGGAGAAATCAGGCTCAAGTTTGTTCAGAGAAGTTTTTTAATTTTTCAATTGTATTTAACTTTATTTTATGTGTTTTGGTGTGAAGGTATCAGATCCACTGGACCTGAAGTAACAGATGGTTGTGAGCCACCATGTGGTTGCTGGGAATTGAACCCAGGTCCTCTTCGAGAACAGCCAGTGCTCTCAACTGCTAAGCTATCTCTCCAGCTGGTGTAAGGAGAACTAAAAGCTGCTGTTACCAAGCAGCTGTTTCTCCAATCCCTCCCAGAAAACTAAATATCAGTAAACGTAAGAGAACGATTTAGTGAGCAATGGTTGCGTGGATTATCATAAGAGAACTACAAGAGCCATCACAGAGTCTAGGAAAGAGAAATAGAAAGGGGGTTTGCAAAGTTGTTTGAGCTTCTCTTGCAGACAGTGGCCTGATTTTGATGGCAATTAGGAACAGTTAGGGTAATAACATCCCTAGAGTGAAGACGGCAACTCTACACATTTCTACCATGCAATGCTTTTCTTTAGGGAATTCTCTTTGTCCCCACTGGGGCTATTTTTGTACATTGGTCGTTCCATTGTCCCTTAGACTACGTCACTGCACACAGAGAGTTTGTCAAACTGTGTCTTTGGATTGCATTGCCCACACAAAGAACCAATAGCAGTGGTCATTGCCTGTTTTGTTTGGCGGTCTTTTGAACTCTACCCAACCAACAACTTGAAGGGAGGTTTCCCTTGCCTAGCACTGAGGTTTTTATTAGATAATTTGTGGATCCTGAAGTTACTATGTGGGGTAACTTCAAATATATATATATACATATATGTACATTTATGCACACATACCTACATTAAAAATTTTAAATATATATACATATATAGTTTATTTTAAATGTCTCATAATTTATAACATATATAGTATATTTTAAAATTATAAAATAATAGGTCTCTATGGCCTTTGCAAACATCCCGAGTGTTATTTATCCTTCCCCCCTCCATATCACCCTCCCTCCCCGCCCCCCCAGTTAAATCCTCCCTCTGCTTTCTCTTTTCCCCTTCATAACACCCTCACCCTGCACCCCCTCACTACAGCACCTCCCCATCCTCCAACAGTGCTTTCCTACTTTACTGGCTTCTATGGTTACTCCAGGTTATACAGTAGAGCCCCAGATGGGGCATCTGTAACAAACCCTACACCTAACGCTCAGGGAACATTCTACAAAGATTTTAAGAGCCCAAGGGCCAGGATGACTGCTGCAAGATAGTGTCTCAGACAGGACGGGACATGTTGCTTTCGTGAACTCATAATAATATGGCTTCCTGTACCAGACCTACAAAGCCCACACTGGTTGATGTGCTGCGCCAACATTGATGGAAGAAGAAGCCACAGGCACCACCCCTAGATGAAGAGCTACAGGCAGCCAACGGCTGCTGATGGAGGGGAAATAAATTCTTTTCAGGGCCAAGAATCCAATTTTAAATGGTCAGTTCTAAATACATGCAAATAGGGGCAACATTGTGTGTGTGTGTGTGTGTGTGTGTGTGTGAGAGAGAGAGAGAGAGAGAGAGAGAGAGAGAGAGAGAGAGAGAGAGAGAGAGAGGGAGAATAATTACTGGGCTTGATGTCATGGAACATGCCTTCAATACTAGTACTGAGAGGCAGATGAAGACAGCTCTTAGTGAGTTCCAGGTCAGCCAGGACTCTACAGTGAGTTCCTGTCTCAAAACAGTAACAGTAACAGTAACAAAAACAATAATTACGAATGTAGGAGTCATAAAACTGAGGGTTTGGAGGGTATGGTGGAGTCAGAGGGGGAGTGAGAGAGAACTGACTCAGAGTTTACTCATGTATAAATTTCTCAAATCTTTAAGTCAATATTTAGGGGTTAGAGACGTGACTGGTTAAGAGTGAGCACTGTTCCTACAGAGGAACTGATTGGTTCCTGTCACCCACCATCAGGCAGCTCACAACCACCTGTAACACCAGATCCAGGAGCTCTGATGCCCCCTCTGGCCACTATGGGCACTGCCCTCACATTCACATAGGCCAAGCACACACATACAGACACATAATTAAAAACAATAGAGTAAGTTAAATATGATATACACCTTTAGGAGGTAGGGTCAGACATATCTCTGTGAATTTGAGGCTAGCCTGGTCTACATAGTGAGTTCCAGGCCAACCATAGTAAGACTCTTGTCTAAAAAAAGAAAAAGGAAGGTAGGAAGGAAGGAAGAAAACGGAAAGGAGGGAGGGAGGAAGGATAAAAGAAAAGAGGGAAGGATAAAAGGAAGGAAGGAAGAGTTGACTTGGGGGCCTGGAAAGATGATTTGGCTGTTACCAGCTTTTGTCAATCTTCCAGAAGATCTGAGTGTTGAGTTTCTAAGATCCTCATTGGGCAGCCCACAAGCCTGTAACTCCAGCTTCAAGTGATTTCTGGGCCTTCGTCTGACCTCCATGGGTGCACACACGCGCACACACACAAACACCAAAACAACAACGAAACACAGTTAAACTTAATATTTAGGGTTGGTGAGATGTCTAAGCAGGTGAAAGCACTTTTTGCTAAGCCTGACCACTTGAGTTTGATACCAGGACCCCCTAGATGGTGGAAGGCGAGAACCAACCCCACAAGTTGTCCTCTGACCTCCACACATGCACTGTGGCATGTAAGCACCTGTGTACAGGCATAAAGTAAATAATAATTTTTTTCAAGACAGGGTTTTTCTGTGTAGCCTTAGCTGTCCTGGAACTTACTCTATAGACCAGGCTAGCCTTAAACTCAGAGATCTGCCTGCCTTAACCTCCAGAATGCTGGGATTAAAGGCATGCCCCACCACTGACTGGCTTCCACAATAATTTTTAAAGATAATATTTAAACCATTTCAGCCAGGCTAAGAGGCTCATGCCTGTAATTCCAGCACTTTAGAGACTGGAGCAGGAGAATGGTCACTCATTCAAGGTTAGTCTGGTCTATTCTGGGAATCCCAGGCTAGCCTGGATTACATAGTAAGAAAGAGAAGATTTCTAACTTTCTGAGACTGTTTTCATGTCTGAAAATTGTTGGGATCCTCTGGTCTCCCCCCTCCCCCCAGGGCTAGACTAAAACCCATGGCCTTGTATTTGCCAGGCAAGGTATTCTCCCACTGAGCCATATCCCAGCCTAAAATCTGAGATAATACTATTTCTTACCTCTTGGGTTTAAATGAGATGATGCAATGTACTTGCCACAAAATCTGGTTTAGTGTGGGTGCCAACCTGTTATTATTTCTCACATCATGTGTATAGAAAAAGATGCTGTTAGGTCCCATCCAAAAAAAAAAAAAAATGTTGACAAGCCCAGTGTGGTGGCCCATGCCTTTATTCCCAGCACTTGGGAGGCAGACAGACTTCTGTAAGCCCAAGGCCAGCCTGGTCTACATAATTTGAGACTAGCCAGGGTGACATAGTAAGACCAGCTGGGCCATGGTGGCATACAGCTTTAATCCCAGGACATGGGAGATAGAAGCAGGTGGATCTCTGAGTTCAAGGCCAGCCTGGTTTACAGAATGCGTTTCAGGATAGCCAGAACTGCCCAGAGAAACCCTGTCTCAAAAAACAAAAAGACTTCGACTTCATTTCGCCAGCAGGTTGAAACAGAGTTCAGGTTCCCAAGCCCAAGGGTAGCTGAGAACTTTCCAATGGCTGACAGACCTCCTCCCTAAACTGTAGAAACAATCTGTTAGGCCACTCAGTTCTACAAGACATTACAGCTGTTCCTAACAACAGAAGGAAAAAATGAATCTGATTGGTTGAACCGAACAACTTCCATTTTGTGTCAGTTGACAACGATGGGACACACAAGGAAAGTCCCTAATCTTTGGCTCCTGGTTAGTGACAGTTTTAGCTGTAACTAGGCAACAAATGTTAGTGATGTTTGCACTTATAAACCCCACTTCTGCCCTGCTTGGGGCTGGCTGCCAGGAAAAGAGGCTCCCGAGTCCTCGTCCTGCAGCCCGATGGATCAGTGGCCCCACTTATGTGGTGATTGAATAAAGACCTTGGAACTCATAAGTGTCGTCTCTCTCCTTCCTCTTGGTGCACAACAGACACGGGTACAACAAGACCCTGTCCCCGAAATAGAAAAAAAGAACATGAGTGGAGAAGACAAGACTCACAGCTGAATGTATTTGATTGCAAGCCCTTTTCTATTACTTATACTGTTTCTCTCCTTTTAAAAAGATTTCTCTTTTAAAAGACATTGTGTGTGTGTGTGTGAGAGAGAGAGAGAGAGAGAGAGAGAGAGAGAGAGAGAGAGAGAGAGAGAGAGAGAGAGAGAGAGCGCTATATGCTGTTGCTATGGAGGCCAGAGGAGGGAGTGGGGTCCCTGGGAGATGGAGTTGGAGAGGTTGTGAACCACCTGGGGGGGGGAACAGGAAGTGTCCATAACTACTGAGCCATCTCTTCAACATCTATTTATTTATTTGTTTTTTGAAACAGGGTTTCTTTGCATCTATTTCTTAAAAAAAAAAAAAAAAAAAAATCCCAGGTGCTGGAATTAAAGCTGTATGCTGACATGTCTGGCCTGCTTTCATATCTTATATGTTTTACCCTTTGTAAATGTAGATTCCGCATGTAAGAGAAAACATTTATCTTCCTGAGTTGTCTTATCTCACACTCCAGTTCTGGAATTGAAGATGGCTACAGTAAGTCACAATGTAGGTGCTAGGAATCAAGCCCGACCCTCTGGAAGAGAGACTTCTACTCTTAACTACTGAGTCACCTCTCCAGCCCTGTATTGCAAGACAATGAACATTTTCTCATATATTTATTGTCCATTTGTACTTCTTTAAAATGTATTATATTCTGTGTGTGTCTGTCTGCGCACATGTGTGGATGACACTACATGAGTGTGGAGGTCAGTGGACAGCTTACAGGGGTTGGCTCACTCTTCCTATCACACGTGTCTGGGATGGAGCTCAGGGCATCAGGCTTGGCAGCAAGCATATCTATCCCTCTGAGCCATCTTGCTGCCCTGTTACTTCTTTCGAGAACTCTCTGTTACACCTTGCTCACTTATTTATTAGATTGGGGGGGGTGTTTGCTTACTTATTTATTTATTTATTATTTTGTTTTCTGAGACAGAGTTTATGTGTAGCTCTGGATGTCCTGGAACTCACTCTGTAGACCAGGCTGACTTCAAACTCAGAGATCCACCTGCCTCTGCCTCCCGAGTGCTGGTATTGAAGGTGTGCGCCACCACAGCTGAGCGGTTTTTTGTTTGTGCCCTGTTACGTGTCTAGCTGATGAAGGTTTTCCTCTGTTCTATAGTCTATCTCTTTTCGTGCTGATTCTTCCCTTTGTTGTGCAGAAGCTTATTTTATTAATTTTAATTAAAAATTTCAGAGCTTTGAAACAGGAAGGGTCTTCACAGCATGAAGCAGGCTGGCCTGAAACTCAGTGCATAGTCCAGAGTGGCTCCAAACCCTTGACAGTCTTCTCCCTTCAGCCGACAGGCTCCTGGGATTATGGGAAATATCCCCCATGTTCAGCTAGAAGCCTTTTAGTTTCTTGTCATTCCACTTGAAAATCCACTTTTCTTTTAAGACAGCTTGGCAGGCCCTGTCCTCAAAATATGGCAGAAGATGACCTTGAAGTCCTGCCTCCACCTCCATGTAGACCCAAGCTCTTGATAAATACCTGTTTACACTTCTCTCTCATCTTTGAAATGTCCTGGGCAGCCCAGCAGTAGAAGCTGAGTAATTCTGATATGTGTTTAGAGGGCTGTCCCTCAACTTTTCATACCCCAGAGGAACGCAGTACCCTCCCTGGCAGTAAAGTGAGAAAAACAAAAGTTGGGGAATACAGAAGTTGAAGCAATCCAAAAAACCACACTTTCACCCACACAGAGCCCTTTTTGGACCCCTTTTAAAAAACAACCAAGTATCATATTGAGCAATCTAGCTGGTATCCAAAAATAGTGGCCTGGGGAGTCATGTCTGAGTGTGCTGGTTCTGAGACGACACAGGAATGCAGACCCTGGAAACTTCCCAGGGGCTATCGGCCCCCCATGCCGGCCGTAACGAAACCTCACCTGTGTTTCTCATAGGGATAGCTAAGCCCCAGATGTCCAAAGCTTAGCTTAGCCGCAAGACACTCAATTTCCAAGCCATGGTATTTTCGTTAAAAACAATGTGGCCAGGTTGGGCTGTGGTTTTTCAATAGAAGTTAATGAGGGGAGAGGGAAGTTAAAGAAGAAAATAAAAATTGACTGAAACCCCATCAAATTGTCTTGCAGCTGTATCAGTTTCAAATTTCCAGGACTGGAAACGCTTTTGTAGTTAAGCAAGACCTCTTTCATTCTTTAGAAGGTGACCGAGGGATTCCGCTTTCTTAGAAATAAATGGTTTCTTACTGATCCCTATTGCATGTGTGTGGTGCATGTGTGAGGGAGTGTGTGGGTGTGCATGCGCTCTAGCACATGTGTAGAGGTCAGAGGACAGCTTGCTGGGGTCAGTTGTCTCCCTCCACCCTGGGTTCCAGGGACTGAGCTCAGGTGGGCAGGGTTGCCACGGTTTGCTGGCTAGGTCATCTGACCAGCCCAAAGGATGTTTTTATGCTGGACAGACATGCATATTAATCTAAAGATTTTAATAGTCATATACAAGTTATTTAGCTCCTGGCCCCACTGGGAAGTTTTCTGTAAGCTGGGTGAGGTGTTGAACAACTCTAGTCCCAGCCACTTCGGAATCTGAGACCAGCAGTCCCTCTGAACCCAGGGCTAGCCTGGGCAACATGGGTCTGTCTCAAACAGAAAGAAAGGAGGAAACCTCAGCTCGCGTTTCTATCTTCACCGCCCTGTTATTGCCATCACTCACACCAGTTAAGTTCTTCTAAAACATGAAAAGCAGGGCCTCAAAGTCCTGCTCTTGCTGCAAGGGGTGGGGAGCTATGGAAGGCAGATCCGACATGCTAAAGAAAGTACGCTCGCAGTTCACAGATGGCCACTCAGCACTTACGGTGCATTTCCTAAGGCCCAGGGCTCCGTCTTCAAACACTTTGCTGGTTTCAATTCTCTACGCCATCCTCTAGGACATTGGTTCTCAATCGTGGGTCACAATCCCCTTGGGGTCACATATCAGATATTTACACTATGATTCATAATAGTAGCAAAATTACAGTCATGAAGTAGCAGTGAAATAATTTTATGGTTGGGGGTCACCATCACATGAGGAACTGTACTGAAGGATCACAGCGTTAGGAAGTTTGAGAACGACGGCTCTAGGAATTCCCTGGCCTGTCCTCTGCATTTATTAAACTCTTGGGCCTGCAGAGATTACGAGCATGTACTACTCTTTGACAACAATCTAAGTTGGTCCCACCCTCAGTGGTTCGTGACCACCTGCAATGCCAACTCTGAGAGATCTGACACCTTGTTCTAGCCTCCACGGGCACCTGTACTCACATACATGTACCCACAGACAGACACACAATTTTCAAAAGTGAGTCTTCAAAAAATAAATACGTGGCAGCTGGAGAAACGGCTCAGCAGTTAAGAGTACCGGCTGCTTTTCCAGAAGACCCAGGTTCAGTTCCCACAATCCATGGCTCACAACCATCTGTAACTTCAGCACCAAGGGTCCAGTGCTCTCTTCCAGCCTTGGAGGGCACCACACACAAATAAGGTACACAGACATACATGCAGGCAATACACTCATAATACAATAATGATAATAACAATAACAATCGTAACCATTCACTGAGGTCTACCTGAAGCGCTATGTCAGGAAGCCTCCCTCCATTGAAGACTTACAATGGTTCCCTTATTCTTCTGAACTGATCTCACAAAGTGAATGATGTTGCGAGTCCTGCTGGGTTTTTAACCAGAGGATCAGAGAGTACTGTAAGTGACATTCTCCCCTACCAACAGGTGTCTCAGGTTGGCCTCAAACTCCACATCCTTCTGCTTCAACTTCCCAAGTAGGAAGATTACTGACACCTGCTGCCACACCCAGCCAGGATTCCTGATTCCTATAAAGGTTCCTGCATTTCACACCTGCGCTTCACATGCCAACCTGTTCTATAAATAAGAGGAAAATAAGAGCTGGCATGGTGGCGCATTGTTCTAATCCCAAGGTTGACCTCGTCTACGTAGTGAACTTGAGGCCACCCTGGGCTACACAGACCCTGTCTCAGGATTAAACAAAGATGAAAGCAATGAGGGTGTGACTCCAACGCACCTGTGCCGTGCTGAAATTTCCCTGGAATCCATGCTTTATGTTTTAAAACCGCAGAACATGGTTAGAGACCATAGTCCTAGGATCCAAGTGTGGGCCTACTATGCATACAGGGAAGAATAAAGTGTTGACATTGTCCTCTTAAAAATATTTTATTGTTATTATTGTTTTGTTTTGTCTTGTTTTTCGAGACAGGGTTTCTCTGTGGCTTTGGAGGCTGTCCTGGAACTAGCTCTTGTAGTTCAGGCTGGTTTCGAACTCACAGAGATCCTCCTGCCTCTGCTGCCTGAGCTTGTGCCACCAATGCCCTGCTAAAATATGGCACATGTGGGAAGGCCAGAAGATGACTCCTGGGAGTTATCTCTTTCCACCTTGTTGAATCAAGGTCTGTCCTGTTTGTGCTCTGCTTGGTGGTCCAGATGACTTAGCCTGAGAGCTTCTAGCAACCTCTCTTGTCTCCATCTCCCATCTCTGTGTGAGAATGGAGTGCTGCAGTTACCCGTGCATGCCCCGGTATTCCTTGTTTTAATGTGGATTTGGGGGATTGAATTCAGGCTGCCATCCATGCTTGGACATCGAGTGCTTTTTCATGCTGATCCATCTTGCCTGCCCCAAATCCGTGTGAGTGTGCGTGCGTGTGTGCGTGTGTGCATGTGTGTGTGTGTGTGTGTGTGTGTCGAATCCAGGGCCTTGTCCTGCACTGTCCGAAGGCACAGCACACTTTCCTGTACTCCTGGGCTCTGACTGAGGTGAACCTTCACATACACACACCCCATGTTGAAAGCTTAGAACTTAGAACTTAGCACCTTGAGTTGTGTCCTAAGTCCTTAATTTTGTCTTCAAAATGCCATTTAATTCCTTAATACTGACATTCAAGCATCACATCAAGTTTCAGCGCATCTAATAATACTAGCCACTGCTGGACAAGCACAGTGCATGCGCGTCATTAACGCACACCCGTGAATATTGTTATGCAGTCTTATCCTGCGACCTTGGGTTGGGGTGCAGGTCAGTGGTAGAATGCTTTTCTGACTTGCTCAAAGGCCTGGGGATTGATTTCCCAGCACTTCTAAATTTTAGATGATAATAGTAAATAAAGGAGATCCTACCATTTGTGACGTAACGTTCTGGAGAACGATTGACTGAAGAAACTAAGAAAGATACAGGAAAAAAAAAAAAAAAAACACAATCTCATTTCTACATGGAATCTTAAAAGTCAATATAGAGAAGCAAACAGTAGAATAGCATCTACCAGGGGTTGGTGGGGGTCGGGGTGGGGTGGATGAGTAAAGAATATGCCGTTCTAGGAGGCAGGGGCTGGCAGACCACTATGCGCTTGAGGCCAGACAAGACTATATAGTGAGACCCTCAAAAACAAAAACTGTGAACCAGAGGGTGGTATCGTTCACCTTTAATCCCAGCATTGGGGAGGCAAAGGCAGACAGGCAGATCTCTGTGAGTTCAAGGCCAGCCACTTTACAGAGTGAGTTCTAGGACAGCCAAGGCCATCCAAAGAAACTTTGTCTTGAAAACAAGCAAACAAACAAACAGATAAACAGCAATAAAAAAACCATATAAAGTTGCAGTTGCGTAAGATGAACAGTCCAAAGACCTAGTTTATGAGGTGAAGATTGGACTTACTAATGCCACGTTGCATGCTGGGAACTTGCTGACAGAGCTCTCCCTGTGTGACACAGGGAAGATGCCTTGTGAGAAACTGACATGTTCATCAGCTTGACTGTAGCAACCACTTCAACATGCATATACACATAAAATACAATATACACTTTTAAGCATATACGATTTTATCTGAAAAAAAAAACATGAAAATAAAAGAACAACACAAACCATACAAAGACCTGCATTCAATCCCCACCATCAAAAGAAGGGAAAAAAGAAAAGTGTGATTGGTGGCTCCGTATGCATCCAAAGGAACTGGCAGCGGGGCCCAGCCGATGTTTCTATGCCAGTCATCCACAGTAGGCAAAGATAGCAACAGCTCCGGGGTGCTTCAGGAGGCGAATGTATCAACAAAACACAGTAAAGAAGAAATTCTGATGCTTAGTCTAATGTGGGACTCTTGAAGACATTGTGCAAAGACAGCCAACCACATTGCAAATGCAAGGCCAGTTTGGGACATAGGGAATCTTTCTTGGAAAAAAAAAAAAAGGCACAAACACAAAAGAGAGAGAGAGAGAGAAAGAAAAGAGATAAACAGGAAAGGAAAAGTGTTGCCTTCCAGTTACCTTGAATAGACTTAATTCCCAAAGATAGGAAGTAGGTTAGAGGTTGCTAAGGTCTGAGGACCATGTCGGATGCCATATGCAGTCAGACTTCCCTTTGGGCCACCAGCTCCCAAATAATAACAGGGAGACTTATTAATTATGAAAGCTTGGCCATTAGCTTAGGCTTTTCCCACTAGCTCTTATTACTTAAATTAACCCATGTGCTTATTAATTTACACTCTACCACATGGATTTTACCTCTCTTATACCATTCTGTGTGTCCAACTCATTCCATGTCTCCATGATATCTCTGTCATGCCTTGATCATCTCCTCCTACTTCCTCTCTCTGCCCAAAAGTCCTGCCTATACCTCCTGCTTAGCTATTGGTTATTTAGCTCTTTATTGAACCAATCACAGCAATATATCTTCACACTGTACAAATGTTCCACCACAGCTGCATTGGGGGTGAGGTTATGTCTTTGATTTTACAGGAAACAAAAAGTTATAATTCTCTTCAAAAGTAATGAAGATCAGATTTGGTTATGGGAGACCTCCTGAAAATCTTGACTACAGACATGAAAAGAGAAACCAAGAAAGACTACAGGACAGGTGATGTATATGCTGATCCCTCTACATAGGAACAGCTCTGAGATTGGATGAGATATTATAAATCTTACTGGCTACAGAGTCCTTATGACTTATTACATGCCATCCTTTCCTGTGGCATGGACAAAGGTTTGATTATACAGTCCAAATGTATTAATAAAGTTGACAGATACCTTATACCTGTTCAAATATAAAGCAAAAAACTCATTTTTAGCTGACTTGTACACATCTCACATTCCATACTTTTGTTAATACAGATACAGATGTTACCTTTCAAAGTTTATGTGTTTTCAGAACAAAAGGACCAGAGACCAAAAAGACAAGTAGTCAGGTGATCCAGCCTCTAAGAATGTCTCTGTTGAAGTTTCCTCAAAATTCTGCATCCAGAACAACTTCAAAGCTGCTAGCTAAGATGGTCCAGTCTCACATTCTATCCAGACAGTACTTCAGATAAGCTCTACGCTTTCCTATCACACAGAAACTAAACAAACAAACAAAAAAAATTATACCGCTAGCTCTCCCAGGCCTTGACCATTAGAGAAAATTGCCACCACCCCCAACCCCCGCAGACAACAGGAAGCAGTCTAGAGAATAACACACCTACATTCCCAAGAGGTGGGATAGGCAGGTTTTGATTGTTTGGTGGGTTATGAATGTTTGTCATCATTTAGGGGGGTTGGTTGCAAATTATTACTGGTCATGGTAAGCATAGGAAACTAAGCAAAAGAGATTGGATTCAAGGATCTCTTCCTGAAAAGAAAAAGGGGGATATGGAAAGGATAGGATAAAACAGTAGATTATTTAATCTACTTTAAACTAAAAAGCAACTATTAATTTCAAATATTTTAAATTGGTATGGATTTTTGTATATTGATGCAAATTTAAGGTTATTTTTATTAGAATGTACTCTATATGTGTTACTATTCTTGTTTAAGATATTTTTGTATATTGATACAAATTTAAGGTTATTTTTGTTATACTCTCTATATATGTTTCTACTCATGTGTAAGGTGTTGTACCTATACAGCTTATTTTAAAGTATAATATATAATTAAGAAATACAAGTTAATAGCTAATATCTATAATAATCAAATTTGTAGTTATATTAGCTATGTTTTCAAGATTAGACAGAGATATATTTTAGAAATATGGGGTAGCTTCAAACACCAGAGACCTAAGAATATGGCATTTAAGATGTTTCAATAACCTAAGGCTTTTCCTGACAGTGAGACATGTCTGCTTCTGGCAGCACCAATTTACTTCAAAAAAAGAATGATGGGCAAAAAAGAACCTCCACACAGAGTTTTCTTTTGTTGTGGCAAAGTTAGCCACTGGACAAGAAAATGTCCTTGCCTCAAATGCTGACAGTATGCTGTCCAAACTGGATGAGCAGGACACAAACTGGATGAGCTGGAAGAAGGCAACTGCTGAACTTTGCTAAGACAACATAGGTCAGTCCTGCTTCACCAAAACATTCTGTCAGAGTCTAGACCTGTAGGCTGACGAGGGATGCCTCTGTGCTGCAGAGGAACCTTGGGTGACTGTCCAGGCAGCCAGACGCTTCTGCCATCTTTATGGTTTTGGAAGATGCTTGTTCTGCATTTCCTGTTTACTCAGGTAATCTTATGTCATTCTTGGTCTCTGATGGGGTTAAAGACAAGACAGTTATAGTTACAGTTTTCTTGGCTAACAAATCCAGAAAAGAAATTCACACGAGATTGGTTATAAGGTTGAGAGACACAGAAGCGTAAACTGTTTAAATGTTTTTGAGGTCTAAAAAGATAGTTCTGTGTTGGTAATACAAGTTATGATAGAAAGTGCTTTAGGTACAAAACTTTCATAATTAGTAAGAAGTCTCTGTGTCATTATTGGGAGCTGGATGATGGGACAGAGAAAGATTCATTATAGATACTGCAGTGGTTGTTTGACTGTTATTATAGATTATTTTTTATTTATTTTGGTGCAATAAAGTTGAGTGGGAGGCTGGAGAGAGATGGCTTAGTGGCTAAGAGCACTGACTGCTCTTCCAGAGAACCCAGGTTCAATTCCCAGCACCCACACGATTCTAAGAATTAGCCATGGAGCCCAGGCTGGTTTCACACTTTAAGGACTTCTCCTGCCTTAACCTTCAGAATGCTAGGATTCTGAGTTTGTGCCACCATACCTTTTGATGGGGGCAAGGTTGCTCGTTCGTTTGTTTTGAGACAGGGTTTCACTATGTAGCCCTTGGCTGGCCTGGAATACTTTTTTTTTTTTTTTTTTTTTTTTTTTTAAAGTGGTATCATCTGGGCAGGCATGATTGCTCAGTGGCTGAATGCCCCTGCTGCCAAACCTGACTTCTTGAGTTGGATCCCTGGGAAAACCCACATGGTGGAGGGGAAGATGAACTCTTGCAAATTGTCCTCTGACTTGTGCCCCACACGGCCCTCCACCAACCAAACTCAACGAGAAATTAACTTTTTAATGTAAAGAAACGACAGCATACATGACAATTAAGTTGGTCCTTTGGGAGGATGTGCATCATGTTTTCTCAGTATGTCATTCCCTGGACAAATGATAGAAAGCGTGGCAAAGGCCCAAGCAAGTCTCGTCGGATGAGACAAGTTAGGGAGCCTGGATTTCAAATGTCCACCTGTCACCAGGGTTCCCTCAAACCTGTAATGTCACAGGCAAAACTGTCTACTGCTGGTGACCTGGAATTTTCTTCTTAGGAATTCACTAATTCCCCAGTGAGTGGAACGGTGTCTCTTAAAGTGATAAATGATAACAAGAAAAAGGAATTGGTGGGGGAAGAAGTAGGATGGAGTAATTAACATTTCAAATATGATGTTCAGGAAAGCCTCATCTGCCAGGGAGCGTTTGAACAAAGACATGGAATAAAGGAGAGCTTAAACTGTAAGATTATTCAGGGAGAGATTTTTGTGGGCAACATCTAAAGGTGTAGGGGCAGGGAGTGTGCTGTGTGTATTCAGTGGGATCCAATCTCTGCGAGTTCAAGGCTGGCCTGGTCTAAACAGAGAAGGGAAGGAAAGGGAAGGGAAGGGAAAACATTTGCTGTTCTTCCAGATGCATGGGGTCCAGTTCTTTGCACCCACATGGTGGCTTACAACCACCTGTTGGGAACTGAACCTGGGTCCTCTGCAATAGGTGCAAGGGCTCCTAACCATGGCCCCTAGCAAGGCATTTTTAATGAGGAGAATAGGGTTCATTTGGGTGGAGAGGCCAAAGTTCATTTTCTGGGTGTTATGTGACTGAGTTTATTTGCTCAGCCATGAGGAGGGCTGTCAGCAGTATCTCTACTAGTAGAGGCCCAAAGCTGCATGTAACTAACTGAGGGGACAGATACTGTAAGTTCATGGAGCACAAGATGATGCCGAAATGCCATCTAATGCCACTTTAAGTAAATATGACCATTGTCATTATTATTGTTATCATAGTTGTAAAATTAGAAAACATGCACAAGGCCTTAGGTTTGATACTCAGGATCACACATGTACACACACACACACACACACACACACACACACACACACACACACACACTTCTTATTTTCATGACAATTTGAGAAGTGTCCACTGCTGTTATCTCTTGACCTTTGTTACCTGTGGTGCCTGGGCTGGCTTTTTAGAGGGACAGCCTCAAAGGAAGCTAGACAGTAAGCAGAACTGCCCTGAACCATGTAATCCACAGACCCGCCCATCTTTGCTGGACCAACCCAGGAGGCAGATGTTGGATACCTAGTGGTAGTGATGCTTTCCGGGGGAGGAGCCCACAAGGGTGAGCTCAGATTTGAATGCCAGGGGCCAGTGCTCTGTCACACAACAGCACTGAAGCAGCCTTGCTTGAAGCAAGCTTCCTTTGGCCTAAGACTTTGAGGGAGACAAGACCGTCACGCTGGATACCGAAATGGACAGGTAACAAGGCACACTCCCGTCTTGCTGGCTGGCTGACTGGATGGCAGGCTTTGCCTGCCACTGTGCACTTTTCCTATCCTGGATCTGTCTCATCAAGCTCTGCTCAGGTCTTTTGTGCTCTGGCCCTAACTCTCCTCACTTCTCTCCAGTTCTCTCTTCTCCGTGTTGCAAAGGAAACAGGGAGCACTGGCTGGTCCTGAGATCTGGATGGTGCTGGAGCTGGTTCATGGCAATAACAGTTAACCCTTAGGGGCCCAGCACGAAGAGGTTGTAGACACCTTACTAAAAACAGGAGTGGTTATTTTCATAATTGTTTGGTGAATAGTCAACATTTTAAGAGTCGCACAAGGAGTCTTTACTGGAATTATTTAGCTATAGTAAGGAAATTTGTGCTTCTTAAGAGTACCAAATATTTGAGATGATGGCTTGCAACTCATCATGATGGCATCTACAGTAAGGAGAGAATTTCATTAAGACAGGCAATTTAGTGTTGTGGGCTCAACTGCTAGACACTTAGTGTCATTTTACTGCTTAATTAATCTGTGCAGAGATGTCTTAATTTCTTGAAAGGTTTTCGGGGCTCTTATATGCAGCTCATGATGAGCCATTATCAGAAGTTTCTCTCTCATTTTCCTCCTTTAACTGCCAGTGTGTGTGAGTCATGCCTAACCCATACACTTCAGCTCCATTCCATTTTGGTTACAATATTTAGAATAAGAATGAATATACCTAGCGATAGTGTAGATGCTCTTCAGATTCCAGTTCTCCCCTTCCTTGTCTTCTTTTTTTTAATTCCCTTTCTCTTCTCCCTCCTCCTCCTTCCACTTCCCCTCGTCCCTGTTAGGGACCACTTTGAGGACCCTGCACAGCTAGACAAGTGCCCTGCCATGTTTCCAAGGGGCAGTCGGTATCAACTACTTAGTGGGTTTATAGGAACATTTTGAAAACAAATCTGAAGTCTAGGCCCTATGGGGAAGGGTCTGGGAGAAGTATGTGCCCACAGTAAAATGCAAAGACAAAAGCAAGACTGAAAGCCCGAGAAGACAAACCAGAAAGTGGAGAGATGGCACGGAATGGAGCAAAGGGCATCGTGTAACTCCTCTGGAAGAACACATCTGCAGAGCCATTAGCGATGGCAGCCCTGCTTCTGCATCTGACTCTGCTGGGGTTATTTTTAACCCTTTATCTTTGGTTTGCATTGCTGGGGAGGCAGCTAGTGTTCTGCCTCAAGGAGCACAGCTGTCCCAGCAGCTGTCAGTCTCCAGGTCTGAAAAACTACCTAGCAATAGCCTCCCTTCCTGAGAGGGACACCCTGAGAAGAGGCTTCCAGCTAGAGTTGAGGGAAGGGATGGATCAAGGTACCCAGTCAACAGGTCAGGATTGTAAGGTTCCGCTCACTGCAGCTGCAATCGTGGCCTAGTATGTCTTTCTGTGGTCTGGACATAATTGTTTTACTTGTCTCACATCCTTCCTTTCTAAATTCCCAAGCTCTCATTCTTCATAATAGCAGCCCCACAACACACACACACACACACACACACACACACACACACACACACACACTTGCATACATACCCATGCTACCCACATTATGTAGGAAAACAAGTTTTCCAGGGCTGTGTGTATGGTTTTGTGGCACAGCCCTCTCTAACACATACAAGCTCCCTGTTCAATCCACTGAAAAGCTTTTCCCATTTTTCCTGTTTAGATAGCACAGAAAATTTAGTTAACTGTAAAGAGGATTTATTGCTGAGAGATGATGCTCACACTGTTTAAAACTGGTGGGATTCCAGCGATACGTGCATACGTGCATTTCTCCCTGTGCTTCTTGGAATATGCAGAGCTTAGCCCTGCTGTGTTTATTGTTGTTATTGTTGTTGTTTTGAGACAGGGTCTTACTCTAAAGCCTGGCTGGCTTAGAATTCTCCATGTAAACCAGGCTAGCCTTCTAAACTCAACATCCACCTGCCCCTACCTCCCCAAATTCTGGGATTAAAGGTGTGGACCACCATGCCCAGCTGCTAAGGGGCTTTATATGCTAGAGATGCATAGTAGACACGGAGTTACTAATCTGACTAATATAGTAAATTGTTATTTCAAAACAAGGCTAGTATTGTTAGAGGCGAACACAGGAAGATCATGAGTTTTGTTTGTTTGTTTGTTTGGTTGGTTGGTGTTTTGAGACAAAGGATTTCTCTGTATTGCTTTGGAGGTTGTCCTGGAACTAGCTCTGTAGATCAGGCTGGCCTTGAACTCACAGAGATCTGCCTGCCTCTGCCTCACAAGTGCTGGGAATTAAAGGTATGTGCCACCAACTCCTGTTGGATCATGAATTTGAGGCCAGCTGCAGCTACATAGAGATTTCCAGGTCAGCATTCTTCATAATAGCAGTCCCACAACACACACACACACACACACACACACACACACACAGACTTGCATACATACACATGCTACCCATAGTATGTAGAAAAAACAAGTTACATAGCAAGACCATATCTCAAATTTTTTCCCCCAAAGTTGGGGACTTGTATCACATTATTGAAATGTGAACTGTCAACTACATACACTCAGTGATGGCACATGCATATACACCACAACACCAAAGTGGATCATACCCTAAGATCAATCGGCACATGAGTGAATAAGCAAAGCACGCTATACCCACACAATATAATACTACTCAGCAGAAAAAAGGAGATAACTACTAATACTTGGATGAATATCAATGTCACCATGTCCAGTGAGAGAAGTCATACAGGGAGAGGGAATGTGATTCATATGAAATTATAAAAAGGCAGAATAATTTACATTTACAGAAAGCAGGTCAGCGGTTGCCTGGGTAGGAGGAGAAATAACAGCAAATAGAGATGAAGAAACCAAAGAAGCCTAGAAATACTACGTACTTTGACCGCATTGACAATCTAGGGTATGGGCAGTCAGCATTCATTGGGCTGTAGATTTTAAGTGAGTTGAGTTTACTATGTAAATTACATCTCAACAACAACCAAAAAAAAAAAAAAGTGAAAAAGGTTTCAATTCTCTTACATCAAAACCGTATTCAAATTCCTAACTAGCTTTTTTTTTTTTTTTTTAACAAATTCTCTGCACTTCCATCCAGCACCACTGTGTGGCAGTGCTGTCTCTACAAGTGAGGGACACTGGTTTTTACCATCTGCTTTATCTCGTGGTTCATGTTACTATTACGTCCATGGCGTTAACAGGGACTTTGCTTTCTTTAAAGATTTGTTTTGTTTTGTTTTGTTTTGTTTTGTTTTTGATACAGGATTTCTCTGTGTAGCTTTGTAGACCAGGCTGGCCTCGAACTCACAGAAATCGACCTGCCTCTGCCTCCCGAAACTTGAGGGAAGGGAAGATGGACCTGTGGAAGCAGTGCTTGCCATGAAAGCATGCAACCAGAGTTTAACTCCCCAAGGGCAGACGCCTGAATCCCAGTGCCTCTAAGGCATGATGGGAGGTAGAGAGGGGAGAACCTTGTGAGCCAGTTAGCCTGGGGTGGGTACATAGTAGAGAACAAGCCATCTTGCCTAAGACAAGACGGAAGGCAAGGACCACACCCGAGGCTGTCCTCTCATCTCCACACATGCGCTGTAGCATGGGTAGCCCCACTCTCTCCATACACACAAAATTTTTTAAAATTATTTTTAAGTCTCTCTTTCCCTCTTCCCCTCCCTCCCCCCTTCCCTCTTCTTCCCTCCCTCTCCTTTTCCCTCTCCCTCCCTCCCTCCCCCTCTCTCTTTCTCTCTCTCTCTGTGTTAGTGCAGGTGCCCTCGGAAGCCAGAGGTCTTGGCTCCCCCTGGAGCTGGAGTGACAGGTGGTTGGGAGTCACCTGATCTGGGTGCTAGGAATAGAACTCGGGTCTTCTGGAAGAGCAGTCCATGCTCTTAACTGCTGAGTCTCCTTTCTAGAACGATTTTATTTTTAGAGAGAGAGAACCCTCCAGGGGCTAGAGATATAGCTCAGTTAGAGAACTTGCCAGCAGGCCACAACTCTGAGCTGAGTCTCCAACACTGCTTAAATCAAGCGGGTGGAGGACACCTGTAATCCCAGCTCTGGGAAGTGGAGGCAGGGGGCAGTCATCCCCCATCAAGTTCCCTACCAGCCTAAGCTCTGTGTGGTCTTGTCTGGAAACAAGTAACAAAAATAAAAATAAATCAATAAATAAATCCAACGAAGCTGACCAAACAAAATCCAGAAACAAAGACCCAAGTCAGGGGTGGGGAGGGGGAGCTGTCGACATAGCTTAGCAGGTGAAGGTGCTTGTGGCCAAACCAGGTGAATTGAGTTCGATCCCTGGAACTCACATGACGGGAAGCAGAGAGCCAGCTTCCACAAGTTACCCTCTGACCATACTCACACATTATGCACACAACAGTAATAAATAAATGTAATTTTTTAAAGACACGAAGGAAACTTTGTTATAT
Source organism: Phodopus roborovskii (assembly GCF_943737965.1). Lineage (NCBI taxonomy): Eukaryota > Metazoa > Chordata > Mammalia > Rodentia > Cricetidae > Phodopus > Phodopus roborovskii. The sequence continues at coordinate 13,942,729 of NW_026126578.1, forward strand.
TGCTGTTCAGTGAAGAATGGTCACTATGCAGAAATGCAAGCAGGCATGACCTTATGTGACTCTGTGCTTAGAGAGGGGAGGAGGAGCCAGCAAGGCCAGTCTACAGTGTTCCTTTCCCTGGATGTAGGACAGGACCCCCCTAGAATGAGGGTCTTCAAGGAAGAGAATGACCTTTCCTTCCTCAGTAGCTCAGGCTGGCTTCGAACTGCTGCTCTTCCTTCTTCCACTGCTCAAGTGCTGGAATTGGACTTGTGTGCCAGCAAGCCTGGCTGAGAGTGACCTTTCTAGGTTTCTTGTTTTGTGGTGCTGGAGATTGGTATTGGGGACTCAGGTACCACAGGCAACAGCTATACTAAAGCACTGTATTCTTGCTGTAGAGGCCAGGCTGGGCTCACATTTCCAGCAACCCTTCAAAGTGCTGAGGTTACAGGCATGAGTGACCTTACCTAGCCCTTGCCAGGTTTTATGACTTGCTTTAAGAAGAGTTATGGTTCTGTGTTGCTCTTGGGGTAGCCAGGAGACAGGAGGAGGTCAGAGGTTAGAGAGACAGTTTTCAAGGCTGTGTCTCCCAAGTTCCAAGTTTTCAGAATGTTAAAGCCTGTACTTTTTTCTGAGACCCAATAGAACATTTTTTTTTTTTTTGAGACAGCATTTCTCTGTGTAGCCCTAGCTGTCCTGGGACTCCCTGTGTAGTCCAGGCTGGCCTTGAACTGAGATATCCACCTGCCTTTGCCTCCTGAGTGCTGGAATTAGTTGTGCACCACCACCGACCAGAAGAAATTACAAATTTATACTATTAATTAAATATGAAAACTGAGGAAGGAGAAGTAACCAATGGGGGCTGACTAACTAGTTTGATTACTGTGATGAGGGGGAGGCGTGGGCCATTGTAGGTAAGGACTGCTACTTGACCATGTAGAGTTTGAGATGCGTGTGGACCATGGAGGCAGAGACAGGAGGAAAGGCTAGAAATACAAGATCAGAAGAGCAGAGCCCTTTGCATCATCCTCAGCTAGAAGACAGACAGATTCAGAAGAAGAAATAGGTTAGGGCTCTCCCAATGGGTCTCAATTGGAAGCTGGAAAGGACAGATTTTAAGGTGAGCATGTCTCAGGTTCCAGAAAGGAAGCAAAGCTATCTAAAGGGGGTGCAGCTCAGTCATGAGGCACTTAGCTAACATGCACACAGCTCTAGGTTCAGTCCTCAGCGATAATAATGCTGAAGGAAGAACATGATGGCAGAGACGTGTGTCCTGAATTTTTTCTCTCATTCACAGCCTTCTGATGAAACAAAAGAAGTTTCTTTACCATTTCAAAAATGTCCGCTGGGCTAAGGGTCGGCATGAAACCTACCTGTGCTACGTGGTGAAGCGGAGGGACAGCGCCACATCCTTTTCACTGGATTTCGGCCACCTCCGCAACAAGGTACCAATGGTGTTGACTGCTAAGTTGTGGCATCGACACTAAGTTGTGGATGGCACTGATGCCAAGTGCTGAGGGGACAACTCTCCTATCAACGCATGTGCGTGCGTGCATGCATGCATACGTGTGTGCGTGCATGCTCAAAGGGGAGGAAAGGGAAGGAGAGATGGAGAGAAAGCAAGCACCTATACTCCCAAGCTGACCTGACCATCTCTGGCAATCCTCCTGCCTCTGTAATTACAGGTGCCCACCACCACACTGAACTTTTTTGGGTTATTTGATTAACGTCTCCACCAGCTTCCTCTGGTTCTTTTCACAATCTATTCGCCCACATTAAACATGTTCTGAAGGGTGTTAGTCCCCTCCTCAGGAATGCTGGGCACCCTAATGTCACACCTTCTTTCAGTGACAAGATTGTTTCTAAACTCTCCTGTCTTTCCCCAGCCTCTGAACTGCTTTGAGACTAAAGTAAAGAAGGGGGCCTGAAGAGGCATTTGGTGATACTTGCTGATATTCTGGAAAGCCTAGGCTTGAGTCCCATCACCTACACGGCAACTCCCAACCAGCTCTAACTCCTCCTGTTCCAGGGGATCCAATGCCCTCTCCTAGCCTCCCAGGGCAGCAGGCACATGCAGGCAAAACATCCATGCACATTAAATAAAAATGACTGTGACTCCAACTCATTTCATTGCCTTTGGTCCACACATCCGCAGCCTTCCTTTACCCAGCAGGGCCAGTATAGTAAAGGTATTTGGCTCCAGCAAGAAGTCTCTTAACAAGAAAATTATCATTAAGCTACATGTGCTAGCTCACGCCTTTGATCCCAACACAGCACTCTGGAGGCAGAGGCAGGAGGATGGACCCCTGTGAGTTCAAGACCAGCCTGGATTACTACGTAGCAAGTTCCAGGCTAGCCAGTTGCAGCATTCTCTGCAAGCATCCCAAATGGCCCTGGGTGGGAGGGGCGTGCCTGTCACACCTCGAGTGCTCTCTGCTCTCTCTGCAGTCCGGCTGCCACGTGGAACTGTTGTTCCTGCGCTACATCTCAGACTGGGATCTGGACCCGGGACGGTGTTACCGCGTCACCTGGTTCACCTCCTGGAGCCCCTGCTATGACTGCGCCCGGCACGTGGCTGAGTTTCTGAGATGGAACCCCAACCTTAGCCTGAGGATTTTCACCGCACGCCTCTACTTCTGCGAGGACCGTAAGGCTGAGCCTGAGGGGCTGCGAAGACTGCACCGCGCCGGGGTCCAGATCGGGATTATGACCTTCAAAGGTGAGAGCTGTGCACGGGGAGGTGTCTGAATTGCAGCTCAAGTGAGGGTAGTCAGCGGAGACTGGGGGCGGGGAGGGAGGCGCCACAGCCGCTCTCAGTTCCTCTCCGATGTCAAGCTTTGGTTTTTGAGTCAGGGTCTCACTATCTCAGGCTGGCCTTAGCTTGCAACTCTCTGGCCTCTGCCTTCTAAGTGCTGGAATTCCGAGCACACACCCATCTCAGAAAGGTCAGAATTTGAGGGACAGAAGTTGGGAGTGCTACGGGTGCGATCAGTGACAGAATTCTTGTCCAGTGTGTGCAGATCCCTGCGGTCCGTCCTTAGCAGACAAATAATAACAATAACAATAACAATAATAATAATAGAAATAATAAGAGGGCCAGGGGATGGCTCAGAGGTGTACTTGCTTTGGCGACTTAAGTTTGATCCCTGGAACCCCACGGGGTAGAAGAAGAGAAGCAAGCCTCAACAACTACCCTCTGACCTTCTAACCTTCTGACTTCTGACCTCCTGACTTTTGACCTTCACCCACACACACCTTCTTATTTACTTATTTATTTATTTTTATTTTAAGACTATTTTTACTGCTGGAATACATTTGTAGAAAATCATGAAAGAACTTTTAAAGCCTGGGAAGGGCTGCATGAAAATTCTGTCCGTCTAACCAGACAACTCCGACGCATCCTTTTGGTAAGGATATCCTTGCTTTCCTTTCTCTCTTCCCCCTACCCCACCAGACTGGAACTTCTTACTCTTAGATATTTGAGCCACTGTTTTCCATATGGTGAATACTCAGGGCTCCTTCCTCTTACCTTCTCTCCACTGAGTCTCAATAACGCTTTCTTTTGTTGACCTCCCCTCAAATGGGTTCCTTCCAAGCCAGAATTCTCCCTTCTTTTTCCTGGTCCTGATCCTAATTTTCTTTCCTGTCAAGCCACCCACTTCACTTAGATGCTTTCCCTTCCCCCAGCTCAATTGTAAAGCCATTCACTCAGTCTATATCTCTTTCTCCACAGCCCTTGTATGAAGTTGATGACTTGCGAGATGCATTTCGTGTTTTGGGACTTTGACAGCAACCTCCTGGAATGTCACATGTGATGAAATTTCTCTGTTGAAGAGAGTGGATAGAAAAACAATCCTTCCAAGTACCTGTTTTTCTTCTTAAATACTCAGTTTCATAAGAGTGTAGAGGGAAATTATATGACTTTTGAAAAATACTTGCAATGCAAACTAACATAGGACCTCCAGAGTGATGATGCAACTGGCAGCCTTGAGTGCAACGTCGCCATCTACTGGAGAACAGCAGAACTTCAGGACTTTGGACCATCGTTAAGTGCGGGTCTCTGACTTGTAAGCAGTATGGAAACAGAAGGTTGTATGCTTAGAAAAACATATGGGGGTGATCACACGGTTTGTTGCACCTGCCCTCTGTGTTTTCATTCGTTTGGATTGTCGGGGGTATCAGTGACAGATTTTTCTACTCTCGTCCTTTGAGGCTCACTTTCAAGGAAGCCCCCCCCCACCCCCCAGAGGTCGTGGATTATAGGCTGTCCTGGTAAGGGAGACTGAGGCACCATAAGCTGCTCTCTCAAAAGCATTAAGATGCGAGCATGCGCTGTACATTTCATTGTCTGTCGTGTCTTTTATATTTGCATGTGAGAGGGCTTGGGTGGGATTTGAACTATGTGTGATCACCTCTGGATGATTTTAACAGAGGATCTTTAAATACAGATGAGAACTACGAAGAAATCACTCTAGAGATGAGTTGATGCCTCAAGGAGCAAATGCTCTGGGGACACACACTTTTTTTTTTTTTTTAATGTCATCAGTTCATTTATGAGCTTATCTAGTATAAGAGTTCAAGAGTTTAATCCAATTTTCACATCACATCTCTTAAACAGTCTTCATTCTGTTAAAGGGCTGCATTAAAAACATCCTATTTCTTAAGTAGCTAATAAAAGAGCAGCAAATCCAGATCCAACAGCCACGATAGCCACTTGTTTCCACTGAAAATGGTAAATTCTTTCCGAGCCCTCCTCATAGTGGCTGCGACTGGCCACAGAGGTGATGAACCTTGGGATACGCTGGCCCAGCATGGGGCTGTTGAGGCGAGGGGTGCAGAGACAGATTTTGAAAGCAAAAATGGCCGCACCACCCTTGTGTCCTTTCCTTGTAACCCTGGGACACAGACTCTTAAAGGAGCCTGTGATTTAGAAACACCACAGACTTCTAGTAATGGACACCTGGGAGCTGCTTGAGTAGCGAGAGGTAATCTGTTCTCATTGAAGGATGCCAACAAAGGGTTTTCTACTTTTCATATGTGTGTGATGCCATTCCCCCGAATTGTGAACTATGTAAGAGGGTGACAAAATGGATTTGTATCTGATGCCAGGCAAAGTGATACTCATCTGTAATCCCAGCATTCAGGAGGCTGAGACAGGATTGCTAGTTCGAGGCCAGCCTCAGCTGCACAGTGAGATCCTATTTAATTGGAAACAATGGTGGGGGGGGGGGGAGGGAGGAACAATATTTAACAAGGAAAAATGCAAGACCACAGCAAGGAAATTATGCTTTACCCAACAAAATATGGGGACCAACATAGACTTCCTGTTTGTCCCTGTTTGTGCCTGGTCTCCCTAACAGCTATCTTTGATGGTGAGAAAAAATTCAAAATAAACATCCTCACACAGAAATTACCCAGTTACCCTTGCAATGCAATTACAAGACCCACAGGAAATCCTGTGCACACATCTGTATTTATTGTATGTCAGTTGCTGTGGAAGAGTTGAAAGTTACATATCCTTACTTCTTGTATCTATTCGTGTTTTATGTTATGCTGTATAGCATCCAGTGATGCTATATCCCTGCCATCATTTCCTCTTCTGCAATGCTGAAGTAGGTTCCTGACGTCTCATAAATTCGAGACTTTAGAAATCACTATAGCAATGCACAAAATCGTAACCATTTGAAGTCGTAACAGTTTTGCTCAGCAGCTGTTCTCTTGGTTTTTAGGAACTTTTTTCTCCACAGCAAATTCATTCTGACTAATTTTAAATGAACAGAACAAATGAATAAAATTTGGAAATTTTGAAGATGAACTACTGAATAAAATAATTCCAAAAGTGATTTATAAAAATCAAAGTCCTGTAGATTGCAGGGCAGTGTTGGTGCATGCCTTTAACCCCAGCATTTGGGAGATAGAGGCAGGAGAATCTCTGTGAATTTGAGGCCAGCCTGATCTAGATAGAGAGTTCCAGGACAGCCAGAACTACATATGGAGACCTTGTCTTAAAAAAATTAAGTAACTAAATACATCATGATGGAGTAGAATTTAATTAAGAGTCCCAGAATTAACCCACACATCTACAACCAACTGATTTTAAACAAAGGTGTAAGGTGTTGAGTCCGGTCAGCAGATGGTTGTGGAACAACCTGATATCAGGTGCTAAAGAGTGCACTTGGCATGGTGGCACCTGCCTGTGTTCTACTGGGAGGTGGAGTCAGTACGATCAGTAGTTTGAGGCCAGCTTGGGCATGAGAAAGACTGTCTTGAATAAAACAAAACAAATAAAAGAATCGCCTTGGGGCTCTTCCATACATCACACACAGAAATGTGTTCAATGTCAAATGCTTCCATGGAGGAACTGAAGGTTTATTTCAAAGCAGCACAGATGCTGTTTCCTACCCACCAGGATGGCCACCAACTGGAAATCAGGTCAATGAGTCAGTGGAGCAATCAGAGCTTGTGGATGAGTAGGAATATAAAATGGCACAATCACGGTAGAAAATAGTTTGGCAGATCCTCAAAAGTTAAACCGATAATTGCTATATGATCCATAGTTTCCACTACTGAGTTTCAAAGAGAATTACAACTTTGAGGGGTTAGACAAATGACTCCTTTGGTAAAGGGTTTATCTTGCAAACACAAGGACTTGAATTTGAGTCCTAGCACTCATGTAAAACAACTGGGCAAGGTAGTACATAACCCTGGCACATAGAAGGTAGACACAGGTGGATCCTGAGGCTACTGGACAGCCTAACCTACTTGGCAAGTTCCAGGTGAATGACAGAATCTTTTTTTTTTTTTTTTAAGGCCATGCTTGGTGCACATGTCTTTAATCCAAGCACTCAGGAGGCAGAGACAGGTGATCCTGTGAGCTCGAGGTCAGACTAGTCTACATAGTGAGATCCTGTTTCCAAAAAAAAAAAAAAAAAAAAAAAAAAAAAAAAGAGGAAGGAAGGAAGGAAAAAAGAGAGAGTGTGTGCACACACACACACACACCACAAACAAAATTTGTACTTGAATATTCAAAATAACATTATGTATAATAGCCCCAAAATGACACATTTAAATACTCATCCTTGGTGAATACATAAGCCAAGTGTGGTGTATCCACAGGAGAAATTTAATTTATTTGACTATAAAAGGAATGAAGTACCAAAACATGCTATAACATGAATATCCCAAGAAAGCACCAGCCAGGTGGCTAAGTGGGTAAAGACCTCTTCAGCCAACACTGACAACCTGAATCACAGGCCCCTGGAACCCTATGATAGAAGAAAGAACCAACTTAAAAGAAGCTGTCCTCTGACCACATAACCATCGTGACTTGTGAGCCACCCTCACCCCCACACACATACAATAAGTAAATGAAATTTTAAATAGAAAGAGAATTACTAATTAATTTAAAAAGAAATCTTCATGCTCTGTAAGAGAAACACACAAAAATCTACACATTGTATGATTCCAGTGCCTAAAATGTCCTGAGTAAGAATCCGGGTTTGGCTATGCATACCTGTAACCCCAGCACTTGGGAGATGAGGCAGGAGGATCAGAAGCTCACACCCAGACTTGACTACACAGAGAGTACAAGGCCAGTGTGGGGTGCATGAGACCCTGTCTCAAACAAAACAAATCAGAACAGACAAAACAAGTTGATAATTGGTAAACCCATGGAGACACTGAGCGCTTGCCAGGGGTTGGAAGGAAAGAGAAATGGAGATCTGACTAGGATTGGGTACCAGGGTTCATTCAAATGGAAGGGTTTTCCAATGAAATTAGTAGAATCCTGTGAGGTTGAACTTTTTTTTAATTAGTTGGTTAATTTACTTTTTTGGAGACAGGGTCTTCCTAGGTAGCTTTGGCTGTCTTGGAGCTTGCTATATAGACCAGGCTGGCCTCAAATTCAGAGATCTACCTGTCTCTGCCTCCCAAGTGCTGGGATTAAAGGTGTGCACCACCACGCCTGGCTGGCATTGTCTTTAAGAGTGGCATCTGTCCTTTCTGCCTACAGGACAGAACCCTGAAATCATCCCTGCTGTGTCTAGTCTCCAGCCTGGACAGGGGGATTTTGTACTGAGTTTTTCTCCTTATTTTGGTGGTGATAGATTCTAACCCTAGGGCCTCCTGCTAAGCAAACATTCACCTAAGAGCCACACACACACCCCTACCCCCACCCCACCCCCCACTTCTAAGTAGCTCTGTATTTATTTATTTATGATTTTTTTTTCAGCAGGTTTTTTTTTCTCACATAACCAATGCTGGTTTACAACTTGGCCTTGACCACCTCATTCTTCTGCTCCATCTCCTGAGTATTAGGATTACAAACACACACCACCACAGGTGGCCTCTAAGTAGCTCTCTAACCCCTCCATTACTGTCTGGGGAAGGCAGGAAGTAAACAGCCTCCAAGATGCAAGCTTGCCCAACACTCAAGGCAAAGTTGTATCAGTTCCTGTTGCGCATACTTTCTTAAGATACCAACTTCATACACCGTTAGTCTGAGAAATTAAAATCACTTTGTAGTTGAGTCACTGTTGTCCTGCTCCCTCCGCAGGTACTGGGAACATAGCAAGAAGGTCCTTGCTCCCACAGATCTCCAGAGAAACCAGGGATGCTAAGCATACAGGATTGTCTTTCCAATGGGAAAGATGAGAAACCTCTTCTTCCACCCAGAAAGCTGAGAATTGGGAGTGACAAACTGCCTGGTGCTCTGTGTCATCTGTTGGGCCAGGCTATATCAAATCCCTACAACCAAGACCGGAGGTGGCTAGTAATCCAATGACCCTGATAGCCAGAGGCTCCCCCAAGCTCCCACAACCAGGACCAGAGGTGGCTGACAGCCCAGATGACCTCTACACTCTGTATGACCCGGACCAGGACAGAGCCTTAGGCCTATCTCTAGAACCCATCTTCCCGGAAGAAATGACATGGATCCCGAGTTGAGTTTCAGTGTAGTATGGAGGATTGTATCACACCAGGGAACTTTCCCCAAACTATACTGGGCTTAAATACACTGGGAATAACCCGCCCACCCAGTTTTAGACTCCACAAGTCTGATCCAGGTTCCCTAATTCAGCCTTATCTCTTGGAATGGTTCACTTCCCTCTGTGATACCTGCAGGGATCCCCTCACAGAGCACCATAAGGCTTAGTCACAAGCCCAGCCACACAAGTCACACTGTCCACAACAAACCCTCCTTTGCTATCACCGAAGCAAACTCTGGAACCTGCTCTCCCTGGGAATCCTCATGGCTCCCCACCATGTATTTTTCCTTCTCTAGAGTCATAAATGTGGTCAACATTTTCAAATAAATCTGAAGATTCGCACACTGAACTCTGAGTCATCAACACCTGTAGCTCTGTCTATTGAAATTGCTTACAATGGCCACCAACTGGTTTTAGTTACTTTGTGTGTGTTCGTTACTGTTTTGTTGTTGTGCTAAAACAGCATGCCCAAGGGCAATTTAAGGAAGAGTTTATTTTGGCTTTTAGTACCAGTCGGATGATCCCGCCACGGTAGGGTGGAGGGTACAGCATCAAGGGGCAGGCATGTGAGGAGCAGGAAGCCAGCTGAGCAACCATATCTTTAACAGCAAGCACCAAGCAGAGTGGACTGGAAGCAGGATGATACTGCAGTGTGGTACCTTAAAGCCCGCCCAGCCCTGGTGATGTATTCCCACAGCACTTCCCGAACCTCCCAAACAGCACCACCAACTGGGAACCAAGCTCTGAGCCTGTGGGGACATTGCTCATTCTAACACCACTCATGACAAGTGCTCTTACTCAGTGAGCCTTCTTGCCAGCTCATATTCCATAATTTTATTTCACTTTATTAATCAGTGGTGGTAATGATAATTGTTTTTAAGGAGACTACATTAAAGATTAATACTAATCTACTAATTGTTCACTCATCCAAAATTTTATGCACTGTGATCATTATGCAGGTGTAATAAACACACAAACACAGAGAGAGAGAGAGAGAGAGAGAGAGAGAGAGAGGGAGAGGGAGAGGGAGAGGGAGAGGGAGAGGGAGAGAGAGAGAGAGAGAGACTGATTTTAAGGCTGAAAAGTCTTGGGACTGGAGAGCTAGCTCAATAGTTAAGAGTATTTCTTGGTCTTCCACAGGACCCAAATTCAGTTCCCAGTACCCACATTTAGCAGCTCACAAACACCTGTAACTCCAGCTCCAGGGGATCCAACGCCCTCTTCTGGCCTCCATGAGCACTGCATACATGTGCCATACAAACACACACACACACACACACACACACACACACACACACATAAATAAATAAAATATAAATACATAAATCCTTTTTAAAGCAGTATTAAGCCTAGTGATGGTGGTGGTGCAAGTCTTTAATCCCAGAACTCAGGAAGCAGAGGCAGGAGGACCTCTGTGAGTTTGAGGCCAGCCTGGTCTACAGAATGAGTTCCAGGACAGCCAGGGCCACACAAAGAAACCCTGTTTCGAAGAAAAAAAGTCTTAAAAATCCATGTACCCAGAGGAATGCTATTTGAAGTTTTGAAACGGGACTCTGAGAACTTCTTTTCACAGAAACTGATGTTTATAGTGTTTTAAAATGTAAGTAAATATTCAAACCAGTAAGGTAAGAATTCAATGTAGCTAGGCTGGTAGAGTGCTACACACTGCTGGATATGGTGACCCATGTCTGCAACCCTAGCATTCAGAGAAAGGGTACAAGAGGATCCGAATTTCAAGGTCAGCCCTTAAAAACACCTCCGATGTTAAATGTGCTTGCCACAAAGTCTAACAAGCTGAGTTCTGGCCTTGGAACCCATGTAAAAGTGACAGGAGAGAACAAGTTGTCCTCTAACCTCCACAGGATTGCAGTGCACACATGCACCTTCACACAGACATCTTATAAATATAAAGCTTATTAATATATATATTAAAAGTTCAAGGTCATTCAGCTACATAGGAAAGTTGAGATCAATCTGGGCCTGTCTCTACAACAACAAAAAGGTAAAAAAGTAAAACATATTAAACCTTTACTTCCTTTATTATTTACTTAGTGAGATGGGTGTGCTGGGATTAAAGACCTGCATCACCACACCCAGCCTCTGCCTTTGCTTTCACAACCATATACAACAGGTTCCTTCATTCTGAGGGTTAACATGTGTTAGTTTTATTTCCTTAGAGGACTAAACTTCCATGATGTGCAGTGATTTCATATTTTGTTTGTGCATGAACTTTAAGATTATTGTCTCAAGGTGTGGTGGCACACACCTGTAACACCAACACTCAAGAGGCTTAGATAAAAGGTTCATGAGTTCTCAGCCAGCCTGGGCTCTATTCCAAGACTCACTGGCTCCTCCTCTCTCTATTCAAACACCCTTCCTGTATCTTCTAGTCCTCTCTCTATTCAAACACCCTTCCTGTATCTTCTGGTCCACGAGCTGCATCCAGCCCCAATAAAGATGAACAAAAAACAGATCCTGAGGCAGCACTGGCTATCCTCTGACCTGTTGGCTGTCTCTGACATTTAATGCTGTGATACAAAGGCTACCCCAGGCATTGCACCTATGGTTGGATGTACATTGTTCTGGGCTTTATCCCACATGGATATGCAAGTTGAAAGTAGCATCTGCCTTATTTTTGGCTCCTGAAACCTAAGTGACACACTGACATATCCTTCCCTTTAAATTACTAATTCTTGCCATATTTCAGTCTGGGAGGAGTAAGAATGCATTGCCCAATAGTTTCATAAAAATGGGATTCTGTCTGCAGAAGGTAACTTTACCTAGGAAATCTAATAAATGTTTAATGAGAGGATGGTTTATAAAGTTAAATGAAGCTTAGGAGGAGTCAAAAACAAAATAAGGATGAATCCCTGGGTTAGTCACTGATAAGAGTTGTCACCCTCCCTGGGAGGTAGATAATCAGGATGTGGCAGTGTTGGCTATAGAGAGAGCCACTTTGGGAGAGAACTTACCCGGAGTCAGGGCCCATCTGGGAGACAGGCTCAGAACCCGGCAAGCGGTACACATAGCAAGATGTTCTAGTCTGCAGACCGTGACATCTTCACAGCACAAACAACCACATTAGGGCACTAATCAAATGTAATCGGTCCCTGGGGTTTTAAAACTGTCATGGTCTATGAAATTTGGTTTCTTTTTTCTTTCCAATTTAAATCTCACTGGGGCATCACGTATCTTTATCAGACATGAGATCTAAATAAGAAATTAAGACAAAGATACAAACGTTAGAAAAGATTTCACAAATGTCTGTATAAAAAGCAGACTGAGGACCTGTGGTGACCTTTGCTTGTAGTATAAACCCTAGATGTTCTTTCCCAAGATTTCAGCAGGGTCTGTTTACTCGTAATGGAATGTTTTCACACAAACAGGATTTCATAAAACATGCTGTGAGATAAACATGGTGATAACTTAGGCAGCAAAGTAAAAGAATTTCTATGTCCGAGGATGCCTCGAGGATGTTATCAGGGACCTGTCTTCAGCACAGCACCTATTGTGCTCTGTCAGGATTCACTAGACATGGGTGATTCTGTTATAAAATAGTTATTCCAGGGGCTGAGGGTGTAGCTCAGTGGTAGAGTACTTATTCGTCATGGGAGAGGACCTAACTTCAATCTCTGGCACTGAAGGAAAAAAAAAAATTGGGGGGGGGGGGTAGATATGGTAGACTGTGCCTGTGCTTGGGAGCAGAAGCAGGAGAATCATAAGACTGAGGCCAGATTGGGCTATATAGTAAGACTTTGTCTCAAACGAAATAAATGAAGAGGGAATGACAACAAAAATAAATAAAAATAAAAGTTCTTCCAGGAGACACAGGAGTTGAGATGTAGTGTAGCTCTGATGGTTTGGTTTGGTTTGGTTTGGTTTGGTCTGGTTTTGAGACAATGTCTCTCGTGTAGCTTAGGCCAGCCTCACACTTGCTATGGAGCCAAAGATGACCTTGGGCTCTTAATTCTCCTGCCCCTACCTATCACGTTCTGGATGCCTATGGCATCACTCCTGGTTTATGTGGCTCTGAAGATAAACACGGGGCTTCATGAAAGCTAGGCAAGCATTTTCTTAGACACCAGTTTTCAGTGTGACCGCTGAGGCAGGCTGGACGTTCCCTTTATTACCAAAGGCCAGATTAGCATCCTTCTAACTATAGTGTGTAAACATGATGTACCTCCTGCCGGCAGGTCAAACTCCATCAATCAAATCTACACACCAGTGCACACGTCTGGGTGTTTGCTTGCCCTGAAATCTGGGGTTAAGAAGGGAAGTATTCAGGAAGTGACTCACATTTATTGGTTCCTCGTTACCAGCTCCTGTATTGGTTTACTCTTTAGTAATTGAACAAAGACTTGGAACCACACAAGCTCCCAGAGACATCACTTTAAAGTGAGTGTCTGTCTCTCAGAGTGGAGGAGGCACTTTAAATATTCAAAGCATCCATCTCACCATCCCTGAGCAATGTCAGAGCCAAAGCTGACTTCCTCCAAGGGTTATTTCTTAATTGCAAAATCTGGAGGGAAATATGTACATATATATTTGATATATGTATCAAAAGGCTGCTTCCTCTTTCCTGGGCCAGAGGGACTTAAAGTTCATCAGTTCAGTGGCCCTGGTCGAACCATTTGAACTTGTGTTTAAGTTTTCTCTTTTCCAAAGTTAAGACGGTGATAGGTAGAGGCAGCCGGTAAGAGTAAATGAGTTCTGGGTATGAAATACTCAGCACTTGGTCCAAGACGAATGCCATGTAGACATCTGCTGGATTTTTTGTTTTGTTTTTATTCTCCCATTCAACACAATACATAGAATCAAGAATCAAGGAGGCCTGGGGCTGGAGAGATGGCTCGGTGGTTAAGAGCACTGGGTTCAATTCTCAGCACCGATATATCAGCTCACAACTGTCTGTAACTCCAAGATCTGACACCCTCACACAGACATATATGCAGGCGAAACACTAATGAATATAAAGTAAAAATAAATAAATTTAAAAAAGAAAAAGAATCAAGGCCTGATGGCACAGTTTATGAATCTGTCTGCTGACAGTGTGTCCCTCCCTTGTAAGCACCTAGCTCTGGGTACATTGAGAGAGAGGAAATCGAAACTGATGATTCTCTTGCTTAGGTTTCATTTTCACAGCCCTATTTCACAAACGGAACTTTGTGGGTAACTTCCCCAAGAACCCTTGGCAGCAAGAAACCGAGCTGGAATTTGACCAGATTGTGGTGGCTTCTGCTAGCTACCAGAGTGTTTGAGTACTTTATCACTTTCTATAGTGTTTGAATAGTATGGACTGAGCGGTTCCCAGCCCATTCAAGAGCATGGGCAGACTGGTTATCTATTCAGTGAGCCTCTGTCTTAATTTAGTTAGTGCTGTTGTGGTGTCAGTATAAATGTGTTATGATGGTTACTCCTGAGTGTGGTGATGGTTGGAGCCATCAAGATGGGCCAGCAAGATGGCTCAGCAGGCAAAGGAGCTTGCTGCCAAGCCTGAGGATCTGAGTTTGATTTCCCAGATTTACTTGGTAGAAGCAGAGAACCCATTCCTTCAAACTGTTCTCTGGCTTCACATGTGTGCTGTGCCATGCACACACACACACACACACACACACACACACACACACACACACACACACCACACACAGGAATGAACACATAAAATAAATGTAATTTCAGAAAAAGCTTTTTCCTTGGGGAAACAGGAAATGGTGGGGTGCAGCAGGAGGGTCCAGAGAACCTGGGTGTTTCGGGAAGTCCAAAGGTCCAGAAATGAGCTCAAGCTGGACTATAAAAGGATTCCTGATGGTTAGACAAAAGCCTTCACTCCTGAGGAGCTTGTGAAGTGGCCTCTAGTGAAAGGGCCATATGGCTCTGCCTTGACATACCTTCAGCTGCTATCAACATATCAGAGCCCATTCCGACCTCCCTATTCATTACACATTTCGAAGTCCACACTAGCATCCTAGCCCTTCTCAACTCCTCTTCCCTATACTCCTCCCGGCCCCTGGCTTCCCCCCACCCCCAGCCACTCATCGGCCTTGTAACTGGCTCTTCTCCTGATACTCCCTGTCTCCCGAGCTCCGCTGTCCTCTCCATTGTCCCTGCCACTCTCCTTCCTGCTAGCTCTGCTTCCCCTGTCCTGGCTGTGTCTAGCCTGCTTCTCTTTCTTTGTACTCTGGACTCCTCCAGATACCCCCAGATATTTTCTCTCTCGAATTCACAATAAAAACCATAACCAGAGTGGCCATTCCAACAGTTTCCTTACTGAGCCTCCTTACACCAGGGGCCCAGCTTTGGGAGGGAGTGCTGGCAAAAACAAGGAGTTGGTCCCCATCACCAAGCTGAGTCACCTAGTCAAGGACATGAGGAGCAAGTCCCTGGAGATCTGCCTGTTGTCACCGCCCACCAAGGAATCTGAGATTATTGGCTTTTTCCTCAGCATCCCTAAAGGAAAAAGTTCTAAAGATCAGGCCAGTGCAATGGCATTGCCTCTCGGTTGGCCACGAGGCCACATCTAAGGCTTCTGTCACTATTGGGAACGGCAATGTTCATGTTGGTCTTGGTCTTAAGTGCTGTATGGAGGTAGTCACTGCCATCCGAGGGTCCATTATCTTCCCCAAGCTTTCCATTATCCCTGTGCAGAGAGGTTACTGAGGTAACAAGATCAGGGAGCCCCACACCAAGCTGTGCAAGGTGACAGGCTCTGTGACTCTGTGCTGGTGCCTCTCATCCCTGTCCCCAGAGGCACTGGAATCATCTGCAGCTCCAAAAAGCTGTGGACCAGTCAGTATTGATTCACCATCACCCTGGGCAACTTCACCAAGGCCATCTGTGTGAAGTCTAGCCTTTAACAGCTGAGCCTTCCCTCCAGTCCCACCAAGGACATCTCTGATGCACTCCCAAGACCTACAACTACTCAACCCTGACCTCTGGAAAGAGATGTGTTCACCAAGTCTCCTTATCAGGAATTCACTGACCAGCTTGTGAAAACCCACACCAGAGTCTCTGTTCAGAAGATTCAGGCTCCATCTGGGGCTACCCCAGACCCATTCATACTAGAAAAGTAAAACCGATTCTGTTTTTAAAAGGTAACAAAAACCAAAAGAGGTAGGGGAAAGCAAGTAATAGATGTCAAAGAATAATGTAGCCAAACGTGGATGCTCTGAATAAATAAAGAATGATAATGAGTGGATATTACTATTTTAATACCTGTGGCAGGGAAGAAAAGGACACATGGGACTAACACATCACTAGAAGGCAAAGGAAAGGATACTTTTTACTCTCTATTTTTCTTGCCTTTTCTTTCTTCCATCCTCTCTTTCTTTCTCTCCTTTTCTTTTCTTTTTTTTCCCCCAGTGCTGGTGATATTAAACCCAGGGTCTCACACAGGCTAGACAAGTGCTGTACCATTGACCCACATCCCTGTGGTGGTTTGAATAAGAATGTCCCTCACAGGCTCGTACATGTGAAAGGTTCATCATCAGGGAGCGACACCATTTGAAAGGATTAGAAGGACTAGGGGCTATGGCCTTGTTGGAGGAAGTGTGGGCTTTGGCTCTTCAAACGTCCAGACCAGGCCCAGTCTCTGCCTTTGCACTGTTTTTCTCTGGCACAGCTGCTGCACCTCAGTCTACTGCTGTTTCAGCCAATAATTGCAGCTCTGCGGTTACTGGCCTCCTTCTCCCACAGCAGCCTGGTGGGGCTTTCACATTCTGCTGGATCTGCCTCCTGCCCCCCACCACCAAATGTAGTTTTAACTAAATCCTTATCATCCTATTCATCAGTAAGACTCTCAGGAGATGGAGGCTGGGGTGACAACCTGCTACTTCAGAGTCCTCCTGCTCTGTCCCATTCAAAGCCGCCCCTTACTACTTCCTGTGGGTCTCTCTATCCATCTTCCAGACTCTCTCTAATTCTCTATGATTACTTTCTGTCAACTAGTTGCTGGCTCCTCCTCCTGACCCAAGGCTGATTATATTTAATTAATGCAAATGCAAACTCAGGTTTCACAGTGTTATCATACATCCTGCAATACCTTTGGACCAAGGTGTAGCTCTCAGCCACAAGTTCCAGTGCCTGCCTGCCTGCCACCACGCTCCCCACTGTGACAACAAACTAACCTTAGGAAACTGTAAGCAAGCCCTCAATCAATTGCTTTCTTTTATACGAATTGCTTTGGTTAGGTGGGTGTAGTGTGGTGCACATCTTTGATCCCAGCACTTGGGAGGCAGAGGCAGATGGATCTTTGTGAGTTTTGTGAGTTGAGACCAGCCTGGTCTACAGAGCTAGTTCTAGGACAGCCAAGGCTATACAAAGCAACTCTGTCTTGAAAATACAAAAAAAAAAAGTTTTTGTCATGTGTCTCGTGTCTCTTCACAGTAGCAAAACAGTGACTAACATAATCCCCAAGAGTTAATTATTTTCTTTCTTTCTTGGTCTCATTAGTGGCATTTTGAAAACTCTAGTATGGATTGCTGGTGTAACTAGATAGTGGGACACTTGCCTGTGCAGGGCCCTTGGACAACCCTTTTCGTCTCAGGGGGATAGTCTAATAGAACCCTAGTAACTCTGAAAAATTATTCTATAGTCTATCAAGCTAACTCTACTACATGAACCCAGGAAGCACCAAGCTACTTGAAAATGCTACTTAACAGGGTAAATTGAAGGCAACAAAATGTCACTAATGAATTAGCTGGGTGGTGGTGGCATACCTTTAATCCCAGCACTTAGGGGGCAGACACAGGCTAATCTCTGTGAGTCTGAGGCCAGTCTGGTCTACAGAGTGAGTTCCTGGACAGCCAGGACTACATAAAGAGATCCTGTATCAAAAAACAAACAAACAAAAAATACAGGTTATGCCTAACATTGGCAAAAATGTAGAAAATCACTTAAAGTCTAGACAAGAGCTTGACCATAGGCCTCCATCCAGAACCCTTTTGTTACTTCTTAGTTTTAGACAAGGCCTTCTTACTAAGTTGCCCAGGCTGGCTTTGAACTCTTGTCTGTAGGGCAAGCAAGGTTTGCCACTGAGATCCTCTTACCTTGGCCTATAGACTTACTGGTGATGTTAGCCTGTGACTCAGGCCCAGCTCAATTTCATTTTCAAAAAAAAGTATTCTTTCTGTGTCTCTTCGTTGTCTTGCTCTAAACTTTATTGTCATGGTGACCCAATGCCTGAGGCCAACATGAAGTAAGGAGAGCTTCACCTTGGCTCATGGATGTGGTGAGGAGGGTGTGACAGAGCCCGGCAGTCCACACCAGGGAGCTGGAGAGCAGAGGGAAGATGTCCTCGCTTGCTGGCTTTCTCCTTCCGTTCCATCCAGACAGACCCTCAGCCCATGGGATAGGGCTCAGCAGTCTTCATGCCTTGTCGAATCTGCTGAAACACCTTCCACGATGTGCCCAGAGCATCCCCTAATCTCACAGGCTCTCTCCTCGGCTTTTTCCTGCATCTGCTTTACCCTGGTACTGCTCTGCCACTGACATGCTGGGGATTTTGCTTTCCCTTCTGATTGTGTCCCAGCCTCCAGTAATTCCCCCTTCCTTGGGTTAGCGTAGTAAACCCTCCAAATGCTTCCTGAAAAGTAACTTCATCCCTCACCTGTTGAAATGTCTTTGTTTCCCACCACATCACTATTCTCTTCACTGTAACAGAACGTCTGATAGGAACACTTTAAAGGAGGAGGATTTATTTCAGCTCATAGGTTCAGAGATTCCAGTACACGGTCCTTGGTTCCCTTGATCCTGGATGCACATAACTTCGACTGGCTTTCTGCCTGGGTTTATTGGGCAGTGGCATTTGCCCATTAAGCAACCTCCCTGCTCTGTCTTTTGTTTGATGGGTTGTTTGTTTGTGACAGAGTCTCAATAGGTAGCCCAATTGCTGGCCTCCAACTCATCGTCCTCCAGCCTCAACCTCTTGAGTACAGAGATCAGAGGCCATGATGCTGTGCCTAACACAAACCTTTTTATAAGAACAAGTGATGGTACACAGCTGTGGTGGCCTTTCAAGATAGAAGAGCATGGCTGGAGTCAAGAAAACGTGCTCAAAGCCAGAAGCGTTTCTGTGACAAGAAGCAGCCAGAAGGGAAGAGAGCAGAACCTAAGACAGAGTGGGCTAGAGAGAGGAGACCATGGCTGAGTTCTGGATCCCAGATGGACAGGTGGACGGATAAAAAACAAAAACGTCCTTGAGGAGCAGGAGTTCAAGGTCGTCCATGACTACATAGTGAGTTGGAAGTTTTTTGAGACCCTGACTCAAAATAGAAACAAAACGGGAAAATGCTGAGTTTGACTCTAACGAGGTGGGAACCCCTGACCCACATGGACAAACATCCTTTCCTTATTTTTTCACAGACAAACTTCAGTGGGTGCTGGGAGCCAAACAAACACAGTAACAACTGATAAGTGGTATCTTTCACGGCAGTTTTTTTTAATGTACAGATATAGGGCTATTGGGACAGCTCTGGGATAGAATTAATAATGATGAATTACTTTTTTGAACTGGCGATCTTCATTCATTCCTCAGAATGGATAGTAGGAGAGAGGAAACACTAGAAGTTGTTTTCTGACCTCCACAGGAGTGCCACAGTATGCACACACAACTCCCTCCACACACACAATAATAATAATAATCAATAAATGTAATTTAAAATTTTTAAATGCAGAGATAGACTTTGTAAGAAGTTGTAAGGTTAAGCCTCTCTCAGTGCCCAGGGACTGGTGTATGCCAGGACAGTCTTTGGAGGGGCGGGCAAGCAAATCCTGAGCTGGTCAGAGTGACTCTATTATGCAAGTTGGTGACATGTTGGCTGCTGGCATAACTCGAAGGATTTAGCACACTGAATCTCATATCTGTTGAGGCCGGCTTCAAACCTACTGTGTAGCTCAAGATGACTTTGAAGTTGTCATTCTCCTGCCTTTACCACTCAATTACTGGGCTTATAGGAATGTACCACCTAATCCTGAGTCTTCAATTTCAATTTCTAAATTTTGTTTTGTTTTGTTTTTCAAGACAGGGTTCTCTGTATTGCTTTGGAGTCTGTCCTGGAATAGCTCTGTAGACCAGGCTTGCCTAGAACTCACAGAGATCCTCCTGCCTCTACCTCCCGAGTGCTGGGATTAAAGGCATGCATCACCAATACCCAGCTCAATTTCTAGAGTCTTGATTTTGGCTTTTAGTTAGGTTTTGGTTTGGTTTTTGATGAGGTTTCACTGTGTATCCTGGGTTGGCCTGGATCTTACTATGTAGACCAGGCTGGCCTTGAACTCCCAGAGATCCAGTGCCTCAGCCTTCCCAAGTGCTGGGATTATAGGAGTATACAACAAGCCATAGCTGACTTAATGTCTAGATTTTCTGTTTTCCTCGAAGTTCTGAACCCTGAGCTTCACACCTATAACGAGTAATCTACCCAGGAGTGATAGCCCAGCTTGACATCAAGATTCTTCATGGCAGTCACTTTTAAATAGGTCACCATTGCTTGCTGTCCAAACAGTACATATACAAGGAGTCATTTTATTCATCTCCAACTCCCAGAGGTCATATCAACCCTGTAGCCCAAAGGATGTGGGGTGGTATCCTTTGGTAATGGCAACTTTGGAGATTAAGTGTGAAAAACGTAAGCGGGTGTTGGTGTCTTCTTATAATCTTTAAACAAGGTGGAAGTCCCTGAAACAAAGAAGATTATAGTTTATCTTCTATAGTTACTATATTACTATAGTTAGTATAGTTATAACTAACACTATTAATTACTTATTAATTAATTATTACCGACTAATAATGATTAATCACTATCACTGTGAACATTTTAAAATGTCTATTGGGATTCAGTCGAGCTACCATTTGGATCAAGAATCCAAATGAGGGACCTTTTCTTCAACGGTGTGACTGACCTCTGCCACTATGGAACACTTGGAACACTGAGGCTCTGGTCAGTGTGACAGCAACAAGAAGGGCAAAATGAAGTCACTGTGTTCTAGCCACACCTTACACGGATTGACACCCACCCCTTCCTCCCCCCGCCCACACTTGCTTCCCACTAAAGAAGCTATTTCAGGTGGCAGTGGTGCAGATTTTGGAGACAGTCTAGATTTATAGCCCAGGCTGGCCTTGAACTCAGGATCCTCTTGATTCAGCCTCCTAAGCACTGGGATTTCAAGCATGTGTCCCATGCCTGGCTTCAGATTATCTTGTTTTCTCATTTTAAGATGAGTTACCTAGTTAAATAACTAAATTTAAGTATAAATGACATAAATAAACAAACAAACAAACTGTGGTGAGAGTCTATGGGAAAATCCTCAGAAGAGAAGCACAAAAGAGGATTCCTTTTCTTTGCAGCAAAGCTTTTGCCCCTTAGGTAAATGTACAAGAAAGTGGGGGGGGTGCACACCTTAGTCCCAGCACTTGGAAGGGGAAACAGATCGCTGTGAGTTCTAGGCCAGCCAAGGTTATATAGGGAGACACTGTCTCAAAAACAAAAGAGGAAGGAAGGAAAGAAAGATGGGGAGGGGGAAGGGAGAGAGAACGGAATGGAGAGAGAAAGGAAGGGAGAAAGAGAGGAAGGGAGAAAGAGAGAGAGAGAGAGGAAGGAAGGAAGGAAGGAAGGAAGAGTGTGGGACAGAGAGAGGGAGAAATAAGACACATTTATGAGAGGATGGAGAGAGAGGTAGTCCGTGGTTAAGGGCGCTGTGCCGCTTGTATGAAGTATCCACATGGGCTCCAGTTTATCACTTGCTGTCCCGTGGTGGCACAGTTGGGGAAGGTGATGAACTTTTGGGACATGAAGCCTTGCCAGAGGAAGTACAGGTTTGAGAGTTTATAATTGCTCCCTTAGTCCCAGTTAGCCCTCTCCTGGCTCCTACATGGATGGGACTGAGATCCAGTCTCTCAGCATTCTGTATCTGCTACCATGTCCCTGCTTTATATACAGACTCTCCCTCGGGGATCTGCAAGCCACAGCAAAGGAACTGACACAAGACAGGCTGCTCTGGAGCTCAGTTCCCAGCCCCCACCACAGGTGGCTCACAACCACCTCTCACTCCAGCTGCAGGGACCCTCTCCAGGCACCTGCACACTTGTAGCATCCATTCATAAAGACATAGAGGCACATTAAAGGATGAGGAAGAGAGTGAGGTGTTGGTGGCACATGCCTTTAATCCCAGCACTCAGGAGGCAGAGACAAGCAGATCTCTGAGTTCGAGGTGAGCCTGGTCTACAGAGTGAGTTCCAGGACAGGCTCCAAAGTTACACAGAGGAGATGGACTTACTAGGGAGCCAGATGTGGTAGCACAAGACTATAACCCCAGTACTCAGAAGGTGGAAACGGATCAGGAATTCAAGGCTATTGTCCACTACATAGTGAGCTCAAGGACAACCTAGACTATACAAGAACTGTCTCAAAATAGAAACAAACAGAATACCAAAATCACTTACTAGAATGATGCAGTACAGTTCTAGCACATACATCCTCATCCACGGATTTGGGTACCTTGGCCAGTAAACTTCATTTGAAGGTGGATAGTTGACAAAATTCCTCCAGCAGTAACAGTACTCTAAAGAAACACATAATTCAGTTCATTTCACAAACACCATGGTAGAATATTTCAAATGACCTGGACACAGTGGCTCATGCCTGCAATCCAAGCTGTTCAGAAGGCTGAAGCAGGAAAACTGCAAATTCAAGGCTAGCCTGAGCTACGCCACAAGTCCAGAGCAACAACTTAAGGACCCTGTCTCCAATCAAAGCGAAAGAGAGCAGAGGCGTAGCTCAGTAGTGTAGAGCTTGCTCCCATGTAAGCTTAGCATGTACAAGGCTTCGGCTTCAATTGCCGATAGCAACAACCACAAAGCATACATAAAGGCTCTGCCTATTTGCTGCTAGAGGTGGTTGCGCTCCCTAGAAGGGAAGTCCATTTTAAGTGACTGGCGGGCAGAGGTGCCTAGGGTAGAAGAAGGAGTTACTTTTGTTCATCAATCCCTTGCTGTGAAGGTCAGACTTCATTCCCCCCTAAATTTATGTTGACCTTTCACCTCTGGGATTTCATCCCAGCATCACCAACAGCTGGTGTCTGCCCCCTACCATCTCTCATGGACATTCTGTTCTTACCTTGTTCAGTCATGATCTGGATGGTCACACCTCTGCTGATGAGGTCCCTGAGTCCTTGCCGGTTCCGCTGGTCCATGTGGTGATAGAGTCGTGCTACATAAATAAACAAAGTCACGTTGGGGTGCCGGCTCAAAAATTCTGTAATGGCTTTGGAGCATTCCCCACAGGGACTCCAGGACAGGAACCAGATGACAGAGCACCGGGTGGATGGGTAAAAGTATCTCTCTGAAGTGAATTTTTCTATGAAGTTGATTTCCACGTGTTTGCTGGTGTTCTGGCCCGTGTGTCTCCAGATGCTATTCCTTCCGCCACCCCAGTTGATCTCATAGAGCAGACAAGTCTCTTTCCGAAGTTCCCTCTGGTCGAAGAAGACCTCAAACTCCTGGGGTTCAATTCTTCTCCTGAAACACAAAAAGATTCCCATGAAGTCTAAGAAATCTAAGGAACATTTTCCTTCATTTTTTTTTTTTTAACCAGATCTTATATATTCCAGGCTGGTCAAAGATGACGTCAATCTCTCTATTCTATTCATATTTTATTTATTTATTGGGTGTGTATGTTTGCATGTATATGTCCATATGCACTTGCTCATATGTACACATGCAGAGGCCAGAGGTCAATGTTGGGCATCTTCTCCTAACATCCTCCACCTTGCTTTTCTAGACAGTCTTTGGATAAAGCTAGAGCTCATTGGCCATTAAGCCTCCTGGATCCACTTGTCTCTGCCTCCACGGTGCTGAGGTTACATAAACACTCCACTAGGCCTGACTTATAGGGTGCTGGCAATCCAAAATAGGGTACAGTACAGTAAGCATTGTATCCAATGAGCCATCTTCCCAGCCAGACCTTGAACATTTGATATTCTTGCCTCTACCCAAAGAACTGAAACTAGCGTAGTGGTTTTGTGCATGTAGGCAAGTACTCCACAAACTGAGATCACCTTCCCACCCCTCTCTTTTAAAAGTCTGTCTTTCAAATTGCCAGGTATGGTGGCACACATAATCTCAGCACTAAGGAGGCAGAGACAGGAGGATGACAAGTTTGAGAACAGCCTGGGTTACATAGCAAGACTCTGTCTCAAAAGCAAAAACAGGAGCTGAGGAGGTGGCTCAGGGGGTAAAGGCACTTGCTGCCAAGTCTGCTGGGTTGAATCTCCACCATCAGTGTGGTAGAAAAGAGAAGAGAAGTGACTCCCACAAGTTGTCCTCTGACCTCTACATTTGTGTCAAGGCCTGCATACTGCTACACACACACACACACACACCACACACCACACACACAGACACAGACACACACAGACACAGACACACACACACCACACCACACACACATACCACACCACACACACCACAAACACACACACACACACACACCACACACACAGACACACATACCACACCACACACACACACACAGACACACACACACCACACCACACACACATACACACACATACCACACCACACACACACACACCACACCACACATACCACAAACACACACACACACCACACACACATACCACACCACACACACACATACCACACCACACACACACACACACCACACACACACACACACACACACACACACACACACACACCATAATAATAAACAAGGAAAAGATAAATGGTTAAAACATGTTCACTTCTGTGTGTCACCAGGAAACCTGATTTTCTGCATGACAGAGGCACAATGACATGTCTCATTCCCTAAAGACACTGATGAGGAGCAGGGAAGGAGGAGGGGAGGGGAAGGGAGGGGAGGGGGCTGGCTCCTCAGTGCCTGTTTAGAAGCACCACTAAAAACCCCTCTGATTAGAGCACTGGACTTCTTGCTCAGCACACCTGAGCAAAGCCTGTAAAAGCAGATATCCAGGATAATGTTAATATAGAAAACATTATTTTAAAAATGATAAGGAATGGCCAGGCAGTGGTGGTGCAGGCCTTTAATCCCAGCACTTGGGAGACAGAGGCAGGCGGATCTCTATGAGTTAGAAGCCAGCCTGGTCTACAGAGTGAGTTCCAGAACAGCCAGGGATACATAGGGAAACCCTGTCTCAAAAACCCAAATAAATGAATTAATTAATTTTAAAGTATGTAAAAAGGAAATAAGCAAATAAAACTCATAAATATTCTTTTCAAAACTCCTCTACTTTTCATTTTACCGTAAATGTAAATATTATCTGTTTCTTTCACAACTGGCTGAGGTGCTTTTTTGCTATTTAATAAAGACAAGCAGATTTACACTCTAAAAACTAAACTGTAGTTCTGTAATTCCTAAACATCCATTTCTGTGTGATTGAGTTGGGAAACACTATGCCTGTCTTACCTCAGAGTGGGGTCAGCAACAGCAGGACCTGTAAACCAAGACATGACTTTGTCAGATAACATCCAATTCACACTGAACTGCTATGAAAATGTATTCTAGTCCCCCAGACCTACAAATCATATTGGAAAATAGAAGCCAGTACACACAGTGGCACACACCTCCCATCCCCACATACTAGACATTGTGGCATGAGGGTATGGAGCTCAAGGTCTGCCTAGGCTACACCTTGAAGTCCAACCTCAAGAAAAAGAAATCAACCTACTGGGAAAATCATTTCTCAAAGGAAGGATCCAAAAGGTCCAAATTGGAAATCAAATGGATTATGCCTATCTTATTCCAGGCTCTGTCATTCTACCCAAAACATGTCAGTTAACAATGCAAAGTACTGAATAACGATTGAATGAACTTTACTAAAGTCTACTACAAGCATAGTCTATTTTCTTTTAGGTTTGTTTCAGGGGTAATGTGCAAGCTGAACACACTTTATTCATGATTGGAGTCTACATTCAGACTTGGGTTTCTAATAAACACACAGAGAAGACCCTATGTCCATGAATGCTGCAATGCCTCCCAATCCTTACAGCCACAGCAATAGAAATGGCGAAGAAGAACTTCCAACTTTAAAAACTTTTTCAGCATTCCATACAACTTGGTTTAAAGTTTTGCTTTTAAAATAAAAATAATGTGAAAGTTCCCGGGTTTTGTCAATACTCATCAGATGTTTCGAATGTCCAATTGGATTACATACTTCCGGCCTACAGATGTAGTCTCTATTATTAACAGTTATGGCAATGTGGGTGTCCCCTACAGTGTCACTGCTTAGTGGATTATTAAGCAGTTAAGGTGGAGTGTCCCCTACAGTGTTGCTGCTCAGTCGGCTATTTGCCATTCTTTCATTTTGGATATTTCTTGTTGGTGAATTCTGCCCTGAACTGCTTCCTGTATATTCTCCAGTATTTCCAGAGTCAGAGATTTTAAGGATAAAAGTAGGTTTATGCACCACCATCATGGTTACATCTCCCACAGACAACTGTCCTTGGAAGAGCTTCGCTCCCACCATATGTAAACTGTTGAGTATGGCATTGCGGAACAGCTTTTACCTGTGTGAGGATGTGTCACTGGGATTGGTTTGATAAAGAGCTAAATGGCCAATAGCTAGACAGGAAGAGGTTAGGTGGGACTTCTGGGGACAGAGAGGACTCGGAGAGGAAGCAGAATGGTGAGTACAAACAGAGGAAAGGTAACCGCGCCACATAAGAGAACATAGATTTTAAAATATAGGTTAATTTAAGTTATGAGTTAGCTAGAAACAAGGCTAATCTAAGTCTGAGCTTTTGTAATTGTAATTGATAATTCTCCGTTTTTGTTTTTGTTTTTTTTTTTTTTTTTTTGGTGAGCTGGAGGCCCAAAGAAAAATCTGCCTACAGTATGGGGCTTTTGCTTTTGACAAGTTTGATTTTTTCCTTGCAGCTTTTTGTATCTGACTTGTAATTAGCAGAACCACTGTCTCCCTGACTGAAGCCTACAGAAGAAAATGTTCATTCCTTCCCAGATGGCTCCACTGTTCTCATGGCTCGCCATTGCCCTGGCTTGCTGTTGCCCTGGATTGTGTTGTTTGCTTGTTTTTGAGAGTCTATTATAATAAATAGGCCAAGTAGCCTCACTTTTTCAGTTATTTTCTGTGTCCAGCCACACACTAATTAAATAGTAGGCAAATGTATCCAACGTGCTACTTCAGCCATATCTCTAAGCTTCAGAAATTGTCAAGGTTGTCCTCTGCTACCAAGTGTACTCAAGGCCAGCCTGGCCTACATGAGACCATGTCTCAACAACAAATAATAGATAAATACATTTTTTAATATCCAAAGACCAGACCTCTGCCAATGACAATAATAAAATGCAATTTTAGGAGTTGGCTCCAATCCCACTTCATCTGAAATCATTTCCTTCCTAAGTTAGACATGTAATTCTTCATATACCACCTCTCAAACTCAGATTACAGGCAGCAGCCACCATGTCTGTTGTATGTGGTGCTGGGAATGGGACCCAGGGTTCCCGGCATGCTAATCAAATCTATAGCAACTGAACTACATCCCCAGACCATTTGTTTGTTTATTTGGGGGGGGGTGTCTCATATTGTAGCCTAGGCTGGTTTGAAACCTATTATGCTGCTCAAGTGAGCTTCAAATTCCTTGTAATCCCCTGTTTCTGTCTCCAGACTACTGAGATCACAGGTGGGAATAACCACACCTTACTGACATTAATTAATAATTGTCTCGTTAGTCAACTAGCATACAGACCATGTGTCACTACTTCTGTTTTATCTTCAGTAGTTTTAGTTTTCCTTTTTCCAGGTAGAAGAGTGGGCAGGACTGAGAGATTGAACTCAAGCTCTCACATATGCTAGGCAAGCTCTCTATTGCTAAGCTATACCCCCACTCTTCCTCTTAGCAAAAACAAAGCTTTTTAAGGTGTGTGTGTGTGTGTGTGTGTGTGTGTGTGTGTGTGTGTGTGTGTGTGTAGGTGCCTGTGGGGGCCAGAGGAGGACATCGGAACCCTTACAGGTGGTTACGGGCAGTTGTGAGCAGCCTCGTGTGGGTACTGGGAATCAAACAAGAACAGCAAGTATTCTTAACTGCTGAGCCATCCCTCCAGCTCCCCCACACTTTTGAAAGGCAGGTTCTTGCTAAGTTACCCAACTTGGCCTTGAACTTCCCCTATAATGCACAAAGACCATCAACTAATAATTCTCCTGCCTCAGCCTCCCAAGTAGCTAGAATTACAAGCCAATATCACCAGACTCACTAACTTAAATTTTTTATTTCCATGAAACCATCATTGATTTAGTGTTATTTGTCAAAATCATCAGGAGGCATAAATACTTCATCAGAATAGTAATTCACCTAAAGAACAATATTAATGTATTAATCATAATAGGAAAATTGCAAAGCACCCAGGGACCCAAGCATAAGTTGGTTATAGTCATGTACAGATGATGCACTCTTCAAGACCATGGAGCTAAGCTAAGCTTGGGAGCAGACATCTACCTGCATTCCCAAGTACTCAAGAGGGTATATGAAGCAGAAGGATCACTTGAGGCCAGAAGCTGGGGGCCAGCCTGGGACAACATGACAAAAATCTGTAGAGGAGGAAGCAAAGTAAAGAGGAAAAGATCAACTGCGTGCCTTGCCAGGACCTGGCATCCGCTTTTACCTGCCTCGGAGCTCATCATGCTGTCTCTGGACTCCTTCCTCTGGAGCTTGTGTGGTAAGGGTGACTTCTGCCAACTGTGTGTCTGGACTTCGTTTCCTCGGGTGTGCCCACAGCCATCTGCACTGACAGAGCATGACTCATTCCTGAGAGTAAGCTGTTACTTGATATCTGAACTATGTAAATGAAGAAGGAAGTGGCGTCTGGATTTTTGTCCTCCGTGGTGAGGAAGCCGGTGGGCACAGTAACCCTCAGTTCTGCAGAGTAGAACACCGATGACCCTAAACTTCAAATGTTTCATAAATGTCAGATGCTTTTTTGGTAACAGCTGAATTCAGAAAGCGTTCTCCTCCCTTCAAGTTCAAGTAAGACTGGAAGAGAAGACAGAACAGCGGTCAGAGAAAATGAAACTGTTTCTATGACTCGAAAGGCTTCGGAGTGACCCAGTGATAATATTGTGGTTTTCATCTATTTCTTCTTCTCATTTGCCCTTTGCTCCATATCTCTGTTGGAAAAGGGAGGGGCGCCTTGAACAGAAGGACCTTGGTCTGTGAGTCAGATATCTAGTGTGCTGGTCTTGGGCTCCTGAAGGGAAGGTTAAATGAATTTTTAATCCCTAATTTCAAATAAACTTAATGTGCTATAGTTTTCCACAGTAGCCACCTCTGTTGTCAGAACTTTGGGTCAAGTTCAGGCGACCAATTCCTCTGGGGCTCAGCATGGGCCCTCAGAATCAAGATCACTCTTCAAGACCAAAGCCTCCCACTAGGGTCTCATCATAGTTTGGCTTTTATTGCTGTGATAAAGACCAAAGGGAACTTGGGGAGGAGAGGGTTCGCTTGACTTACACTTCCAGGTCACACTCCCTCACTGAGGAATGTGGAGGCAGGAACGTGGAGGCAGGGATTGAAGCAGAGACCATGGAGGAGCGCTGCTTACTGACTTGCTCTCCCTGGCTTCTTCAGCCTGCTTCATTGTACACCGCAGAACCACCTGCCCCGGAGTGGTACCGCCCACAGTGGGCTGAACCTCTCACATCAATCATCAGTCAAGAAAATACCCACAGACTTCCCTACAGGCCAATCTGATGGGGCATTTTCTCAGTTGAGATTCCCCCTTGCCAGGTGACCCCAGCTTGTGCTTTTCTTTTGACCCAGAATTCCCGCCTCCTAGCACAAGTCCTGCTTCTTTAGGTCTGCCCACCGTTGTGGCTTGAGGGCCCTTGAAGATGAACCTCTGCGCACACACCCTTGATAACAGTTTTGGGCCTCAGCTCCCATTCTCTTGGTAAAACTAGGAGGGAAAGCATCATAAGTGTCCTTGCTAAGTTGTAAAATATCATATGAAGATAGAACTTATCAAGGTTTTGTTGAGGGCTGTTAAAGAAAATTTACTTCCTCTTGGTCAGAAGAATGAAATCTGAGTTCTGCCTAGGTGGAGACTTAACATTCCGGTCTGACAGGAAGATCAGAACACCCCCTACCATCCTTAAGAGTCAACCCGAGGCAGAGACAAGTCCACAGGGGTGGCCACGCATCTCGACGCCAAGAAGTTTGTGCGCTAGCCCAGCGGCCTGTGCATGGTGCCGGAGCACCGTGCCTTCGGAAGCCTGTCCGGCTTGGAGGAGCCGCAGTGGGTCCTGTACAAGGAGTGTCAAAGTTGTATGCGGTGTGATGCCAAATTTGACTTTATCACCAGAAAGCGCCACTGCCGCCGCTGTGGGAAATGCTTCTGCAACAGGTGCTGCAGTCAGAAGATGCCACTTCGGCGCGTGTGCTTTGTGGACCCAGTGTGTACTGGTGGCTCACCGTGAGGCCTGAGCTTTATGACAAGCAGCTCAAGGTGCTTCTAAGTGGAGCTACCTTCCTTGTTACTTTTGGGGACTCAGAGAAGCCTGAAACCATGGTTTGTCATCTCTCCAACAACCAGAGATGCATGAGTCTGGATGGGGACAGCCATCATGAAATTGAGATTGCGCATGTCTGTACTGTGCAGATTCTCACAGAAGGCTTCACTCCTGGAGCAGGTAGCACTGGAGCCGCAGGCATGTTCCTGCAGTACACAGTGCCAGGGGCAGAGGCTGCAACACAGCTGAGGCTGATGGCTGGAGAGGATGCAAACGGCAGCAAGAGGCAGGCAGCACATGGCTGGCAGCCATGCACGGTACCAAGCTCCTCTACGAATCATGAGGCCAGAGACTTCGCGGGAGCGGAGCACATCAAGTTAGCATGTCCAGGCTGCTTGCTCCTGCCTGAGTACTCAGGGCTCTGGGTGCTTGGAAGCAGTGTTCACTTACCTAGTGCAATATGTACACAGTTGATTAACGCTTTAAAAGAATCTATGTTGTAGCCAGGAGTCGGTGGCGCACACCTTTAATCCCAGCACTCGGGAGGCAGAGGCAGACAGATTTCTGTGAGTTCGGGGCCAGCCTGGTCTACAGAGCGAGTTCCAGGACAGCCTCCAACACTACACAAAGGACCCCCCCCCAAAAAAAAAAAAAACAAAAAGATCTATGCTGTATTGTTGGTACTTACTAAAGTTGGGAGATGCTGCACTACAGTACTAAATCAGTTTTAGTATAGCCTATACCATGTTTATAAATCCCCTGGTTTATTAGAGATTTTTGGCCCTGTTCCCACAGAAACAAATTAGGTGGTGGTCGACCATTCAGGCCCCTAGTTCAGCACTGGACCCTGCGTATCTCCAATAGCCCGTTTACAATGCCTTAACCTGTTTATGACTCTCCGTTTATTTTGTCACTAACTTGGGGCAATGAACAATCCTTTCCTAGGTCACTAAGGGGAAGGTATCACCTTTGTGTTTTCTACTTTTCACTTACTAGTTCACTTTATTAAATGACTGTACATACAGTAATTTGTATATAAGGCATATGATTAAAACTTATTTTGAAAGTTAAAAAAAGTCAACCCAACTGGGCCTGTCAATCTCCTGCTGAGGAGAGCGCTCTATGAGAGAGCTGACTCACAGGAAGACAAGCTGAGGAAGTGGGAGGAGTAAGCATTGCCTTCACGAGCAACCCCCGAACCTCGAACCCCGGGAAGTGGCTTTCCCCTGATGCAATTGCTTGAAGCCCTTTACTGCTAAAGGCCTGCCTGCTTTCTGAGTTCTAATTCATGAAGCGTAACTTTTCCCCCTTCCCACATCTTTTTTGGATTCCTGTCAACATCCTAACTATACCTGTCGTGATATTCTGGGCCCTCCCACTCTCTCTCTCTGAATTGTCTCCTCACCCCGACCATTGCCAAGCCCCATTCCTGGTCCTTCCTGCTTTCTTAGACACTAACTCAAAAGTCATGATCATCTCTCCTCCTCTCAGCCACCAAGACTGCACCTTGCCTGATCCCTGGTTTTCTTCCGAACTCTAATAGAATAGTCCCCAAAGGGCTGGAAAGGCAGCTTGGTGGTTAAGAGTGCTGGCTGCTCTTCCATAGCACTGGGGTTCGATCCCCCGCATTCAAGTCAGGCAGTTCATAGCCATTTGTAACTCCAACTCTGGGGGTCTTGATGCCATCTTTTGGCATCCACAGGTACTACACACTTGTGCACATACACACACATGCACACACATGAATAAAAATAATCTTTCTTTAAAAATGGCCTTCAAGGCCAGGCAGTGGTGGTGCATGGCCTAGCGGTGGCGGCGCTCACCTTTAGTCCCAGCACTTGGGAGGCAGAGGCAGGTGGATCTCTGTGAGTTTGAGGCCAGCCTGGCCTACAGAGTGAGTTCCAGGACAGCTAGGACTGTTACACAGAGAAATCCTATCTCAAAAAAAAAAAAAAAAAAAAAAAAAAAAAAAAGGCCTTAAGTGTTCTTCAGAATCCAAGTTAGTTAGTTTTCTGGGAACAGAGTCTCTTTATGTAGTTCTATAGTTCTGGCTGTCCTATAACTCACTATGTAGATCAGGCTGGCCTCAAAAATCACAGAGACCCTCTACCTCCAAAAGCTGGAATTAAAGGTGTGTGTCCCAGTACAGCCAGCTTCTAGATCCTTTTGAAATTAGCATACTAATGAGACTAAGAACTGGCAACCCTGAATCCCCTGTAATATTCTCATTCTCTCTAAATATGCCCCTGCCGTGCAGATGCTCACACTCCTAACTACCTGCTTTCTAACTTACGAAGCAGGCCTGGAGAGATGGCTCCGTGGTTAATAGCACTTGTTACCCTTCCAGAGGACCCGGGTTCAACTCCCAGTACCTACCAGGCCAGCCACAATCATGTGGCTTTATTTCCAGGGGGATGCAACACCCTTGCTGACCTCCATGAGCAACGGGCACAGAAAGGTGTGGGGGTGGGGGTGGGGGATTCAGGACAGGGCGCTTCTGTGTAGCTCTGGCTGCCCTGAAACTCTGTAGGCCAGGCTAGCCTAGAATTCAGAGATCTGCCTCCCAAGTGCTGATAT
Source organism: Phodopus roborovskii (assembly GCF_943737965.1). Classification (NCBI taxonomy): domain Eukaryota; kingdom Metazoa; phylum Chordata; class Mammalia; order Rodentia; family Cricetidae; genus Phodopus; species Phodopus roborovskii. The sequence goes on from NW_026126578.1 coordinate 13,975,764, forward strand.
TAAAAGCATGTACCACCACTGCCTGGTGGCATATATATAAAAAATTAGCCAGGTGGTGGTGGCACACATCCTTAATCCCAGCACTCAGGAGGCAAGACCAGGCAGATCTCTGTGAATTCGAGGCCAACCTGGTCTACAGACCTAATTCAGGACAGATAGAGCTGCTACACAGAGAGACCCTGTCTCAAAACACCAAAAAAGAAAAGGAAAGAAAAAACAGAGAGGAGGGAGAAAGAAAGGGGGAAAAAGAAAGAAATTCAGTATGCATGACCTCCTCTCTTACACGTTTCCATATCTCTCCACCTGGCAGCTGCTGAGGTCTCTAGCTTGCCTGGAGTGTAAATTTTCTCTTAAACTGTAGAGACTGTAGAGGGCTGAGAAGTGCCGCGCCTTAAAGATGGCGCTGGCTTCCGCCCTCCACCTTCCGGATGGTGAGTGCTGTCTGTATTAAACAATTCCATATTTGGCTAAAAGCTGAGAATCTGGCTTGCTTCTGTGTATGCGGACCTGTCTGTTTTTGTTTTTCACCACATGGCATTCTGGGGTTGACTGCCCAAGGACTTTTAAGCTGTGGGCCGGGCTGCCCTGGGGTCAGAAGATTGTACAAGGTTCCTGAATAAACTGCTTAAAGAAGAGTCTGAGCGTTGCATTTTCCTTGCTGGTCAAGGTAGACGTGACATTAAACTAATAAAATTATCCTTGAGTTTCCTTCTTGTATTTTTTTTTAATTCTTTTATCTATGAGACTGTGGGTGAAAGGACCCTTGTTTTCTCCAGTAACTCCATGAGTGCCATTGACAATGCTATCTTGGTAATGATTTCAACCCCTCTTTTATTTAGTGTCTACATAGGTCAGCTTCCACTGTGGATATGCCAAAATGTATTATGTCCATTGCCTTTTGATTTAAAGCTCTCTAGGAATCACAGGCTAGCATCAAATTCGTGCCAATGCTCCTATCTCAGCCTTGAGTGCTGGGGGGGACATATTTTATACCTGGGGGACACATTTTTACAGATGCTTAGGCACCGTAAATAATGTCCCAAGCATGATCCTTATATCTCCATCTCTAGGTAATCACTTCTTTAGGAAAAGGTCCTAGAGAGGGAGTTACAAGGTAGTAAGACATTAGTCACTCTTTTTAAAGACAGAATTTCATTTATCCCAGGTTAACCTCCAACTCACTATAGCCACTTCTGACCCTTCATCCCCGACCTCTGGAGTGCTGATGTTACAGCTGTGTGCTACCACACCTAGTTTATGTGGTCTTAGGAATGAAATGCTACATTCCCAGCTCTTGGGACATATGTTAGCCAGGGCCTAAGCAACCACAGTTAGCCTGCATGAAGACAACCTGGATACAGTGAACAACACTCCTGGCCGGCCTACCTGCCTTTAGGCTGTTCAGCTGCTGTGACCAGCCGGGCCCACAAAGCAAAGATCTTTTGAGCACCATAGACTCAATATTGAATACCCTTTCCCTGAGCCGTCTCTCCATTAGAAATCCAGGTGTGCTCACTATCTAGGCCAATCTGAGATCTGCAATGGTTCCCAGGCTAAGGCAGGTAGTTGGCTGGTTCTCAAACAAAGTGCATTTTATTGAACATATTTTATTGATAAGTAGAATAAGCCAAAGACAATGATGTAATAATTCAACAGTGGCAGACTGACATCACTCAGTCAGGATAATTACTTCATCACTTATCCTTTAAACTTCTGGAAAATACAGAGTTTCCTGGATTCACACTTCTCCAGTGTCCCTCGGGCTCTCACCCATACTTCCTGAAGACTGGCAATCAGTTTTCATATCATATATAGTTAATATATAAAAAATAATCTAATGTGTTATTAGATTATTTATCTATGTGTGTGAGTGTTTTGCTTGCATACATATATGCACTATCTTTTTCCTGGTACCCAAGGAGATCAGAACAGGGCATAAGATGCCAAGATGCCCTGAAACTGGAGTTACAGATGGTTGCGAGCCACCATATGGTTGCTGGGAACTAATTTCACATCCTTTGTAAGAGGGGCTCTTAACCCCTGAGCACAGTCTTCAGCCCCACTCAGTGGGTAGAACATAAGTTCATTCTCACATCAGAGGTTCATGAGACTATCTCAAACAAAACCCCAGAATTGCAAACTCTGGAAATAGGTTGTTTCAGTCTAGGACAGTATGATCCAAACAATCTGAGTGCCAGTTTATGCCAGCTTATGCAGGACCTCCAATCCAGGGTCAGATGCTCCTTGCTGCTAGAATGTGCCTGGTGGCATGGGCAGCATCAGGACCATGTGTATGTTGGGGCTTACACTCTCACAACCTTGCAGAAACAAACAACTTAAACAGAAGACGTAAGGGCAGCCCTCAGAAAATGACCGGTGAGTACAATTCATCTTTCCTAGGCAGATGATGCCTAAAACCTCGAATCACACCAGCTCACCCTCCTCTCTGGGGAGCTGTTGACTGCAAGCCCAGGGGGGCCTGGAGACCTGGAATACCGTAATGGGTTTGGTTGTTATTGCAAAATTCTTTGGATTGTTTTTGTCTTGGAGATCAGTTCTCCGCCGTATTTCCCGTGCTAGCTAGCCATCCTGCCTCCTACCGCAGCCTGCCTAGAAGCTGTGCCCAGCTTAGTCATCCTTGTTTTAGCCAGCAGAGGACAGAAAAACAACACAACTGGCTGCATCAAGTCCTGGGACATACATCCCTGAAAATCCTCAGGTTCCTGTCTCCCCCCTTTATTTTGACTTTTCACAAGGTGGAGCTCTTTACTTGCCGCCTCACAACTTACTCTGTAAGGGTCCGAACCCCTCCGCGCCTACCTGCCCACCACGTTTCCCCTCTCCCCTCCTTCCATGCCTGTTTCAATCCAGGTTCTCCTGGGTCTCACTTGGACTCTTGTGTCTGTAGTTATAATATTTACCCTCCCGCAGAAGCTTATGATGACTAAATGATTATTATTTCTCTGGGAGTCTTTGGACAACTAACCCTTTAGGGGCCAGAAGCGCCCATATCGCTCGTTATGTTAATACTTTTTATTTTAAAAAAATCTTGCCAGAGCCGGGCATTGGTGGCGCGCGCCTTTAATCCCAGCACTTGGGAGGCAGAGGTAGAAGGATCTCTGTGAGTTCAAGACCAGCCTGGTCTACAAGAGCTAGTTCCAGGACAGTCTCCAAAACTCACAAGAGAAACCCTGCCTCAAAAAGCAAAACAAAATCTTGCCAGGCAGTGGTGGTGCACACCTTTTATCCCAGCACTCAGGAGGCAGATCTCCATAGTTACACAGAGGAAAAGAAAAAGAAATGTTTAAGTCAGACATGGTGGTACATGTCTTTAATCTCAGCACCAGGGAGGTGGAGTGTCACCAGCAAGAAGATAGGCAGTACATATAACAAAAGGTAGGTTGGTATAACAAAAGTTGTATTTTATTATGTTGAAGGTCATCCCATAAGGTTCACACTCTAAATTCCTACCTATGGTGCTAAGTCTGTCTCCCCAAGGTTGCTCACCTGAGGTATCTTAGCTGAGGTCAGGGCCAGTGTCTAACAGAAGCCTCTGATTTGAGGGTCAGGACCAGGAGAATACTCTCTAGCTGCAGGACAGATCAAAGAAGCATATCTCCAGTGTCTCCATAGAACACTGCATTGCTTTTTTTTTTTAGTTTTACTTTCAATACAGGGTTTCTCTGTGGCTTTGGGGCCTGTCCTGGAACTAGCTCTTTGAACAAGGCTGGTCTGGAACTCATAGAGACCCATCTGCCTCTGCCTCCCGAGTGTTGTGACTAAAGGCGTGCACACCCAGGTATTTCATTGCTCTTGGTCTCTGCCTGTATATTATCAAATGGGCAACATGGGTGGAGTTCAAGTCCTGTGTCTGGTTATCTTGAGTAAGTGATGTCACTGGGTTATCAGGCGCAGCCTTGGTTGTAGTAGGGTCCCTGGCTAAGCTACTTTTACATGACTAAAAGGCATTTTTAAATTATGCTCATCACACAGAGGTAGGCAGATCTCTGTGAGCTAGAGGCCAGCCTGGTCTACATAGTGAGTTCCAAGACATCCAGGGCTATACAGAGAGACACTGTCTCCAAAAAAAAAAAAAAAAAAATCAAAAATCTTTTTTTTAAGGTTATTACATTTTTTAATGCATGTGTCCTCGTGTATGTGCAGGTATTCAAGTGTGTCAGGGCTCCATGTGGAATTCAGAGACTAGCTGGCAGGGATGGACTCTTTGCTTCCATCTTGTGGGTCACAGGACCCAGACTCAGGTCCGCAGCCTTGCTGTAAGAACATGTACCCACCGAGCATCTCACCAGCCCTGTTGGACTTTTAAATCAGGATCTCATTTTGTAGATCAGGCAGGACCCTCCTGCCTCCACCTGTCTGGTGTGTGTTACTCATGTGAACTACTGTGCCTGGCTTATTGTTTATCTTTTAAGTCTTGCAAATTATAGTTTGTAGTTAAAACAATTTTTGTTTTGTTTTGTTTGGACAGTATCTCACTATAAAGTTCTAGCTGGTTTGGAATTCCCTATATAGACCATGCTGCCCTGGAACTCACTGAGATCCACCTGCCTCTGCCTCATGAGTGCTGGAATTAATGGTGTTTACCACCAAGACTAGCCAAAAGCATTTTTTTCTTTAAAACAAATTTTTTTTATTTTGCATATATGAGTGTTCTAACTGCATGTACTCATTTATGCCAGAAGGTATCAGATTTCACTATAGATGGTTGTGAAACACCATGTGGGTGCTGGGAATTGAACTCTGGACCTCTGGAAAATCAGCCAGTGCTCTTAACCACTGAGCTTGCCTAATTTTGAATACAAAGGAATGTGGAGTGGAAGCATGAAGTGCTAAGGAACAGGGTGATGGAGGAGTCAGGACATGGTAAGATTACAAAGATTTGGGTGTAGGAATTGAAGACAGGGATCCATTCATGCTCCATATCCCTGAGCTATAAGCCAGGTCCCAAACAGGGTTCTCCCTAAGGCAAATCTTGGTGACAAGATACTGTTGTGGGATATCCACCAAGGAAGACTGCTCAGACATGGGTTTAAGCCAAAAGAAAGTCTTTATTAGGCCAGGCAGTAGTGGCACATGCCTTTAATCCTAGCACTCAAGAGGCAGAGGTAGGTGGATCTCTGTGAGTTCAAAGCCAGCCTGGACTACAGAGTGAGTTCCAGGACAGTCAAAGCTACAGAGATTCCCTGTCTCAAGAAACAAACAAGTCTTCATTAGCCAGCTATGGACAATACTGGGTATTCAGGATCCCAGTGTAGCCCAAGCCTTTCTCGGGGTGAGCTTTTAAGCACAAACCCATGTCCTGGGTTGACATACTTCAGTTAACAAGAACAGTCAGTCAGTAGCAGAACTGTAGAATCCGAAAAGCAAAGTTAGTACATGAGAGCCTTTCCCAGAACTGTGGACTTTGATGGATTAGGCTTTTGCTTTGGTTTTGGCAGTTGATATTGTCTCTGTGCTGAGTTTTACAGCCCAGATGGCACTTTCCTAAAGGGGTCAGTTGTGCTAAGGTCTGGGGGCCTGTGACAACATCCCTTGACATCTAGGAGGGAAAGAGGAGTTGCCCAGAGATCCTGGCTGGTCAGATAAGGAGGATGGGGCAATCTGGCTAAACTCAGTAGAATGTTTGACACAATTCTTCCAGATGCTGCAGCCAAACTCCTGCCCAGTGCTCTGAATGTCAAAGTGGAGAATTTCAGCATCACTGAGATCCAGTGGAGTTACTGTGACCCAGGAGACCAGCTATGTAGAGTGGTGGCAAGACTCAGAGAAGTCTAACCAACAGAGTCAAGGAGAGAATCTGGTCACGTGTCATTTCTGTCTCTCCCCCCCCCCATGCCTAAAACAACAAAAAGGATGAAATCAAGAGAACCCGGATGTTGACAAAGACAGCTGTTGGCACCCAACTCACCACAATCGGGCCTTTACAGACACACGCTCCAGTTTCTCTGCTCCTAAGCAAAGCATCCATGTGTTCTCACTAATAGAGAAATCACTCAAAACTGTTTTAGGTAGAGAGTAAAGTGGCAAGGAAATAAAGGTTCAGGAAAGTGTGGAATTACAAGCCTGTAATTCCAGCAACGGGACATGAAGACAAGAGGGCCGAGGTCATTCTTGGGCTTCATAGTGAGTGTAAGGTCAGCTTGGTTTATGTGAGACTCTGTCTCAAAAAAAAATAAATAAAATAAGGAGAAAACTCTTTAGAATCACTAATATCCTTACTTAAAAATAAAAATAGGGAGCCAGGTGGTGGAAACACAGGCCTTTAATCCCAGCTCTTGGGAGACAGAGGCACGTGGATTTCTGAGTTCAAGTCCAGGCCAGCCTGGTCTACAGAGTGAGTTCCAGGACAGCCAGAGCAGAGCAATACTGAGAAACCCTGTCTCAAAAAAAGCAAAAAAAAAAAAAAAGGGACTTACAAAGTGCTAGTTTGGATGCAATGTTGTGAAACTGCACCTTGACCGATAGGTGGCGCCAGGACAAGTTGTTGAAGTACTATCATTCATTGACTTTGGCCTTTTATCATAATAATAAAATGTTCAATAAGATGTGCTTTGTTTAAAACCAACTAACCAGCAGGGTGGTGGTGATGGTACATGCCTTTAATCTCATCACTCAGGAGGCAGAGGCAGATGGACCTCTGTGTTCAAGGCCAACCTGGTCTACTGAGTGAATTCCAGGACAGCCAGGGCTACCCAGAGAAATCCTATTTTGAAAAATCAAAATATTAAATAAATAGGCAAAAATAGTAAGTAAAAATAAAAATGGGGTTAAGAGCACTGACTGCTCTTCCAGAGGACCCAAGTTTGATTCCCAGCACACACAAGGCAGCTCACAACTATCTATGACTCCAATTCCAGGGGATCTGACGCCCACACAAACATGAATGTAAAACCACCAATGTATATAAAATAAAAATAAATTAATTTTAAAAATAGGGGCTGGGGCAGTGGTTCAGGGGTTAAGAGTGTTGACTTCTCTGTCAGAAAAACCTCAATTCAGTTCCCAGCAGTTCACAGCCAGTTCCAGGCTCCTGTACACATGTGGTACACAAACTCAGGCATGAAAATACACATAACATAAAATAAATAATAAATTAATATTTTTAATTAAAAATTTAAAGATGACCAGCACTCGGGAGGTAGAGGCAGGTGGATTTCTGTGAGTTCCAGGCCAGCCTGGTCTACAGAGTAAGTGCCAGGACAGCCTCCAAAGCAATACAGAGAAACCCTGTCTCAAAACAGCAACAAAAAAGTTCAAGGTCATCCTTCCCACGGCTACTTCAGGTAGTTTTGAGTTAGCCTGGGGTAAATAAGACTTGTCTCAAAAAAGATATGGAAAAAAAATCTAAAGCCAAGCATGGTGGTTCACATCGATAAGCACAGGATTCTGGAACCTGGGAGGCCACTTTAGACAACAGAATGAAACCCTGTCTCCAGAAAACCAAAGCATAAGAACTTCGGGGTGTGGTGGCACACTCATACAATCCCAGCATGACAGAGGTGGAAGCTGGAGGGTCGGAAGTTCAAGACTATCCTCGACTACAAAGGGTCCTGAGGAACGCTGGGACTCTGTGAGTCTCTCTCAAGAAAACAAAACCAAATACAGGGAAAGTCCATGATATACTAGTGAAGAAAGCAAGTAATCTAAGTCCTAAGATCATATGAAGGGGCTAAAGAAATGGCTTACCAGTTAAGAGCACTTATTGTTCTTTGGGAGGACCCACTTTCAGACCCCAGAATCAACATGGCGGCTCATGATCACTTGTAACTTCAAGGGATCTGACACCCTCTTCTGACCACCAGAGGTTCCTGCATGTGCATGGTGCACTTAGATTCACACAAGCTTACGCTCATAAATAAAAATTAATAAATAAATATTTTTTAAAAATCATGTAAGTTTTTCTACATTATATTTTCTTAAAATTTTACAGATACATAATTACATATATACTTGGTATGGTGTGCCTTTAATCACAGCACTAAGCAAAGAGGCAGGTGGATCTCAGCTGAGTTACAGGACAGCCTGATCTACACAGTGAATTACAGGGCAGCCTGATCTACCTGCAAGTAGCTTTCTGTTGGTTTGAGGTCACCCCAGTCTACATAATAAGTTCAGAGTAAGCTGTAGCTAAGTCTCAAAAAAAAAAAGTATTTGATACTGATGGTGCACAGTTGTAATCCCAGCAATCAGGAGGCAGAGGCAGGAGGATTGCTAAATTCAAAGCCAGCAAAGGAGCTGGACAGTGATGCCACACACCTTTACTCTCAGCACTTGGGAGGCAGAGGTGGGCAGGACTCTGAGTTCGAGGCCAGCTAGTACTGTTACACAGAGAAATCCTGTCTTGAAAAAAAACAAGAAAAAAAAAAAAAGTCAGCAAAGGATACACAATAAAACCTAGAATAAAAAGTCCAGCCCATTATGTGTATATTAGCACACAAATTAGCTAAGATAACTAGGGCTCCACAGCAAGTACTCAAATATGTGTATTTGTGGGGATGTTAACCCTGATGATAGACATGTCAGATTCAAAGGTCATTAGCCAGTACGGTAGTTTATTAAAGGATTTACCCCAAGGACACTCCTGTCCTATCGCTGACACTACCCACACCCACACTCGTCAACTACCATGTCTTCATAATGTCGGAGAATGACATTCTCATCATTATCTTGATAGAGCATGGAAATGGGGGACAGCTTGGTGGGGATACACACCGCCCTAGGGACACTGGGGTCAACCGCGTGCATCAGTGCCTGCATAAAAGCATAATTGGAACTATTCAAATAAGTGGTCATTGAGAAGGGACAATCTCCATGGCAGTAATTGGCCATGAACCCCTTGGGGGCAATGACCCACTTGTGCCAACCCAGGTCCCGGAAGCTAATGAACAGCTGATGACGATGGCAGAGATTCCTACAAGAGCCCTTGGGGACAGGGATGGCTGCCCTCCTTTTTCTGGAAGAAGGGTGACAATGCTCGGGGTTAAGGGTCACCACCAACAGTGAGGCATGAAGGGAACGTGTCAGCCGGTCACAGGTGTTCTCAACCTGGAAATTCACCCCAGAGTATCTGTCCTCTTTGGCCAGAATCTCTAAGTATAAACCCAAATTCTTCAGTCTGGTGCCATTCCAATCCTTAACCACACCCTGCAGGTTGAAATGTAGAGGACCCTGAGGCCCCGGGACAGATTGCAAGGCAAGCATTCTGCCTGGCTTAGGGTGGGATCGCCCCCACACACCACGCCCCTCAACCACAGACAGCATCACCACCACTTCTGGCCCCAGGTCATAGTAGGACCTGGGGCCCAAGTCCAGAGTCAGCCGGGCCATGGTCATCTTCCCCTTTTCTTTGACAGCAGACAAGTTAAAGTAGAGGAACTTCTGTAGGCAAGGGCCGTCTCGGGAAGGTTTCTGTGTGTTAAGAAAGAAACCTAGAAGCAAAAAGGAACGTGTGAGAGTCACAGTGACTACTTGAGACCCACCTCTGATATCAATGTCAACACAGGCATTAATCTGGGTTCTGCTCAAACCCCCCTAATCCTCATTCAAGTCCAGACACTCCAGACACTGGATGCCAGTGTTACTCCTCAGAAGCTGTCCACCTTGTTTCTTTAGATTAAGGTCTCGGGGCTGGAGAGATGGCTCAGTGGCTAAAACACTAGCTGGTCTTCCAGAGATCCTGAGTTCAATTCCCAGGAGTCGCATGATGGCTCACAACTGTCTGGTACCCTCTTCTGACCTAGACAGAATACTGTATACATAATAAGTAGATAAGGTCTCGTTGACCTAGAGTTCACCAATTTGGCTAGACAGTGAGCCCCAGGGATCTGCTTGTCCATACCCTAGAATACTGGCTTACAGGTGTACATGTAGTACCAGGCTGCTTGTAAATAAGGTAATTTCTTCATGGTCTAAACTATCTCCCCAGCCCTAACATTATATATGTAGGTTGACTTTGAACTTGTGATCCTCCTGCCTGCACTTTCAGAGTTCCTAGATTGCAGATAAACTTTTACACATCTGGTTTATCCTGTGCTGGGGCTCAAACCCAGACTTCAGGGACATTAGGCAAGCCAAGCACTGTACCAACTGAGCCCAGCTCCCCCCTCCCCCCAGCACATACACACTTGGTCTTTGTTTTGTTTTCACATAGTATCTTATATACAATCTCCCAGGCTGGTCTAGACCTCATGATCCTCCTGCTTCGCTGTCCAGAATGCCAGAACCAAAGGCATTTACCACCATGCACAACACACACACACACACACACAATCCTCTTACAAATTATTAAGAGGTCTAATAGATTGTTATGAAAAATATAATTCAATAGAAAACTAGTCATGATATAGAAATAAACAGTTATTTAAAATATAGAAACTATACATTACTCACTATTAAAGAAATACAAAAGAAATGAGTGTGATGGCTCACTCTTATATTCCAGTTGTTAGGAGGCTCAGACAGAGCCGGGTAGTGGTGGCGCACACCTTGAATCCCACCACTGGGGAGGCAGAGGCAGGAGGATCTCTGTGAGTTTGAAGCCAGCCTGGTCTGCAGAGCGAGTGCCAGGACAGCCAAGCCGGTTACACAGTGAAACCACACCTGGGGGAGGCGGAGGGGAGATGCTGAGAAACCCTGAATGGCAGGGGTGGGGGAGGGGTGGGGGTGGAGGTGCTGAGGCAGGAGGATTGCCTCTTGTTATAAGCTATCTTAGGTTACATAGAATCAGGCCAGCCTGAGATACAAAGTGGAATCCTATGTCAAAAAGGAGGTGGCAGTGTGTGTGTGTGTGTGTGTGTGTGTGTGTGTGTGTGTGTGTGTGTAAATAATGTAACTGCATTTTGTTAGCAAATTAAATTAATGGAAAGCTAAGTGGGATGCCGGGAGCCTGCGTCATTGAAGTGACTCAGCAGCTCATCCTCCCATCTGGTGGACTCTGAATCCTACTGTTCCAAACCAAACAGCTCAAAGGCAGTCAACCTGAGTAGTGTGGATGGGTAAAACATTTGTTACACAGTTATCACATGCAATACTATACAGCAGTCTGAATGGAGAAACCACAAATCCAAACAGCATGGCTAAGCCCCACAAACATGGGGTTAAGTGAAAGAGGCCAGATGAGAGAGAGAGAGAGAGAGAGAGAGAGAGAGAGAGAGAGAGAGAGAGAGAGAGAGATTGAGATTCCAGTCAAGAGACTGCCCAAGAATTTGGCGTGGAAATGAAAGTTGCTCTCTGAAGTGACTACCCTGCCTCAGTCACAGAGATCTGCCTGCCACTGCCTCCTAAATGTTGCTAAGATTAAAGGCAAACACCCCCATGCCCAGCATTTTTTTTAATTGACACAGGTTTGTTTCCCTGACTGACCTGGATCTAAAAAGACCCAACTGGCTCTGTCTCCAGAGTGCTATGATTAAAGGTAAATGCTGCCATACCTGGACTCGTTGTCACTTTTTTTTTTTTTTTTTTTTTAATGTGTATGTGCACTGAATCTGAGCAGGTGCCTACAGAGGACAGAGTGTCACACAGTCCCTGGAACTGCAGTCATACACAGGCAATTGTGAGCAGCCTGATGTGAGTGCTGAGATCAGTAAAGATGGCTAAGCCATCTTCCCAGCCCCCACTGTCTGGGAGGCGGGGGGGGGGGGGGGGGGGGTAGAGACAGGGTTTCTCTGTGGCTTTGGAGCCTGTCCTGGAACTAGCTCTTATAGACCAGGCTGGTCTCGAACTCACAGAGATCCAACTGCCTCTGCCTCCCAAGCGTGCTGGGATTAAAGGTGTGTGCCACCACCTCCAGGCTCTCACCGTTATTTTAACTTAAATGATATGTAAGGGTGTTTTGCCTTCATGTCTGTCTGTGCACCACACACATCAGTGCCCAAGAGGCCAGACCCTGGGACTGGAGTCATAGACAGTTGTGAGCCATTATATGGGTGATGGATTGAATCAGAATCTTCTGGAACAGCAGTGAGTGCTCTGAACCACTGAGCCACTTAACGGAGTGGGTTAACAACCTTCCCTTCAAGGCTTTAGTGGGAAGCCTCCCCTTCCCTTTAAGGCTTAAAGCTCCTGGTTTAGAATTTCCACACTGTTTTGTTTCTGCCTAAAGTTCTTCCTCCCTTGACTCTCTCCCTTAACCCCCCCTCCCTGCCCCACACCCCACCCAATGACTTTGGGTCCTTTTATCATGACACCCCTCATAGATGGGAATTCGTGTTAGTTCCCTCTTGAGACCAAATTTGGAGTTATACTTTTTAACCAATGTTGAGACAGGGCTTCTCTCTGTAGGTAGCCCTGGTTGTCCTAGAACTAGCTCTGTAGACAAGGCTGGCCTCAAAACTTGCAGAGGTCCCACCGGCCTCTGACTCCCACAGTACTGGGATTAAAGGCGTGGGCTGCTGCCACCACCACTGCCTGGCTCTAAAAACTCTTAAGCTGGGTAGACTTTTGATAATATCTGCATTCTCAAGGCCAGCGCACAGTAGGTATGCATTAAATATTTCAGGGACAAATACATATCCAAATCTTCCTTTCATCTGCAGTATAACTAACCATATCCGTGGTCTTCAGGGTGGTTCACACTGATAATCTCAGCACTTGGGAAATGGAAGCGGGACAATTGCTGAAACTTTTGTGGCCAGCCTGGACTATGTAGTGAGTTGCAGATCAGTGTTGCATCTCAAAAACAGAAAGAAAAGAAGACAGTGACTAGGAAGGGAGGCTATGCATCTGAATGCCGAGGGGAGGAAGGCTCAGGAATGTGGATGCTAAACCATCCTCTCCTTTTTGAATAAGAATCAAGTGGGGGAGTGGAGGACAGCTTGGGGCTGGGAAGAACCTACTTTAAAACAGATGGCTAGTGTGATTCTGTAGGGGGTCGGTTTGAAAAACTGTGAGATGGCTGGCACTCTGACTTGCACACGAAGAGTGTGATTGTGGCCCACATTAATTCAGTTGGTCTGTATTTTTTAAAAATCTACCTTGGAAAGCAGAGGCAGGCAGATCTCCAGAACAACCAGGGCTATACAAAGAAATCACCACCACCCTTTGTTTTCTTTGAGGACAGGGTTTCTCTGTTTAACCCAGGCTCTTGGTTTATAGACTCTTGTCTATAAACCAGGCTGGCCTTGAACTCACAGAGATCTGTCTGCCTCTGCACCCCAAGTCCTGGGATTAAAGGCATTCACCTACCACCACCAGGCTGAGAAACACTGTTTCATAGAAACTAAATATTAGCAAATAAATAAAAATCAAGAGATTTGCTGGCTTTTAATCCCAGCACTCAGTATTTGTTAAACAGAGGCAGGTGGATCTTACTAAAGTCTACATAGCAAATTCCAGGACAGCCAAGGGCTACACGGAGATATTGCCTCAAAATTAATTAATTGAAATCAAGACCTGCCTTTTGCATCCAAGGAAAGTCCCACACAGGGCCAGAAAGACGGTTGAGTTTAAGAGGACCAGAGCTCAGTTCGCTGCAACCATGCTCTTGGGCGGCTAACAACCTCCTGTAACTTCAGATCCTGGGGATCCGACCCCCTTCTCCAGACTCTTCAGATAGGCATGAACAAACACAAATAAAAAGAGGGAGAGAGGAAGAAGGTAAAGAGAGAAGGGAGATGGGGGGGTCGCTCGTTTTAAAAAAAAACCTGCCTTGCATTTGGTCCCACCCAAGGTGTGATCTTGTAGCCCTCAGAATGCTGACCAAACTGTCTGAGCCCAGTCTCTCAACAGTGAGTTCAACTGTGCTAAAGGCTTAGCTGCAGTTAGACCAGCGTGGAGACACCCCGGAGGACAAGAACACGCACCTTCTTCCTCCGGCTTGATCTTGGAACTGAGACAGAGTATGATGGTCCTAAGCTCAGTCTTCTACCAGCCCTAGTGCCCGTTCTGTCCCCTCCTTTCTCCAGGGCACCCACTTGAGATTTTTCCCTGACGAACATTCTGGGTCCTTACCATGGTCTGGGAGAAGCCGAAGCAGGTTCCCACGGACACCTAGCTCCTTCACGTAGCATAAGTCCTGCGAGGCCCCGCCAGCTGCGGCGGCTTCTCGAGCCTGGAAGATCTTCCTTAAGACGCGAGGCACAGGTTGGAGCCTGTGAGGTGAAGGCGCTTTCTCCAAGTCCAGAAACTGCAAAAGGTCATATTCTTGAAACCTGGATGTCTGGCCCCAGGCCAGGCACAACAGGAGGCCCCACAGGGACCACGGCATGGCCGACTGGGTGGGGTAGAGCGGCCACTGGGGAGTGCGGCTGGGCTCAGTCTCCCCTGCTCTGCTCAGCTTGGGAGGTAATCAAGTGTGAATTGGTCTTTTCCCACCTCCTTGGAGGCAACTGGATGTGAAAAGATTGGTGTGGCTCCCCCCCACCACCACCGCCTTCTCTTGCTGTACTCTCGCAGAGGGATAAAAAATAGTACCAGTCGGGTTGGTTAGCAGTGGACAGGGTGGGTGGGAACAGGAAACACTCATTCAACACACAGACATTAATGTGTGATGTGAAAAATGAGATAGCTACTAGAGAGCGTGGCAGAGAATAATTATGTTATCTTTTGGGGTTTTTTATTAACTATATGTGTATCTTTTGAGATGGGGGTCTCATGAATCCTAGGTTAATCTTTATATTTTTTTTCTTTTAACATTACATTTGTTTGTTTATTGTGCATGTGAGTAGGGGAATACAGGCCACTGTCCAGGTGTAGGACTCAAAGGCCCATTCTCAGGAGTTGGTCTCATCTTCTTGTGGGTCCTCGGAGTCCAACTCAGCTTTTCAAGCTTGGTGGTAGGCACCTTTACCACTGAGCCATCTTGCTGGCCCAGGTTTGAACTTCTGATCTACCTTACATATTACCACCACTTGCTGGGATTACATGCATGTGCAACCATAGTTAGTTAACGAGATGCATGGTATGGAATGCAGAGCCAACAGGTGGTGGTGGTGCATGCCTTTAGTCCCAGCACTGGGGAGGCAGAGACAGGCGGGTCTCTATAAATTCTATAGAGCAAGTTCTAGGACAGCCAGAGCTGTTACACAAACCCCACTGGGGGGAGAGGGAGATCTTAGGCCTGGTACATGCTAGGCAAGCAGACTGCCCATTAAGCTACATCCCTAATCCTATAATTTCTTCCTTCTTTCCTTCCTTCCTAAAAGGGGGGGGGGGTCTTGAAGGGGTTATTTCAATATTCAAGAAGTGGAGATAGATAAATTAGAATATAAGACTAAGTTCAGTCTTTTAGGAAGTTCGAGGCCAGTCTGAGATACATGAGACCTGTCTTTTCCAGGGGAGTCTGTAGAACAGTATCAAGTGTTCTTACCCACTGAGCCATCTCTCCAGCCCAAACTGAGAGAATTGTGATGAACTGAGCATGGTAGCACCTACAGCTTAGTCACAGCTACTCTTCTAGAGGACCCACGTTTGATTCCTAGAACCCACATCTGGTGGCTCATAACTGTCTGTGACTCCAGTCCCAGGGGACCTGACACCTCTGGCCTCAGCAGGCACCTGCACTCATGTACACAGACCCATGTGTAGCCATACAACCTACACATAGTTAAACATAATAAAAATAAAATTTAAAAATAAAACCGTATAATTTTATAGTTCATCGTCTAATTACACAACACTAGACGACAGTGTAGATCAGTGGCAGTTACTCAAGAACCTAGGTTCAATCCAACACTGCAATAATATAATGTTCCTCATTAAGAAAAAAATTTTTTTTTCTTTTTCTGGCTTTTTGAGACACAGTTTCTGTGTGTCACAGATCTGGCTGTCCTAGAACTCACACTGTATCTTTGAATTCTCAGAGATCAATCTGCCTCTGCCTCCCAAGTGCTAGTACTAAAGTTTTACACCACCGCCACACTAGGAAAACTGTTTTTTTTTTTTGTTGTTGTTGTTGTTGTTGTTGTTTTGTTTTGTTTTTTATTGTTGTTGTTTGGTTGGTTTGGGTTTTTTTTTTTTTTTTTTTTTTCAAGACAGGGTTTCTCTGTATTGCTTTGGATCCTGTCCTGGAGCTCACTTTGTAGATCAGGCTGGCCTCGAACTCATTCAAGTCCTCCTGCCTCTGCCTCCCAAGTGCTGGAATTAATGGCGTGCGCCATGAACACCCGGCTAAGAAAACTGTTTTTAACCAGGAATAGTGATACAGACCTGTAATTCCAGCTGCTCCAGAGGCTGGGACAGGAGGATCAGAAGTTTGAAGTGTGTTTGAGCTGCTAAATTCCTGGCAGCCCTGTCTCAACCTGTCCAACCTGCATTCCCCTTCCAAATTATTGTCCAACAGCACCCTGCTTGAATAGGAGACCCAGTCTTTGGGTGAGCGTCCTCACTTACCAGTGGTCCTGCATCAAATATTTCACTTCATCTCACTGAATGTTGCCCCAACTAAAAAGAAAACCAATAAACTTGCCATGGAAATGTTCTGAGGGGCTGGTTGGGACTCCCACATTGCCCATCACCAGAAAAAAAAAAGCTTATGCACTGCTTTTTAGAGAAATAGCCAGCATTTGACTGGAGACATTTTGTGTGGAAAAGCAGTTACTGACAAGGTGAAAGGAAAATGTGGACCCAGTGTTAGGATAAAGATCGAGAGGGACCTTGGCAGATTCCATGGGGTGAGAGGTAAAGAGACGCAGAGACAGAGAGAGGACAGAAGAGAAGAGGGAGACAGGAAAAGTCCTGTCTGCACACGGGAGACAGCAGAGAGAAGACAGAGTAAATGGGTGGAAATCTGTCTTCTAAAGGGGTCCTTTGCACCTGCATTCAGATTAAACAACCATAAAGCTCTGGGCTGACCAGGGTACTGCCTGAGTGCATTCTACCAGGTAACAGGGGCAGACCAGCATAATGCCTGAATCCTTACACCCAACATGTGGGGGAACCACGTATGGGTACCCCACACCTATATTCCCGTCACGTGGGAGGCACAGGCAGGTGAATCATGAGTTCAAGGTTAACTTCTGCTACCTAGCAAGTCCCAAGTCGGTTTTGTTGTTGTTGTTTGATTGGTTGGTTTGGGCATTTTGTTTTTGTTTGTATGTTTCTAAACTTAAAAAATATATATTTATTTATTTATTATGTATACAGAATACATGTATTCTGCCTGCATGTAGCTTGCAGGCCAGAAGAGGGCACCATGTGGTTGCTGAGAATTGAACTCAGGTTCTCTGGAAGAAGCATCTCTCCAGCCCTTCTTTGTATTTTTGAAACAGGATCTCACTGTGTAGCTTTGGCTGACCAGAAACGTTTTTACATTTCTTCATTTTATGTATGTAATTTTGCCTGCCTATATGTCTGTGTCAGGAGAAGGCATTGGAACTGGAATTATGGATGTTAGCTACCATGTGGGCTCTAGGAACCAAACGGGGTCTTCTGCAAGAAGTGCTCTTTTTTTTTTTTTTTTTTTTTTTTTTTTTGGTTTTTTGAAACAGGTTTCTCTGTATTGCTTTGGAGTCTGTCCTGGAACTAGCTCTGTAGGCCAGGCTGGCCTACACAGAGATCCGCCTGCCTCTGTCTCCTGAGTGCTGGATAAGAACAAGTACTCTTAATGTGAGCCATCTCCCAGCACCTTCCCTCAACTCCTCAACTTTGGGTGTAGCCCAGGCTAGCTACTGATGTGTGGTCATGCTCCTGCCTCAGACTTCCTGGGATTACCAGTGTACTCTGCCACTCCAGGGGATTTCTATCTTTGTTCCTCCCAAACAAATGACTAGAAAGACTAAAGACCCTAATGAAAATCTAACTCATTCAAACTACTAGAGTAGTAGAGCAAGGCCCTAGGGGCTGATCATGCCTACTACAAAAACAACTGGCTACTTTGTTCCCCAAACACTGCTCATGGTTTGTTGAAACTGAGGTGCTAAAATTTTGAATTGTCTAATTCTAAGAACCTGTCTCCCCCACACACACACACAAAAAAAAGGGGGTAGACACTGCTTTTCAACCTTGGTTTATGGTCACAGGATAAAATCTTCAGCTGGCCATTTGAAGGTTCCTGTCTGGCCTCCAGTCGAGGCCAGCTTCACTTTTGACCTCTCTCCATCCTCTGTGGTAATGCTCTGGTGTTGTTGACCTGGCTGTTGGGCTGTGAGCTCCTTTTGCCTCAGCCTGTGTGAGCACATTCAAAGGCCTCCCAGCTCCTCAGGATGGATCAACTCCCTTCTTCCAACAGTTGAGCCTCCCAGGGGTCAACCGAAGAACCTGCCTTGGGGCCATCACTGTGTTTGTTGACCCTCTCTCAGACAGCACCCCTTGGGGTCAGAACCATAGATGGTAGACACATTGTGGATCATACTGACATCTAAGTGACATCTCCCTTTGTGCCCTGACACTAATTTTTGTTTATTGGTTCCCAAAATGGTTCCTCTATGCCTGAAGGTGGTGGCACACCGTTCACCACATCACTTGGGAGGCAGAGGTAGATGGATCTCTGTGAGATCAAGGCCAGACTGGTCTACCCAGAGTGAGTTCCAAGACAGCCAGAGCTACACAGAAAAAAAAACCTGTCTCAAAAAAAAAAAAAAAAAAAAAAAAACAAGAATAGTTTCTCTAAGTAGTGCATGCTGCCCTATAACTCAGGATATACTTCTACCTCAAATTCTTCAGCCTCAAATTCTTCTGCCTCAATTTTGGATATCAGCCCTGTACTACCATGTAAGGTCTTAGTTATATTTGTTTCATTAATTTCAATTTTGTTTCTCATTTGCTTCTATTACTCCCCCCCCCTCCTCAATTTAGCTGTGAAGGCAAATGTTTGTAATCCAGCACTTGAAAGAGGAAAGAGGGTCCAAGCGTTCAAAGCCAGACTGGGCGAATACCAACTAACCTACCCCCCCCATCCCCGGAGCTCCTCTTATAATTCATTTTATTTTATACATGTTGGTGTTTTCCCCACAAGTATGTGTGTATGGGGGAATCATATCCCCTGGAAGAGGAGTTACAGACAGCTGTGAGCTGCCTTGTGGGTGCTAGGAATTGAACCCAGGTCCTCTGGAAGAGCAGTGAGTACTCTTAACCACTGAGCCATCTCCCCAGCACAAGTGCTGGGATTTTTTGGTTGCTGGGATTTGGGGATGAGAATCTCACATCGCTCAGGCTAAATTAGAAATCCCTGTGTAGACAAGGCTGCCCTTGAATGCCTGACCCTCTCATGACTCCTAAAGGCTGAGAATGCAGCCATGCATTTTACAGAGCGCTGCAGATGGAAACGGGCTTCATGGGCACCAGACTAATACTATACATATCCAGTCCCAGGTTTTCTTGGTTGTTTTCTTTGTTTGCTTTTTCAAATTACTTTGTTTGTTTGGGATTTTGTTTTGTTTTGAGACAGGATCTCTAATAGCTCTGGTTGTCCTGGAACTCACTCTGTAGATCGGGCTGACCTTGAACTCAGAGATCCACTTGAGTCTGCCTCCACAGGACTGGGATTATAGGTGTGGCCACCTTTATTTATCTTTATTTATTGTGGGAGGGAAGCACACAGGCACTTGTGGAGGTCAGTTTTACTTCTACTGTACTGTGAATCCCAGGGATCAAACTCAGGTTCTAAGTCTTGGCCACAAGCTCCTTTATCTGCTGAGACAGCTCATTATCCCCTCCCCCAGAGATCCCCCACTACCACCTTTGTCTGTTTTGTTGTGAAGCACAGACAACCTAAAACTTATTAAAGAAAAGCAAGAGAACTCCCAAGAGCAGGAGGGGTTCGAGGAAGGACTACCAGCTGTCTGGGGTTTTGTTCTGCTTTTGTTTTTGTCTTTTGGAATAGTGCATCATGGTAGTCCAGGCTAGCCTGGAACTCACTAAGTAACTCAGGCTATTCTATGATGCCATGCCTGCACAACAAGGGTACCGAGCTTCTACAGAGGGTGTCAGGATTGACAACACAGGACCTTTGTACTCCAGGGGCTGCTTTATATACCCCGGCACCAGGGGGAAGTGAATTCTTAGCCAAGATCTTAATTCCTACACTATGATTCTTTATCAGTCCCTTCTGGGATTAGTTTGAGCCATTGAACTTGGTGCCAAATGCTGGGATTATTGGTACAAGCCACTATCCCAGAAAGATCTTTTCTGACTCACCCCTACCCACTTTGAGACAAGGTCTAGCCTCAAGCTCAGAGATCCACCTGCCTTTGCCTCCCAAGTGCCTGGCTTCTTTCTCTGGTTAATGTACGTATTATTCATTCTTTGAGAATTCCATACATGTATCATTCATGAGGTAGGAACACTGGGTGTGACACTCAGAACCATGAGTTCAAGGTTACCTTTGGCTATACAGCAAATTCAAGCTTACTTGAACAAAACCATAAAAACCCTTCAAGTAGGGGCTGGAGAGGTGGCTCAGTGGGTTAGAGCACTGGCTCCTTTTGCTGAGGACTGGGTCCAATTCCCTGCACTTACATGGTTACTCACAACTGTCTATGATTCCAGTTCCAGGGGATCTGATGCCCTCTTCTGGGATTTTGGGGGTACTACATGTATGTGGTACACATAAAACAGATAAATACATTTGGGCAAAACACTCAAGCACACTTTTTTGTTTTCTGGGATTTTTTTTTTTTTTCCTGAGATAGGGTTTCCCTGTGTAGCTTTGGAGTCTGTCCTAGAACTAGCTCTTGTAGACCAGGCTGGTCTCCAACTCTCAGAGATCCGCCTGCCTCTGTCTCCCGAGCGCTGGGATTAAAGGTGTGCACTACCACTGCTTGGCCAAATACATAAAACTTAAAAATAAGTAAGTCACTGGGTGTGGTGACAATGACTTTGATCCCAGCACTCGGCAGGCAGAGGCAGGAGGAGTTTTTTTTTGTGAATTTTAGTCCAGCCTGGTCTACAAAATCGAAATCTGAGGTCGAGTTCCAGGATATCCAGGATTGTTACACAGAGAAACCCTGTCTCAAAAATCAAAATAAGTAAATCAATAAGTCTAATCATAATAACAACAACAACAACAACAATAATAGTAATAAATCCTCCTTGCTTTTGATGAGGACCTGGGTTCAGTTTCCTGCACCACACAGTAACTGACAACTGTCTGTCACTCTGTTTTCTGAGGATCTGACTCCTGTACTTGTCTCCCTGAGCCCTTCATATAAAAACACCAATACATGTGCAGTGGGTGGCTGGCACTTTAATCCCAGCACTTAAGAAGCAGGGAGTTCCAGGCCAGCTTGGTCTACAGACAGAGTTCCAGGACAGCCAGGACTACACAGAGAAACCTGTCTTGAAAAGCCAAAATAAATAAATCAAGTATTTATAGTTTGGTAATATACCTAGGTGGAGCATCTCACCTGCCCCACTCCACCAGGGGGTGTCTAAGCAGTTAATTGCTTAGTAATTAGTGATAAGTAATTACTAATAAGTAAGACATTTTCTTACTCATAGTTCATCCTATAAATAACCGCTCTCAGATGCTTCTGTAAGTAACCTTAAGTTCTGCTTCACACACAGAGTTACCCAAGTAACCTCCCTCTCCAGCCCTGTAAACTAACTTTAAAAATAAATATGCTAGGGGCTGGAGAGATGGCTCAGAGATTAAGAGCACTGGCTGCTCTTCCAGAGGACCCAGGTTCAATTCAGCACCCACATGGCAGCTTACTTGTAGGAATTAAGACCAAGACTAAGAATTCACTTCCCCCTGCTGCCCTCAGGGCAGGCAGCTTTAACCGAAGGAAAGAGGGATGGGCCCCTAAAAAAAAAAAAAAAAAACGCCCTAACCCGTCCTTGCAACCTGGT
The DNA here is from genome assembly GCF_943737965.1 of Phodopus roborovskii. Taxonomy (NCBI): domain Eukaryota; kingdom Metazoa; phylum Chordata; class Mammalia; order Rodentia; family Cricetidae; genus Phodopus; species Phodopus roborovskii. The sequence goes on from NW_026126578.1 coordinate 13,997,511, forward strand.
GCCAGGTATAAAAGCCAGCCCCCAGAGCAAAATAAACAGAGGGTCCTGTGTTGTTAATCCCCACACTTGGTCCCCGGCCTTGCAGTACGGCACTTAACTGTCTGTAACTGAAGTTCCAATGGATCCAACACCCTCACACATACATGCAGGCAAAACACCAAAGCTCATAAAATAAACTAATTAAAAAGATAATAAATAAATAAGTATGCTAGAGTGGTGGTACACACTTTAATCTCAGCACCCAGGAGGATCTTTGTGAGTTCAAGGCCAGCCTGGTCTACATTGTGACACCTTGTCTATTTTGGTTTTTGGTTTTTCAAGACAAGGTTTCTCTATGTAGCCCTAGCTGTCCTGGAACTCACTCTGTAGTCCAGGCTGGCCTAAAACTTACAGAGATCCTCCTGCCTCTGCCTCCTGAATGCCACCACCACCCAGCTTGAGACATCTTGTCAACAACAACAAAAAGCTTTTTCTTTTTGTTTTTTAATTCAAGGTCTTCCTCCCCACATAAAAACAGGCCTGATGGAAAACAAATGAACATACATGTAAAAGAGGGGGTTTTTGTTTGTTTTTTTCAAGACTTGGGCCTCTCTGTGCAGCCCCTGCTGTCCTGGAACTCTCTCCGTAGACCAGGTTGGTCTAGAACTCAGATGCCTCCCCAGTGCTGAGATTAAAGGCATGAGTCACCACCTCTCAAATGCAATTCTGTTTTGATTTGCTCTCCCCACCCCCATGGTGGGAATCAAACCCAAGCTCATGACATTTGCTGTGAAGCTCTCTAAGGCTGAATTACTCTCAGCCGCTGTGTTTAATTATCTTCCATGGCGATTTCCTGCCCTGTTCAATAATTTACCTAGCTGATCACCCATGGACCTGTATTGTGTATTGAGCTGTTTCTGTTTTTGTTGTCTGAAGAAGCCTCTGGCTATGCAGCCTAGACTGAGCTAGAAAGCCCTACTGTAGAGACCAAAATGATCTCAATTTTCCCAGTCCACCTGCCTTGGCATCCTGAGTTGCTAAGATCACAAGAGGGGTGTGCTACCCAGCTCTGTACCACACTGGCCAGTATTCTTCCAGGGTGTTTGTCTCTTGGTGCCCAGGAAGCCTTTAAAAAACATTGTAATTGTGCAGAATACAATGCCTGCTCTATTTGAGTAACTCTCATCCTTCCCCTTCCTTCCATTCCCCTCTCTTTTATTTTATTTAGCTGTTTTATTATTTTTGTTTTTGAGACTGACTTCCTCTGTGTAGCCCTGGTTGTCCTAGAACTCACTCTGTAAACCAGGCTGGCCTTGAACTCAGAGATCTGCCTGACTGCCTCCTGATGCTGGGATTAAAGATGTGCACCACCACACCTGGCTCTGGCTTTTATCTTATTATTTTATGTGTATAGGTGCTTTGCCTGCATGTATGTCTGTGTACCACATGTGTGCAGTGCCTGTAGATGCTGAAAGAAAGCACTGTGCCCCATGGAACTGGAGTTACAGACAGGTGTGAGCTACCATATAGGTGCTGGAAATCAAATCTTGAGTCTTCTAGAAGAGCAGCCTGTCTCTGCAGAAACATCTGCTCAAACCACCACTGTTTGCCCGTTTTGTTGTGTTTTGAGACAGGGTTTCTCTGTGTAGCCTTGGCTGTCTTTGGAAATTACTCTATAGGCCAGGTTGGCCTACAGAGATCCACCTGCCTCTGCCTCTCAAGTGCTGGGATCAATGGTGTGGGCCACCACCTCCCAACTTTTTTTTTTTTTCCTCAGACAAGTCTTGCTATGCACCCTGGCTGGCCTCAAACTCACTGAGATCCAATTGCCTCTGCCTCCAGAGTACATGTGACTTTAATCTGTGTAGCTAGAAGTAGTTGCTTTTTTTCTTTTCTCGTTCATGTATATGTGTATATGGGCACCCACACAGGAGTGTGGTCAAGGAGACCAGAATAGGGCAATGGATCCCCTGGAACTGGAGTTACAGAACCTTGTACGGCAGCCAAAGTGGGTGCTGCAAACCAAGCCCCTGTTCTCTGCACCAGCAATTACTGAGCCATCTCTCCAGGTCCTAGATGTAGTTTCTTAAGTGGCTATTTAAATTTTATGTAGCCAAGGATGACCTCGAACTCCAGATTCTCTTGCCTCAACCTTGTGTTAAACCCTAGCCCAAGAAAATTATACCACAGAGAAACCCCTGAGGACCTGGTGGTCATTGTGTCATAGAAAACTCTTGCCACACAGACCCGTCTACTGAAGACCCCTACAGTGAGAGGCTTCAGTGCCAACTGAATGTCTCAACCTGATGCTTCCTCTGTGGCAATCTGGCCATGTGACACACATGCTGGTCCAGAACCATACCAAGCATAAGAGGCCCAGTGTCCCTGCTCCTGGCTCTTGGCAGGGGAAAAAACAATTAAATAATAATTTCAATTTAATAAAACCACTGTGAAGTGATATAGAGACTATTCTGTTTTGTTTTGTTTGGATGGGAAATTTCAAATCAGACCGTTAACAAAGAATCACGCTTAAGGCAGCCTATGACCTGTGGGTTTAACCTTCATCCTGTCTCAAGTGTAAAACTCTAATCAGAAGAATTTTAGGGACAAAACTAGAAATTGTTTTTATCTCTCCCAAGACCCAGCCTGAGATTTCTTTACCCCTGGGCTGGGTATGGTGGAGCACACCTTTAGCTTCAGGGCTCAGCAGACAGAGGTAGGCTGCTTTCTGTGAGATTCAGGCCAGTCTGCTCTATGTAGTGAGCTTTGGCTTTGTGCCTGGTGCCTGATGGCTTTGGAACAGAAGAGGGTTTTGACTCCTCCAGAACGGACTGACCCATTAAAGAAACATTCCTTAGGTAAGAATAGCTTGAGTAGGCATGGTGCATACTCATGCCCTTCTGTCCAACATGGGGAGGCAGAGGAACTCTATGAGTTCCAGACCAGCCGGGACTACATATAGTGAGACCCTGTCACAAAACAAAACCACAAAATAGTAAGTGTCCCTTGGTGGCTCTTTGCCAGGAGGGTCAAGCCAGGTCACTCAGTTCTAGGCCAGCCTATATTACAGGAGAAAACAGTGTTAGAACTCTGTATACTCTGTGCCCTGGCTGGCTGAGATGTTGCGGGTCCCAGCCCTGAACTCCCACAGCCTCAACTCTTCAGAGCCTTCTCCATCATGACAGGGTACTTTCCTAAATCAGGAGCCAAAACTAATCCCTTAGAAACTTGTTTGAGAAGCCACAGCTACTTGCGCCTGCGCCTTTCTGAGTACCTTTCTTTCTCTTAAGCTTCAAGCTTTAGCCTACAGTAAAATATCCTTATCAAACCCCAAATCTGCATAGTTACAACAACTGTGTGGCTGAGCAGCTGAAAGCACAAAGGGCAGGAGTTCTACCCCCATTAACTGTATCTAGCTCCGGGTCAGAACGAAATCTCCAGGCTCCAGACATAAACTCTCTCACGTATACATACACACACACACACACACACACACACACATTAAAAACTTTTATGTGAGACAAGACGTTATGTCCTTCGATTTCCTCTTCTGCATTCCTTATAGCATAGAAATAAGACAGCCTTTACATGTTAATTTACTTAGGGAGTGCAGGTTTCATCTCCCTGGTGAGTCAGGCAAGAAAGATAACTTGGGGCTGGTGAGTTGAGTCAGTAGGTAAAGGTAGTTGTTGTAGAACCTGAGCTCGGTTTCTGGGCCCCACCCGATAAGAGATCATGACTCCCGCAAGTTGTTCCTGGCCTCCACACACATGCACAAGAGTAAATGTAACTTTAAAGAAATACAACAAAATGAAGATAACATGCATTCGACAGGTTATGGCATCTCAGGTGTTTGCTTGTTTACTTTGGTAAGCCTTGAACCAGAAACTAAGGCTTTGTGCCTGCTGGGCAAGCTCTGTACCACTTAGCTGCAAGAATACAGCTATGTCCACTATTGCTTTTTCTCTAACTTCTCCAGTGGAATTCTCAGATACAATTCTTTAGTAAGAACAAGGAGAGCAGATCGGCAGGTCCAAGGTGCTATAAAGCAGTAAGAATGCCTTAAACTCTATCTAGCACAGTCTAGAACTAGGTAGATAGGGGGGTGTTAGAGAATTTGCATCTTAACAAGATTCAGCCCTGGGTCTGAGCTACCGCTTCCAATTAGCACATCAAAGAAGTTAGCCAGGTACCATTGATAACATCTTTTAGAAACAACACCGGAAAACTACTTGAATGAAGTATTAAAATACATTTACCCAGCCAGGCAGTGCTGGACTCTTATGATCTCAGCCTTGTGCGAGGCAAAGGAGGCAGAGGCAGGAGAATTCCTGCAACCTCAAAGCCAGTCTGTTGAGTCCCAAGCCACCTGAGGGTGGCTCATGGTTTTAAACCCAGCACTCTCTGTGAGTTCGGAAGCCAGCCTGCTCTACACAGCTTGAGTTCAGGACAGCCAGAGCTGTCTTGAAAAAAACAAAACAGGAAAAAAAGAAAGAAAAACTGTGGGAATTTGGGGTTTCGTTCTACTTTTTTTGTTGATACACTTTGACACAATTTACTCCAAGTATTTCTGGAGTAGGGAGATAGCAATTTATAAGGTTAAATTTATTATGGGGGGAAGGTTGAGACATGGTTTCTCTGTATCTTGGGAGCCTGTCCTGGAACTCACTTTGTAGACCAGGCTGACATAGAACTCACAAAGATCTACCTACCTCTGCCTCCTGAGTGCTGGGATTAAAGGCCTGACCTAGAACTCAAAGAGATACTGTTGCCTTTGCTTCCTGTGTGTTGGCGTTCGGATTACAGGTGTGAGCCATCACACCCAATTAAAGTTAATTTTAGGAGCTCAGCAATGTTTATAGCCAGGTAGGTATGCAGGCCCATGCTGAAATACCAGCACTGGTATGGAATGGGTCAGGATAGAAAGTTTCAAATTGGAAAGTGGTGGCACACACCTTTAATCCCTGCACTGGGGAGACTGAGGTGGCAGATCTCTGAATTGGTGTCCAGCCTGGTCTACACAGTGAGTTCCTGGACAGCCAGGGCTACCCTAGCTCAGAAAATAAACACGCAAACAAACAAGAACCAAAGAAACCAAACAAATAAAAGCACCTACTGAGAGAGACCTGAGTTGTGTCTCTTTTAAAAACTCGATGTGGAGTTTTGTTGTGAGCCTTTAATCCTAGCACTTTGGGCAGAGGCAGAAAGATCTCTTGAGACTGAGGTCAGTCTGTGATACACATAGATTGTCTGGACAACCAAGACTACACAGAGTCTCCAAAAATGAAAGAGTTTGATACTATTAAATGTATAACCCATGAAACAATTCATAAGTATAGATGCTTAAATGTTTAAATACATATACCATGAACTGCCAACTTATTTAAGTGTGTGTAACATACATGTTTATTTAGTAGCATTACAAAATGAATAGTCTCCGAAGATTTAAGATGAGGCAGGTGAAGGAAACTTTATAATTAACTTAATTAAGAATTAACTGGCAGCTAGAGGAGAATTGCTTGCTTATTCTAAAATATTTAAATCCAGTTCACCTATCAATAGTCATCTCCAAGAATGTAACAAACAAAACAAAATCCCTGACATTTCAGGAAAGCAAGAATAAAATTTCTACCCTCCCTCCCTTTTTTCTTTTCTTTTCTTTTTTTTTTTTTTTTTTTTTTTTTTTTGTGACAGGATCTAACTTTCTGTGTTTACCAGGGCTGGCTTAGAACTAACTGAGATCCACCTGCCTCAGCCTCCCTAGAACCAGGATTAAAGGTGGCGGACCCCACACCCAGGCAACATTTCTAGTGTTTTTGTCCCAGGTTGGTGTTAAGGCAGAGCAGGCAGTGTAGTTAATCCGACAGCCCTCGCCTTTAATCACTGCCTTATTAGCATTAAAGTAGCCTAGAGGCAGCTTTACTGGACTTTAAAAGGAAACCAGATCTCATTGTTGGCTCACTTCGCCTCTGCTAGTGAATTTGGGTTTCGGTCTTCTCCAATACTTATCAATTTTGTTTGGAGCTAACCTGCCCCTCGCCATGGAGGAACCATCAGAAGTGTTGGACTCCGTTGTGAACCCAGACCCTCAGACGACTGATGAGCAAGATGAACAAGACCACTCGGACGACTCAGGTAGGCCGGCCTTTCAGCCCGGGGAGAAGTCAGGTGGCGGCCATCCTTTGTCACCTTGCTAGGGAGTGGGTGGCTGCTACCCGGGACCCCAGCCAGCGCTTGTAGATGGAGGACCAGGACTTTAAAGTCATCCTCTACAAAGCGAGTTCATAGTCAGCGTGGAGTTCCAGATAAACCCAAGCCAGAGGTGGCTGGGAACCCACCTTCCTCTACAAGAAAACACTGGTCCAAAAAGGAATGAAAAGAAGGAACTAATATTGCAGGGGGACCGCGTTAAGGGCAACAGTGGGAAAGGTTTCGGAGAAACGCAGCGTGGGGGTTCTAGCAAGGCAAGGTGGAGCATCATTTCCTTATCAATTGGTCGCTGCAGTGGTTCTTAAAACATACTTTGCTTTGGTGTTTTGCTTTGTTTTAGCTCAGAAATCCCTTTAGTTTATTTGAGACAGGAAGGATCTCACTATGTAGTCCTGAATACCATCTCCCCAATTATTTATTTTTAAGTGCATTGATGTTTTGCTTATGTGTATTTCTAAGAGGGTTTCCTGGAACTGGACTTAACAGTTGTGAGCTGCCATGTGGGTGCAGGGAATTGAACCCGGGTCCTCTGAAAGAGCAGCCAGTGTTAGCACTGCTGAGCCATTTCTCCAGCCCCATCCTGGGACTTTTTGTAGGCTAGCCTGGCCTCAAATTTGAGATCCTCGTACCTCTGCCTCTAGAGAGAGTGCTAGGACCAAACACAAGCTTCTGGTCAGGTTTTTCCATTTTAAACACTGTACCACTGACTCTGGTGCGGGGCGGGACGATGGTGCAGCTGCTGTTGAAATTCATTTGCCCTGAGGACCTCCAGGTTTGCATCTCATGGGGGGGGGGGCTATGGGCGTGGCTTGCAGCGTGGCTTGTGTAAAGCCCTCTTTGGCACGACTAGATCCTTCCTCAGCCAATCTGAGAGGAAAAAAAAGTTTGCCCTGGATCTGCCCTACCTGAAGTTAGGCGTGGCCTCCTTATTTCCCAGTGGTGCCTTTGTTTTGGGGCTTTAGTTTTATTTTTTGAGACTGTTGCCTCTGCTGGCTCAAAAACTCACTGTTTAGGGCAGGTTAGACCCAAATTCTGTCAATAATCCCATCTGTATCTCAAACCTGGAAATTGCCGAGGCGAGCCACTATGACCTTGACTGAGCCTGTACTTGTTCCTGTCCTTTAAGAGGCTAATTTACTGGGTGTGAATGGGGAGAGTAGGGTTGATTTCTTTAAAGTGCCTTGTTACAGAGTCCAATGAGAAGCACTGAGAACTAACGCAATTCGATTTAGGTGGAAAGTTAACAGCCTGTTTTCTAAAGGGCTCCAGAGCCTACACCTGGGCAAGCCACCCACATTCCCAGCACAGTTGGCTTATTGGTGCAGAGTCTCTGCAAGTGAGTTTCCTGCACGTGCGTGAATGCAGGTCTCAGAACCTCTGGACCTAGAAACAGGCAGTTAGGCCACGGGAACATTAGTGCACGGAATAGCGCATGGCAAAGAAGCCAGGGGATCTGTCTCTGCACAAACACTAGGATATCTGTGTGGGGCATTCATTCATTGTCTTGGAGAATGGTGGACCTCACACTGATGGTTCTTCTGTTCACTTGTGTTTCAGAAGTCTCACAGCCAGAAGAAATATTAGCGAGGGACCTGAAAGAGCTGACTATCAGCCCCCGTGCCAAGAAGCTTCCTCATCGGCCAGTTCGTCGCCGCCATGGGCGCCGCCGCATCATCTCAACAAAGATAAAACCAAAACTGGTTGAGAACAAAAGTGAAGCAATCTTGAGAAAGGTCCAAAGTGCCTTTCCCAGGAGACAAGTCCGCACATTGCTATCTGTGCAGAACGACCCTGTAGCAAGGATGAAAAGATTTATGCGGGTGAGTTGCATTTGTGAACAGGACTATATTATATTAGATAGCAAGCCCAGCCTCTGGAGATGACTGAAATTACCATGTAGTTGACTGCTTCTAATTCCCAGCCCTTCGACTTCCAGGGCTATCCTCTGCTACATAGTCAGAGGCCAGCCTGAGCTATATGCAAATAAGCAGTAGTAAGCAGCAGTCAGTCTGGTCACAACTTTTTGCTATTTTGGGGGGTCTCCCTTTAGCCCAGGCTGGCTTCCAAGTCAGTCTACACACTTGCCCCTCATTCTTCCCCAGTGGTGGGATTGACAGGTTCCTGAGCTACCCTACCATCTAAGGCTAACTTAGATTGGATCTCAGAGCCATAGCTGGCCTGTTCCTCTAGAGACCAGGCTGGCGTTTACCTGGGTTGGTCTTCCTTACAGTGCTGCCAGTAACAACTCTTTTTTGCAGTAGATGTTTTAACTTTGTCTTGATAGTTTAAATAATTTTGGCTTTGTTTTTCTCAAGATTGAGAAGAAACTAAGAAGTCGTAATGGAGATGCGGTAAATAACTTTTTTTATTGCTAATACATGTTGGTGGGTTGGGTGTCTGTGTCCTGGGTTTTGACAGGGACTGTGGGGCTAGGGTACATGGTCTCAACCACTAGGAATTCTGGTTATTGTACCCTCACCCAGGTGAGGGTGTATGCTTGTTTGGCTCACAATATAGATTAACTAACCTGTTGCCTTATTTCTTTCAGTATGAAGAAGGTGAACCATTCAGATGCTTCTGCACTTTCTGCCTGTATCAAGGATGGGACCCTTCTGAGAATGCTAAAATAGGGCAGGATTAGGACAGTCAATTCAGGGCTATATTGTATACTGCCCTTATCTGCTGATACTGCCATGCAGCAGATTAAACTGCACAGCAGAGAGTTCTGTGATAGTTTTTTTTTGTTTGTTTTGTTTTTTCCTGGTGCTGGATGATCTCTTTCCACACTAGTTATGTTACATCAACTTATAGAGAATGTGTAAAGCATATGGACGACTCAAAGAAGCAAGGGTGGGCCTTAGAATCCTCAAGTCTGCAGTTACTATCAATAGAATGTGGTGGTTTGGGTTAGAAGGTAATAATTGGAATAGGTCTAGTTTGTAGAAATTTGTAATAAAAGGCAATCTTGCTATCTTAATTTTTAGTAATAAATACACTAAACTAATTAAACAAACCACTGGAGATTGTTTGGAAATTATTTCCATGTATCCATTTATTGTATGTGTGCATGTGGAGGTCAGAATGGAATGTCAGTATTTTTCATCTTAGTATTGATCTCAGGTCATCCTGTCACCAGGCTTGGCAGCAAGCTCCTCTTCACCCACTGAGCCATCTAGATGGCCCCTTGTTTACATGTTTCCATTTCTGTATATGTGTATATTCCGTGTGTGTGTGTGTGTGTGTGTGTGTGTGTGTGTGTGTGTGTGTGTGTGTGTGTGTTGAGGGGGGGAATCAGTACTTTCCTTGTGAAGTCTGGGGATCAAACTCAAGTGTTCCAGGCATATTGGCAACCTGATGGGTTTGAGACAGGTCTTAATATGCAAGAAATCTTTCCTCTGCTTCTAAAAGTCTCGGGGGTTAGATGTGTGCTACCAGCAACCCTGCTTATTTAGGTCTCCATGAGAACTAGCTGGTCTTCAACTCTGGTCTTGTCTCTTGTAGCTCTCAAGTTTTCTATCACAGGCATGTGTCAGAGATGTGCAAAAAGCCTGTCTTGTAAGGACAATTGATAGTAAATTCTAAGTTGCAAGTATTGTGGCATTGTATTGTGGTTGTCTCACTAGAAGTGTCAAGAATGTTAGGAAGATGGCCTCAGGAACTTGCTAGGCATATAAAGAGGGTTTCCCTTGGGATCTAAGTGAGTTTAAGTTTATGCCAGCTAGGTGTCCTGATGAAACTAGAGATTACTATCTCTTCCCCCAGGTTGAGGCCACCACTTCAGATGTTATAAGCCCATGTTAGTGGCCTAAGTGTCTAACTGAGCAGCTATGCATCATCTCATGCCCTACTCCAGTTAATTTGATATAACAGCTCAGCACATGTAAAATATCACAAAGCTTGTAGATGAGCAGTCCAGAAGAGATGCAAGTACAAAAGTACAGGAGAAAGCTAAACTACTTTCTGGGAAATCTCCAGCCACTTAGAACATATGGTTAGAGGACACCCTGCTGGAGAGGGTTATCTCCCTCCTAACCCTGTCAGGTTATCAGACTTGGTGGTAGGCCCCTTGGTTCACTAGACAGCTCAGCCTACAACTTATTCCCATTTAATAGAAGTATTTCATCACTGGCCGTTTATCAACCCTTGCAGCTTACCCAGAAATGTCTACCCTTTGAGTTTGCTTAGCCTAAGTTGGCCTTGGACTTGGTATCTAACAATGATGGCCTTGAATGTATGTAGTAGGTGTCAATACTAAATGTTTCCAGGCATCCACTAGGTCTGAACTATCTGTAGATAACAAGACAACATGGGGTCTTGAAACACCCATGTACATAGGCTCAACCTTTGTGTGTAGAGAGCTGGGAGTTCAAAACTTGGCTTCTCTGTGCAGCCCTGGCTGTCCTGGAACTCACTCTATAGACCAGGCTGGCCTCAAACCCAGAGGTCCACCTGCCTCTGCCTCCCAAGTGCTGGGTTTAAAGGTGTGTGCCACCACCACTAGGCTAAATCCAATATTCTTTAAACATTGTCTTCTGCCCTCCCATTATGTGTTAAGATAAAGTACAAAAGAAGCAGCTGGAGAATTGAGATGAAACACAGAGCACTGTACACAAAGACCATGCTGATGATGGGTAGGGAAGTTTTTGTGCCATCCAGAAGAGAGGGCAGAACACTGAACACTAGGTACAGACCCAGGCAATTGGTTCCAACAAATGGCCAAAGCTCCACATTGACAGATGTTTTAGCAATACTGACATTCATCACTAGTTTCATCTGAGTAGGTGTTGCCCTACTCAGAATAAGAATAAAGGAAATTGGAACAGTCATGGGTAGCAAAGCCATCTTCCCCCATATGAATTTAAGTTGCTGGCTAATAAAAACAACCTACTTATTTTAGTTACAATCACATTAAGTTTATAGATGGAATTTACTATTTAAGAGTATGGGTGAGGCTAGGAAGTGGTGACCTTTAATCCTAGCACTGGGGAGGTAGAGGTAAGGGAACCTCTGAGTTCAAGGCCAGCCTGGTCTACAGAGTGAGTTCCGGGGCAGTCAGGACTACGCGGAAATCCTGTCTATAAAACAAAACCGGGGTTACACAAACTAAACCCTGTAGCCACCAGGAAGTGAAAGGATGAAAATACAGCCTAACTCTAATGACCACTGAGTTACAATTTTTTTTAAAAAAAAAGTCTATCAGCATGTTTTTAAAAATCACCCTAACTGCATGCAAAGCTCAGGAAAAAAAGAAAAACACATGAAATAGCTTGGTCACGATGACCAGTTTCTGAGGAATGTTGTTATCCACAACAGTCTGGGAACTGTTATGGGTCATCCTGTCCACAAAGAAAATAACTAAAAGAGGCAGGACTCAAGGCAAGAAGGGAAAACTAGAAAGAACAAGGGCCTCTGCCAATAGATATAGATAACTCCCTGACTGGAGAGGACATTCTCCCTGCCCCCCATTATCTTAAGGCCACTGAGCCCGCTGGTCCTAGAGAAAGAAAACCCCCTAACCTTGCAGGTGCTCTAAACAATCCCATCTTGTAAAAACTGTGTACTCTGCAATCTCTGTAACCTAGGAAACCTTATTAACCATTCCAAGTTTTGAATTGTCCCATGACCTTGCTTTTAGGCCTAATGAAAATAACAGGCTAGCTTTGAAACTGGCCTTGTTAGCTTTGATGTAAATCCTATAAAAGCTGTCTCAATTCTGTCCTCGAGTTCCTCAGGCCCCTGCGTGGCATATGACTGTGGACTCCACGTGAACTTGGAATAAAAACTCTTCATGATATTTTCATTGAGACCGCTTCTGGTGAGTGATTTGGGGTGCTGCCTTTCCTGAGTGGGAGCATGAAGGTCCACGCTCTGCAGGTCTTTCAGACAAAAGGTGGAGAATGGAAGACAGAACGCAAAAGCCTTGTGTATGTAGTAAGATATCCACCCTGCCTACACCTGTAGCGCTGACCACACCGGTTTGAAGCAGGGAGGCACCCAGGTCAGACACCTGGCAGGCAGATGGCCAAACAGCAGAGAGGAAAGCCTTAAAAGAACTGGGAAGGTCCTGGAGCGATGACTCAGGTTAAGAGCACTGGCTGCTTTTCCAGCCGACCAGAGTTCAATTCCCAGTAACTACTTGGTGGCTCGCAACCATCTATGATGAGATCTGATGCCCTCTTCCGGCCTGAAGGAATACATGCAGGCAGAACACTGTATACATAGAAAATAAATCTTACAAAGAGCTGAGGAACCTGAAGTGTGGAGTTGGGGGAGTTAAGATCATTCTTAGACTCTTCTCAGCATTTGAATGAAAAAAAAGCACAATTGTGTCTTCCTGAGTCAGAAGGGCAAGCTGACCTCACTGAGCCTCAGGGTGACTGGGTGGGTAGGGACTGTGCTGAGTGGGTTGAGGTAGAATGAGGGTGAAGGGGTCAGGAATTCTGACAATGAATAAAGAACCCACCTTCCTAGGGATGGATTTTTAGCCAGGTCCCGGGCTTCTCTGGGACCTGCCGAGGCTCGCCGAGTCTCCCCTTGCGCCATATTCATAACTCAATACCTTTCTAAAATGCAGGGAAAGGAGCATGGAGAGGAAATACTGAACCCAAGCAAGATAAGAAACTAGCTGTGCAAACCCCACACTCTGCAGCTCCATGTCAAGACACTTCAGATCTCCAACTCTGTTCTGTCCATTGACTGCAACACACTTCTCTCCCTTGAGCTGGTTCCACTCTGAGCAGCTCTCCTGGACAGGCGTGCCCCTGCTCTGGCGTCTCTAACACTCCAGGTTTCACCTCACAGCTTCACAAAATCACCTCTCTAGGCCTCCATTCAGGGACACCCCTGGCCTTAGCTCCTTCCCTTGGATGTGAAGGCAAAGTCCATAACCTGTTTCTATCCTTAACTCTAAAGCCAGGACCATGTGGCCAGAGCTGTCAAGTTCTGCTGCTTGTGTGGTTACATCTTCACCAGCTCTCTGTTTCCCATAGTTTTTTCATTTTTTTTTTTTTTTCTTCTTTTTCAAGACAGGGTTTCTCTGTATCACTGAAGCCTGTCCTGGAACTCACTCAGTAGTAGTGCCTCGAACTTACAGAGATCCTTCTGCCTCTGCCTCCGGAGTGCTGGGATTAAAGCCCTGAACCACCACTGTCCAGATTCAATAGTTTTCTTCACCACCTAACCTTGACTGTCCGAACTGGTTCTCTAGACCAGGCCAGTCTCAAACTACAGCTCTACCAGCCTCTGCCTTCCAAGTCCTTGGAATAAAGGTGTGCACTAGCTGTTATCCTGAGTCATGGGGGACAGGGTTGTGAATCCTACAGCAGTGGATCCACAAGACCTGGCCCCTTATGAGCTCCAGCAGCTCATACATGCGGAAGATGCTGAGTAGGTCAGGCCACCATCTCTGGTGCCCATGACACTGGAGCGAGCTCTCCCACTGGCCAGGCAAAGGGCAGTACCAGCTCCCCCTGTGTGCATGAGGGCCTGCTCTCCCATGCTGCTCCAGTGGGGGGCAGAGCCAGCTCTCTTACGTCCACTCCCGCACCCACGTGACCAGTGGTGCCACCAGGAGGTGGCGGGAGGGGGAGGAGCCAGTTCAGTGCAACCTTCAGATGTGAACAATGCTTCAGGCTGCAGTAGAGATCAACGTTTGCACGGCCTTCGGTGGTAGCACAGCTGCTGGCATCGACACCGACCCCAGCTGCAGTAGGACCACGGACCCAGACTCGCAGCTCAGACATCAATGTGGCCTCATGTGGCAGCACAGGCCTCTGCATCCGGCTGTTCCTCACCGCCATCGTGTCTCCATTCCCACCTCTCTTCATAGAGCACAAGCCACTCACGTAGCTTCTTCTCTCGCCTCCCTCCACCACACACTTGCTCAATTCCAGCCACACCCACCTGGCAAGGGCGGGGCACAGCCTGATGTCTTGACCTGCATTTGATTTTTGTTGTTTTATCTGGTTTTAGTATGTAGCCCAAGCTGGCCTCAAGCTTACTTTTTTGTTTGTTTGTTTGTTTGTTTGTTTCAGACAGGGTTTCTCTGTGTAGCTTTGGAGCCTGACCTGGAACTCTCTGTGTAGCCCTGGCTGGCCTCGAACACACAGATATTCATTCACCTGCATCTGCCTCCAAAATGCAGAGGCTAAAGGTGTGTGCCACCACCACCTCAGATTTACAATGCTCATATTTCCCAGTGTGTGTACTACTATGCCTGGCTTAATTTTTGTTTCTCTTAATTTGAGTATTTTGATGTTTTTTGGTTTTTTTGTTTTTTGGAGACAAGGTTTCTCTGTGTAACAGTCCTGGCTGTCCTCGAACTTGCTCTGTAGACCAGGCTGGCCTCGAACTCAGAAATCCACCAGCTTCTGGGATTAAAGTGCTGGGATAAAAGGTGTGTGCCATCACCTCCCGGCTTGTTTTTGTTTGTTTTTTATTGCAGTGTTAGGCCAAACCTAAACTCTGTAGATTTCAAGGCCTGTGAATGTAAGACTTAAACTCCAGCCATGAAACTACCAGTAAGTGGCAGAACTTCTAGCTGTAGCCTGGCAGAAGGAAGCCGGGTCTCGGGGTGTGCCTTCCTATGAAGAATCTGGTGCTTTCCTTCCCTTTGAGTTGCTGTCCAGCCTCTCTGAGGTAAATCATTTCTTCAACCTACACTCCCATCTCATGCGCGAAGGCCACAAAGCAGCAAGGGTAAAGCGCGAAAGCCACAAAGCAGCAAGGGTAAGTGACCCTAGCTTCAAATTTTTGAAACCAGGATCCCAAATAATTAATTCTCTGAGTATCTGCTGGTGGTAACGAAAAGCTGCTTAACTCACATTCGGTTAGAATGTTAGGTGTCTTTATTTTTCCCCCAAGAAATCTTCCAACAGTTTATTAGGAAGAATGTAGACATTAAAAAAAAAAAAAGTCCCCACAGTTATTAACATAAATTGAGACAGAGGAATCATTTCCAAAAAAGGAAAATAATAATGATAATGTTATTCAGCCAGGGTACAAAGCTGAAATCAAAACAGGAAATTTTGAAAACCGAATAATGTACTAGCATTTATTTTTTCACTTATTTGCCCCTCTGACAGTGAAAATATAAATCTGGTCTAAAATGTAGTTTCTCAAGCCATGGCAAGAGATGTAAAAGCTTAAAGGCCAAATGATACCAAATGTGTAGGTCTCTTTTGTCTCAGGCTGTCCATTGCATCAGAGACCCTGATGAGTTAGTTATCTGCGTACAATGTGTGAAACGCAGTGTACTTGGGGTATTTGTTCTCACTGACACTCCAAGACTGCCAATAGCTCCAATCGGAGGCTGGAATCAGCAATTGGCTGACCAGAATTAGCTATCGAGGTTTTGGAGGACCCAGGAAACATGTAGAGAGACACAGGAAGTAGTAGGGAGGGGCTTAGAAAGATTCCAGGGACTTTGGGATCAGGGGAGCAGAGAGAAACCTCACTGTTTCTGTGATCAGTCAGGTTTTTACCCTGATATATGACTCCCAAGTTTTTATTGATACTAGAATAACTTAGATAAATGCATCCTGGACATTGTTTTTGAAAAATAAACTTTAGCCTGGGTGGTGGTGGTGCACGCCTTTAATCCCAGCACTGGGGAGGCAGAGGCAGAGGCAGGCTGGGCTCTGTGAGTTCGAGACCACCCTGGTCTACAAAGCTACACAGAGAAACCCTGTCTAAAAACAAAACAAAAACAAACCCATAAATAAATAAAAACTTCAGTGGGGCAATCCTGAAAGATAAATTGGAGGAATGACAGGACATCAGTTTAAGGTATCAGCTAGTTGGTTTTAGCCCTTTTAAAGTCCATGTCCTAGAATCCCAAAGTAGTTACCTTCCCTAGGCCAAGAGCCCACTGCCGTATCAGTAGCTTTGTGAAGGTAAGGAAGGAGACTTAGGGGAATTCGTTTACTCTTCACAGCTGTTGTATTGGTTGCCCAGGATATCAAAACATCATGGAATTCTGGGAATAGTCATGTATAAGGATATTGCCTTAGCTGATTTGAATTGCCTCGTACAGTGATCCATTATCAACCCACTATTGATATCAAGCCTTTACAAAAAAAAAAAAAAAGGTTGAAAATGGGATTAAGGAAATAAATACAGCATCTGCTTTTATGGTATCAACCCAGGAATCGTCTCAATTGTGAAATTTTGCAGGAGTTATTTTACTGTCTGAAAACTGGGTTGATGACAGTAGTCCCTATTGTCCCTACTCCAGATCTGGCGTTTTTTAAAAAAGGAAAAAAATACTGACATCTTATGAGTCATAGGATGCTCCACCTACTGGCAAATCTACATCCCAACACTACCTGAGTGTTGTTCATCTCCCAGGAACAGTCAAATTAGCTGTCTTCATCTGAATTACCTTCCCAGTCATCCCAATGATAAACGTCATCAGCATCGAGCCAGTCAGGCTTTGTCCTTTTCTCTGTGAACCCACAGGATTGGCCAGATTCTCTTTGTGCACCTGTTCATTCTCTTATGCTTGGAATCATTTGGATCAACACTATGACATTTAAATGTTTAAAATTATCACTTCCTCCAACACATTAAAGTATTTGATATTTCATTTATTTGTATATTATGTGCATTGGTGTTTTCCTGCACATTTGTGGGTGTGAGGGTGTCGGATCCTCTGGAACTGGATTTACAGACAGTTGTGAGCTGTCATGTGGATGCCCAGGAATTGAACCTGGGTCCTCTGGAAGAGCAGCCAGTGCTCTTAACCCCTGTGCCATCTCTCTGGCCCTGAAAGTGTGTTGTTATTGTCTGTGTGTTGAGTGCATACCTGGTGTCCTCAAGCCTGAAGAAAGCATCAGACACACTTTGCACTGGAGTCACAGAAGGGTGTGAGTCATATGAGTGCTAGGAATCTAACTCTGGTCCTGGAAGGGCAGCTTTTGTTAACCACTGAGACATCTCCCTCCCTGCGGTAAGTATGGTTTAGCTCCTGGCCCAGTGGTAGCATATACCTTTAATCCCAGATCTCTGTGAGTTTGAGGCCAGCCTGGTCTACAAATCAAGTTTCAGGACGTTCCTGTCTCAAACCAAAGAGGGGAAAGGGAGGAACAGGGACACACCACATCAAACCAAAATAAATTTTTTTTTACAAAAACATCTTGACTGTCTCTAACACAAAATTTAATAAATAAGTAGTCTTCTTTTTTTTTTTTTTTTTTTTTTTGTTTTGTTTTTTTTTTTGTTTTGGCTTTTTGAGACAGGGTTTCTCTGTGTAGCCCTGGCTGTCCTGGAACTCATTATCTAGACCAGGCTGGCCTCGATCTCAGAGCTTCACCTGTTCTGCCTCTCCAGTGCTGGCATTAAAAGCCTGTACCACCCAACTGCATAGTAATTTTTACAGAAGCTGAGATCACAGGTTTTGCTTCCTTAGAACAGTTTCATATTAACAGACAATTTCTGGTCTAAGTAGCTGTTGGTGTTAGTCACTAAAGGGAGAAGAGATGCATGCTTTTTTTTTTTTTTTTTCTTTCCCCAGAAAGAGGAAGAGGCAAGCCAGCTTACAAAAACAGAAGTCAGCGGTTCAGCAGTTTAATTGTAATTATATTAGGAAAATAAATCCCTTCCTCCTGGATTGTTGCAGACTTAGATTTTAGGGAGGGAGAGGAGATTTTGTTAACCACTGCGGCAAGCCTGGTCTACAGAGCAAGTTCCAAGACAGCCTCCAAAGCTACACAAAGAAACCCTGTCTTGAAAAAAAAAACCAAACCAAAAAAAAAAAAAAAAAAAAAAAGCCAACAACAACAAAAAAATATATACTTTAATAAGATAGGGCTGTAAGCAAGACTATAGGGCATTTCCTTAAATAGTGACTGATGGGGAATGGGTCCAGCCCAGGGTGGGTGTTGCCATCCCTGAGGTGGTGATCCTGGGTTCTATAAGGAGGAGACAAACTGAGCAAGCCAGTAAGCAGCACCCCAATGTGGCCTCTGCATCAGCTCCTGCCTCCAGGTTCCTGCCCTGTTTTAGTTCCTGTCCTGACTTCCTTCAGTGATGAGCAGTGCAGTGGAAGTAAGTGTAAGGCAAATAAACCCTTCCTCCCTAGGTTGCTTTGGTCATAGTGCTCCATCACAGCAATGATAACCCTGACTAGGACACACCATGTTCCCCTCCCAGAAAAGAAGTCCAGGCCCATTCTTCACAGTTAGAGAAAACACTTCATTTTCGTTTTTTGAGACATGAATTTTTTTCCCATGTATGTATGTGTGTAACTGATGGCAGATGTCATTACATATATATGTTTCTCATACTGGTTAATGAATAAAGCACTGTTGGCCAATAGGAAAGGAAGAAAGGAGGGACTAGGAGACAAGGAGGAAAGAGGAAGTAGTAAGGAGGAGTCAAGATGGAGAGTCTGGAGAGAACAGAACCGCCATTCCTCCGCTCTGGGTAAGACCACGTGGAAATATTAGATTAACAGAGCTAGCCAATAAGAAACAAGTAACGGGCCAACAGCATTATATCTAATACAGAGTCTCAGTGTGTTATTTGGGGCTGGTGCGGTGGCGGGACAAGACTGGCAGCGGGAGGAAAAACCTTACTCCTTACATGTAACAGCCCAGGCTGTCCTAGAACCTATCTGTAGACCAGGCTGGCCCTGAACTCACCTGTCTCTGCCTACTGAGTGCTGGGATTAAATGTGTGCGCCACCACTGCTGGGCTAAACCCACCAAACCCCAATTCTGCACTCTCATCTCCCAAGTCTCCCACCCATAGTATCACCCTCCCTCTTTTTATCTGTGTTCTACAATCCTCATCCCCTAAGTGCCCCTCCCCCATTTCTATCCTTGTCCCTGTCTTGTACAGACACATCATGTTGTAGGATGTGTGCACCCTAAAAAGCTGAAGCTAGGATCTTTACATGTGAGAGAACATGCATTTAGTGGGAGGTTAACCACAATAAAGGAAGTAAAAAGAATCCATCTGAGGCTGGAGAGACGGCTCAGAGGTTAAGAGCACTGGCTGTTCTTCCAGAGGTCCTGAGTTCAATTCCCAGCAACCACATGGTGGTTAGAGCTGTGTGTCCCAAGGTCTCTGTCTCTCTGCATAATGTCTCCTGTGGGCCTCTGTATTTGTTCCCATCTGCTGCAAGAAGAAACTTCTCTGATGATGGCTGAATAAGGCACTGATCTGTAAGAGTAACAGAATGTCATTAGGAGTCGTTTTATTTTATTTTATTTTTTGTTTTTCGAGACAGGGTTTCTCTATATTGCTTTGGAGGCTGGAACTATCTCTATAGACCAGGCTGGCCTTGAACTCACAGAGATCTGCCTGCCAGTGACTCCTGAGTGCTGGGATAAAAGGCATGTCCCACCTTTATTTATAGATCAGTAGAATTTTGTTTTACCAGAGGTCTCCGGGCTATTTAGTTTCTGGTTCTTGAACACTCAAGCAGTGTCAGGCATGTCAGACCATATGCTGGTTGGTTACTCCCAGGAGCTCTGTGCCAGAGCTGCCCTAACATATTTTGCAGGCCGGACAGTTTGTACATCATAGGTCTTACAGTTGGGTTGGTGTTTACGTTTCTCTTTTGATAGCCTACCCAATACTTCCCTGCATTAAACCCACTAGAACGAATGTAGGGGTGAAAGTTCTAAGTAGATACCAGTGAAACCTCCCCGTGTTCAGCCAGTTGTCTTCAGCAATACAATGGGACCTTGCAGTCAGTTTGCAGAGTGCAACCTATTGTCCTGGCAACAGCTTGGGTTGTTTGGAGATTTCCATGGGACCCTTTTGGCCAACAACTCAATTGGATGTAACCCAGATCCAGCACTGGAAGTTTTGTTTTGTTTTGTTTTTTTGGTGACAAGAGATGACCAGTTGGGACTCCATCTTATTATTTGGTGACTTCATTAGGATCACTGTCATCATTTTAGGAAGTTTCTGCTGTACTAGGTTTCCATTCCACCCCACAATGCGCCTCAGTTCTAGCTGTCTCTCTCCGTATTCTCTCCCTCAACCCCATCTCCCCTCCCCATCCTTACCCGGTCATCCTGTCCCTGTTCCCATTCCTGCCCCCTGACCAGTCCACCCATAAAATCTACTCTGTTTCCCTCCCCAGGGAGATCCTGGTGCCGCCCCTGCCCCCATCATTAGTCTCTTCCTCTACACCTAACCCCTCTGGGGCTACAGATTGTAGCTTCATTGCCATTTATTAACAGCTGATAGCCACATACAAGTGAATACGTGCCATATATATTTATCTTCCTGAATCTGGTTTAACTCACACAGCATGATTTTTCCATCCATTTGCCTGCTGATTTTTTGTTTTGTTTTGTTTTGTTTTCATTCCTCGGCCGGATGGTGGTGGCACACACCTTTAATTCCAGCACTCAGGAATCAGAGGCAGGCCAATCTCTGTGAGTTTGCGGCCATTATGGTCTACAGAGATAGATCCAGGACAGCCAAGGCTGTTACACAGTGAAACCCTGTCTCAAAAGCCCAGTGAATAAATAATAACATAAGTAAATAAAGATTATTATTTTAAAAAAAAAGACAGAGATAGATATCTGGAAGGCAATGGTGACTTTACTGTTGAGGCAGAAACCAATCTTCGGAATGGATTCAAGACCCACTTCATAGGGGTGTGGTGCAGTAAGCATGGCTAACAGCCCAGGCTGTGGAGGAGGTAGGCCCACCAGGGAGCATATTTATGGCGGGTAACTGAACTGATTAGCTGATAAAGCAGCAACCTGCCTTCTAAATACCTTACATGTATGCCATAGGCAAAAGCTGCTCCTAGCTTCAAACCCACAGTTACACAGCCAGCCATGGTTAATCTTGGAGGGTCGCAACATTCAGCAAACAGATGTGAGCATTAGAGAGATTTGTGGGAAGGGCAGGCAGGAAGTGAGGTGGTCAGTATCAAGGCATTCATATGTGAAGTCTGTAAAACAAAACATTTTAATTTTTTTATTTTTAATTTTTAAATATGTATTTATTTATTATGTACACAATGTTCTGCCTACATGTATGCCTTTGGGCCAAAAAAAAAAAAAGGGCACCAGATCTCATTGTAGATGGCTGTGAGCCACCATGTGGTTGCTGGGAATTGAACTCAGGACCTCTTTAAGAACGTCCAGTGCTCTTAACTGCTGAGCCATTTCTCCAGCCCTATGAGTTTTTCGTTTCCTTTTCTTCTCCGTTTTTTTTTTTTAGACAGGGTCTCAGCCCTGGCTGGCCTATAACTTGGTATGTAGAGCAGGCCTGCCTCTGCCCACCAAGTACTGGCGTTATAGGTGTGCACCTCCACTGCCCCGCTAGACTAACATCTTTTAAAAGAAGTAGAGTTGAGGTTAGCAAAGCCAGATGCAATGATGCACACCTGTGAGAAGCTAGGGCAGGAGAACTGCCATGAGTTCAAGGCCAAGCTGGCTTACATAATGAGCTCCAGGTTAGCCTGAGCTATAGTGTGAGGTCTTGTCTTAGAAGAAGGAGAAGGAAACAGAAGAATATGAACTTCAAAGCAGGCCTAACAAAGCTCAGCCAACTGCATAGAAGTGGGGGACAATGATTGACTAACTTAACAGTAAATCGTCCCAACAATATCCTTATAGCCCCCCAAACAGAAAGATGAGTGATCGGAACCATAGAAGTCTCGATAAACACCTGATGGGGGAGGGCACACCACCTTGTCTGTGACCAAAGGTGAGATGTGCCTATTACCTTCTGCTGTAGCCAGACTATGCTTGCTGTTCAAGGCAGCTTTGGACCAATGAAAACTTCAAGTGAGCAGCAGAATGCAGAGCTGCTCTCCAATAGGAAGCAACCAAGTGTTGATCAAACATGTGGGAACTGCTGATGGCTATGGATGATGCCAACCCATTCAGCCTACCCATCGCAAGTACCTCTCAGAAAGAAGAAAGGGAGGTTCACCTTTAAGGGCTGATATCCAGGTACCCATGGCAGTTCTACGACAGTTGGAACCCACAGTTGGTTGACAGGGCTTGTTTGGCACAGGTTGGTATAAGACTATAAAAGGAGTACATAGGCCAGAGAATTTGTGACAAGAGGAAACAGGATGAAGAGCTATGCAGAGGGTTTAAGAAATAACCTAGGGAATGGGCTTGGGAAAGGACTCAGCAAAGAAGAGAAATTAATAGGAGCAAAGCAGGAGTTATCAAATGAAAGAACTCTAAACAAATGTCACAAACTGGCACCTTCCTCAATAACACTCAGTCCCTTAGGCATTCTCCTCTTACCTAAGACAGTCAAGCCCCACAGCAGTGCCTATGAGCAGCAGACACAGTAGCTAATGTCAGTCATTTTCCTCCCTCCTGTCACTATTCTTTTCTCTTCCTAGGTCCCAAGATGGCTGACAGAATGAAAGCAGGGGGTGTAGTGCCTATGATCCTGCAGATGGACAGAGATTCCACAGATTTCTACAAGGGGCAGACAACATGGCTTGTTATCTCTTTCTTCTACCTTTCCGTTATGTATGTATCGGAGATGCCCTGGTTTAGTAGAAAGACTGACTTTCAGTGCCATGGGAACATCTCTGACGCCTGTTTAACTGAGTGCTACAACAACCATTTCTCCATGTCTATGGTAGGAATTTGGAACACTGTTGGCTTGGCTGTCTACTCCATCTTTTTTATGATGGAGTTTTCAGTCTTTCAGGATTTAAATATAAGCTCCCAATATCCACAGCAACCCTTAGAAGAAGAACCACCCAACAGCATCCTCTATAATGAAAATGATACAAGAAGGGAGGAGTTGATTTCGAACTTGTCCAAGGAGAAGTTCTTGTTGTCTATGTTCCTTGCCTACTATCTGGTTCAGATGGCCATACAAGCGATCTTCCTGATCATCCTATGGTACTATCAACGACACTTGATTCAAGAAGATATCTGGTGCCAGACAATTAAATGTCGAGGACCATACTTGTGCGTGTTTATGGGGACACAGGAGAAGCTAATGTCCATCACACTTATAACTGTTCTTTCTGTGATAATCATAATCTTCTGCATTATATTCTTCCTGTATACCATTAGTCTATATGCTCTCACGAGTGTAATTCTGAGGGACTCAATGGTTAAATTCTAGCAGCTGTCTTGATGACCACTGACCCAACCTGGAATGGAAATAAAACTGGACTAGTTTTGATTATTCCCTGATGTTCTTGTCTGGGAAAAGCTACAACTGCTATGTGACAAGCTTAGTTTCTTCTTTTTTTTTGGTTTTTAGAGACAAGGTTTCTCTGTGGCTTTGAACCTGGAACTAGCTCTTGTAGACCAGGCTGGTCTCAAACTCACATAGATCCACCTGCCTCTGCCTTCTGAGTGCTGGGATTAAAGGCGTGCACCACCAACAGCCTGCACTTAGTTTCTACTTATACAAGTAATTGTTTCTGTTGATTTATTTTATATGTATGGATGTTTTGCCTGCATGTATACCTGTGCATCATGTGTGTGCAGTGTCTGCAGAGAACCGAAGAGGGTGTTGGATCCCCTGGGACTAGAGTCATAGACAGCTGTGAGCTGGGAATTGGATGGGTGTTGGGAATTGAACCCAGACTCCTGAAAGAACAGCCAGTACTGAGCCATCTCTCCCATTCCAAGTCATTCCTTCTTTTTTCTCTTGTTTATTGTTTGGTTGTTTATTTGTTTGGTTTTGTTTTTTTTTTTTTTTCAAGAGAGGATTTCTCTGTGTAACAGCCCTAATTGTCCTGGAAATCGCTTTGTAGATCAGGCTGGCCTCGAACTCACAGAGGGCCTCTGCCTCTGCCTCCTGAATGCTGGGATTAAAAGTGTGCACCACTGCTCCTGATTTATGTATAATTTAAGATGAGCTGCAAGTGGTGGAACAAGCCTATAATATCAACACTTGGGAGAAATTGACAGCCTAATCCATTCTTTGTCTGTCTGTCTGTCTCTCTCTCTCTCTCTCTATTTGGATAAAGAAAAATCTAAGTTCAGTCTTTTTAAAAAAATATCATTGTCTTTTAAAAATTATTCTTTTAAAATTATGAGTACTTGTATGTGAGTGGGTGTGCATGTACTTTGGAAGACAGAAACATCAGATTCCCTGAATGCTGGGAACTGAACTCAGGTGCTCTGCAAGAGTAGCAAGTACTCATAACTGCTGAGTCATCTCTCTAGTTCAGCAAATGTTTTACAAAGAATATCAATAACATCTGGGTGTGGTGGTACATGTCTGTAATCCTAACTCTTGGGAGGTGGATGAAGGAGGATCTCAAATTCAAGGTCATCCCCTACTACATGGCAAGTTTGAAGCTAGCCTGAGTTACATGAGACTCTGTCCAAAAAAGTGGGGGGCAGGGGACCACTGGAGATATAACTGAGTGGCTAGGACACTGGCTGCTCTTGCACAACAAGTGGGTTTTGATGGGGATGCCTTCTGTACATGCTTCCCTTATTGGTTGATGAATAAAACACTGTGGCCAATAGAGCAGCAAGATAGGTGGGCCTAGGAGATGAGGAGAATTCTGGGAGGTGTAGGCAGAGTCATCATGTAGCTACCTGAAGGATAGGATGCATCAGGCAGTCTCCAGTAAGATAAGACCATGTTGAAATATATAGATTGATAGAAACAGGTTAATAGTTAAGACAGAATTAGTCAATAAGAAGCCTAAGCCATTGGTCAACAGTTTCATAATTCATATAAGTATCTCTGTGTTATTTGGGGCTGACACAGCTATGGTACCAGACCGGCGGGAAAGAACTCATAACTAACATGGTTTGGTTCCCAGCCTCTATGTGGCGGCTCACAACCATCTGTAACTCCAGTTCCAAAGGATCCAATGCCCTCTTCTGACCTGCAGGGACCCTGACCACATGAAATGTACACTCATGTAAGGACACACATACACACAAAAATATAAATATTGTTCAAAATGTCAACTAATATATTGAGTATGTTGGTAATGTGAATGGGTTAAGAATAAAAGAAAAGCCAGGCACACCTTTAATCCCAGCACTCAGGTGGCAGAGCCCGACAGATCTCTGTGAGTTCCAGGACAACATCCAAAGCCACAGAGAAACCTTGCCTGGAAAAAAACAAGAAAGAAAAAAGCAAAAAATTAAATGGCAACTTAGTATATGCACTTGGGTGATGGTGTAGATAGTTTTAGAAATATTATTTTTATAGAATCAAAAATCATGTATAGGCAGCATGCTTTAACTGAGATTTAAACTTTTAAGAATTTTTTTTTTAAAAGTACTGCTTGTTTGTATATCTGTGTGAAGGTGTCAAATCCCCTGAAACTGGAGTTACAGTTGTGAGCTGCCTGTGGGTGCTGAGAATTGAACTCGGGACCTCTAGAAGAACAGCCATTGAGCCATCTCTCCAATCCCCAATTTTTTTTAATGTGTTTGGGTGTTTATCTGTACATATGTATGTGCATCATGTGTGAGCCTGTTGCCTTAGGAGACCAGAAGAGGGGGTTGGATCCCCTGGAACTAGAGTTAAAGACTGTTGTGGCCCATCATGTGGATGCTAGGAACCCAAGCCCTGTCCTCCACAAGCACGGCCAGTGCTCTTTACCACTGAACCATCTCTTGAGTAGCCCCTGGTATGGATGTTTGCCTTGAGAGCATTGGACACTACATGTGCCCCTAGCATGGCAGCCTTTCAACTTATCTGGCTTCCAACTGTGTTCAGATTCAGTAAGGAAAATTGGTGAGAGCCGTCTCTGGGAATGTGCAGATCATGTCTTCTCAGGAGAAATAAAGCACCTGTCCTGCTCTGAACTTGCCGTTTGTGGGTAAATTTTTCTCTGGTCTAACTCTTGTCCTTTTCCACGGTAAAACTTATTTTGGTGCCTCTACATTTGGGCTCTGCATTGGTCTAAGAAAAAGTTTAAACTCCTTTTAGCATAATTCACAACTCTCTGTAGCCCAGTCCTTTGTTCCTTTTCTAGAAGTCTAGTCTTCTTCTCCTTCCTCTTCCTCTTCTTCTTTTCTCTTTATGAGATAGGGTCTCATGTAGCCCAGGGTAATCTTGGATTCACCATGTTGCTGAGGCTAACCCTGAACTTGCCATTCTTCTGCCAATGCCTTCCATGTGCTGAGATCTCCAGCATGTACCCCATGCCTAGTTCCCAATCTCCTTTTTGACCATGACCTTCCCTCCTCGTGGCACTTGCTGATCCATCCGGGCTCAGCCTGACACAGCTGTGCTCCCTTTCCCTCCTAAATCACCACGCACACTTCACATCCTGTTGTGATCATTTTCCAGGCCGCCTTATCACACCTCTCTTCACCGGTAACTCCCACACACTGCCTGGTTCACCCCGTAGGCGCTGTTCCCGGCTGCATCATCTCCTTTCACTCCCTCATCTATCAAGACGTTCCAATCTGTGTTCTTACCTTGACAAAGAACCTATGACATGGTTTGTTCATGTGCTTTACCGCCCACTAAAATGCAGCCTCTTCATCATAGAGAATGCCCCCCACCCCATACCCAAGGAGACACACACTGCACATATTGAGAAAACATTTGGGTGACTTTGTGTGTGTGTGTGTGTGTGTGTGTGTGTACACTTGACCACTTGGCTCCGTACATGCCAGGCAAGCACTCTACCATTGACCTTTCCCTCCGCCAACTCTTTTCAAAGCTTGTTAAGTAAGAAAATGGCTACCCTTAATCTAGAGCTATTCTGTTCTCACTCTTGAGACGGGTCCCGTCTCATTCCTGTGACTGATGTTCTAGTGGCCATTCTTTTTTTTTTTTTTTTTTTCCAGAGATAGGGTTTCTCTGTGTACCTTTGGAGCCTGCCCTGGAACTAGCTCTGTAGACCAGACTGGCCTCAAATCCACAGAGATCTGCCTGCCTCTGCCTCCCAAGTGCTGGGATTAAAGGCATGTGCCATAGATAAATTCTGAGCTCAGTATTGATTTCGTATTTCTTGCATAGTACTCACCAGGTGAGCTCAGAGAAATCCATGAAAGAAGAAAGCTAGCATTGTGTACTCTACCTGTTGCCAAGCTCTTTTCACACGTGCTATTTATATTTACTTGTTAATATTCTTATTCTTTAAGTTTCAGAGGGGGGATCATGCCATGTGTTGTGTGTGACCGTCAGAACAACTTGCAGGTGTCAGTTCTCTCCTGTGACAGGGCCCAGATTTTACGAGGTACTCAGGCCTTAGTACAACTGGTTATATGATGGAGGTACCATTCAGGCTGTAAAACTTAGCATGTAGACAGCACCACCTCCCAAAAACTGCAAACAAAGGCCTAACCCATCAAAGTTCAGAGTTATGGGAGCCTCTAAATGTATTAACCTGGTTTTCAGCTTCTGTGGCTCTGCCTCTGGCAAACTGTTCTTGTTATCTGAAGTACATTTTAAAAAAAGGCTCAGGGGGGCTACACTGGGACCCTGAACACCCAGTATAGTCTCTGGCTGGTTAATAAAGACTTTGTGTTGGCTGAAACCCACGTCTGAGTAATCTTTTTTGGTGGATACCCTACAACATTCCTACCATGTGAGCTCTGGAGAACAAGCTTCTTCAGGCTTAGTGACAAGCCTGCAAAGCCATCTCCCTGGCTTTTTTTACTGTGTATCCTTGGCTGGCCTCATACTTGCAGCAATCCTCTTGCCTCAGACTCTTGCGGCCTGGGACTGTAGGCGTGGGCCATCACACCTGGCTCTTCGCATGCCTTTCCTTCCTTCCTTCCTTCCTTCCTTCCTTCCTTCCTTCCTTTCTTTCTTTTTTGTTCTTGTTGTTGTTTTGTGTTTTGTTTTGTTTTTGTTTTTCAAGACAGGATTTCTCTGTGTAATAGCCCTAATTGTCCTGACACTAGCTTTGTAGACAAAGCTGACTTCCAACTCACATAGATCCACCTGTCCTCTGCCTCGCCAGTGCTGGGATTAAAGGTGTGCACCACCACCACCACCACCACCACCCAGCCTTCACGGGCTTATTCATTCATTTGTTTGCTTGTTTTTTCCTGCTTAAACTGGAAACACCTTTATTGATAGTTTAAGACAGTCGTATACACACAAAGACAAAGACAAGAAGTGTAAAATTGCAGCACGTGGGCTAATATTCTTTTCCCTCATCATCTCCTTCAGCACTATCTGCCCCAACCTCTTCATAATCCTTCTCTAGGGCAACCATGTCTTCACGGGCCTCAGAGAACTCACCCTCCTCCATACCTTCACCTACATAACAGTGCACAAAGGCACGTTTGGCATACATCAGATCAAACTTGTGATCTAGGCGAGCCCAGGCCTCAGCGATGGCTGTGGTGTTGCTCAGCATGCACACAACTCTCTGGACCTTGGCCAGATCTCCACCAGGCACCACAGTGGGAGGCTGGTAATTAATGCCAACCTTGAAGCCAGTGGGGCACCAGTCCACAAACTGGATGATACGCTTAGTCTTGATGGTGGCAATGGCAGCATTAACATCTTTGGGAACCACATCTCCACGGTACAGCAGGCAGCAAGCCATGTATTTACCATGGCGAGAGTCACATTTCACCATCTGGTTGGCTGGCTCAAAGCAGGCATTGGTGATCTCTGCTACTGTAAGCTGCTCATGGTAGGCTTTCTCGGCAGAGATGACAGGGGCATATGTGGCCAGAGGGAAATGGATGTGAGGGTAGGGTACCAGGTTGGTCTGGAATTCTGTCAGGTCAACATTCAGGGCCCCATCAAATCTGAGGGAAGCAGTGATGGAAGACACAATCTGGCTAATAAGGCGGTTAAGGTTAGTGTAGGTGGGGCGCTCAATGTCGAGGTTTCTATGACAGATGTCATAGATGGCCTCATTGTCTACCATGAAGGCACAATCAGAGTGCTCCAGGGTGGTGTGGGTGGTGAGGATGGAATTGTAGGGCTCAACCACAGCAGTGGAAACCTGGGGGGGGCTGGGTAGATGGAGAACTCCAGCTTGGACTTCTTTCCATAATCAACAGAGAGCTTCTCCATCAGCAGGGAGGTGAACCCAGAGCAGGTTCCCCCACCAAAGCTGTGGAAAACCAAGAAGCCCTGAAGACCTGTGCACTGGTCAGCCAGCTTATGAATTCTGTCCAAGACAAGATCAATGATCTCCTTGCCAATGGTGTAGTGGCCATGGGCAGTTATTGGCAGCATCTTCCTTGCCTGTAATGAGCTGCTCAGGGTGGAAGAGCTGTCGGTAGGTGCCAGTGCGGACTTCATCGATAACTGTGGGTTCCAGGTCTACTAATTCTGGCCAATTTCAGGGACTTCCTGAAATTATTTTGAGTTCCTTACTTTCTGTCTTAATGAGCTTCACTGTGAGATGGAATGTTTCAGTCACTTAGGAAACTGCCACACCATATGTTTGTTAGTTTGACTGGTTTTTCAAGACAGAGTCTCAGTGTGTAAAACAGGCTTGCCTCCCACACAGAGGTCTTGCCCATCTTGTTGCCTGAGTGCTGGGATTAAAGGCCCACACCATCATGTCTGACTTGAGTTGATGATTTTATTTTTCCTCTTGTGTTTTAAATTTCCCTTTGGGGCTAGAGACATGGCTCAGCTTTTAAGGTCACCTTATTGGTCTTCTAGATGACCCAAGTTCAGCACCATGCCAGGCAGCTCACAATGCCTCTAACTCCAGATCCAGGGAGATCCCATGCCCCTGGCTGTAACACAGACAGCAAAAACCCAGAGACGGATATTGGGATTCAAGCTGATGGTCAGATAAGCAAAGCAGCCAGCCACTAGCTCTTGTCTCTACTTTAGGCTAAAAGAGCTATCCTGTCCTTAGCGTTGCTGGAGAATAAATCTTGAATGTGGCTGGAGACCAAAATGTCCTAGACTGAATTACTGCTCCTATCTTATATCAGTCAAGTGCTGGGATTAAAGATGTGTGATGCCAAGTGCTGAGGTCACCTTTGTGGATCAATTTCTTGTAGCTCACAGTAGCTATGAACTCACAGAGCTCCATCTGCCTCTGTCTCCTAAATCCTAGGATTAAAGGTGTGTGCCACCACTGCCTGGCTCTGCGGTTTGTGGCTGGCTTTGCTTTCTGAACCCTCAGGCAGGCTTTATCAGATTATAAATAATGTATCACCACACCTGACCTCTGTAAGTACTAGCAGTCACATGCACATACCCATTCCACATGAGCAAATGCATTTTAAACTTCGACTTCCTTTCTCCGGCACCCATTCTTGCTAAACTAACATTCTACTGCACACGCTCAGTCTGCCAAGCAAATACCCCTTTCCATAGGCTCCTTGTGTGCTCTCAAGGGGTGGAGCTCTGGAAAGCATGAGAGAAATGTACACACTGTGTCTTTTTTTATAATTTATTTAAACTTATTGTAAGTACATTGGTGTGAGGGTGTCAGGTCCCCTGGAACTGGAGTTACAGACAGTTGTGAGCTGCCATGTGGGTACTGAGAATTGAACCCAGGTCCTCTGGAAGAGCAGCCAATGCTCCTAACTACTGAGCCCTCTCTCCAGTTCCTGCACACTCTGTCTTAAATAAACATTCTGTTGTGGCTTTTTCTCCATAGAAAATCCATACTATGATATTGATCTCTGTCTGAATTCTTCCCATTTCCCAGAATCTAGCATTACAGTAGCTTGTGGAAGGCTATACAATTAGAAGTTGTAATGGCAATAAAGAATAAATAACATATTTTAATGGCTGCTTTTTATTTAATGGAATAACTTTTTAAAATGGCTTATTTTTATGTATGTGTGTTTATCTGTATATGTGCCATGTGTGTGTAGGTGCCCTTGGAGGCCAGAAGAGGGCGTCAGAGTTCGAGTTACAGGTGGTTGAGCCACATGACATGGATGCTGGGAACAGAATTCTGGTCCTCTAGAAGAGCACTAATCACTCCTAACTGCTAACCCATCTCTGAAGTGCTCTGAGTTGATATTTTTTGATCCACAAAAGAGAAAATCTATTTGGAGTCAGAAGTATATTCATTTGTTTTAAAAAAAAAAAAAATCAGTGTCTTAGAGTCAATTTATTTATAGCTCATGGCTCATGGGAAGACATGTAATAATATATAAGAGGACTAGACTGTCACCAAGAGAAATAAGTAATGAATACCAAAGCAAGAAATTTTATTTCCTATCAATAAATTGGTATGATATTCCTACAACTACTGGGATTTGCCTTCTGGGACCTATGCCAAATGGGGTATACGTTACTTTGTGCATATGGAAAGAGAAGGACACCTCAGATGAGACAGGGGACACAGACCTGGAAGGGCCACAGTATGCAACCTGTAGGCCCTGATTTACAGGCTCATACAGCGATGTGGAGGATTAGAGTACGAAGTGTGTCCCCCCCAAAGCAGGGCCCGCACATCCATGAGGCACAGAAAGGCAGAGAGCAGACTGAAAAAGTCTCCCCTGGGGGAGAAAAAGTTCCTAGCAAACAGAAGTGGAGCATGACATCTGATGTAACCGGCTGAAGCAAACTCAGATGTCATAACTGCGCCTTGGACTGGGCCTCCCAGAGGAGTGTCCCTGCTGCAAACCGATGCAAGCTGCCCTGCCTCAGGGCCTGCCGCTTCTCTGCTGCCGAGTAAACTTTTAATTGCTTTATTTTCTTACTCTCACTTTCTCTCCTTCCCAAGAGCAAATGAAAATTATAGTCTTTGAGGCTTGTGCCCTGTGCCTCTCCACCTGCCTCCAATTAGAATGAAAACTTTGAATGACAGATATGTTTGGAATATTCCGAAGCTCTTGGGGAGGCACTGCCTTCAGAGAGCCTGGAGTGGGGATTCCGCCTCTTCCCCATCTGTGGTCCTGCATTAAGTTTCAGGTAGCTGCCTGGAGGCCCTTGCTGAGCAGAGTCAAGAGGTCACAAAGTACCAGGGAAACTTTCCAAAGCCAAGAACTCCTCTAGAAAGTTCAGTCAGGCTATGGTCAGTCGGCAGAAAATAAAAACTAAACTAAGCCAGGCACATGCCGATCAGACTGTAGATGTAACCAGTTAGTGACTTGCTCCAAATGGAAAAGCGTTTATATACAAACTATCCAGTCAAACCGTTCTGTAAGCACACACGAGTCCAAACTTCACCTGTCTTCCCCTGAACAAGAACAAAACTATGACATGTGCAATCCTTTTTTATTAGTAAATTTACTAACTTGCTTCCTATAATAACCCTGGCATCCCCCTACCTGAAGGTCATTTTCCTTTGACAGGTGACAGCATTTCCCAGGTCCCACAGGTTTGGATGTGGATCTCTTGGAGAAGGAGGAGGAACATTTTGCATCCCACAAAGGGAACTCCGTGTGTTATAGCTGGCACTAGCCTATGTATGAAAGAGTATTGTGGGAGAGACTGTGCCACAGACATAAGTAATACACAGAAAAGGATAATCGTGGCTGGTGGCTAAGCTGGGCCTCTGGCCTGGGGAAAGGCTGACTTCTCAAATCCTGTCAGTCTGTAGCTTCTCTCGCTTGCTCTAACTCGGAGCAGTGTGGAAAAACAAATCATGTAGTTCTCTGTCCAAGGTGATCTTAGCAGCATCACTACCTGGAAGCAATTCCCAGTTCTCCTCAGCCTTGGCTGTGGACAGTGGATGTTCACTTTCCTGGGTCTCCATGAGAAGGAGCTTAGGAGCCTCCATTCTTAAAATCACCCTAGGGGGTCAGGACCCTCCACAGGTGGAGAGTAGGCCAAAGACCAACAGTAGGATTTACTGTTATACTCTGGTTGTTTGGTTGTTTTTTGAGACAGGTATCTCTGTGTAACTTTGGAGCCTGTTCTGGAACTCACTTTGTAGACCAATCAGACTGGCTTTGAACTCACAGAGATCCACCTGCCTCTGCCTCCTGAGTGCTGGGATTAAAGATGTGCACCACCATACAGCACTGCTCAGCTATCCCTCTTTCTAAAAGGAAGATATCAAAGCTTGCAGAGATTAAGAATTTGTCCACCATTATCTGATTAGTAAACTGAACTTAAATAGAATCCAGTTCTCTCTAACTCTTAAGGTTGTTTTTTCAGTAAACATTTCAGTTTATTGATTCAAGGTCTTTAATATTTTTTTTACATTATTTGTGTAGGGGGTGGGGACATAGCCACCTTCACATGTGGAAGTCAGAGGACAGCTTTCAGGAGTCAGCCACTGTGTGAGTACTGAGAATCTAACTCGGATCGTCAGTCTTGGTAGAAGGCACTTCTATCTTCTGAACCATCTTTCCAACCTGAAATGTCTATTGGGACTCTGCCATTATATTGGATTATACATAGCAAGTGTTAGTAGCTTCAGTTTCAGTGGCACAACATGCCTTCGGTCAATTCAGTGTAGCAGCACACGAGTGGATTTAAAGTGTGGCAGAGGCCATCGAGAATCTAGTGGCAGCATGGGACACTCGTAGCACACGCTGAACATGAGGCAGATGGAAACCATCTGAGATTAAAAAGTGCTTTTGGCTTGGATGGAAGGAGATGCCAGTCAGATACTGAAGACAAGGCATACTGTGGGCACTGTAGAATGATTTCAATGTAAGGTCATTGTAGGCATGGTCTCATGAAAGTGTGTCACTTGCCCTGTCCGTCCTCCAGTTTCCTCCCTCCTGGAATAGAAACAAGGGATATGCCTCTGGAGTTCTTGGGAGGTTGAAATGAAATGTTGAATGAGAACTCAATCCACAGACCCTGGAGTAATGAAGAAAAGGTCATAAGGAGAAATTATCCATTCAGTTCAGCTAACTAAACGGGATGGATATCTTGTCACTCCACGAGTCTTTCTCCCTGGGAGAAGAATCTCTTATTAAGCATTGTGCTAAGAGAATCAGAACCATGGAGAGCGACAGAGACAGCTGACCTGCTCCTTAGAGTACTGGGGAAGTTGGCTTTTAAGCAGTGAAATGGGTCCTGGTGATGGTGGCCCATGCCTTTAGTTCCAGCACTGGGGAGGCAGAGACAGGCACATCTCTGTGAGTTCAAGGCCAGCCTAGTCTACAGATCAAGTTCCAGGACAGGCTCCAAAACAATACAGAGAAACCCTGTCTCAAAAAGCTAGAGAGAGAGAGAGAGAGAGAGAGAGAGAGAGAGAGGATGGGATGGGATGGCAGAATGGCTTATATGGTCACTGTGATTGTATGACAGACAGACTTCTTGGGGAGACACAACACACACACCCCTACTCACCCCAGAAAGGGAACCCATAGTAGACTTAAAGTAAGTCTTGCACCAAAGTCCAACCCAATGAACCAACACTTTTGTTTATTGGGTTACTAACAGGGGTATGGACAAGGAAATTATGTGCAGAAACATGGGTGACTCAAAAGCAGCTGTGCTGTGGAAAAGCCACCCCAACATCAGAGATGACACACAGTTGCAGCCCTGAGCTCTCTTCTCTGTACAGATGCAGACAGCTCCACAGTCCAAGCACCTCTTCTCCTGGGAGGTCACCATGTTGATGCCAAACTTAGTGTGGACACCTGATCGTCCTAGTGCACTACAGCCCAGAACTCCTGGACTCAAGTGATCCTCCTGTCTCAGCCTCCCGAATAGCTGGGACTACAGGTGTGTGCCACCGCGCCCGGCCAAGAACCTCTTCTCAAAGATAAATGTTCTCCCAGCTTGGCTGATCCTTTTATAAACTGGGGAGGGGGCCTTTGAGAATCCCCCAGATGTCTGCTGTCTTGAACATGTAACTTTTTGATTACCTCCTGAGTCCCACAAGCCCCCTCCCCCACTGTTTCAGTTACAGGGTAACTATGCAGTCACCTGGCAGGACAGTTATTACCTCTCAGTCCTTCCCTTGGATGAGACTTGGTATTCAATTGTCTGAGACTCAGCTTGCCCACCCCCACTAGATGCTAAACTTGAACTAACAGCTATGGCTGATAGACCTCAGGATCTCTGAGTCCAGGACCCAAGGTGAAGCCAGTGAAGCAAAGAATAAAGGTAGAAGCCATTTGAGAGGCAGGCTGAGGAGGTTCAGGTGCATTTCCTAGCCTAGGCCAGCAGGTGGTAGGAGAGAGCAAGGGTGAGCGATCATAGTAGCTTGCTTGAAAGCTTCTGCCTATTTGTGAGCCTGTCTGGGTACAGGTTCAGGCAGAGGGCATGCACCCGTCACCACAGAAGAGTTCTAGACATTGAGACAGAAACTTAAAGAAGGTGCTACACACCCCCAAATGTGACCCCCACACACGTTATTTTTAAAACTCCCCACACCTTGGTAGGAGTTTGATAGAAAACTGGGCCTGCAGAATGTGGAGTGTGTGTCTAAGACCCGTGGCTGGCCACCGTCACCTTCAGGGGGCATCAGGGCCTTCCCAGACCTGTTGCTTGGAGGGCTGAGGTCCCAGGGCCCTGCTCCTTGCCAATCAATGGCATAGGGCTCCCCACCTCAGCCTTGTGGGCTTGTGATGAGCACACCATCAGGGCTTTGCCCCAATGCTCTCTACATTCTGAAACACTATCTGGAAAAGAAAGGCCACATCAGGAGGGTAAGGTGGGTCAAGAGGCCCACTATGGGGAGATGACAGCCCCAACCCACGGCTCAGAAGGGTTGAGCTGTATGTGTGAAATGAGCAGTACACAAACCCAGGGCAGAAGAAAAAAAAAAAAATCTAAGGAACTGATGGCTGGGGTGAATGTAGATTCCACAACAGAGCAGAGATAAGAAAAAGGGAGCTGGGGGGGTCACAGTTCTCAATGGCTTTGGGACTCCATAGAACTCAGGGACAGGAGCCCGCCCCTCCCTGCCTCGGAGAGTGCTAGAACACAGACCCCCCCCCCCACAGCTGTGCAGAATGGTGGAACACAGAACCTGCAGCTGTATAGTTTCAACATGTTCCTGGCTGGATTCTGCCTGGGCCTTGGAGGATCTTAGAGCCTTGAGATCATGGAAATGGAGACAAGGTGTCATGGATTTGTCTTGTTTAATTATTGCTTTATAGCACTGGGGCCTCATGCATGCAGGGAAACATCTTACATAGCTACAGCTGCAAACATGCATTCTGAGATAGGATAGTCTCGGAGTGCCTGCGCTAGCTAGACAGAACTCCCATCTCAAGTAATCCTCTTGCCTCAGGCTCCCAAGTCACATCCCCCCACAGGCATGTCTAAGACACCCAGTCAGATTGTTTCTTCTGGACAACATCCATCCCTATGTCTGGTTAGGAGGCACAGGCATTGTCTCTCCGATGTGTCTTAGGAAATGGGATAAAACACATAGAATCCTGTCTGCGCTAGATCTGGGAAGAACTATTCAAGTTTAGCCCCATCTCAGAATTTACCACACCTGCTAGAACTCTGCCAGAAACCATGTGTTTGCTGTCTAGGATATCCTGATTGCACTGCTGAAGAAACCAATCGTGTCTTTGCTTGTATTGGCCTTGCTCGCCCAGCCAGGCCCACACAGTTTCAGCTCAAGCTCCCATCTGGGGAGCATTCATCATAGAAGCTCTCTCCTGGGAAGAGGGTCAGGGTTCAGTTAACCTACGCCAGGCACATCTTTAGGTCAGGCACCATGGCACCATGGCGCTCATACTGTCTTCTGTGTCAAGCAAGGCTTGGGTGGCATGCAAGGACATGGGCCTTTTTCTTTCTTTGTTTGATTTTAGCCATTTATTTACTTATGTACTAAATGCGTGTACGCATATAATACATATACAATATTATATATATGTATACCATATGTGTATATGTATATATGCATGCCATATGTGCATATGTGTATGGTATACGTGTGTGTGTGTGTGTGTGTATGGGTATTTTGTCTGCATGTGCAGTTGCACACCAGAAGAATTAGATCCCATGGGACTACAATTACAGATGGTTGTGAGCCACCATGTGGGTGCTGGGAACTGAACCCAGGTCCTCTGGAAGAGGAGTCGGTGCCCTTAAGCACTAAACCATCCCTCCAGCCCACACTGGCCCTTTTCTATCTCTTCCTTTAGAGCCAAACCCTTTGGACCAAGACCACATAGCACATGAGGCCAGAGTGACTTAGTGAATGGCTTTTAGAGCAGGTCTCTATGACAGTGTAGTTTCAGGGTTGTCAGCTAAGACACATATTAGAGGATAAGCTTGGCTGAGGCCTGAGGCCTGCAGGGAGGGACTTTGATATAGTCTTCAGTGCTGTGTGGGAGGCTGAGGAGGGAGGGGATGTGGGGGAAACATTCAGAAAAGGGGCCAGAAGAAGAGGCCCAAAGGTCTCAGAGGAACTGCACACAGTGTGGGCCGTGGTCTCCTGGGCAGAACAAAGGTGTTGTACACTCCGGAGGGCGTCTGGGCTCACGTCCATGGTTCCATGGGCTACCCTTCCTCTGTCCCAGGGTGAAGGCAGGCACAATGCTGAAGTTGCAGCCTTGAGTCACAGATAAAGTCTGTGTTAGACAGTTTTATCCTTCATGTGGCCAAAGACCCGGCAAGAAACAACTCTGGGGAAGGTTTTCCTTTGACCACGCCTTAAGGGTGTGGTCCATAGTGGCAGGAGTGTGGCTCTCAGCTGTGGGCGCGGCTTGCTCACATTCAGCCAGCCAGGATGCACAGAAAGGAGATGCTGGCACTTCCCTACCTTCTCCCTTTTATTCCATCCAGGATACCTAGCCCATGGCATGGTGTCCTCATATTCAGGCAGGTCTCTACCCAATTAATCCTTTCTGGAAAGATCTTCAGACCCACTCAAAGGACCAGCCTCCAGCAGCGACATTTTATCCTACCTTTACCTATGTTGATGTTTCCATTAAATTAACCTCTATCATAATTTCTTACTATATTTATTAAAAACCCCCAATCATAAAAATCCTATTTAACTAACACTACTGTTATATAAAGTCATTTCTTCAGTTAAACAGTACAGCTTAGGAGGAAATCATCTTCATAATGATCCACGGGTAAAAATGCACAGTAGATCGGGATATTTCCAAGAGATAATCACACTGCATTAAGGGCAATGGCAATCTCCCCACACTCATTCACACCATGCCAGATACCAGAAAAAAATGGCAAGGACAAACATGCAAGTTTGAGATCAGCCTAGTCTATATGGTGATAGCCTGTCCTAAAAGCAAAAAACGCTCATCTCCTGCGGCCCTCTGCTGGCAGCCACGGGGAATGCAGGGTGGGCTCTGTGCAGCCACAGCTGATTGGTATGATCCCCAGATTTTTCCAGCTGTGGACACGCGTTCATCTCCTGCTGATGAAGCCTAGAGAGTGTGTCCCCCAGCCCTCAGGAGAAAAGGAAGCCATTCCAAACAGAGACAAGGAAAGGACAGAGAGCCCTGGTCCAAGCCCCACTCAGGCTGCTGGGCCCTCGCCCTCCCTGTGAGTTACACAAGACACAAACACCCAGCTTTTAGATGCCAGCAAGATGGTTCCTTGAGTAAAAGCATTTTCCACACAAGCCTCAACACCTAAGTTTATTTCTCAGAACTCACATGTCCTAATTAGGTTTCCACTGTGTGATAAACCCTGCGAGCAAAAACAACCTTCATAGGAAAGCGTTTATTTTATCTTACAGTTCTCAAGTTACACACCCATCACCCAGGGAAGTTGGGGACAGGAACTCAGGACAGGGACCTGGGGGAAGAAACAAAAGCAGTGATGTCAGAGGAACCCTGCTTATAGGCTTGCTCTTCCTGGCTGGCTTAGCTTAATTCCTTACAAACCCTAGGACTGCCTGCCCAGGGATGGTATGCCACAGTTGGCCGGCCTCTTCCACATCAATCATCAATCAAGAAACCTCACAGGCTTCCCTACAGCCAATCTGAGGTGGGCATTTTCTCAAATGAGGTTTCTTATTCCCAGACTCTAGCCTGTGTCAAGATAGAAGCTAACCAGCACACCATGTAAAAAAAGCAGATATAACTGGGTGCACGCCTTTAATCCCAGCACTCGGGAGGCAGAGGCAGGTGGATCTCTCTGAGTTTGAGGCCAGCCTGGTCTACAGAACAAGTTCCAGGACAGGTTCCAAAGCTACACAGAGAAACCCTGTCTCGAAAAACAAAACAAAGCAGATATAGTGGTTTATATCTGTAATCTCAACACGAGTATGGCAGGATGGAAGGTGAAGGTAGAGATAGAAATATCTGGAAGCTCCAAGGCTAGAGGCCTGATATACAAAATAGCAGAACCAAGAGAGATTTGCCTCGGCAAGGTGGATGGAGAGAATTGATTCCTGAAAGTTGTTCTCTGACCCCCTCATACACATCCGTAACAACAACGGTATAATAACAACAGCAATAATAATAATAGTAATACGTTTCTTAACTAGTAAAACTCCTGACACAGGCTAACAGCCTGTCACAGGTTCTGTCCCCTGCTGCCCAAAGCTTCTGACTGGTACAGTTAGGCTTGTGGAAGAAACAGCTCTGCACAGTAATCTCCCACAACTACAGAGAGACTTGTGTCTGCCCGTCGGCACCCTCGCCTCCAGCTGGAGCCCACCTCAGTCTGCCCTGACTCTTTCTGAGCAGAGAGGGTTCTCCCGTGGTTTGACTGCGAGATGTCCCCACAGGTGTTTGCAGGTCTATCAGTTGATACAAGGGGGCTGCCTGCTCCCTGGGTAGTGTTTATCGCTTCAGCCTCCTGTCAGGGAAGTGTACAGGGCTTCGGACTGAGACCAAAGCGCCACTCCCAAGGTGAGGTGGGCAGGAGGTCCCGTGCCTTCTCCCCATTTCCTTCACCCTGTCCTTACAGCTGACCTGCCCCTGCAGCCGGACCTCTCGGATGCTGAGTCTATGGCGGGAGTGATAAACTGGTGTGCTTCATTGTACTTCACAGCCTCCTGAACTCAGCTTCTGCACACAGTCAACTCACCAGGGACAACTGAGTTCTTCACAAGGTCCAAATTGTCCTTATTCACAGTTCATTCTCAGCCCTCATCTGCCCAAATAAAAGCGACTGCCCCTTTACCTCCCAGAGAGGGAAGACCCTTTCTAGCCTTTGCTGTGGATCCATGTGTTATTGAAAGCCTGAGGGAAGTCTGGGTTCCCAGAGATCCCTTTGCAGGCTTCCCTCCCCACGCCCAGCACCTCTGCTTCTAGCAAACCAGGTGCATCATTTATACCAGGAGTACAGTGGGACACCCTCCAGCCCAGGCCTGTGACCTTGTCAGTGACATGACTGAGTTTACCTTCCACAGACTTGGAGCTAACCATACAGCTGGCAGGGCAGTGTCTGGGCAGACAGGGAGTCGGGAAGCTGTGAGAGGAGACTTCCAAACCCCGCCTTTCAGCAAGCAATCTTTGAACCCTGGTTGTTACTTAGTTACAAATGAACCCAAAAACCAGCTGGGTCCTTAAATTGACCACAAAGCTACAGGGTAAACTGATGACGGTAAACATAATTAACTGATCCTTCCTGTCCCAAAGCTAACACAAACTTACAGATAGTAAATTCAGTCAGCTCTCTGCTATCTCAAATGCCCTTCCTGAGTTCGGGGCCAGCCTTAACTCTGCTAAAGTTAAACCCACAGTAGTAGAATGCAGTTAATTATCTCTTCCTTAGTTGGCTTGAGGAGATGGAGCACAGGATGAGGCTCACATGGACCCTGACAAGACAGTTTTCACACCCTCTCAACGAAAGCTTCAGCAGAGACTGGGAGAAATTGGGTTTTTGTTCTGTTCTGACTCACCAGCATAGTCCCTTCTGGAGAGACGTTCTCTCCTCCTCTTGGTCTGGTTTCATTAAAAGTTCCTTTAACCTTTCTGCCAGACTCTCTTTGGCCCTTTGTTCTGTAGGGAAGGTGTCCCTGATCTTAGCCCATTCATTAGCTTGCCTGTCCTGTACCAGTAGTACTGTTCACCATGGGTACACCTGACCCCAGGCCTGACTCTAAGACCATCATGACCTCTCCCTGCTGCCCTGTACAGCCTACACCCCAGCCCACACATCTACACCCTGTATTGTGAACGCCTGGCATAAGAGCATCTAATATGGCCGAACTTAGTGGCACATGCCTTTTATCCCAACACTCAGGAGGCAGAAGTTCGAGGCCAGCCTGATCTACGAAAAATAAAAGACGCTCTTTCCTTAGCTGGGCATGGTGGTGCATGTCTTTAATCCCAGTGCTAGGGAGAGAGAGGACTTAGAAGCATGAAGCAGGTAGATCTTTGTAAGCTGGAGACCATCCTGGTCTACAAAGCGAGTTCCAGGACAGCCAGGGCTGTTACACAGTGATACCCTGTCTCAGAAAACAAAGCAAAACAAAACAAAAATAAATAAAATAAAAAATACCAAATATTTCAGAAACTAGAGTCCAGCCACAGTGTCTCCCAAGACAGACACTTAAAAGGGTCTTGTTGTTCAGCTACAGCATTTGAGGCTTGCAACGGTCCTATCACCAGAAACGGACTAAAGAGTGACTCCAGTGTTCCAGAACTGGGAACAGATGACACATGAGGTTGGAAGGTGGGCCCATTCGACGCATGTGACCAAGTAACCACTCAGACAGACAGAGGTGTGACTTATAGGACCCCATGTCTTCTGTCCAGTTCTATTCTGGACAGAATATGCGAATATGAAAATGGGGCCCCACTGTTCAGGCAGGGAGCTCAAGTGGCCGGAAGGGCCGTGGACTGCTTGGCGAGGCATACACTCCTCGGGGGAGAAGCCTGCGCCATAAAATAGACATTGTTGGAGCTGCCGTTTGGTCTGGGATTTCTCACTTCTTCAAGTCTGTATCCTTTCAGGGTTTTCGAAGCCTGTGTTGGTTTGAGTTTTGTTTCTGCTCTCAACTTCCCCCGACCTTGTCTTGGGTACAACGCGTTTCTGATCTTCTATGCTGATTTTACTACTCTTTCATGAATGGTCTTCTTCTTCTCCCAAAGGTCCACCCATTGCTCGTGTGCCTGGTTTCTCACTTCTTCGCTTGCTACCAAATTCTCTAGGCTTACTAGTTATGGTCAGATACGAAAGACGAATTTTAAAAAAAGAAAAAGTATGTGACTATAGGTCTAAGTGTTTGTTCATTTGTTTACATCTATGAGGGCTTACTTGAATGCATGTAAGTGTACCCAAGAAGTACCTGGTACCCATAAAAAAGGACACTGGATCTCTGGATCTAGAATTACAGATGTTTGTGAGCCACCATGTCACTATGTGGGTTCATGGAACAGAGCCTAAGTCCTCTGCAAATCTGACCAATGCTCCTAACCGTGGAACCATCTCTCCAGCCTTGCATTTGTTTAGCTGTCTTTTGTTTTGTTTGAGAAGAAGCCTCACTATGTAACCCTGGTTGGCCCAGAACTCTCTATGTAGAGCAGGCTAGCCTTGAACTCACAGAGATCCACCTGTCACTGCCTCCCAAGTGCTGAAATTAAAGGCATGCATCACCACCCAACTTGTTTAAATAGAGAGAGCTTTTGGGTTTTTTTCTTTTTGAGATTATAATATAAATACATTCCCCGTTTCCTTTTCCTTTCTCCAAATTCTCCCATATACCCGTCTTCGCTATCTTTCAAATGCATGGCCTCTTTCTTCATTAACTGTTTTACATACATATATGCATATACATACACATTCCTAAATATAACCGCTTGATCTGTACAATGTCACTTGTACGTACGTTTTCAGAGATGACCTTTGGTACTAGATAGTCTTCTTCTGCTCTCAACCTTCCTCAGCGGCCTGAAGTCCTTCGTGTAGGATTAAACCCTCACGGGCTTGTCCTCATCCACTTGGCTTGTCTGTTGGTGTCATGTTCATATGCAGCCATGTTGGTGAACCTTCGTGGGTATAGTTTCTTTATTTTTTTTTAAATTAGATTTCTGTGCAGTTACATACTCAGTCAATTTTCATCTGTAATGAGAAAACCAGAAACTTGAAGTAAATTTCCTGCTTTTGTTAGATTCTGTGTAAAGTATCATCCTTTAATTTAATATTTATATTTATTTAGAAGTGTGTGACCATAGGAAGATAAAGCAAACATCCAACAGCATGAAGGATGGATACAGTGATCACCAACAGTGAGAAAGTCACTACTGAGTGGGAAATGCCCAGATCTGTCCAAATGGATCGGCTGTGGTCTGACACATTCTATAGTCCTCTTGGCTAAGTGAGAACAACACCCTAAATACAAAGTATCACGGGGGCTGTGTAGTCTCAAAGGGAAGCTCCCTGCTTATCACAAGTTTGAGAATTCTTCCAGACACACAGTCCCCAAACTCTGGACCTCTACTAATCCCTAACAACAAGATAGATGCAGAGTAATCTCATCTTGACAAAGCCCTTTAAAGCCTGTGCTGATCAGATGTTCAGGCTGAAGGGTGACAGGGGCAAAACAATGCCGAGAAAAAAAAAGCAGCCTAGGTATTCTGGAATCCTACCCTACCCAGGTAGGGGCTGTAGCTCAGTGGTGCAACACTTACCTAGCAAGTTTGAAGTCCTGAGTTTCATTCCCAACACCACACACACACACACACACAC
This sequence comes from Phodopus roborovskii, assembly GCF_943737965.1. Classification (NCBI taxonomy): domain Eukaryota; kingdom Metazoa; phylum Chordata; class Mammalia; order Rodentia; family Cricetidae; genus Phodopus; species Phodopus roborovskii. The sequence goes on from NW_026126578.1 coordinate 14,041,029, forward strand.
ACACACACACACAGGCACCTATGCACACACAAAACAACAACAGCAAAACCAAATGAGAGTTAATGGGGAAGGGGCATTTTCGAAGCCATCCACTGAGATGTGTGAGGAATCCGAGCAATGAGAAAAATTCTCTTCCCGCGATCTGTGCATGTCCCTGCTTCATACTCTCCTCCTCTCCTGTGCCCCCTAGGTCCCCTCTGGCCCAGCCCACTGGGCATCCCCATTTTCATTGCTCTGCTCTGTGTTATGCTGTAAGTGATGAGGCTGCTCACTTGACTCCATGATGCAGCAAAAGTGAGAAAAGTAATCAGAGACACAGCAAATCAGAGATGCAGAGGGAGCTCAGGTTGGTGGCACATACCCTCAATCCCAGCACGAGGAGGTAGAAGCTGAGCTGGTCTACATAGTGAGATCCAAGCCAGTCCGGGCTACATAGTCAGACTATGTGTTTTGGATTTTATTTAAAGCAGAAATATGGCAGATCTGTATAGACCGGGAGAGCAGTATCTAAACTGCCTCACCAGAGGTGACTTCCATGGATCAGATGACTTCTGGACAAACAGTGAGCTGCTCCCCACTGACCAGTAAAGTTTCCTGTCTGCAAGACAGCCTTGTGGAGGATTCTGGCTAGTAGTACTCTGAAAGTCCTCCACACAAGGCAGGTGACACCATCTGAGCTGGTCTTTCCAGCCACAGTCAGTTCCTCAGGTGACTTCCCTATGGACCCTATGAACTTAGTGTCATCAGTGGGAATGGCACAGAATACCAGCTGCAAGCCAGGCCTTCTGACAGGCAATCCAGCTGCATGCTGGGCCCCAAGTCTGTCACTCTGCCTATACCCTACCCCACCCTATCTGTCGCCTTACCCCAAGTGTCCTTCAGTTCCTCCTCAAGGGCACGAGCGTGCCAATGACCAGCTTCCCTCCTGTTCCCACAAGAGCTGCTGGACAGAGCTTCTGAAAATGTTCTCGCCTCTCCCCTACAGCAAACAGGACAGAAAAAGGGAATTGTCAGTGTGCAACATCTGCCAGCTTGATCCGGAAGTGGCTCCCAAGCAAAAACTGGGGAAGTTGAGCCCAAGAAGGTGGGAATGTGTGCACCGGAAGAAGACAACCCTGCCTGCCTCTACTGCCGATGATTGGACAAATGGGAGAAGCTCAAGCATTTGCTTATGCACAGCCCAGGTGCCTGTTGAGTCTGTGAACTTCAGGAAGCGCCCAGGACCTCCTGGGGTCCAGCAGGCTAGGCTGGAGAGGCTGTTCACAGAGTCAGGCAGCAGAGGGCGCCAGCTGGAGCTGGATGCTGGCAGAGCCGGCTAGCCTCCCGCTTCATCACACTGCCAAAAGAGAAGGGGGAGGGGGATGATGAGAGACCTGTGTAGTCATCCCCCCTCACCAGCACACGCGCCAAGTCCTTAGTGTCTGTCTAAGGTAAGGTGAAGCTTCAACCTCATATGCACCCACAAAGCGCAGCAGAGCCTAAACTGCTCCCTCTGGGGTCATTCAAGAAGGCATGTCTGAAGAAGACAGGACTCCGTATCTTTGCACCAGTCTGTACTGACTCCCCGCTGCTGGGGAATCTACCCTGGAGACATCACCCTGGTACTCTTGCTGTCCACCTGCTATACTGTAAACACGATCCCAAGGATAGTAGCTCAGACCTGCATGTCTAGCTGGTTCTACCAAAACAGTGAACTGCTGACAGCAAAGGATTCCCTGGCCCGCCCCTGGGAAGAGCCCCTGTTCATCTTAAATGCCCATGCAGCCCCAAGTCCAGAGAGAGGAGTGGGCACTGTGCTTTAAAGAATCTGAAGAAGGACTTCTGGCCTCCCTGGGACCAAGCACACATAAGGTGACAGACACACATCCAGGCTAAACACCCATGCACGTGGGATAAAGTGAAAACAAAAAAACCTGGAGCCAGGCAATAGTGGCTGATGCCTTTAATCCCAGCATTTGGGAGGCAGAGGCAGGAAGATCTGTGTAAATTCGAGGCCAGCCAGCTCTACAAAGGGAGTTCCAGGATAGCCAGAGCTTGTTATACAGAGAAACCCTGTCTCAAAAGAGAGATGGGGGGGGGGGGGGAGAAGAAAAAAAAAGAAAGAAAGAAAAAATTTGAGGGAGAGAGTTAGAGAGATGGCTCAGTAGTTCAGATTTCATACTGCTCTTCCAAAGGACCATATTAGGGGGCCTGTAACTGCCTGTACCTCCAGCTCCAGTGACCCAATACCCTCTTCTGGATTCCAAGAGCACCTGAATCTGCATGGGCACAGACATAAATAGACACATAATTTCTAAATTACTTTTTTTTAAATCCAAAGAATTAAAAATAATTTTAAAAATCCTCCCTCCCCCAATATCTTATCTTCAGGGCCAGCAAGATGGCTCCGTGGGTAAAGATGTTACCACCAAGTCTGGCCAATCCAGTCTCCAGAAGAGAACTGATTCCCACAAGTTGTCTTCTGACCTCCACACAGTGACACATGTACCCACCTACACACACACACACACACACACACACACACACAGACACACACACTAATAAATGCAGATTTTTATTTTAAAAAAAGGAATCAAGGCGTGGAATGATGGAATAAAATTCAGACCCCAGTATCCACATTAGAAGGTGTGTGTGGTCCTGCACATTCCTACAATCACAGCATTGAAAGGAGCAGAGACAGCAGTGTTCCTGGGCTGTCTGACTGCCAGCCTATAGGGGACAGGAAATGAGCTCCTGTTTGGTGAGAAACCTCATCTCTAGCAAAACAGAGCCCAACCAAGAAAAATGTTGCTACCAAAAAGCCTTGCTTGTCTCTTTTTTGTTTTGTTTTGTTTTGTTTCTAAAATTCCTGTTTTAAGCTTTTGTCAACTTTTAAGTGAAAGTTTTCGGCCCCACGTTGGGTGCCATTTTGTTACAAGCAATTTTCCCACCAGCCTGGTCCCACAGCAGCATCAGCCCCAAATAACACACTGAGACACTGTGTTAGATATAAAGCTGTTGGCCTGTTACTAGCACATTTTATTGGCTAGCTCTGTCTTAAATGTTAACCCATTTCTATTCATCTAAGTGTTTCCACATGGTCTTATCTTACCAGAGAGAGGGCCAGGATCTTCTTCTCAAGTCCATACATCTTAAATCTCCTACTACATCTCCCAGAATCCTCCTTGTCTCCTAGTCCTGCCTATCTTGCTTTCCTATTGGCCAACAGGGCTTTATTCACTAACCAATAAGAGAAACATTTACAGAATCTCCCATCAGCCCAAGGCTTCAGACAGTGGGCTCTCAGCCTAAGGAATGGTGTACCACCCACGCACCCCTCCCCACCTCGTTGCCATGGTGTTCTGTCTCAGCTCAGCCAGCCCTACAGCCTAAAACCATGAGTCAGTGTAACTCTTTCCTTCTTTCCAATTATTTTTCTTGTACATTTGTCACAGGGACAACAAGCTAGCACATAGAGACTCAGAATTTTACACCGTTTAAATCTTTTAAACTGTGCATAGGGTGAGGCGGCATGTGTGCCTTGGTGCACAGGTGGAAGTCAGAACAACTTTGTGTGGGGATCTGTTCCCTCCTTCCACCGTGTTGTAGGGATGGAATTCAAGAGGCGGGACTTGGTAGCAGGTGGTCATCTCTCCCACCCCCGACTTGAAAAATTTTTACAAACATAAAAACCTTCCCAGGAAAGTACACTTCAATGCCATTGAAGAAAGCATCCATAATGCCGTGTGTGCATGGCTGATTCATCCTATAATTAAAACTTATCGTAAGGGGAAGAAAACCGGGAATGTCGTTAATATAGCAGCCTAAAATATAAACCAGAGAGCAGCAAATGCCACTTCCTCAACTCTCAAGGAGGATTCTTGTAAGAAAGCCACCCAATAGATGGCGCTATATCCCGGTCCTCAGGAAGCTTTGCGCCGTCTTGGTGAGGATGATGTGCTGTTCCTTGTCTCAGCAGCAGATGGCGCCCTTGGGACAGGAACAAGTTCCTAATGAAGAAGGGGTGAGGGGAGGGAGCCGAAGTGCATCTAGGTCAGTCAGATTCTTCTGATTGATGGGAATAACGATAATAGAGCACTGTGAGTTTGAGGCAGCCTTATCTACTCGGCGAGTTCCTAGACAGACAGTTTTACACAGCGAGACACTATTTTAGCAGAAGAGAGAAAAGGAGAAAGACCTGAGTGAGACTCCGCTGGAGTCACCTACTGCTGCTACCACCAGATTGCCAAGAATCTTCACTCTCAGAACTGAGAAAGCCCGGCATGGTGGGGAATCTGCAAATTCGAGGCCAAGCGAGTTAAAGTGAAACCCTGCCACCAAGGAACCAAAAGAGTTATCTACCCATACGCACGCAGCTACAGCAACAGCAAACCACTATCCATTTTCAGCTGCTACCCTTTGCCAGGTGCAACATCTATTTGTCTTTTCTAAGCCTGGGACCAAACAGAGAAACCATTCGTGGTCAATCAGGAAATCAGAGTGCTAGACAAGATAATATGAGCTGAGGAAGGACCAGCAGCAGCCAGCAGTCAGTCAGCCAGCCAGTACACACACACACACACACTCACATACACACACACACACTCACATACACACACACACAAATCACACACGTATACATATTCATACACACACATACACACATTCATACACACACACTCACACACACACACTCACATACTCACACTCACATACACACACTCACATACTCACACTCACACACACAAACACACACACACTCACATATACACATTCATACACACACATACACACACACAGACCCACACACACTTGGGTTAGGGCTCCCTTTTCTTTGCACCCTCTCCAACATTTTTTTTGTCAGATATGTTTACAACAGCCATTCTGACTGAGGTGAGTTGGTGTCTCAAACTAGTTTCAATTTGAAGAGTTAAAAACAGTTATTGGCTATTCATGGTTTTTCTTTTTCTTTTCTTTCTTTCTTTGTTTTTTTTTTTTTTTTTTTTTTTGTTTTGTTTTTTTTTCTGTCTATTCAGGTCATTTTCCCATTGGTCATTGATTGATTGGTAGTTTCATTCCCTCAGTATTTAATTTCTGCAATTCTTGTGTTTGCTTTTTTCCTCAAGACAGGGTTTCTCTGTTTTGCTTTGGAGCCTGTCCTGGAACTCGATCTGTAGACCAGACTGGCTTCTAACTCAAAGAGATCCACCTGTCTCTGCCTCCTGACTACTGGGATTAAAGGCATGCACCACCACTGCCCAGCAAATTCTGAAATTCTTTACCAATTCTGGACATCAGCCCCGTTTGAGGAGCCAATGGTCGATTCCCTGCTGCTCTGCTTGTTAACTCTTTGGATTGTGTCCTTTGCTATACAAAAACTTATATACTCCCATGTTGACACTTGGAACTTAGTCTGTCAGGGTGGCCCTGAACTAGCTTTAGTCCTCTTGCCTTTGCCTCTGGAGTCTGGGATTACAGGAGCACATCACTACACAGGGCTGGGATTTTCTAATTAGGGAGTTAATCCCAGTTTTAAGAATGAAGCCCTCATGATTTTAACACCTCCCAAAGTCACCCAGATGCCATCACCTTGAGGGGGAAGGATTTCATCAGATGAATTTTCAGGGCAGCCAAACTTTGCAATCATAACAAGTGTAATGAAAACCAAGGAAAACCTGAAATCTCAGAATTTAGAAGGTTGAAGAATAATCACAAGTTCAAATCTAGCCTGGGCATTTTAGTGAGCTCCTGGAGAGGGGGAATAAAGGACAGAAAAGGAAGGAGGAAAGGAGGACAGGGAAGGAGAGAAGGGCAAAGAAGTGAGGTATGGCACTTTAATCTCAGCATTTGGGGACAGAGTAAATGGATCTCTGTGAGTTCGAGGACAGCTTGCTCTACATAGAGAATTCCAGGACAGCCAAGGCTACATAGTGAGATTCTGTCTCAACAACAACAACAACAACAAAAACAAAAAGAAGCTATGCTTATAACTTATTAAAATATAGCCATATTTTTCAGTGGGCAAATGTTTTCATTTATATGGTTATACTAAATAAATTTATTGTAAATTTATTTATACTAAATAAATATTTTGTGTGTGTTATAAAAAAACAAAGGCAGGCAGGAGAGATGGGCACAGTGGTTAAGAACACTGACTGGTCTTCTAGAGGACCCTGGTTCAATTCCCAGTACCTAGGCAGCTAGCTGACCGTAACTCTAAGATCTGACACCTTCACACAGACGTACATGCAGGCAAAACACCAATGCAAGTAAAAATAAATCAATTAGGCCAGGCGGTGGTGGCCCACACCTTTAGTCCCAGCACTCAGGAGGCAGAGGCTGTCGGATCTCTGTGAGTTCGAGACCAGCCTGGTCTATAGGAGCTAGTTCCAGGACAGCCTCCATAACCACAGAGAAACCCCATCTCAAAAACCAAACCAAAAAAAAAAGAAGAAGAAGAAAAGAAAGAAAGAAAGGAAGGAAGGAAGGAAGAAACCCTGTTCCCCCCCCCCCCAATTAATTAGTTAAAAAAAAAAAAAAAGGGACCCAAGGGCATGCAATCTCTGCAACCCCCAAAATACGCCTGCAGACAAAGTGAAATTTCATAGTAAGGCGACATTAGTCTCATATGCCTCCACTTAGGGGTATCACAGCAGTGCTTGTTATTTCAGGACTAATGAGGGTTATTAATGTCTTAATGGTTCTGATGGGAAGTACACTGGTCAGGAGGTTTTCTGGGAAGATAATTGAAACCATGAAAAACCCAATTTCGTGTGTCTCAGCCTTTTTTTTATTTCTTCTTTTGTTTTTCCAAGACAGGGTTTCTCTGTAGCTTTGTAGCCTGTCCTGGAACTTGCTCTGTAGACCATGCTGGCCTCTGGCTCAAGAGTGCTAGGTTAAAGGCATGTGCCACCATTGTCCCACCCTGTCTTCACCTTCTTAAGTACTAGTCCTCCTTGGGAGTGGCTTGGTGACAGAGACCTTACCTAGCACTCTCCAGGCCATGGTTAATGCCCAGGACTATGGACTCCTCCAGGAGACACAGGCATGCCCTGAGCTGGGCTATACTAGACTCTGCTCATCTGACACAGTCTCCTGTAGCCCAGGCAGGCTCCACCTCCCTATATTTGTGATTACTAGGCTGCACCACCATGCCCAGCTACACAGCACACAGTCTTCAGTAGGTACTGTACTGGGAGGTGGGCTGCAGTCTGATTTAACAGAGAAAAAAAAAAGGATAATAACCAATGTCCAGGGAGAGCTCCATGTCCTTGGAAAACTTAACACAACACATGTTTATCTCCTTCCAACTTAGAGCCTAATGCTTTAAATACTCTATTATCTCCACCTCTGATGGAATTTTCCATGGAGTCTATGACAGCTCGCCCTGGAATGCTGCCTCATGAATAGAACAAGTCTCCCTTGCTTCCCTTTCTCAGGAGTTTCTACTTCTTCCTACTCAGAGTTTCTCAGCTGATGGCCACTTGTTGGAGATGGCTGGGTGGTAAGAGGCTCGCCTAGCATTCCTGAGACCCCAGGGTTCACTCCAGGACCACACATAACAAAAACTCCTACTGAGTGGAGATCCAGGAAGAGAGCCGGAGAAAAGATGCTATTCCAACAGAAGTCCTGATAGCGGTACTGTCATCTTCGAGAAAACATGACAACTGGCCTGTGGGCTCTCTTCCCGGAAGCCTTCTTTTGGGCAGCCATCTCAGCAGATGTGGGACTTCTCCTGAGGGAGTTCCCTTCCTTTTGCTTATATTTTATTGTTTTGTTATTTGAGACAGGGTCTCTCTGTGTAGCCCTGGCTGTCCTGGAATTCACTCTATAGACTAGGCTGACCTTTGACTCACAGAGATCCACTTGCCTCTGCTTCCTGAGTGTTGGGATTAAAGGTGTGTGCCACCAACTGCCCAGCAAGAGTTTCCTTTCAGATGCAATAGTATTTGTGCACAGGTTCTACATAAAAACTAGGAATGTGAAGCAAGATCTCTTCCTCTGCACCACACCCACCCCTGTACAGGCCTTTTTGTAGGATCACTTCCAGTAATTTCTCCTTTGTTGTTGTTGTTGTTTTGTTTTTCAAGACAGGTTTCTTTGCGGTTTTGGAGGCTGTTCTGGAACTAGCTCTTGTAGATCAGGCTGGTCTCAAACTCACAAAGATCCACCTGCCTCTGCCTCCCAAGAGCTGGGTGGGATTAAAGGCATGCGCCACCACCGCCCAGCTCAGGCAAGAATTCTTTAAAATACTTTTTTAGCAGGCAGTGGTGGTGCACGCCAGCCTGGTCTACAGAACGAGTTCCAGGACGGCCAGGGATACACTGAGAAAATCTGTCTAACAACAAACAACAACAACAAAACTCAACAAATAGTAACTGAATGAAAAAAGAAAGAAAGGAAGAAAGAAAAAGGAAGGACATGACTGCTCCTAGATATGGTGGAGGAGAAAGTTTATTTTATACAAAAGGGAGATCACAGCCAGAGCCAGAGACATCTGGGAGAGTGCAGAGTGGGTGTGACCAAGTGCAGCTGCCAGGAGGGCAAAAGATAAGGGTGCAGGCAACCAAAACATCTGGACCGCACAGGGAAGAGCCTCTATGGGAAGGACAGCCCAGTTTTGCTTTGACATATTTTTTTTTTCTTTTCTATTTTTGAGACAGGGTCTCACTATGTAACACTGGCTATCCTGGAACTAGCTCTGTAGACCAGGCTGACCTCAAATTCACAGAGATCTGCCTGCCTCCCTAGTGCTGGGATTAAAGGTGTGCGCCACCATGCCCGGCCCCCATTTGGATTTCTAAAGTTTTCGATTAGAATGAATGGAATGCAGCTTTTATTGCTGAGACTGAAGCGATGGGCCTTGGCCTTGCATATGGGAGACCAGTGCTCTGCCACCATGCTCAACCCCAGCCCTTATCTTTAGAGACAGCGGCTCTCTATGTAGCCCAGGCTAATGGTCTTTAAAAAAAAAAAAAACCTTTTGCCGGGCGTCGGTGACGCATGCCTTTAGTCTCAGCACTCGGGAGGCAGAGGCAGGTGGGTCTGTGCATAAACTTTTTTTTTTTTTTTTTTTTTTTTTCATGCAGGTGTTTTGCCTGCATGTATTTCTGTGCACCTTGAGAATGTCTGGTACAGACAGAGGCCAGAAGAGGGCATTGGATGGCCTGGAACTAGAGTTACAGACAATTGTGAATCAGCAAGTGGGTTCTAGGTATTAAACACAGGTCTCTAGAAGAGCAGCCAGTGCTCTTAACCACTAAGTCATCTCTCCACACACAACCCAATTTTTTTCAATGATTATTATTGTATTTTATTTTATATGGATGAATTTTGCTTGTTTATCAGATCCCCTAGGAACTAGGGATAGAGACAGCTGTGAGCTGTCTTGCGAATGCTGGGAATTGAACACAGGTGCCCTGAAAGAGGGACAAATGCTTCTAACCACTGAGGATTACTGGTCATATAGAGGCATGAATAAATTATTGTTTATGTATGCATGTATGTATGAATTACTGATTATATTGTAGGTTTATATGTATGTATGTATGAATATATGAATGCCCCTCTTGGGATATTTATCTGATATTTTCCTCATGAAAATGTCATGTTTTGTTTATAAAACCTACAGGAATATCACTTTGTTTCAAGGGGACAGACGTATGAATGCACCTACCGCTGTCTCCATTGACCTGGATCCCTTGGCCATGGCCTTCGCATCTCTATAGTCTTATTTGAAGGAGAGACTCTGAACACAGCTGCCACTCAGGAGAGTTCAACTGTGTCATTTTATTTATTTTCAGCTCCTTAAAGATTTATCATTTTTATTTATGTACATGTGTGTGCACCTGCGTGAGTTTACGTGCACCACACACATGCAAGAGCCTGCGGAGGCCAGAGGGTGCCTGGGCCCTTGGAGTTACACGTCTGTGAGTTGCCTGATGTGGGTGCTGGGATCTGAACGTGGGTCCTCTGCAAGAGCAGCTCTGTGTCAAGTTTTTAACATAATATCTATTAATCAACTGAAAATAATTAGACAGTAACAACAATACGGCCTCAACGTCCAGTAATGGCTCAGTGGGTGAAGGAAGGCCCTTGTCTGCCAATGGTGACAACCTGAATTCAACCTCATAAAACCCACACTGGAGAGAACAACACCCCCACATTGCCCTTTTGTAGGGCCCTGCATAGACCCCTGAGGTACCTTGAGCAAGCCTGAAGATGTTGGCCGGAACTCGTTCCCCCAGAGCTGTTATTGGTGTTCTTCCTGTTTCTATAACACACACCTCGTGGAGAGGAGCTAAGACTAAAAATTCTGTTATTTTCCACTGTGCTGTATGTCAGTATTTAAGCCCATTTCATCCCCTCAATAAACAGCATTCGGCCATTGAACAGAATGACCCACTGTCTTGTCTCTTCATGTCAATCTCTAGGCCTTCGCCTGATTCGTGGAACAAATCGTGGCACGGGCACTACACCCTTTGGCCTCTATACGTGTGCTATGTCCTGTGCACACTCACACACAACAAGCAAAAAAATGTAACAAGACAGGATCTGACATAAAACAGAAAACGAAATGAACCCAGGCTCAGGCTTAAAGTGGTTCAGCTGGTGGTGGAGTGTTTGCTTAGCATCCATGAAGCCGTGGGTTCCCATCTCCACACCATACAAGCTGGGCACAGTGGTGCAATCCAAGTGATACTCAGGAACAGAGTTCAAGATCATCCTCAGCTGCATAATGAATTAGAGGCCAGCCTGCGATTCTTGAAATCTTTCTTGTATGAATCAGTCAGTCCATCGAAGGATCAATCGATCTAGGCTCAGACTTAACTACCGATAAGTAACTAAAATGTTCCAGGTTATAAGCACAAGGATGAAGTTTTTATGCAGAGGACATGGACTCCATGCTGACTCACCTGCCCTTTCCCACAATGCAGACTAGGAGCTAAGCACCCTTGGGGCTTTACTAAGGGTCATGAGTCCCCTGCAAGTGTCTGCCTGAATGCCAGCTTTTCTTGGGATAACTGAGACGGACTATAAACCCCAGGGTATGAGCCAATCTGGAGACAGGCATGTACTTGGCAGCCTGAGACAGAAGGATAACTCAGTCTGGCTATTAAAACCCATCCTGAGCAGTATAGTAAGACTCATTCTCAAAGATAAGAGAGAGAAAGAGGAGGGAGGGGGAGGGGGAGGGGGAAGGGAAGAGGAGAAGGGGGAGAGGGAGGGAGTAGAGGGAAGGACATCAGACACCACATAGGAAGGAGCTCTTTCTGGGACAGCAGCAGAGAAGGAAGGTCAGGCTGTGCCTCTCTGAGCTAGCAGGTTTCACCCCAGCATCTGGCTCCTGAGTCTATTGGGAAAATAAAGAGGTGAAGACTTAGTTTAAAACATTTGCCTCCCTATGTGGAGGTGGCTGAGGCAGCAGCAGGGGCGGTGCAGCAGAAAAAAACAGCACACACCCAGGCACCTCTTGTCCCTCTCAGGACCAAAGCCATGGCTCCTGGCCCCAAGAATCTTCTAGCTCCTCCAGGGTAGCTCCGGCAGCCTCTCAGAGCTGTGAAAGTCTGGGGTAGGAGGCTGCCTGCCCCAGCCCTTCAGCCTTGTCAGGGCAAGGGCAGCAATGTTCAGGGGGAGGCTTCCCCCGATGCTTTAGGGGTAGTGGCCAAGGAGAGGAGAGTAGACACGAAGTCAGGATGCCTGGACTTGTCTGTCACCTTATCAGGGTTCAGTGACTTCCTCAGTGATGGGCCAGCCCTACACTCTGGGCTCACATGAAATTTAAAGTGACAATAAATCTCTTCAACTTGCCAATAGCAACAAAAACAAAGTATCAACAGAACTAAGAACTGTAACACAATACTGGTACTGAAAAACAAAATAAAAATACTCATTATATGTGAGCCAATGAGATAGATAGCTCAGTGGGTAAAGGGACTTGCCACCAAGCCTGACAACCTGAATTCAATCTAGACAACCTGCATGGTGCAAGTGACTCCCTAAATTGTCTTTTGGTAGGTGTGTTACACACACACACACACACACACACACACACACGCACACACACGCACGCACACACAATTAAGCTCTTCTTTATATATTTTATGTAGGTGGATATTTTGTCTGCATGAATGCACACCACCAAAAGAAAACATCAGATCCCATGAGACTACAGTTACAGATGGTTTTGAACCACCATGAGGGGCTGGGAATTGAACTCAGAAGCCCTGGGCAAGCAGCCAGTCTTCTTCTTCCTCCAACCTGCGTAAAGCTCTTGAGATGGGGTTTAGACTAAATATGTTAAGACAGTTGTTGGAGGATGGGGAGCTTGGGCTCAGCAAAGACTACAGGTCAGATCCTATCTGTAAAAAAAAAAAAAAATAGAAGTGGATGAATGAATACAGGATCTGAGTTAGAAAGACTTGAGAAATTAGGCTTGGTGGGTGGGAAGCACCCATTGAGTCAGCACTCTGGAACCCTGGAGACTGAGGCAGGAGAGAGAATCACAGGTTCTAGAGGCCAGTCTGAGCTGCACTGTGGGATCCTGTCTGAGAAAGGTAAAAAAGGAGGAGGAGGCCACTCAGAGGCCTTTGAGATATGATGTGAGTGTTGTGCTCAGATCATTAAGCATTTATTGCCCACTATTACTTAGCAGCAGCTATTTCTGGGGATACAAGCGCTCTTAGGTGAGACCTTTGCCACAGCAATTTTTCATGATTGCTCAAAAACCTTTTACAGATATGTTGATGTAACTCTCTTCCGGTGAGTTTTGGGAATTTCCCAGAAACAGTAAGGAGAAATAGTGCAGATGGTTAAGCAATTAAGAATGTTTTTCTTGCTAGACTGTGGTGGCGGAAGCCTCTAATGGCAGTACTCCAGATGTAGAGGCAGGAGGCTTTCTGAGTTCAAGGCCAGCTTGGTCTATAAAGTGAGTTCTAGGATAGTCAGGGTTTTGCAGAGAAACGCTGTCTCGAAAAGCCAAAGAGAATGCTTTTCTTTTTTCTTTTTCTAAGCAGTTTTTTAAATGTATTTATTTATTATGCATATGAGTGCTACAGAAGAAGTCCCAGAGATCCCTCTGAAGATGGTTGTGAGCCACCATGTGGTTGCTGGGAATTGAACTGAGGACCTCTGGGAGAGCAGCCAGTGCTCCTAACCTCTGAGCTGAGCTGTCTTTTCAGCTTCATCTTTTTTCTTTTCTTTTCTTCTCTTTTCTTTCTTTCTTTCTTTCTTTTTTTTTTTTTTTTTTTTTTTTTTTTTTTTTTGAGACAGAATCTCACTATGTAGCTCTAGCTACCCTAGAACTCACTCTGTGGACGGGGCTGTCCTGGAACTCACAGAGATTCGCCTGCCTCTGCCATCAGAGTGCTGGCTTCTGTTTCAGGATAGCCAGAGATGCACAGTGAGTGAGACCCTGTCTCAAAAACACAACAAAAGCACCAGCAACAACAATAAGGGCTGTTGAGATGGTTTAGCAGGAAGGTGTGATGAGCGAAGTTCAATTCTCAGAACCCACATGGATGAGAAACAAAGCTCACAAGTTGTGTCAGATTTCACGTGCACACCATATCGTATGTAGACCTGCACTCACACTCATGCCTGTGTGTGTGTGTGTGTGTGTGTGTACACAAACTCAGAACTCAAGACAAACAAATACAGAGCTAGGAGGACTCATCTGTATGAAAATGTCAGAGTGACACCTATCCCCTACGTTTGCTAGCTAAAAATTAGTACGCCTTACTTAACTAATTTATTTGTATTTGTGTGCATTGGTGTTTTGCCTGCACATTTGTCAGTGTGAGGGTGGCAGATCCCCTGGAACTGGGGTTATAGACAGGTGAGCTGCCATATGGGTGTTGGGAATTGAGCCTGGGTCCTCTGGAAAAGCAGCCAGAGCTCTCAATCATTAAACTCTCTCTGCAGCCCCTAATGCATTTTTTAAATTAGGGAATATTTATGCTGAAATTTTGTCTCCAGCTTAGATTCACCTGATGCCCATAACAGTGACTGACCAACATGGCCTGTGTACATCGCTTCTAGCCCCCCAGCAGTCTCTCTCTGCGTTAACAGTGCTTTCTTCTCTTTTTTCAGACTGCTCCCATCAATCCCAAAACTATTCTAGCCGGGTGGTGGTGGTATACACCTTTAGTCCCAGCACTCAGGAGGCAGAGGCTAACAAATCTCTGTCTTTGGGGCCAGCCTGGTCTACAAAACAAGTTCCAGGATGGCCAGGGCTACACAGAGAACCCCTATCTTGATAAACCAAAATAAACAACAACTAATCCAAACCAAACCGAACAAATGAACAAAACTATTCTAAATTATTCTAATGCCTCCCATTCTAATTAACCTTCCCTTAAAATTCTCACTGCCAAACACACATCTTTGACTCTCTTTGTGGTGAATGCCTCAGAGGATGTTTCTCACTGATATAAAAGCCTCATGTGAACGTTCAGGGTAGGAAGTTTTCCACATGACCGACACAGGCTTCTATCTCCCTTGCCAGTATTCTCCAGCAATTCCAAAAGAAGATTGAATTTTCTTTGAACTTTAATTTACCGTACTGAAATAAACATAAATTCTGCCCATCCACCAAAAGAAAGAAATCATGCTGGGCAGTAAAGGTGTGAGCTATAAACCAGGTAGTGGTGGCACACACCTTTATTCCCAGCACTCGGGAATAGAGGCAGCAGGCGAAACGATATGAGTTCGAGACCAGCCTGGTCTACAAGAGCTAGTTCCAGGGCAGACTCCAAAGCCACAGAGAAACCCTGTCTCAAAAAAACAAAACAAAACACAAACAACAAAAAGAATATATTTTAAGAAGTCAGGTGTGGTGGTGAATTACTTTAATCCCAGCACTCTGGAGGCAGAAGCAGGTGGACCTCTGTGAGTACCAGGCACTCTGGAGGCAGAAGCAGGTGGACCTCTGTGAGTACCAGGACACCTAAGGCTATGTAGAGAGACCCTGTCTCAAAAAAAAAAAAAAAAAAAAAAAAAAAAAAAGAAAAGAAAAGAAAAAGAAAAAGAAAACCCTATTAATTGCTCACTGTTAATCCCACCAAATGAAAGTAAAGACCATTACCCAAACTGTTTTTTTATTTGTTTTTCAAAACAGGGTTTCTCAGTGTAGCCTTGACTGTCCTGGAACTCCCTCTTTAGAACTCACAGGGATCCAACTGCCTCTGCCTCCTCAGTGCTGAGACTAAAAGCGTGCACCACCACCGCCCGGCTCCCAGACTGTTTTTGATTGAATTATGTAAGCTTTTTTTTCTGTCAGGCTATCTCCCTAAAGCAGGGCTTGAGAAAACAGCATGGAACACATCAGGCAGTGGGGGCTGTGTAGCTTAGAACTGCAAGACTAGGGGATCCCCAAGGGTTGCGAGGGTTTTTATTCTTATGTTTGGTTATGTAGGAACTTGGCAGAGTATCTTACCTCACCAGGGTGGAGGTCAAGTATAGGATGTGGAAATTGTCAAATTCCTGAAGTGGGTAAAGACCTGGTCAATCCCAAGTTTTACAGAAAACAGAAATGGATTTGTGTTGGCCTTGTAATAGGTGGCTTTTAATCTTAAAATGGCATCAGGAGGTCCATCACTTACATGAACACAAGACTCTCCCAGTCAGTCATTCTGTTATAACCATGGAGCATCCCTGTGATTTTTGACACCGTGAGTCTTTTGTTTTCATCAAAAGTCACAACCTTAGCCCAGTTCATCCAAACAAAGTGTAGTACAAATAATAAAAACCCAGAGACAGATATTAAGGTTAAAGCTGAAGATCAGAAAAGCAAAGCAGCCGGCCACTAGCTCTTACCCAACCTCAGACTGAAAGGGTGACCCTGGCTCACACATTTTTGTTGTGTTGTTTCGTTTTGTTTTGTTTTGTTTTGTTTTGTTTGGAGACATGTTTCTCTCTGTAACTGCCCTGGCTGTCCTGGAACTAGCTCTGTAGACCAGGCTGGCTTTGAACTCACAGAGAGATCCAACTGCCTCTGCCTCTCGAGTGCTGGGATTAAAGGTGTGTGCCACCACTACCTGGTTTATAGCTCCACCTTTAATTAGGGAAGTATATAAGACAGAAGCAAGGCCCCAGTAGAGGTATTCATTCCCCAGCAAGGTCTGAGGAGAGGCAGCAGTTGGAGACTTGGTGTGGATCAGCCCTTCCAGCCTGAGCTAGAGGTGAGAGCTAGCTGCTTTGCTTTTCTGATTTTCAGTTTGAAGCTAGAACCCCAATGTCAGTGTCTGGATCTTTTCTTTACTTTTGTTACAGTAAAGGAAGGAACTAGAGAGAGGGAGAGAGAGAAATCGGCGCTCTTTTGTTTCATTTTGTTCTGCTTTGACTTTGTGTGTGTACATATGTGTCTTATTGGTTGGTTGGTTGGTTGGTTTGTTTGCTTAATTTTTTTTTTTGAGACAGGTTCTCCCTGTGTAACAGCTCTGATTGTCCTGAAACTCATTTTTGTAGACCAGGCTAGCCTCAAGCTCACAGATATCTGCCCGCTGTGGGCCACTACCCAGTTTTGTGTTTTTATTTTCATTTTTCGATTGAGGATGCAAAGGCAGGTCATCCAAGGCCAACCTGGTCTACAGAGTAAGTTTCAGGTCAGCCAGGGCTACACAGAGAAACCCTTTCTTGAAAGAAATAAAATAAAAAATAGAGGGCACACTTGTGAGGTTTGTTTGTTGTTGTTTTGCTTTTTACTTAATTTGTAAATAGGGAGATCCCACTTCTTTTGTTTGTTTATTTGTTTGTTTGTTTTGTTTTTCCAGACAGGGTTTCTCTGTATTGCTTTGGAGCCTGTCCTGGAACTCGATCTGTAGACCAGGCTGGCCTCGAACTCAGAGATCCACCTGCCTCTGCCTCCCAAGTGCTGGGATTAAAGGCATGCGTCACCAACGACCGGCAGGGGAGATCCCACTTTTAATATGAATTTTTGACTTAGGAAGATATCTTAGGGCTTCATTGCTATGAAGAGATGGCAAGTCTTATAAAGAAAATTCTTCTATTGGGGCTGCTAACATTCAGAGGTATTGATCATTATCATTATTGTGGGAAGCCTGTTGGAATACAGGCAGATATGGTGCTTGAGAGATGGCTGAAAACTCCACATCAGGATTGGCAGGCAGCAACAAGATTGAATCATAGTAGGCCTAGCTTGAGCTTCTGAAACCTCAAAGCCTGCCCACAGTGACACATTCCCTCCAATAAGTCACACCTACTCCAACAAGGCCTATGAGTGCCATTCTCCATTGGCATATTGGGGGCATTTTTTTCCTTCAGACTTCCACAGAAGACACACCTTTATTTTAACCCTGAATTTTGAGGTGAGAAGACTCACCTTTAATTGAGTCACACCTTCTGCTGAAAGCCTGGCAATAGATTCCAACACAAATCCAGACTGAGAAACTTCTAGATTCTTGGATTATCCATTCATAGCCAGCCATTGTTGGATTGGCTGGACTGCAGCCTGTAAGCCATTCTAAAATATATGATATTTATTAGACTATATATGAGATTTACATGTTTATACATATATATCTAGCTTATATATGTAAGCTGTAAGTTCTGTTATCTAGAGAAGTGATTCAGAAATGCATATCAGAAATTACGTTATAATTCATAAGAGTAGCAAAGTTACAGTTATGAGGTAGTAGTGAAATAAGTTTTTTTGGGGGGGGGGTCACCACAACATGAGGAACTGTATTTGTTTTGTTTTGGTTCGGTTTTTGGAGACAGGGTTTCTCTGTAGCTTTGGAGCCTGTCCTGAAACTGGCTCTGTAGAGGTTGGCCTCGAACTCACACAGATCATCCTGCCTCTGCCTCCTGAATGCGGGGATCAAAAGCATGCGCCACCACTACCTGGGGAGGAAGTGTTAAAGCATTGGGCAGGTTGATACACAGACATGCCCACGTGTGGGTACAGGTGTACTTGCACACAGATGTGTGCATGAGGGCAGAGGCCAGAGGTCAACATCAGCTGTCTATCATCTTCTCACTGATTGCCTATACTTTCTACCCAGGATCTCAGGTTTCCATCTCTGTCCCCTCAGTGCAGTGATTGATAGCATAAGGGTGCCCCTCTGCCTAGCTTTCATGTCGGTACTAGAGATTTGAACTTGGGTCTTCTGTCTGTCTACATGACAAGCCACCTCATTGGCTTCCCCTACATTTTGTTCTAACTTGTCCTAAGCCTGTGTTTATTGGCTGACTAGATGACGAAGGTCCTGTAGGAGACACCTCTGCTTATTCTTCTATCAGCCTCACGGCACGTTCTCTCCTGCACCCTCATCATCCACAAAACAGATCATCTTCATTCCACTTGGTCCAGTGCTCTGTGTCTAGATGATCAGTTGAAGAAGGAGGGTCACTCCAGAATGTAATATAGGCTCTCTGGCAGCATGGAGGAACACTTTCTAAGATAGACAGACAGACAGACAGACAGACAGACAGACAGATATAACAAAAGCTTTAATTAAAGGCAAGTGAATGCCACTCTACTCGGCCCTTAGTTTTTAATCAGGAAAAGGCTCCCCCTCCTCCATTGTTGACTAATTAGCAGCATTTTCTATTTCATCCTCAGTACATCCTCAGAACTGCCCTCAACTGTTTATTAGGGTTTTCACATCCCATCGCATCCCATTCAAAAATTGTAAAAAAAAAAAAAAAAAAAAAAAAAGTCTAGTGTGCCTGGCATTTTAACATTTACTCCTAATGTTAATGCATGTGGGAGACTATAGCAGATTCCATGGCAGGCGAGGGTGACCGAGGAGGAGGGGAAAACATGCCAGGCAGTCAGAGCTTAGTGAGTAATTTTTGTTTTGGTTTTTTTGAGACAGGGTTTCTCTGTATTGTTTTGGAGCCTGTCCTGGCACTCACTCTGTAGACCAGGCTGGCCTGGAAATCACAGAGATCCACCTGCCTCTGCCCCCTCCCCCAACCCTCAGTGCTGGGATTAAAGGCATGAGCCACCAACACCCAGCTCTTAGTGAGTAGTGAAACCCTATCTCAAACAAACAAAACAAAACAAAACAAACAAACAAACCAGAAACATTGTAATGTAAATATCTGGTGTGCAGAGTATCTGATATGCAATTCTGTGAAGGGATCTAGACCTGCAGGTTGAGAACCACTGTTTTAGGGATTGGTGACACACACCAAGTTGTCCCAGTCTCCAAGAGGTTGAAGCTAGAGAGGATCACTTGAGACCAGTTTAAAGCCAGTTTGGGTATCTGGGTGTTTGTGGGTGGGACCTCTGGAGATTGATAGGTTTAGATGCATCATTAGGGTGTAGCCTCTGTAACTGAATCCTGGTGGCCTCTATAAGAGCTAGAGAGCAGTGTGACAGTCGTACAGCTTCAGGACTCTCCAGAGACAAGACCATCATCCTTTGGGGGCCTTCTGACCTTTGACATCCAGAACCACCGTGAGCTGACACAATTTTATTTGACAGAGTCTCCCCATAAGCCCCGGCCGGTTTTGAACTTGATACTACACCGATCTAAAACTCACTGAGGTCCTCTGCCTCTGGGGTACTGGGACTAAAGTGTGGACTATCACACTCAGCTAGAGCTAGGGAGGTGTTTTTTTGTTTTCGCTTGATTAAAAGAAATATCTTCCTATTTGTGTGTGTCC